>NC_050099.1:74936230-76200440 GCF_902167145.1 Zea mays
TCGTAGCTGAAGCAACTTCATCTTGATTGTTGAACGAAGCCATCAGCTCAAAAGTGGAAGTGAGTTCACTAGAGGTGGGCACCAATGTTGGGGACTTGTTCTCAAATGCTATGAATTAAGAACAAGGCAACACAAAGAATAGGTTAAAGGTTAACGTTCTTCGTCCTTTGAAGCATTATTTCCCTTAGGATATAACGATCTTCGGACGAAGGTTATGAAGGACATACCTTCATAAGTATGACATGTATAAACAGTGCATGAAGCTTATGAAACATAGGAAAACAACATAAACAATTATATGACATCATAATATAAATATATATTATTAAATAATCATGAATACATGAGAGCAATATCAAATTACATTTGTACCTTGAGCTTGACAGAAGGCGAAGGTAAAAGTAAGATGCGAAAGCGTGAACAGTACGGGGGTATTGTTCACCTATTTATAGGCACAGGGCGCAGCCTGTGTGAATTTACATTCATGTCCTCTACAAATGATTACAATCATAACACAGGCTATCATGGGCCGATTGATCATTTCATCTTTAAGTCAGTGCATATGGAAGTACGCTACGAAGCTCCCTGATTGATAGCTTCGGCATTGTTCCTGTTCTGGCCTTCCGAAGGTGTTTCTTCTCACAGGACCTTCGGTGATGAAGCAGACCCCCAACACTGTCGAATCAGCAGATTATGCTGAGCACGACCAAACCGAGTAATTAATGCCAAACACAATTCTCCCCAGTTCATTTCTCTAGTTCTAGCTTCCATGGACTGCAACCAATAAAGTACCGAGCCCTCAAAAATGCATCACTGCCATTCGTATCCACATCTCAACCGGAATAGCATAATACTCAAAATAAGTTTCACAATGGCTCTTCCACAGCTTGGAGTTGGATCCATCGAACACCGGAAAATTCATTGGAGGTAAACTCACACCCAATCCTTGAGACCAGTTTACTGAAGCAAATTGACTCATAGGACTTGGTACGAACGACCCAGGTGCAAACTGTTGAGGCGCGTACATACCTCCCATCAGAAAGGAATTATGATGGATCTCTGGTTCATGAATCGGCCTCCGAAATGGATCGGCGGTGTGATGCAGAGTTGGCCCCGTCGCGGTCTCCATATATGCCATGTTCGTGGTAGAAGTTGTCGATGCAACCATACCCCTAGTACCGCGCCCAACGTTGTAGATGGTGGAATCGTGGTACCCTTCGATGTTGTCTTGTTCATCTGGTGCTGCATCTGACTCAGCACGTCCGCCATCTCGCCCACCTTCTTCTCAATTCATGGCTACCATTTCTGGAACTCACTTCGATCGACCACCAACCCCTGAACTGTGGACTCCATCTTCTCCATCGTTGCTTGTATTGCCTCCATGCGTCGACTCATATCCTTGTTACCGTCGTCGATTTTGGCCACCAACTGCGCCATGGAATCCTCAACCCGCGGCGGCGCCATCCCTCCAGCCTTCGCCTGAAATCTGGTGTGATACTCGTGAGGAGGATCTAGATTGGCTCCGAATACCATATGTGAGACTCGCCTCTAACAATACCAGAGATCACTCAGAGTTGGTGGAGTGGTTCGGTTTCTTACTTCTTGTTCAAGTTCAACAGCCAAAAGCTAAATTACAAAATGGCGGCAGTTCGCCTTTTATACTTGCTACTGAAAACCCCAACCAGAGATACGCCCATCCCATGTGTTATAGCCAGTTGGCACCAATGTATTTGGAGTTCGGCTTCTTAACTCTGCTGCTCCTTCCCAGCTTCATAGCTCCATCAGCTTCAGCTTCCATCGTCGGCTTTCCTCCCATCAGCTTCTCTGTAGTCGAGTTGGCGTCGTCCTTGCGTGGTGTAGAGTTGTTGACACCATGGCTTGCTTAGCTCCGTTGTGATCAGCCCGGCCACCAAGTGGGGGTTTGTCAACCTGGGGGGAATAATTCTGACAATTTCCCAACACCTTTTAGCAAAGCTGCACCTTAAGAACAAATGGGACCATGTTTTGAGTTTTTGTAAGATGCAATTTTCACATGTGTATGATTCCAACTCTATTTTCCATCTCTTGAGCATCTCTCTTGTGGTGAGCCTGTCATGCAAGATCAACCAGAAAAACACTTTTTGCTTTGGCTAGTATTTGGAACTCCATAGTCGAGAAAAGGTCCGCGGAGCCTATGAAAAAGGGTGACTCATCTTGTAAGCTTTCTGAGAAGAGAAACACGTGGAACCCCACGCACATCCCCATTTGTCCCTTTTGCTTAGTTGTGTGAACCCTATCAAGCTCATCATCAAGTTTCTGGATTTGCGCATAAGCTTCAAAAGACATGGGAAGATGGAACATGTCATGAGTTGTAGAAAGCTTGGCCTGCTGTATTGTGATGTTTTGATCCACTGCATAGGAGAAAAGCTCAGGACATAAGCAACTATGATCCTTATGATCCCATTTATCAAACCAAAGTTGAACAGAACGACCATTACCAATTACTGGCCTTGCAATATTTTTAAAGAGAGATAAGTTTTTCATAATATCGTTCCACCAAAAGGAGCATTTTCTTTTGTTCGAGGGGATGTCATCCCTTGCATAATGGTT
The DNA here is from genome assembly GCF_902167145.1 of Zea mays. Taxonomy (NCBI): domain Eukaryota; kingdom Viridiplantae; phylum Streptophyta; class Magnoliopsida; order Poales; family Poaceae; genus Zea; species Zea mays. Next base: position 74,938,820 of record NC_050099.1, read on the forward strand.
ATTCCAGACTAGGTGCACCTAGGGTATGTCCTGCCCATTGTAGAATTTATGAAGAGCCTTCATGAGGAGTGCATCTTTGTGTTTTTCATGTCCATGATACCAAGCCCGCCGTTCATTTTTAGTGCAGAGGCAATCTGCCAAGCAGCTTTGGGGGGTTTGTTAGCATTCATATCTGCACCTACCCAAAGACAATGTCTTCTGGATTTGTCTATCTGAGCGACGACTGAGCTAGGCAGCTTCAGTGTACAGAGATAATAAGTGGGGAGAGAAGAGAGCACCGAATTAACAATCTGAAGCATGCCTGCTTGCGAGAGAAACAATGAAGTTGAAGACAACCTTTTTTTAATCTTTTGAATCTAAGGAAGAAATGAATCTAACTTTGGGTCAGTGGTCCCCATAGGTAGCCCCAAGTAGGTAAAAGGCAAACTTCCAATACTGTAGTTAAATGTGTTGGCTAGTAATACCATTCTCTCGTCCGACACATTGATCGGGTATATGTTGGATTTTTGATAATTGACATGCATGTCAATTGAGGTTGCGAATGAATTCAGCATTGCCTTGAGGAACAAAAGTTGCCTTGGACATGCTTCCATGACAAGGATTGTGTCATCAACATATTGGATAATTGGAAAGTCCTGACCACACCTGTTAGCAAGTGGTAATCTGAGAGGGCCAAGATCCTTTGCTTTGTTCACTATAGTCTGGAGACAAAGAGTAGGGGAGAGAGTGGATCTTTGTGCCGAACTCCCCTTCTGCAGTGGAATGTTTTCCCTGGAACTCCATTCAGCATGACAGATGATGTCCCAGATTCCATTATCATTGTCATCCACTTCAACCACTTAACGCCAAAGCCCTTGTGTTTCACGATGTCCACAATAACGTTGTGTTCAAGTTTGTCAAAAGCCTTTTCAAAATCCAGCTTGACAATTACCATTTGTTTTTGGATTGCTTGCATAGATGTAGATATTCAAAGGACCAAGCTAAGCAATCATGTATGATACGCTTGCACAACCGAGAATTTGGAACTTTGCCAGAGGGTCAGAATGCCACCAGATGATCCCACAAAAGCGTGAAAGCAGAAGCCATCAAAAATTTTTGGGCTGAAATTCCTGGTATAAGCAGAATCAAAGCTATCACGTTTGGTTTCTTGCAGACTATGTCACATTTAGAGTCCATGATTTTGTTTTTTAGGGAATTCAATTTTTCAGGAGCATTGATGCCTCTAACGTTGTGCGCTAGAATTTTCCAATCACGATGTTGTACAGCCATAAATGAACATTACCGGTGCATGAACAGAGACAGACTTACACATAATACATTCCATAATAAATCTCTCTAAACCTTCTAGGATAGCTAAGAAAACCATATAAAATTAATGATAAACAAGATTGTTTTCATCACATGGAACCAGAATTCTATGCATCAAGGCATAAACAGAGACATAATTCCTGCGCTGTGGCATAACCAAAAGAGAGATCTTCAGCAAAAGAACCTCCTTACGCAACAACAATTTCAGGTTCCGCATTATTGACTAATTCGTGTGACGTGCGCCCGCGCATATATATATTTCAAATATTAAACGTGACGAATCAAACAGTTCGTACCTTACGATTTTCATTTACATTTGAGTATAATTCGTGAATGCGAAATATGTGTTTATTACCGTTCCCTTTCCGCCATCAGCACACCAGGTGTGTGGGTGGGGTGGGGGTGTGTCACACCCGGCTTTAAGAAACAAAGCCAGGTGCATCTCATACATGCGCCAAGAAGACAACATATATAATAACAGAGTGTATATAGATAAATGTCATAAAACATCAGAGTATTTATTACATAGCGGAAGACTTATTACAAAATAAAAGAATAAACATAAAACGAACTAAGGATCGTTGGCACCAATGTCAACTGAGAAACGCCACCTAGATCAGATCATACTCCTCGCCTTGTGGCTACTCCTGAACCACCTGCTCTTCTCTTGTGGGGGGTGTGAGACAGCAAAGGTGAGCTCACACATGATCATCGCTCAACAAGTTGTGGGGAATAATGTGACATGAACTCACCAAAGTTGGGAGCTCATGGAGTGTAAGTCTTATCAAAGAGAATGGTTAAAGCTGAGCATTGCTTTTAATGTTGGTCAAACTTTTATTAGCAATTACTAGATGTAAGTAAATACCAAACCTTAATAAATAATAGAACAAAATTAATAATAAACCCATGCATATATGCAAATGACAAAATTGAATTTAGGTTCCATAAATTAATCATCAGAGAGTCCTGAGCTGCTCATAACCGTGAGCTCGGCTAGTATACCAGTTTTACACTCTGCAGAGGTGGTACCCTTTACCCATAAGTCATGTTACCCATCTGCCAAGAGATCGCGACTTCCCATACACCTCTACCGAGGAGACGAGGCAGGGTAACACTACGAGGCCTTTACAAAGTTCCACTAGCTTCAGAAAACCCGCTACAGTTTATAGGAAGCTCCAATGCAGGGTTCTTGCCTGACCGCCATCGCAGCAAAATCAACCAAGGACCTCCCTACACTGACCACTCCCCTACTGCCCTTGCCCCTTTCGGGTAAGGTAATCCTCCACTAGTTTTCCTAATTAATCAGCCAAGGGCGTCCATAAACAATTGTGGTGGCACGTGTTTCTCAAGTTAAGCTCTATGTTCCAATTAACATTAATGATCTTGACATGAACATAAATAGAATAACAAAATAACTGGAACATAGATATTATAAATAATTATCCCAAATCCATGTAAAGCAATAGCAAACTACCCAAGTGATTCAGGGGTAAACAAGGTAATGAGATAAACAATCTAGGGTAACCTATTGGGTCCCATCAAAATTAACCTATGCATGAATAAATGATATTAAAGAACATTATTGGGTAAAAAGTGGTCAAGGGCACAACTTGCCTTCAATGAGCTCCTGCTCAGCTACTTCAACCTGCTGCTCACCAGGATCCTCAGCAACGGGCTCTTCTACTCACCACAATACAAACAAGCACAATATACAGGGGAAAATTAACATCACACCAAGCATGTGAACAAAATACACAGCAATATTCTACATATTAAAATAAAATCCTAGGAACAGGAATCATAATTTTTGGAGTTATAGGTTTTAAGATATGAATTTCTAAAGGTTTTATGTGGTTGAAATAGGATTAAGTGGGAAATTAAATTTCTTATTGTTTTCATGACCAAACAGAGGCTCTAGGTGATGGATAATAAAATTATAAAATTTTAGGAACAGAAATGGAGCAATTTGGAGTTCATATGAATTTTCTATGGAATATACAAGTTTCTAGCAATTATTTATTCACTAAAAATCCATTTCTATTTTACTTCTCTGATTTCCGAGCTGACTGGACTGGGCCTCGAATACCAGAGACAACAGGGTTTAATCTACAAAAATTCCTGTGACTTAGACTCAACCCACGCAGGACTGCGGGTTGATTTCTGTATTGGTCAGGGTTTCTTATGCAAAAGGCTTCGGCCGAAGGGGTATGGGCCGCTATGCACCGTCCGATCTAGATCCTACGCGCTGGATTATAAGAGCGGGTTTATGATGCGGTATACGAACGTCGACCGTTGATAGTTAGATCGACGACAGAGATTTCAATCGCCTAAGATCCGGTCGCGCCCCTCGGATCACGATCCAAGGGTTCCAGTTTGATCATCGCCCTATCGACTTTCAACCGTTCATCGCGAGACTTACGGCCGAGATAATGCCCTGGCAAAACCGCGGACTAGTCTAATCTAGAACGTTCGCGCGCGGATCGACGGCCGAGAATGGTTCGCCCCAAACCGACCGGACCACGGCGGCGCACCATCCGCGGCGGAGCTACTCCGGTAAAGTATTCAACCACGCCCCGGCGTCCTAGGTCCCATCCGCAAGGAGTTAACTGCAGCACGACCAACGGTGAACAAGATAGAGAAGATTATTACCAAGGACGACGCCTAGAGTTCCCGGTCTACGGTGTGGGGCGGATGTCGGAGTAGAAGCCTGCTCCGACGTGAAATTCCGGTGATGTGTGTTGGTCCCGAGCACCGGTGAGCCTTGGATGTGCACCCACGGTCGATTGTCGAAACCTTGAGCTCCACCCCGGGGCGAATCGATGGTAGGGCCTGATTGGAAGGTGGCGGCCGCTCCTCTCTCACTCCGGTCGACCGTGCGGTCTCACTCCCATGGTAATGGCCACCAGGGGTGCGGTTGCGGCTACAGGAGGACGCCAGCGCCCTATATAGCTGGAGAAGGAGTCCACAACTACTCCCGACCCGGTCGCACCACGCGCACACGAGGATCGCGGAGGATCCCAACCTCACGCGCGCGGTTGAGCTCGGTTCCGCGAAGAAGACGCAACAGAACGGAGAGGATAAGACTGACGTCCTGGCCCCACATGACAGTGACCCGTCCTGATCAGATGCAGCGCGGTGTGCGGCTGGTAAGGAGGCCCCACCAGGCAGCGCAGGGGCGCGGCGGTCTCGCCTGGAGGAATTGGCCAAGTGGGCCGAGCCCTGGGTCATATTGGGCCCAAGCGCCATGCCACTTTCTTTTTTTTCTTTTCTATTTTTGTTTCCCTTTCATTTCCAATTCAAATCATCTCCAAATTCAAATTCAAATGTTTTGTGGCAAATTTTATCCATAGATTACATTATGTCATGGCAAGTTATAATTTGGGGGTATATTTACATATATTATTTATGTTTTTATTTCACCTAATATTTGTTTGTTTCTCTCTTCTAAATTTTTAGAATTTCCTCTAGTTTTAATTTCCACTTTGGACTTTAACATATTTCTTTTTACATTATCTTATGTTGTCACCGAATGCACACAAAATAAAATCCCAGCATGATGCATGTATTATTTGAGTGTCTTTTGTTAATGGTTTATTTGTGTAAGTAATGTGTTCACAGGAAATAATAGATTCAACACACACATAAAATGTAGGGGATAACTTTTCTTCTCTTTTAGTAACTATTACAAATTGGGTATTACAAATCCTACCCCCCTTAAAAATAATCTCGTCCTCGAGATTTAGGAAGAACGAGGGAAAAGATGGGGAAAATCTATGCGAAGCTCTTCTTCTCCTTCCCATGTTGCTTCATCTTCGCCATGGTGACTCTATTGCACTTTGCACATCTTTATCACCTTATTCCTTGTAACTCTAGTCAACGTGTCAAGAATCTTGATCGGGTACTCCATGTAAGTCAAATCACCCTGAACACTGAGCTCTTCCATTGGTAATTGTTCCTCAGGGACACGGAGGCATTTCTTCAGTTGAGATACATGGAACACATTATGCGCATCCGATAGACTAGCAGGTAACTCGAGTTGGTATGCCATCTCCCCAACTCGCCTAAAGATCAAGAATGGTCCAATATAGCGAGGGGACAATTTGCCCTTGACTTTGAATCTCCTCATTCCACGAAGTGGTGACACCTTGAGGTACACATAATCTCCTTCTTCAAATTCCAGTGGTCTTCTTCTATTATCAGCATAGTTCTTTTGCCTGGTTTGAGCTACCCTCAAATTCTCTCAAATGATACGGACTTGTTCTTCCGCCTCTTGAATTAATTCAGGCCCAGAGAGCTGTCTTTCTCCAGTCTGATCCCAATACAAAGGAGTCCTACACTTTCTCTCATATAAAGCTTCAAAAGGTGACATCTTCAGACTGGCCTGATAACTATTATTATATGAGAACTCAGCATATGGTAGACTTTTATCCCAACTTCCTCCATGTTGAAGGGTACAAGCTCTCAACATATCTTCCAATACTTGATTAGTCCTTTCAGTCTGTCCATCAGTCTGAGGGTGATAAGCCGTACTAAAATTCAACTTCGTGCTCATGTTCTCATGAAAGCTTCTCCAAAATCTTGAGGTAAACTGTGAACCTCGATCAGACATGATCTTCTTTGGTACTCCATGTAAACACACAATCCGAGCCATATATAACTCTGTTAGTTGAGAACCTTTATAAGTAGTCTTGACAGGAATAAAGTGAGCCACTTTAGTCAATCTATCCACAATCACCCATATAGCATCATATCCTTTCTGGGTGCGAGGCAATCCAGTAATGAAATCCATACCATTCTCTTCCCGCTTCCACTCGGGTATCTTCAGTGGGTGCAGTAGTCCAGCAGGCCTCTGGTGTTCAGCCTTAACTCTTTGACATACGTCGCACATAGCCACATGTGCAGCCACATCTCTCTTCAATCCATACCACCAATACTTCCGCTTCAAATCCTGATACATCTTGGTACTACCAGGATGAATAGAGTACTCCGAGTCATGGGCCTCCTTTAATATAGTCTCTCGAAGGCTTTCAATATCAGGAACACACATCCTATCCTTGAACCATACGGTGCCTTGTTCATCTTCCGTGAATTCCGGACCTCGACCTTCAGTAATAAGATCCTTAATCTCTTGTATTTTAGCATCACCAATTTGTCCTTTGCGGATTTCTTGCTCCAAAGTAGGTTCCACATCAATAGTAACTCCTTCAGTATGAGCAACTATCCCCAGGTTAAGTTTCCTGAAATCCTCAACAATCTCGTCGGGTAGCTGGGCAACAATAGCTGAATGAACATGCTCCTTGCGACTCAAGGCATCTATAACCAAATTTACCTTGCCCGGGTGATAGTGAATCTCCAAATCATAATCCTTAATAAGCTCCAACCAACGGCGTTGCCTAAGGTTGAGATCCTTCTGAGTGAATATATACTTCAAACTCTTATGATCCGTGTATACTTGACACTTGGTCCCCATGATATAATGTCTCCAAATCTTAAGCACGTGCACAACGGCTGCCAATTCCAAGTCATGAGTGGGGTAGTTCAATTCATGTTTCCATAACTGACGAGACGCATAGGCAATCACATGTCCTTCCTGCATGAGCACACATCCTAAGCCTTGGCCACATGTATCACAATAGATATCAAATCCTTTCTGTAGGTCTGGCATAACCAATACTGGTGGTGACATCAATCTTTTCTTCAATTGATCAAAGCTGTCTTGGCACTTCTCGTCCCACTTAAATTCTCTTCCTTTCTCCAAAAGCGAAGTCATAGGTTTGGCAATCTTAGAAAATCCTTCAATAAATCTCCGATAATAGCCTGCAAGTCCTAAGAAACTCCGGACCTTGGTAACTATAGTGGGTATGCTCCACACCACTATTTCCTTGACTTTAGCAGGATCCACTGATATCCCTCCATTAGAAATGATATGTCCAAGGAATGGCACCTCACCAATCCAAAACTCGCATTTGCTATACTTGGTGTAGAGTTGATTATCTCTTAGTTTCTGTAGCACCATTCTCAGATGTTCCTCATGATCACTATCACTCTTGGAATAGATAAGAATATCGTCGATGAATACTACGACAAATCTGTCCAGATACTCCATAAACACCTTGTTCAATAAGCTGGTGCATTGGTTAATCCAAACGACATAACAGTGAACTCATATAATCCATATCGAGTCGAGAAAGCTGTCTTGGGAATATTCGATGGCCTAATCCTCATCTGATCGAATAAATCCTCAATGCGGGGTAACGAGTACTTGTTCTTCATGATAACATCATTAAGGGACATATAATCCACACACATCCGCTGTGATCTGTCCTTTCTTCTGTACAAACAGAACTGGCGCTCCCTAAGATGAGGAATTCGGACGCATGTACCCAGCCTCTTGTAATTCCGTTAATTGCTTCTTAAGTTCCTTTAGTTCTTCTACGGACATCATGTATGGCCGTTTAGAAAAAGGAGCAGTCCCAGGTAAGAGATCAATGACCAACTCAACTTTCCTATCTGGTGGCATCCCTAATAACTCCTCTGGAAAGACATCCAGAAAATCCTTAACTGCACAGATGCTGTCACCCACAAACTTCTCATCTACTAAGAATGCCACTAGTCTGATGGTGGTAGTTACTGCAATCTCAACTTCGAATCTTTCTCCTTTGGAACTGGTGAGTTCTACGGTTCCCTTAGCACAGTGTATAAACTGTCTTTGCCTTTCTTAACCACGATATACCAAGGATCACGTCTATACTGCTCTCTTCTAACAGTATAGGGGTAGCCATCTAGATTAGAAACATAGGGTAAGAAAGGAAGGATTGTAGACAAGGCATGTAATTACGAGGCATGTTACTGCGGGGGATTTATTAGCTAAGTAGATTAGTGTGTCACCTACTAAAGCTAATACATTACCTTATGGTGGTACATGCTAAGATGCCCAACTATAATGTTTCAATCAATCAAAGAAGCAAATCAAGCATTGATCATCAGAACAATCAACCAACATTTTTAATAGAGAAAATAATTTTTAATTTCTTTTTTTTTGGTCTCCTATCTCTTAAAAAGGTTATAAATGTAGGATTCCAAGGTGTGAAATCCTTCTTGTCTTAGAGTAGAAAAGATAAGAATGGTCAGAGTAGAACAGTAGAAGGTGAGACAGGGTCAAGATAAGTATAGAAAGAATCAGAGTAAGGTAAGTATAGAATGAATCAGAATAAGATAAGTAGGTAAGAGTTTGTCCATTTCTATCTAGGTTTCGTCCTACAGTCAACATTTCCTCTGATACCACTTCTGTCACACCCGGCTTTAAGGAACAAAGCCAGGTGCATCTCATACATGCGCCAAGAAGACAACATATATAATAACAGAGTGTATAGAGATAAATGTCATAAAACATCAGAGTATTTATTACATAGTGGAAGACTTATTACAAAATAAAAGAATAAACATAAAACGAACTAAGGATCGTTGGCGCCAATGTCAACTGAGAAACGCCACCTAGATCAGATCATACTCCTCGCCTTGTGGCTCCTCCTGAACCACCTGCTCTTCTCCTGTGGGGGGTGTGAGACAGCAAGGGTGAGCTCACACATGATCATCGCTCAACAAGTTGTGGGGAATAATGTGACATGAACTCACCAAAGGTGGGAGCTCATGGAGTGTAAGGCTTATCAAAGAGAATGGTTAAAGCTGAGCATTGCTTTTAATGTTGGTCAAACTTTTATTAGCAATTACTAGATGTAAGTACATACCAAACCTTAATAAATAATAGAACAAAATTAATAATAAACTCATGCATATATGCAAATGACAAAATTGAATTTAGGTTCCATAAATTAATCATCAGAGAGTCCTGAGCTGCTCATGACCGTGAGCTCGGCTAGTATACCAGTTTTACACTCTGCAGAGGTGGTACCCTTTACCCACAAGTCATGTTACCCATCTGCCAAGAGATCGCGACTTCTCATACACCTCTACCGAGGAGGCGAGGCAGGGTAACACTACGAGGCCTTTACAAAGTTCCACTAGCTTTAGAAAACCCGCTACAGTTTATAGGAAGCTCCAATGCAGGGTTCTTGCCTGACCGCCATCGCAACAAAATCAACCAAGGACCTCCCTACACTGACCACTCCCCTACTGCCCTTGCCCCTTTCGGGTAAGGTAGTCCTCCACTAGTTTTCCTAATTAATCAGCCAAGGGCGTCCATAAACCCTTGTGGTGGCACGTGTTTCTCAAGTTAAGCTCTATGTTCCAATTAACATTAATGATCTTGACATGAACATAAATAGAATAACAAAATAACTGGAACATAGATATTATAAATAATTATCCCAAATCCATGTAAAGCAATAGCAAACTACAAGTGATTCAGGGGTAAACAAGGTAATGAGATAAACAATCTAGGGTAACCTATTGGGTCCCATCAAAATTAACCTATGCATGAATAAATGATATTAAAGAACATTATTGGGTAAAAAGTGGTCAAGGGCACAACTTGCCTTCAATGAGCTCCTGCTCAGCTACTTCAACCTGCTGCTCACCAGGATCCTCAGCAACGGGCTCTTCTACTCGCCACAATACAAACAAGCACAATATACAGGGGAAAATTAACATCACACCAAGCATGTGAACAAAATACACAGCAATATTCTACATATTAAAATAAAATCCTAGGAACAGGAATCATAATTTTTGGAGTTATAGGTTTTAAGATATGAATTTCTAAAGGTTTTATGTGGTTGAAATAGGATTAAGTGGGAAATTAAATTTCTTATTGTTTTCATGACCAAACAGAGGCTCGGTGATGGATAATAAAATTACAAAATTTTAGGAACTGGAATGGAGCAATTTGGAGTTCATATGAATTTTCTATGGAATATACAAGTTTCTAGCAATTATTTATTCACTAAAAATCCATTTCTATTTTACTTCTCTGATTTCCGAGCTGACTGGACTGGGCCTCGAATACCAGAGACAACAGGGTTTAATCTACAAAAATTCCTGTGACTTAGACTCAACCCACGCAGGACTGCGGGTTGATTTCTGTATTTGTTAGGGTTTCTTATGCAAAAGGCTTCGGCCGAAGGGGTATGGGCCGCTATGCACCGTCCGATCTAGATCCTACGCGCTGGATTATAAGAGCGGGTTTATGATGCGGTATACGAACGTCGACCGTTGACAGTTAGATCGACGACAGAGATTTCAATCGCCTAAGATCCGGTCGCGCCCCTCGGATCACGATCCAAGGGTTTCAGTTTGATCATCGCCCTATCGACTTTCAACCGTTCATCGCGAGACTTACGGCCGAGATAATGCCCTGGCAAAACCGCGGACTAGTCTAATCTAGAACGTTCACGCGCGGATCGACGGCCGAGAATGGTTCGCCCCAAACCGACCGGACCACAGCGGCGCACCATCCGCGGCGGAGCTACTCCGGTAAAGTATTCAACCACGCCCCGGCGTCCTAGGTCCCATCCGCAAGGAGTTAACTGTAGCACGACCAACGGTGAACAAGATAGAGAAGATTATTACCAGGGACGACGCCTAGAGTTCCCGGTCTACGGTGTGGTGCGGATGTCGGAGTAGAAGCCTGCTCCGACGTGAAATTCCGGTGACATGTGTTGGTCCCGAGCACCGGTGAGCCTTGGATGTGCACCCACGGTCGATTGTCGAAACCTTGAGCTCCACCCTGGGGCGAATCGATGGTAGGGCGTGATTGGAAGGTGGCGGCCGCTCCTCTCTCACTCCGGTCGACCGTGCGGTCTCACTCCCACGGTAATGGCCACCAGGGGTGCGGTTGCGGCTACAGGAGGACGCCAGCGCCCTATATAGCTGGAGAAGGAGTCAACAACTACTCCCGACCCGGTCGCACCACGCGCACACGAGGATCGCGGAGGATCCCAACCTCACGCACGCGGTTGAGCTCTGTTCCGCGAAGAAGACGCAACAGAATGGAGAGGATAAGACTGACGTCCTGGCCCCACATGACAGCGACACATCCAGATCAGATGCAGCGCGGTGTGCGGCTGGTAAGGAGGCCCCACCAGGCAGCGCAGGGGCGCGGCGGTCTCGCCTGGAGGAATTGGCCAAGTGGGCCGAGCCCTGGGTCATATTGGGCCCAAGCGCCATGCCACTTTCTTTTTTTTCTTTTCTATTTTTGTTTCCCTTTCATTTCCAATTCAAATCAGCTCCAAATTCAAATTTAAATGTTTTGTGGCAAATTTTATCCATAGACTACATTATGTCAATGCAAGTTATAATTTGGGGGTATATTTACATATATTATTTATGTTTTTATTTCACCTAATATTTGTTTGTTTCTCTCTTCTAAATTTTTAGAATTTCCTCTAGTTTTAATTTCCACTTTGGACTTTAACATATTTCTTTTTACATTATCTTATATTGTCACCGAATGCACATAAAATAAAATCCCAGCATGATGCATGTATATTTGAGTGTCTTTTGTTAATGGTTTATTTGTGTAAGTAATGTGTTCACAGGAAATAATAGATTCAACACACACATAAAATGTAGGGGATAACTTTTCTTCTCTTTTAGTAACTATTATAAATTGGGTATTACAGGGTGTTAAAGTTGCATTAGTTACTTCTGGAAGCATCGTCCGCATGCAGTTCCACTTCCACCCAACTTACCATGGGCCTGTTTGGTTCGGCTTTTTCCTGAAGAGCTTTTCTGAAAAGTTGGCTATGGAGAAAAGCTGGCTGTGGGGAGAAGCTGTTGATTAGAATCTAGGTGTTTGGTTCGGCTGCTGTGGACAGAAGCTGGTGGGCAGAATCTGAGTGTTTGGATATGCAGATTATGAGATTGTAGATTCTGATTAAAAAAAGAAAACACATAAATATAGACTACCAACTAGTGCATTACGAGACTGACCGGATTATTAAATATCAGTGTGTGAAGTCTATATGCTTAAATGTCTAAATTATCGTATTGTTAACATCTGAACATGAGGATTAAAGGTACACTTAACAACTGCAATGGCAGCAGCGCAACTGTTCCAAACACGGGTTTCAAATGTAGATTTGGCCATTTGGGAAATAAACACGGATTTGCATAGTTCAAAATAATTTAAGTAGAGATAAATGGAGAATGGGTCACGGGCACGTGAAAAGTGGCTCGGCTTCCCCAGGACGCGGGTCACGAGCCGCTTCTATCTGGCAGTTGACGAAGAGCTTTTGCGCGACGCGCTTTCACCAAAAGCTGCGGTTGAAGCTCTGCGTTTGGGTTGCTACCACGGATTTTGGCGGACAGAATCTGTGTAGAAGCCGAACCAAACACGGAGATGGCATGCGCATGCTCGGGGCACGGCAGGACACACAGCACAGCGCACGAGAGAGGCTGCCTTTGCCTTTCTGCCGCATCCATTCCGTGCATGCATGCATGCATGGAGACTTTTTGGAAGAGGAGGAGGTGCGGCATGGGTGATGAGAATGAGGCCGAACGAACAAAGCCAGCGTGCTAGGCGGCCGGAGCTAGGGGTGGATAAAGCTCGGCTCGGCTCGTCCGAGTTCGAGTTGGCTCGTTAAGCTAACGAGTTCGGCTTGACTCGTTAAGGTAACTTTGAGTTGGCTCGTTAAGCTAACGAGCTCGGCTTGGCTCGTTAAGGTAACGAGCCACAGAGTCAGCTTGGCTCGTTTACGAGCTCGAGCTGGCTCGTTTAGCTCGCGAGCCAGAGCAGAAAAAATAAAATATATATAATAATTATTTTTTAGTTAATTTCAAACTAATTTAACAATAGAAAATAGTAATTATACTCATAGTTTCGTAAACCACGTCAATATAACACCAAATTAGCACAATTCATCACTCATTAATTCACAATTCACATATATGTTCATCAGTTTAACCCATAATTATATTTGCATAGACCAAATTAACACATAGGCATAGTTCATTAATCATTAGTTTAATTCATAGGCCATAGACACCTCATATATATATATAACGTGTTCATCAATTATTCTGTAAATGATATGTATATAGTTTCGTTTTACTGGAATATGGTAGCTCGTTTAGCTCGCGAGCTGGCTCGTTAACGAACCGAGCTGGCTCGTTAACGAACCAAGCTAGGATGTCAGCTCAGCTCGTGACAAAATTCAAACGAGCCGATCCAAGCCGAGCCGAGCTGACCATAAAACGAGCGAGCCAGCGAGCCACGAGCATTTTGTCCAGCCCTAGCCGGAGCTAGACGGATGGATGAATGGGGATGGTGGTGTGGGTGTGGGTCTCTCTGAATCTGATCGGCTTTGCTTTCCTTGCTGTCAACAATGGCAGGCAGTGCTGCCATGCCAACAAGCTAGACAATGCTAGTCGCAGTAGTAGCAGTAGGTCTTTCCATGCAGCATGCCAGGATCAGCAGACACCTTTTGTGCCCTCATGAGTCCCATGCTGCTGATGCTATAGGTACGGTGCTCTCGATCGATGCATTATTTGCCGATCTGTCGTATTATTTATACACTACAAGAAACTAATAAATGTTCATGGGTTAATTTAACAACGTGGGTACCGACGTTCTTAATTGAGTTAAGTTCATGGGTTTGTTGAAAAACGTGGATACCCATGTTCTTAGTTTAAATCTGTGCGCCCTAGCTAAAACCGTCGAACTTATCGTATTAGAAACGTGGATACCCACGTTCTTATATTAAGTTTGTGGGCCACGTGGACACCGTCGAACTTAACCTAAAAACCTAAATCCCCGACCCGCCCACACAACTCTCTTCTTTCTCGCCCACTGCACGTACCGCGCGCACTCCTCCACCGCGCTCACCGCGCCTCCGCCACCGCTCCTCCACCTCGTGCGCCGCCACCACCGTGCCCAACCGCGCCCGCCGAGCGGCCGCCAGACCCGTGCCCAACCGTGCCCGCCGCGCTGCCGCCAGACCCACCCCTCCTCCACCATGCTCAGCACAAGGCGGGCCGCATCGCCAAAGACGATCTCGCTCCCCTCCTCTCGTTCCTCCCACTCTAGCACGACGAGCCAGCTCCACCCTGTCTCCCGCGGCAACCGAGCGCTCCATCTTCTCGCCGCGGCCGCGGCCGCAACTGAGGCGTAGGACTGGCCTCCCTCCCGCCCGCGTGGGGCTCGTCCTGGTGGAGCCCAAGGCGCATGTCCTGGTGGCCGGCGGCGGCATCGGCAGCCTGGCCTTCGCGCTCGCCGCCAGGCGGAAGGGGTTCGAGGTGCTGGTGCTGGAGCGGGACGTGAGCGCCGTCCGCGGGGAAGGGTGGTACTGCGGCCCGATCCAGCTGTAGAGCAACACGCTCGCCGCGCTCGTCGCGCTCGAGGCTCGGGTGCGCCTCCCCGCTTGCCGCCCTCGCGCCTCTGGCTTCTGCACCGCCGTCGGCCAGGGAGACACAGCCAACCTCCCTCTCCGCCAGGTGACCTCTCAATTCCTTCTGCCCGCTAGTGAGGCTCAAGAGGCCATTGGTGACAGAAGCTGCAACATCCATGGTTATTAGACCGTTGCCAGAGAAACCATCAAAGGTGAACTCACCTGATCTATCATAAGCAGAGGCGGACAGCAGCAGAGGCACGAGGATGAGGAGGAGATACTGTAGAAAGCAAGGTTGATGCATGTTCATCACATCAACTAGACAGACGAGGCCTGCTCTTCTCTGCAATATCGATGGATCGAGTCGAGTCACAGGAAGCTATTCAGCTAAATTAATAAAGAGTACTCTCTGGTGGTGAATTTTAATTCACAGGATTGTGTCGTTCTCTGCTCAACCGAATGTAGGGCCCGGAGACTTGCACCAGGTCAAGCAAGTTTGCTGTGTCGCCATCCGGATCTTTTAACAGTCGATGGTTGGAATGGACCGGCATCAGGTCAAGCTTTGCATCTCATGCCAGTTCAATGCTATCGCAGCTAGGACCAGCAGACTGGTGTTTTCGAAGTGTAGTTCTCTTTGCATCTCAGGTATGTTACTGCTGACAATATGTAACTAGGCTCTTTGTAGACATGAAAAGTCCATTAACAGATGCAGTTCTCTCTTTATTTTATTCACAGAGGAGAGGTCGTGCAAGCCGCGTTCATCCAGGTTTTTGCTATCGGCTCTATCCAAAGATCATTCACGATGCAATGCCACGGTTTTAGTTACCTGAAATTCTCATGACTCCTTTGCAAGAGCTATGCCTTACCATCAAAAGCTTACAGCTTGGAGCAGTATCCTCCTTTTTAGCCAACCTTGTTGACATATTTTGCTCACTTCAGCCTACCTTAACACTTGCTGATGCAATTTAATGCACCCGATTGTTTATTTTTTGTATGCTTGAATGCTTCCATTTTAGTTGCGTTTTGAATTTACTGAAACAGTATATAAATTGCAGGTTCAAGAGCCTGACTTAATTGGGGTGAGTCATTTACTAGTTGACGAAATTCATGAACGCGGCATGAATGAAGATTTTCTCATCATAATATCGCGTGACCTTCTACCAAGACGTCCAGATCTTCGCCTTGTACTGATGAGTGCAACTATAAATGCTGAACTATTTTTCAAGTACTTTGGAGATGCTCCAGTGATGCACATTCCGGTACTGTAATGTTTCATGAACAACATTAAATTGAACTTCTGATTGATTGTGTCTATATGTTATATATTTACATTGAGGGGTTCTGAGCAGGGGTTCACTTTTCCTGTTGCTGAGTTGTTTCTGGAAGATGTTCTAGAAAAGACAAGTTACAAGATCAATTCCGAACGTGATAATTTTGCAGATAGTTCAAGGAGAAAGAGGTTTTCATCAGTTTAGAGTGAACCACTGTCTGATGTTTTTGAGGTAAACTTCGTTTTTCAACTTCTTTTCCCCTTAATTTAGCACTGATGAGCATGGATTAGTCTAGCTGTGTACTTCTATATATGCATTGTGTCACACTGATTAAGCACTTCAGGTGCAAGTACAGATAGATAAAAAATCTAAACTGTGAAAACAATTGTTTCAGAAATCATTTTGCTTTAGTTTTCACACAAAGTGCATTTTGGTTGCTCATTTTTTTCCCAGGACATTGACATTACTAAGGAGTATGGAAATTACAGCAGTTCAACAAGGCAGTCCCTTGAAGCTTGGTCTGCTGCTGAACTAGATTTGAGCCTTGTAAGTATTGTGCATTTTTTGTATTGAAATGCATACATTAATTCCTCAAGTAGCTGGAAGTCATGTTTTCGTAAATGATTCATTAGAGAACCATAGACGTCCCTTCTCTTCATCATGGAGGATACGTTTCTGATTTCCTGCTTTGTCATTTCATCCAGTCTTGCTATGAGATAATACATTATAGTATGGTGCTACCGTAGCACCATGTCCATAAGTTCCATCCAAATACTGTCTTGTGCTAATACCTAAACAGTATTTTTTTGTTCTGAGTTTTATTTATTTCATGTTGATCCTTGTTACATTAGTTAACTGCATGGCTGTCACATTTGTGCACTAGAACTATTATTTGAACTTAATACACTGCTAACCATACCCAGGAAAAATAGTTGTTGCTAACACCTCTATGTTGACATTTTAGGTGGAAAGTACAATTGAGTATATTTGTCGCTATGAAGCAGAAGGTGCAATCCTTGTGTTCCTTACTGGCTGGGATGAAATTTCGAAGCTTCTGGACAAGATTAAAGGGAATAATTTCCTTGGCAGTCCTAATAGATTTCTTGTTCTTCCTTTGCATGGTTCTATGCCAATTGTGAATCAACGCGAATTTTTTGACAGACCACCAGCTAATATGAGGTGAGCCAGTTAGCTACCCATTGAGAAAATAGTTGTGTTAGGTTCCTGGGATAATGAGGGATGAGATGGGTCAATCCACTTTCAGCATGTGTTTGGTTGAGGGGTGACGAGGGATGGGTCTATCTCCTAGTGGAACCCTTAGATTCGGGTTCTCCCTGCCTTCTGAAAATGAGCGGATGGGGTAGATCCTTTTCGACACCGTTGTCTTTCTTGGCGTCTTGGGGTAATCCAGAACACAGGTTAGGATCCAAAACAGGGACAGGACAATTCCATTCCCTCTAGTCCCCAAACCAAACACATGCTACAATCTTCAATGTGTTCTTGATATGATCATGCTACATAGCCTTAATGTGTTTGCCTTTTAGACAAGGTTTTCATTTCTTTTATTTGCATACCTTTGGTATCTTTCCACCACTATGTAGACTGCTGGTTTGTGACCCTTATCATTATCATCATTAGTGCATTTGATTATAGAACTTTGTTATGCCGCATATGTAGCTCATATATATGGTCAGAAAGTCAACTGTTGAAGTTACAAAATTATTTGTTTTTTGGTCACTAAGCAAGAACTGACTTCTGCCATGTAGGCATGTCCCTTCCGGTATCCTTTTGAGCAATGTGTGCTGCTTCAAAGTATTTGTTCTTTTCTACAATTTTTTTTCATTTCTCATTATTTCTGGGTTTTGCTCAATAGCTATTCTGTTTGTTCTGATTTCTGAATGTTTTCTCTATGCATATTGTTTTGTTTGAACTAATTGCAGCTCTTTATAAATGGTTAACAATTCCTTTCAGATCTTATCGAGTAATTTTAGATCCTTTTACTTTTCTTATTGTCTATTAACGGTTTGTTTGTAATTTCAGAAAAATTGTTTTGGCAACCAACATTGCGGAGAGTAGTATCACTATAGATGATGTTGTCTATGTGATTGATTGTGGTAAGCACAAATATGGAAGCCACATTTTGTGTTTATCACGCTTTTCTATATCTTTGTGTACATGTGATTTAATGCGAGTTGTATATTCATGAGAATTTTGGTTTATTTTGTAGGATTCTGGCTCTCATCAAGTGACTCCTCCCCCTCACGATGACTTTGCGGACAGATGTCTCAATTCTAGTGGTGGAGCTACGAACAACAATCTGATGTCCTGATCGAGAGCGATGGAGCTAATGTTTGAACTTGTGAACTAAAAATGTGAACTATGGATGTGAACTTGTGTGAATTTGTGAACTTATGTATTTGGACTTATGTGAATTTGTGAACTTATATATTTGGACTTGTGTGAATTTGTGATATGAACATATATCAATGTGTTTGAAATCTATATTGTATGTGATATTCTGTGTTGCATGTGATATTATGTGTGTCTAATTTTTCATTTCTGTATTTTTTATTTTTTTCTGAAAAAGGGTTAAGAACGTGAGTACCGTCGAACTTAATGTGCAGCCCTTGCAGACCCACGCAGGACACATAAGTTCGACGGCCACGTGGCCCCGTCGAACTTAACCGTAAGAACGTGGGTCCCATCGAACTTAGGGGAAAAAATTCGACGGGCCCCGTCGAACTTAAAAACACACATTCTTACTGTTAAGTTCGACGGTACCCACGTTCTTAATGTTAAGTTCGACGGTACCCACGTTCTTAATGTTAAGTTCGACGGTACCCACGTTCTTACTTCTCTAAGTTCGTCCAAAAATCGTCATCGGCTATATTCGTTGGTAAACCCACGTTCTTACGGTAAGTTCGACGGCTTATTACAGTAAGTTCGACGGTTTGTCACCCACATTCTTTAACCAGTTTACTGTAGTGATATACAGTATTCTCTGTTACTACTAGCTTTGTATTATCTCGATCGTCATTATTTTCCACTAGTGCATACACATACAGGCTCAGCTATTTCACGTTCAAGTTCAACAGTGCTTGAACCATGCATGTCGTGTTATGTTAACTCGTGACTGCAGTGATGTTCTAGGCTAGAGTAGGCATGAACAGTACCGGAACCGTGAGCAGCAAGCCAAAGAGGATAGTAGGCCATCAGCGGGTAGAAATTTATATTCATGCCCGTAATATCCATCGGATGTGACAGATACAATTATATTTCAACAATTCAATAGCATAATTAATCAATTTATTTCTAATTCACCATCATACATAATTTAAAACTTAATAAAAGGAATTATTATGGGCATGCAGGCTATGATCAGAGGCAGTGGGGCTTAAAATGGGCAGCCGTCAGCTAGTCACCATCAGTGCTACAACCAATGAGACTTGGAAGGAGGCACGAGACACAACATAGGAAGCCAGCAATGCTTGAAGGGGCGGCCAACGGTGGGGAATTGGGAGAGTTAGGCGTGGGTTTATAGAGTTAGGGTTTGCTCTCTGTTGTGTAATATAGACTATGCTAAAAAAATAAACTATAAATTAATTTTGGATATCCAATAAATAACTCACGAATAGAAGGTAATATCCTAATCTGACAACCCATAGGTAGAAGGTAATATCCTAATCTATATCTGTCAAATTCGAATCGGATATAGATCCAACCTAGAAGTCAAAAGATGTATTTATAACCAGTTTTATTGGATCGGATATTCGAATCGACGGATCAAATTGCCATCTCTACGTGCAGCTGGGCGGGGTGGGGCGGGACCCGCCCGCCTTTTGGGTTTCAAAGTCTCCCGTGCCGTGTGTCCTTTCTCGTTTGATTCTACGAGGAAGAAAGAGCCTGTTGTAAAAAGGCAGGCATGCATCGTTCAGTCATCCATCTTTTCGGCTCCCCTCTTTTCCTGGCTAATTTCTTGCGATAGCTAGATCCCACCACCATCTGGCTTTTTGGCCGGGGATGAGGACGATCGACATGATATTATTCCATCCATCTTCTCGGCTCCCAAGTGGCCACCCACCACCACCGGAGTAGCCGTGCGGCGTGCGTGTCAATAAATGAGTGTGATCCTCTCCGAAGTTGACTGAATCATCTCCGAAGTTGACTGAATCATCTCCGAAGCATTCAATAAAGAAAATAAACCTGTTTCAACACTAGCTAGCGTGCATGATTCATTATTTGTGGACTAGCTAGGAGATTTGATCCCACCTTCAGTTCACATGCTGCAGATTTGCAGCTATAGTTGGGAGGTCGCACCACCTAGGCCTGGGCTCCATTGAATTGGACTTGAAAGATGAGGGTGGCCAAGTGGCAATGACAAAAAAAATAGGTGTGGTCCAAGTGGAACCACATTGTTTGTCACTAATCTATACTACTCTATTAAGAAACTAATGTGAGGACCTGGTGCTACCATGACTTCACCCCTCCGCGCTGACACTCTGGGCCCGTCCCACACGCCCCGACTGGTTCTCCCACGCCTGCCTCGGTGTCGTGCCATGTGGGCCCCACGCCCACAGTGTTCGCGCAGCTGCTGCTTGTCCAACACCCGACCCCGTCCACACAACTACCACACCGCGCAAAAAAAGTGCTAAACAAGCACTCGAACTCACGCCTCTTGCTCCAGAAATTTAGGGGCAACCACCAGACCACACATACCTTAGTATTTAAAAATAAACAATAATTATAATTGAATAAATATCTCAATACCTATTATATGATATATAACAACCGTAGCAAAGCACGAACAACTGGCTAGTGAGAGATATAAAGACAGTGTGTCTATCTATCTATCTATCTATCTCTATCGACTTCCTCCATCTTATATATAGGCGTAACCGTCTCCAGTTCAAAGACAAAAAAATGTATTTAATTCTCTAAATTACTACATCGATGTATGTATGTCTAGAGAGAGCATGCCTTATATTATGAGACAAAAATAAAAAAGTTACACCTTATAAACATGTCTAGAGGAGTATCTATCTATCTATATCTCTCCATATGCACACACACTATCAATCAATCCTAGGTGATGATCACCCAACCTAAAATAATTTAAAAATCACAACTAGCTTAACAACTAATGAAGTTTTTTAAAGTCATTCTAGGGGTAGATGATCATCATAGGGTGACAAATAATGTTTCCGCCATTTTAGTTGTCCATGTCCCATATATCTACCAATGAAAATTTAACCCGCAGACCCGAAACCCCGACAGGTGCGGATGTATGTGAAGATTTTGACCCGCGGATGCATCCACACTCGACCCGAAGTTTCGCCGGTGTGGGTTCGGGTTTCCGATTCAACCCGCGGGTGACCCGCACCCGACCCAAAATCTGGATTGTCCTTTATTTTGCACAAAAAATGATTAAGATACAATAGTACTTCTTTTGAATAATTAACTTGGCTAATGATTCATGAAATATTTTGTTGTTGTTCAATGTGAGAAGGCTCAACATTCATATATATAACTTAATTATTGTTGATACTTAATTGCTAGCTAAATTATTGTTTAAAAGTGTACATCGAGTAAAACACAAGCGGCCGGCTGACTCGAAACCCGATAGATTTGGATGCGAGTTTGGAATTGCATCCGTAGGTGCTATCGTGGGTGGATTTCGATATACTTCACGGTTAATCCGAATGCCAAGTTGTATTGCTTTGTGTCGCATTCGGATTGCGTTTTCTAATTTCATATATATGTTCGATGTGATTTTGCATCGTGAATTATACACATTACGAACAAATCTTGTAAAAAATAAATAAAATTTCCTAAAATTACTCGACTCTTTTAGGTCCACAAACAATGAAAACCGCAAAAGCAGGATTTTTCGGCTGAGAAAAACGAAATTGTTTTTTAATAATTTTGAAAAAAAAAATCCATCTCGGTCGAAAAAACGAAATTCACCAAATTTCTCGTTTCTAGTGATCTTCGAAAATTTTAACTTAAAACGAAAAAGTTAACACTGGGTACGCCACACTCCTTTTGTACTGTACTCCTCCTCCTGTTCTATGTATGCGTATAATCTGGAAACCCATCCATGTTCCTCCTCGGCTGTGTGTCCGGTTTTTTTTTCTCTGTAACTCTTACGTGAATTTGCTCCAGTAAACGTCTAGTGTATATGCGCGTGGACATATTATATTATTGTCGGTTATGCTATGATCATCAGGGGATCCAACGATGGTGCTTAGGTTGTGATCAACCTTTCTTCAGCCTCAGAAGAAAAAAAAAGAAGAGGGAGCATGAAGAAAAAGAGGAATAAAAAAACCCTCCTTGCAGCATGCTGTGTGATCTTGTCTTTTCAACTATGGCCAAAATTCCGGCAGAAAGACCTACCTTGCATGTCAAATCCTTATCATGCTAAGAAAAACAAAAGAAAAGACAGAATCTTTTCACTCCCTCCTCGATCTCCTCCACTTTGTATCTAGAGCTGAAGCAAAAGGAAAACTGGCATTCAAAGCCAAGCTGTTGCTTCATGATGATCACTTGCGGTCCACATGTGGACAAGAGAGCCATAAAAGCTGAAGTCACAGGCAAGTGACGAGCGGAGATGGTGAAAGGGCACATAGCAACATAGTAGGAGACTTAGGGCATGTCCAACACTCCAACTTTATTTAATATAAGATCTCTTGAGAAGTCTTTAAAAGTTAATTGAAAAAATATATACAAGAGATGAGTTCTTCGCGAAGAGCCCATCTCTATCCATACAGATTGTCTCTTAACAAGTCGTTAAATACAAATGAAAGTTTGCACCGAAACTAAAGAGCCACGGGCGAAAGGCAACTTCACACAGTGCCCAAACCTTCCCCCCACACCATGCATGATGCATGGCGACTGCTGACTAAAACGTGTTACCTACGACTACGACCCAGCGGTATGGCCACTCACCCAATATATAAATTATTCGGTGACAAGTGGACCCTCTGAAAGCCAGGTTTATCTGCCGCCGTCTGAGAAGGATGTTGATGCCTCTCATCCCTCGCTCCCATGCCGATCGATACTAAACGGTGCAGCAGGACCTTTTTCTTGTCACAGGGAAAGCGGCTTTAATTAAACAGTCGATGTGCCTTTTCCGCAAAGCTTTAGTGACCCCAGCATGGTCACATAAACGAACCGAGGGAAGGAGTGGTGTAAAGTACTCTCTCTCTCTCTCCGTCCCAAAAATACAAGACGTTTCAACTTTATTTGAAAAGTCAAACCATATCAAATTTAAGTAAAATCATAAAAAATATATAGAAAACTTACTAATAAGTAGTATATTGTAAAAATAGAATTAATAATAAACTAGCGATACTTTAAAGCTTGAGATTTCTTTGCTGTGAAAAAATTCGAAACATGTTATAATTTGGAATAAAGAGAGTGCAGTAGACAAAAGCTAATAACAGACTTGCCGTGGCGATAATGGTTGGGCACACCGCTGACAGACGGGCCTAGCATCAGCCAACCCCGGAGGTCTTTTCTGGTGAGATGGTGATCGGTGTCAAGCTGATTTTTTTTAAAAAAAAATTCCTGGCTGAGAGTTTCAGGGATGCAAGTACAATTTCTCAGCCGGCCTCTAATCGGCACTTGTAACTTTATTATGTTTGTTACTAATATAAACAAGCATGGGATGTTTCCAAGTCGATTCGAGTTGGTGATCTGCCACATCAGCGTGGGCCAGCAATTAGGACGAAAAGCGACCATTTGGTTTCGGACCGGGAGGAATTTTTCCGTCGAGAAAACAACACTTCCATCCAAAGTACTAGACTTGTTCGTTTCATCCTAAACCATGAGGATCGAGGGTGATTGCAGCAGGGGAGGATTTCGACTTGTTGTAGGGGATTTCAATCTCTATAATTTAAGTCAAACCAACATGGTCTAAATGTGTGGTGTTGGTAACCCCATGCACCATAACTAAAAAAACAAATTATCGGATTTTTTTATTTTTTTTGGGGGGAAAAGACTCGAGTGGCAGAGTAAGTAAAGGAAGCAACAGATGTAAGAGACGAACCACACCACTTTTAAAGGGGCAGTAGTGATCTGTGTGGTCAACCTTTATCCTCCGAGAAAGGAGAAACGTTGTCACATGTAAAGTAGTGAGAAAGCAGGAACACCTTTATGTTCTTGCTTTTAAAAAACAAAAAAAAAATTGGGTGAAATTAGGTTTCGACATGGACAGCAGCATGTGCATGGCTGAGATTCATCAACCAGCTCAACCTCAACAACGACATGCGGAAACGTACGGGGAACCGGGTGAGACGTGATAAATAGCGATATTTTTTTTTTCTTTGAACGAAAATAGACGGACCACATATGTCCGTTCAATCTATAGCGTGTTTGGTATGCAGGAAGCTGAGGATACATTCAAAGAAAAAAATTATCGCTATTTATAGATGCTTCCGTTCAATCTATAGAGTAATCATACATTCACATGCCAAATCGCAACTGGTGCTTCCGTTCAATCTATAGAGCTCCCAGGGAAAAAAGAAGAGTAATCATACATTCACATGCCAAACCTCTGCCACTTGATGCAAGCTCAATACTTTATGCATCACAACTGGTGTGATTCATACTAGCAAGTGCAAAAGAGAAACCTTTTTTTTCTTGTTCCAAGGAACACAGCTACACATATCATCAAAAACTATAGATCACATCTTTGTTATAGTAAAACCTATAACCTCCACGCCTATTTGGTAAGTCCAAGGGACGTTGTTCTCCCTCCCTTCCCTCCCCTATGTGCTTTTCATACAGTAACCTACCCCCATGTCCTCCCGATATGTATGTACATACCTACCATACAAAAGAATGAACTTCCCCCCACCCCCAAACCCTTCTCTACATGCCGTCAACGGCGATCGGCACCGTCCCCGGTAGCCGTCCTTCTCGCCCCCCACCCCACCTCGGCATCGCCCTGTCTGCTGTGACCGCGACTGCTGCGAGACGGACAACAGCACGGCCGCTGCAACGCTTCACGTTGCGCCACAGCCGTTCGATGCTGGGCGTGAGCACTTCCTCGGCCCAGTCCTCGAGCTTCTCGTCCGTGAGCCAGACGCTGGCAGCCATCCGGTCGACGGCGTCCTCGTCGACTCTGAACGAGCTGCTGCCCCTGGTGACCGAGTCGAATTTCGCTGATACGCAGTCTGTGACAGCCTTCCTGAACGGCGCGAAGTCGACTGGCCGGAACACGATGGCATCGTCGACGAGGTTCAACAGGTCGCTGTCGGGGGCTGGCGTCGAACACTTGACCGCGACGTGCCCTTTCTCCTGCTCTTGTTCCACGGAGAGGTCACTGGAGTTCCGCGAGCCCTCTGTGTCGTCCGACGCCCCTACCGCTAGATTGAGGTCAAGCGACAGACCGTGCCCGCCAGACAGTTCTCTAGCTACCTTCGCTGGGCGAGCATCGTTGCACAGCCAATCCGCTTGGTGCTTCAGCTGCTGCTTGTCCCCGATAGAAAGCTCTAGCTGCCAATCCGAGTGTGCTGCCTCGAGCATCTTTCCTTCGTCTTGGAGCGGTGTGTCAAACTTCGGTCTCCTGAGTTCCTCAGGCAACCAATCCGTTGTGAGAACGAAGATGACATTGCCGAGGCTGACCTCACGGCCCCGGGAGTCCGGCAGGCGGCCCGTATCCATTGCCCGGTTGATTTTTCCGCGCACAACGGCATCCACCTGATCGATGCCCTCGAGAACGATCACTGAACATGGATTCTGCCGGACTGCCTCAGTGACCCGGTCCAGCGAGGTTTTCCCCCAGAAACCTGGATTAGGCCGTCCGTTACCATCCTTGCCCCAGCGGGAGTCGCCACCAAAGTTTATAACCACTGGTTCAGCATTTACCATCTGCTCAGACAACGCATTCGCCATCTTCCTCTTACCTGCCTGGTCAGGACCAACGAACAGGAGCCATATGTCGCCCCTTGTCCCGATGTTTCGCCGCTTCCCACTAGCAGTTCTGCATTGTATCACAGCAGCAGCAATTGCTGAGGCAGCATCAGATTGCCAGCTGACCTTCTCTGTGAGCGCCTTGAGGAGCCTTTTGAAAGACTCGATATCAGAGATTCCAGCTATCTTAGCCTTTTGCATGGCAGTTAGCCCTTCTGTGTAGTTTTCCTTCTGGTCTTTCTCCATGGTAGCATCAGGATCCAAGGGACCAAGCGCGAGGTCAGTCTTCACCGGGCTGCCTGGCGGGCTCTTGCGAAGCTCAGACGTAGGGGTACCCTCGGGCTCCTTCCAATTGGTGTTCATCTTAAGGGTGGGAACACCACCGCTGGCAGGTTGTAGCTTGGGCTCAACAGGCGGGCGTGGAGCTAAGGCAGCCAACGGCAGGGAGAGAGCTGGCGCCACAGTACGGTTGCTGTGGGTACGGGCGCAGGTCTCATGCCATTTCTTCTCAAGCTCCTCGGCAGCCTCATTCTGCTTCAACTCTTGCTCCTTGGTCTGTGAAAGCACAAATGACTATGTCAATCGCCTTTCCATTAGAACCAATGCTAGTTTTACAAGCTAATAACGCATAGAAAAGACGCAAACCTGCGGTTGATCCCTGCTGGGCTGCATCCAGTGTGGCAAACCAGGCTTAGCGGCCTCAGGACTTGACGCTGGCTTTTCCTTCTGCTCCGCTAGCAGCTTGGCAAGCTCACGGTCATAACTACCCTTGCAAAGCAGGCACATAGCAGGCTTAGCCTTCAGAGGATGGTCACTCCCTGCCCCTGGCGGCCATCGGAGTGCCGTTGGCGTCACCGGCATAGGCCGGAGAGCAGGCGATAACATCCCCACTGAGTTGCCCAGAATTCCAATGCCTCCAGGCCTATAAATTTCAGTAAATTGATCAGATCATCTGTTTTTATTAAGCTGCATACACCAATCAATTTAACCTAAAAGATTAAGCTAATAGAAGGAGGTGGACAATTCACTTATATTATATTCTAACACTCTCTTCATGTCAAGCCTCTTTTACATCTCTGACGTGAAATATAGAAGTGAGCAACAATTATTTTATTTAATTGGGCTAACCAGGATTCGAGCTCAAAACTCTAACCAATTCAACATCAATTCAATACAATATTAGGAGAAGTTAGACAATCCATTTATACATTCAACATTTACAGGATAGAGAGGAAGGTGCAAACATACAAATAAAGAAGTGGAGGCACAAACATCTGCCAAACTTTTTAGATTATCAGAAAAGGCGCCAAACTTTTTATAGTACTAGCAATCATGATGTACTATTCAACTGTAGGAATTTTTGGTTATCGAGTACTATAAACTAATTTTATTATTTTACTCTGGTCCAAGACAACGGAAAAACTGGAACAAGTTTGAGTCACCAACAGCAAAAACAACAAGAACTGCATCAGACATGGTAGATGCAGAGAAGAAAGCGAAAAAGCGCCGAAAAAACATACCTGAGAGCTGCGCCGGCGAGCGGCGCGCTGCGGGCGATAGGCACGGCCTGGAGGTCCCAATCAGCCTCCATGGTTGGGTGGTAGACCTTGCATCGGAGGTAGGTGGCGCACGCGGCTGTACCGACGGCCCAGACCTTACGGCTTCCGAACGGCCCCAGCAGCCGCGCCATCTCCGACACCACCGCCTTGCCCCCCTCTGACGCTGCTGCCGCCGGCCCGTCCACCAGCCACTTGAGATCGCCAAGATCAAGGACCACGGCGCCGTGGTCAGCGAGGATCCTCTGGACCATCGCGCCCAGGTCCCCGATCCTCGCCGCCATGGCGGCCTTGTCGCCGGCGAGCTTGGCGAGGTCCGCCTCGAGCGGCAAGACCTTCGCTCCGGCGAGAGCATGGGAGTCAGACGTCGGGATCCTGCGTACCGCCTCCCTCAGCACCGCATCTGGCCCGGCGTCGCCGACCAGCACCGGGTTGCGGCGCGCCGGCTTGAGCATGACGTCGAGCACCTTGCGTACGTCGTCCCTGCCGCCGCCAACGCCTGCGGCGGCAGCGAGGCGAGGGTTGATGTAGGCGTTGGTTGGGCCGACTCGCGGGAACGGAGAGGGGGACGGGGCCACAGGCGTAGTCGCGGCGACAGTCGGGGTGGACACGACGGCGGCGGCGGAGGGCGACGGGAGCGACTGCTCGATGGTGGTCTTGACGGCTGCGGACGAGAAGGAGGCCTCGCGCATGACGCGGCTGACTGACGGGTCATCGAGGATGGAGAGGACGAGCTGCTCGAGCTCGACCTTGACGGCGAGCAGCGGCTGCTGCGCGGCCTCGGGGCACCCCCGGCGCTGCTGCGCCTGCGCGCGCTTGAGCGCCGCAACGAGCGCGTTCGACACGGGCGGCCCCGACGCATGCGCCGCTGCCGAGGCCGCGGCCGCGGCCGGCAGCCTGTCGAGGGCGACGGAGAAGCAGAGCTCGAGGGCGCGGCACTGCAGCGGGTGAGCGCCGCCGGCGCCACCAGCGGCGCCAGGTCCAGCACCGGTGGCGGCCGCGCGAGCGCACGCCTGGCGCAGCAGACCGGCCGGCGCGGCGAGCAGCGCGGCGGCGACGTGGAGCGGCGTGGTCTGGCCGTGCCTCCTCCGCGCGGCCTCGTCGATGGCCCGCGCCAGCGCCGCCGCCGCCTCCGGCGTGAGCGTCTGCTGGATGGTGCTGAGATCCGCCCTCATCGCTGCCGCCCGCCGCTCATCAATCGATCGGAGAGCGCACCGAAAAGGAATCCCCTTTTGGCTGGGTGACCAGGTAGTAGTTGTTGCTCGGCGCCGCCCTGGAAGTCGGAGGACGTCGGCGCCTCCGAGGGTGGAAAAAGGAGAGGCTTGGAGGGGAGCGGAGGGGGTAGTATCGAGAGAGAGAGAGAGAGAGAGAGAGAGAAGGAGGGAGTCCGGTGAGAGCAGAGAAGGCGAGAACTGAAGTAGTAGTAGGCTAGTAGCAGAGGAGGGGCGAGAAAGGGAGGCGAATAGAATCTTCGTCTCCTACAACATCTTCCCGACGTCGCATTTTACCACGACACCATCTTGTTTTTACCCACGCGATCCATGGAAGGAGGCGAACAGATTTTTTTTTCCTTGTTTTTTTTCTGTTATTATAAATAAATTGTGTACTCATCCGGCGCGAATTAGTATTTGCATTAGCTCTTAGGCTAGCCGCAGTGAATGACTAGAACCGGAACGCTATGCGGATAGAGTTAACGTGAGTGCTGCAGCCGTGTACTGGGACCGGTACGCTAAGGCAAGCAAGCAAACCGGAAACCTTAAATGTAGAGTTGCAGCAACGTCTACTGCATACGTCTGCTCCGTGCACCAGGAGAGAGGCGGGGCCGGAGGCAGCAAAGGTTGTGGGACCCGAGGCGGGGCACCAGGAGAGAGAAATAATAGAATATATGGTATAGAGTAAACATGAGTGCGGAGGATTGTGATATAGAGTAAAGAATTTTGCTGACCAGGACAGAATATTCTTTTTAGGGTAGAAATTTAGAGTAGTATGAGTGCGGATAGCCTTAGAGCCTATAGTTAGGAACTCTTTGGAAGGGTTTCACTTTAAAAAGTTTAGGTATACTTTAGTTTTTTCTATCTAAATAGGTCTAAAGTTCTAGCTTTTAAAAAATAAACTAGAGACCATCTTCAAAAAAATTACGAAGCTCCTCAAAGGAAGTTTCAAAAACACTATATTCAGAGGCGAATTTAGAGGGTTGTCGGATCAGCCGACCCCGAATCTTTACTACTAATTAAGTATGTACTGTAGGCGTCCACTGGTGCACATTCTGCCGGCTCCCGCCTCGCCCGCGGATCCCCACCCTCCTCCCCAACGCCCGTGAATCCCTCACCCTCCTCCCCACCGCCGCCGCTCGACCACGGTTTCGTCGCACTCCTTCCTTCGAGCGCTCCTCGCATCCCGCTCGCCCGCCGCGCTCGATTCCTCCTTCCTTCGATGGCGCTCCTCGCATCCCGCCCGCCCACCGCGCTCGGCCGGCTCACCAACCTCCGCGCGCTTTCGCTCTGCTCCAACCGCGTCCTCGGGACCATCCCCAACAACGTGCTCCAGCTGCCGGGCCTCAAGGCGTTGTTCCTGCAGCACAACCTGCTGTCCGGCCCCATCCCGCCGGGAATCCAGAGGCTCGGCGGCCTCGAGCGCCTGGTCCTCTCCTACTTGTCGGGTCCCATCCCCTTCACGCTCAACAGCCTCACCGCGCTACGCGTGCTCAGGCTCGACGGCAACCGCCTCTCCGGGAGCATTCCCAGCATCAGCATCGCGGGTCTCGGCTCCTTCGATGTCTCCGACAACAACCTCAACGGCCCCATCCCCAAATCGCTCTCGCACTTCCCACGGGAATCCTTCGTCGGGAACCTCCAGCTCTGCGGGGACCCGCTTCCGCCCTGCAGCAGCCCGTTCTTTCCCCCAGCGCCGTCGCCCGGCGGGCCCGGCCCCGCGCCGGGCTCATCCAAGAAGCAGAAGCTCTCCGGGGCCGCAATCGCGGGTATCGTCGTGGGTGCCGTAGTGGTGGGGCTCCTCCTCCTCATCGCCACCGTGCTCTGCGTGGTGTCCAAACGTCGTGGCGCCGACGCCCGCGACATCCGCGGCGGCCAGGGGGCAGCCCCCGCCGGCGTCCGGCGTGGGCAGCGTCTTGACGTCCTCGTCCAAGGAGGACCTCGGAGGAGACGCATTCGGGTCGGCCGCGGCAGTCGCAGCGGCGGCCGCCGCCGCCGCGGGGGAGCAGAGCCGACTGGTGTTCGTTGGGAAGGGCGCCGGGTACAGCTTCAACCTGGAGGACCTGCTGCGCCCGTCGGCGGAGGTGCTGGGCAAAGGCAGCGTGGGGACGTCGTACAAGGCAGTGCTGGAGGAAGGCACGACGGTGGTGGTGAAGCGACTCAAGGACGTGGCGGTGCAGCGGCGCGAGTTCGACGCGCACATGGAGGCGCTCGGCAGGGTGGAGCACCAGAACGTGCTCCCCATCCGCGCCTACTACTTCTCCAAGGACGAGAAGCTCCTCGTCTACGACTACCTCCCCAACGGCAGCCTCTCTGCCATGCTCCACGGTCAGTGTCCAACCTCTTTTCATCCTCGCGCTTACTGGAGATCTTGTCTGTGTGTTACTGTGGACCGGAATCAGGGATTGAAAATCTTACTATATGTGCAGTATTGATTTCTGGTGGAGGCATTGCTCATGGCATAATATTTGACATCATGCAAGAAAGATGCAAATACAAAATACGAGATGCTACAACTATATCCTACCGCCTTTGAAATATTTTGTGGCCTCGAAAACATTCCCCATGATCTAACTGTGGGTCTATAAACATCTTCATCTTCTTCTGTCTCAATAACAGTTGAAGGGGGTTCTATCCCAGCCTTGTCAGCTTCATTTGGTATAGTAGTCGATTGAGATGCTTCCCCTAACTCCCCGTTGTCTACCGGTTGGATTTCAGTTCGGCGAGGAGACTTGTCGAATTTGCTCGGGTCTCCAAATATTATGTCCACCTCAGGAAAATTGTCATCTCGTAAAGGCTCAAAAGCTGGAGCTAGCCCAGGTGGTAGACCTTTAGAACATTTTTTCTCAAAGAAGTCGAGACCCAAAAAATCAGCCTCATCAAACTCGTACCCTCCTCTCTTGCCAAATGAGACTTCTTCACTTGTGGCATCCAAATGGTCAGCTTTTTATTAGTGAAAATTGTATTTATTTAGTTCATCTGCAGTTATGTTTTCTGACATCATGCATAATATTTGAGGAAACGCCAGTCTATCCTGATGGGCGGGTTTGTATCTCTATTCTTCATCCACCCGGTGAAGATCCAAACGGTTATGAGCTCGCAAGTGAGCGATGGACACCTGTGCACACAGTATGGCTTCGTATACTTTGTTTACATACCTTTTTCCCCATTTTTATCTTCTGTTCTCCATTATGAAGCCATTATTATATTACCAAATTTACTGGGATGTATCATCCAAACAACATTCAGAAGTTCACTGGTAGATCTGTAATGGTGAAGTTGCAGGGGTTGCCTCCCCATTTATTCTGATGATTATCTTGTTCTAATGATTATCGTAATCACCTCTTATTCTGATGATTATTTTGTGTTTGATTGCCTAGTAAATTCTCAAGTCGTCTGTGCAGTTTTTGTTTTGTTTACAAGAATGTCCCTTGATCTCATGATATGGTGACTTGTGAAGACTTTGGATAATCAAAATGTTTGAGGATTAGGCTTTGGTCAATTTGATTGTGCCTTCCTGAGACAATCGGTGCTGCCCTCTTTTGGCATAGGTTTCTGGACCTTTGCAGTCCTAAAAAAATTCAACCTAGCAGTAATGCAGTATATATTCTAGCAGTTGTACCACAACAATTTATCCATGGATCATAAGCAACTGCACTAATCAAACTGAGACCAAGTCACCAAGAACGATATTGTCTGGTAGCTATTGAGACTAAGGATGATATTAATTGGTAGCTGATGAAGATATACCATAAACTTATGGGTTCAATGAACATAAATTTTAGTGAGGTGGGCAAGGGCTACAAGGAGCCATTTTATATAACCAAAGTAAGACTGACTTCATGTGGCGTTTTGGGAGATACAAGGTTCAAAATAGTAATTGACCTTATAACTCAAAAATTGTTAGCATGAACAAGGCAGAGGCATTTTCAAGTTCAAAAGATTGAAAAATGAGAATCATAACTGGTACGGGTTTGTATAAATTATTTAATTCGTCCAAAGAAATTTCAAATATTATCCATCACGTGCCCGATGAACTTGATATATTATCGGTACTACACCAGAGGACAAATCAAAGACAGTCATGAGCATCACATTCTTTTTTTTCAATTAAAAGAAAGTGCACTAAGTATCCCAGGTTACTACAAAGCCAGAAAATGTTGTATGGGTATTAGACTTTATGGACTAAACAAATATTTCTTTTGGTCTCAAGTCATGTATTTTGACTATCTTTTTTGATAACCTTTCGTTTTTGTTCAGTCCAGTTGACTGCATTCTTTGGACTTTAGCTGCGCGATCTGTGCCGAAAGCATTGAGCAATTGCAGTTGAGTCTACAGGTGCAGTCGACTTAAGTGCAGAGTGCAAAGGAACAGTTTCGTCTCCTAAACATCCTATGTCAACCAGTTTCAGCAAACTGCAAGAGAATTAATTCACTTAACATGGAAAATGTCATATCAACTAAGATATTCCTGATTTCATAACATGTTGTCCCTTTATAGTTCTAGAGTTCCATTTTTTTTAAAAAAAGTTTGTTTGTTTTGCAGTTTTCTATAGATTTACCCAGCAAAATCACCCAGCTTGGAAGCCAGCAATGACACCTGGATTTGTAAGTTTGCTCTGATCCTATTGACAGGTTTGACATAGAATGTCACTTTTAAATTTTCTCCCTAATAAGATACTCCCTGCATCTGCATCCAATTTTGATCTTTGTATGGGCAGCGAGATCAAATAGTGTGCATGCATGTTATATTGATTATTTTGCATGTAGCCAGTATAGACAGCAAAGCTGCATGTATGTTCTCATGTAGGTGAGGTGAGGGATATCCTAGAAGAGGAAAGACTGTACCAGGGGGGTCCTTAGGAAACTTCACTATGGGGTCTCGTAGTCTCTTTGTCGTTCTAGCATTCTCAAACTAGCCCTCACCATGACAGCTTTTTCCTTCCAATTTGGTTCCCTATTTATATATATTGGTTATTTAAGGTGCTTTTACAACATGCATTGGATAACCACCCCAAACATGCATTTAAGGTGCTTTTACTTTACTGTTTTCAGTTAACAACAAGTTTCGTTTCTCCCTTAGGATCAAAATAACTTTGAATCGGGTATTGATACTATATCAGATAGATGATTTCTTCTTTATTAAAGTTTATGTAGCCTGATGCAAGATTGGAGAGTGAATTGTGATGCCCAGCTTCGTATTCTGGTCTTGTAGCATTAGTGGAAGAAAAGGACAATCAAATCCAGAAGGTATCTGCTACTTGATTTTTTCATGTGTATTCATCCCAACATCTTTGTACATCAAGAAACATAGTAACCATAGTGAACTAACTGCACATGTTGCATACGTCATTTAGCATGACGACTTCAATGACATGATGTAAAATTTCACTTGTTTGTTGCAGATAGAGAAAGAAATTAAGGAACTAAAGTTATGGCGTGATTTCGTAGGCGGAGTTCCTCATGGACATCGTCAGCAACGAAGAGATGGCGCTCATCGACACCGCTAGGAGAAGAAACTTATAAGTGATGGGTCTTTATAACCAAACAATTTTATGAGCTTAAAATAATTTTCTTAGTTTCTTTTATACTTAGCACATGCATTTTCGTCTAGTTCACTTCTGAATTGTTGCTCCTTGAGAGCTGCTAGAACCCATGGAGAAAGTTACAGATTTGTGACATGATATCAGAAAGCTAGAAGTTTAAAGTTGGCATTCATACATGTTCTTAATGACATATGCAAACTTAATTTAATTTTTACCAGCCGCAAGAAACTAACTGTTTACATATTATAGTTAAACTTAATTTTTATGAGCTACAATTCATTTGAAACATGATTACCCTTTATTATTTTTTACGCATTTGGTTTTATAACTGTGGTGGTCTCATGTATGATTATGCAGATTTAGATAACGTATTCCCATTCTTCTATAATGTGTGGAGTCGTCAGATGTGCGACAAACCAGTTCTCTAGGTTGCTCCTAATGGGCACTCCTTTGATATACCCTTTATCATCTTTTGAGTTCTGACGGTGTAGAGTAGAGATGTCTGATGATTGCCTCTTTGTAGATACTCTTTCTATTGCATGTGTATAAACTTCAGAGAGACTAGATTTGGGTTTAGTCATTTCATGTATTTAGTTTATTTATTAAGTTTCATGATTTAGTTTAGTTTTATATTGGTTGCCAAAGAATTTGTAAGATTTTGAGGTCGATAGTATATATGATATTTGATTTATATAATCGTTGTGCACTGACATTGTATCGAATATTTTATATACTGTTGCAACGCACGGGCATATACCTAGTAAATTTATAAATCCTTTAGCAAAACATTGTTTAAGTTCAAGATAATTTGTATTATATAACAAAGTTGATGCTGTTGACCCCGACAAAATTCTCGGCTAGATTCGCCACTAACTGTTTTCATACATTCTCATGAAGTTGCATAAAAATTATCTCACGCCACTGGTTACACAACATATCATGAAGTTGCATAAAATTATTTCACGCCACTAGTTACACAACATAGCGCTTCGATCCTCTCGTGAAAGCCACTAATCATCAAGGGTAATCAAGAAAACTCACACAAATTAATTGTATTACAGAAGTTGAAGTCCATGTGCAATCCAAACACTCCTTGAACCCATTTTAAAATTTTTTGGAGTTGTTTTATGGTGAAGCTAGAAAACCAAAGTTGAAATTCTTGGAGTAAAGCCCTCCCAAACAAGCCCTGCAAATAAGTTAGATTATATAATATAAACATATTATAATTTCAAACAAGCTCTTCAAATAAGTTAGATTATATAATATAGACATATTATAATTTCAAACAAACCCTTCAAATAAGTTAGATTATATAATATAGACATATTATAATTTCAAACAAACAACTCTTTGTTTATTTATATTAGGTTGTCTTCGATGAATCGTGTAAAATAGGAGATGTGAAATTGTAGATGACACTGTTTGTATAGTGAAGTTTGAAATAGTGGATAAGATATGAGAGTTGCTGGAGGAGACGACCTTAAGATGGATAATAATGAATCTATATATAATACATAAACATTAATTATTGTATGAATTTATTAAAAAATAAATGAAATTTAATTTAGGACGGAAGAGGTATATATTATTATAACTTGAATATGTGATTGCACAATTTATAGAGCCAGACATGCAGTGGCGGATGCAGGATTGAATCAAAAGAGGGGCTATAAGTTAAAGCATGTTTGGCGGAGCCACCAGCGGCCATTTTGGGGGGTGAGTGTCACGACGACGTTCTCGCAGGCCTGATATACTAGCGTGCTGCAGCAAGCTTGCCATGGTGTTGCTTGCAGCAGGGGCGAAGCCAGGATCCAAAATTAGGGGACCAAATTAGATTAAGGAGGCTGTTAGAAGCATTTTTTGCACTATTTACATGAGAATTAGCTAAAAAACTAACATGTCCTATAGAATTAGGGAAGCATTAGGCAGGACATTGCTCCCCTGTCCCCCTGGCTTGCAGGCTGCCTCTTGCGTCGGGCACATGCGTGCTGCTAACTGTTAGATGTGCATTGGACGTGCGCGCTAGCTCATGACTGCGTCCTGTGTGGTGGCGTGGATTTGCACTGCTGAAGCATGGACGGGTCCAGCGTGGATGCGCGCACTACCACCTAGCGTGCTGGTGGCATGGATGGAGGCCAAATACATGTGCTGAATGACACGATCAGAAAGAAGGTTGTGGCCTACCTTAGTTAACCTTTATAGTTTGCATTAATGTTATAATATACTCTTACATTCCAAAATAGGTGTCCTTTTAGCTCTTGATTTTTATGTCTATATTCAAATGGATGATGATGAATCTAGACACATATAAAACATATGCATCAATCAAAAATTATATAAACCTACTAATTCCCTAAAACGATAACTATTATTTTAAGATAGATAAAATATGTATTAATAGGTGTTATAGAGGGCGACCGGGGCTACAGCCCCGGCAGCGCCCCTCCTAGATCCACCTCTGCAGACATGGCTGCGCTACATGGGACCCACGAGTTGTGAGGTATGCACGCTTCGCCGAGAGTCGAGTTCTTTCTCTCGCTCCCATTCAAGAGCGACTATGGACGATTGGACGGTGGCACGTTGGTCGTCTGATGCGTCACCGGCTCTAGGTGAGCGATGTTTGTGCATTGCATAGACAAATAGCGTGTTTGGTTTGAAGAATAAAATGAGTTGATCCATTATTATTTTATTCATCATAGACTAATAATTAGTAATAATACGAGGGATGAGTTTATTTTACTAAATTTGTGGAATAGACTCATAATACACCACTTTATATATAATGGATTGACTCTTCAAACCAAACATCTCCAAAGCCAGTGAGGTTGTCGACATATGCTTCAAGATTATGTCTGATTGGGCGTCTTCCTTCGCTAGCGGGGCACTAGTCTAGTCTAGTGCACCACCGGACCAGGCACCATGTCAGCTAGACGTTGGCTCGCCCGTGCCCACGAAGTAGCCGTTGGAGGGCGTTCTGGCGCACCATCGGACTACCATTGTTTACAATCTGGTGAATTTTATAATAAATCCTGAGATCACTGAGTTGGGGTGTATAGGCGGTCTCGGGCATGGACCCAATCTAATGCGCTAGGGCGTCCAACGGCTAAGGTCAGGCTCCTCACGAACTCGGTCCGGTGCGCCACCGGACCAATCCGATGAGGCCTAGACCAGTTGAACTTGGGCTCTTTTGAACCTATCTTCTTCAAGTCTTTTCGACTATTTTTGGAAGGTTTCCCACGACTTAGACAAACATGATTAGTACATAATCCAATGGGCTAAGTGTGGAAAACTTACCTCTTTGTCATAGTTTCACCAGGGTTTGTAATATTGCTCAAAACAAGTCTGAAAACACTTTTTGCTACAAAAGGAGTTAGAGACCAAAAACAAGTGCTAGAAACATAGTACTAGGCGTACGCAACTTGTTCAAACATTCAAACCCCATGTTCTTACCGTTTTACCAAAAGTTGCACTTTTCAGCCTCTAGTTTAGCTCATTTGGAGTTAGTTCCTTCAATTTGCCTTCAATTGAACATACGTTCATACTCATATCAAGTTACTGAGTCCAAGGTGGTGTGTTAGACACTTAATCACCAAAACAGGTAGAAATGACTATCTAGCACATTTCCCTTTCAATTATTGACAATAGTGAGTAGCAATCGTAACTATTTTGAAAACACTATAAAACTGCTAACTCAGGCCATATATGTTTGACAAAACATTTGAGAATTGCATGCTAGCGATGGTATGATACATTTCTATCGGGTGTGTTGTTTTGCACTCACTAGATGTGTTTGTTGTGCCACTAGTCATGGTCATCAGAAACATCACCCTATGCCTTGACTTGAGTGTTTTTCGGCCATGCACCTTACTCTTTAGTCTACACCAAATGGTACCAACTAGAGAGGTCTAGTGAAGGGCTACCAAGCATGCAAAGTTCAAACACATTCACTAGACATTTCTAGTGTGGCACCGGATGACTACGCCTGTCCATTTGACTAGATATGTTGTAACTGGGGATAGAAGGAGCTTACACTCAACGAATCTTTCCTATGTGCACCAGATATGGTTACAAACACATAATAGAGTGAAATAACTAATTTACCAATCATCAGAATAAAGCCATTTGGGGTGTATGGTGCACCAGTCCCATGGGCACCGGACACGTTTGGTGCACCCACAGAGATTAAGTGGAAATGGTTCCAATTAGATTCTCAACTAGGGCTATAAATAAATGGTGTGGCAAGCCTTGGCCAGCCTCTTAGAGCTTCCAACTAATGTGCACACCCCTGGAGAGCTGATATACACACTCCACTCACTTGCATCCATTAGTTACACATTTGGGTAAGATTACAGAGGCTCTAGAGCATTTATATCATCCACTTGCATCTCATGGCAGCAGTTGAGAATGGAGGCTGATTTCGTTTATTACTCTTGGTTATTGCCATCACTTAGGCGGCTTGGAGTTCAGGGATCTTTGAAGGGCTACCAACAATTGTTGTCGCCTACGATTTGGCCTAGGCATTCGGTTCTTTGACTCGCTTCGATTTGGTCCCTTGATTTTTTAGAAAAATTGATTCCCATCAAATATAACCTAAATATGCATATGGGATAGACAGAACCGAGAATTTTGGTTTTTATTTCTTTTGGTTTAGTTTTGGTTCTAACCGAACAATTCGAAGTTTAGCAAAAAAATAGCACAACAACACAATTTCATAGTTTAACAAAAGTACGTAGATGACCAGATGGAGGATTGGGGTTGGGGATAGATTGATTTGGAGGGGTTATGTGCTTATATACTTTGGATTTGAGAAGGCTATATTTGGCTAGGCCTAATGTTCTATTGGGCTTTTGTTATATTTTGATTTTTGAGATGATTTGTTTTCTATGTCTAGAACCGAATTTACTTTAGTTATTTTGACTTTCTGAAACATGGAACCGAACTTACTAATAGTTAATTCGGTTTTGGTTTCAGTTAATTTGGTTTGGTTCTTCGATTTTGGTTTATTTTGCCCAAGCCTACCTACGATCGACCAATTACAAGGGTCTCTTGTGCTTGTCCCTGTGGGAGATCACAAAGAACAACTCTAGTGGAATTCTTATGGATAATTTGAGTGGACCGCTTGATTGATACTTGTGATGTCCAAGTCATGGGTCTAGCTTGTCATGCTAGTTAGTGTGTGAATCATTAGTTGGGGACTCGCCACAATGAGGACATATGTTGCCAACAAGAAAATAAATCTCAAGGACAAATCTTATGTTCATCTCTTGTCCTTGGAGATTTGCACTTTACACACTTGTCCTTTATATTCCTACTACTTGCTTGTGTGGTACTTTCTTGTTTAGATACTTAGAGTAGACTAGTTGTTAGTTGCTTTTGTTAGTATTTCTCTAGTGTAGATAGTGCTAGTTATGGCTTATGTGGTATTCTGATCTAAATAAAAATTCAAGATATTACTTTTGATGTTTGTAGAGCTAATGTAAAGTAGTTATTATTATAATATTATATTATATTATATTAATGGAACTTTGCTATAGTCTTGTGCTTTGTAGAGACAACTTTTATAGGCTATGCATACTCTCTCTAACCATCTAGATCATATCAAAATTGGTGTGCATGCAAGCAAGCACGCATCTGCATACTCGATGTTGGTATTTACTATTGCACATAATGGTTTCTACAGTGAGGACATATATTTATGATCGACAAACTAATTTCTTTACCATGGTGTGTATTTACTCTCCATTTGGCATGACTCTGTGAGAGTGGTTCTCACTCCTTCCAGCCAAACAACTAAATCTAGGGATGGCAGTCACACCCATAGGCGCAGGTGCCCACGCGTTCCACATCCATTGGGTGCGGGTCTAGGTGTCAAAATTTCACCCTTGGGTCTACACCTAATCTGACCCCGTAAATTTTTGGGTTCGGGCTGTGTATGAATTTTCACCTATGGGTGTCCATGGGCCCACAATACTAACTTTGGGTCCTTGTTCGCACATGATTTTGGTCTAGCCAAATGAAACCCTAGGTCATCTATTCATCTTCGCTTCTTTGAAATGTGAATTATATTGCATTATGCAATGTGTGTTTCTAAATAATTATATGTGGTATGCTTCAAAATAATTATATGTGCTTATGTTGCTATTTGCCATGCTTTTGTTTTAGTTATTTGTAATTGTCGATCACCCACCGGGTGCCCAACACTCAATGGGTGCCCAACGTGTGTAAAATTCCACATGTTAGGCATTATGAGTACATATGTGACTTAATGTACCGGGTATCAACACGGGTGGCTGCTTGCTCTA
Organism: Zea mays; assembly: GCF_902167145.1. Classification (NCBI taxonomy): domain Eukaryota; kingdom Viridiplantae; phylum Streptophyta; class Magnoliopsida; order Poales; family Poaceae; genus Zea; species Zea mays. The sequence continues at coordinate 74,979,214 of NC_050099.1, forward strand.
CCCGTCTTACACCCACCCATTGCCATCCCTAACTAAATCTCATAAAGATTCACGTGGGGAATAGGAAAAATCACTTCTCCATTCACACTAGGAGGTGGGAGCTAAAAAGTCCTGCTTTCCACTACTCCTTGTTCAAAACCCAAGGGAACAACTGTAGAAACAATTCTCACCTACACCCCACCATAATCTAGAATCACTTCACTAAAGAGAATGCAAAGTTAGAGAATTTAGAAGTGAAGCTATACCAACAGCTCCTGTAACTAGACATAGTGGTTTGAAATTTCAAATATTGGAGAAGAGCATAATATCCTAACATTTTTATGGCAGCACTTGTGGGGTTTAATACTCAAAAACATGTCATAGAAATCTCTTCCTAAAATGTAATATTTTGTTTTAAATATTTGAAAAAAATAACTTCGGATGTCAAAACGTGTATAAAATAACAATAATCTCATAGTGAAAATTGTTTCTGAATCAGATGTTGTAGCGGAGAATTGCCTAAAAACTATCCGTTTGGATGTCGATTTTGGAGGACAAGGAATTGAATTGGGTTCAATACCAAATCCGCCATGGCATTGAAATGAGATATAGTCCAAATTCTATTGTTTGGATGTCACTAAATTAGAGTTTGGAATTGTACAGTCTAATTTCACGTAATACCGAGGGGTGATGCTCTTTATTGGAAAGTTGAGTTTCTAGTTACAGTCCAATTTCAGAGAAGCATGCATGTGTTGATGTTTTGATACCTAAAATTGATGAAACACCAAGATAGATGGAGAGTAAAAAATTGCTAAATGAACCGCTCCTCTAGAACGTCTATATATGTTTTGATGTGTATTTGCTACTGGATATCGTTATTTCAGATTTAGAATTTTAGAGAAGAGTATAACCTCACCTACGTAGACAGGCAAAATTTCAAAACCTTGTAGCGATTATGCATATATAATTGTCCGTAATTTGCTACGATTATTATATACTCAAATTTAATATTGTTTATTTCTAAACACTAAGGTACGTAGTCTGATAGTTAAACTCAAATTTCTGAAGTAGGGGACGTGAGTTTGAAGCGATTATGCATATATAATAATAGCAAGTTGTCCATAATTTGCTACGATTATTATATACTCAAATTTAATATTGTTTATTTCTAAACACTAAGGTACGTAGTCTGATAGTTAAACTCAAATTTCTGAAGTAGGGGACGTGAGTTTGAGTGTTCGCTCTACACTATTTTTTTTGCGCGGTGTAGTGAGTGAGTCTAAAGTGTGAAGGTAAAACCGTGATATTACCAAGTGCCTATATTAGATTCTTAATATAGTAATAATAGATTAATCTAAACCATTCAAAAGAACCTTGTACTCTACTACTAGTAGTATTTATATTTTATAATCACACAAATTAAATGCTTGGTAGTAGCTTATCCATCCATACCAATTGGCATACTCGTCTGGGAATCCTGTGGCCTGCAGGGCGAGCTTGGACGTTGTGGCTGGTATCTTCTTTGGCATGCTCTCAGCGCATCTTGAATTGAATAAAAAAGCATTATATGGAAAAAAAATTATAGATAAGTATTATTAGCTGTCCTTGAAAGTAATCTTCCGGTACGAACACGGGGTGCTCCTTGCCGATCCTGCCCTGCTTTGCGGAAAAGCTCTTTCGTCATATATATCCACCCCCGGCCGTCTGAGAGATGGGTGTGTTTTGTTTGTTAGTATTAATTATTAAATAAATCTGCCGCCTTGCTTTGTCATGCCACCAATTTAAAGTCGGCAGGAAGGCGTCTGGAAAGCTGATAGTGTAATTGTGGAAGAGGATTAGGATTAGGTTGCAAAGCGAAGCTACTAATCCTCCCTTGACTTGAGATCAGTTCACTGTCACCTTCAGAGCTCCAGGTTGGCTTGCCTAATAAAGTTGCTAGTTAAATTGACCACAGAGTTAATCTGCTCCTCTAGACTGAATTAAACGTTTGCTGGAGACACGTTGCTCTACGTACATTGGATTTTTAACAGAGAAACAAGACACATATATCACCGTTCAATAGATTTTAGTACAAAAAAAAACTGTCCATAAAATATAAATAGAAAGAGCATTCTAGATATGTAATTCATTACTAGGTTGTTATGCAGTCATGTCAGCATTAATGAGCAACAAAATCCGAAAGCATTTCTAGACTGCTAAAATAATACGCTATCGCTGTCAAAGAATCCACGTATTAGCCGGCCGCTCACTTGAACGTGGCTGCCGGTTGTTGTCTTTCGTGCTAATTTTCCACATTTCTGATTCCTCAAATAACTATGAATTGAAAATAACATCCTCCGCAAAAAAATTATTTTATGCAGTCTTTGTGGACGTTTTGTGTGCTAACATTGTTCGACAGGGAGGGACCGTACAGGTTGGGTGCATATATCGCTAGCTGTAGTTATCGTGTTTTCCGTTAATTTTTTACAACACAGTAGCCGTACATGACTTTTATGATTACTTTCTTGAAGGAGTTTCCTATATGACTAATCTTAAGTTTGAAAGTTTGACTTGCGTATCTGCAAATGCCATCTAGTATTTCAGAACATAAAGACTATTTTAGTTTTCAAAAAAAAAAAGAACATAAAGACTATTTTTGAATCAGTTTCGGCCAATTCTACTACTGTTCAAAATATACCCTCCGTATTAATATAACTATTTTTATTCTAGTCCAATAATATATGACGTGCTTGAAAGGATCACGATGCCCAAGAGGGGGGGTGAATTGGGCTTTTCTAAAAATCAACACTAATTAAAACCTAAGCAAGAGCCCAACTTCACCCCCAACAACTAGCACTAAGAATATAATACTAGAAATGCAACAATGCTAAGACAATACTTCAAATACTTGCTAAACAAATACACAATGTAAAGTGCTTGAATTAAGTGCGGAATGTAAAGCAAGGTTTAGAAGACTCCTCCAATTTTTCCCGAGGTATCGAAGAGTCGGCACTCTCCACTAGTCCTCGTTGGAGCACCCGCGCAAGGGTATCGCTCCCCCTTGGTCCTCGCAAGAACCAAGTGCTCACTACGAGATGATCCTTTGCCACTCCGGCGCGGTGGATCCCTCGAGACCGCTTACAAACTTGAGTCGGGTCACCAACAAGATCTTCACGGTGATCACCGAGCTCCCAACGCCACCAAGCCGTTTAGGTGATGCCGATCACCAAGAGTAACAAGCCGTAGACTTTCGCTTGACCAAGAGAAGCCTAATGCAAGTGGTGTGTGCTCTAGGTGGCTCTCGCTAGCGCTAATGAGGAACAAACGCGGATTAAGATTCTCTAATCTCCTCACTAGGCTTTTGGTACTTGCAATGCTCTAGCAATGTGCTGGAATAAATGTGGAGTGCAAGACATTGAATATGGTGGGTGGAAGGGGTATAAATAGCCCTCACCCACCAACTAGCCGTTACAGGCAACTTTCTGCGCACTGGCGCACCGGACAGTCCGGTGCGCCACCGGTGCGCCAACGGTGCGCCAACGGTCGTTTCCAACGGCTAGTTCTGACAGCTAGCCGTTGGACTCATGGCACACCGGACAGTCCGGTGCGATGTCCGGTGCGCCACTAAAATTCAACTCCGAAACAGTTGCTCTCGGGTTTCTGCGAAGGGAATGCCTCTTCCCTGGACCAGCCTGGCCCCACCTGGCAGAGGGTGCACCGGACAGTCCGGTGCACACCGGACAGTCCGGTGCCCCCAGGGACAGAAAACCCTACTTCTTGTTTTTCAGCTGATTTTCAAATCGGTTTTCGTTCTAACTTATGAGTGAGTTCTAGAGTGACACCTAGCATTGTATGTGAGTGTAATTGTGCACCAACACTACACTAGAACTCTCTTGGTCAAACTACTCATCGACAACCCCTCTTTATAGTACGGCTAAAAGAGAATAAAAGACCTAACTAAATCATGAGTGTCCACATCTCCTTGACACTCGGACTCCGTAGACCTTCACCTTTTGTTTCGTCGTTTTAGCCGTCGCTTCGAGTTCTTATCTCCTGGATTGTTTTCTCCGTTGTAGTACTTTTACCTGTCATGCGACCTAACTTACCATTTGTCTCTGCAAAACATACGTTAGTCACATATAATACTACGTTGTCATTAATCACTAAAACCAACCAGGGGCCTAGATGCTTTCAATCTCCCCCTTTTTGGTGATTGATGACAACCCTACAATTTTTGTGAGAGTAGTTTGTTTTGAAATTTCTATCAATAGAAAGGATGGTTAGTTATACTTAGTAATCTTTGACAGAAAGAACGTGTACCATAATAATAAGAGAGAGCGCATACACATCATAAGATTCTTTTTCATATAAAAGTGAAGTTAAATCAATGAAACAAGAACTAGAAGACTGGTGATAAAATATAAGGTGAAAACATAATACACACAGTCAATCATAAGCAACGAGAGTATATATCGAGTTTGTGAGCCAAAAACATCAAGCTAGTACATAGAGTAGCAAGCACATACATTACATCAAAATGACTCTCTACTAACTCTCTAACTCCCCCTAGCTCTCACAACTCATATCTCTCCCCCTTTGGCGTCAAACTCCAAAAGGGTACCCGAACCTAAACATCTGAAGCAGGAGGAGGCGGCGGGGGCGCATCCAGTCGCGGTCGAGGCAGCAGAGCGAACGCCGGCGGAGGGTCAGAGTCAGTCTCGGATCCAGGATCTGCGGTAGAAGCTGGAGCTGGTACTGACTCGGACTGAGGCCGCGCTGCAGGAGCTGCCGAAACAGAAGTGGTCACAGATACTGCCACAACAGTAGTGGTAATAGCAGATGCTGGTGGCACTGGCGGCTGCGGGCAGACAGAGCTGAGAACCGGAGAGGTGAAAGCCAAAGTGACCGGCCGGAGCGGAGAAGGACCAACAGGGGGTCCTGACAGAATCGATGGCACAACTGGAGCGTGAAGCGGAGGAGGTGGAGCAGACTGTGAAAGGGAAATGTGCCCTTGGGCCATTTCTAAGTATTTTGGTGATTGAGTGCCAACACAAGTGCTTTTGTGTTGATCTATGCAATATGGTGGACAAAGTGCAAATCATGTCAAAAGGTATGTTTCTAGACTTAGTACATTATTTTATGGACTAATGTGTTGTGTCTAAGTGCTGGCAACAGGAAAAATCAAATTGGAAATGAGATGGCTTTGTTCAGCCGAAGTCTGCTCAGTCTGGGAGCACCAGACTGTGTCCGGTGCGCCAGGCTGGCTCGAGCAAACTGGCCGCTCTCGGGAATTCACCGGCGACGTACGGCTATAATTCACCGGACTGTCCGGTGTGCACCGGACTGTCCGGTGAGCCAACGGTCGGCCGCGCGATCTGCACGGGACACGTGGCCGAGCCAACGGCTAGAAGGGGGCACCAGACTGTCTGGTGTGCATCGGACATGTCCGGTGCGCCAACGGCTCTCTGGCTGCCAACGGTCGGCTGCGCCATTTAAGGAAGGAAATCGGGCACCGGACAGTGTCCGGTGTGCACCAGACTGTCCGGTGCGCCACGCGACAGAAGACAAGATTTGCCTTCCCAGATTGCTCTCAACGGCTCCTAGCTGCCTTGGGGCTAAAAAAGGGACCCCTAGGCGCATGGAGGAGAATACCAAGCATCCTTTGAGCATTCTTGATCACTCACACTCCACTCTTGCGCACTTGTTCGACATTCTAGTGATTTGAGCCCTGTTCTAGTGTGCTAGTCTTTTTGAGCTCAAGTCTGGGTCTTGTGTGTGCGTATTTGCTGTGATCTTTGTGTCTTGTGTGAGTTGCTCATCCCTCCCTTACTTCGTGATTCTTTGTGAACATCAAAAGTGTAAGGGCGAGAGGCTCCAAGTTGTGGAGATTCCTCGCGAACGGGATAAGAAAAGAAAAGCAAAACACCGTGGTATTCAAGTTGATCATTGGATCACTTGAGAGGAGTTGAGTGCAACTCCCGTCCATTGGGACGCCACAACGTGGAGTAGGCAAGTTTTGTACTTGGCCGAACCACGGGATAAACCACTGCGTCATCTCTGTGTTGAACTCTTTGTGGTTATCGTATTGTGCAAGATCTTCTCTCTAGCCACTTGGTGATTATTGTGCTAACACTTAACCAAGTTTTGTGGCTTAAGTTTTAAGTTTTACAGGATCACCTATTCACCCCCCTTCTAGGTGCTCTCAATTGGTATCAGAGTCGTACTCTTCAAGAAAGGGACTAACCGCCCGAAGAGATGGATCCTACGGGGAAGGGAATCGTGATCAACGACAAGGAGAAGGAGTCCTTCGTCAATGAGCCGAAGGATGACAAGCCTACCGACTCGGGCTCGGGCCACAGACGCAAAGATGGGAAGAAGAAGAAGACAAGACGCATCAAGGAGATCGTCTACTACGACGACAGTGATGAGTCCACTTCTTCCCAAAAGGACAACGACGACAACGACTGCGAGAGAAGGAAACCGGTTAATTCAAACTTTTCTTTTGACTACTCTCGTATTCCGCAAAGTACAAATGCTCATTTATTATCCATTCCACTTGGTAAACCTCCTCACTTTGATGGAGAGGACTACGGATTTTGGAGTCACAAAATGCGTAGTCATTTGTTCTCTCTCCATCCAAGCATATGTGAGACAGTTGAGAATGGAATGCATTTTGATAGTAGTGATAGTCCCATGTTTATCAATGAGCAAATTCATAAAAATGCACAAGCTACTACTGTTCTTCTAGCTTCTTTGTGCAGGGATGAATACCACAAAGTGAGCGGCTTGGATAACGCCAAGCAAATCTGGGACACCCTCAAGATCTCTCATGAGGGGAATGATGTCACAATGCTCACCAAGATGGAGTTGGTGGAAGGCGAACTCGGGAGATTCGCTATGATAAGGGGAGAAGAGCCAACTCAAACGTACAACCGGCTAAATACCCTTGTCAACAAGATAAGAAGCTATGGAAGCACACGATGGACGGACCACGACGTCGTCCGCCTAATGCTAAGGTCTTTTACTGTCCTTGATCCTCATCTTGTAAACAATATTCGTGAGAATTCTAGGTACACCAAGATGACGCCCGAGGAGATACTTGGAAAGTTCGTGAGCGGGCGAATGATGATCAAGGAAGCAAGATACGTGGACGACGCATTGAATGGTCCAATCAATGAGCCTCAACCTCTTGCTCTCAAGGCAACAAGAAGCAAGGAGACGCTACCGAGCAAGGTGGCACAAATTGAGGCGGTCGGACTTAATGATGAAGAGATGGCTCTCATCATCAAGAAATTCAAAACGGCGCTAAAAGGTCGCAAGGGGCAGCCAAGCAAGACCAAGACAAAAGGGAAGCTCTCATGCTTCAAATGTGGTAAGCTTGGTCATTTTATTGCTAACTGTCCCGACAATGATAGTGATCAGGATCAAGGGAACAAGAGGAAGAAGAAGAAGAACTATAAGAAGGCAAAGGGCGAGGCGCATCTAGGCAAGGAGTGGGATTCGGATTGCTCCTCTTCCGACTCCGACAATGAAGGACTCACCGCCACCGCCTTCAACAAGTCATCCCTCTTCCCAAACGAGCGTCACACATGCCTTATGGCAAGGGAGAAGAAGGTATGTACTCGAAACTCTACTTATGCTTCTTCAAGTGAGGACGAATCTAGTGATGAGGATGAAATAGATTATTCATGTTTATTTAAGGGCCTAGATAGAACCAAGGTAGATAAAATTAATGAATTGATTGATGCCTTGAATGATAAGAATAGGCTTTTAGAAAAACAAGAGGACTTGTTGTATGAAGAACATGACAAATTTGTAGAAGCACAAAAATCTCATGTCTTAGAAGTTAAGAGAAATGAAATGCTTTCTTGTGAATTATCTTCTTGCCATGAGACAATTTCTAGCTTAAGGAGCATTAATGATGATTTGAATGCTAAGTTAGAAATAGCTAGTAAATCAACAACTTGTGTACAAAATGTTGTTATTTGCAATAGATGTAAATATTTTGATATTGATGCTTGTAGTAAACACATAGCTTCTATTGTAAAGTTAAACGATGAAATGGCTAGTCTTAATGCCCAACTTAAGGCTAGCAAAAGTGATTTTGATAAACTAAAATTTGCTAGGGATGCCTACATGGTTGGTAGACACCCCTCAATTAAGGATGGGCTTGGCTTCAAGAGGGAAGCCAAGAACTTAACAAGCCATAAGGCTTCCATCTCCACAAAGGAGAAAGGGAAGGCCCCTATGGCGAGTAATGCTAAAAAGAACCATGCCTTCATGTATCATGATAGAAAATTTTCTAGAAATGTTTATGATGATAGGAGTTGTAATGCTTATAATGCTTTTGACTCTCATGCCATGTTTGCTTCTAGTTCTTCCTATATGCATGGTAGAAATGTGTTTAGAAGAAATGTTGTTCATCATATGCCTAGGAGAATTGTTGTCAATATTCCTAGGAAAGTTAATGAACCTTCTACAATTTATCATGCTTGTGATGCTTCATTTGCAATTTGTAGAAAGGATAGAAAAGTGATTGCTAGGAAATTAGGGGCAAAATGCAAGGGAGATAAAACTTACATTTGGGTCCTTAAGACAATTGTGACTAACCTTGTAGGACCCAACAAGAGTTGGGTACCTAAGTCCCAAGCCTAAATTTGCCTTGCGGGTTTATGCATCCGGGGGTTAAAGCTGGATTATCGACAGCGGATGCACAAACCATATGACGGGGGAGAAGAAGATGTTCACCTCCTACGTCAAAAACAAGGTTTCCCAAGATTCAATAATATTCGGTGATGGGAACCAAGGCAAGGTAAAAGGGTTAGGTAAAATTGCAATTTCAAATGAGCACTCTATCTCTAATGTGTTTTTAGTTGAGTCTCTGGGATATAATTTACTATCTGTTAGTCAATTGTGCAATATGGGTTACAACTGTCTATTCACTAATATAGATGTGTCTGTCTTTAGAAGAAGTGATGGTTCATTAGCTTTTAAGGGTGTATTAGACGACAAACTTTATTTAGTTGATTTTGCAAAAGAAGAGGCCGGTCTAGATGCATGCTTAATTGCTAAGACTAGCATGGGCTGGCTGTGGCATCGCCGCTTAGCACATGTGGGAATGAAGAACCTTCACAAGCTTCTAAAGGGAGAACACGTAATATGTTTAACTAATGTGAAATTCGAAAAAGATAGACCTTGTGCAGCATGTCAAGCAGGTAAACAGGTGGGAGGAGCACATCACAGCAAGAATGTGATGACCACATCAAGGCCTCTGGAGCTGCTACATATGGACCTCTTCGGACCCGTCGCTTATCTAAGCATAGGGGGAAGTAAGTATGGTTTAGTTATTATGGATGACTTTTCCCGCTTCACTTGGGTATTCTTTTTGCAGGATAAGTCTGAGACCCAAGGAACCCTCAAGCGCTTCCTAAGGAGAGCTCAAAATGAGTTTGAGCTCAAGATAAAGAAGATAAGGAGCGACAACGGGTCCGAGTTCAAGAACCTTCAAGTGGAGGGGTTCCTTGAGGAGGAAGGGATCAAGCACGAGTTCTCCGCTCCCTACACACCACAACAAAATGGTGTGGTAGAGAGGAAGAACAGGACGCTCATCGATATGGCGAGGACGATGCTTGGAGAGTTCAAGACCCCCGAGCGTTTTTGGTCGGAAGCTGTGAACACGGCTTGCCACGCCATCAACAGGGTCTACCTTCACTGTCTCCTCAAGAAGACGTCGTATGAGCTTCTAACCGGTAACAAACCCAATGTATCTTACTTTCGTGTATTTGGGAGCAAATGCTACATTCTAGTGAAGAAGGGTAGAAATTCTAAGTTTGCTCCCAAAGCTGTAGAAGGGTTTTTGTTAGGTTATGACTCAAATACAAAGGCGTATAGGGTCTTCAACAAATCATCGGGTTTGGTTGAAGTCTCTAGCGACATTGTATTTGATGAGACTAATGGCTCTCCAAGAGAGCAAGTTGTTGATCTTGATGATGTAGATGAAGAAGATGTTCCGACGGCCGCTATAAGAACCATGGCGATTGGTGAAGTACGACCACAGGAACAAGAGGAGCAAGATCAACCTTCTTCCTCAACTATGGTGCATCCCCCAACTCAAGACGATGAACAGGTTCATCAACAGGAGGCGTGTGATCAAGGGGGAGCACAAGATGATCATGTGATGGAGGAAGAAACTCAACCGGCACCTCCAACCCAAGTTCGAGCGATGATTCAAAGGGATTATCTCGTCGATCAAATTCTGGGTGATATTAGCAAGGGAGTAACTACTCGATCTCGATTAGTTAATTTTTGTGAGCATTACTCCTTTGTCTCTTCTGTTGAGCCTTTCAGGGTAGAGGAGGCCTTGCTAGATCCGGACTAGGTGTTGGCCATGCAAGAGGAGCTCAACAACTTCAAGAGGAATGAGGTTTGGACACTGGTGCCTCGTCCTAAGCAAAATGTTGAGGGAACCAAGTGGGTGTTCCGCAACAAACAAGACAAGCATGGAGTGGTGACAAGGAACAAGGCTCGACTTGTGGCAAAAGGTTATGCCCAAGTCGCAGGTTTGGACTTTGAGGAAACTTTTGCTCCTGTGGCTAGGCTAGAGTCCATTCGTATTTTGCTAGCATATGCTGCTCACCATTCTTTCAGGTTGTTCCAAATGGATGTGAAGAGCGCTTTCCTCAACGGACCAATCAAGGAGGAGGTGTACGTAGAGCAACCCCCTGGCTTCGAGGATGAACGGTACCCCGACCATGTGTGTAAGCTCTCTAAGGCGCTCTATGGACTTAAGCAAGCCCCAAGAGCATGGTATGAATGCCTTAGAGACTTTCTAATTGCTAATGCTTTCAAGGTTGGGAAAGCCGATCCAACTCTTTTCACTAAGACTTGTGACAGTGATCTTTTTGTGTGCCAAATTTATGTCGATGACATAATATTTGGTTCTACTAATAAAAAGTCTTGTGAAGAGTTTAGCAGGGTGATGACGCAGAAATTCGAGATGTCGATGATGGGCGAGTTGAACTACTTCCTTGGGTTCCAAGTGAAGCAACTCAAGGACGACACCTTCATCTCTCAAACGAAGTACACGCAAGACTTGCTGAAGCGGTTTGGGATGAAGGACGCCAAGCCCGCAAAGACTCCGATGGGGACCGACGGACACACCGACCTCAACAAAGGAGGTAAGTCCGTTGATCAAAAGGCATACCGGTCAATGATAGGGTCATTACTTTACTTATGTGCTAGTAGACCGGATATTATGCTTAGCGTATGCATGTGTGCTAATCTAGCATACATGTGTTTATGCCTTTGATCATGTTCCTTATGCATATTGTTGCTAAATAATGGTGCTCAAATTGTACAAACACTCCTTGGACCTCACAAGTCCGTTGCAAAGTGATGCACATGTTTAGGGGGAGATGTGTTACAACTTGACCATTTGAGACTAACCATGTGCTTGAGTTTGATGATTTAGTCTCGGAGAAGGATTGAAAGGGAAAAGGTGGACTTGGACCATGAAAGACTTCCACTGCACTCCGATGAGAGGGTAACTTATTCCAAGTTCATCTCATGTACTCTTATTGCCTTTGTATTCTTATTGAAGATTTTGGTGAGGCAATGGGGTTTCAGGGCCAAGATTAATCCCGTTTTGGTGCTTGATGCCGAAGGGGGAGAAAATAAAGGCCAAAGCGATAAATGGATCAGCTACCACTTGAGGAATTTTGAAAAAGTAGAGTTAGAGTTTTGTTTGTCAAAGTACTCTTGTTTGTCTCTTACTCTCAAAAGTTGGCCTCTTGTGGGGAGAAGTGTTGATTATGGTAAAAGGGGGAGTTTTTGAAATCCTTGATCAATTTCTTTTGGAATACCTCTCTTTATGTCTTTACAAGTGTGTTTGACTTAGAGATAGGAATTTAAAGTTGATTTGCAAAAACAAACCAAGTGGTGGCAAAGAATGATCCATATATGCCAAATCTGATTCAAAACAAATTTGAGTTTTGTTTGAGTGATTTTGCACTTGTTCTACTTGCTTTATGTTATGTTGGCATAAATCACCAAAAAGGGGGAGATTGAAAGGGAAATGTTCCCTTGGGCCATTTCTAAGTATTTTGGTGATTGAGTGCCAACACAAGTGCTTTTGTGTTGATCTATGCAATATGGTGGACAAAGTGCAAATCATGTCAAAAGGTATGTTTCTAGACTTAGTACATTATTTTATGGACTAATGTGTTGTGTCTAAGTGCTAGAAACATGAAAAATCGAATTGGAAATGAGATGGCCTTGTTCAGCCGAAGTCTGCTCAGTCTGGGAGCACCGGACTATCCGGTGGTGCACCGGACAGTGTCCGGTGCGCCAGGCTGGCTCGAGCAAACTCGCCGCTCTCGGGAATTCACCGGCGACGTACGGCTATAATTCATCGGACTGTCCGGTGTGCACCGGACTGTCTGGTGAGCCAACGGTCGGCCGGGCCAACGGTCGGCCGCGCGATCTCCGCGGGACACGTGGCCGAGCCAATGGCTAGAAGGGGGCACCGGACTGTCCGGTGTGCATCGGACATGTCCGGTGCGCCAACGGCTCTCTGGCTGCCAACGGTCGGCTGCGCCATTTAAGGAAGGAAATCGGGCACCGGACAGTGTCCGGTGCGCCACGCGACAGAAGGCAAGATTTGCCTTCCCAGATTGCTCTCAACGGCTCCTAGCTGCCTTGGGGCTATAAAAGGGACCCCTAGGCGCATGGAGGAGAATACCAAGCATTCTTTGAGCATTCTTGATCACTCACACTCCACTCTTGCGCACTTGTTCGACATTCTAGTGATTTGAGCCCTGTTCTAGTGTGCTAGTCTTTTTGAGCTCAAGTCTGGGTCTTGTGTGTGCGTATTTGCTGTGATCTTTGTGTCTTGTGTGAGTTGCTCATCCCTCCCTTACTTCGTGATTCTTTGTGAACATCAAAAGTGTAAGGGCGAGAGGCTCCAAGTTGTGGAGATTCCTCGCGAACGGGATAAGAAAAGAAAAGCAAAACACCGTGGTATTCAAGTTGATCATTGGATCACTTGAGAGGAGTTGAGTGCAACTCTCGTCCGTTGGGACGCCACAACGTGGAGTAGGCAAGTTTTGTACTTGGCCGAACCACGGGATAAACCACTGCGTCATCTCTGTGTTGAACTCTTTGTGGTTATCGTATTGTGCAAGATCTTCTCTCTAGCCACTTGGTGATTATTGTGCTAACACTTAACCAAGTTTTGTGGCTTAAGTTTTAAGTTTTACAGGATCACCTATTCACCCCCCCTCTAGGTGCTCTCAGACTGAACCGGAGGAACTAAGACATCAGACTGCTGTAGCATAAGAGCCATGAATGCCCTGCTCTCAGCCCGATCCTGAAGTAGCTGCTGCTGAAGCGCATCCTGCCTGTCCTGCATGTTCTGAAACATCGAGAGCATCCTCTCGGATAACCGGGCCTGCTCGGCTGCCAGGTGAGCCTGCTGCTGAGTGATAGACTGGAGAATCGAAGCAAGAGCAGGGTCCATAGCCGGAGGGGCAGCAGGGGCAGCACTAGAACTCCCAGCCTCATGATCATGTGAGCGTGGAGGCATAGGAGGCGGAGGAGGAACCCCAAAATCATCATCATCATCATCATCAGCTGCTGTATCCTGACTGTCGAACTGACGAAGAGCAGCGTCCTCGGCCTGAGAGTCAAAAACAGGAGCAGAAGCTGGCACAGGAGTCTCAGGCGCAGGACGGTAGGATCCAAAGACGAGGCGTGAGGCCTCAAGTGTGCCCTGAAACCGAGGAGGCTGAATCAGCTGCGCAAAGATGTGGCACAAGTAGTGAGCATATGGCAACTGTCGACGAGCACGAATCCCATCCAAAACGGTGTCCTCGATCTCACAAATAAGGAAGTCCACGACGTCAAACTCAGAGTGAGAGACCAGGGCACCAAGGAGCCAGAGCTGGATATGTGTGGTAGCCTCCCTGTATCCCATCCTCGGCAGAAGAGTTCGTCTGATAAGCTCATATAAATACTTGGCTGCTGTAGTAAAGTCTGCCGGTGAACGTCGCGACCCATCTGAGAAGGGCGGGCGGAACAGAGCTGCGACGTGAGCTGTACCCGGAGCCACACCGCCGTGAGGGCGACGAGGAGGGTCAGAAGTGCCGTAGCAGAGGTTGTGAAGACGAGTCGTCGACTCGGGGAATCCAAAGAGCTAGCGGATCTGACTGGCAGTAATGGTGACATCCTCTCGCTCAAAACGAAACCTCATCCAGTGATGATCCGGGTCTATCCATACAGAGGCGTAGAAGACTCGTACCCACTCCTCAACATACCTGCCGCTGGTAGTCAAAAGGGTCAGAAGGCCAGGCTGATATGTGAGGTGCGCCTTAGAGTCAGCACCGGCTGCAAGCAGAAAGGCTGGAAGATCCAAAAGCCGGTGCACTCACAGAGCTATCTAAGCAGACATCTGAGCTCTGAAAAACGACTCCTGAATACGAGTGCTGAATAGGTCAACTACTGCAGGGTCCCTCTGAGCTGGTAACCAAGACTCCACAGGTACGTATCTGAACCTACGTACCCGTGCCGCTGTAGCACGCTGAAGGTCAAAGAGTCTGGGATCCGCAGCAAGTGGTCGAACCTCAGTCTCATCGCGCTCCCGGAATCGAGGTGGAGGGACAGGAGGAGCTGAAGCGGGAGCGGGAAAAGGAGGAGCAGTGGAAGCTGGCGTAGTGGAGGTAGCGAGTATGGCTGTGGTGGTGGATGGAGCAATAGGAGTGACGGGAGCAGGCAGAGTGGGTGGCAGAGTGGAAGCAGAGGTGTGAGTGGAGGAGCGAGGCCGGGAGGTGAGACGACGAACACGATATGCGATCTGATCTGACGGAGTCTGCGGCTGATCTCCAAGCTCGGCCTGCGCAGCGGCTGCTGCAGCTACTGCCGCTGCACGGGCTGCTCTGTCCGTACGCCGCTTCTTGCGGCCTTCCTGCTGCTCCAAGTAAACTGTCTTGCCCTTGACCTGCCTGAAGGGGCGACGAGGATCCTCATCATCGCCTCCCCCTGGCGCCGACACATTCTTCGTGCGCGGCATCCTGAACTGATGTCTGGAAAGCTCACACGAGAGGTGACGATCCAGGCAGGACAGGAGACGGCACACGGGTGTTGGGGACTCGTTCTCAAATGCTATGAATTAAGAACAAGGCAACATAAAATGTTAAATGTTAATGTCCTTCGTCCGCTGAAGCATTATTCCTTTAAGGATCTAATGAACTTCGAACGAAGGTTAAGGACGATACAATTACGAAGGTTGAATCTTCGTAATTAAACTCTAATAGATTATGTAAAGTAATACTAAATATGAAGCATCAAAGACAAATAAATTATAAATGAGCAATCATCACTTTCATATTATATTAACTTAATGCATTCAAATATTAGATACATTTATACCTCTGCCTTGGCAAAGATTAATTCCCGAGTGATGCGATTGCAATTACAGGAATGTGTGAACAGTAAAGGAATACTGTTCACTATTTATAGGCACAAGACACAGCCTGTGAGGAATTACAATCATGCCCCTCATAAAAGTTTACAACACCGACTCAGACACTTATGGACTAAAAGGTCATTCTACTTTTAAGTCGGTTTGTAATTCCGAAGCTTCATGAACAGCAACCTTCGGCATCACGTGCAGTCAGCTTCAGCCGAAGTTGTTTCTTCCTGTAGGACCTTCGGCGACGAAGCATGGTCCCAACAGTAGCCCCTTCGCGGTGCTAGATCGTTTTTCGTAACGAGCTTGATCCGTGAAAAAAGTATCTTAGGCTTCAGGAAGCCGAAGGTCCGAAAAACACCTTCCCTGAGCTCGTTGTCGAGAAACGATTCAACTTCCAAGTGCGTAGCGGTCCCACCCTGCAGGGTTACTATTTGATCTCTGCGGTCCACCACGCAGTGGGTGTGAGCAGCTGTTTGCCCGGTGTAAAAATCCTGGTGATTCACCTTCTTACCTGCAGTACTATATAAATAGACGGGTAGGTGTGAAGTTACCACAGCATTCATTGCTATTGCACTGTTTTGCTGCAAAATTTTTTAACCATAGCCGAAGCTTAACTCTCGCAATCAGACGAAGCTCCGGTACAAAGCCTACTTCGTTAGAAGAAAAAGCTTCGGAAGAAAAGTTTTTTAGTTCCCAAGAAATTCAGAATTAAATGGCCAGAGTGCGCTCTACCGCTAGAGTTGAGCGTGAGGGAGACGAAGCTGAAGGAGCAGAGACTGTTCCTATCTCGGAAGCGATGCAACGATCCGGAATGGTGACCTCGGAAGGAATCCGTACTGCCGAGACAGAGCAGACTGTTGCTGAGACAGAACAAGTTGCTGCCGAAGCAGAAGAAGGAAATATTGAGGAAGCTGATCCCGATGATGATTACCATATTGCCGTGCCAAGCAAGCCCAGTCACTTGGACTTCGGAAAGTCGACTGTCTCCAAGGCTGATCTCTCCAAGATGGTGAAGTCGGGCTATTTCAGTGAGAATGAGAAGAAGCTACTTCGCTTCGGGGGGGAAGAAACTACCCCGAAGCCAGAAAAGGATGAAATAGTCATTTTCAAGAGCTTCCTAAAGGCTGGGTTGAGATTCCCCTTAAATAGGATGATCTCTGATGTGCTGCAAAGATTTGGCATCTATTTTCACCAACTTACTCCCAACGCGATTGTCAGGCTCAGCGTCTATATCTGGGCTCTCCGAAGCTAGGCGGTGGAGCCATTTGCCGACAGCTTCTGTCGAGTTCATGAGCTGCATTACCAAACTAAGGCCAGAAAAGATGGATTGCATGAAAATTTTGGTTGTTATAATTTTGCTTATCGGAAAACCACGAAGTTTCCCGTGATCAGCTACCGAAGCAAATGGCCAGCAGGCTGGAAATCAGAGTGGTTTTATGTCAAAGTTGACGAAGACAAAGAGAAGCTAGTTCAGAGCCCTCTTGAGCTAACCTTCGGAGAAACAAGACCCCGATGCAGAATGGAAGTAGAAGGTCCAACCTGGGCTGCACTGGGCGAATTCAAAATTATTGCAGAACATATTGGCACTAGAGATTTAGTGCAGGAATTCCTGGCCTTCAGGGTTTTTCCAACTATGAAAGAGTGGACAATGCTGAAGCTTAAAGGGGAAAAGAAAAAGGGGGAACTCGTCCGACTGCCCTACCATTATAAGTTCAAGAAATACTTTAAAGTACCCTGCCAAGAATGGCTTGATACAATTGAAATAATGAGTAATGAAATTCTTGGGAATTACTCTAAAAAAGAGGACCAACTGATGACAGCGGCCTTCGGCACTCGGCCGAAACGAAGGCTGAACAGGGTACTTGATGCCATAGGATTTGAATATGCTGACTATGGTCGACTGGGCGGAGATGCTGGGGGCCCGAAGCGAAAAAGGATTGCCGACGCTACTGACGAAGAAGTCGTCAAGGTAGCCAAAAAGAAAAAGAAAGATTCTGAAGATCTTAGCGCTGAAGAGTTAAATCCTGAGCCGAAGGTGGCCACTACAAAAAAGAGAAAAAATGCATCCCCAGAGCCGGAAACGCCGGTCCGAGAAGAAGATACTCCTGCTTCTCCTTCTGCTGTTGAAGTAGAGGAAATTATGAAGGTAATGACTGAACCTTTGCCTTTCAGGCTAAGTCCACTGACACTGGAACTGACGAAGTTTTTTCAGAAGGACAAGGCAGCTTCGGCAGTAGAAAGTCCTGCGAAGCCGAAAAAGCGGAGAATTATTCAAGTAACAGATGTGATCCATCAAACGCCGCCACCGGCAACGGTGTCAAAAATTGTTTTTGCTGAAACTGCCGAAGCCGAAGCTACTGAAATGAAAACTGCTGAAGCTGAAACCGGCGAAGCTGAAACTACCGGGGCCGAAGCCGGGGCCACCGAAGAGTCAAACTTGGAAGCCACACTTGAGGTTATTGACAATATACTCCTGAAAATGACTGAAGAAGAAGCTACTGTGGCTGCAGTGAATACGGCAACTGAGAAGGGGAAAGAGTAGATTGATGAAATTTCAGAAGAAGAAGATTTTAACTTTCAAGATTTGCTCGGACAAGAATTAACAGACGCCGAAAAGGAGGAGTTGAGAAAATATGCCATATCTTGCGGATACAAATCAGGGGCTATGCTATTTGGTGGGGTCAATGAAGGGAAACTAAGATGCCTTCGGAACCGCTCCGAGGCCAAAATTGTTAGGACCCTTTCCAAAAGCATTGGCCTGCCGAAGCTGGAAGCGGACTTGTGCCGCTATCAACATCAACACATCGCTGGAAGCTTGCTGTATGCTAACTTCAAAGTAACGAATATTTTTGTTATTTTATTACCATTCTTATTATCTTTTAAGTCGTGTTCTAACGAAGATCATTTCGATAGAGCATATTATTAGGCAAGGTTATAAAAATGCAACAAGATCTGGAGGAGGAGAAAAACAAAGCCGTTATTCAAGATTTGGCTGAGAAAATTGAAAATCACGAAGCCAATCTAAAAAAGAAAGACTTCGCAATCCAAAACCTTGAAGTCATGGTCAAAGAGCACGAAGGTGCATTAGAAAAGAAGGATTTTGTTATTCAAACCATGGAGGGCTCTTTGGCTGAAGTCCAAACTGAAAATGACAAATTAAAAAATGAATTGCTCCGACAATCAGAAAAATTCGAGCAAGAAAAGAAATATTTTGAAGCAAGCCTAAAAGCTGAAGTGGATAAATACTCAAATTTGCAGAAATCCTTCAAAGAACTTCAGGAGAAATGCTTAAGCTTCGGCAGCCGATGTGTGCAGCGGCTGAAGGATGTATTTCACTCCGTCGGAGCTAGCTCTTCGAAATTTACACCTTTAGCTGAGAATCTACCAAGAACATTAGAATATATTGAAGGCGAAGTTGACGCCCTTGACGAAGTTATTGGTGGGCACGCCGACTTCTGCGCCCTGGTAGCTTCTCGGGGCACAACTACGACATTTTTGAAGGCTGGCTGCACACATGGGAACATTGTAAACAGACCAAACTTCAGCTTGTCAGCTTCAGATTTGATGGATATTCCAAGCTTAGCCAGAAGTATCGGAAATAGATTCATGACCCAGATCTGGGTAAGTGGCGGGCGAAAAATGGCAGGCGACGAAGCTCGAAGCCATCTTAAACCGGTAAGAAACTTATGTTTATTACTTTTACCTTCTCCTTTGAAATTTGTACCTTTCTTACTCTGGTATTTGGTATATACAGGATGACGAAGCTGAATATTGACAATGCTGAAGCTTGGCAAAACTGAAGACGAAGCCTTAGCTAAAGCTTTAAAGTTGTTTATAATGTGCTTTCCTGCAAAAACTCTTGGAGAAACTCTTGTAAAATAGATATGGAATATATTATGTAAATTTGTACATACCTTGTAATATATCCTGTCTCCCTTATCCGTATTCAATCTGCTTTGCTGTGGACGAAACTTCTCTTTTGAGCCGAAGGCGAAAAACACCTTCCCTTCTTTTCGTACACAACGAAGCATAGAAAATTTTTCCTTCGAATCTTTTCCCTTTTTTTTCTGAAGCACCTGTCTCTTTTTGTGTAGCATGATGATGATTCTATATATGTCTAAATGGATGTTTATGAATGCAAATGACATGATGATATGTTATGTGCAAATGAATATTAGGACACATATTCAAAAAACCATAAGCACGGCCCTTCGTCCCCTCAAAAATGATAAAAATCTTTTTGCCGTTTATTTTTCGGCTTCACCGTTTACTTTTCGGTGTATCAGCGTTGACTTTTCGCTGTAAGCCTCCCTTAGGAGCTTCTTCGCCTTTTACTTTCGGTGGAATCAGCGTTTATTTTTCGCTGTAAGCCTCCCTTAGGAGCTTCTTCGCCTTTTACTTTCGGCGGAATCAGCGTTTATTTTTCGCTGTAAGCTCTGCATTCCCTTAGGAACGACTTTTGAGCTTCTCCCTGTTCTCTTTTCTTTCTCTTTGCACTCGAAGGTGCGTTCTCAGCTTTTACATTTACATTTTTTGGGGGATATTACTCTTATAGAATTGAAATAAGGAAAAGAAAAATTACATGTTGTGGCCCCATTAAAAACCTTTCTCCCCCTTTGGAAAGGAAAAGGGTGCCACAAAAAAGAATATAAAAAATTACATCGAACTAAACATAATATCGCCGAAGCTCATCCGCATTCCACGATCTAGGAATGTCATTGCCGTCCATATCCTTCAATCTGTAGGAACCAGGTCTTGACGAAGATATTACCAAAAAAGGGCCTTCCCACTTCAGCTGTAATTTGCCTACCGTTTCAGGGTTAGCTACTCTTCGAAGTACCAAGTGTCTTGGTTCAATATTCTTCAGATTGACCTTTCTATCACGCCATTTTATTGTTTCAGCTTGATATTTACTGATGTTTTCCACAGCTTGAAGTCTGATCCCTTCAATAGCATCTTTTTCTACAGAGCAATCAACTTCGTTTTCGCCCTCTGCCGAAGCTACTGTCCTTATTGATCCTGTTTTGGCCTCTTCTGGGGTTATTGCTTCGTCACCAAACAATAGTTTAAAGGGTGTAAAGCCTGTTGATCTTGACATGGTTGTGTTATGACTCCACACCACTTTAATTAACTCGTCTGGCCACTTTCCCCTGGGCTGATTGAAGATTGACTTCATTATTCCTGTCATTATGATCCCATTGGCTCTTTCGACAAGTCCATTTGACTCTGGGTGTTGGACTGATGCAAAATGGATCTTCGTGCCAATTTGATTACAAAATTCTTTGAAGGCTTCAGAATCAAACTGTGTCCCATTATCCACAGTGATAGCCTTCGGCACTCCGAAACGACAAACAATGTTTTGCCAGAAAAACTTTTGAATAGTAAATGAAGTTATTGTGGCTAAGGGCTTCGCCTCAATCCATTTGAAAAAATATTCCACTGCCACCACCACATATCTTAAGTTCCCCTGTGCTGGTGGTAATGGACCTAGCAAATCCAGACCCCATCTTTGCAACGGCCAAGTGGGTTGTATTAATTGAGTTAAAGACGAAGGTTGTTTTTGATCTCTTGCACATTTCTGACAACCTTCGCACTTTTGAACTAAATCCGCTGCATCTGAAGCTGCCTTTGGCCAATAAAATCCTTGGCGAAAAACTTTCCCAAGCAAGGGCCTAGATCCAATGTGAGATCCACACAGACCTGCATGTATGTCCTTCATTAATTCTATACCTTCGGATCTGGATAAGCACTTGAGTAATGGGGAACAGACCCCGCGCTTGTATAACTCCCCTTCTATCATGACATATGGTCGAGCTCTTGCTTCTATTCTCCTGTTGTAAGCTTCGTCGTCTGAAAGAAAATTACCCTGAAGGAAAGAGATGATCTCAGTTCTCCAATCTTCACTATAAACAGGGGATATATTAAGGATTGCTCTTTCAAGAAGCTCGACCGAAGGTGCTTTTATTGTTTCAAAAAATACTTCCGAAGGTATAGGTAGCCCCTGGGCTGCTGACTTAGCCAATAGATCGGCGTATTCATTTTCTCCACGAGGAATATTTTTGACAGAGAAGCCTTCGAAGGAAGCCTCAATCCTTCGGACTGTATCTAGATACTTTTCAAGCTTCGGGTCTCTTGCTTTGTAACTTTTGTCAATGTGACCAGAAATAACTTGGGAATCAGTTTTAAGGATGGCTCTTCTGATTCCCATTGCCCTTAATTTCCAAAGACCCAAAAGCAGAGCTTCATACTCGGCAATGTTATTTGTGCAACTAAAATCAAGTTTTGCCGCATAACAAGTTTTAACTTTGGAAGGTGAAACCAACACAGCAGCCGCTCCCGCTCCGAAGGTTCCCCAAGACCCATCGCAAAACACTGTCCATGCTTCGGCGTCTTTATTTGTTTCTTCCTCCTGAGCCCCTGGCGTCCAGTCAGCAATGAAGTCTGCTAACGCCTGGGACTGAATCGAAGATCTATGAACATATTCAATACAAAATTCATTGAGCTCTGCAGCCCATTTTCCAATCCTTCCAGTAGCTTCTCGGTTCCTCATAATATCCTTCAGAGGTTGTGAAGAAGGAACAATTATGTTGTAAGCTTGAAAATAGTGCCGAAGCTTCCTGGAGGCCATCAAGACAGCATACAGTACCTTCTCCAACTCTGTATAATTTTTCTTTGATAAACTAAGAACCTCGGATACAAAATATATTGGGGCCTGCCTCTTAACTTGGCCTTCAAGCTTCTCCTGAACAAGTGCTGCACTTACCGCTGAGTGCGAAGCTGCCACATATAATAACAAAGGAGCCCCTGGCGTAGGTGGAGTTAGTGTTGTTAGATCTATCAAATACTGTTTCAGCTCTTCAAAGGCCTTCTGCTGGATTGGTCCCCATTGAAAGACTTCGGCTGACTTCAGCACTTCGAAGAATGGTAAGTTTCTCTCTGCTGATCTGGATATAAATCTATTGAGAGATGCCAGCCTTCCTGTCAATCTTTGAGCCCCCTTTTTTGTACTTGGTGGCTCCATTCGAAGTATAGCTTCGATTTTACTTGGGTTGGCCTCAATTCCCTTTGTTGAAACTAGGCAACCAAGAAATTTCCCCTTCTTTACTCCAAAAACACATTTTTCTGGATTCAGCTTTAGACCAGCCTGTCTAAAATTAGCGAAGGTCTCCTATAAATCAGCAATGTGGTTATCCTGCTTCGTGCTCTTTACAATGATATCATCAACATAAGT
Source organism: Zea mays (assembly GCF_902167145.1). NCBI lineage: Eukaryota > Viridiplantae > Streptophyta > Magnoliopsida > Poales > Poaceae > Zea > Zea mays. The sequence goes on from NC_050099.1 coordinate 75,001,869, forward strand.
TAGTACATTCCTGCCTATCTGAGAATGGAGAACCTTTGCTGTCATTCTGCTGAAGCTTCCTCCAGCATTCTTAAGCCCTTCAGGCATCCGAAGGTAACAGTATGTCCCACTAGGGGTTATGAAACTGGTTTTTGGTTCATCCTCCTTCTTCATCCAGATTTGATGATAGCCTGAATAGCAATCCAGCAAACTCATAAGTTCTGATGAAGCTGCTGAATCGACTAAAGAATCTATCCTTGGCAATGGAAACTCATCCTTCGGACAGGCCTTATTGAGATCAGTAAAATCGATGCACATTCTCCATTTACCATTGGCCTTCTTCACCATAACAGTGTTAGCCAACCATTCTGGGTACTTTACCTCTCTAATAACTCCGGCACTGAGGAGTCGTTTCACTTCATTCCGAGCACCTTCGGCCTTGTCATCAGACATCTTCCGAAGCCTCTGTTTCCTGGGTCTAAAGGATGGATCAACATTGAGCGAATGCTCAATAACATCCTTGTTAACTCCGCAAAGATCATTAGCTGACCAAGCAAAAACATCTTTATTGTTGAACAAAAACCTTATCAAAGTTTTCTCCTGCTCTTCGGACAATTGAGATCCCAATAGCACCTTCTGCTCTGCTATGTCCTCACATAAGAGCATGGGTTTCGGCTGGTCAGCCGAAGCAGTTTTTTCCCTTCTGAACTTGTATTGCTCACAAGCTTTAGTTCCATCTATATTATGGATTGCTTTTGAGTCTATCCAATTTCCTTCGGCCCTTCTGGCAGCTTCTTGACTTCCATGAATAGCAATGGGCCCTTGGTCCGAAGGTATTTTCATGCAAAGATAAGCTGGATGCAGAATTGCTTCGAAGGCATTAAGAGTACCACGACCAATGATTGCATTGTAAGGGTACTCCATGTCAACAATATCAAACATAACTTGCTCAGTTCTTGTGTTGTTGATGAATCCGAAAGCCACTGACATTGAGATTTTGCCGAGTGCTACAATCTGCCTTCCTCCGAAGCCGCAGAGGGGATGTGTAGCATCAAGAATTTTATCTTCGGGCTCTTGCATCTGTCTGAAGGCCTTAGCAAATATGATATCAGCTGCACTGCCTGTATCAACCAAAACATTGTGGACCAGAAATCCTTTGATAACACAAGAGATAACCATAGCATCGTTGTGTGGGTAATCCTTGAGTTGAAGGTCCTCTTGGGAGAAGGTAATGGGAATGTGAGACCATCTTGACTTGATGAAGGGTCCTTGCACCCTGACATGTTGTACCCTTCTCTGTGCTTCCTTCTTCTGTTTCTTGTTGGCTGGTTCTGAACATGAATCGCCCGTTATCGGGAGTACCAGCTTCGGAACCGAAGCAGCTCCAGCTTGAATATTGAACGAAGCCATCAGCTCAGAAAAGTGGAAGTGAGTTCACCGGAGGTGGGCGCCAATGTTGGGGACTCGTTCTCAAATGCTATGAATTAAGAACAAGGCAACATAAAATGTTAAATGTTAATGTCCTTCGTCCGCTGAAGCATTATTCCTTTAAGGATCTAATGAACTTCGGACGAAGGTTAAGGACGATACAATTACGAAGGTTGAATCTTCGTAATTAAACTCTAATAGATTATGTAAAGTAATACTCAATATGAAGCATCAAAGACAAATAAATTATAAATGAGCAATCATCACTTTCATATTATATTAACTTAATGCATTCAAATATTAGATACATTTATACCTCTGCCTTGGCAAAGATTAATTCCCGAGTGATGCGATTGCAATTACAGGAATGTGTGAACAGTAAAGAAATACTGTTCACTATTTATAGGCACAAGACAGAGCCTGTGAGGAATTACAATCATGCCCCTCATAAAAGTTTACAACACCGACTCAGACACTTATGGACTAAAAGGTCATTCTACTTTTAAGTCGGTTTGTAATTCCGAAGCTTCATGAACAGCAACCTTCGGCATCACGTGCAGTCAGCTTCAGCCGAAGCTGTTTCTTCATGTAGGACCTTCGGCGACGAAGCATGGTCCCAACAACGGGCAATCAAGGTCACTGAAATGACAGAAGAGGTGAGCACGTATTAGTCACATAGTCATCAGTATATGAAATGTGAATAAACACATACACAGAGAAATATGGCACAGGAAACACGAGATGAGACGATCGAGAGGTCAAACGACGTGAAAACGACGTTTGAACGATAAACAGTGCCATAGGAGGTTTGGAATTTGAATTGAGGCACGAAACGACATGGAATTGAGCCGATACTTCACGAATAGGTTTGTATAGGTGTATATGAGTGTAGTGTGTGCTTGGTTTGAATTTAGGCGAAGAAAAAGAGATTTGGGCACTCGGCTCGGAAACGATCGCTCGAAACGGGGAATTTGGTGAAATTTAAGCCTGGAATCTCGGATTGGCGTGAAATTTGGCAAGTATGTTACTGGAAGTGTTGTGAAGGTGCCTGAAAAATTTGGGTTCAATTGGAGCATTTTTGGCTGGTTTGGGCATTTCACCGAACACTTGGCGTGCGGTGAATTAGGTTTTGGGAGATTGAGTCAATTTAGGTTGTGAAACCCTCCCAAAGGGAGCTAGAAACCTGCAGGGATGCTCAATGGGCACATTGGAACACATTCCACCATTTGGATTTACTGGATTTGACAGGAATTCGAAATTTGCGCAAGAGGTGAGAAAAACGGGCTTCACTGCCTCTCAGACAGAGAACAAGAGAGAAAAGGGAGAGGAGAGCAGAGAGCAGCTCACCGAGCGAGGGAGAGGAGACAAGCGCAGGCACAGGGCGCCGGAGGATCGCCGCCGAGGAGGAAGATCGCCGGCGAAGGGAGGGAAGTCGCCTGAGACCGAGAGCAGGCGCGGGCAGGGGAGAAAACTGAGCTAGGCCTCGGGCTCGGGCAGAGAGGGATTTTTTAAAAACGGAGTATGGGCGCACCGGACAGTCTACAGTGCCTGTCCGGTGCACACCGGACAACGCACAGTAGCTGTCCGGTGAACCACCAGACAGCGCACAGGAAAAAGGAAATTTAGCGCGCGGCTGCCGGTGCACCGGACATTGCATAGTGCAGTGTCCGGTGCACACCGGACTGTCCGGTGAGCCCAGACAGAGGGAAGATTGGAAAATTTTGAATTTTTCTATCTAATTTCCAACCAAACCAAATCCCAACTTATAATCACACAAAAGAACACTTGTTGGGACAGGTATTGGCACCCTCATATACTGTAACGCCCTGAATTTGGGGGTAGATTTTTTTCTTCTTTTCTCTCACCAAATTCAGGCGTTACTCTTTCCTTTTCCCTTTTCTTCTCGCTAAGCCTTGGTCTTTTCCAAAGTCGCAGCGGGTTTTGGCTTTAGACCTCGTGTAAAGCAAAACCTTAAAACACTTTATTTTCTGTGATGCACCATGCCAGACCATGCATTTTTTTGATTGATTAAAATGTGAAAGCATGCATCCAAAAATTTAGATTTTAGAAAAAGAAAATCCTTTTCTTTTTCTCTCTCTCTCCCTTTCCCATTTCGGCCCAAGCCGCTCCCCCTCTCCCCCCCCCCCCCGCGTGGGCCTCCTGGCCGGCCCAAGCCGCCTCCCCCTCCCCTCCCGCGTGGGCCTCCCGGCCGGCCCACCCGCGCGCCCCCCTTTCCCCCCTTTGGGCCCAGCCGGCCCAGCCGCCCCCCACCTCTTTTCTTTTTTCCAAAAATCCTCCCGCGGGCCCCGCCCGTCATCCCCTCTCCCTCTCACTCCCCAAACCCTAACCAGCGCCCTCCCCCGCGCCGCCGCCGCTCCCCGCCGCCGCCGCTCCCTGCCGCCGCCGCCGTTCTCCCCTCCGGTGAGGCCCCTCCCTCCTCCTCCCTCTCCCTCTCCCTCCTCCCTCTCCTCTCCCCGGCGCCCTTCCCCGCGCCGCCCGCCTTGGCCCCTGGCTCGGCCGGTCGCGCCTCCCGCCGCTCGGCTCGGCCCGGCCGCTCGCGGCCATGGCGCCCGGCCCCGCGCTCCCCGTCCCCGGCCCCGCGCCCGCGCGCGCGCCGGCGAGCCGCCCGACCGCGCCCTCCCCTACCCCGCCCCGGCGCCCGCGCCCCGGCCGCCCCCGCCCCCTCCGGCGAGCTCGGCCGCCTCGGCCCCGCTCCGGCGACCCCGCCCCGTCCCGCGCCCCGGCCGCCCCCGCCTCGGCCCCGCTCCGACGACCCCGCCCGGCCCGCGCCCTCGGCGTCCCGCTCGGCCGCGCCCCGCCCTTCCCCGCGCCCGGCGAGCTCGGCCGCCCGCGCCCGGCGAGCTCGGCCGCCCGCGCCCCCGGCGTCCCGCTCGGCCGCGCCCCGCCCTTCCCCGCGCCCGGCGAGCTCGGCCGCCCGCGCCCCCGGCGTCCCGCCCTGCCCCGGCCTCGGCTCGGCCGCTCGCGCCCCGGCCCGGCCCAACCGCCCCTCCCGGCGAGCTCGGCCCCCCCGGTTCAACCGCCCCCGTGCCCCGGCTCGGCCGCCCATCCCCGCGTTCGGCCTCGCCCGGCCGTATCCTCGCTCGCCCGCGCTCGTTTTCCCCGGCGTGCTTGCCCGTTCGCCCCCCGCCGTGCCTCGCTCGCGTCGTGTCGGCCCCTGCGTGGTCTTGAGCTTGGCCCAGCGTGCCTATGGCGCGCGGCTTTGAGCTTGGCTAGCGCACGGCTCCGACGTGCGTACGGTTAGTCCGCGGCGTGTGCGTGCGGCCTCGCGTGCGTGCCCGCGTAGTGCGCGTGCCTTGGCACGACTCGTCGTGCCTCGTCTACCCCCTAACCCCCCTCGTCTACCCCCCCCGTCTCTTATATGCGCTAATCACGTCGTTTATATTAATAAGATAGGAGTCTCAATTTGGAAATTGGTTACGTTAGTTAATTCGTATAACTAATCATCTATCTCGTTCAATGTTAATATACTAAAAGTGGTTGCGATTACATTAGTGCATGTAGCTAATTCTTTTGTTAGAACTAATTAAAACTAGAGCACGTGACGTCTAGTCTTTCGTTTACCCGTAGTGTCCCTCGAGCATAAGCCTCAACCCTTGCGAGATTTTCCCTCGTTTCTTTCTAACCAAGGTAAATTCATTATCGTATGTGGTATTCTATGCATATTTGCTTTACTTGTTCTCTTGTATGGTGTACTGTTGGTTTCCTAATTTCAATGAATGGATGTATGTATGTTTGCACCCGCTTAGAGAACGATCCGGTTGAAGAGCCCGAGGAACTCGCAGGAGAAGCCCCTGAGCAGCAGTCGGTTGGTGGAGGCAAGTGTCCCTTGACCTATCTATGTCCTATTCATTATTTAATTCACCCCCCGCTTTACACATTTATGCCTAAGGATTGACTAGCTTTTGTTATCCATGTCCTTGTTTACCTATCTGGGTTGGATTATTACTGTTTAGCTTTATGCTATTGCTTAACTCTAATCAATGAACATGATGAGAATATCTATGATACGCTGTTTTTCCCTTCTCTTATTATGATGTGATACTTGTGGTCTTCAAGGGGGCTCGAGCGGTTTCTCGAGTGCCTCTCCGTAAGGACCTGTTCTATGGATGACCACCCGGGAAAACAGTGCAACCATGAGGGTGGAATGGGGTGCCCTTAGCTGAATAATTAGAGGATCCGGGGTGTAGTTCACTTAGCCGTCGTGCCGTCAATGGGGCTCGGTGTATGCGGCTCGCTCTGCCAAGTTTGGGTTCGCCCCTTGGGGAGGAGTGCGGTGCATTTAGGAAACCTAACGGGTGGCTACAGTCCCGGGGAATCTTTGTAAAGGCTACGTAGTGATGCCCTGCTGGGTCACCTTGGTAGTGATCAATGGAGAGTCATGATCTCCGGGCAGAATGGGAATCACGGCTTGTGGGTAAAGTGCACAACCTCTGCAGAGTGTTTGAAAACTGATATATCAGCCGTGCTCACGGTTATGAGCGGCCAAGGGAGCTCCAGTGATTAGTGGTACTTGATCAGAGATACTTTGGTACAGGTGGTTATGAGATTGATGGTTTTGGTTATGACTATGGTGCTGGTAAGTGGTATTCTTTCCGTTTGGAAAGGGTACATCGGGTTAATAACTTGGGTTAATGCTAAAACTTGGCTTTCTACTAGTAAGTAATAATCTGACCAACTAAAAGCAACTGCTTGACTTATCCCCACATAAAGCTAGTCCACTACAGCCAAACAGGATACTTGCTGAGTATGTTGATGTGTACTCACCCTTGCTCTACACACCAAACCCCCCCATCCCCAGGTTGTCAGCATTGCAACCACTGCTCAGGCGAAGATGAAGCTGTGGAAGGAGACTTCCAGGAGTTCCAAGATTACGACGAGTTCTAGGTGTGGGTTAGCGGCAACCCCCAGTCGGCTGCCTGTGAAGGCCGCGGTTATCTACGTTTCTTTTCCGCACTTTGATTTATTGTAAGAACTATATGGACGTCTCAGACGTATGATGTAATCGACTATTTCCCTTATTAATACTATTTTGAGCACTGTGTGATGATGTCCATATTATGTAACTGCTGTGTACGTGAATAACTGATCCTGGCACGTACATGGTTCGCATTCGGTTTGCCTTCTAAAGCCGGGTGTGACATAAGTGGTATCAAAGCCGTGCTGACTGTAGGACCGCTAACCTAGAGTAGAATGGTCGTTCTAAGGACAATAGACCTCTGTCTCTGCCTTGACTTTGATATCCCTTCAAAAGTTGGTCATACCGACCAAACCTATGTTCTACTATATATTATACCTTGCTGAAAATCATGTTTTATTCTAATCCTTCATTTACTTATGATTCATTATTTGCTGGTCATATTAATTCTGTTCTCACCCTTTTGCTTGCGATGTCTTTTGTAGATGGCTCGACTTAGACACACTGCACGAAAGTCAGTCATCCCCTTCTTACCCTCCCGCCTTGCTGAGCGTCCGCTTCGCCGTCCCGTGGCCGGACAGTCCAGCCACTTGGAGAGACTACACCACCGCCTGCGTGAGGAGCAGGAGCGTCGACGACAGGAGCAGCAGAGCTCTTCCTTCTCGCTCCACCAGGAGATAGAGTCTGTGAGGAGCTGCTCCCCTGTGCTTCCTCTGGAGGCGCCCCCTGCACCACCACTGGGCGCCCCAGCTTCTGGAGTAGCTGCTGGAGGAGACCCAGACGACGGAGATGGCGACGACAGCTCGAGCCACGACACCGACTTCTCTGCTAACCCTGAGCCGGAAGGATGGGTTGCTCGACCCATCACTCGCGACGCTGCTCACGGGTGTCACTTCCACGATGCGCTCGACACCCTGCTACGTCGGGCATTTAACCGGCATACTTGGTCCGTCGAGTATCGCTGTGTGGTCTACCAGCATAGTCGCGGGGTCTACCCGGACCGCTGGGAGGCAACCTGTTTGGTGCGCTGCCCGGAGAACAGTCTCCAGGGTGCGGAGGCCTGCTCAGAGCACTATTCTATCTCTGAGCGGGACTCAGCTGAGGCAGCCATGCAAGATGCTGCACGGCGTGCGCTTTCGCACTACTGCTCGGTTTTCGGTAGGGCAGCTGACGGTCTTGACCTGAAGTATTACCCCCGCCGTCCATCTGGCAGCACAGGAGGCGTGATTGTCTCACCTGTCGGTGAGGGCAATCCTAGGTTGAGCAGCACAGTCAACCTAGCCGCCGTGCTAAACACGGAGCTGGACCATGCATTAGACGAGCTGAGTAGGGCTCGTGCTGAGATCGCCCTGCTGCGGGCTGAGCGCGCGGAACGTCGTCACTTGGATGGTGGTTCCCCCGCTCCCGTCGGGACTCAGCACCCGTACCGCTCACCTCAGCGTGGACACCAGTCTTATGGCAACCCCGACTGCAAGACCAAGATAACTCTAGAACCATAGATCGTTAGAGTTGGATCTTGTAATTAATACGAAATATATACGTAGAAGCTTCAGTCTTAGCGTTGGTTTCGGTCTTAGTTAGTCTTAGTTAGACAGGGTAGTTTGCTATATCCTGTGCATTTATGTTTGTCATGATGAACTATGTTTGGTTTGGATCTTTGTAATGACTGTTACCAGAGTGTGGGTATCCCCTGCATTTTGGTTTATCTATTATGTTAATGGAGTTAGTTATATAGTTGGGAAACCCCTTTTATTCCACTTTCCTTTCTATCTGAGAAGCTGTGTGGTCTGTGTTGGAGATCAGTGAAGATGCTCATCTGTTCAGTGCTGTTGAAGAATTCTATTCTCTTTTCTTATGCTGCAAGATTTGCCAGATCAGTTCTGATGTGTGGTTGCATTCTGCAGATGTCAGAGAACAGGCGCAGAGGAGGAAGGCGTGCTCAGCAGGAGCGAGCCGCTCAACAGGAGGAGGTGCCCCAGCAGCAGCACCTGCCGCCCCCGCCCCTGATGTCCATCGAGCAGATGTTTCTGATGCAGACTCAGGCAGTTCAAGCCATCGGTCAGACTTTGGCCGCCATTCAGCAGCAGCAGCAGCAACAGCAGCAGGCCCCACCTCAGCCTCAGATGCCTCAGATGCCCAGAGACAAGCGTGCTGAATTCATGAGAGGTCATCCACCAACGTTCGCTCATTCTTCTGACCCCATGGATGCTGAAGACTGGCTGCGCACTGTGGAGCGGGAGTTGCATACCGCTCAGTGCGATGACAGGGAGAAGGTTCTGTATGGTCCCCGTCTGTTGAGAGGAGCAGCCCAGTCATGGTGGGAGTCTTACCTCGCCACCCATGCCCACCCTGACGCCATCACCTGGGAAGAGTTCAAAAGTAGCTTTCGTCAGTACCATGTTCCTGCAGGTCTGATGACAGTGAAGAAGGAGGAATTCCTGGCCCTCAAGCAAGGGCCATTGTCTGTCAGTGAGTACCGGGACAAGTTTCTGCAATTGTCTCGCTATGCTCCTGAAGATGTCAACACCGACGCCAAGCGACAGTACCGTTTCCTGAGAGGCTTGGTTGACCCTCTGCAGTACCAATTGATGAATCACACCTTCCCGACATTCCAGCACCTGATTGACAGAGCAATCATGACAGAGAGAAAGCGTAAGGAGATGGAGGACCGTAAGCGCAAGATCAGTGGACCCCAGCCTGGAAGCAGCAGTCGTCCTCGTTTCTCAGGCAATCAACCCCAGCAGTTCAGGCAGAACCAGCGTCCACCTCAGCAGCATCAGCAGTTTCAAAGGCAGTATCCTTAGCACCAGTACCAGAACCGTCAGAGCAATCAGTCAGGAGGTCAGTTTCAGAGGCAGAATCAGCAGGCACCTCGTCTTCCTGCCCCAGCAAACCAGCAGAACAGTCAGGCAGCACCAGCTCAGGTTGGAAACAGAGCATGTTTCCACTGTGGAGAGCAAGGCCACTGGGTGATGCAATGTCCGAAGAAGGCAGCCCAGCAGCAGTCAGGCCCCAATGCCCCAGCAAAGCAGAATGTGCCTCAGCCTGGAGCAGGCAATCGCTCTCAGCCGCGCTATAATCATGGAAGACTGAACCACTTGGAGGCTGAAGCAGTTCAGGAGACCCCCGACATGATAGTAGGTATGTTCCCAGTCGACTCCCATATTGCAGAAGTGTTATTTGATACTGGAGCAACACATTCTTTCATTACTGCATCATGGGTAGGAGCACATAATCTTCCAATTACTACCATGTCAACCCCCATTCAAATTGACTCAGCCGGTGGTAGAATTCGAGCCGATAGCATTTGTTTGAATATAAGTGTGAAAATAAGGGGGATAGCGTTTCCCGCCAACCTTATAGTAATGGGTACTCAGGGAATAGATGTCATCCTAGGGATGAATTGGCTAGATAAGTATCAGGCAGTTATCAGTTGTGATAAAAGGACCATCAAGTTGGTGTCTCCACTAGGAGAGGAAGTGGTGACCGAGTTAGTTCCACCTGAGCCAAAGAAAGGAAGTTGTTATCAGCTAGCTGTTGATAGCAGTGAAGCAGACCCAATCGAGAGTATCAAGGTTGCGTCCGAGTTCCCGGATGTGTTTCCGAAGGACTTACCGGGTATGCCACCAGAGCGGAAAGTTGAGTTTGCTATAGAGCTTCTTCCTGGAACCGCCCCTATCTTTAAGAGAGCTTACAGAATATCTGGACCAGAGTTGGTTGAGCTTAAGGAGCAGATTGATGAGCTGTCAGAGAAAGGTTACATTCGGCCAAGCACCTCGCCTTGGGCCGCCCCTGTCCTATTTGTGGAGAAGAAAGATGGCACTAAGAGGATGTGCATCGATTATCGAGCTTTGAATGAGGTCACGATCAAGAACAAGTACCCTTTGCCCAGAATAGAAGATCTGTTCGACCAGTTGAGAGGAGCCAGTGTGTTCTCCAAGATTGATCTGAGGTCAGGTTATCATCAGCTCAGGATCCAACCTTCGGACATTCCGAAGACGGCATTCATTTCCAAGTATGGTTTGTATGAGTTCACTGTGATGTCTTTTGGTTTGACCAATGCGCCAGCGTTCTTCATGAACTTGATGAACAGTGTATTCATGGATTATCTCGATAAGTTTGTGGTGGTATTCATTGATGATATTCTGGTTTATTCTCAAAGCGAAGAAGAGCACGCAGATCATTTGAGGATGGTATTGCAGAGATTGCCTTATGCAGAGTTTTCCTATAACAACAGTTACCAGGCCAGTTTGAAGATGTCACCATTTCAGGCGCTTTATGGAAGGAGTTGTAGAACTCCGTTGCAATGGGATCAGCCTGGAGAGAAGCAAGTGTTTGGGCCAGACATTTTGCTTGAAGCCGAAGAGAACATCAAGATGGTCCGAGAGAATCTGAAGATAGCGCAATCGAGGCAGCGAAGCTATGCAGACACAAGAAGAAGAGAGCTGAGTTTCGAGGTCGGAGACTTTGTCTATCTGAAAGTGTCACCGATCAGAGGAGTCAGAAGATTTGGAGTGAAAGGCAAGCTAGCACCCCGCTACATCGGTCCGTATCAGATTCTTGCAAGACGTGGAGAAGTGGCCTATCAGCTCAGTTTGCCCGAGAATTTGTCAGCTGTGCATGATGTCTTTCACGTGTCTCAGTTGAAGAAGTGCTTGCGTGTGCCAGAAGAGCAGTTGCCAGTGGAAGGTCTTGAAGTCCAGGAGGACTTGACCTACGTTGAGAAGCCAGTGCAGATCCTTGAGGTTGCAGACAGAGTCACCCGAAGGAAGACCATCAGAATGTGCAAAGTCAGATGGGATCATCACTCAGAGGAAGAAGCAACCTGGGAGCGTGAAGATGATCTGATGGCCAAGTACCCTGAGCTCTTTGCTAGCCAACCCTGAATCTCGAGGGCGAGATTCTTTTAAGGGGGATAGGTTTGTAACGCCCTGAATTTGGGGGTAGATTTTTTTCTTCTTTTCTCTCACCAAATTCAGGCGTTACTCTTTCCTTTTCCCTTTTCTTCTCGCTAAGCCTTGGTCTTTTCCAAAGTCGCAGCGGGTTTTGGCTTTAGACCTCGTGTAAAGCAAAACCTTAAAACACTTTATTTTCTGTGATGCACCATGCCAGACCATGCATTTTTTTGATTGATTAAAATGTGAAAGCATTCATCCAAAAATTTAGATTTTAGAAAAAGAAAATCCTTTTCTTTTTCTCTCTCTCTCCCTTTCCCATTTCGGCCCAAGCCGCTCCCCCTCTCCCCCCCGCGTGGGCCTCCTGGCCGGCCCAAGCCGCCTCCCCCTCCCCTCCCGCGTGGGCCTCCCGGCCGGCCCACCCGCGCGCCCCCCTTTCCCCCCTTTGGGCCCAGCCGGCCCAGTCGCCCCCCCCACCTCTTTTCTTTTTTCCAAAAATCCTCCCGTGGGCCCCGCCCGTCATCCCCTCTCCCTCTCTCTCCCCAAACCCTAACCGGCGCCCTCCCCCGCGCCGCCGCCGCTCCCCGCCGCCGCCGCTCCCCGCCGCCGCCGCTCCCCGCCGCCGCCGCCGTTCTCCCCTCCGGTGAGGCCCCTCCCTCCTCCTCCCTCTCCCTCTCCCTCCTCCCTCTCCTCTCCCCGGCGCCCTTCCCCGCGCCGCCCGCCTTGGCCCCTGGCTCGGCCGGTCGCGCCTCCCGCCGCTCGGCTCGGCCCGGCCGCTCGCGGCCATGGCGCCCGGCCCCGCGCTCCCCGTCCCCGGCCCCGCGCCCGCGCGCGCGCCGGCGAGCCGCCCGACCGCGCCCTCCCCTACCCCGCCCCGGCGCCCGCGCCCCGGCCGCCCCCGCCCCCTCCGGCGAGCTCGGCCGCCTCGGCCCCGCTCCGGCGACCCCGCCCCGTCCCGCGCCCCGGCCGCCCCCGCCTCGGCCCCGCTCCGGCGACCCCGCCCGGCCCGCGCCCTCGGCGTCCCGCTCGGCCGCGCCCCGCCCTTCCCCGCGCCCGGCGAGCTCGGCCGCCCACGCCCGGCGAGCTCGGCCGCCCGCGCCCCCGGCGTCCCGCCCCTACCCCGCCCTGCCCCGGCCTCGGCTCGGCCGCTCGCGCCCCAGCCCGGCCCAACCGCCCCTCCCGGCGAGCTCGGCCCCCCCCGGTTCAACCGCCCCCGTGCCCCGGCTCGGCCGCCCATCCCCGCGTTCGGCCTCGCCAGGCCGTATCCTCGCTCGCCCGCGCTCGTTTTCCCCGGCGTGCTTGCCCGCTCGCCCCCGCCGTGCCTCGCTCACGTCGTGTCGGCCCCTGCGTGGTCTTGAGCTTGGCCCAGCGTGCCTATGGCGCGCGGCTTTGAGCTCGGCTAGCGCACGGCTCCGACGTGCGTACGGTTAGTCCGCGGCGTGTGCGTGCGGCCTCGCGTGCGTGCCCGCGTAGTGCGCGTGCCTTGGCACGACTCGTCGTGCCTCGTCTACCCCCCCCGTCTCTTATATGCGCTAATCACGTCGTTTATATTAATAAGATAGGAGTCTCAATTTGGAAATTGGTTACGTTAGTTAATTCGTATAACTAATCATCTATCTCGTTCAATGTTAATATACTAAAAGTGGTTGCGATTACATTAGTGCATGTAGCTAATTCTTTTGTTAGAACTAATTAAAACTAGAGCACGTGACGTCTAGTCTTTCGTTTACCCGTAGTGTCCCTCGAGCATAAGCCTCAACCCTTGCGAGATTTTCCCTCGTTTCTTTCTAACCAAGGTAAATTCATTATCGTATGTGGTATTCTATGCATATTTGCTTTACTTGTTCTCTTGTATGGTGTACTGTTGGTTTCCTAATTTCAATGAATGGATGTATGTATGTTTGCACCCGCTTAGAGAACGATCCGGTTGAAGAGCCCGAGGAACTCGCAGGAGAAGCCCCTGAGCAGCAGTCGGTTGGTGGAGGCAAGTGTCCCTTGACCTATCTATGTCCTATTCATTATTTAATTCACCCCCCGCTTTACACATTTATGCCTAAGGATTGACTAGCTTTTGTTATCCATGTCCTTGTTTACCTATCTGGGTTGGATTATTACTGTTTAGCTTTATGCTATTGCTTAACTCTAATCAATGAACATGATGAGAATATCTATGATACGCTGTTTTTCCCTTCTCTTATTATGATGTGATACTTGTGGTCTTCAAGGGGGCTCGAGCGGTTTCTCGAGTGCCTCTCCGTAAGGACCTGTTCTATGGATGACCACCCGGGAAAACAGTGCAACCATGAGGGTGGAATGGGGTGCCCTTAGCTGAATAATTAGAGGATCCGGGGTGTAGTTCACTTAGCCGTCGTGCCGTCAATGGGGCTCGGTGTATGCGGCTCGCTCTGCCAAGTTTGGGTTCGCCCCTTGGGGAGGAGTGCGGTGCATTTAGGAAACCTAACGGGTGGCTACAGTCCCGGGGAATCTTTGTAAAGGCTACGTAGTGATGCCCTGCTGGGTCACCTTGGTAGTGATCAATGGAGAGTCATGATCTCCGGGCAGAATGGGAATCACGGCTTGTGGGTAAAGTGCACAACCTCTGCAGAGTGTTTGAAAACTGATATATCAGCCGTGCTCACGGTTATGAGCGGCCAAGGGAGCTCCAGTGATTAGTGGTACTTGATCAGAGATACTTTGGTACAGGTGGTTATGAGATTGATGGTTTTGGTTATGACTATGGTGCTGGTAAGTGGTATTCTTTCCGTTTGGAAAGGGTACATCGGGTTAATAACTTGGGTTAATGCTAAAACTTGGCTTTCTACTAGTAAGTAATAATCTGACCAACTAAAAGCAACTGCTTGACTTATCCCCACATAAAGCTAGTCCACTACAGCCAAACAGGATACTTGCTGAGTATGTTGATGTGTACTCACCCTTGCTCTACACACCAAACCCCCCCATCCCCAGGTTGTCAGCATTGCAACCACTGCTCAGGCGAAGATGAAGCTGTGGAAGGAGACTTCCAGGAGTTCCAAGATTACGACGAGTTCTAGGTGTGGGTTAGCGGCAACCCCCAGTCGGCTGCCTGTGAAGGCCGCGGTTATCTACGTTTCTTTTCCGCACTTTGATTTATTGTAAGAACTATATGGACGTCTCAGACGTATGATGTAATCGACTATTTCCCTTATTAATACTATTTTGAGCACTGTGTGATGATGTCCATATTATGTAACTGCTGTGTACGTGAATAACTGATCCTGGCACGTACATGGTTCGCATTCGGTTTGCCTTCTAAAGCCGGGTGTGACATATACTTTTCAAAATATTTTGCCATAGGCTAGATAATTTTTAGAGAAAATAGGCAAATGGTGAAATTTGCATTTTGGCTTGCACTAGGGGTTTTCATGAGTAATTTGAGTGTTGAATACTCCCCCTAAGTGCAGTACCTCATGCATATTTCAAGAACCAACAATTGCATAACAAGTAAGAATTTAAGTGCTAAAAGCTTAAAACTAAGACTTGTCAAGTTTGATCCGAGTTAAGCTTTTTCACTCGCTTTCTTGGCGGTTATCTCAACTAGGTTAGACAAGCCCTAGATGCAATACAAGGAATTTAAACATGCAATGCAAGCTTGACAGCACCATTTGACATTTTACATAAAATTTCTGAGATCAAGAATATTTAGTTCATTCCTCAACATGCAAAAGCGGGTCTTATCAAGAGGCTTAGTGAAAATATCCGCTAATTGATCTTCCGACCTCACTCCTTCTAAAATGATATCTCCTTTAGCAACATGATCTCTAAGGAAGTGATGACGGATATCAATGTGCTTGGTGCGAGAGTGTTGTACAGGGTTATTAGCAATTTTAACAACACTCTCATTATCACACAACAAAGGTACCTTTTCTAGAACTACGCCATAGTCTAGAAGAGTTTGTTTCATATATAAAATTTGTGTGCAACAAGCACCTGCGGCAATGTATTCCGCTTCGGCAGTTGACAAGGCAACACTATTTTGCTTTTTGGATGTCCATGATACTAGTGATCTACCAAGCAGATGGCATCCCCCAGAAGTACTTTTCTTATCAATTTTGCAACCGGCATAATCCGAATCGGAATAGCCAATTAAATCAAAAGTAGCTCCTTTGGAATACCACAGACCAACGCTTGTGGTGTGCCTGAGATACCTAAGAATTCTCTTAACAGCACGAAGATGAGCTTTCTTAGGATTAGATTGAAATCTAGCACACATGCAGACACTAAACATAATATCGGGCCTAGATGCGGTAAGGTACAATAAACTACCAATCATGGAATGGTAGAGAGTTTGATTAACAGGGTTACCTCCCTCATCTAAGTCGAGATGTCCATTTGTAGGCATGGGGGTCTTGATTGGTTTGCACTTCTCCATGTCGAACCTTTTCAACAAGTCTTTGGTATACTTCTCTTGTGAGAGAAAGTTACCATCTTTCATTTGCTTGACTTGAAAGCCGAGGAAGTACATTAGCTCACCAATCATTTGCATCTCGAACTCCTTCGACATCAACTCACCAAATTCCTTGCAATGATAGTCATTTGTCGAGCCAAAGATTATATCATCAACATATACTTGACAAATGAAAATATCACCGTTATGTTTCTTTGTGAAGAGAGTTGTGTCGACGGTCCCGATCTTGAAGCCCTTTTCGATTAGTGTCGGGGACCATAATTAGGGGAACCCTCAAGACTCCTAATTCTCAGCTGGTAACCCCCATCAGCATAAAGCTGCAAAGGCCTGATGGGTGCGATTAAGTCAGGGATCGGTCCATTCGAGGGACACGATCACGCCTCGCCCAAGCCTAGCCTCGGACAAGGGCAGCCGACCCCGGAGGACCTCCGTCTCGCCCGAGGCCCCCCTCCAGCGACGAACATATTCCCGGCTCGCCCGAGGCCCTGTCTTCGCCAAGAAGCAACCCTGACCCAATCGCGGCACCGACCGACCAAATCGCAGGAGCATTTAATGCAAAGGTGGTCTGACACCTTTATCCTGACGCGCGCCCTTCAGTTGACAGAGCCGAAGTGACCGCCGTCACTTCGCCGCTCCACTGACCGGCCTGACAGAAAGACAGCACCGCCTGCGCCGCTCCGACTGCGGTGCCACTTGACAGAGTGAGGCTGACAGGCAGTCAGGCCCGGCCGCAGGCACCATAGGAAGCTCCGCTTCGCCCGACTCAGGGCTCGGACTCGGGCCAAGCCCCGAAAGACGGCGAACTCCGCTCCGCCCGACCCAGGGCTCGGACTCGGGCTAAGCCCCGGAAGACGGTGAACTCCGCTCCGCCCGACCCAGGGCTCGGACTTGGGCTCAGCCCCAGAAGACGACGAACTCCGCTCCGCCCGACCCAGGGCTCGGACTTGGGCTCAGCCCCGGAAGACGACGAACACCGCTTCGCCCGACCCCAGGGCTCGGACTCAGCCCTGGCCTCAGCCGACGGTCTCCGCCTCGCCCGACCCAGGGGCTCGGACTCGACCACGGCCACGAAAGACAGACTCGACCTCGACCTCGGAGGAGCCTCCACATCGCCTGACCTAGGGCGCGGACCGACCACATCGACAGGAGGCGCCATCATCACCCTACTCCGAGCTGACTCAGGCTACGGGAAATGAGACCGGCGTCCCATCTGGCTCGCTCCGCCAGATAGGCAATGATGGCGCCCCGCACGCTCCCTGACGACGGCGGCTCTCAGCCCCCTTACGGAAGCAAGAGGACGTCAGCAAGGACTCGACAGCCCCGAGAGCTGTCCCTCCACCAGGCTCCAGCGCTCCTCCGACGGCCACGACACCACACGAACCGGGTGCCAAAACCTCTCCGGCTGCCACGATGGCATGTACTTAGGGCGCTAGCTCCCCTCCGCTAGACACGTAGCACTCTGCTACACCCCCCATTGTACACCTAGATCCTCTCCTTACACCTATAAAAGGAAGGACCAGGGCCCTCTTACAGAAGGTTGGCCGCGCGGGGACGAGGACGAGACAGGCGCTCGCGTAAGGCCGCTCGCTCCCTCACCCGCGTGGACGCTTGTAACCCCCTACTGCAAGCGCACCCGACCTGGGCGCGGGACGAACACGAAGGCAGCGGGATTTCCACCTCTCTCACGCCCGCCTCCGGCGACCTCGCTTCCCCCCTTCGCGCTCGGCCTCGCGCCGACCCATCTGGGCTGGGGCACGCGACGACATTCACTCGTCGGCCCAGGGACCCCCCGGTCTCGAAACGCCGACAGTTGGCGCGCCAGGTAGGGGCCTGTTGCGTGTTGACGAACAACTTCCCGTCATGCTCCAGATGGGTAGTCTCCAGCAACCTCTTCGGCCCAGGACGGTGCTCCGTTTCGGGAGTCTTGAGTTCATGTCCCTCGACGGCAGCTATGATATGATACTCCTTCCACCGCCGTGCGACTGCGACAATGGCGGCCGACAGCCCGCCCGCTGGCGGCAGAATCGACGACGTCTTCCCCGTGTGGTGGAAGAACAACATTCGAGCTCACCCTGTCCTCTCCCCCGCCGATGGAGGAGGAGGCGGGGCAACCAAGGCCAAGCATGAGGCAGCGCCTCGTCGGCTGTCGAGCGAGTCGACTGCACCAGCGCCCCAACGGGGGGCGCGTCGGGCATCGACCTCGCGTTCGAGACGAAGACGAGCGCCGACTCCCCGCGACACGTCAATCCCGAGCAAACGGACGACGCCAGCACGCTCGCGAGAGGCTTGCTGGATGTCACCCTCGTACTTGAGATGACGGTGCAGTCAGTCCCCGACGTGACTTCATCACCGCCCGTCGACCAAGAGGTACCGACCGATTCCCATCTCATGCCTTTCGGATTCAGCCTCGACCCGCCAAGCGGCTTCGCTTTGGCGGACGCTCTCATAGAGGCGAGTCCAAACCCTTTGGGGTTTCGTGTGCGGTCACCCTGGGACCGGCTGACGGACGTCTCGACCTACGGGCCCTCGGGGTCCGAGGAAGATGGCGAGCCCGACTTCGGTTGGGATTTCTCTGGACTTGGCGACCCCAGTGCCATGCGGGACTTCATGACCGCATGCGACTACTGCCTTTCCGACTGTTCCGACGGCAGCCGCAGCCTCGGCGACGAGGACTGTGGCCCAAGCCGCGAATGTTTCCACGTCGATCTAGGGGGGTCCCTCCGAAGGCAACCATCTCGGCATGCCGGAGGACGGTGATCTCCCTAGGCCGGTGCCTCGCGTTGACATCCCACGGGAGCTAGCTGTGGTCCCCGTTCAGGCGGGGGGCCATGACCCACAGCTCGAGCAAATCCGCGGGGTGCAGGCCAGGCTCGACGAGGGAGCAGGAGCGCTTGAGCCAATCCGCCGGGACGTCGGGCAGGCATGGGCGGGCCAACCTCCGGCCGGAGAAATGCGTCATCTACCCCAGGGCTTGCAGCACCGCATCGCCGACGATGTCAGGGTCAGGCTGCCACCCGCATCCAGTGGGGTCGGCCAGAACCTGGCTGCAGCAGCAATGCTTCTCCGTGCGATGCCAGAGCCATCAACCACCGAGGGGCGGCGAATCCAGGGAGAGCTCAAGAATCTCCTGGAAGGCGCCGTGGTCCGACGGGCCGAGAGCTCTGCCTCCCGAAGGCAGGGGTACCCCTCGGAACATCATGCCGCGACTTCCCGATTCATGCGGGAAGCCTCGGTCTGCACCGGGCGCACGCGCAACACAGCGCCTGCGGCCCCGGGACGCATCGGCAACGAGAACCATCACCGCGACCGTCGGGCCCACCTCGACGAGAGGGTGCGCCGAGGCTACCACCCCAGGCGTGGAGGACGCTACGACAGCGGGGAGGATCGGAGTCCCTCGCCCGAACCACCCGGTCCGCAGGCCTTCAGCCGGGCCATACGACGGGCGCCGTTCCCGACCCGGTTCCGACCCCCGACTACTATCACAAAGTACTCGGGGGAGACGAGACCGGAGCTGTGGCTCGCGGACTACCAGCTGGCCTGCCAACTGGGTGGAACGGACGATGACAACCTCATCATCCGCAACCTCCCCCTGTTCCTCTCCGACACCGCTCGCGCCTGGTTGGAGCACCTGCCTCCGGGGCAGATCTCCAACTGGGACGACCTGGTCCAAGCCTTCGCTGGCAATTTCCAGGGCACGTACGTAAGCCCTAGGAATTCCTGGGACCTCCGAAGCTGCCGACAGCAGCCGGGAGAGTCTCTCTGGGACTACATCCGGCGATTCTCGAAGCAGCGCACCGAGCTGCCCAACATCACCGACTCGGATGTCATCGGCGCGTTCCTCGCCGGCACCACCTGCCGCGACCTGGTGAGCAAGCTGGGTCGCAAGACCCCCACCAGGGCGAGCGAGCTGATGGACATCGCCACCAAGTTCGCCTCTGGCTAGGAGGCGGTCGAGGCTATCTTCTGGAAGGACAAGCAGCCCCAGGGCCGCCCACCGGAAGATGCCCCCGAGGCGTCAACTCAGCGCGGCGCCAAGAAGAAGGGCCAGAAGAAGTCGCAAGCGAAACGCGACGCCGCCGACGCGGACCTTGTCGCCGCCGCCGAGTACAAGAACCCTCGGAAACCCCCCGGAGGTGCCAACCTCTTCGACAAGATGCTCAAGGAGCCGTGCCCCTATCACCAGGGCCCCGTTAAGCACACCCTTGAGGAGTGCGTCATGCTTCGGCGCCACTTCCACAGGGCCGGGCCACCCGCGGAGGGTGGCAGGGCCCGCGACGACGACAAGAAGGAAGATCACCAGGCAGGAGAGTTCCCCGACGTCCGCGACTGCTTCATGATCTACGGTGGGCAAGCGGCGAACGCCTCGGCTCGGCACCGCAAGCAAGAGCGTCGGGAGGTCTGTTCGGTGAAGGTGGCGGCGCCAGTCTACCTAGACTGGTCCGACAAGCCCATCACCTTCGACCAAGCCAACCACCCCGACCACGTGCCGAGCCCGGGGAAATACCCACTCGTCGTCGACCCCGTCATCGGCGACGTCAGGCTCACCAAGGTCCTCATGGACGGGGGCAGCAGCCTCAACATCATCTACGCCGAGACCCTCGGGCTCCTGCGTGTCGATCTGTCCTCGGTCCGGGCAGGCGCTGCGCCTTTCCACGGGATCATTCCCGGGAAGCGCGTCCAGCCCCTCGGACAACTCGACCTTCCCGTCTGCTTTGGAACACCCTCCAACTTTCGAAGGGAGACCCTGACGTTCGAGGTGGTCGGGTTCCGAGGAACCTACCACGCGGTACTGGGAAGGCCATGCTACACGAAGTTCATGGCCGTCCCCAACTACACCTACCTCAAGCTCAAGATGCCGGGCCCCAACGGGGTCATCACCGTCGGCCCCACGTACAAACACGCGTTCGAATGCGACGTGGAGTGCATGGAGTACGCCGAGGCCCTCGCCGAGTCCGAGGCCCTCATCGCCGACCTGGAGAGCCTCTCTAAGGAGGTGCCAGACGTGAAGCGTCATGCCGGCAACTTCGAGCCAGCGGATACGGTTAAGTCCGTCCCCCTCGACTCAAGCAGCGACGCCTCCAAGCAAGTCCGGATCGGCTCCGAGCTTGATCCCAAATAGGAAGCAGTGCTCGTTGACTTTCTCCGCGCGAACGCCGACGTCTTCGCGTGGAGTCCCTTAGACATGCCCGGCATACCGAGGGATGTCGCCGAGCACTCGCTGGACATCCGAGCCGGAGCCCGACCCGTCAAGCAGGCTCTGCGCCGATTCGACGAAGAAAAGCGCAGAGCCATATGCGAGGAGATCCACAAGCTAATGGCGGCAGGGTTCATCAAAGAGGTATTCCATCCCGAATGGCTTGCCAATCCTGTGCTTATGAGAAAGAAAGGAGGGAAATGGCGGATGTGTGTAGACTACACTGGTCTAAACAAAGCATGTCCGAAGGTTCCCTACCCTCTGCCTCGCCTCGATCAAATCGTGGATTCCACTGCTGGGTGCGAAACCCTGTTTTTCCTCGACGCCTACTCAGGGTATCACCAAATCAGGATGAAAGAGTCCGACCAGCTCGTGACTTCTTTCATCACACCCTTCGGCATGTACTGCTATGTCACCATGCCATTCGGCTGAGGAATGCGGGTGCGACATACCAGCGGTGCATGAACCATGTGTTCGGCGAACACATTGGCCGGACGGTCGAGGCCTACGTCGATGACATCGTAGTCAAGACGAGGAAGGCCTCAGAGCTCCTTTCTGACCTTGAAGTGACATTCTGATGTCTCAAGGCGAAAGGAATGAAGCTCAATCCCGAAAAGTGTGTCTTCGGGGTACCCCGAGGCATGCTTTTGGGGTTCATCGTCTCCGAACGGGGCATCGAAGCCAACCCGGAGAAGATCGCAGCCATCACCAGCATGGGGCCCATCAAGGACTTGAAGGGCGTATAGAGGGTCATGGGATGTCTCGCGGCTCTGAGCCGCTTCATCTCACACCTCGGCGAAAGAGGTCTGCCTCTGTACCGCCTCTTAAGGAAGGCCGAGTGCTTCACTTGGATCCCCGAGGCCGAGGAAGCCCTCAGGAACCTGAAGGCGCTCCTCACGAATGCGCCTATCTTGGTGCCCCCAGCTGCCGGAGAAGCCCTCTTGATCTACGTCGCCGCGACCACTCAGGTGGTTAGTGCCGCGATTGTGGTCGAGAGGCAAGAAGAGGGGCACGCATTGCCCGTTCAGAGGCCAGTCTACTTCATCAGCGAGGTACTGTCTGAAACCAAGATCCGCTACCCACAAGTTCAGAAGCTGCTGTACGCGGTGATCCTAACGAGGCGGAAGCTGCGACACTACTTCGAGTCTCATCCGGTAACAGTGGTGTCATCCTTCCCCCTGGGGGAGATCATCCAGTGCCGAGAGGCCTCGGGTAGGATCGCAAAGTGGGCAGTGGAAATCATGGGCGAAACAATCTCGTTCGCCCCTCGGATGGCCATCAAGTCCCAGGTCCTGGCGGACTTCGTGGCTGAATGGGTCGACACCCAGCTCCCGACAGCTCGGATCCAACCAGAGCTCTGGACCATGTTCTTCGACGGGTGGTTGATGAAGACAGGAGCCGGCGCAGGCCTACTCTTCATCTCGCCCCTCGGGAAGCACCTACGCTACGTGCTACGCCTCCACGAAACGCCGACAGTTGGCGCGCCAGGTAGGGGCCTGCTGCGTGTTGACGAACAGCTTCCCGTCAAGCTCCAGATGGGCAGTCTCCAGCAACCTCTCCGGCCCGGGATGGTGCTCCGTTTCGGGAGTCTCAAGTTGTCACACCCGGCTTCAAGGAACAAAGCTAGGTGCATCTCATACATGCGCCAAGAAGACAACATATATAATAACAGAGTGTCTAGAGATAAATGTCATAAAACATCAGAGTATTTATTACATAGCGGAAGACTTATTACAAAATAAAATAATAAACATAACGAACTAAGGATCGTTGGCGCCAATGTCAACTGAGAAACGCTACCTAGATCAGATCATACTCCTCGCCTTGTGGCTCCTCCTGAACCACCTATTCTTCTCCTATGGGGGGGTGTGAGACAGCAAGGGTGAGCTCACACATGATCATCGCTCAACAAGTTGTGGGGAATAATGTGACATGAACTCACCAAAGGTGGGAGCTCATGGAGTGTAAGGCTTATCAAAGAGAATGGTTAAAGCTGAGCATTGCTTTTAATGTTGGTCAAACTTTTATTAGCAATTACTAGATGTAAGTAAATACCAAACCTTAAATAAAGTAATAGAACAAAATTAATAATAAAACCCATGCATATGCAAATGACAAAATTGAATTTAAGTTCCATAATTTAATCATCAGAGAGTCCTGAGCTGCTCATGACCGTGAGCTCGGCTAGTATACCAGTTTTACACTCTGCAGAGGTTGTACCCTTTACCCACAAGTCATGTTACCCATCTGCCAAGGGGTCGCGAATCCCATACACCTCTACCTAGGAAGCGCGGCAGGGCAACACTACGAGGCCTTTACAAAGTTCCACTAGCTTCCGAAAACCCGCTACAGTTTATAGGAAGCTCCAATGCAGGGTTCTTGTCTGACCGCCATCGCAGCAAAATCAACCAAGGACCTCCCTACACTGACCACTCCCCTGCTGCCCTTGCCCCTTTCGGGTAAGGTAGTCTTCCACTAGCTTTCCTAATTAGTCAGCCAAGGGCGTCCCATTAAACCCTTGTGGTGGCACGTGGTTCTCAAGTTAAGCTCTATGTTCCAATTAACATTAATGATCTTAACATGAACATAAATAGAATAACAAAAGAATTGGAACATAGATATGATAAATGATTATCCCAATACCATGTAAAGCAATAGCAAACTACCCAAGTGATTCAGGGGTAAACAAGGTAATGAGATAAACAATCTAGGGTGACCTATCGGGTCCCATCAAAATTAACCTATGCATGGATAAATGATATTAAAGAACATTATTGGGTAAAAAGTGGTCAAGGGCACAACTTGCCTTCAATGAGCTCCTGCTCAGCTACTTCAACCTGCTGCTCACCAGGATCCCCAGTCACGTGCTCTTCTACTCGCCACAATACAGACAAGCACAGTGCATATAGAGAAATTAACATTACACCAAACATATAAACAAAATACACAGAAATATTCTACTCAATAAAATAAAATCCTAGGAACAGAAATCATAATTTTTGGAGTTATAGATTTTAAGATATGAATTTTCAAAGGTTTCATGTGTTTAGAATAGGATTAAGTGAGAGATTAAATTTCTTATTGTTTTCATGACAAAACAGAGGCTCTAAGTGATAGAGAATAAAATTATAAAATTTTAGGAACTGGAATGGAGTAATTTGGAGTCAGTATGAATTTTCTATGAATTTAGTAAGTTCTAGTAATTATTTTCATATTAAAAATCCATTTTCTATTTCATTTATTCAAATTAAATGATCACTGGACTGGGCCTCATTTTCTAGAGAGTGCAGGGGGCTCGGTGTAAGAATTCCTCAGACTCATAGGAACACCCGAGTGGACTGCGGGTTCGAAATCCTAAAAATGGGAGGGCTCTTTAGTGAAATGGCCAGCGAAGCGGTACCGGCCGGCTACGGCCGTTGGATCAACAACCGATGCCATAGATTAGATTTCAGATCTCATGATTCGGTATGCTACACGGACTATTGGATCTAGATCCAACGACTAGTATTTAATGAAACCCAGGCTCGCCTCCCACCGTTGGATCTAACATCCACGGCCAACGCGAATCCAACCGAAGCGTTATACGCATTCTAATCTGAGCCGCTCCTTTTCGATCCAACGGCGCACGATCGTCTTCTTCCACCCGCGCCCAAACGCGGCGGCGCTGCCCAGAGCCGCGGTGGAGGCTCGCCGGCGTGCCTGCGATTCAACGCCCAAATGCCCCTAGTACAAAATTGAAGGGTGCTACGTAGCAAGGGGATGAAGGCGAATCGTTTGACTAGGTCTCTTACCGGGGAAATGGAGTGCAGAAGCTCGGCCACGGCGAAGGCGGATCCGCGGCGGCGCAGGAGCAACGGCGAGGAATTTGCGACGCTCAGGTGCTCCCCCCGGCCCCAATCCGCCACAGTCACGATCTACGCAGCCAGGCGAGTTTGCCAGACACCGCGACTACCCCGAATCGACGGCGTACCAGCGAATTGATGGCGGCGGCGCAAGCTCTCTCCCTTTCTCTCGGTGTCGATGGCGATGGGTCGCGGAGACGCTGAGGCTTTATTCTTCAGCGCACGAAAACGCCCCGCCCGCTTTGTTCGGCCGTGCGGTGCATGCAACGGAACCCCAGGTCAGCACATGCGAACGCGAGGATCACGGCGACGTGCGGCGATTGCGGAGCGGAGCGCGGGTATCACGGAAGGTGGGTGACGATGCTGACGAGTGGGACCCGCGGTGGCAGTGACAGAGAGCGCCAGCGCGCGCGACCAGACCAACTGACCCGTGGGCCCGCGGTGTCGGCGCCGATCCATGTAGCTGGGCTGGGCGGCATGGAGGGGAGATGGGCCGAATTCAGGTTCGTTGGCCCATCCAGGTATAGTATTCCTTTTTCTTTTTCTTTTATTTTCTTTTATTTTCTTCTTTCTCCATTATTTCACAAATTCAAATTTAAATACTAATTTAAATTCAAACTTGTGACTAGTTCATTCTCAAACCATATTTGTGCAATTAAAAGTATTAGGTTTGAGGATATTTATTCAAATATATTATTCATGTTTTCATATTCCTTCTCTTTTCTAGATTCAAGAATTTCTTTTAGGATTTAATTTCCCTTTTTGGTCTTTAATATTTTCTTGTTACAAAATGCACACAAAAATAAAATATTCCGCATGATGCAATGATTTAGTAGCATATCTTTTTATTAATTGTTCTTGGACATGGTGTTCACATATGATGATGCATGAAGGTCAAACTCACATAAAGAGGAATTGTTTCTCTATTGGCATTATTTCTAGCAATTTACAAAGTGGGTGTTACAAATCCTACCCCCCTTAAAAATAATCTCGTCCTCGAGATTTAGGAAGGACTAGGGAAACGATGGAAAAATCGATGTGAAGCTCTTCTTCTTTTTCCCATGTAGCTTCATCTCCTCCATGGTGACTCCATTGCACTTTGCACATCTTTATAACCTTATTCCTCGTAACTCGAGTTAAAGTATCCAAAATCTTGATAGGATACTCCGTGTAAGTCAAATCACCTTGAACACTAAGCTCTTCCATTGGTAACTGTTCCTCGGGGACACGGAGACACTTCTTCAGTTGGGATACGTGGAACACGTTATGCACATCCGATAGACTATCCGGTAACTCGAGTTGGTATGCCATCTCCCCAACTCGCCTAAAGATCAAGAATGGTCCAATATAGCGAGGGGACAATTTGCCCTTAACTTTAAATCTCCTCATTCCACGAAGTGGTGACACCTTAAGGTACACATAATCTCCTTCTTCAAATTCCAGTGGTCTCCTTCTATTATCAGCATAGCTCTTTTGCCTGGTTTGAGCCACCCTCAAATTCTCTCGAATTATACGAACTTGTTCTTCCGCTTCTTGAATCAATTCAGGCCCAAAGAATTGTCTTTCTCGAGTCTGATCCCAATACAAAGGAGTCCTGCACTTCCTCCCATATAAAGCTTCAAAAGGTGACATCTTCAGACTGGCCTGATAACTATTATTATATGAGAACTCAGCATATGGTAGACTCTTATCCCAACTTCCTCCATGCTGAAGTGCACAAGCTCTCAACATATCTTCCAATACTTGATTAGTCCTTTCAGTCTGTCCATCAGTCTGAGGGTGATAAGCCGTACTAAAATTCAACTTTGTACTCATATTCTCATGAAAGCTTCTCCAAAATCTTGAGGTAAACTGCGAACCTCGATCTGACACGATCTTCTTTGGTACTCCATGTAAACACACAATCCGAGCCATATATAACTCTGCTAGCTTAGAACCTTTATATGTAGTCTTCACAGGAATAAAGTGAGCCACTTTAGTCAATCTATCCACAATCACCCATATAGCATCATATCCTTTCTGGGTGCGAGGCAATCCAGTAATGAAATCCATACCAATCTCTTCCCATTTCCACTCGGGTATCTTCAGTGGGTGCAGTAATCCAGCTAGCCTCTGATGTTCAACCTTAACTCTTTGGCATACATCGCACATAGCCACATGTGCAGCTACATCTCTCTTCAATCCATACCACCAATACTTCCGTTTCAAATCCTGATACATCTTGGTACTATCAGGATGAATAGAATAATCCAAGTCGTGGGCCTCCCTTAAAATAGTCTCTCGAAGGCTTTTAATATCAGGAACACACATCCTGTTCTTGAACCATACAGTGCCTTGCTCATCTTCCGTGAATTCCGGAACTCGACCTTCAGTAATCAGATCCTTAATCTCTTTTTTTTTAGCATCACCAATTTGTCCTTTGCGGATCTCTTGCTCCAAAGTAGGTTCCACATCAATAGTAACTCCTTCGGTATGAGCAACTATCCCCAGGTTAAGTCTCCTGAAATCCTCAACAATCTCGTCAGGTAGCTGGGCAACAATAGCTGAATGAACATGCTCCTTGCGACTCAAGGCATCTGCAACCAAATTTGCCTTGCCCGGGTGATAGTGAATCTCCAAATCATAATCCTTAATAAGCTCCAACCAACGGCGTTGCCTAAGGTTGAGATCCTTCTGAGTGAATATATACTTCAAACTCTTATGATCCGTATATACTTGGCACTTATCGTCCCACTTAAATTCTCTTCCTTTCTCCAAAAGCGAAGTCATAGGCTTAGCAATCTTAGAAAATCCTTCAATAAATCTCCGATAATATCCTGCTAATCCCAAGAAACTCCGAATCTCAGTAACTGTAGTGGGTACTCTCCACTCCATTATCTCCTTAACTTTAGCAGGATCCACTGAAATTCCTCCATTAGAAATAATATGACCAAGAAATGGCACCTCGCCAATCCAAAACTCGCACTTGCTGAACTTGGCATATAGCTAGTTATCTCGTAGCTTCTATAACACCAATCTCAGATGTTCCTCATGATCACTATCACTCTTGGAATAGATACGAATATCGTCGATGAATACTACGACGAATCTGTCCAAATACTCCATAAACACCTTGTTCATCAAGTTCATAAAATAAGCTGGTGCATTCGTTAATCCAAACGATATAACAGTGAACTCATATAATCCATATCGAGTCGAGAATGCTATCTTGGGAATATCTGATGGTCTAATCCTCATCTGATGGTAACCCGATCGAAGATCAATCTTCGAGAATACCTTTGCACCTCTCATCTGATCGAATAAATCCTCAATACGGGGTAACGGATACTTGTTCTTCATAGTAACATCATTAAGTGATCTATAATCCACACACATCCGTTGTGATCCATCCTTCTTCTATACAAACAGAACTTGCGCTCCCCCAGGGTGAGGAACTCGGACGAATGTACCTAGCCTCTTGTAATTCCGTTAACTGCTTCTTCAGTCCCTTTAACTCTTCTTCAGACATCTTGTATGGTCGTTTGAAAGTAGGGGCAGTCCTAGATAAGGGATTAATGACCAACTCAACCTCTCTATCAGGTGGCATCCCTGGTAACTCCTCTGGAAAGACATCAGGAAAATCTCTAACCATCCGGATGTTGTCACCAATCAACTCCTCAGGTATAAAGAACATTGCACGCATAGGTGAGGAGGTTACTGCAATTTCAACTTGAAATCTTTCTCCGTTGGAACTGGTGAGTTCTACGGTTCCCTTAGCACAGTGTATATACTGAATTTGCCTTTCTTAACCATGACATTTCAAGGATCATGTCTATAGTGCTCTCTTCTAACACTATAGGGATAGCCCATCTGGGTTAGAAATACAGGGTAAGAAAGGAAGAATTGTAGACAAGGCGAGTAATTACGAGGAATGTTACTGCGGGGGATTTATTAGCTAAGTAGATTAGTGTGTCACCTACTAAAGCTAATATATTAACTTATGGTGGTACATGCTAAGATGCCCAACTATAATGTTTCAATCAATCAAAGAAGCAAATCAAGCATTTATCATCAGAACAATCAACCAACATTTTTTTTAAAATAGAGAAAATAGTTTTAATTTTATCGTAGGTCTCCTATCTCTAAAAAAAATTCATAATTGTAGGATTCCAAGGTGTGAAATCCATCTTGTCTTAGAGTAGAAAAGATAAGAGAAATCAGAGTATGATAGCAAAAGGTGAGACAGGATCAAGATAAGGTAAGTATAGAATGAATCAGAGTAAGATAAGTATAGAATGAATCAGAATAAGGTAAGTAGGTAGGGATCTTCTCCATTTCTATCTAGGTTTCGTCCTACAGTCAACATTTCCTCTGATACCACTTCTATCACACCCGGCTTCAAGGAACAAAGCTAGGTGCATCTCATACATGCGCCAAGAAGACAACATATATAATAACAGAGTGTATAGAGATAAATGTCATAAAACATCAGAGTATTTATTACATAGCGGAAGACTTATTACAAAATAAAATAATAAACATAACGAACTAAGGATCGTTGGCGCCAATGTCAACTGAGAAACGCCACCTAGATCAGATCATACTCCTCGCCTTGTGGCTCCTCATGAACCACCTATTCTTCTCCTATGGGGGGTGTGAGACAGCAAGGGTGAGCTCACACATGATCATCGCTCAACAAGTTGTGGGGAATAATGTGACATGAACTCACCAAAGGTGGGAGCTCATGGAGTGTAAGGCTTATCAAAGAGAATGGTTAAAGCTGAGCATTGCTTTTAATGTTGGTCAAACTTTTATTAGCAATTACTAGATGTAAGTAAATACCAAACCTTAAATAAAGTAATAGAACAAAATTAATAATAAAACCCATGCATATGCAAATGACAAAATTGAATTTAAGTTCCATAATTTAATCATCAGAGAGTCCTGAGCTGCTCATGACCGTGAGCTCGGCTAGTATGCCAGTTTTACACTCTGCAGAGGTTGTACCCTTTACCCACAAGTCATGTTACCCATCTGCCAAGGGGTCGCGAATCCCATACACCTCTACCTAGGAAGCGCGGCAGGGCAACACTACGAGGTCTTTACAAAGTTCCACTAGCTTCCGAAAACCCGCTACAGTTTATAGGAAGCTCCAATGCAGGGTTCTTGTCTGACCGCCATCGCAGCAAAATCAACCAAGGACCTCCCTACACTGACCACTCCCCTACTGCCCTTGCCCCTTTCGGGTAAGGTAGTCTTCCACTAGCTTTCCTAATTAGTCAGCCAAGGGCGTCCCATTAAACCCTTGTGGTGGCACGTGGTTCTCAAGTTAAGCTCTATGTTCCAATTAACATTAATGATCTTAACATGAACATAAATAGAATAACAAAAGAATTGGAACATAGATATGATAAATGATTATCCCAATACCATGTAAAGCAATAGCAAACTACCCAAGTGATTCAGGGGCAAACAAGGTAATGAGATAAACAATCTAGGGTGACCTATCGGGTCCCATCAAAATTAACCTATGCATGGATAAATGATATTAAAGAACATTATTAGGTAAAAAGTGGTCAAGGGCACAACTTGCCTTCAATGAGCTCCTGCTCAGCTACTTCAACCTGCTGCTCACCAGGATCCCCAGTCACGTGCTCTTCTACTCGCCACAATACAGACAAGCACAATGCATATAGAGAAATTAACATTACACCAAACATATAAACAAAATACACAGAAATATTCTACTCAATAAAATAAAATCCTAGGAACAGAAATCATAATTTTTGGAGTTATAGATTTTAAGATATGAATTTTCAAAGGTTTCATGTGTTTAGAATAGGATTAAGTGAGAGATTAAATTTCTTATTGTTTTCATGACAAAACAGAGGCTCTAAGTGATAGAGAATAAAATTATAAAATTTTAGGAACTGGAATGGAGTAATTTGGAGTCAGTATGAATTTTCTATGAATTTAGTAAGTTCTAGTAATTATTTTCATATTAAAAATCCATTTTCTATTTCATTTATTCAAATTAAATGATCACTGGACTGGGCCTCATTTTCTAGAGAGTGCAGGGGGCTCGGTGTAAGAATTCCTCAGACTCATAGGAACACCCGAGTGGACTGCGGGTTCGAAATCCTAAAAATGGGAGGGCTCTTTAGTGAAATGGCCAGCGAAGCGGTACCGGCCGGCTACGGCCGTTGGATCAACAACCGATGCCATAGATTAGATTTCAGATCTCATGATTCGGTATGCTACACGGACTATTGGATCTAGATCCAACGACTAGTATTTAATGAAACCCAGGCTCGCCTCCCACCGTTGGATCTAACATCCACGGCCAACGCGAATCCAACCGAAGCGTTATACGCATTCTAATCTGAGCCGCTCCTTTTCGATCCAACGGCGCACGATCGTCTTCTTCCACCCGCGCCCAAACGCGGCGGCGCTGCCCAGAGCCGCGGTGGAGGCTCGCCGGCGTGCCTGCGATTCAACGCCCAAATGCCCCTAGTACAAAATTGAAGGGTGCTACGTAGCAAGGGGATGAAGGTGAATCGTTTGACTAGGTCTCTTACCGGGGAAATGGAGTGCAGAAGCTCGGCCACGGCGAAGGCGGATCCGCGGCGGCGCAGGAGCAACGGCGAGGAATTTGCGACGCTCAGGTGCTCCCCCCGGCCCCAATCTGCCACAGTCGCGATCTACGCAGCCAGGCGAGTTTGCCAGACACCGCGACTACCCCGAATCGACGGCGTACCAGCGAATTGATGGCGGCGGCGCAAGCTCTCTCCCTTTCTCTCGGTGTCGATGGCGATGGGTCGCGGAGACACTGAGGCTTTATTCTTCAGCGCACGAAAACGCCCCGCCCGCTTTCTTCGGCCGTGCGGTGCATGCAACGGAACCCCAGGTCAGCACATGCGGACGCGAGGATCACGGCGACGTGCGGCGATTGCGGAGCGGAGCGCGGGTATCACGGAAGGTGGGTGACGATGCTGACGAGTGGGACCCGCGGTGGCAGTGACAGAGAGCGCCAGCGCGCGCGACCGGACCAACTGACCCGTGGGCCCGCAGTGTCGGCGCCGATCCATGTAGCTGGGCTGGGCGGCATGGAGGGGAGATGGGCCGAATTCAGGTTCGTTGGCCCATCCAGGTATAGTATTCCTTTTTCTTTTTCTTTTATTTTCTTTTATTTTCTTTTATTTTCTTCATTCTCCATTATTTCACAAATTCAAATTTAAATACTAATTTAAATTCAAACTTGTGACTAGTTCATTCTCAAACCATATTTGTGCAATTAAAAGTATTAGGTTTGAGGATATTTATTCAAATATATTATTCATGTTTTCATATTCCTTCTCTTTTCTAGATTCAAGAATTTCTTTTAGGATTTAATTTCCCTTTTTGGTCTTTAATATTTTCTTGTTACAAAATGCACACAAAAATAAAATATTCCGCATGATGCAATGATTTAGTAGCATATCTTTTTATTAATTGTTCTTGGACATGGTGTTCACATATGATGATGCATGAAGGTCAAACTCACATAAAGAGGAATTGTTTCTATATTGGTATTATTTCTAGCAATTTACAAAGTGGGTGTTACACAAGTTCATGTCTCTCGACGGCAGCTACGACATGATACTCCTTCCACCGCCGTGCGACAGCGACAATGGCGGCCGACAGCCCGCCCGCCGGCGGCGGAATCGACGACTTCTTCCCCGCGTGGTGGAAGAACAACATTCGAGCTCACCCCGTCCTCTCCCCCGCCGACGGAGGAGGAGGCGGGGCAACCAAGGCCAAGCAGGAGGCAGCGCCTCGTCGGCTGTTGAGCGAGTCGACGGTGCCAGCGCCCCAACGGGGGGCGCGTCGGGCATCGACCTCGCGTTTGAGACAAAGACGAGCGCCGTCTCCCCGCGACACGCCAATCCCGAGCAAACGGACGACGCTGGCACGCTCGCGAAAGGCTTGCTGGACGTCACCCTCGTACCTGAGACGACGGTGCAGTCAGTCCCCGACGCGACTTCATCGCCGCCCGTCGACCAAGAGGTACCGACCGATTCCCATCTCACGCCCCCTGGATTCAGCCTCGACCCGCCAAGCGGCTTCACTTTGGTGGACGCTCTCGTATAGGCGAGTCCGAACCCTCTAGGGTTTCGTATGCGGTCACCTTGGGACCGGCTGACGGACGTCTCGACTTACGGGCCCTCGGGGTCCGAGGAAGATGATGAGCCCGACTTCTGTTGGGATTTCTCTGGACTTGGCGACCCCAGTGCCATGCGGGACTTCATGACCGCATGCGACTACTGCCTTTCCGACTATTCCGACGGCAGCCGCAGCCTCGGCGACGAGGACTACGGCCCAAGCCGCGAATGTTTCCACGTCGATCTAGGGGGTCCCTCCGAAGGCAACCATCTCGGCATACCGGAGGACGGTGATCTCCCTAGGCCGGTGCCTCGCGTTGACATCCCACGGGAGCTAGCTATGGTCCCCGTTCAGGCGGGGGGCCATGACCCACAGCTCGAGCAAATCCGCGGGGTGCAGGCCAGGCTCGACGAGGGAGCAGGAGCGCTTGAGCCAATCCACCGGGACGTCGGGCAGGCATGGGCGGGCCAACCTCCGGCCGGAGAAATGCGTCATCTACCCCAGGGCTTCCAGCACCGCATCGCCGACGATGTCAGGGTCAGGCCGCCACCCGCATCCAGTGGGGTCGGCCAGAACCTGGCTGCAGCAGCAATGCTTCTCCGTGCGATGCCAGAGCCATCAACCACCGAGGGGCGGCGAATCCAGGGAGAGCTCAAGAATCTCCTAGAAGGCGCCGCGGTCCGACGGGCCGAGAGCTCCGCCTCCCGAAGGCAGGGGTACCCCTCGGAACATCATGCCGCGACTTCCCGATTCATGCGGGAAGCCTCGGTCCACACCGGGCGCACGCGCAACACAGCGCCTGCGGCCCCGGGTCGCCTCGGCAACGAGCACCATCACCGCGATGGTCGGGCCCACCTCGACGAGAGGGTGCGCCGAGGCTACCACCCCAGGCGTGGAGGACGCTACGACAGCGGGGAGGATCGGAGTCCCTCGCCCGAACCACCCGGTCCGCAGGCCTTCAGCCGGGCCATACAACGGGCGCCGTTCCCGACCCGGTTCCGACCCCCGACTACTATCACAAAGTACTCGGGGGAGACGAGACCAGAGCTGTGGCTCGCGGACTACCGGCTGGCCTGCCAACTGGGTGGAACGGACGATGACAACCTCATCATCCGCAACCTCCCCCTGTTCCTCTCCGACACCGCTCGCGCCTGGTTGGAGCACCTGCCTCCGGGACAGATCTCCAACTGGGACGACCTGGTCCAAGCCTTCGCCGGAAATTTCCAGGGCACGTACGTGCGCCGTGGGAATTCCTGGGACCTCCGAAGCTACCGACAGCAGCCGAGAGAGTCTCTCCGGAACTACATCCGGCGATTCTCGAAGCAGCGCACCGAGCTGCCCAACATCACCGACTCGGATGTCATCGGCGCGTTCCTCGCCGGCACCACCTGCCGCGACCTGGTGAGCAAGCTGGGTCGCAAGACCCCCACCAGGGCAAGCGAGCTGATGGACATCGCCACCAAGTTCGC
Organism: Zea mays; assembly: GCF_902167145.1. Taxonomy (NCBI): domain Eukaryota; kingdom Viridiplantae; phylum Streptophyta; class Magnoliopsida; order Poales; family Poaceae; genus Zea; species Zea mays. The sequence continues at coordinate 75,036,180 of NC_050099.1, forward strand.
CTCTGTCCAGGAGGCGGTCGAGGCTATCTTCCGGAAGGACAAGCAGCCCCAGGGCCGCCCACCGGAAGATGCCCCCGAGGCGTTAACTCAGCGTGGCGCCAAGAAGAAGGGCAAGAAGAAGTCGCAAGCAAAACGCGACGCCGCCGACGCGGACCTTATCGCCGCCGCCGAGTACAAGAACCCTCGGAAACCCCCTGGAGGTGCCAACCTCTTTGACAAGATGCTCAAGGAGCCGTGCCCCTATCACCAGGGCCCCGTCAAGCACACCCTTGAGGAGTGCGTCATGCTTCGGCGCCACTTTCACAGGGCCGGGCCACCCGCGGAGGGTGGTAGGGCCCGCGACGACGACAAGAAGGAAGATCACCAGGCAGGAGAGTTCCCCGAGGTCCGCGACTGCTTCATGATCTACGGTGGGCAAGCGGCGAACGCCTCGGCTCGGCACCGCAAGCAAGAGCGTCGGGAGGTCTGTTCGGTGAAGGTGGCGGCGCCAGTCTACCTAGACTGGTCCGACAAGCCCATCACCTTCGACCAAGCCGACCACCCCGACCACGTGCCGAGCCCGGGGAAATACCCGCTCGTCGTCGACCCCGTCATCGGCGACGTCAGGCTCAACATCATCTACGCCGAGACCCTCGGGCTCCTGCGTGTCGATCTGTCCTCGGTCCGGGCAGGCGCTGCGCCTTTCCACAGGATCGTTCCTGGGAAGCACGTCCAGCCCCTCGGACAACTCGACCTTCCCGTCTGCTTCGGAACACCCTCCAACTTCCGAAGGGAGACCCTGACGTTCGAGGTGGTCGGGTTCCGAGGTACCTACCACGCGGTACTGGGAAGGCCATGCTACGCAAAGTTCATGGCCGTCCCCAACTACACCTACCTCAAGCTCAAGATGCCGGGCCCCAACGGGGTCATCACCGTCGGCCCCACGTACAAACACGCGTTCGAATGCGACGTGGAGTGCGTGGAGTACGCCGAGGCCCTCGCCGAGTCCGAGGCCCTCATCGCCGACCTGGAGAGCCTCTCTAAGGAGGTGCCAGACGTGAAGCGTCATGCCGGCAACTTCGAGCCAGCGGAGACGGTTAAGTCCGTCCCCCTCGACCCCAGCAGCGACGCCTCCAAGCAAGTCCGGATCGGCTCCGAGCTTGATCCCAAATAGGAAGCAGTGCTCGTCGACTTTCTCCGCGCGAACGCCGACGTCTTCGCGTGGAGTCCGAGCCGGAGCCCGACCCGTCAAGCACTCGCTGGACATCCGAGCCGGAGCCCGACCCGTCAAGCAGGCTCTGCGCCGATTCGACGAAGAAAAGCGCAGAGCCATAGGCGAGGAGATCCACAAGCTAATGGCGGCAGGGTTCATCAAAGAGGTATTCCATCCCGAATGGCTTGCCAATCCTGTGCTTGTGAGAAAGAAAGGAGGGAAATGGCGGATGTGTGTAGACTACACTGGTCTAAACAAAGCATGTCCGAAGGTTCCCTACCCTCTGCCTCGCATCGATCAAATCGTGGATTCCACTGCTGGGTGCGAAACCCTGTCTTTCCTCGACGCCTACTCAGGGTATCACCAAATCAGGATGAAAGAGTCCGACCAGCTCGCGACTTCTTTCATCACACCCTTCGGCATGTACTGCTATGTCACCATGTCGTTCGGCTTGAGGAATGCGGGTGCGACGTACCAGCGGTGCATGAACCATGTGTTCGGCGAACACATTGGCCGGACGGTCGAGGCCTACGTCGATGACATCGTAGTCAAGACGAGGAAAGCCTCCGACCTCCTTTCCGACCTTGAAATGACATTCCGATGTCTCAAGGCGAAAGGCGTGAAGCTCAATCCCGAAAAGTGTGTCTTTGGGGTACCCCGAGGCATGCTCTTGGGGTTCATCGTCTCTGAGCGGGGCATCGAAGCCAACCCGGAGAAGATCGCAGCCATCACCAGCATGGGGCCCATCAAGGACTTGAAGGGCGTACAGAGGGTCATGGGATGTCTCACGGCTCTGAGCCGCTTCATCTCACGCCTCGGCGAAAGAGGTCTGCCTCTGTACCGCCTCTTAAGGAAGGCCGAGTGCTTCACTTGGACCCCCGAGGCCGAGGAAGCCCTCGGGAACCTGAAGGCGCTCCTCACGAATGCGCCTATCTTGGTGCCCCCAGCTGCCGGAGAAGCCCTCTTGATCTACGTCGCCGCGACCACTCAGGTGCTTAGCGCCGCGATTGTGGTCGAGAGGCAAGAAGAGGGGCACACATTGCCCGTTCAGAGGCCAGTCTACTTCATCAGCGAGGTACTGTCCGAAACCAAGATCCGCTACCCTCAAGTTCAGAAGCTGCTGTACGCGGTGATCCTGACGAGGCGGAAGCTGCGACACTACTTCGAGTCTCATCCGGTAACTGTGGTGTCATCCTTCCCCCTGGGGGAGATCATCCAGTGCCGAGAGGCCTCGGGTAGGATCGCAAAGTGGGCGGTGGAAATCATGGGCGAAACAATCTCGTTCGCCCCTCGGAAGGCCATCAAGTCCCAGGTCCTGGCGGACTTCGTGGCTGAATGGGTCGACACCCAGCTCCCGACAGCTCCGATCCAACCAGAGCTCTGGACCATGTTCTTCGATGGGTCGTTGATGAAGACAGGAGCTGGCGCAGGCCTACTCTTCATCTCGCCCCTTGGGAAGCACCTACGCTACGTGCTACGCCTCCACTTCCCGGCGTCCAACAATGTGGCCGAGTATGAGGCTCTGTTCAACGGGTTGCGGATCGCCATCGAGCTAGGGGTCCGACGCCTCGACGCTCGCGGTGACTCGCAGCTCGTCATCGACCAAGTCATGAAGAACTCCCACTGCCACGACCTGAAGATGGAGGCCTACTGCGATGAGGTTCGGCGCCTGCAAGACAAGTTCTACGGGCTCGAGCTCAACCACATCGCCCGGCTCTACAACGAGACTGCGGACGAGCTGGCTAAAATAGCCTCGGGGCGAACAACGGTTCCCCCGGACGTCTTCTCCCGAGACCTGCATCAACCCTCTGTCAAGATCGACGACACGCCCGAGCCCGAGGCGCCCTCTGCCCAGCCCGAGGCACCCCCGACTCGGTCCGAGTCACCCTCGGCTCGGCCCGAGGCACCCTCGGCTCGGCCCGAGGCACCCTCGGTTCGGCCCGAGGTACCCTCGGCCCCCGAGGGCGAGACGCTGCACGTCGAGGAGGAGCGAAGCGGGGTCACGCCTGATCAAAACTAGCAGACCCCGTACCTGCGATATCTCCACCGAGGAGAGCTACCCCTCGACCGAGCCGAGGCTCGGCGGTTGGCGCGACGCGCCAAGTCGTTCGTCTTGCTGGGAGATGGGAAGGAGCTCTACCACCGCAGCCCCTTAGGCATCCTCCAGCGATGCATCTCCATCGCCGAAGGTCAGGAACTCCTACGAGAGATACACTCGGGGGCTTGCGGCCATCACGCAGCGCCTCGAGCCCTTGTCGGAAACGCTTTCCGGCAAGGTTTCTACAGGCCGACAGCGGTGGCCGACGCCACTAGAATTGTCCGCACCTGCGAAGGGTGTCAATTCTACGCAAGGCAGACCCACCTGCCTGCTCAGGCTCTACAGACGATACCCATCACCTGGCCTTTTGCTGTGTGGGGTCTGGACCTCGTCGGCCCCTTGCAGAAGGCACCCGGGGGCTACAAGCACCTGCTGGTCGCCATCGACAAATTCTCCAAGTGGATCGAGGTCCGACCCCTAAACAGCATCAGGTCCGAACAGGCGGTGGCGTTCTTCACCAACATCATCCATCGCTTCGGGGTCCCGAACTCCATCATCACCGACAACGGCACCCAGTTCACCGGCAGAAAGTTCCTGGACTTCTGCGAGGATCACCACATCCGGGTGGACTGGGCCGCTGTGGCTCACCCCATGACGAATGGGCAAGTAGAGCGTGCCAACGGCATGATTCTACAAGGACTCAAGCCTCGGATCTACAACGACCTCAACAAGTTCGGCAAGTGATGGATAAAGGAACTCCCCTCGGTGGTCTGGAGCCTGAGGACAACGCCGAGCCGAGCCACGGGCTTCACGCCGTTCTTTCTAGTCTATGGGGCCGAGGCCATCTTGCCCACAGACTTAGAATACGGTTCCCCGAGGACGAAGGCCTATGCTGACCAAAGCAACCGAGCTAATCGAGAAGACTCGCTGGACCAGCTGGAAGAGGCTCGGGACAAGGCCTTACTACACTCGGCGCGGTACCAGCAGTCCCTGCGACGCTACCACGCCCGAGGGGTCCGGTCCCGAGACCTCCAGGTGGGCGACCTGGTGCTTCGGCTGCGACAAGACGCCCGAGGGCGACACAAGCTCACGCCCCCCTGGGAGGGGCCGTTCGTCATCGCCGAAGTTCTGAAGCCCGGAACGTACAAGCTGGCCAACAATCAAGGTGAGGTCTACAGCAACGCTTGGAACATCCAACAGCTACGTCGCTTCTACCCTTAAGATGTTTTCAAGTTGTTCATATACCTCGCTCTCATGCAAAGTTTAGTCATCAAGGAAGGGTCAGCCTTGCCTCGGCAAAGCCCGACCCTCCCTCGGGGGCTAAAAGGGGGGAACCCCCTCTGCGCTGAATTTTTTCCTCGAAAAAAGATCCTTTCTGCCAGAATGTCTTCCGCGCTTTTCGACTACTTCGAAAGTGGATCCTGAAAACGACGGAGTACACGTAAGCAGCCAAGGCTGACCGAGCCGAGGGACTCCTACGCCTCCGGGATACGGATACCTCACTCATCACCTTCTGCGATAAGTAACTCACGCTCGGATAAGTGATTCCGCGGACCGAACAAGTCTTCACGTTCGAAAGCTCCTCTGCCGAAGCGATTCTTCGAGCCTTCTCGACTACGTTGGTGACAGAACCCTATGGACGGGTAAGAGTGCGCGTAAGCGGCAAGGCCGACCGAGCCGAGGGACTCCTACGCCTCCGGGATACGGATACCTCACTCATCACCTTCCGCGAGAAGCAACTCTCGCTCGCACAGACAATTTTGTTACCGACGAAAAAGTCCAGATACTCGAAACAAGAGGAAAAGAGACGCAGCTTTACAACACGGCGAGGGTGTGTTTGGGCCTCGGCGGCCGCAGAAAACACACACTACAAGATAATCCGATCCTGCAGGCTCGGATCATGACGGTTGAAGGGAGCAGCAGCACCCTCGATGTCAACAACACCTTCGGCGAGGTCCGACCTAGCCTCGGACGGCGACGCGGTCCGAGGATCTCCACTCTGAAGGACGACTTCATCACCAAGCCCGGGCCATCGCCGCCAGGGTCTTCTCCGAGAATCCAGCCCGAGCAGGCGGCTCGGCTGGTCACCCTGAGGCCTCGGCCAGCTGTCCTCCGAGGACATCAGCCCGGCCCGAGGCCTCGGCAGATCAATTCCGGCGTCGGTCCCACTAACGGACGACCCGGCCAGGCTCCGGCCGACCAAGTCTTCTTTTTCGAGCCAACTCTGCCTCTGTCCATGCTGACACCGCTACCCCTGGCCTCGGCTCATCGAAGAGCGGCCGAGGGGTTCCTTTAACTAAGCTAGAGAAACCTCGGACAGCAAGGCCGACCGAGCCGAGGGACTCCTACGCCTCCGGGATACGGATACCTCACTCGTCGCCTTTGCACGGGGCGACTCACGTTTGGTGAAGCGGTTCGGACAACCAACAGGCGAGTCTTAGTGCTCGAAAATGAGGAAAAAATACATACATGTTCAGGCCCCAACAGCCACAATGAACAAAAACACTGGCATTCAAAGTGCCATTACAAACGGAACTCCGGTTCCACCCCCGCAGGTACGAACAACCCCACTCGATGGGGGGGGGGCCTGCGGAGCGACAGAAGACCGACGGGCGGCTCGCCGTCACCCGTTCCGGCAGCGACAACAACGACCCCCGCTCTGGGTGGTCGAACTGCAGCAGCGATGGCTTCAGGGCGGACGCTGCTGCAGCCTTGCCCTCGCCCACGCCGACGCTCGAGGGGCGAGGACAAGTACAAAGAGCCGGAGGCCCGAAGCGCGGATGGTGGCGGTGATCCCGTCGGCAACGGGGACTTCTCGAGCCGCCTCCACCTCGGCACCAACGACAGGGGCCGTCAGCCCTCCGGCAGATCCCCACTCAGATCCTCCCGGACGAGTGGGGCACCGACCTCCGCGTGAAGGCGCCGTACCGGTGTAAAGGCAGGACCGCCCCAGAACACGAACACCGCCCTGGAAGCGCGCGATATCTTGGGCGGTCCTCCCGTGCACGCGGCGCGGCAACCGCCTTCCGGCAGGAGGGGGCACTAGGGGCCAAGCCAACGAGCCCGACGCGCTGAGGCTGACGACGCCCGTCGTTGACCAGCCCCGCGTTGTCGAAGTCCGACCCGCCCGCAGGGCCAGTGAGTGCCCTCTCCCTCGAACGCCGAAGGAGAGGCCGACCCACGAACCTGCGCGGGAGGTAGAGCTCCGGCTCAGCCCGGTCGCCACCCCAGCGAGGATGATGAACATCCTTGAAGCTGAGGGTGGGACCAAGATCGCAGCCCGGCTCGCTTCTCCCCACCCAGGGGCTGGTGGTCACCGCTTCGGGTGACCGCCGGCGGAGGGGTGCGACCGGGCTGACTGATGAAAATCTTTGAAGCCGAACGATGGCTGAAAGGTACCAACTCCCACGGAGTTGCGTTCCCCCAACGACAAGGCGGAAGGACTGCGGGCATCCCCCATCCGGGGGCTCGGAAGGTGGAAAGACGCGATGCATAAGGGAGCGCGAAGACATGGTTGCCTTTCAAGGGGGTCACCCTCCTTTTAAAGGCGACTCTCCCTACTTGCGCCCCCAACCGTCGTGGGCTGAGTCTTCTCCAACACGCTCCAAGGTCCTCCCCCTACGGCACGGGGGCTGGGTCCCACGCATCATGCAAGCCGGCCCAGAGTAGAAGAAGCCAAACCGCCGCGTGCGGTGCATGCAACCGCCCAGCGGTTACAAGCGGCCCTCCACTTTTGCCCAGACCAGCGGGCGAGAGGGCGGGCAGCCATGCAGGCGGCATGCAACCGCGCCAAGTGGGCGCACCTCTCCGACTTCCAGCGCGCCCAGCATGGAGGCCCAGGCCCACGCGTCATGCAACCGGCGCGCCGGATGCTACGTGAGAGCAACTGCACCGCCACTCGCGCCACTGCCACGCCTCCTCGACTGCGGAACCTGTACCGCGACTCGAGGCAACCCTACGCATGACCCAGCAGCGCCAGCCTGGCGCGACGGTCAATGCGGCCAAAAATGGGCCGGCAGTAATGGCGGTGGTAGGCGGGCAGGAGCAGCGGTCACGTCGTCAGCCAAGCTTACGTCCCATCCGGGGGCAGCGAGAGAACCCCCTCTCACGGCGTGAAGACGACGCGCCCGTGTTCCGTTCCTCGAACGGCTCGTGCACGCACAACGGCCGCCCCACGAACCGCACGCCTCGTCGCATTAACTCCACGGCGGGACAGGCGGCGCCCCTGGCAGGAGAAGCAAGCGACGCTTCACCTTCGCCATAATGACCGCGTCAAAAAAGGTACGCCACGTCGTTCAATTTCGTATCCTTTTCCTTTTCCTCTTTCTCTCTCTTACAACAGGGACCGGGAAAGGGGGATACCCCGAAAAGGATCCTTCTCTGTGAAGGAACCATGCTCCGAGCCTCCCTACTGATCAGAGGTTCGAAGGCTGGCCCCTCGAAGGGTTCAACAGCCACCTCAGAGCGCGTGGGCTCCACACCCACTACTGGTCAGAGGTTCGAAGGCCGGCCCCTCGGAAGGGTTCAACGACCGCCTCAGGCTACTCGGGCTCCGCGCCCACTACTGATCAGGGGTTCGAAGGCTGGCCCTTGAAAGGTTCACAGCCGCCTGAGACACAGAGCGAGGGATGACCATGGGTACGTTTGATACATAACCAAGGCTCGGGCTGCGCTCCCGAGGTACCCTAGGACATTTCCGAGACCAGCGGGAACGATCTTGTAACGGAATCCCATCAGAGGGAGGCATCGAGCCCTCGGACCCCGTCGACAGGGGACCGGTCCGGCAGATCACCCGCATGTACTTTTGGGCGTGCCTCTGGGCCTCTAGCCGAACCCTAGCGAATGGGGCACGGACGTCCACTCGGATTACCTGCCAGCAGCTCACTGGAGACACCATGTTCGGCGCCCTCCTAGGGCAACATGGCGCTTTCCCCCCCTCCTCCTTGCGGAAAGGCGACGCAGGGGCGTATGTAAAAAAGTCGAGTCTGTCTCTGACCGTCCTCTCGCCCCGTGCAGAGGCTCGGGGGCTGCTCTCGTAAACCCGGCTCCGGCCAAACCGTTGACAGCGTCAACATACCAGCCCGAGAAATTGGGACACGACCGTGCACCCAGGCTACGGCCAGCTCGCATGAGGGAACGACCAGACCAGCCGAAGCATTACGCGAGGCATTAAGACCTCGAAGGAGTCAAACCACTCCTCCGAGGCCTCGGGGGCTACACCCGGCGGGTGCGCTCGCGCGCACCCACCGGAACAAAAAGCAACCGAGAAAGGCTGGTCTCCTTGCAAAAAAGTGCGACAAAAGCCTCCAAGCGAGTGCTAACACTCCCTTCGAGGCTCGGGGGCTACTGTCGGGGACCATAATTAGGGGTACCCTCAAGACTCCTAATTCTCAGCTGGTAACCCCCATCAGCATAAAGCTGCAAAGGCCTGATGGGTGCGATTAAGTCAGGGATCGGTCCATTCGAGGGACACGATCACGCCTCGCCAGAGCCTAGCCTCGGACAAGGGCAGCCGACCCCGGAGGATCTCCGTCTCACCCGAGACCCCCCTCCAGCGACGAACATATTCCCGGCTCGCCCGAGGCCCTGTCTTCGCCAAGAAGCAACCCTGACCAAATTGCCACACCGACCGACCAAATCGCAGGAGCATTTAATGCAAAGGTGGCCTGACACCTTTATCCTGACGCGCGCCCTTCAGTCGACAGAGCCGAAGTGACCGCCGTCACTTCGCCGCTCCACTGACCGGCCTGACAGAAAGACAGCGCCGCCTACACCGCTCCGACTGCGGTGCCACTTGACAGAGTGAGGCTGACAGGCAGTCAGGCCCGGCCGCAGGCACCATAGGAAGCTCCGCTTCGCCCGACTCATGGCTCGGACTCGGGCCAAGCCCCGGAAGATGGCGAACTCCGCTCCGCCCGACCCAGGGCTCGGACTCGGGCTAAGCCCCGGAAGACGGCGAACTCCGCTCCGCCCGACCCAGGGCTCGGACTTGGGCTCAGCCCTAGAAGACGACGAACTCCGCTCCGCCCGACCCAGGGCTCGGACTTGGGCTCAGCCCCGGAAGAAGACGAACACCGCTTCGCCCGACCCCAGGGCTCGGACTCAGCCCCGGCCTCAGCCGACGGTCTCCGCCTCGCCCGACCCAGGGGCTCGGACTCGACCACGGCCACGAAAGACAGACTCGACCTCGACCTCGGAGGAGCCTCCACATCGCCTGACCTAGGGCGCGGACCGACCACGTCGACAGGAGGCGCCATCATCACCCTACCCCGAGCTGACTCAGGCTACGGGAAACGAGACCGGCGTCCCATCTGGCTCGCTCCGCCAGATAGGCAATGATGGCGCCCCGCACACTCCCTGACGACGGCGGCTCTCAGCCCCCTTACGGAAGCAAGAGGACGTCAGCAAGGACTCGACAGCCCCGACAGCTGTCCCTCCACCAGGCTCCAGCGCTCCTCCGACGGCCACGACACCACACGAACCGGGTGCCAAAACCTCTCTGGCTGCCACGATGGCATGTACTTAGGGCGCTAGCTCCCCTCCGCTAGACACGTAGCACTCTGCTACACCCCCCATTGTACACCTGGATCCTCTCCTTACGCCTATAAAAGGAAGGACCAGGGCCCTCTTACAGAGGGTTGGCCGCGCGGGGACGAGGACGAGACAGGCGCTCACGTAAGGCCGCTCGCTCCCTCACCCGCGTGGATGCTTGTAACCCCCTACTGCAAGCGCACCTGACCTGGGCGCGGGACGAACACGAAGGCTGCGGGATTTCCACCTCTCTCACGCCCGCCTCCGGCGACCTCGCTTCCCCCCTTCGTGCTCGGCCTCGCGCCAACCCATCTGGGCTGGGGCACGCGGCGACATTCACTCGTCGGCCCAGGGACCCCCCGGTCTCGAAACGCCGACAATTAGGAAGTCGCGAAGACGCTCATACCAAGCCCTTGGAGCTTGCTTTAGCCCATATAGCGCCTTGGACAACCTGTAAGCATGGTTAGGATATCTAGGGTCTTCAAATCCAGGCGGTTGCTCAACATATACAAGTTCATTTATGAAGCCATTTAAAAATGCATTTTTTACATCCATTTGATAAAGTTTTATATCATAGCATGATGCATATGCAAGTAGGATACGGATGGCTTCCAGTCGAGCAACCGGTGCAAAGGTCTCTCCAAAATCTAAGCCTTCAACTTGAGAGAATCCCTTTGCAACAAGTCTTGCCTTGTTTCTTACAATCACACCTTGATCATCTTGTTTGTTTCTGAACACCCACTTTGTTCCAATGATTCTTGCATCTTGTGGGGGCTTCTCCAGGGTCCAAACTTCGTTACGGGTGAAGTTGTTAAGTTCTTCATGCATGGCATTCACCCAGTCCAGATCCTGTAGCGCCTCATCCATACAAGTAGGCTCAACACAAGAAACAAAGGAGTGATGTTCAATAAAAGAAGCATGTCTATGTGATCGAGTAATAACCCCTTGTGAAGGACTCCCGATGATTTGGTTTTGAGGATGAGCTTGAAGTAGTGATGAGTTTCTCCTGTCAACCACTTGGGAAGAAGATCTTGGAGCATCAACATCTTCGGCTTGTACCCTTGTTTGTTCATGAGAGACAAATGTATCTTCATTTGCATGCCTCTCATCTTTTTCATCATCTTGTGGTACATTTGATGAAGAAGGCCTGTCAATGATTTGCACCTCTTCTTCATCTTCTTTTGGTTTGATAGCTCCAATAGGCATGTTCTTCATTGCTTCCCTAAGTGGCTCATCACCTACATCATCAAGATTTTCAAGTGCTCCTTGGGAGCCATTAGTCTCATCAAATTCCACATCATATGTTTCTTCTACCACGCCAGTGGCATGGTTGAATACTCGATATGCTTTGGACTTTAATGAATAACCCAAAAGAAAACCAATATCACAACGTCTTTGAAACTTCCCTAGGTGATGGCGTTTCTTGTAGATGTAGCATTTGCACCCAAACACCCGGAAGAAGGAGACGTTTGGCTTTTTCGCATTTAGCAATTCATAAGGAGTCTTCGCAAGTAGCCGATGAGGAAATAGCCTGTTTGATGCATAACATGCAGTGTTGACAGCTTCGGCCCAAAACCTCTCCGGTGTGTTATACTCATCAATCATTGTTCTTGCAAGAGTGATCAAGGTCCTATTTTTTCTTTCAACAACTCCATTTTGTTGTGGTGTGTATGTGGCAGATACTTCATGCTTGATCCCAATTTCATCACAGTACTCATGAATGTTGGTGTTGTCAAATTCTTTGCCATTATCACTTCTAATTTTCTTGATCTTGCAATCAAATTCATTTTGTGCTTTCTTGGCAAACTTCTTGAATATAGATGCAACTTCAGATTTGTCATGGAGAAAGAACACCCAAGTGTATCTTGAGAAGTCATCAACAATCACTAGACAGTAGAGGTTGCCACCGACACTTACATAATTTGTAGGTCCAAATAAATCCATATGAAGTAGTTCCAGTGGCCTTGATGTTGACATGAAAGCTTTAGTAGGATGTGTATTAGCAACTTGCTTTCCAGCTTGACATGCACTGCATGGCTTGTCTTTTTCAAACACCACATCCTTTAATCCTCTAACCATATCTTTCTTTAATACCTTCTTGAGTGTGCTCATCCCAACATGTGCAAGCCTCCTATGCCAAAGCCATCCAAGAGAAGCTTTGGTGAAGAGGCAAGTTCTTAAGTCTGCATCTTCTGAAGTGAAATCCACTAAGTAGAGGTTGTTGTATCTAAATCCCTTGAATACCATTGATTCATCATCCATCTTTGTTACAATAACCTCTGTTGGAGTGAATAAGCATTGAAGTCCAAGATCACAGAGTTGACCCACTGATAATAAATTGAAGCTTAAAGGTGCAACTAAGAGAACATTTGATATTGATAAATCATTTGAGATTGCCACCTTGCCAAGTCCTTGCACTTTTCCTTTTGAATTGTCTCCAAATGTGATTTTATCTTGACCATCAACATTTTCATCCAGTGAGGTGAACATCCGTGGGTTGCCTGTCATATGTTGTGTGCATCCACTGTCAATAACCCAATGGCTCCCACCGGTCTTGTAGTTCACCTACATCCATAGACAATTCAAGCTTGAGTTTTGAGGGGCCTATATTGCATAGGACCAGTGACTCTCTCAATCAAGGACTTTGCAACCTAGATTTGTCTAGGTCTACTCTTGTTTGGTGGACCTAGGAATGTTACTTTGACCTTTCCATTTGCAACCTTTCTTAGAACATAATGAGCATTGAAAGCAAATGGTCTTGAGTGCTTAGGCAAGGGAGTTGGTGGTTTGGCTTTGCAGTTGTGGGCAAAATGACCTTCATTTCCACACTCAAAGCATTTGATAGGCCTGTGAGTCTGCTTTGGCTTGTATTGAGTGATAGCTTTCTTTTGCACAAAAGCATTGTATCCAATACCACTCTTGTTGTTTTTCATGACAGTGTTCATAAGCAGCTCATTTTGGAGGTATTGACCCTTGTTGAACTTTTGCACACTTGTTGCAAGATGTTCATTTTCACTTTTTAGTTTCTTGACCTCATTTTTAAGCCTTTGATTATCCACTGCCAACTCATTGTTGAAATCATTGTTCTCAATAGCAACCTTTCCTCTAGTAGTTGCATTAGTCAAGTAATTCTTCAATTTTTGGTTGTCTAAAGTCAGGACTTCAACTTTTTCAGTCAATTCAGCATGTAGACTAGTTTGCTCTTCTTGATTCAAATCATCACATGAGGTTGCTACATCAATCTTAACAACAGGGTTAGTAGCCTCATGTGTTTTGCAAGATAAAAGTTCATTTTCAACAAGAAGATTGTCATGATCAAATTTAATTTGAGTATAGTCTTCCTTGATCTTTACTAGTCTATTTTGTAACTCCCTATTGGCTTCATTTAATTTGTCACATTTATCCTTGGCATCTTTTAGAGAGTTTGTGAGCTCATTTACAGTTGATGACATAGTTTTATTTTCTTCTTTTATTTCATCACTAGCTTTTATAACTATGTCATATTTGGCATTCAAAGATTCATTTTCATTTTTCAACCTATCACATTTAGCTTTTGACTTTCTAATGATTTGAGTATATTCTTTAAGCAAGTCAGCTAGCTCATCATATGAAGGTGAAGCAAATTCCTCATCACTATCGCTATCACTATCATCAACAATATTAATATCATTTTGTACCTTCCGTTCACCCCTAGCCATGAGGCATAGGTGAGAAGTTGATGATGGCGATGGTGGTGGTGAAGAGAAGTCCCCGGCGATGGCGGTAACTTTTTCATCATTCTCTTCTTCACTTGAAGAAGACCCACTTGATGATTCAATGTCGGTGAGCCAGTCACCAACAATATATGCCTTTCCATTCTTCTTCTTGTGGAACCTCTTTTGCTTCCCACCCTTCCTCTTGAAGAATTTCTTTTCCTTCTTTTCATCATCGCTGTCATCTTCTTTCTTGCCCTTGAACTTATTCTTCTTGGGCTTGTTACATTGATGAGCAAGATGACCGAGCTCACCACAGTTGTAGCAGTCCATCTCAGAAATGGGCTTTCTTTTGTTGGAAATGAATTTCTTCTTTCTTGAATCAAATTTGATGCCTTCTCTATTTAGCTTCTTCAACATCTTGGTGGTCTTCCTTACCATCAAGGCAATGTTTGCATCAAGGTCATCATCACTTGAGGATTCTTCCTCAACTTGTATTTTTGCTTTTCCTTTTCTTTCATGATTTGCTTTGAGAGCCAAATCCTTTCTTTTGGAAGATGATTCTTCTTTGTCGTTGATGTGCATGTACATTTCATGGGCATTGATCTTTCCCAAAATTTGTGTAGGTGTGGTAACTGAAAGATCCATTTGATGTAGCACAGTGACAATGTGTCCATATTTGTCTATTGGGAGGACACTGAGAATCTTCCTCACAACATCCGGTTGTGAGATTTGAGTAAGCCCCAATCCATTAACTTCCTCTACAAGAATATTTAGACGTGAGTACATAGCATTTGCATTTTCATTAGCAAGCATTTCAAAAGAATTTAACTTTCGCATGGCTATGTGATATCTCTCCTCACGCTCACTTCTAGTTCCTTCATGTAGAGCACAAATGTCCATCCACAAATCATGAGCATTTTTATGATTTCTTACTCTATTGAACACATCTTTGCAAAAGCCTCTAAAAAGGGTGTTTTTGGCCTTCGCATTCCATTTCTCATAATTGAACTCATCACCTACAAGATTTGTGGGATCTCTAGGTTCGAGGAATCCTTGTGTGGCGGCTTTATAGACACCAATGTCTATAGCCTCTAAGTATGCTTCCATACGAATTTTCCAATAAGGAAAATCGTCACCATCAAAAACGGGAGGAGGACCATCCCCACCGGACATCGTAACTCTAGCGGTTAAGCTAATCTACGAGCAACAAGCCTCTGATACCAATTGAAAGGATCACGATGCCCAAGAGGGGGGTGAATTGGGCTTTTCTAAAAATCAACACTAATTAAAACCTAAGCAAGAGCTAAGCAAGAGCCCAACTTCACCCCAACAACTAGCACTAAGAATATAATACTAGAAATGCAACAATGCTAAGACAATACTTCAAATACTTGCTAAACAAATACACAATGTAAAGTGCTTGAATTAAGTGCGGAATGTAAAGCAAGGTTTAGAAGACTCCTCCAATTTTTCCCGAGGTATCGAAGAGTCGGCACTCTCCACTAGTCCTCGTTGGAGCACCCGCGCAAGGGTATCGCTCCCCCTTGGTCCTCGCAAGAACCAAGTGCTCACTACGAGATGATCCTTTGCCACTCCGGCGCGGTGGATCCCTCGAGACCGCTTACAAACTTGAGTCGGGTCACCAACAAGATCTTCACGGTGATCACTGAGCTCCCAACGCCACCAAGCCGTCTAGGTGATGCCGATCACCAAGAGTAACAAGCCGTAGACTTTCGCTTGACCAAGAGAAGCCTAATGCAAGTGGTGTGTGCTCTAGGTGGCTCTCGCTAGCGCTAATGAGGAACAAACACGGATTAAGATTCTCTAATCTCCTCACTAAGCTTTTGGTGCTTGCAATGCTCTAGCAATGTGTTGGAATAAATGTGGAGTGCAAGACATTGAATATGGTGGGTGGAAGGGGTATAAATAGCCCTCACCCACCAATTAGCCATTACAGGCAACTTTCTGCGCACTGGCGCACCGGACAGTCCGGTGCGCCACCGGTGCGCCAACGGTCGTTTCCAACGGCTAGTTCTGACAGCTAGCCATTGGACTCATGGCACACCGGACAGTGAACAGTCACTGTCCGGTGCACAGCGGACAGTCCGGTGCGATGTCCGGTGCGCCACTAAAATTCAACTCCGAAACAGTTGCTCTCGGGTTTCTCCGAAGGGAATGCCTCTTCCCTGGACCAGCCTGGCCCCACCTGGCAGAGGGTGCACCGGACAGTCTGGTGCACACCGGACAGTCCGGTGCACACCGGACAGTCCGGTGCCCCCAGCGACAGAAAACCCTACTTCTTGTTTTTCAGCTGATTTTCAAATCGATTTTCGTTCTAACTTATGAGTGAGTTCTAGATTGACACCTAGCACTGTATGTGAGTGTAATTGTGCACCAACACTACACTAGAACTCTCCTGGTCAAACTACTCATCGACAGCCCCTCTTTATAGTACGGCTAAAAGAGAATAAAAGACCTAACTAAATCACGAGTGTCCACATCTCCTTGAGACTCGGACTCCGTAGACCTTCACCTTTTGTTTCGTCGTTTTAGCCGTCGCTTCGAGTTCTTATCTCCTGGATTGTTTTCTCCGTTGTAGTACTTTTACCTGTCATGCGACCTAACTTACCATTTGTCTCTGCAAAACATACGTTAGTCACATATAATACTACGTTGTCATTAATCACTAAAACCAACCAGGGGCCTAGATGCTTTCAGTGCTCTTTCTAGTGTACATCGATTCACGAAAAGAGTACTATTTGTTAGCACGTTCTAGAGAGAAGGGAAGAGAAGGAGAACACGAGAGGCGGCGTGATTCTGGTTTTTGTTATTCGCTGCCTTACGACTTCAGTTGCAACAGGTTTAAGTACTGTTACTCGTTTGCACTTCGTGTTACATCCTTCTCAAGGTCCAGCGCACAGACTATATGGCCCACTGTGGCCCAACGTAATTCTTGTTTGGACGATGCTTCCTGACTTCACGTTGCCGTTCTTCAGCCATCGTCCTCCCTGGTGCTTCTTTTCCTGTGCTCGCCAGTCGCCACACTACCGGACACAGCTCCTTTGCCAACCTAGAAAACACTTGGCAAACACTTTACCAAGTGTAACACTCGGCAAAGAACGCTCGGCGAACTGTACATCGGCAACGACCTCTTTGCCGAGTACTTTTTGTCGGGCACTCGGCAAAGAATTTGCCGAGTGCCATTTGGTACTCGGCAAAGAAAAGTCGTCGTCACGGCGCCAAGTGACGGTGACGGATCCTTTACCGAGTGTCTTCTTTGGCACTCGGCAAAGAGGCCAATTTTGTCGAGTGTCTGCTATCATGGCCCTCGGCAAAGACCGCTCCAGTGGGCCCCACTGCCAGTCCCTGTGCCGAGAGCTCTCGTAGGCACAAGGCAAAGGAGGTTTCTTTGCCAAGTGTTTAGTGGACTGGCTCTCGGCAAAGAGTCCTCCAGTGGGCCCCTTTGCCAGTCCCTTTGCCGAGTGTCTTGACCACAGCACTCGGCAAAAAAGACTTTACCGGTTCCCAGATGTCCTTCTTTGCTGAGTGTCATGGTCATAGCACTCGGCAAAGATACCCTTTGCCGAGTGTTACACTCGGCAAAGTGACCAGGAAGTCCCTTTTTTATTCGTTTTTGCTGTTCCATCCAAACAAACAAAAGATATATATCATTCACATCACATTATATATCATTCGCATCACAGAATCAACACATTTATCATCAACACCATATATATCACAAATATCACCACATAAATCAGGTTTCATAGCACATAAGTCTCACTAAGTATCTCACAAGACCAAGTATAACTAACATCACCAACACTCACAAATATAAGTCTGGATCATCACAAAACAGGTCATCAACGAGGTGGGCATCTGGACTGGTTCGGCGAAGGGCTGGACGAAGCGTGAGGGTTGTTCGACACCGCCGATTGACCGTGCACAGAGAAGAGATTGCATGTGTGAGAACATATGAATATATATCATGCAGTACTAAAATTTTGATACTCACAGGAGTAGTGAACTCAGCAGGGTCAGCTGCAGGGAACAACGGAGGTGGTGGAGCATGACCCTGTGCGGCGCCAAGGCTCTGCATGTACGCGAACATCTCCGCCATCCTCTTCTCCAGCTCCTCACGTTGCCTCCTCTCATCATCTAGCTGAGTCTGTAATATTTCGCCCTAATGTTACGATAATGCAAAGAGAAGATATATAATAATCAATGAACGATGAATAGATAAGGAATAACCTGGAGTTGCTGGATACGATGCTGTGAGCTGTCCTGCTGAGGTCGTATGGCTGGGCTCGCGCTCGTGCTCCTTGCTCGCACCTGAGATAGAGTGGGAGTGGAGGACGAGTCGATTGCCCCGTCGGCAATCCAGTACCGCCCATGCCTCTTGCCTCCTCCGACCCTCATGAGGACATCTCCGTCGATGTCCTCGGTCCTCGGATCGTAATCTGGCCCGTGGACCTCCTTGGCCATGGCGGTGTACTCACTGAGGCGGTTGTGGACGGCGGGGTTGGTGTACGCCTCGGGCCCGTCATTCGGGTTGTAGGTGACGTCGGACGTCGCCTTCCCCTTGTGGGCCATAGCATATGCCGAGAACGTGGAGCAAGGCGCGCCACCATGTGCCGCCGAATGCGAGATAACCAACGAGATGGTTAGAAATCATGTCTAATCGAAAGTTATATACCTAAATAAAAAAGAGCGCGCACCCATGCTTCCGCATATTTGCCCAGGCTGCGGCTGCCTTGATGGTGGGAGGGACCTTGCATCATCAAACGCCATTCCCGGCTAGCGTTGTGCGCCTCGTCCCACTCAGCCGAGCACCACCTCTGCACCATATGCTCCCAGCACTCAGGATGCGCGGCGCACCATGAGGAATCATCTAAAAAAATACTGGTACACGACATATCAGAAGATAAAATTAAGCATATTTAGTACCAATAATAAAGTTTTGTATTTACCTGCAAGTACTGGTCCGGAGTCAACGACATGGTTCGGGCGTCCTTCTTGCTCACCTTCTCCCCAAGGACGGAGCCGTGGTAAGTGACGATGGCCTGGATGCGCGCCTCGTAGTGCATGTCCACGACGAGCTTCTTACAGCTCGTGGTAGCCACCACATCCGCCCTGGCCTCGTATCCAGCCTCGCATCTGAAGAAATCCTACATACAAAGACGATGTATCCATACATTATTTCAAGAATATGCATCAAATGCGACTTATTAAACAATATAGTGCGAGGAAGACTTACCCACAGCTCTTGCTTCACCCGCTCCGCCTTGTTGTTGAATTCTCTGTCGTCCCGATCTACTGCATCGGGGGCGACAGCGTAGTGGTCGAAGGTGTAGGCTGGGCTCGTCACTCCGGCGTACTCGACAAGTCCAGGGAAGTGTTCCCTGCATAGAAGGACGAGGATGCCATTGGGGTTGTGGTCGTGACCCCTTGCACTCTCCAAAACCTTCCAAGACCTTTCCAAGTGATTAAGATAAAGTATTAGTTTCTATTATTAATTTGAACATATAATATGAAAAAGCAGCAACAACATCTAAAGTTACCTACCTCTCTCCATCGGGTCGTCAGCGGACGTCTGTCACGAAGTATGGGTCGCTGAGGGAGGCTCGCGGGACCTCGCAGGTAGATGCTCCTCGAACCTGAGGAGCCAGAACCTGAGACGTCCTGTTGAGCGGCGGCGGCATCGTCGTCCTGCTGCGCCGCATCGACAGCGGCTTGCTGCTCCACCTGCTGCTGTACAGCGTCGTCCTGCTGCGCCTCCTCCTCCGTCCTACGGGTGCTCCTCCTCCCCCTCCCCCTCCTCGTCCTCGTCCCACCGCCCACCATCTTTGTCCAACAACCTGCAATTAAGAGTAAGCAATTAAGCACATGTAATATGTATTTAGAAACATATGCAAAATAAATGAAATATATCATTACATCAATTAAAAATAATCTTCATATGTGTCCGGGTTAGCCGGATCATAAGTGTCATCATCACTATCAACCATTTCATAGTCAACACCATCTGAAGGCGCAATTTCGTCATTGGTATTGCCTTCAAGCATTTCTAAGTCATTCTCATTTTGCACCTCATCATCCTCCTCATCAACAACCATTTCAATATCTACTTCCATTCTGATCGCTTCGGTTAAGTCTATCTCAAATCGCCCTTCTAGCCCATCTTCTTGGAAGAACTCTCCGTCATATGTGTCCGGGTCTAAGTTATAATCTTCATCGTTTGGAACAGGTAATTTACCGTGCGGTGATACCTTATACACAACATCCCAACCCTTAAGATGTTGTTTCGTTTGGCACGCATATGGAAGATAATACACTTGTGTGGCATGTTGGGCCACAATATAGACATCGTCTCCTGGTAAGTGGAATCCTGTCGAATTTCGACTAGCCCAAGATTAGAATGTGTCCGTCTCGTAACTTCAGGGTCAAACCAATGACATTTGAATATCACTAGATTAAGAGGTTTGGAACCATGAAAATTGAGTTCATATATTTCTTCAATTCTTCCATAATACTCGACCTCGTCAAGCCCCGGCGTAAAGACTCCAGAACACGTGGTTTTTCGATTGGGACGACTTTGGTCGTAGCTTGTTGTGCGAAAACGGTATCCATTGACGTCATACCCAGAAAATTTCCTGACCCTATAGGCAAAGACATTGGCTACTTGTCTCAACTCGGCACTCATAGACGGCTCTCTTTGGCCCTGCAAGTTCAAACACGCTAGATTGTTATATTATTCGCACGTAAGAGCAACTTCAAATGACAAACTAAGCACGTACCTTACGTTTAAACCAGGAAATGAAATCGGGCAATCCATTTCCCGCACCCTTTCTAAGAAGGGTATCATATTCCTGTGGAGTTGGGTCCCTTGATCGACGCTAGAATTCATGAAGAAATTGCTCCATGTATGGCGTCACCTCTTCAAGGTTGGTCAATACATATAGCATGATATGGCGCCACTCTTTATGTCTCAGGGTCTTGGTGGTCGAACCACTCGCGCTTCCGAGTTGCCCTCGAAAAATGCTGAGGTTCGATTCATTGCCGCCATCATTGTAACGAGGGGTGGATTATGCACGCTCGGCAGTTTGTCACCATAGTAAGTTGTTGTGAAGTTTGACACCTCCTCCAGTATGTATGCCTCTGCAATGGAAGCCTCGATTTTGCATTTATTTCTACATTTCTTTCGGATAGTCTTTAGACATCTCTCGATTGGATAGCACCAACGTCCCTACACGCCCCCCCCCCATTCGTGCCTCATACGGGAGATGAAGAATCAAATGCTGCATCGGATTGAAGAAGCCGGGTGGAAAGATCTTCTCCAGCTTACACAGTAACACGGGTGCCATCCTTTCCAAGTCTGCAATCATGGTCCGAGCTAACTCTTTTGCACAAAGCTGGCGGAAGAAATAACTCAACTCTGCAAGCGCTAGCCAGACATGCTCAGGGACATAGCCTCGAACCATCGCCGGAAGAATTCGTTCAATCCATATATGGAAGTCATGACTCTTCATCCCTAAGACTCGCAGAGTAGATAAGTTCACCCCCCTACTAAGGTTAGCTGCATACCCATCAGGGAACATTAACATCTTGATCCACTGTAGTACTTCCTTCCTCTGGGCCCTGCTCAGGACGAAATCGGCCTTAGGCCTTCTCCATGTCTTGCCACCACTAGGCGGCTTCATCTCTTGGTTTGGTCTATCACATAACTCTGCCAGATCCACTCTTGCCTTTACGTTATCCTTTGACTTATCAGGAATCTCCATAATTGTTGCCCAAAGTGCCTCGGCGACATTCTTTTCAGTGTGCATCACGTCAATGTTGTGTGGAAGGAGCAGGTCATCATAATAGGGGAGCCGAGTCAAGCCCGACTTATGTGTCCACATATGTTGCTCACCATATCCCACAAAACCACCTTCTGGGTTGGCCACGAGACCATCTATCTGTTGGCGAACTTCGGCACCAGTCATCATTGCAGGTGGGCGGTCTGTCACCACGACACCTTTCGTAAAGTTCTTGATGTCTAGTCGGAATGCATGGTCAGGAGGGAGAAATTGTCGATGTTTATCGAATGACGAATATTTGCCACCCTTCTTCAACCAAATGAACCAAAGAGCTTCCTTGCAAACTGGGCATGGAAACTTACCGTGAACACACCAGGCGCAAAATAGCCCATACGCCAGAAAGTCATGCATGGAGTACTGGTACCAAACATGCATTTTGAAGTTTGTCTTCGTAGCTCGGTCGTACGTCCATACCCCTTCCTCCCAAGCACAGACCAATTCATCAATCAAAGGCTCCATGTACACGCCCATTTTATTCCCCGGGTGTCCAGGAATTATCAACGACACGAATATGTTCTGTCTTTGAAAACATACGCCGGGGGGGGAGATTGATGGGGATAACGAACATGGGCCAACATGTGTATGGGGCAGCGGTCATTCCATAGGGATTGAACCCATTTGTGGCCAGCGCAACACGAACATTACGAGCCTCTTTGGCTTTCGCATGGTGAATGGCATCAAAGTGGGTCCATGCTTCACCATCGGATGCGTGAACCATCTTGTCAGGATTGTATCGTTTGCCTTTTTTGTGCCATGTCATCTGTTTCGCGGATTCCTCTGTCATGTATAGACGCTGGATCCTCGGTATGAACGGAAGGTGGCGTAGGATTGTCACGGGGATGTCGAGCTGCCTCTTCTGACCATCACCAGAGTCTACCTCCATGAACCTAGACGATTTACACTTTGGACAGTACTTTGCCTCAGTGTGTTCTTTCCTAAATAGGACGCAGCCCTTCGGACAAGCATGTATCTGCTCATACGTCATCTTGAGTGCACGAAGGAGTTTCTGTGCCTCGTACATGCTCTTTGGCAGAACATGATCCTCCAGAAGCAGGCTGTCAATAACTGTCAACAAACCATCGAAGGTGTCTCGACTCATGCTATACTGCGACTTGAACGCCATTATACGCCCAATGGCATCCAGTTGAGAAACCTTTGTCTTGCCGTGAAGGGGTTTCTGTGCCGGGTCAAACATGTCGTAGAATGCCTTTGCGGTCGCCTCTGGCTCGTCCTCCATACGTCCTTCGGCGAACTATGCCTCGTGATAGTCGTTCAACATGTCCGCTACCCCGGCATCAGCATCATAATCCTCGACGCGTTGTCTCACCACCTCCTCTCTCGTGCGATGCGCTTCACCATGGAAGATCCACCGAGTATAGTCCGGCGTAAATCCATTCTTCCAAATATGTTCTACCATGGCTTTCTTTGTTTTCCTTTTCCTGTTGGCATATTTTCTGCACAGACAAGGGACTAGACTAGCTCCTTTAGCAGCTTCGCCAAATGCCCGTTCCACGAAAGCATCGGTCTTCCTAATCCATTCAGGGGTGACATCATTACGTCGAACGCGGCCCGTGTACATCCACTCACGGTCCTCCATCCTCTAACATATATAACCGAGTATAGTTTAATATAGACATGTAATGCATGTACACTACGTTCCTACCTTCTAATAGGTGAGGATAGGTCCTAATCCCACCCGCGGTTGCGTAGATGGAGTTAGTTTCCATGCTCTACTACGATCCGAGATAGAATTTCGGCAGCACCTCCCCGCTGTTCTCCGGATACACGTCCTGGCAGGGAGAGTGTACTGTCCGAAGAACAACAGGAAGGTGACGCCGAAACTCTGTCTCGGACCGGAGTAGAGCATGGAAACTAACACTATCTACGCAACCGCGGGCTGTCCAAAAAACGTGGACAATTCGAAATAGATACATTTGTAGATATGCAAAGATCTGCATATCTACATTGTATCTCTTTCAAACGGGAGACGACTAACTGGGTTACGTGATCTACGACCATGATGCGGAAATTGAGGTTATACCTAGGGTGACGGTGGAGTCAGGCTAGCGGGGCTGTGGCGGGTTGGTGCAGTGGCGACGCGACGCGGTGCAGGCAGACCCGCAACGGCTAGGAAGACCTCTGCAAAAAAATAAACAAGCCTGTCAATAAAAAATTTCGGCAGCACCTCCCCTGCACGGGGAGGTTTCCAAAACCTGCAAATAAAACTGACAACACAATGGCTGACATCCACACATATATCAACGGCACGATGGCCGACAATCACATTTAATCGACATCCATATCCACCATCACATTATATAGAAACTATTTTACTATCGCCACACAATCATATCTAATCGGCATACAACTAAAACTAGGACCCCTGACCCGGGCACCTCCGTTAGCACTAGTTCTTGTCACCAACTAATACTAAACGGTTCAAAGCTTTAGTACAGATTGTTATCAACTGGTACTAAAGCGCACTCTTTGATAGCCGTTTTTAATACTAAACCGTACTAAAGCGCACTCTTTGATAGCACTAGTTCTTGTCACCAATTTATGTTTACTGTTTATTTGTAGTGGAAACTAGAAGAAATCATCGTTTGTTCTTCAATTACGTACCGGAGGCGAGGACGGCGGAGGCGCGTGGGCGGGCGGACGGCGGCGAGCGGGCAGACGGCGCGGCACGAACGGCGGCGCGTGGGCGGGCGGACGGCGCGGCGTGTGGGCGGACGGCGGCGCGTGGGCGAGGACGGCGCGTGGGCGAGGGCGTGGGCGACGGTGCGTGGGCGGACGGCGGCGGGTGTGAAAGTGAGAGTGAAAGGTGAAGGAAGGAGAAGAGGTTGTCGGTCTGTATAATTAACGTCTTTGCCGAGTGCCCACGATCTGGCACTCGACAAAGATTTTTTTAAAATTAACAAATATACTTTGCCGAGTTCCTTTGATCTAGCACTCGGCAAAGGCTTCTTTGTCGAGTGCCTGTCTGGTGGCACTCGACAAAGACTAGACTTAGGGTTTTTAAAAAACCTTTGCCGAGTGTCGCACGACAGGCACTCGGCAAAGCATTCTTTACCGAGTGTCCAGGCTTGGACACTCGGCAAAATATATTTTTATTTTTTATTTTGTTTACCAAACTTTTTGTGGTATGTTCCTACACTATGTAGACCTACATGTACCATTTTGGGACAATTATAACTGTGTTTTCAATAGCTAGTAGATTTAGTTCGTTTATTTGAATTTTTTCGAAAAATTTAGATTTGAACTGCAGGTCACTCGAAACTTAGAAAACTGTGCATGCAAAAATGATATTCATGTTACTTAGCATAGGTTACAACCGATTTCAGGAGCGGATCGGAAACTTCGAGCAACATGCTCACTAAACATGGTCGTGAACTTGCCATCCACATGTTTAAAAATTGTATAAAACACAAACAAAGTCAGAAAATCATAAAACTTGTCCACGTGTCATGATATCATATGTACAGGCTGTGATAAAAAATTTAGAATGTTTGGAGAAAGTCGTGAGACACTATGTGTAGAAACCTAAGAGAACTACACATGAAATCATAGAGTTTTAATTTGGATCTCTTAGTTTTGTACACATAGCGTGTCATAGTTTTCTCGAAATTTTTTTAATTTTTTATCACAGCATGTACATATGATATCATGACACGTGGACAAGTTTCATGATTTTCTGACTTTGTTTGTGTTTTATACAATTTTTAAACATGTGGATGGCAAGTTCACGGCCATGTTTAGTGAGCATGTTGCTCGAAGTTTCCGGTCCGCTCCTGGAATCGGTCGTAACTTATGCTAAGTAACATGAATATCATTTTTGCATGCACAATTTTCCAAGTTTCGAGTGACCTGCAGTTCAAATCTGAATTTTCCGAAGAAATTCAAATAAACGAACTAAATCTACTAACGATTGAAAACTCTGTTATAATTATCCACAAATGATACATATAGGTCTACATAGTGTAGGAACATACCACAAAAAGTTTGGGAGACAAAATAAAAAAAATAAAAATATACTTTGCCGAGTGTCTAGAGAAGACACTCGGCAAAGCATCCTTTGCCGAGTGCCCAATATTTGGCACTCGGCAAAGACTGACGGCCGTCAGCTGTAGATGGCCGCTAACGGCCCTTTGCCGAGAGCCATCTTTGCCGAGTGTTTGACTCTCGGCAAAGCAGTCTTTGCTGAGTGCTTGGCTGTGCCGAGTGTCCTGCACTCGGTAAATAAGATCTTTACCGAGTGTAGGACTTTGCCGAGTGCGGCGCTCGGCAAAGGCGTCTTTGCCGAGTGCCCGATAAAAAGCACTCGGCAAAGCCGCCAGCACTCGGCAAAGGCCCGGATTCCGGTAGTGCCACCGGTAACACTTCTTCTGTGCTCACCAACATAATTCGTGCGGGTAGATCAACACCTACTCCCCTCCTGGTATTAACCATCTGGGTTAGAGACATAGGGTAATATAGTTTTGCAAGAGTCATAATTTTAGTAGGAGTCTAGTAGCTGGTCACAAGATGAAGGATCATAATTTTGGTTGGCTGGTGTTGTGTCTAGGTTGAGATAACTATGTTTATAAGATGGATCTCAAAGGATAAGATAGAATCTGTTAAGATGAGATGAATCTAGGGCACTAGATACATTTTAATGGGGGATAATCTAGGTTGGCTAGTTATCTTATAAACAAAATTTTTTATGCCTATATGTATATGCAGATGCAATTGTGGACATTACTCCATAACTCATCACACTTAATCAAAGAACCAAATCAAATAGTTATCATAAGAACAAGCATTCAAGTGCATAGATACCTACAAAAATACTTTTGTTTTTGTTCCTAAGATTAGGTCTCCTATTCCTAAGAGTCACTTTAGGTACATGATTTCAAAACGTGAAATCCACTTTTGTCTTTAGAAGAGAAAATGTAAGAGTAATCAGAGTAAAGCAGCAATAGATGAGAAAAAAATTAAAGGTAAGTTTAGAAAGAATCAGAGTAGTAAAGGTAAGTAGGTAAGAGTTGTCCAGTTCTATCTACGTTACGTCCTACAGTCAACATTCCTCTGATACCACTTCTATCACACCCGGGTTTAAGGGCCACACCCAGGTTTAAGGGCCAAACCCGGGTGCGAATCAAATGTGTGCTAAGATCATGTCTCACACATATGATAACTCATGGTACAGAAACAAATGTCACATCTTTAATATAATGGAGTTCTGTATAAAATAGTTAGATAATTACATCATACGAAGATAAAGATCCAACAACCATAGTTGACTGGGAGACGAAGGCCTAGACCTCTCACGAACTCAAAACAACATCCTTCATGCTCCTCATCCTATGGTACTTGTTCTTGACCTAGGGGGTGTGTGAGTACAGTAAGGGTGAGATCACATACGTTCATCGCTCAAAAAGTTGTGGGGAATAAGGTGCATGAGCTTACTTACGGTGGGTGCTCATGTGAAGTGTAAGGCTTACCAAAGAGGATGGTTGAAGCTGAGCATTGCTTTTAAAGTTGGTTAAAGTTTTATTAGCAGTTACTAAGTATAAGTAGATACCAACCCAATCAAATAAGATATCACAATTAATAATAACACCCACAATGCAATGCAAATAACAAATTAAGTTTAGTTCCATAAATTACTCATGTGAGGGTTCGAGCCGCTCATGACCGTGAGCATGGCTGATACCAGTTTTACACTCTACATAGGTTGTGCATCTTTACCCACAAGTCGTGTTACCCATCTACCACGGGATCATGAATCCCATACACCTCTACCGAGGAGGCGAGACAGGGTAGCACTACGAGGCCTTTATAAAGTTCCACTAGCTTTAGAAAACCTACTACAGTTTCCGAGAAGGGCGATATAGGAATCCCTCGCCCGAAAAGCCATCGCAGCATGATCAACCCGAGAACCTCCCTATACCATAGCTCCTCTACCGCCCTTGCCCCTTTCGGGTAAGGTAATCCTCCCCTAGCTTTTCTAATTAGTCAGCCAATGGAATCCCATACCACCCTTGTGGTAGCACTATTTTCCTGGGTGATCGCTCCATGTTCCAATTAACATAATAATCTTGTCATGAACAATAATAAACCAACAATAATAGTGAAACATGATCATAATTCAATATATCATTAATCCCAAAACTAGGTAGAGCAATAGCAATACTACCCAATAGTTCATTTGTTTGCAAGGTGTGGGATAAACAATACTAGGGAAACCTATTAGGTCCCATCAAATTAACCTGAGCATGGCACAATGATTAACATGAACATTATTAGGTAGAGAAAAGTGATCAAGGGCACAACTTGCCTTAGACTTGAGATCCTAGGTATTTCTCCAAGTTAATCTTCAAGTTTCTCGTGACCTCACTGCTACTCGTAGCAAAACATACAAATAGACAAAGAGTACATAAAATAACATTACACCAAACACGATAACAAAAAATGTAAAAATATTCTACGCGCTGCTACGAGAGTGTAGGTTAGAGAATCACTAAAATCAGAGTTATGGTTGAAAAGGTATGGCTTTCTGAAGTTTTAGATGGTTAAATAATAAAAGTATAATCTATGCTAATTAATAATAGGTGAAACAATTATTGTAAAGAAGTAACTAATCCAAGCTATAACTTGTTTAGAAGTCATATTTTAGTCAAATTATAGATGGATCAAGTTAACTCTGATTAGAATAGATAATCTAGTCAGCATAGGCTAAACCAACTAGTTATCTATTTTTGAAAACATGTTATATGATAGTATAAGGTTAGTATAGTGTAGGCAAGATTGTTATGAAGATAACACAATTTGGACGGATTAAATTGGAGTTAAAACGTAGAAGTTGTGAGTTTTGTAAGCATTTAGGATTTTCTTTACACAAATATCATTTTCTATGTCTATTTTATTAATTCTAGCAAATAAATGGACTGCAGATTCAAGTTGGTAAAGGCACAAGGGTTTATTTGCAAGTTTTAGGATCTATTTTAAATACCTTTCCAAATAGCTTGGACGATGGGTTAATTATAAAAGAACCTAGGGTCTCTTTAAGAATTTGCCCCAGTCGAAGGGGTATCGGAAACTCTGAACCACCAAATCTAAAATCTAGGACCCCAATTGCATCTAGCCCATGCCGAACAGGTAAGCAGTGTTAACCATTAGATCGAGATCTGATGGCCCGGATCCAATGTAACCGAACAAAGCTTCTATAATCTAATCATGTCCGTAGAAATATGATCTGACGGTCACGACTGCTCTCCCCATCTGACTCTATCCCCTGGTCGAGAACCCTGACGATGCCATACGATCCGGCACAGCGGCGCCACGGTCGTGGCCCCCAAAACCCATGACCCCATGCACCACTCTTTGATTCAAACACCATTACTCGAAGCTTAGATGTACACGAACCCAGAGAAGGGAGTCTCACCGAGGGTAGAGGTGGTGGCGAGGTTGTTCGATGGTGTAGCGTGGCTCTACGGCGGAGGGAGCACTCCGGCGACGAATTCTCGATGATTTGTTTGTCCTTGCGTCCTAAATTTATGCCTCTTATCTTCCTTATGTCTCCACGAAGCACCCAGACACGAATCCAGACCCCGAATGGCGACGCTCCTCAATCCCGCCCGCGGCGGTGGTGCTTTTCCTTTGGCGCGCTCCGCGATTCCCCCTGTGCCCTCAGATTTGCGTGCTCTCAACGTTTGGGTGGCCAAGGAGGAGGCAGGAGTGTCCTATATATACTCCAGGAGGACAAGCAGGCGCCAGGTCCGCTGGAATCGTGCGGCGCGGGGAGCTCGGCCGCGCCTATCACGAGTTGGTTGGGAGGACGGATCTGACAACCCGGTCCCACGGTCGGTGGCGTGAGCACCAGAGTTGGACCGCAATATACGTTGAGGAGAGGGAGAGGGAGCGGACTCACTGACGCGAGGGCCCCTCATGTCGGCGCGACTCCATCCAGGTTGGGCCGGCGTGATAGACATGGGCCGAGTGGAGGGAGTTTGGGCCGAGGTACTAATTCCTTCCTCTTTTCTATTTGTTTTCCTTATTTCTTTTGTTATTTCCTATCACAATTCTAAATTCAAATTAATTTATGGTTTTGAAATTCAACTTTAAATAAAATACAAAATATACTAAAACCTAGGATGATGCAAGATGTATATACTTATATTAACTAATTTACTCGTTTACACAAACGTTGTACTTATGCAAAACACATGTTTGTTTATTTATTTACTTATTATTCATTTAAGTAAATGCGACAAAACCTATAGTAGAGGCTAATTCACAACTTATTCATTTCAAGACATAGTTTGAATGGTTAGCCATTTTTAAAGTTTATTCCAAAAAATTTATTATCTACTTACTTATTTATTTTTAGAAAGTAATGTTCACCTTCTATTAAGAGTGCCACCAATATATATATATATATATATATATATATATATATATATATATATATATATATATATATATATATATATATATATATATATATATATTTTCTTTTTTTCTTTTTAATGAGTGGTTATCATTATATAGTTTGCAAAGGTAATAATCCACCGTAAAAAATTGAAGCTCTTTTCACTATTTCATTCACTAATCCCCAAAATCTTGATTTTGGGTGTTACAAACGCATAATGTATTGAAGTGGATCCACATTCTCTTCATATGTGTTGGGGGCCTTCATCTTCCAAAGGTCCTCAAAAACACGGCTAACCATTTGTTATCAGCACGTTTCTAAGTGTTACAGGAGCTTCGTTACCAGAAAAGCTTTGGCATAGATCAATGGAAGAGCGACGAAGGAAGCTTCGTCACGTTGACGCAGGAAGGCGACATAAGGAGAAGTTGTTATTCGAGTTGCTAGAAGAAAATGACAATGTTATCCCTGTGACATTTGTAAAATTTATATGTAATCCTTGAGGGCATGAGTGTAATATCATACGAAGTTGTATGATTGCCTATAAATAGATGAACAGTGTCCCATACTGTTCACGCTGGATTGGAATTGTATTCATGCCTTTACCTTCGAGAAAGCCAAAGGTATCAATGTAATTTGCATTGTGTATCAGTTTGTTAATATATAAAGTGTATCTTAATATTGTTTGTACATTTGATATGAAATCAGTAAATGACATAATGTTACCTTTGTAATTATGTTTTTATATTTATGAATGATGAAGACCTGTTCTTCATGACCTTCGTCCGAGATTCATTATTTTCGAAGGGAAATAATGCTTTGAAGGACGAAGGTCTTTAACGTTTAACAATTGTGTTGCTTTGTTCTTGGTTCACATCAATCAAAAACAAGTGACTAACATTGGCGCCCACCTCCGGTGAACTCAAATGACCACCTTCGTCGAGAAAACTCTACAACCACCTTCGTCATGCCACCAAAGAAGACAACGGCGACAGGGGCTATCCTCGCTCCCTTGGACACCAATCAAGATAGGCTCCTTCTAAGGGAAGCCCAAAGTCAGAAGAGGAAAGCCATTAGCCTAACACCACAAGACGAAGAGTTGGATCAAGAGATCAGGGATCTAGAAGCTATTCATCAACAAGTGGAGAGAAGAAGGGAGAATGTGCTTCGGCTCGCTGAGCTCTAGAAAAAGATTGACGAAGCTGCCGAAGAAATGCGACACATCGCACAAGACACTGAGCAAGGGCATAAGCCACAACAGAGAGACCTTTGTCAAGAAGGCCTCAACCATGATGACGTATGGTATGACGACTTTCACCATGATAGATTGCTTTCGATGATACTTCTCCTCTAGCTACAGAGTTGCAGGCTACCCCATGGCCACCTTCATACAAGTCACCCTAGCTTCCCATGTATGACGGTCACTCAGACCCGAAGCTGTTTCTCATGAGCCACGAAGCAACCATATCATCATATGGTGGCAACACCGCTCTCATTGTAAAATCCTTCGTCGTGGCAGTCAGAAGTGTTGCCTAAACTTGGTATCCTTCTCTAATGCCAGGAATAATTACATCATGGCAGAAGTTGAAGGATATGTTAGTCACTAGCTTTTAGGGGTTTCAGACGAAGCCAGTGACCGCTCAAGCCTTATTCCAGTGCACACAGGACCACGAGGAGTATCTATAGGCATACGTCCGAAGGTTTCTGCGTCTCAGAGCTCTGGCGCTAACAGTTCCAAATGAGATCGTCATTGAAGCCATGATCAAGGGACTTCGTTCAGGCCCAACGGCACAATATTTCGCCAAAAGCCCCCCCAAACTCTAGAGAAGCTTCTCCAGAAGATGGATGAGTACATCAGGGCCAACAACAATTTCAGGCAAAGAAGGGAGAAAGCTTACAAATATTCTAAGATGACTAGGGGATTTGGAGGAAGGTTCCACCCAAGGCATGTCAGAACAATACACAATCCCAGTCAAAGTGAGGATAGGGGCAATCACAACCAAGGGCACCAGCACAGTTCCCAGTCAATAGGGGCGCAGTAGAGCTCCTTCAGACCACCAGCCCCAAGAGGCAGAGGGGGGCGTAGCTTCGGAGGAAGGTTCAACTCTCAACCAAGAAGACTATTTTGCTTATTCTGTGGAGAGGACAAGGGGCACACAACAAGAACATGTCAAGTCACAATACAGAAACAGAAAGAGATAGCTGAGACCGAAGCACGACAGAATCAACCGAAGCAAGTTTTTCATAATGCTTCGTGTTATTCCCCATACATTCCAGAGTATGTGGGAAACCAACAACCATTCTCACAACCTACAATTTTAGTGTCTTCGGCAAGTCACTCTCTAGCCGCGTGGGCCTTGCCACAACCACCTGCAGTGGCTCCAACTTCGTCCCACAACCAGCATCCTGAAGGGCAGTGCCAAGTCCAGCAACAACGCGATGCAAGGGAAGAATCCGAAGCTCGAATAGTCAACAGTACTGTTCCAGAATCCAGACACATTTACTGAAGCTACAGAGGGGCTGGACTAAGAACTTGATATACATCTATTGTAATTTTCATTTCTTTTGTTTCATGTTCTTGCCTCAGAAACAATTTGAGAAGGTGCAACCTTCGATACGTTGTAATAAATCTGTGGTTACACCATCGAGTGTAACATCAAAGGTAAAAAGCTCCAAAGTCATTCCTACAGGGATGTAGAGCTAAAATACCACATAAGTAAAAGGTAAAGTAGCTCCAATGTCGTTCCTAAGGAGATGTAGAGCTTAAATGCCACCTAAGTAAAAAGTGAAGAAGCTCCAAAGTCATTCCTAAGGGGATGCAGAACTTAAATCCACCTAAGTAAAAGGTGAAGAGACTCCAAAGTCATTCCTAAGGGGATGCAGAGTCTTACTATTGTGAAGTGTTTTCTATCATCATTCTTCGCATCATATCATCGGATCATTTTGCATCATATCATCGCATCATTCAAAAAGGGAGAAGAAGGGAAATTGCTCCTTCATCCGCAAATGTGGTTGACCTACGAAGCTAAGTGTATTTTTGTTAAGGAATTATGAGATAAAGCAAGGCAAAAGACAAGATACTGCATCTCTAACAGTTGCTCTTAAATGGTACGATATTCCTTATGCAAGACCTTCGGCAAATCCTTCGGGCCAATATTGTCACTTCAACAATTGTATTCCTTATGCAAGAACTTCGGCAAAAAGGGATTTTCTTTATGAAGCGTGAAAAGAAGGGAAGGTGTTTTTTCGCCTTCGGCTCAAAAACAGTATGTATGACACTTTCACGCTACACAAAGAAATATATTACATAATGAATCACACAGGTTGGAATTGTTTATTGCATAAAGACAGCATACAAATTTTACAAAATATTTTTTACACATAGTCTAATCATCCTCCTTCAGGACTTTTTCTGCAGCTTCATTTAAGAGTTCCTCAACAACTTCATCAATTGTTGCTTTCACTATCTTGAATTCGTCAGAAGTGCCATTTAGGGCTGGATCGATGTTAGGGTCGTACGGTTCTAGGGGGGAGAGTTCAGCTGCGAAAAAATATAAGGTTTTGTCAGATATGAAGCTAAAGCACTTATGAAGCTAAAAAATGACAAGCGCACCTATACGCTTTTTGCGGTCTGCGGCTTCTTCAGCTTTTTTGGCTTCCTCTGAAGCAAGATGAGCTTCTTCTTCGCTTTGCCTGATAGCTTCGTCTGCTATTTCTATTTTGCCATTCATCCACACTTCAGAATAAAATTTTCCACCAAGGACGGTAGCTTCGACTGAAGGTTCTTTAATGTCATTTGCTGAAACTGGGAATTCTGACTGAATTACAGCCTTCGCATGTTCATAGCCAGCTTTTTCCAGCAGCGACACAGCCCCTTGAGCACCTACATAGGCACAAAAGTCCCCCTGCCAGTTAGAACTTCGTTAAATGCTTTGATTTCACCCTCAATCCATTTGATGACACCCTCGAGATCTCCACGGATAAAATTTCGCTCAAATGAGAATGCGCCAACACTAGTAAAAGCATTTTTTAGCTTATCAGAACATTGCATAGCAACAATGTAGCATTCTTCCTTCGCTTAACGAAGCTCTTCAACATTCTTTTGTACCCTGGACCGTTTAGTGTCGGATATCTCACGCTTTAATTGCTCAACGTTAAAGTTTTTTGTAACTTCATCAAGTTTCTTCTCTAGCCTCATCACTTCAGATTTATGCAATTCTACCTAGGCGGATAATGCATATTCTAAATCGTCTATGCATTTTCCGTCAGCCTCTTTTTCCTTTTCAAGCTTTGAAATCTTCTGATTTGCTTCAAAGAATTTAGCCAAATTAGCTTCATTCCTCTTAAGCCATTCGATTATAGAAATAAGAATCTTGTCTTTCTCAAGGGCCTCATTTCGAAGCGTTATAACTTCTGAGCGTAGATTTCTGAAGGCTATTTTAGTGCTCTCATCCTCACATTCTTTTTGCGCCTTCAAAGCTTTGCTTAAAATAAGTCCCTAGATAATGACAAAAAGAAAACAAGTAAATACTTTACTCAAAATGATTATCAAGACCCCGAAGGAAAAAGTAAGCACAAACCTTCAAACTGTTGTACGCCAAGCAGTCTACTAGATGGTCCTTCGGCATTAAGGATAACCCGAGCTCAAGCTTCGGGTAACCCATGTTGTCCATCATTTCTCGACAGACGTCAATCTCATTGTTGTCAGGAAGACAATACAGGAAATCATCTTCGTCGCTGCCTCCATAAACTAAGGACCCTCTAGGAGATTTCAGATCTTTGGCATAATGTTGAGCTTCGGCAATATTTTCCCTCGACAGTTGCTTTCCCGAAGCATGACGAATAATGAAGTCAATATTTTCTGACGATGTCGTCTCGAAGGATGGTGTTATCATTCTCTCTGGAAGGCTCTCGGATCTTTCCTCTGACAGCGTGGCCTCTGATGGTCCAGCCTTGTCTAAATCTAAAGGATCGCCGACTTTATCCTTGGAAACTATCGACGACACAGGTGTCTTCATCTTCGAAGGTCTTAAAACAGCCCCAAGCACATTAGCCCTTTTCCTTCCTCTCTTAGGAGTTCCCGTTGGAGCTATTGTAATTTGTGGTTGCGTTGATGCCTTCGGCAACTCTTGAACCTTCCGTTGATCTGGCAGTTCCAAATGAATAGAATCTGGGCATTCACTACAGTTGTCGGGAGGACCCCTTCGGATTATTGTTAGTCTCTGTTTCTGAAGTCCTTGTGGCAGGCAGTTGAGCAGCCCTCTCTAAGAAGTACGACTTTCGGTCAGTGGATTAGAACCTTCACCCTCTTTTGCTTCGGTGCAATAGAAGAAGCTCCCGGCGCACTCTTCCTTTTTGACCCTGTTTTCTGGGTAGGGAAGCGGTAATCAGGATAAACAAAACCAATAGCATCAAAGGCCTTGTTTAGTCTTCGTTTCCCTCAAGCACCGAAGGCAGTATACATAGCTTTGTCTTTAGCCTTTGAATAGCCCCCTAGCAATTCATCACTTGTTGCTTCAATGGCATCTAACCAATCACCATCTGGCTCACCAAATTGATTCCTGAATCAATAAGTGTATTTCAGGCGAACCAGACTGTTCTTTTCGTCTTCTGAATCAGCTTCAGCATCCTTCGACATTTCCCATTCGGCAGCCAGAGGTCACACCTTGAAAGCTATATGCTCCTGCACTTAGTCCCTGGTACTAATGTAGTTGAACACAGCAGCAATTGTTGTCAAGCAGCCTTGCGATTTTTCTGTATTCACAATAGCAGGCCTCCTCAGTCTGAAGCTGGATCAGATAGGCCACGGGGTTACATCCTTAATATCACTTCTTTGACTCAAATCATTCTTCACATAAAACCACTGCTTCATCCATGAACCTGGTCATTTTTTCGAAAGGTTGGCACAGGATGCCTTGCATCAGATCGGTATACGAAGGTATAGCGCCCGAAGTTATTATGATATTGTTCCTTCCTAGGGCCTTCGTCTGGTAGGACAACTCGTGAATATTACAAAAACAATCAGCATCTGGTTCCAATCCCTGGCTCCTTATTGCCCAAATGAAAATTCCAACCCTGATTAATGCATCAGGGGTGAGATAATGAATGAAAATTTCAAACCTCTTCAAAACTTTGACTAGAAACTTGTGTAAGGGGAACCGTAGCCCAGCCTTCATGAAGCTTCGAAAAACCACCACTTCATCTTTTCAGGAAGTGGAACAATATTTTCACCACCAATCCTCACTATAGACACATCATGAAAGTATTTGCCTTTCATAGCCTCAACATGTCCTTTCTTCATGGTTGATTTACCAAATACCACATGACTCGGCCTCCACGACCGATCTTCGACATCATCGTTATCACTTTTAATATCAAAATCTTCACTATCACCATAATCTTTAGACAGTCCAGCTAAAATCTCATCAGTAATTTTCTCAACATTTGTTCTTTCCATAGCCTCATAAAACCCAGCTAGTGCGGGGTCTTCGCTTCTCTTATCTTCGACCATCTCAGTGTTAGTTAAAAGCAAAGAGACGAAGCTCAAACGCAGTCACGGGCACAGTGTCAACAATCTAAACAACAAAGCCAACACAAGCTTGATAGCACGGAAAATATTTTCATCGCAACCCTCATATATATATATATATATATATATATATATATATATATATATATATATATATATATATATATATATATCCAAACCACCATTGCACGGTGGGCCCTACGATACAGAAGGTTTCGCTATTCTAGCGAAGGGAAGTTGTTTTTCGGACCTTCGGCTAAAGGCCTTCGTTCGTTTTGCAGTCTAAATTTGTTACAAAGAAAACAAACTAATACTGCGAGGGCTACTGTTGGGGGCCTTCATCTTCCAAAGGTCCTCAAAAACACGGCTAACCATTTGTTATCAACATGTTTCTATGTGTTACAGGAGCTTCATTACCATAAAAGCTTCGACATAGATCAATGGAAGGGCGTCGAAGGAAGCTTCATCATGTTGACACAGGAAGGCGACATAAGGAGAAGTTGTTATTCGAGTTGCTAGGAGCAAATGACAATGTTACCCCTGTGACATTTGTAAACTTTGTATGTAATCCTTGAGGGCATGAGTGTAATATTGTAAGAAGTTGTACGATTGCTTATAAATAGATGAACAGTGCCCCGTATTGTTCACGCTGGATTGGAATTGTATTCACGCCTTTACCTTTGAGCAAGCCGAAGGTATCAATGTAATGTGCATTGTGTATTAGTTTGTTAATATATAAAGTGTATCTTAATATTGTTTGTACATTCGATATGAAATGAGTAAATGACATAATGTTACATTTGTAATTATGTTTTATATTTATGAATGATGAAGACCTGTTCTTCATGACCTTCGTCCGAGACTCATTATACCCGAAGGGAAATAATGCTTCAAAAGAAGAAGGTCTTTAACGTTAAACAATTGTGTTGCCTTGTTCTTGGTTCACAACAATAAAAAACAAGTGACCAACAATATGCTGACAGATGGTCAACTAGGATGGAAAACTGTTCTACATACTTAGTAACAGAACTGGATTGGCGGATATGAAATAATCGCCTAATTAAGGACTGATGCTGATCACGCCCAAAACGGCTATGGATCTGAGCACAAAACTCCGACCACGACCAAATACACACTCTGCGACCCACCGACTACAGCCATCCGATTGCACGACCAAAGAAATGCATGGTGGCAACCCGAATCCATCTAGCGGGATCAACTTCGTACATGTCGAATTAGTTCTCGCAAGACGTTTTCCATAGTTGAGGATTATCCCCGTCGAAGATAGGGAAATTGAGGCGAGGTAGACTGCCATAGCCACCACGCCATTTCTCGGGACTCCCATCCTCATCATTTTCCCTAGAATTGTCCTAGACAGCACCAATTCCTTGGAGATGTGGATCGGGATGCTTACCCTTGACCGGGTCGTGAGGTTGGGGCGTTATGCGCCCAAACTCACGCTCCCGGTGATTGTGTTCCATGTGGTGGCCATTAGGCCCGTCAGCGAAGTTGAGTTCGATAGATGGGCGCCGAGACGCCGACCCTAAAGAGTGGATGATGCCCATCTTAGAGCTGTCGACGGCGAAGGCACCCCGCTCCAGAAACTTGGTTGCACGAGCGAGTTCGAGCGTGATGTTTTCGATTCGCTTTTCCACCTCCGGAGGCCAATCCTCGATTTGTGCTTGGTCCATCTTGAGAGAGATGAACCACGCCTCTGCCTTCTGCTCTGAATTGTGGATCCTGCGCTCGAGTTCGCCGCAGTGCCCTGCCATCGCATCCGTGAGGCGTGTCTCCATATGAGATAACTGGTCGAGGACGCGCTGCATCGCCGCATCCATCGCACTCGTTGACACCGAACGCAGCCGCCGGACTGGAATTGGTGGTAATTCCTCTAGGATTGCTCTTGTCCGATACCAAATGTTAGCACGTTCTAGAGATACATGAAGTAAATAGAGAGGAGGAAGGAGACGGAGAACACGAGAGGCAGCGTGATTCTGGTTTTTGTCATTCGCTTCCCTACGACTTCAGTTGCAACAAGTTTAAGTATTGTTACTCGTTTGCACTTTGTGTTACAACCTTGTCACACCCGGATTTAAGGGATAAAGCCGGGTGCATCTCATATGTGCGCCAAAGAAGAACATCACATATAATGACAAAGTGTATAGAGATAAATGTCACAAGTATCATTATCACATAGCGAAAGTCTTACAAAAATAAATGAGAACAATAAAGCAAACTAAACATTAATCCTTGGTGCCAATAAGCTGTCTGGGAGACGCCGCCTAGATGAGCTCGTACTCTTCGTTGTAGGGCTCCTCCTGGACCACCTGTTCTTCTCCTGTGGGGGGGGTTTATATATCGCAAGAGTGAGCTCACAAAAGATCATAGCTCAACAAGTTATGGGGAATAATGTGCATGAACTCACCAAAGATGGGAATTCATGTGAAGCGTAAGGCTGATCAACAAATAAGGGTTAAAACTGAGCATTGCTTTTAATAAGTTGGTCAAGTTTTATTAGCAGTTACTAAATGTAAGTAGATACCAAACCAGAGTAATAATAGATCAAAATTAATAATAAACCACAATGCGATGCAAATGACAAATTGAATTTAATTCCATAAATTAATCATGTGAGAGTCATGTAGTCATGATCGCGAGCACGGCTAGTATACCAGTTTTACACTCTGCAGAGGTTGTACCCATTACCCACAAGTCATGTTACCCATTTGCCACAGGGTTGTACAGGCCCCATACACCTCTACCAAGGAAGCAAGGTAGGGTAACACTACGAGGCCTTTACAAAGTTCCACTAGCTTCGGAAAACCCGCTACAGTTTCTAGGAAGCGCAATGCAGGAATCCCCCGTCTGACCGCCATCACAGCAAAATCAACCCGAGAACCTCCCTACACCGCTAACTCCCCTACTGCCCTTGGCCCTTTCGGGTAAGGTAGACCTCCACTAGCTTTCCTAATTAGTCAGCCAAGGGCGTCCCATTCCACCCTTGTGGCGGTACGTGTTTCTCAAGTTAAGCTCCATGTTCCAATTAACATAATAGTCTTATCATGAACATAAATAGAACAATAATAATAAAGAATGACCATGTGTATTAGTTATCTTAACCAAAACCATATATAGCAAAAGCAAAGACTACCCAAAAGTTTAGGGTAAATAAGGTGTAAAGATGACCAAACTAGGGTGGCCTATTGGGTCCCATCAAAATTAAGCCTATGCATGCCAAAATTATTATAGAGAACATTATTGGGTACATAAAAGTGGTCAAGGGCACAACTTGTCTTCAATGAGCTCCTGCTCAGCAACTTATACCTGTTGAACACCTAGGTCCTCAATCACTTGGTCGTCTACTCGAAGCAATACAAACAAACATGGTACAAGGGAATTTAATCATCACAACAAACAGAGGAATATACTGCATGATAATATTCTATGCATCACAACGAGATCGTAGGAACAAGAATCACTAAATTCGGAGTTACGGATTTTAAGTTATGATTTTTCGAAGTCTTTATGTGTTTGATACAAAATTAACCAAGTGATTAATTTTAATCTAGGTTTCATGCTAAAACAGAGTTACCAAGTGATAACAATATTAATACAAAATTATTACAACTGGAATGGATCAAAAAGGACTTAAAATGAATTTCCTAGGAATTAATCAAGTTTTTGGAAATGTTTTAACACAACAAAATCATTTTATAAATTAATTCTCTAATTTTCTCTATTCCCTATACTGCGCGCACGAATAACCGAAAGTTCAAGTGGAGTTCCGTAAGTTTTTGGGCCTCGGCGTAATTACTTTATAAGGGATTTAGACTGTGGGTTCATTTACTAAAACTCTAGGGTTTCTTTTGCAAAGCAGACACGACCGAGAGGTATGGAGCAGCCTCGGTCGTCCGGTCAAGCACTAGCGGCCTAGATTAAACCTACTCCCCCGCAAATCGGTACGCGATATAAGCCATTCGATCCAATTCTGACGCCCCAGATTTAAATACCCTAAACCGACCCTCGACTGTTCAATCTGAATCGGACGGGCCACGCCACACCCGATCGAATCGGTAATCCGCTTCTAATTGTGACCGTCGCTTTTGGATCTAGCGGTCGCGCCCTTCTCTTCTTCCGCTGCCCAAGCCGACCGGCGGCAGGATCCCGCCGCGGCGGCGCCGTCATCGGCGAACCTAGCCCCGGAGTTCGAGCGACCCATTCCCCCGTGAGCGAGTCCTAAACGTAGCTGATAGTAATGCGATTCCACAGGAAGGTGACTCATCGGCAATCGGCGCTCCGAGGTGTCTGCTCGCGACGCACGGTGGAACCGCGACACCGATTAGTCGACGGCGAGGAATTCCGGTGGCGCAGGCGATCAACCCCGAGCAGCACGGCCGCCACAACT
Organism: Zea mays; assembly: GCF_902167145.1. NCBI lineage: Eukaryota > Viridiplantae > Streptophyta > Magnoliopsida > Poales > Poaceae > Zea > Zea mays. The sequence continues at coordinate 75,076,839 of NC_050099.1, forward strand.
TCACCTCAGGCTTGGAGAGGGCTAAGGGCACTACCGTTGGCGCGGATGACTACGTAGTCAAAGTTTCCCTCCCCGCGGCGGCGCCCACTCGGTCGCTCCGCGGTATTGGTGCTCGGTTAGGTGGTCGGGAACGGCTGGCAAAGGGTAAACGCGAGCACGGGGTGTGAGTGGCGTGGCTTTATAGCCATAATCGAAGTCCGGGTGTAGTTTGGCCACGCGGCCGCGAGATCGCCGGTGGCGATTTCGCCGCGATTGGTTAAGGTCGTGGGAGAGGAACAGTGCGGTGGGGCCCGCGCATCAGTGAAACCATCCCAAGTCCGCGCGGGGCAAGAGCGCTGACACCTGAGCCCCACACATCGGTGCGTTAATCCGAGAGTCGGGCCACGCGACGGGAAGGGGTTAGTGGGCCGAGAAACACGGATTCTAGCCCAACTGGCTCCTTTTTCCTTTCCTTTTTCTTTTTATTTTATTTTCTTTTTCTTTTTCAAATTTAGGTTTCAAATTTGAATTCATATTTGTTGTGAAATTCATGCTTAGGCTAAATGCCTAAATTCAAATACCAGGATGAATAAGTTATATATTTATTTGCATATTTATTTTCTTTATTTTGTATAGCATTTTTCCTTCTTTTCTCCAAACCCTTATTTGCAAATTAAGTCTCAATTCCAAATTTAGGCATTAATATTTTTTTATTGATATTGTCATTATCATTATTTATAAGTGCACAATCAAATAAACTCCAGCGTGATGTATATGTTATTTATGTGTCATTTGTTTAATTATTCACTTTTTTAAATATAGTTATCCTCATGTTTCAATAAGTGGAGAGTAAAACATATAAGGAGATCAACTCTCTTCTTATTTTCTTTACAAATTGGGTATTACAAACCTCCTCGAAGCCCAGCGCACAGACTTACACGACCCACTGTGTCCCAACGTAATTCTTGTTTGGACAACGCTTCCTGACTTCACGTTGCCGCTCTTCAGCCATCGTCCTCCATGGTGCTTCTTTTTCTGTGCTGGTAACACCTCTTCTGTGCTCACACCATTTGGCTGGATCAAGGATTCGACCAAACGAGACTGGGTGGCTAATGTAAATGCTAAGCGTGATAAAGTCGGATCTGAAAGGAAGGGGCTATAAAATTAGCTACGAGTCGAGAAGGGAACCCATATAGAAGAGGCTTCCAAAAGCGTAGTTATGAAAAGAATCTAACTATTGCCACCCCTTAGTATATAAAAGGAGAAATAGGGAGCCTCCAAGATTCAATAGATCCACCAAATATAGGGTATAAGGTAGCGTCTCACATCGAGAGCCCTAACTAGGGTTGAAAACGAATACCCAAACTGTTAGGACAAATCCAAATTTAAAATAAATATGTATAAGATTATATTTTTTTTTTGTCAAACACAATATTATAGATAAAAAATAAAGTTTTGCATAAATTATTTTAAACATTACTTTCTCTCTATAATAAAAAAGTGAAAAATTATCTTTATATGTATTCGAATTTTATATCTATCATTTGAGAAGATATATGATAAATTTAAGGTTTACTTTTTACGAAACTTTACAAGCTCAATGCTAAAAATAAGGATATAAATTTATATATCGGATTTTATTCTATTTTATTCACAATCAAAAAAAAAAGATCAAACCCGAATAAGTATCCGCCATTTTCACCCGTAGCCCTAACCTATCTAAAACCCTCGTGTCTCTCCTGCCCAACCCTTTTAAACATTCTTTGACACTTATCCCTTCATCTAAACCAGAAAACTAGGACAATGAACATAATCCTCTAAACCAAACATGAAACGGATTAAACTCATTAAAAAAACAAGGTTAAGTCTAACCAATACATTAGGTGCCAAAATCAAGCACACGCTTTGTACAGCAGTACAATTAAACCACTACTTAATTTATTTAGGCAACAGAAATTTATATAGAAAATTTGTAAAAAAGTTAGTTTATTTTTCACAACAAAAACGTTGAAACGGAAAAATCCCACATTTTAAAGCAGACCTTAGGGCATGTTTGGTGTGGTGCCTACGCGGCCACACCGCGTCTAACCCGCGGCAGCCAAATCGGTTGCCACACCCGCGGCTTGAAAAGTGTGGCACGGTGTGGCGGCGTAGGCACCACACTAAACATGCCTTTAGTCTTCTGGCACGGTCTTCCCTAACATATTTAGGTTATTTTCATTCCTAGCAAGCCACGTCACTATCGATCAGTCTATATCTACCATCATAAGCTCTTATCTAACAGAACTATCAGAACATTACAGTGACCAAACTTTACTGTTAGCCTACAACCATTTTAGCGCCACGTCAAATTTTCTTTTGCAGATTTTTGTTGCAAATTAATCAATTGCGATGTTTTATTGAAGGAAAAAATCATTGAACACATAAATAAGTAAATGAAAATATTGTAGTTCATAATAGGAATAAAAAATTGCATTACTTAATTAATATATGCCTAAGGTCGTCAACAGTGGGACGACGATTGTACTTTACCGCGAAACATGCGATAACACATCTACATCTACATAACAGTTCGAGACCCTAAAGAAGGTAACAACCACTACTCGAACCCACCGGTCTCACCGTGGCAATACAGGCGACAGGCCGAGTGAACCTCTCGCCGCTACATCTATGTCGATCAATATCGACCGTCGAGAGATATCAACCGCAACGTGGAGCAGCCTTCACCCCAAGAGAGTCAAGAAGGAAGGAGAGTGGTTGCAATTAGGCAGGCGCACGCGTATATATCTGCTATAGTACGGCATTGGTCTAGTCCGGGCCGGGCGAGGTCAAGCTAGCAGCAGCAGGTCGGCGTCGCCGTCGGAGGCTGCACGCCACCACTGCACGTATATTGCTGCTGGTGCCCGCCAAAACCCGTTTTCTGCCAGCGAGCACACACGTACGACGCGCGCGCCTTTCCTGCTGTCCTGCCATCCCCGCCGTCTCCCCAGTCCCCACGCGGTTTCCACACAGGAAAAATTGAGCAGGCCGACCAAACATGACACCGGCCAGTGTGGCGACAACATGCAGGGAACGAAGAGAAAGGTCCCTTGCCTTATACTTATACCACCGTACCACGTGGGAAAGGGTTTCAGTTACCACCGATATCGGGGGGGGGGGGGGGGGGGGGGGGGGGGGGGGCTTGTCATCCAACTGCCGGCGTGGAAACGACGCATGCACGGGTCTTTGCATATGGCGCGAGCGCGATGGATTTTCTTTATTTTTCTCTCGCTACCGAATTCATAGCTCTCTTGGATGCCTGCATGTGTGTACATTCCAGTTTACATATATATATATAATATATATATATATATGGGTTATATTATGTGGGGGAAGGGGTTGGTCGTAATATACGTTGTCAGCTAGCGCAGGCCGACATACTTACTTGTCCGCCATGTGGCAGATGTCCCAGACATGTTAGATATGACATGTAGGCTTTAAGTACGTCAGCCAGCATAGACCCATGTTCTTAAGTAGACCACATGGCAGATACGTCGGGTAGGCTGGACATGTCACGTGGCGTTAAATATGTCGAGTAATCAACGTGCTTATCCTACGTGGCTTAAGTACGTCGACTAACCTACGCTCTTAGTTTATTCTTTTTAAAATATATATAATACTTATTCTGGCTCGCTCCCCGGATGGGAAGCCTCCATAATAGGCATACAACAACAAACACAGTATCACACACAACAATTTATTGAGTACATCACATATATCGGCCAAACATACAAGTCCAAACAAATTGGTCCACAAGTCTAAACATAGTCCAAATATTGGTCACTATAGAGGTGAATCATTGGAAGGCCCGCTACTCGCGCTGAACAAATGGTCCACAGGTTCGTATTGTTTTCTTTAGTTCGACGTGAACCCGGACCCTACAAGAGATATAACACACATGTTAGATCCTCGTGTAGATTGAAACACATAGCAAATGTATATCAGTTATTAAAAAATCATTATATTAGCTAGTTAATCTTAGACTTAGCTCGAATTACTACACTTTCTGTAACTAAAGCTCAAATTACTCAAATTTGATAGAACATTTTACAAGACATGCACGACATGGTATGATGATCCTTTGGTTGACAACAATAAACAACTATCGTGTTGCACAGGGGAAACATGGATAGTTTACTCCTGATGAGGACAAATCATTTTGCTTAAATTAGTGAAACAGAGTCACTAGGCTAGAGGTATTATTGCAAAGCTACTACCTTCGTGGATGGATTTTTTTACCTCTCTAAAATAGAATAGACAAGAGTTTAGTGTTGTTGGGCTTATTGGGTCTTGCTGCTGAAGATATGGCGAAAGCAAAAATACACTCATGAAAAACAAGTTGAGTCTTCTAGTGCTAATATGGTGTAGAATAAAAACTCAAATACGTATCATAATAAGAATGAGAACAAGCAAGAGAATAACTCAAAGCCTAATCAATCAATGATGTTTGAGAAGAAAAAAACAAAGAAGGTGGTTGCTTTATTTATGGGAGTGTGAGCACAAGGCAAGTCCTATCAATGTCAGGCGAAGACTGGTGGAGAAAAACAAAAGCCAACAAGCAAGCTCTCCAACACCTATACCAATAAGGTTAACAAAAAGGCAACCTTGCCCTACCTGCTCAAGGATAAGTAAAACAACAAGGTAATGATCATCAAGCTAAGCAAGTAAGCTAACAACAACAAGGGAGGCAAATAGATTTGGTTGTCAAACGAAAACATATCAACCATGAAGAACATCTAAAAGGATTGGGTCCTGAGAGAGAAGTGAGAAGTCCAATAGACTTAGCGGAATTTGGTATATCATCATGTCGAATCAAGTTTATTGCTAAGTGGGGTTAGCGAAAATTATGGACCCAAATTTCTTGTCCTAGATTTATTAGTCCTTGCTTTAGATATGCGTATATTTCTGTAAGTATCTACTTTACCTTTTTTATGCATAGTATTGTTTGCAATTGATATTTGCTTTTAGTTAGTAATTTTCAAATGCAAGATAGATATGTTTTCAATTGATTTTTATTGATGTATATACTTTTAATTGGCATTTACTTTCAATGAGCATGCATATACGAGGATAATTATATGATAGGATTGGTCGGCTTAATTCATACCATCGGAACGAAGAAACCTATATAGCTTAAAACATTTAAACCCCACATCTCAAATTTCTGCAAAAGCATGATTCAAAAGGTTTTTTTATTAAACTATTTTATTTTACCTCGTTCGTTAATTAGAAACCGGCTCTAAATAGATCGATCCCGAAATCGAAGCCATACTACTACCGGGGCCATATATACAAGAGAAGCCACATATTTCCGCGTAATCTTTGCATATCATTCGTCCGTACGTATGTCGTCTCTTGCTACGAATATAACACATTGTATTTTATTTTATTATAAAAAAAATCCGGCATGCATGATCATGATCCCAGACAGACACATCACATCCCTCGCTTTCCGCTCTACCAAATCGCAACAGCGTTCTCTTGTTCCGAGTCCCTTTCTGAGCCCTAAAAGCCCATGCTTGCCGTATCTGTCCGAATTCAAGAACCCATGATCGATATGCCTTAATTGACTAGGTCCAAGCAGGGTACGCGTAGTGTGTGTCTATCTCTCTCTTCTCATCATGCTCCTCTATATATATTGTTGATCTCTTGTTTATAATTAAAGAAAATCGAACAAAGCTAAAAGTCCATCACGATCGATAATGTTGCGGTTCAAGTGAGAGCACATTGGTTAGTCGTCCAACTATTTCTTGTCGGCAGCTAGCTAGCCAGTGGATTATTCTGGGGTTTATTCGTCCACGCGTCTCATGAGCGCGTGCTGGCGCAAATAATTGGGGGAGCATCTGTACCATATGCATATTTGAGTGTTCGTTTGAGGCTTCAAATAAACAACTAGTAGTTTATTTTGAACCACCCAATTTAAGATCAATGACACAGATTGTTACTATTGTACACCCTACGTCTTTATTAGAAGAAGAAATTATAACTAACTAATATGGTGATTGTTTGACTTGAGAAGGTAAATGATTACTATAGCTGTGTGGGGGCTTGTGTTTTAGATCGAAAGCCGTTAAAACTTTCATACACCTGTCAAACTCATCCTAAAACTGAAACTGTGTGAGCAAAATTTGCCAAACTAACTTCACCAGAAGCTAACGATCGGTCAGGAGCTAGGCGACAATATAATAATGCATGCATGGTGGGCATATACACTAGTACACAGAGCCTCTATAGTGGCGGTTCTAGAGACGTTTGCACTAGCGTTTTTCAGTGCCGCCAGTGCTCGCCATTTCCACTGACGGTTATTCAAGAACCGCCAGTGGAAATAACATTTCCACTGACGGTTTTCTTAAGAAACCGCCAGTGAAAATAGCATTTCCACTGGCGGTTTGTTTTCTTTAGCCGCCAGTGGAAAGGTTTCCCGCCTTTTTTAAAATTTTCGTACTGAAATTTATATATTTACACACACAAACATATATATATATATATATATATATATATATATATATTGATATTGATAAACATGTAGTATTGATATTAAAAGCAACATGGAATTAAATTCTATCATACATTTATATACATCAAAGTCTTGTTTACAACCATGTATGCATCACACATTATATACATCAAAGTTTTCACTTAAGCTCTAATAACTATCTCGGCTAAGAGATAGTCTACTAATTTCTGTTAGTATTCTAAACTCTGGCAAAGCTAATGTTCCGGAAGCATCGTGATATTTCCCTTTTGCAGGAATGACCTCTTTCAATATGAATGTGCACAGGTCCTCAACTATGCCATACAATGCACCTTCAGTCAAGTTCTCCGGGCTTACTTGTTGAAATTGCTGTAAAGGAATTTTATAAACATTATCTATTTATACTCAATAATAACACATTTGCATCTTTAATGACATAAATACATACGTGACTATTACTAATAATACCTTGCCAGGGTTCGTGATGTATCGTCCGTTCATTCTCATGAACTCGCACACGTAGAACCCGCATAGGACCGATCCGGGTGGTTGCTTGTGGCACTACATAACGGGAGATTGGTTATTTAGTTGCAACATTGTCCTATGTACGTACATGTATGATATGTATTCATAAATTCACATACTTACCGGCCAGTTATAATGGATGTCTAGTGGCACGCCTTTTTTTGGACGTGTCGTACTTTCCACCTCGTAGCTTATAAAACCTAAATGCCCTGTGATCTCAAATAGAATCACCATGTTATTCTACAATTCTCATCGATATAAGTATGCATGCATAGAAAAGGCTTACAACTCTAAGATGTCGAGGAATTTTGAATAGGCCGAAGGCTCGGTGTGCAAGGAGTCGAGCACCAGCACCTTTCCAACCTTAGGATAAATGAAGAAGCATATCCAGTGGTCCCTGTACGAATCAAACTTGTGATACATGTGTATTGAAATTATTAATTTTATTTATGCAAAATCACACTTACTTAAAGTTGTACGGGGCCACTATGGATTCCCTGTCTTGAAATTGAAGCATTGTGTGTCCTATGTAGGTGGCGTATCTTGCTTCAAAATCCTTCTTCAGATCCTGGATACACACATCAATTTCTTCGTCTGTTAGCCCCTGTAATGCTTCGTTGCCTTTTCCGATTCTAAAAGTGTGGTTATCCTCGAATATCTTTATTGGGTTGAGATACCCAACCCTTTTACTGTCACTAGCATTGGGATTGGTACCATAAAAGATCTCCTGCTGATCATGTTGCATTCTGCAACGCACACGTGCATGTCAGATATTGAAAATTTATATAACTCACTAATAATAACACATATATGTGGAGTATGAGTGACACTTACAATGCAAATATGGTTACAAGTTGCACGTCGAGTCTCTGAAGGTTCATCATTAACCACATGTCCTCGAATGCAACAACGGTTTTTTGATTTGAACCAATAAAAGCATGGACTGGTATATTAACACTGATGGTGTCGATGCCAACTGAAGATGCCCGCATGTACCAATCATGCAACCTTTTAATATTAGCCGGGACCTTCCTTAGTTTCTCAAAAGTGAGTAGTGGTCTGCCCGACACATATTTTTTAGGCACGTTTTTATAATCTGCCTTAGTTGGCTTCTTTATCTTTGCGGCCATTGCCTCAGCCTTTTTTGTGGACTCCTCGAGATCGGCCAAATCAACAGTGTCTGACATGAGGCTCCGTCCAATCCCTTTCAAAAAACGAGCTGTGCCAGCAGTGGATTTACTCTTCTTTTTCTTCTCGAACGGGGACACTAATTTTGGTATAGAAACTTTAGATTTCTTTTGATGGTCGTGGAGATGGCTGTGGAGAAGGTGGATCCCTGAAGGGCGATGTATGTGGCGGAGACGGTGGGCCACCATGAGGATGAGGAGAAGGAGGGTCAGAAAGAGGATGAGGAGCAGCATGCAAAGTTTGAGGAGGTGATGATGGATGTACAATAGGAACAACAATTTGAGAAGGCGGAGACGGTTGGGCCTGCGACGACGGCTGTCGTGGTGGATCAACCAATTCGACATCCCTTCGAGGCCAAAGGATAAAATTCTTGATAGCTTGTCCAAGTGTCTCAATACCTTCGGGCCCAGGGATGTCTAGCATGTCGTCCTCGTATTCTTGGACGACTGTCGTCACTTCTACCCTGCAATATTCTTCTGGAATGTCGTTTCCATGGAACTTGCGTCTTGGGATCGCAAGGCCTATGGCTACTTTCTTTGTACGCTGATTGTTAATACCATATCTTATAACTAGTGTGCATGCCACAGGCCTTGTGATGTCATCAACTGGATAGCGGACCTTATTTCCCGTTGACGCGACAGAGCTTGGGATGGTCGTACCCACGGTGGAAGCCGACGTTTGAGCTGCTGGAATTATTTGCATCTGTGGAGTGGTCATCTGTTGAACAGACATCGCACTCGCCATCGCCAATTGCTGCATCAATTCTGGAGGAGGATTCGATAGCATTTCAGACATCAGGCCTTTGAACTCTTTCATTTCCTCCAGCGTAACCATGATCAGTAACATTTGGCACTACATGTTCGCTCTGTGGAAGAGGTTGTTGTGTCTCGTGAACGAACTGAAAGCTATCGTCGATGTTCGCAGGGTTTCCAGCTGTATAAGGCGAAGAGCTACCCTCTCCATGCTTTGTCCAAATTATGTAATCCTTCACAAATCCTCGGCATACCAGATGAGATATGATTTGTTCTGTGTCATCAAATACAACAACATTTTTGCAGTCCATGCATGGACAATATATGTGCTTTGTCTTTGTTCTCCAAGCATGGTTCGTAGCGACAACAATAAACTTATGGACCTCAGATATGTATGATGGATCTAGCCTTGATAAGTTATACATCCAGGATATCTTCTCCATCATCACCTAAAAAAAAGTAACATAAAACACACAAGACACACAAATTGGCAAGAGAAACATATACCAATATTTTCTAACAACTAAATATATCATGGATAAAGAAAATTGGCAAAAGAAACATGAACAACCTTTCTTAGCGACCTTCTTCCAAAAAATAAAGATCAAAACCTCCCCCTTGTATTTTATGAAATCTGGCCTTCCAATAAAAGTTGGGCTGCGCGCGAGCTACACAATTTTTGTCGGGAAGGATGAAGGGGTATTTATACAACAAAGGTCATAGGCGGTTGGATCGATTAGGCAACCTAACTACTTTATCTCTAACACATGGTGAAACCCTAGATCCAAAATGTGGCTAAAATGGAGAAAAAATGAACAAAATTTGGCAAAAGAAACATAAGCCAAACTTTCCTAGCAACTAATAAACAAAAACTCTTAATACCCAAACCTATCTCTAACACATGGTGAAAGCCTAGTTTCAAAATATAGTTAAAATTGAGCAAAAATGAACAATAATTGGCAATTGAAACATAATTAAACCAACCTTTCATAACAATTAATAAAAACAATCTTAATTACCAAAACTATCATCCCCCCTCTCCATACAACACATTCACCATTCATTAAGCAACTAAATATGTGTCATGGATAAACTGATTTGAGAACTGAACATGAAAAAGGAGAGGGAATAGACAAAATCTAACCATCTTAAGCAACCTCATTTGAGGAAATAGAGAAAATAACCTAGCTATACTCTTCTCTCTCACATGTAAAACCCTAGATCCAAAATGTGGCTAAAATTGAGCAAGAATGAACAAAAATTGACAAAGAAACATAAACCAACCTTTCTTATCCACCTTCTTCCAAAAATCTTCCAAAAAATGAAGACCAAAACCTCCCCCTTATATTTTGTGAAATCTGGACCTCCAAAATCGTCTCCAATGGAAGTTGGCTGCGAGCATACAGCTCCTGTCGGGGGAAGAAAAGGGGTATTTATAACACATAGTTCACTGACGGTTGGCTTGTTCACTGGCGGTTCTGTTACACCCACTGGCGGTTGTGTTAAGATAACCGCCAGTGGAAATAGGTTTCCACTGGCGGTTCCCAAGCCGGGCCCACCTGGTTTTTTTTACTGGCGCGCGGTAACTGAAACCGCTAGTGATAATTTATGAGTGTCGCAGGCTTTGAGCTCTTTTCTACTAGTGATGCATTATTGCCAGCTCCTGAGGCAAATTCAGCAGCAAACTCCTGCTTGATGAGAGCATATATACGTTGTAGGTCATGCTTGCAGGAACAAGAGTAAAATAAATAAAACAAGTGGCCTCCACCTTTGATAAAAAGGTAAATTAAAAGAGGTGGTGGCAACGAGAAAAAGAGGCTCCTTTGGCAGGATGCCTGAATATATATATAAGCAGAACTCCTTTGGCACCCAATATAAGTGGATTCCACTGACACTCTCACTCTTGAAGTGGTGCAGTGGCTGCTTTTGAGTACAATTTGATGCGTCAATAAGGGTAGGGAGACCAATCATGTCAACCCCCGGAATGTCTCGAAATGTTGCTGAAAGGGCCGTGGACGATGGAGTAGTAGATAGTGCACGTATAGTATAGTGGGAGGGGAGGTGTGCTTTCCTATAAAGGCTGGGCTGCTGCTGCCTGATGTGCTAGTGCATCTTCAGTAGTTATAAAAACAACTCTCTAAAACTAATTTAGGGTGTTATTAACCAAAAATCACCCACCAACAGTTTCTTAAATGAGGTCTCTAAATATACCAACTTCCTATGATATCACTATTTAGTCCTGAGACTTATGAAGTTGTTTCACACTCTCAATAGCCTATTTCGCATGTGAATCGCACCATAAAATTACTTGTCCACCATCGAGTTTGTGCTCATGTACGAGTGATCGATGCACTTTGAATGATTTAAACTGCAAGAATGGTGAATTTATCATCCTCGTTTGATAAGTCTGATGAAAAATGACGGGCTGTAATTCATACAAAATAAAAAATAGTAACGGAAAGAAGAATGATAATTATTAAACTTTACCTTACAAATGAAATCAAATTTGAAGCTATAAGTAATAACTAGAAGAAAACTAAATTAGCATAATTTAAAAACATAAAAATTGGGAACCGATGGAAGCTAAGGTTATTTTTATTCCCAATATCTATTTAGTAACTTCCTAAACTAGCTTTTTTCTTAGGGATGCTCCTTTGGGCCGGGACGGATACCTCAAAACAAAATGCACAGCAGCTGGAAGGCCCAAAAAGGTGTACTGCTAGCCTGTTGAATGTAGCACCAGTGCTCTTGAGTCGTTTGCTCCACTGATAGATGAATGACATGCACTGCCTGAAATATATGCTAGCGTACGTGTAAAAGGGACCTCAAGTTTTCACAAGTGAAAAATTGCTGGCGGGAAGCCTGATCCAAAGTGAAGGGCGTGGAAAGCAGAAAGCACCATCATCTGACGGGTAAATCTCCTGAAAGTGTTCATGTCGTCCCGATGATTTGCAGGGTAAAGTGAGGTCTGCGACGCCTTTCGTGTTTGCTTTCACTAACAGTCCGCGTCACTTATTGGATTCAAACAGACAGCAATGATGACAGCGACACACATGAAAGAAAAATCATAGCTACTTATACACTAGCTGATTTGTTCCCATCCAGCTTGTGATCCGTTCTCGAATATTTGTCGCACGCTAGTTTATTTTTGAACTAAATTGCGACAAATAAAAAAAACAGATAGAGTAGTTATTAGCATATGCTTGGAGGAAATCCATTTTGGAAAGAAAAGATGGCCAATTATAAGCGGCGTACACCTTGTGGTGAGGGTTTTCACCCTCCTAGTTACAGACGCCAATATATATATAGAACAAATCAGTATTGGATACATATCATATTCCGTGAGACCGTGACCAATCTTGCATTGGAACAGTCTATGTAGCCCATACATATAACAGTGATAAGTAATTAATAGCATCGTTTCCAGTAATTATATTGCAGCTGTACCGGTGGTCCTCCGATCCAAGTCTTCAAATCTGTCCCAGCTACCTCATTCAATTCAAGCTCGAACTTCAGTTTTTGTTAGCATAGTCCAGCGATTTTCTTAGTTACGTTGAACCACATTTAAGTCCATCCATAGATTAGGTCATGCATGATGCGAACACAGGCATGATCATGGAGCAATTTTCTTACTTGTACCACTCAAGTCCGTTCATTCAAGCTCGAACACTTCAGTTTTTTTTTGTCAACGCGATAGCGTCTTGGGTTGAGTCGGATGGACTAAGCGTGACGTAAATGTGCGCAACTGTTGGCACCGATCCGGGCACCAAACACGGGAACAGACCGCCTGACGGGGCTCTCTGCGGAGGCGCGGATGGTCCGCGACCTGGTGCAGGAGCGGCTCCTCATCTGCACACTTCTGGACGGTTCGTGTCTGGGGCTGGATGGTCCGCGATAGCGCAGAGGGTCTTCTTCTCCGTGAAGAACCCTAAAACTCGCCCCGGGAGAGATTTCGTCGAGGGGGATAGTTCCAAGGGGTTGCTCCAGGCCGGCAAACCGCCTAGTGCTCCTCTAATTGGCGTAGAGCCGAGTAGATATTGTTGTGGAAGACTAAACTAGATCTAATCCTAAGGCTAAATTACTCCTACTCCTAGGAATTGGAAGAATGAAAAGGTAAAACTGATAAATAGATTTGATTTGATCGATTGTGTGGGGTTCAATCGGTCCTAGCCCTTCAACTATATAAAGGGGGAGGTCTGGATCCGTTACAAACCAATCTCCCGAGTTAATTCCGCGAATTTAGCTAGCAACCGTAGTAAGAAACTCGGAACCCTAACTGGCTCTATGCGCGCGCGGACCGTCCGGCCTCAAGGCCGGACTGTCCGCCCTGCCTTTTGGTGGGGTTGACGAACCGAAAGCATATGTACTAAGCCTGATGCGAGTCACTGGCTTTTCAACCAATAGGGTGATCATTCAATAGAGCTCTAGTGCATATAGGTCGTTTCATATTGCATCTTTCTCGGCCATGACCATGGATCAAAAGGTATAGAATGGAGGTGTCCCCCCAGCCTGAATAGACAAAGGGACTATGCATGTACCATGGGTTCATCGTCGTACCATTCCACATTTGGATATGAAAATATATCGACGATGAGTAGGCGGGTGGAGAGCATCCTAGTATCACAGGATGAATAGGCGAGGCTTGTTGCGTCACCCTTCGAGCTGTTTTATTCAGTCGTTTTGTTCGGTGTTTCTTTGCTGGCCTATTGCGTAGAACGACCTTCTTGCTAGCATACTTGGAGAGTAATTGATTAAAAGTAGGGCCGACTTTGACTAGCCGACCGTGTGCGTTACATGTGTTTTGCCCTTGCATCCCCTTTTTTGCTTTGTGTGGAGACTGGTGTCTCTGTCCATGGTGGGCTGTTCGGCTTGGTTGGCCAAATCATCTGCATGAGCATCGTACCATCCGCGCGTAGGTGCCGGATAGTCCGTGATGCTCAAGGCAGGGACCTTTGCTCGACTGTTCGATTGAGCCTGCCCCCTGGTGCCTCCGGACTTGTTAGTCTTTTTGTCCGAAGATTTCCGAGCAATTCCTCCTTGTGTATATTCGACATGAGAGGATCACCTGTTGGGGACTTGTTCTCAAATGCTTAGAATTAAGAACAAGGCAACATAGAAAGTGTTAAACGTTAAAGTCCTTCGTCCTTCGAAGCATTATCTCCCTTCGGATATAATAAATTTCGGACGAAGTTTATGAAGTACATGCCTTCATAAACACAATAAATGATGAAGAAGGATCCATATACAAAATATGGAAAATAATATAAACACTTCAAACATTATTACCAATTTATTTTTATTTATCTCACTATATCAACAATAATAAATTATAAATGTACCTTCGACTCGAAGGAAAGCAAGAGTAAAAGCGCGACGCGAAAGCGAATGCCAAGTCAGCGTGAACAATACGGGAGTACTGTTCATCTATTTATAGGCACGGGTCGCAGCCCATGCAAAATTACATCCAGGCCCTTTGCTTTTGATAATAATTCTATAGTAATCTATCGGGGTCTAAATAGTCTTTTCCTCTTTAAGTCAGTTTCCTCTTTTCTGCCATCATGCCCAAGCTTCCTTGCGCACAGCTTCGGCTCTGTTCCATCCTTTGTTCTTGTTTCGTGCTTCTTCACGCTATGGTTTCAATTCAAGTCTGAAGGTACCTGTTCATGCTTTATACTTCCAGAAACATTGTTAAATCATATTTTTGAGGACCTTCGGAAGCCGAAGGCCCCCAACAGTAGCCCCTCGCAATATTAATTTGTTAGAATAATAAATTCAGATTGCGAAATGGACGAAGGCCCTGAGCCGAAGGTCCGAAAAAACACCTCCCCTTTGCTAGAATAGCAACAGTCACTGACAAGCGGGGCTTTCCAATTTTCAACGCACTAGGCGTATAAATAAGAGCACATCATGGGCTCATTTGGTATGCTTTCTTGCCATCTGCTCTTGCTTACTCAATTTTTAGCTCTTGCGCACCAACACTTGCTTGGCTTTTTTAAATTTTTAAGCTTCGGCTTTGAGAGTACTTTCTCAGCATTTTCGAAGATGTCTGAGAAAGCTGTCGCTGAATCAAAGCTGAGCCTTTCTGAAGAGATGAATCTCGGCTTTCTTGCATCAATAGCAAAGACAAATACAGAGAAGATTACTAGGGAGATTTTAGAGGGTTTATCTGAATACACTGGTGATAGTGACAGTTATGATGTGGAAAGTGGTGGTGAAGATTCCGAAGATCGACCCTGGCGACCAAGCCATGCAGTTTTTGGAAAATCAAGCATTAAACAAAGTCATCTTGTCAATATGAGGGGTAGATATTTTCGGGATTTATCTATTGTGAGGGCTGACGAAGGAGAGAAAACTTGTCCTACTCCCGAGGAAAATGAAGTCGTGATATTCTGAAGTTTCTTCAAGGCTGGGCTTCGGTTTCCTTTAAGCAGTTTCGTGGTAGAAGTTTTGAAGATATTTGAAATCTGCCTTCATCAAATTACTCCCGAAGCAATCTTAAGGATGGGAATCTTCGTATGGGCCGTGAAGAGCCAAGGTTTGGAGCCAAATGCAAAAAGTTTCTGCAGTATGCATGAGTTATTATATGAGACGAAACCCTGGGGTAAAGAGCAATATCATAACAATTTTAGCCGTTATAGCTTCGGTGCCCGCTCTGGGTCAAGCTGTCTCGTGCTAACTTTTCGGAAGATATGGCCCGGGGACTGGATGAAGGAATGGTTCTATGTGAAAAATGACTTGAAGACACGAGAAGATATTAAAGATATCATAATGCGCCCTATCTGGCAGCGTTTCGGCCTTCGGAAACCGAAGGTGGATATTGACGAAGCAGCCGAAGAATGCCAGAGGGCCTTCGGCGTAGTTTGCTCTTTCATCGGGACAAGATATTTGATCCTGGAACACATTGCCTTCAAAGTATGGCCACTTGTAGAAAAGTGGGAAATGCCAAAGGAAACCATCAGCAAAGCTGACGAAGGTGGGCTGGTTAGGTTAAAATACACCTTGAGATATGGAGATAAATTTGTCGAGCCAGATGATGATTGGCTTAAATGTATTGAGGCCACAAGCGATGAACTGCTTGGGCCATACTCGAAGGCAGAAGATACTGCACTATCTGCGGCCTTCGGAGGCCAGAAGAAGAAAAGACTTAACCGAGTTTTTGATGCCATTGGGTTCGTCTATCCTGACTATCGTTACCCAATACGGGGTCAAAAAAGAAAAGATACAACTTCTGTGAAGGAAGATGCTTCAGCCGCTCCTAGTGAGCCAGCGCTAAAGAGGAAAAAGATGAAAGTTCTTACGCACCGGCCACGCTATATTGAACCGGCCACAGTGCCTGAGTTTGTCGGTGAGACCTCTTCGGCCACTGAAGCCAAGGAGCCAACTCCTCTGCATAATATTGTAGAGCCAGCCATAATGCCGGAGTTGGAAAAAATGGAAGAATCGAGGGCTGAAGAGACAAAGACATTAGAAATTCTAAGTCCTTCAGCCAGAGTTGAGGTGCCAATGCCAATGCCTAGGGCACAAAAAGACCTCACAACAACTCCCAAGAGAAAAAGAATGGTTAACGTACTAGATGTGCTGGAAACAATAAAATCTTCAAGCTCTACTTCGAAGATAGATGCCGAAGTTCCAAAGACACAAATTGAGGCCGAAGCTGCCAAAAGTCAAGCGGAGACTGAAACTGGGCTTTCAGGGCCTACCAAGAGGGAATTTTTGGGAATTGAAAAAGAAACGGAAAAATAATCTGCAGAAGAAATTTTATCTGAGAAAACCGCCACACCTATTCCCGAAGCATCTTCCGAAGCTCCTAACTATGTCTTATGTCATGCTTCGGGTAAAAATCTGACCGAAAAAGAAAAACGGGAAGCTCAGTTCTATGCGCAAAAATTGAAATATCCAACAGGGGCGCTGATATTCAACGGCAGCGGAGAAGAAGACTTCTTGTATTGTCTCCCTGACAGCAAGGAGATTTCTGTTTGTTGGGAGATGAGCAAGAGCTTCGGATTCCCGACATTAGAAGATGGGCTTTCGGTGTTGTCAAAAGACGAGCTGGCCGATAGCTTAGCATACAATAGTTTAAAGGTGAAAAATGAGATCTTTGTATTATTTTTTTTGAAGCCAAAACTTTTCATTTGCTTAAACTTATTAGCGCATTTTTTGCAGGGCCTTATACTTAGCAATGCCCTCAGGGCACAAAAAGATGCCGAAGATGAAGGGTGTACCATAGCCTTGAGCAACCTTCGTTCCGAAGTAATTGAACTAAGGAACGAAGGTCTCGAAAAAGATAAAATATTACATTCGTTGGTGGATAAAATAAAAGAAGACGAAGCTGCTTTCAAAACTCAAGCTGAGGCCCAGAAGCGCGAAATTGAGGATCTTCGGCAACAGCTAGCCGAAGCTAAAGAAAAATGCACAGTTGAAGAAGCTAAACGAGAAATTAGTGAACAATGGGCAAATCATTTAGAGAACAACGTTGAAGAGCTTCGTACATCCAAGAAAAGGTGTTATGAAAAGTCTATAGAATGTGTTAAGAAAATAAAAACCAGCTTCGCCAGCGTTGGCGCGTTCTCAAGTGAAGAAAATTTCATAAGGGGCGACCCCGAGGGCCCAATTGAATGGATCAGCCACGAAGTTGAAGCTTTTGAAGAAGTTTTGAATGGCCCCGGAGACATATGTGCCTTCTCAGGTGCTAGGGGGATTGCCACTGTTTTGGAGAGAAAAGGCTGCGATCATGTGAAATCCTTGGAACAAACCGAAGCCGACTTATCTTCTGAAGACATAAAAGACCCTTCGGCCGAAGCTAGTTTGGTTGGTGGAAAGTTTTTCACCGACATCTAGGAAAATGGTGGCCGGGAGATGGCTCAAGAAATTATACGGAAAAGCGAAAAAGATATTCATGACGCTAGAAAAGTAGCAGAGACCGCCGAGAAAAGTGCGGATCTCGAAGGGCGAATAAGTATTGACCACTAGTTTTTGGCTTTTTGTTGTAACTTTTTGATTTCGAACATGTTTACACTTTGTAACACAGCCGCACTTTCTCCTCCCTCAGAGCCCGCCGAGCCATTAGCGGACCTCAACGTAAAGGGGGATGACGAAATTAGAAAAATGGTCGAAGCTATCATGGACAAAGTTGTTGATCAACTTCTAAACGAAGCTGCAGAAATAGTTCTAAGGGAAGATTAGATGTTATTGTAAAAACATTTGGAATGTAATATTTATTGGACAATATGTGTAATATTTTATAACTTTGAATGTAATATATAAGCTATTTATGATTCAATTCTTTACGATGCATGAAACTTTACGTACATACCGTTTTTGAGCCTTTGGCGAAAAAACACCTTCCCTTCTTTTCATGCTTCGTAAATAATATCCATATTTCATAAAAACATCCAATCTTTGTAAAATCAGTAACCAATAGATCTTTTCATTTTAGAGTTTGACGAAGGTATGCTTCTTCAATAATTATTTTTGTGCCTTGGCACTGTTTCTTCGAAACAATCTCCGAATATCAACATTGAACCCCCTTCTTGCGTCATCGATGCAATATGATGTATGATGTTATGCTATGCAAATGATGTGATGATGTGATGTTATGCAAAATGATATTTGCCGAAGATCAACATTTATTTTTCACCGCAAGCCTCCCTTAGGAGCTTCTTCGCCTTTTACTTCAACGGAATCAGCGTTTATTTTTCGTTGTAAGCCTCCCTTAGGAGCTTCTTCGCCATTTACTTCAGCGGAATCAGCGTTTATTTTTTGCTGTAAGCCTCCCTTAGGAGCTTCTTCGCCTTTTACTTCAGCGGAATCAGCGTTTATTTTTCGCTGTAAGCTCTGCATTCCCTTTGGAACGACTTTTGAGCAGAAAACTTACGCTGCGCTCCCTTAGGAACGACTTTTTGTTGCTTCGAGAAACTTACACTGCGTTCCTTAGAACAACTTTTTGTTATTTCGGAGATTCTCCTTGTAACCATAAGTTCTTATGCTTCGGCAAGTTTTTTTTTGGACTCCGTTACTCTGTGGAGAAGGTATATTTTTACTATGGCAAAAACGAAGCTATTACAAGAAATTGAAGACGATAAAAAGCACTTAGGCTTTCAATAATTGTTCTTTATTAAAAAGAAAATGATACTGAATGCAAAAACTAATGCGGAGGTAGGATATTTGTTAGTAAATATGCTTCGATTCTGGCACAGTACTATTGACTGTGCGAGCTTCGGACTCTTCTCTGAAGTCTCGTTGGTGGTGAGTATGCTGACTCCCTTCTAGCTGTTGGCCTCGTTGTATTGGTGGTGGAGGTAGAGGTTGTTGCCAAGATGCCTGAGGTTGGCTTGCCGAAGCAACAGAAGCTGCAGGGTGGTTGCCCACATACTCTGGAATATAAGGGGAGTGGTACGAAGCAGTATGCATAACTTGCTTCGGCTGGCTCTGTTGGGCTGCAGCTTCTGCTATCTCCTTTTGTTTCTGGATGGTGACATGACACATCCTGGTGGTGTGGCCCTTGTCCTCACCACAGAATAGACAATAAATTTTCCTGGGCTGATCCCCAAACCTTCCTCCGAAGCCCCTGGCACCTCTGCCCCTTGGAGCTGGGGGCCGAGGATAGCTCTGCTGCTGCCCCGAAGCCTGGGAGGAATATTGCGGCCTCTGCTGCTGGCTTCCCCTGTCAGCATTCTGAGTGGAATGAATCGATTTGACATGTCTAGGATGAATTCTTCCTCCAAAGCCCCTGGCTATTTCGGAGAACCTATAAGCTTCCTCCCTTCTCTGTCGAAAGTCATTGTCAGCTCGGATGTATTCATCCATCTTCTGAAGCAGTTTCTCCAGAGTCTGAGGGGGCTTCCTGGCAAAGTATTGGGCTGAAGGTCCTGGCCGAAGCCCCTTAATCATGGCCTCAATGACAATTTCATTGGGCACTGTTGGCGCTTGTGCCCTCAGGCGTAAGAACCTTCGGACATACGCCTGAAGATATTCTTCTTGATCTTGGGTGCACTGGAATAAAGCTTGAGCAGTGACCGGCTTCGTTTGAAACCCTTGGAAACTGGTAATTAGCATATCCTTCAGCTTCTGCCATGATGTGATTGTTCCTGGCCGAAGAGAGGAGTACCAGGTTTGTGCAACATTCTTGACAGCCATGACGAAAGACTTTGCCATGACTGCAGTATTGCCACCATAGGAAGATATCGTTGCTTCGTAGCTCATCAGAAACTGCTTCGGATCTGAGTGTCCGTCGTACATGGGGAGTTGAGGTGGCTTGTAAGACGGAGGCCAAGGTGTAGCCTGCAGTTCTGCTGATAGAGGAGAAGCATCGTCAAAAGCAAAATTTCCATGATGGAAATCCTCATACCAGTCATCCTCGTTGAATAAGCCCTCTTGATGAAGCTCTTTGTGCTGAGGCCTTCGGTTCTGCTCATCTTGAGCAAGATGGCGAACTTCTTCAGAGGCTTCATCTATCTGCCTTTGCAGGTCAGCTAGCCTAGCCATCTTTTCCTTCTTCCTTTGCACCTGCTGATGGAGCATCTGCATATTTCTGATCTCTTGATCCAAGTCGTCCTCCTGAGGCGTTGGACTAGTGGCCTTCCTCTTCTGGCTTCGGGCCTCCCGAATAGAAAGGGTCTCCTGGTTGGGGTCCAGCGGCTGCAGAGCGGCAGCCCCTGTTGCTGAAGCTTTCTTTGGCGGCATGACGAAGGTCTATGCTTGCCGAAGGTGTTCGAAACTCAAAAAGTGGAAGTGAGTTCACCGGAGGTGGGCGCCAATGTTGGGGACTTGTTCTCAAATGCTTAGAATTAAGAACAAGGCAACATAGAAAGTGTTAAACGTTAAAGTCCTTCGTCCTTCGAAGCATTATCTCCCTTCAGATATAATGAATTTCGGGACGAAGGTTATGAAGTACATGCCTTCATAAACACAATAAATGATGAAGAAGGATCCATATACAAAATATGGAAAATAATATAAACACTTCAAACATTATTATCAATTTATTTTTATTTATCTCACTATATCAACAATAATAAATTATAAATGTACCTTCGGCTCGAAGGAAAGCAAGAGTACAAGCGCGACGCGAAAGCGAATTCCAAGTCAGCGTGAACAGTATGGGAGTACTGTTCATCTATTTATAGGCACGGGTCGCAGCCCATGCAAAATTACATCCAGGCCCTTTGCTTTTGATAATAATTCTATAGTAATCTATTGGGGTCTAAATAGTCTTTTCCTCTTTAAGTCGGTTTCATCTTTTCTGCCATCATGCCGAAGCTTCCTTGCGCACAGCTTCGGCTCTGTTCCATCCTTCGTTCTTGTTTCGTGCTTCTTCACGCTATGGTTTCAATTCAAGTCTGTCACACCCGGTTTTAAGGGACAAAGCTGGGTGCATCTCATACATGCGCCAAGAAGACAACATATATAATAACAGAGTGTATAGAGATAAATGTCATAAAACATCAGAGTATTTATTACATAGCGGAAGACTTAATACAAAATAAAAGAATAAACATAAAATGAACTAAGGATCGTCGGCGCCAATGTCAACTGAGAAACGCCACCTAGATCAGATCATACTCCTCGCCTTGTGGCTCCTCCTGAACCACTCGTTCCTCTCCTGTGGGGGGGGGGGTGTGAGACAGCAAGAGTGAGCTCACATACATTCATCGCTCAACAAGTTGTGGGGAATAATGGGGCATGAACTCACCAAAGGTGGGAGTTCATGAAGTGTAAGGCTGATCAATGAAATAAAGGCTGAAGCTGAGCATTGCTTTTAGAAGTTGGTCAAAATTTTATTAGCAATTATTAAGTGTAAGTAAATACCAAGCCATAGTAATAATAAATAAAGGTAATAGTAAAATAATCCCAAATGCAATGAAATGACAGGTTAAGTTTAAGTTCCATAGATTAATCATGTGAGTGTCCGAGCCGCTCATGACCGTGAGCACGGCTAGTATACCAGTTTTACACTCTGCAGAGGTTGCGCATCTTTACCCACAAGTCATGTTACCCATTTGCCACGGAGTTGATCAGACTCCATACACCTCTACCGAGGAAGCGAGGCAGGGTACCACTACGAGGCCTTTACAAAGTTCCACTAGCTTCAGACTACCCGCTACAGTTTATAGGAAGCTCCAGTGCAGGGTTCTTGCCTGACCGCCATCGCAGCAAAATCAACCCAAGGACCTCCCTACACTGACCACTCCCCTACTGCCCTTGCCCCTTTCGGGTAAGGTAGCCGTCCACTAGCTTTCCTAGTTAATCAGCCAAGGGCGTCTCATTAAACCCTTGTGGTAGCACTGTTTTCCCGGGTGGTTCTCCATGTTCCCATTAACATAATGATCTTATCATGAACATAAAATAATGAACAGATAATAGAAAGTGTAGTCATGAATCATAAATATCTTTATACCCAAATCCACATAAAGCAATAGCATGTACTACCCAAAAATTTAGTGGTAAAACCAGTGGTGAAACAAGGTATAAAGATAGTCAAATCTAGGGTAACCTATTGGGTCCCAGCAAAATTAACCTATGCAGATCATTATGATTAATAAGAACATGAATGGGTAAAAGAAGTGATCAAGGGCACAACTTGCCTTCAACGAGCTCCTGCTCAGCAGTCTCTACCAGCTGAACCTCAGAATCCTCTATAGCTTGCTCGTCTACTCGCATCAACACAATACATACATAGTATAGCAAGAATTAACATTACACCAACCATGTAAACAAAATACACAGTAATAATCTAGACACTAAAATGAGATTATAGGAACTGGAATTATTAATTTTGGAGTTATAGATTTTAAGTTATGGATTTTCTAATGTATTGTGTATTTAATACATGATCAAGTACTAGATGAATTTTAATGTGCCATTCATGCCAAAACAGAGGCACAAATGGATAGACAATAATATTATGAAAATTTAGAAACTGGAATGGACCAATTTGGAGTTCATATGCATTTTCTATGAATTAAACAAGTTTCTGCAATTAAATTTGTACTAAAAATCTATTTCTAAATTAATTTTCCTGGTTTTTCAGTTATTTGGACTGGGCCTCGAATACCAGAAAGAGCAGGGCCAGCAGGTAAATTATCCTAGACTCAGCCGACAGTGACACTAGACTGCGGGTTCATTTCTGTAAAGCTCAGGGTTTCTTTCGCAAAGTCATCGGCCGAAGGGGTATTAAGGATTTCAGACCGCCCGATCAAGAATGGACGTGCTAGATTAGATCAGGCAAGTTCTGAACCTGCATTCATTTCTGGTCGCCGGATCAGAGATCCACGGCTCCCAGACACGATCGCCCTCGATCTCACTCATGTCGTACGATTGAAATCCAACGGTCCGAATCCTATCTAATCGAACCGGTATGTGGCATCTAATCCGTGCCGTTCACGGGCAGATCAACGGCTCTGATACTCTCTCCTACCTCCAGGTTGCGCGGACGGCGGCGCGCACCCAAGGCGACGGAAGCCCACCGGCGAACGCGTCCAACGGTGAGTCCCCGACCGATTCATGCACCCAAATCGGTTTTCATGGACACTCGACTACCACGAGTCACATGGATCACTCCCAATCACGAACCGTTGCGCCCAGGTCCCTGCCCACGGCAAAGCATCGAATCACGGCGGCATCACTACGGCGGCGAGAAATCAGCCCACCCAAGGCTCTGATTCGGTCGGGTGAGAAGGAGCAAATCATTCCATGCGACATTGCGAAGCTACTTGGTCCGATTTCTGACCCCGAACGGCATCTACCATGGATTTCGCCCACGGCGGCAAGGCTCGCCAGGCGCCCCAAATCTCACCGGATCAATGCTATGCATAGAGAAGCATCGGACGAACTCGGTGGGGGTGTTTCTTACCAGAAATCGACGCGCAGATCACCACGGCGATGGGAGCGGCGGCCCGGTAGCAGCACAGAGTCCACGGATCCACGGTGCCGCCCGACTACCGACGAGGAATCCCCGCGCCCGAGAACGCTCCCAGCCTTTTCCTGTGGTCACCAACGGCGGCAGGATGGAGGACCGTGGCGGCGGTCGTGGTCGGGGTTACCGGCGCATGAGTCCCGGCCACATCGACGAGAAGCCCTATCACGCCCAAAGCCGTACACACCGGGAAGATCCTGGCGCATAGCAGACGGCCTGCCGACATCCACACCGCGGCAACCCGCACTCGCTGCTCCCCTTTCTCTTTCTCTCGACGGTGCGAACACGACGGCGCTGCGCACTGGCTTCTCTAGTCGGCCGAGACGACAACACTCCCAGAGCCCAGTTATATGGCGAGTTCGGCAGGCCGAGCCGATTTCTCCGGCCATGGCTTTGACCCGCGCCAGCGCTGCGTACGTGCGCGAATCACGCGCGGTTCGCCCGCGGTCCGTTCGAGCGGAGAAGACGGAGACGAGCAGGTCATACGGCTGGCAAGTGGGGCCAACGGTTCGGTGGGAGCAAGCGCGCGACACACCCACGTGGACCCGCTGACGGATGGGCCCGCACGGTCAGCCGTGGCGTGGCCAGTGTTCAGGTGGTAGTGGGCTGCGCGCAGTGAGGAATGGGAATTGGGCCAAAATGGAGGTAGGCTGTCCATGAGACTTTTATTCTTTTCCTTTTATCTTTTCTTTTTTTTCCTAGCCCAATTCGAATTCGAATTTTGAATTCGAACCTTGTGCAAATTTTATCCCCCAATCACATTGTGAAATGAAAAATACCAATTTTTTTTGAAATATAACTATTGGTATTAGTTATATCACCTTTCTCTCTTTCTTATTTTTAAACCCTTTTTTCAAATTTAGGGTTTTAATTCCACTTCTAATATCTATTAACTTATTATTTTTATCCTTATTATTCTATTTAATGCACAAGCATATAAAACTCCAACAAAATGCTCTTTATTTTATTTTTATATCATTTGTTTTTAATTAAGCACTGATTATTATATGTGTGCTCTTTTTATGATGCAATTATGACACACAAAATAAGGAGATCTCTCTATTATTCTTTGTATACAACTTTGAGTATTACAAATCCTACCCCCTTAAAAATAATCTCGTCCTCGAGATTTAGGAAGGACTAGAGAAAAGATGGGAAAAATCTACGCGAAGCTCTTCTTCTCTTTCCCAAGTTGCTTCATCCTCTCCATGGTGACTCCATTGCACTTTGCACATCTTTATCACCTTATTTCTTGTAACTCGAGTCAATGTATCAGGAATCTTGACAGGACTCTCCGTATAAACCAAATTTCTTTCAACACTGAGCTCTTCCATTGGTAACTGTTTCTCAGGGACACGGAGACACTTCTTAAGTTGAGATACATGGAATACATTATGCACATCAGATAGATTATCAGGTAGCTCGAGTTGATAGGCCATCTCTCCAACTCGCCTAAAAACTATGAATGGTCCAATAAAGCGAGGGAACAATTTGTCCTTGACTTTAAATCTCCTCATTTCACGAAGTGGTGACAT
The DNA here is from genome assembly GCF_902167145.1 of Zea mays. Taxonomy (NCBI): domain Eukaryota; kingdom Viridiplantae; phylum Streptophyta; class Magnoliopsida; order Poales; family Poaceae; genus Zea; species Zea mays. The sequence continues at coordinate 75,102,246 of NC_050099.1, forward strand.
CTTGAGGTACACATGATCACCTTTCTCAAATTCCAGTGGTCTTCTATTATCAGCGTCGCTCTTTTGTCTGGTCTGAGCTACCCTCAAATTCTCCCGAATTATGCGGACTTGTTCTTCTGCCTCTTGAATAAGTTCAGATCTAAAGAAATGTCTCTCTATTCTGATCCAATATAGAGGAGTCCTGCATTTCCTGCCATACAGAGCCTCAAAAGGGTGACATCTTTAGACTATCCTGATAGCTATTATTATATGAGAACTCAGCATAAGGTAGCCTATTGTCCCAACTACTACCATGCTAAAGGGCACAAGCTCTCAACACGTCCTCCAATACTTGGTTAGTCCTTTCAGTCTGTCCATCAGTATGAGGTAGGCCGAACTAAAATTCAACTTCGTAGCCATATTCTCATGAAAACTTTTCCAAAATCTGGAGGTAAAATGTGATCCTCTATCCAAAATGATCTCCTTGGTACACCGTGTAGAGACACATCCAAGACATATATACTCTGTCAATTGAGATCCCTTGTAAGTAGTCTTGACTGGAATGAGATGAGCCACTTTGGTCAGTCTATACATAATAACCCATATAATCATATCCTTTCTAGGTGATATGCAATCCAGTAATAAAATCCATACCGATCTCTTTCCACTACCAGTCGGGTATCTTTAGTGGGTGCAATCGTCCAGCTGGCCGTTGATGTTCGACCTTGACTCTTTGACATACATCACACTTAGCCACATGTGCAGCAACATCTCTTTTCAGTCCATACCACCAATACTTTTGCTTCAAATCTTGATACATCTTAGTGCTACCAGGGTGGATAGAATAATCAGAATCATGGGCTTCTTTCAATATAGTCTCACAGAGGCTATCAATCTCTGGAACACATATCCGATCTTTGAACCATATAGTACCTTGCTCATCCTCCGTGAATTCCGGAACTCGACCTTCCGTAATCAGATCCTTAATCTCTTGAATTTTAGCATCACCAACCTGACCTTTACGAATCTCTTGCTCCAAGGTAGGTTCCAACTCAATGGTAACTCCTTCCGTATGAGTAACAATTCCCAAATTGAGTCTCTCAAAGTCTTTTGCTAATTCATCGGGCAGTTGGACGACAAAAGCGGAGTGAACATGCTCCTTCCGACTCAAGGCATCTGCAACCAAATTCGCCTTGCCTGGGTGATAGTGAATCTCCAAATCATAATCCTTAATGAGCTCCAACCAACGGCGTTGCCTAAGGTTGAGATCCTTCTGAGTGAATATATACTTCAAACTCTTATGATCCGTATATACTTGGCACTTAGTTCCCATGATGTAGTGTCTCCAAATCTTAAGTGCATGCACAACGGCAGCCAGTTCTAAGTCATGAGTGGGGTAGTTCAATTCATGTTTCCGCAACTGACGAGATGCATAGGCGATCACATGACCTTCTTGCATAAGCACACATCCAAGTCCTTGGCCACATGCATCACAATAAATATCAAATCCTTTATATAGATCTGGCATAACCAACACTGGTGGTGACATTAACCTCTTCTTTAGTTGATCAAAGCTATCTTGGCACTTCTTGCCCCACTTAAACTCTCTTCCTTTCTCCAGAAGCGAGGTCATAGGCTTAGCAATCTTAGAAAATCCTTCAATAAATCTCCGATAATATCCTGCAAGCCCCAAGAATCTTTGGACTTCAGTAACTGTAGTGGGTATGCTTCACACCACTATCTCCTTGACTTTAGCAGGATCCACTGATATTCCTTCATTAGAAATGATATATCCAAGGAATGGCACCTCATAATTCCAGAACTCACATTTACTGTACTTGGCGTAGAGTCATTTATCTCGTAGCTTCTGTAGCACCAATCTCAGATGTTCCTCATGATCACTATCACTCTTGAAATAAAAATATATTGTCGATGAAACCACGACGAATCTGTCCAGATCATGAGCACCTTATTCTTCAGATCCATAAAATAGGCTGGTGCATTAGTTAGTCCAAATGACATAACGGTGAACTCATATAAACCATATCGGGTCGAGAAAATTATCTTGGGAATATCCGATGGCCTAATCTTCATTTGGTGATAACCCGGTCGGAGTTCAATCTTCGAGAATACCTTGCACCCCTCATCTGATTAAATAAATCCTTAATGCAGGGTAACGGATACTTGTTCTCCACAGTGACATCGTTAAGGGACCTATAATCCACGCACATCCCTTGCGATCCTTCTTTCTTCTGTACAATTAGAACTGGCGCTCCACAAGGTGAAGAATTCGGACGAATATATCCAGCCTCTTGTAATTCCATTAATTGCTTCTTAAGTTCCTTTAGTTCTTCTACGGACATTCTGTATAGCCGTTTAGAAATAGGAGCAGTCTCAGGTAAGAGATCAATGACCAACTCAACTTCAAATCTTTGTCCTTTGGAACTGGTGAGTTCTATGGTTCCCTTAGCACAGTGTATAAAGTGCCTTTTGCCTTTCTTAACCATGACATACCAAGGATCACGTCTATAGTGCTCTGTTCTAACACTATAGGGGTAGTCCATCTGGGTTAGGAACACAGGTAAGAAAGAAAGGATTGTAGACAAGGCATGTAATTACGGAGCATGTTACTTTGGGGAATTTATTAGCTGAATGTGTCACCTACTAAAGCTAATTCATTACCTTATGGTGGTACATGCTAAGATGCCCGTCTATACTATTTCACTCAATCAAAGAAGCAAATCAGGCATTGATCATCAGAACAATCAAACAACATTTTTTAAAATAGAGAAAATAGTTTTTTTGGCCTCCTATCTCTTAAAAATGTCATAGGGGTAGGATTCCAAAGTGTGAAATCCATCTTGTCTTAGAGTAGAAAAGATAAGAATGATCAGAGTAGGACAGTAGAAGGTGACACAAGATCAAGATGAGTATAGAAAGAATCATAGTGAGACAAGTATAGAATGAATCAGAGTAAGTTAAGTAGGTAAGGGTTTTGTCCATTTCTATCTAGGTTTTGTCCTACAGTCAACATTTCCTCTGATACCACTTCTGTCACACCCGGTTTTACGGGACAAAGCCGGGTGCATCTCATACATGCGCCAAGAAGACAACATATATAATAACAGAGTGTATAGAGATAAATGTCATAAAACATCAGAGTATTTATTACATAGCGGAAGACTTAATACAAAATAAAAAAATAAACATAAAATGAACTAAGGATCGTCGGCGCCAATGTCAACTGAGAAACACCACCTAGATCAGATCATACTCCTCGCCTTGTGGCTCCTCCTGAACCACCCGTTCCTCTCCTGTGGGGGGGTGAGACAGCAAGAGTGAGCTCACATACGTTCATCGCTCAACAAGTTGTGGGGAATAATGGGGCATGAACTCACCAAAGGTGGGAGTTCATGAAGTGTAAGGCTGATCAATGAAATAAAGGCTGAAGCTGAGCATTGCTTTTAGAAGTTGGTCAAAATTTTATTAGCAATTACTAAGTGTAAGTAAATACCAAGCCATAGTAATAATAAATAAAGGTAATAGTAAAATAATCCCAAATGCAATGAAATGACAGGTTAAGTTTAAGTTCCATAGATTAATCATGTGAGTGTCCGAGCCGCTCATGACCGTGAGCACGGCTAGTATACCAGTTTTACACTCTGCAGAGGTTGCGCATCTTTACCCACAAGTCGTGTTACCCATTTGCCACGGAGTTGATCAGACTCCATACACCTCTACCGAGGAAGCGAGGCAGGGTACCACTACGAGGCCTTTACAAAGTTCCACTAGCTTCAGACTACCCACTACAGTTTATAGGAAGCTCCAGTGTAGGGTTCTTGCCTGACCGCCATCACAGCAAAATCAACCCAAGGACCTCCCTACACTGACCACTCCCCTACTGCCCTTGCCCCTTTCGGGTAAGGTAGCCGTCCACTAGCTTTCCTAGTTAATCAGCCAAGGGCGTCCCATTAAACCCTTGTGGTAGCACTGTTTTCCCGGGTGGTTCTCCATGTTCCCATTAACATAATGATCTTATCATGAACATAAAATAATGAACAGATAATAGAAAGTGTAATCATGAGTCATAAATATCTTTATACCCAAATCCACATAAAGCAATAGCATGTACTACCCAAAAATTTAGTGGTAAAACCAGTGGTGAAACAAGGTATAAAGATTGTCAAATCTAGGGTAACCTATTGGGTCCCAGCAAAATTAACCTATGCAGATCATTATGATTAATAAGAACATGAATGGGTAAAAGAAGTGATCAAGGGCACAACTTGCCTTCAACGAGCTCCTGCTCAGCAGTCTCTACCAGCTGAACCTCAGAATCCTCTGTAGCTTGCTCGTCTACTCGCATCAACACAATACATACATAGTATAGCAAGAATTAACATTACACCAACCATGTAAACAAAATACACAGTAATAATCTAGACACTAAAATGAGATTATAGGAACTGGAATTATTAATTTTGGAGTTATAGATTTTAAGTTATGGATTTTCTAATGTATTGTGTATTTAATACATGATCAAGTACTAGATGAATTTTAATGTGCCATTCATGCCAAAACAGAGGCACAAATGGATAGACAATAATATTATAAAAATTTAGAAACTGGAATGGACCAATTTGGAGTTCATATGCATTTTCTATGAATTAAACAAGTTTCTGCAATTAAATTCGTACTAAAAATCTATTTCTAAATTAATTTTCCTGGTTTTTCAGTTATTTGGACTGGGCCTCGAATACCCGAAAGAGCAGGGCCAGCAGGTAAATTATCCTAGACTCAGCCGACAGTGACACTAGACTGCGGGTTCATTTCTGTAAAGCTCAGGGTTTCTTTCGCAAAGTCATCGGCCGAAGGGGTATTAAGGATTTCAGACCGCCCGATCAAGATTGGACGTGCTAGATTAGATCAGGCAAGTTCTGAACCTGCATTCATTTCTGGTCGCCGGATCAGAGATCCACGGCTCCCAGACACGATCGCCCTCCATCTCACTCATGTCGTACGATTGAAATCCAACGGTCCGAATCCTATCTAATCGAACTGGTATGCGGCATCTAATCTGAGCCGTTCACGGGCAGATCAATGGCTCTGATACTCTCTCCTACCTTCAGGTTGCGCGGATGGCGGCGCGCACCCAAGGCGACGGAAGCCCACCGGCGAACGCGTCCAACGGTGAGTCCCCGACCGATTCATGCACCCAAATCAGTTTTCATGGACACTCGACTACCACGAGTCACGTGGATCACTCCCAATCATGAACCGTTGCGCCCAGGTCCCTGCCCGCGGCAAAGCATCGAATCACAGCGGCATCACTACGGCGGCGAGAAATCAGCCCACCCAAGGCTCTGATTCGGTCGGGTGAGAAGGAGCAAATTATTCCATGCGACATTGCGAAGCTACTCGGTTCGATTTCTGACCCCGAACGGCATCTACCATGGATTTCGCCCACGGCGGCAAGGCTCGCCAGACGCCCCAAATCTCACTGAATCAATGCTATGCATAGAGAAGCATCGGACGAACTCGGTGGGGGTGTTTCTTACGGGAAATCGACGCGCAGATCACCACGGCGATGGGAGCGGCGGCCCGGTAGCAGCACAGAGTCCACGGATCCACGGTGTCGCCCGACTACCGACGAGGAATCCCCGCGCCCGAGAACGCTCCCAGCCTTTTCCTGTGGTCACCAACGGCGCGCAGGATGGAGGACCGTGGCGGCGGTCGTGGTCGGGGTTACCGGCGCATGAGTCCCGGCCACATCGACGAGAAGCCCTATCACGCCCAAAGCCGTACACACCGGGAAGATCCTGGTGCATAGCAGACGGCCTGCCGACACCCACACCGCGGCAACCCGCACTCGCTGCTCCCCTTTCTCTTTCTCTCGACGGTGCGAACACGACGGCGCTGCGCACTGGCTTTCTCTAGTCGGCCGAGACGACAACACTCCGAGAGCCCAGTTAGGGCTTGTTCGGTTAGCTCTCAATCCATGTGGATTGAGTGGGATTGGGTGGGTTTAAATCCCGAGCAAGTCAAATTTCTTCTTAATTTTTTCCAATCCCATCCAATCCATGGGTAACGGGATTAACCGAACAATGCCTTATATGGCGAGTTCGGCAGGCCGAGCCGATTTCTCCGGCCATGGCTTTGACCCGCGCCAGCGCTGCGTACGTGCGCGAATCACGCGCGGTTCGCCCGCGGTCCGTTCGAGCGGAGAAGACGGAGACGAGCAGGTCATATGGCTGGCAAGTGGGGCCAACGGTTCGGTGGGAGCAAGCGCGCGGCACACCCACGTGGACCCGCTGACGGATGGGCCCGCACGGTCAGCCGTGGCGTGGCCAGTGTTCAGGTGGTAGTGGGCTGTGCGCAGTGAGGAATGGGAATTGGGCCAAAATGGAGGTAGGCTGTCCATGAGACTTTTATTCTTTTCCTTTTATCTTTTCTTTTTTTTCCTAGCCCAATTCGAATTCGAATTTTGAATTCAAACCTTGTGCAAATTTTATCCCCCAATCACATTGTGAAATGAAAAATACCAATTTTTTTGAAATATAACTATTGGTATTAGTTATATCACCTTTCTCTCTTTCTTATTTTTAAACCCTATTTTCAAATTTAGGGTTTTAATTCCACTTCTAATATCTATTAACTTATTATTTTTATCCTTATTATTCTATTTAATGCACAAGCATATAAAACTCCAACAAAATGCTCTTTATTTTATTTTTATATCATTTGTTTTTAATTAAGCACTGATTATTATATGTGTGCTCTTTTTATGATGCAATTATGACACACAAAATAAGGAGATCTCTCTATTATTCTTTGTATACAACTTTGAGTATTACAAAGTCCGAAGGTACCTGTTCATGCTTTATACTTCCAGAAACATTGTTAAATCATATTTTTGAGGACCTTCGGAAGCCAAAGGCCCCCCAACATCACCAATGATGATGTTTTTTCCTTTGCCTTTATTGGCCACTTTTGGCCGAACCAAGACCTTTTTGTTTGCTAGCTCTATTGTATTGATAGGAAATGGTCGTGTGTCCACTTGCATCTCCTAAAAACTCAACCGGACCTCATTTATGGCCGATTGTATCTGTCTTCGGAAAATGTTACAAGTCATTATGGCAAATACTAGCAAAGCAAATGCACAAAGTAAAATGCTCAAAGTAAATGCGAAAAGTAAAGTAGGGACAACAAAACTCTCCAATTTTTAGAGGTATCGAAGAGTCGACACTCTCCACTAGTCCTTGTTGGAGCACCCGCATAAGAGTATTGCTCCACTTAGTCCTCGCAAGAACCAAGTGCTCACTATGAGATGATCCTTTGCCTCTCCGGCGTGGTGGATCCCTCACGACCGCATATAATCATCGAGTTGGTCATCAACAAATCATCAGGGGTGATCACCGAACTCCAATCACCACCGAGTCGTCTAGGTGATGCTGATCACTAAGAGTAATAAGTCATAGACCTTCACTTGACTAAGAGAAGCCTAATGCATGCGGTGTGTGCTCTAGGTGGCTCTCATGCATACTAATGAGGTCCTAACATGGGATTATGATTTTGTTAATCACCTCACTAGGCTTTGTAGAGTTGCAATACTGTAGCAATAAGTTCTAGGTGGTTGGGGTGGCAAGACATTCAATATGGCTGGTGTAGGGGATATAAATAACCTACCCACCAAAAACTAGTTGTTATACAGTTTATTGTGCATGGGCGCACCGGACAGTCTGGTGCGCCACCGGTGTGCCAACGGTGCGCTCACAACGACTAGTTCTGCTTAGAGTCACATCGGACACAACACAATAGTTGTCTGGTGTACATCGGATAGCCCGGTGCCAGGCTAAACATCACCTTCCTAAACTGCGTGCTCTCGGGATTCTAGGGTTTGCTCTCGGGCCCTCTGCCATGGAACCACTGGACAGTCCGGTGCACACCGAACAGTCCGGTACCCCTAGGACAGCAACACTTCTTTTTTTCTTGAGTTTTCTAAACAGATTTCGATTCTAACTTGTGAGTGAGTTCTTGAGTGACACATAGTACTAGTTGTGAGTGTGAACATGCATAGACACTACCTTGGTTATCTCTTGGTTAAACTACTCATCCACAACCCCTCTTCATAGTACGGCTAAAATAAAACAGAAGTCCTAAATCTATATCAAGTGTCTCACAACTCCTTCGACACTTAGGATATGAAGACCTTCATCTTTTCATTCACCTTTTTCAGTCGTTGCTTAAGTTCTCATCTGAGGGAATGTTTTCATGGTTAGAGCGCAACTTCCTGCATTGTGACCTAACTTACCATTTGCTTTGCAAAATACACGTTAGTCACAAGTAATCTTACGTTGTCATTAATCACTAAAATGAACTAGGGGCCTAGATTCTTTCAGCTACAACACAAGTGAAACCTCCTTAGGCTATGTCATGCTTTGATTTTACTAAATCCTTGTGCAATAAGATGATACATATGATGTGTATATTCTGTTGGGCGCAACATGGCAAAGAGAATAAATTGCACCTCTAGGATGACATGAGAAAACGAATGAAGAAAGGAGGGCTCGACTATACAAACCTGCACCTATTCAACTTGGCTATGGGTGGAGGCTTGTAAAATCTAGACTCATTGTGTGACCATATTTTGAGAGCCAAATACAGTGCAAGTGGGTTACTATTGGAGGCCTAAGAGGGAAAAGGCATCTCTTATACATGGCATGGTGTAGCATAATCACAGGGTTTCTAACCTTTTAGAAGGGGCTAGTCTATCGAACTGGGGATATTAGCCAAATTAGGATATGGGATGATCCTTGGATAGGACATGGTGTAACTGAAAGGGAAATATGGTTAACCTTTTCCTATGATTAATTTTGGTGGTTGATCGTCAACACAAACACATGGACTAACTAGTTTGCCAAGTATTCATGTACTACAGGTGCATAAAGGTTCAACACAAACCAATAAATATTCAAGTTAGGGATCTAATTTGAAGGAGCAAAAGGAACCAAGTGTGATGTGGTCTAGTGCACCGGACTGTCCGGTGTGCCACCGGACAGTGTCCGGTGCATCAGGACCATACAGGGTCCAAGCAGCCACTCTCGGTTTTCGCAGGCGCGCTCCGCTATAATTCATCGGACTATCCGGTGGGCCGGCGGGCAAAGGCTATCCAACACGCAACGGTCAACTCTGACAGGTGAACAGTGAGCAACAATGCCACGCAGAAGTCAGAGCAGCAAAGTCAGAGGGGCACCGGATGGCACCGGACAGTCCAGTGCCGCAAGAGGACAAAGCCCCCAACGGTCGACCGGGCTCCAGACCCTAATGGTTGGGTGACGTGGCGGCGCACCGGACAGCCTACAGTGCTTGTCCGGTGGCGCACCGTACTGTCCGGTGCGCCCATCGCCAGCAGCCTCCCCAACGGCTACTTTGGTGGTTGAGGGCTATAAGTACCCCCAACCACCACAACTCCAAGCATCCAAGATTTCTGAAGTTCATATTCAATATGAGAGCTCTAGCATTCACTCCTAGACACAATTTAAAAGATCAAAGCCCTCTCCAAGTCCCAAATTCATCTCAAATACTAAGTGACTTGTGAGAGATTGATTTCGTGTTCTTTTGAGCTCTTGTCTCTTGGATTGCCTTTCTTCTTTGTCATTCTTGCTCTCAAGTGACTTGTAATCAAAGCAAGAGACACCTAAGAGTGTGGTGGTCCTTGCGGGGTCTTAGTGACCCATTTGATTAAGGGAAAGGCTCACTCAGTCTAGGTGACCGTTTGAGAGAGGGAAAGGGTTGAAATAGACCCGGTCTTTGTGACCTCCTCAACGGGGATTAGTTTCTTTGGAACCGAACCTCGGTAAAACAAATCACCGTGTCATTCGCTCGTTTCTCATTCGATTTGTTTTCCCCTCTCTCCCGAACTTATTATTTGTTCTAACGCTAACCCCGGCTTGTAGTGTGTGTTTAAAGTTGTAAATTTTAGATTACGCCTATTCACCCTTCCTCTAGGCGACATTCAATTGGTATCAGAGCCCGATGCTTCATTAGGGTCTAACAACTCGAAGTGATGTCGGGAGATCACGCCAAGAGAGAGATCGTGACCGGTGACAAGCATGCAAGCTCGGGGAGAACCCTTTCAAGGGAGTCCAGCCACAAGCATAAGGAGGAATCATCTTCCTCCAACAAGACGCATCGGAAGGGTGACAAGAAGAAGAAGATGAAGAAGGTGGTCTACTACGAGACCGACTCTTTGTCACCCTCCACGTCATCAAGCTCCGACTCTTCCGTCGCTTTTAAGCGCCATGAGTGCAAGAAGTATAGTAAGATGCCCCTACGCTATCCTCACATTTCTAAGCGTGCTCCATTACTTTCCGTTCCCTTAGGCAAACCACCATATTTTGATGGTGAAGATTATTGTATGTGGAGTGATAAAATGAGGCATCATCTAACCTCACTCCACGAAAGCATATGGGATATTGTTGAGTTTGGAACGCAGGCACCGAAGGTAGGGGACAAGGACTACGACTCGAACGAGGCCGCCCAAATACAACACTTTAACTCCCAAGCAACTTCTATACTCCTCGCCTCTCTATGTCGAGAGGAGTATAATAAGGTGCAAGGACTAAAGACCGCCAAGGAAATTTGGGACGTCCTCAAAACCACGCACGAAGGGGACGAAGTGACCAAGATCACCAAGCGGGAGACGATCAAGGGGAGCTCGGTCGATTCGTCCTCAACCAAGGAGAAGAGCCGCAAGCAATGTACAACCGGCTAAAAACCATGGTGAACCATGTGCGCAACCTCGGGAGCACCAAATGGGATGACCATAAGATGGTCAAGGTTATTCTTGGATCTCTCGTATTTCGTAATCCTACTCAAGTTCAATTAATACGTGGGAATCCTAGATATAAACTAATTGAAAGTCGCCTGAGGGGGGGTGAATAGGCAAATCTAAAATTTATAATCTTTAAGCACAACTACAAGCCGGGGTTAGCGTTAGAAATATAATCGAGTCCGAAAGAGAGGGCGAAAACAAATCACAAGCAAATAAGGCGGATGACACGATGATTTGTTTTAACGAGGTTCGGTTCTTGCAATCCTACTCCCCATTGAGGTGGTCACAAAGACCGGGTCTCTTTCAACCCTTTCCCTCTCTCAAACGGTCACCTAGACCGAGTGAGCTTTTCTCTTCAATCAAACGGGACACTTAGTCCACTACAAGGACCACCACAACTTAGTGTCTCTTGCTTTGATTACTGTTGGGGACTTGTTCTCAAATGCTTTGAATTAAGAACAAGGCAACATAAAAATGTTAAATGTTAATGCCCTTCGTCCATTGAAGCATTATCTTCCCAAGGGTATGATGAGCTTCAGACGAAGGTCATGAGCAAAGATCACGAAGGTCATACCTTCGTGATCAGAGTTGTGAAATAGTGAAAGATGAAATATAAAATATAAACATTGAGGAATAATATATCTAGACACATAAACTTATTCATATATTTCATTATACAAACTTGAATATTAAAACATAACATTTAATCACATTTATACCTTTGTTTTGACAGAAGGCAATAATCCAAATGTCGCGTGCAAGTGATTACAAGATTGCGTGAACAGTACAGTGGTACTGTTCATCTATTTATAGGCACAGGGCGTGGCCTGTGTGAAATTACATTTATGCCCTTTACAATCGATTACAATCATGACACAAACTATCATGGGTCTATAGGTCATTCCATCTTTAAGTCGGTTCACTCCTTCGTCATGAGACATGTCACTATGCCGAAGCTTTATGGGTGATAGCTTCGGCACTGCTTTTGAGAGGATCTGTCGAATGTGTTTCTTTCTTCAGGATCTTTGGCTACGAAGCATACCCCCAACAGTAGCCCCTTCGTGGTGTTAGATCATTTTTCGTAACGAGCTTGATCCGTGAAAAAGTCTCTTAGGCTTTGGGATGCCGAAGATCCGAAAAACACCTTCCCTGAGCTCGTTGCCGAGAAACGATTAAAATAATTCGAGCGCGAGGTGGCCCCATCATGCAGCAGTTACGCGCGTCCTGGCGATTCACCTTCTTGGGCTTTGTGCCCCACCGTTCAGTGGGTGTGGGCGGCTGTTTGTCCGGTGCGGAAGACTTGACGATTTACCTTCCCACCTACGGCACTATATAAACAGACATGTAGGTGTGAAGTTACCACAGCATTCATTGCTATTGCACTGTTTTGCTGCCAAAAATTTGACCATAGCCGAAGCTTGCTTACTGCATCCTCAACCGAAGCTATTCATTTTGCTCAAGCTTCGTAATAAGAAAGAGCTTCGGTAAAGTTAAAAAATTTCAACTTGATCAAAAAGCAAGAAATTCAATCATCAAATGGCTAGGGTACGCTCAACACCTAGGGTTACTCACGACGGAGAGGAAGCCGAAGGTGCCGAAACTGCTCCAATCTCTAAAGTGATGAAATGGTCAGGGCTGGTAGTATCGGAGGATGCACCTGCCGCTGAAGCTGAGCAGGTTGATGCTGAGGAAATTGAATCTGAAGATGATTACAGTGACGTGCCATCTAAACCCAGCCACCTGGAGTTTGGGAAATCCACCATTATCGAAGGTGATATGTCTAAGCTGGTGAAGTTAGGTTATTTCAGTAAAGCAAAAAAGGAGTTGGTTCGTTTTGGCGGAGAGGAAATGACTCCGAAGCCGGAAAAAGATGAGGTGGTAGTCTTCAAAAGCTTCTTTAAAGCATGATTAAGATTTCCTTTGAATGGGATGATTGCTGATGTTTTGAAGAAGTTTGGGATTTACCTTCTTTAACTAACTCCTAACGCCATCGTTAGGCTTAGTGTCTACATCTGGGCCCTCCGAAGCCAAGGGGTAGAACCATTTACCGAAGGCTTCTGCCGAGTACATGAGCTTCATTATCAAACAAAAGCTAGAGAAGATGGGCTGCATGAAAACTTTGGCTGCTACAATTTTTCTTATCGCAAAAATACAAAGTTTCTAGTTATCAGCTATCGTACCAAGTGGCCAGCTGGCTAGAAGACTGAATGGTTTTATGTCAAAGTTGATGAAGAAAAGGAGAAGCTGGTCCAAAGTCCACTAGAATTAATCTTCGGAGAAACCAGGCCCCAGTGCAACATGACACCGAAGAGTCCAAGCCAAATTGCACTGGGCGAATTTCGAGTTATTGTGGAGCATATTGGCACTAGGGATATGGTGCAAGAATTCTTGGCTTTTAGAGTGTTTCCAACTTTGAGAGAGTGGGACATGCCGAAGCTCAAGGGAGAAAAGAAAAAGGGGGAACTTGTTCGGTTGCCCTATTATTAAAAATTCAAGAAACATTTCAAAGTATCTTGCCAAGAATGGTTAGACACAATTGAAGTTATGTGCAACAAAATTCTTGGCAATTATTCTAAAAAAGAAGATCAACTAATGACTGTAGCCTTCGACACTCGTCCGAAGCGAAGGTTAAACCGGGTGATGGATGCTCTGAACTTTGAGTATCCTGACTATGAGCGACTGGACCGAGGTGCTGAATGACAGAAGAGAAAGAGAGTTGCCAGCGTCCTGAATAAAGAAGCTGCTGAATTGGTGAAAGATGATGAAGAAAAACTGAAAAAGAGAAAGCTGAGGCCTGAGCCGAAGACAGATGCTTCGAAGAAAAGAAAGGTTGCGGCTCCGAAGCAGAAGGCAACTGATATAGAAGAAGAAACTGCTGCAACACCTTCTGCCACCGACATGGAGGAAATCTTAAAGGTAATGACTGAATCTTTGCCTATCAGGCTAAGTCCACTGGGGCCGCATATGACGAAGCTTTTTCAGAAGGAAAAGGAGCCCTCGATAGCGAAGAAGGTAGCCGGGCCGAAAAAACGAAGAATTATTACTGTGACAGAAGCTATTGAAGGGACACTGCGACCAGCTTCGGCTTCGAAGGCACCAGTTGTTGAGAGCACAACAGCGACCGAAGCTGCACCTGCCGAAGATGTACATTTAGAAAGCACACTTTTTAATATTGATAAAATACTTCTAGACATGGCCGCAGAAGAAGCTGCTGCAGCCACCGAAGAAACCATGGCCACAGAGCCTGAGAAGGAGAAGAAAATAACCGAAGACGCTTCAGAAGAGGAAATTTTCAACTTTCAAAACTTAGTTGGTCAAGAGTTGACGAAGGCTGAGAAAGAAGAGTTAAAAGAATATGCCATATCCCGCGGATATCAACCAGGGGCACTACTCTTCGGTGGTGTTGACGATGAAAAGTTAGGCTGCGTCTGAGATCAAACCGGAGCGAAGGTTATCGGTACTCTATCAAAGAGTATTGGTTTCCCGAAGCTTGAGACAGACATTAGCCGCTACCGATGACAGCACATCGTCGGTAGTTTATTCTATTCTAATTTCAAGGTAAAAATTTTTCTTTGACTTTTTATTGTTTTGAACAACGAAGGTGTTTTCTAACGAAGGTTGCTTGTGCACAGAGTATGTTGTTGAGTAAAGCTTTGAGAATGCAACAAGATCTTGAAGATAAAAACATGAAGTTATAATTGAGGGTTTAGAAAGCAAAATAAAAGATCAAGCAACTGCTCTTGAAAAGAAGGATTTCGAGCTTCAGACAACAGAAGGTTTATTGGCAGAAGCTAAAGCTAAAATTGCAAAGTTAAATACGGAGCTTCTCTCAAAGTCAGAAAGCTTCGAACAGGAAAAGCAGAAGTTAAATGCTAAATTTAAGACTGAGGTCGAGAAAAGTTCGAATCTGCAAAAATCATTGACAGAGCTTCAAAACAAATGTCTGGAGTTCAATAGCCGATGTGTACAACGGCTGAAGCTGATCTTCAATTCGGTTGGAGCCAGCTGTGAAAATTTTAGTCCTTCGACTGAAGACCTACCGGGGGCCTTCGAACATATCGAGAGTGAAGTTGATGACCTTGATGAAATTATAGCCGGACATGGTGATTTTTGTGCCCTGGTAGCTTCTCGGGGTACAGCTGTCGCCTTCCTAAAATCTGGTTGCACACAAGGAAATATTGTTAATAGACCCAACTTTAGTTTATCACCGGCAGATCTGGTTGACATTCCCAATCTTGCCCGAAGCATAGGAAACAAATTTATAAAACTAGTATGGACGAAGGGTGGACGAAGCATAGCTAGTGACGAAGCTCGAAGTCATCTTAAGCCGGTAACAAAATCATACCTTGTGCTTACCTTTCCCTTTAAACTTGAATTTTCCTTACAATACTTTAATATGTACAGGATGACGAAGATGAGGAGCAAGTTGACGAAGCTGAAGAGCGTGAAGTCGAAGCTTAATAGATAATGATGAAGCTTGAATAGATAGCTGTGGAAAAAACTCTAAGAACTCTTGTAATAACCTTTGTAAATAATATTGTAATTTGAGAATTAGATTTCACTCTGTAAACTTTGTCCATACCTTGTAATATATTTTTACCTTTCCATCAATGTATGAAGTGCTTCGATGTGAACAAAACTTGTACTTGCATTGAACTGCTTTGCTGTGGACGAAACTAGCATTTTTTGAGCCGAAGGCGAAAAACACCTTCCCTTCTTTTCGTACACAATGAAGCATGAAACAACTTCTTTTTCTCTTTTTGCCGAAGCCTTATTTTTAGAGCCGAAGCATCCGCCTGTGTCTGTATGTTATGATGATGATGATCCTATGTATGTCTAAATGAATGTTTATGAATGCAAATGTATGATGTAATGTGTCGTGCAAATGAATGTCCAAACACACACATACAAAGCCACAACCATAGCCTTCATTCCCTGGGGAATGACCGAAGTCTCTTTGCCATTTATTTTTCGGCTTCATCGCTTATTTTTCGGTGTATCAGCGCTGACTTTTCGCTGTAAGTTCTGCATCCCCTTAGGAACGTCTTTTGAACTTCTTCGCCTTCTATTTCGGCGGTATTCGCGTTGACTTTTCGCGCTTCGCCTTATATTTCGGCGGTATCAGCGTTGACTTTTCGCTGTAAGCTCTGCATTCCCTTGGGAATGACTTTTGAGCAGAAAACTTACGCTGCGCTCCCTTAGGAACGGCTTTTTGTAGCTTCGTCGTGCTCTGCATCCCCTTAGGGACGACTTTCGAGCTTCTCCCTGTTTTTTTCCCTGCACTCGATGGTGCATGCTCAATTTTTACATTTACATTTTTTGGGGGATTTTGCTCTTGTAGAGCTGAAATAAAAAAAGAAAAATTACATGCTATGGCCCCATTAAAAACCTTTCTCCCCCCTTTAGAAAGGAAAATGGTGCCATAGGAAAAATAAAAAGATTACATCAAGCTATACATAATATCGCCGAAGCTCATCCGCATTCCAAGATCTAGGAATGTCGTTGCCGTCCATATCCTTCAATCTGTAAGAACCGGGTCTTGACAAAGATACTACTAGAAAAGATCCTTCCCACTTCAATTGTAGCTTGCCTACTGTATCTGGGTTAGCCACTCTCCGAAGTACCAAATGCCCTGGCTTAATGTTCTTTAGCCGAACTTTTCTGTCACGCCATTTTATTGTTTCGGCTTGATATTTATTGATGTTCTCCATGGCCTGAAGCCTGATCCCTTCTATAGCGTCTTTTGCCACAAAATAATCAGCTTAATCCTCTACCGAAGCCACTGTTCTTATTGATCCTGCCTTAGCTTTTTCTGGGGTTATTGCTTCGTCACCAAACAATAGTTTGAATGGTGTAAAACCTGTTGACCTTGATATTGTTGTATTGTGGCTCCACACCACTTTGATCAATTCATCTAGCCACTTTCCTCTGGGCTGATTGAAGATTAACTTCATTATTCCCGTCATTATAATGTCATTAGCTCTTTCAACAAGTCCATTTGACTCCGGATGTCTGACTGATGCAAAATGAATCTTCGTGCCAATTTGTTCACAGAATTCTTTGAAAGCTTCAGCATCAAACTGTGTTCCATTATCCACAGTAATAGCCTTCAGCACTCCGAAGCGACAAACAATATTTTGCCAGAAAAATTTCTGGACAGTGACCGAAGTTATTGTGGCTAAAGACTTTGCCTCAATCCACTTGGAAAAATACTCTACCGCCACCACAACATATTTTAGATTTCCTTGTGCTGGTGGAAGTGGGCCTAGCAAATCGAGGCCCCACCTTTGCAACGACCAAGTGGGTTGTATTAATTGAGTGAGAGATGAAGGTTGCTTCTGATCCCTTGCACATTTTTGACAGCCTTCGCATTTTTGGACTAATTCTGCTGCATCCGAAGCTGCCTTCGGCCAATAAAATCCTTGTCGAAAAACTTTTCCTAACAAGGACCTAGATCCAATGTGAGATCCACACAGACCTGCATGTATCTCTTTCATTAATTCCATACCTTTGGTTCTTGATAATCATTTGAGGAGTGGTGAACAAACTCCATGTTTATACAATTCCCCTTCTATTATCACATATGGTCTTGTTCTTGCCTCCATTTTTTTGTTATAAGCTTCATCACTTGGAAGACAATTTCCTTGAAGGAAAGATATTATTTCAGTTCTCCAGTCTTCACTGTGTATTGGATAAATAGTAAGTACTGCTCTCTCCATGAGCTCAACCGAAGGTGCTTTTATTGCTTCAAAAAATATTTCGGAGGGTAGGGGAGCCCCTGAGCCGCTGATTTGGCTAGCAAATCTGCATGCTCATTTTCACCTCTTGGAATATTTTTGACGGAAAAACCTTCGAAGGAAGCTTCCAACCTTCGGACTGCATCCAGATATTTTTCAAGCTTCGGATCTCGTGCCTTGCTGCTCTTATCCACATGGCCAGTAATAACTTGAGAATCAGTCTTTAGGATGGCCCTTCTTATTCCCATTGCCCTTAGTTTCTGAAGCCCCAATAGAAGTGCTTCGTACTCAGCAATATTATTTGTGCAACTGAAATCCAGTTTGACTGCAAAACATGTTTTGACTTTTGAAGGTGCCACTAGGAACGCAGCTGCTCCTGCACAGAAGGTTCCCCAAGAACCATCGCAGAACACCGTCCATGCTTCGGTATCCTTTCTTGTCCCTTCTTCATGAGCCCCTGGCGTCCAGTCAGCGATGAAGTCTGCTAGCGCCTGGGATTGAATTGAAGATCTGTGCACGTAGTCAATGGTGAATTCATTGAGCTCTGCGGCCCACTTTCCAACCCTTCCAATAGCTTCTCTGTTCCTCATAATATCCTTCAGAGGCTGTGACGAGGGAACAATTATATGGTAAGCTTGAAAATAATGCTGAAGCTTCCTGGAGGCCATTAATACAGCATACAACACTTTCTCCAATTCTGTATAATTTTTCTTTGATAAGCTTAATACTTCGGAGACAAAATATACTGGGACTTCCTTTTTAGTTTGTCCTTCAAGCTTCTCCTGTACAAGCGCCGCACTTACTGCAGAGTGCGAAGCTGCCACATACAATAGCAGAGGAGCCCCTGGCGTGGGTGGAGTTAACGTTGTTAGATCTATCAGGTATTGCTTCAGCTCTTCGAAGGCTTTCTGCTGAGCTGATCCCCATTGAAAGACTTCGGTCGACTTCAGCACTTCAAAGAATGGTAAATTTCTCTCTGCTGATCTAGATATGAATCGATTCAAAGATGCCAGTCTTCCTGTCAGCCGTTGAGCCCCCTTCTTTGTGCTTGGTGGCTCCATCCGAAGAATAGCTTCGATTTTGTTCGGATTAGCTTCGATCCCTTTCGTTGAAACTAGACAACCAAGGAATTTTCCCTTCTTTACTCCAAAGACACATTTTTCTGGATTTAATTTCAGGCCAGCTTGCCTAAAATTAGCAAATGTTTCCTGCAGATCAGCAATGTGATTTTCCTGCTTCGTGCTCTTTACTATGACGTCATCAACATATGTTAGCACATTTCTGCCTATCTGAGAGTGAAAGACTTTGGCTGTCATTCTACTGAAGCTTCCTCCAGCATTCTTGAGCCCCTCAGGCATCCGAAGATAACAATATGTACCACTGGGGGTTATGAAGCTGGTTTTTGGCTCATCTTCCTTCTTCATCTAGATTTAGTGGTAGCCTGAATAACAATCTAGTAGACTCATGAGCTCTGACGAAGCTGCTGCATCTACTAGAGAATCTATTCTTGGTAATGGGAACTCATCCTTTGGACAAGCCTTGTTGAGATCAGTAAAATCAATGCACATTCTCCATTTACCATTGGCCTTCTTCACCATAACAGTGTTGGCTAGCCATTCTGGGTATTTTACTTCTCTGATGACTCCAGCACTAAGAAGTCTTTTCACTTCATTCCGAGCACCTTCAGCTTTGTCATCAGACATTTTCCGAAGCCTCTGCTTTCTGGGTCTGAAGGATGGATCGACATTGAGCGAATGTTCAATGACGTCCCTGTTGACACCACAGAGATCGTTAGCTGACCATGCGAAGACATCTTTGTTGTTGAACAAAAACCTTATTAGAGTTTTCTCCTGCTCCCCAGATAATTGAGATCCCAGCAATACCTTCAGCTCTGCTATATCTTCACATAGAAGCATGAGCTTCGGCTGATCGGCTGAAGCAGCCTTCTCCCTTCTGTATTTATACTGCTCACAAGCTTCGGCTCCATCTATATTATGGATTGCTTTTGAATCTGTCCAATTTCCTTCAGCCTTTCTAGCAGCTTCCTGACTTCCATGAATAGCAATAGGCCCTTGATCTGAAGGTATCTTCATGCATAGATATGCTGGATGAAGAATCGCTTCAAAAGCGTTGAGTGTCCCACGACCAATGATTGCATTGTAGGGGTACTCCATGTCGACAATATCAAACACAACTTGCTCAGTCCTTGTATTGTTGACAAATTCGAAGGTCACTGGCATCGTGATCTTGCCGAGTGCTACGATCTGCCTTCCTCCGAAGCCACAAAGAGGGTGTGTAGCATCATGAATCTTATCCTCTGGCTCTTGCATCTGTCTGAAGGCCTTGGCAAATATAATATCTGTTGCACTGCCTGTATCAACCAGAACATTGTGGACCAGAAATCCCTTGATGACACAGAAATGACCATAGCATCATTGTGAGGGTAATCCTTGAGCTGAAGGTCCTCCTGGGAGAAGGTAATTGGGATGTGAGACCATTTCGACTTGATGAAGGGTCCCTGCACCCCGACATGCTGTACCCTTCTCTGAGCCTCCTTCTTCTGCTTCTTGTTGGCTGGCTCTGAGCATGAACCGCCTA
Source organism: Zea mays (assembly GCF_902167145.1). Classification (NCBI taxonomy): domain Eukaryota; kingdom Viridiplantae; phylum Streptophyta; class Magnoliopsida; order Poales; family Poaceae; genus Zea; species Zea mays. The sequence continues at coordinate 75,122,394 of NC_050099.1, forward strand.
TTATCGGGAGCACCAGCTTCATAGCCGAAGCAGCTTCAGCTTGGTTGTTGAACGAAGCCATCAGCTCAAAAAGTGGAAGTGAGTTCACCGGAGGTGGGCGCCAATGTTGGGGACTTGTTCTCAAATGCTTTGAATTAAGAACAAGGCAACATAAAAATGTTAAATGTTAATGCCCTTCGTCCATTGAAGCATTATCTCCCCAAGGGTATGATGAGCTTCGGACGAAGGTCATGAGCAAAGATCACGAAGGTCATACCTTTGTGATCAGAGTTGTGAAATAGTGAAAGATGAAATATAAAATATAAAACATGGAGGAATAATATATCTAGACACATAAACTTATTCATATATTTCATTATACAAACTTGAATATTAAAACATAACATTTAATCACATTTATACCTTTGTCTTGACAAAAGGCAATAATCCAAATGTCGCGTGCAAGTGATTACAAGATTGCGTGAACAGTACGGTGGTACTGTTCATCTATTTATAGGCACAGGGCGCAGCCTGTGTGAAATTACATTTATGCCCTTTACAATCGATTACAATCATGACACAAACTATCATGGGTCTATAGGTCATTTCATCTTTAAGTCGGTTCACTCCTTCGTCATGAGACATGTCACTATGCCGAAGCTTTATGGGTGATAGCTTCGGCACTGCTTTTGAGAGGATCTGCCAAAGGTGTTTTTTTCTTCAGGATCTTCGGCTACGAAGCATACCCCCAACAATTACAATTGAGTTGAGAACAAGAAATGAGGAAGAAGAAAAGTGATCCAAGCGCAAGAGCTCAAAAGAACATGGCAAAACTCCCTCTTCTAGTCACTATTGCTTTGAGTGGAATTGGGACTTGGAGAGATTTTGATTCACTTTATTTGTGTCTTATATTGAATGCACTAGCTCTTGTATTGAATGTGTTGGCTGAAAACTTGGATCCCTTGAAGTGTTGGTGGTTGGGGGTATTTATAGCCCCAACCACCAAAGTGGTCGTTGGGGAAGGCTGCTATCAAATGGCGCACCGGACACTGTCCTGTGCGCCAGCCACGTCACCCAACCGTTAGGGTTCGACCGTTGGAGCTCTGACATGTGGGGCCACCGGACAGTCCGGTGGTGCACCGGACAGTTCGGTGGTGCACCGGACAGTCACTGTACACTGTCCGGTGCGCCATTTGCGCCTGCTCTGACTTCTGCGCGCGCAGTCCGTGCACTGTAGCTCACTATTCACCTTTTGCAGACGACCGTTGGTGCTGTAGCCGTTACTCCGCTTGGCACACCGGACAGTCCGGTGAATTATAGCGGAGAGGCAATCCCAGAAACCCAAAGGTGGCAAGTTTGGAGTTGGTTTCCCTGGTGCACCGGACACTGTCCGGTGCGCTAGACCAGGGCAACCTTCGGTTGTCTTTTGCTCTTTTTATTTGAACCCTTTCTTAGACTTTTTATTGGTTTGTGATGACCCTTTGGCACCTGTAGAACTTATAATCTAGAGCAAACTAGTTAGTCCAATTATTTGTGTTGGGCAATTCAACCACCAAAATCATTTAGGAAAAGGTTTGACCCTATTTCCCTTTCACTAATGTCTCCCGAGGAAGTGATTGGGAAGTTTGTGAGCTTTGAACTAATGATCAAAGACTCCAAACACATCGTCAACTTAGAGCAAGGCGGCACCTCTACACCAGAGGTACAACCCGTCGCATTCAAAGCGACGGAAGAGAAAAAGGAGTCTACATCAAGTAGGCTTCCAATTGACGCCTCCAAGCTCGACAACGAGGAGATGGCGCTCATCATCAAGAGCTTCCACCAAATCCTCAAGCAAAGGAGGGGGAAGAACTACAAATCCCACTCCAAAATAGTGTGTTGCCGGTGTGGTAAGTCCGGTCATTTCATAGCAAAATGTCCTATTTCTAGTGACAGGGACGGCGACAAGGGGAAGAAGAAAGAAAAGAAGAGGTACTACAAGAATAAGGGTGGTGATGCCCACGTGTGTCGGGAATGGGACTCCGACGAGAGCTCCACCGACTCCTCCACCGACGAGGACGCCGCCAACATCGCCGTCAACAAAGGCCTCCTCTTCCCCAATGTCGGCCACAAATGTTTCATGGCTAAGGACGGCAAGAAAAAGAAGGTACACTCTAGAGCCACCCCTAATATACAACATGTAGTGATGAGGGTAGCTCTAGTGAAAATGAAGATGATTTACTTATTCTTTTTGCCAACCTCAGCATGGAACAAAAGGAAAAATTAAATGAATTAATAGAAGCTATTCATGAGAAGGATGAACTCTTGGATAGCCAAGAGGACTTCCTTATTAAAGAAAACAAAAACATGTTTAATTGAAAATGCTTATGCTCGGAAAGTAGAAAAATGTGAAAATTTATCTAAGGAGCTTAGCATTTATCATAATTCAATTTCTAACCTTAGAGATGAAAATGCTAGCCTAGTTTCTAAGGTTAAAGATTTAAATGTTTGCAATGATTCCATTTCCTGTCTTAGAAATGAAAATGTCATGTTAAAATCTAAGATAGAAGAATTAAATGCTTGCAAACCCTCTACATCTACTGTCGAACATGTTTCCATTTGTACTAGATGTAGAGATATTAATGTAGAAGCTATTGATGATCACCTTGCTATGATTAAACAACAAAATGATCACATAGCTAAACTGACTACTAAAATTAATGAGCATAAACTTGAAAATGAAAAATTTAAATTTGCTATAAGCATGCTCTATAATGGGAGACGCACTGGCATTAAGGATGGCATTGGTTTCCAACAAGGAAGCAATGTCGAGCTTAATGCCCCTAAAAGATTGTCTAATTTTGTTAAGGGCAAAGCTCCCATGGTTTAGGATAGTGAGGGTTACATTTTATATCCTGCAAACTATCCCGAACATAAGATTAGGAGAATTCATGCTAGAAAACCTCACACTGTCTCTCATCATGCATTTATGTATAAAAATGAGGCTTCTAGCTCTAGGCAATCAACTCATGTAAAATTGCCTAAAAGGAAAACACCTACTGCATGAAATGAGCATAACATTTCATTTAATACTTTTGATGCTTCATATGTTTTAACTAACAAATCAGGCATAGTAGTTGCCAAATATGTTGGGGGCAAACACAAGAGCTCCGAAACTTGTGTTTGGGTACCCAAGGTGCTTGTTTCTAACATCAAAGGACCCAAGACTGTTTGGGTACCTAAGAATAAGGCCTAAATTTGTTTTGTAGGTTTATGCATCCGGTGGTTCAAGTTGGATAATCGATAGCGGGTGCACAAACCACATGACTGGGGAGAAGAGAATGTTCTCCTCCTATGAGAAAATCGAAGATACCCAACGAGCTATCACATTCGGGGATGGAAATCAAGGTTTGGTCAAAGGTTTGGGTAAAATTGCTATATCACATGACCATTCTATTTTCAATGTTTTTCTTGTAGATTCTTTAGATTATAATTTGCTTTCTGTTTCTCAATTATGCAAAATGGGCTACAACTGTCTATTTACAGATATAGGTGTTACTGTCTTTAGAAGAAGTGATGATCCAATAGCTTTTAAGGGAGTGCTAGAGGGTCAGCTATATTTAGTTGATTTTAATGAGAACAAAACTGAACTTAACACTTGCTTAATTGCTAAGACTAATATGGGTTGCTCTGGCATCGCCGACTAGCCCATGTTGGAATGAAGAATCTTCCCAAGCTTTTAAAGGGAGAACACGTTTTAGGACTAACAAATGTTCATTTTGAGAAAGACAGGGTTTGTAACGCATGCCAAGCAGGAAAGCAGGTTGGAGCTCATCATCCACACAAGAACATCATGACGATTGACAGGCCACTCGAGCTACTCCACATGGATCTATTCGGCCCGCTAGCTTACATAAGCATCGGCGGGAGTAAGTACTGTCTTGTTATTGTGGATGATTATTCTCGCTTCACTTGGGTATTCTTTTTATAGGAAAAATCACAAACCCAAGATACATTAAAGGGATTCTTAAGACAGGCTCAAAATGAGTTCGGTTTAAGTATCAAGAAGATAAGAAGCGACAATGGGACGGAGTTCAAAAATTCTCAAATCGAAGGCTTTCTTGAGGATGAGGGCATCAAGCATGAGTTCTCTTCTCCCTACACACCACAACAAAATGGTGTAGTGGAGAGAAAGAATAGAACTCTACTGGATATGGCAAGAACCATGCTTGATGAGTACAAGACTCTGGACCGGTTTTGGGCTGAGGCGATTAACACCGCCTGCTACTCCATCAACCGACTCTATCTTCACCGAATCCTCAAGAAGACATCATATGAACTCCTCATTGGTAAAAAGCCCAATGTTTCATATTTTAGAATCTTTGGAAGCAAATGTTTTATTCTTATTAAAAGAGGTAGAAAATCTAGATTTGCTCCTAAGGTTGTAGAAGGCTTTTTACTAGGTTATGACTCAAACACAAGGGCATATAAAGTCTTCAACATATCCACTAGTTTGGTTGAAGTTTCTTGTGACATTGTGTTTGATGAGACTAACGGCTCCCAAGTGGAGCAAGTTGATCTTGATGAGTTAGATGATGAAGAGGCTCCATGTGTTGCGCTAAGGAACATGTCCATTGGGGATGTGTGTCCTAAGGAATCCGAAGAGCCCACACAAGCACAATATCAATCATCATCTTCCATCCAAGCATCTCCACCAACTCAAGATGAGGATCCGGTTTAAAATGATGAAGATGAAAATCAAGAGGATGAGTCACCTCAAGAGAAGGACAATGATCAAGGGGAAGATGATAATGATAAAGACAAGGAAGATGAGCAAGAAATTCATGGTCAAAGACCGCCACACCCAAGAGTCCACCAAGCAATTCAACGAGATCACCCGTCAACTCCATCCTTGGTGACATTCATAAGGGTAACTGAAAGTCACCTAGAGGGGGGTGAATAGGGCGAATCTGAAATTTATAAACTTAAGCACAACTACAAGCCGGGTTAGCATTAGAAATAAGAACGAGTCCGAGAGAGGGCGAAAAACAAATCGTAAGCAAATAAAGAGTGAGACACAAGGATTTGTTTTACCGAGGTTCGGTTCTTGCAAACCTACTCCCCGTTGAGGTGGTCACAAAGACTGGGTCTCTTTCAACCCTTTCCCTCTCTCAAACGGTCACTTACACCGAGTGAGCTTCTCTTCTCAATCAAACGGGACACAAAGTCCCCACAAGGACTACCACACAATTGGCGTCTCTTGCCTCGGTTACAATTGCGTTGATCACAAGAAGAATGAGAAAGAAAAGAAGCAATCCAAGCGCAAGAGCTCAAATGAACACAAATGTCGCTCTCTCTAGTCACTATTTGATTTGGAGTGATTCCGGACTTGGGACAGGATTTGATCTCTTTGATTGTGTCTAGAATTGAATGCTATAGCTCTTGTAATGTGTTGAAGGTGGAAAACTTGGATGCCATTGAATGTGGGGTGGTTGGGGTATTTATAGCCCCAACCACCAAAAGTGGCCATTGGAAGGCTGCTGTCGCATGGCGGGCGACACTGTCCAGTGCGCCAGCCACGTCAGCCAGCCGTTGGGTTCTGACCGTTGGAGCTCTGACTGGTGGGGCCTCTGGGCTGTCCGGTGGTGCACCGGACAGGTCCTGTAGACTGTCCGGTGCGCCAACTGCGCGTGCTCTGTCCTCTGCGCGCGCAGACGCGCATTAAATGCGTTGTAGGCGACCGTTGCACGCGAAGTAGCCGTTGCTCCGCTAGCACACCGGACAGTCCGGTGTGACACCGGACAGTCCGGTGAATTATAGCGGAGCGGCCTCCCATTTTCCCGAAGGTGGCAAGTTCAGCTTTGAGTTCCCTGGTGCACCGGACACTGTCCGGTGGCACACCGGACAGTTCGGTGCGCCAGACCAGGGTGCCTTTTGGGATGTCTTTTGCTCTCTTTGTTTGAACCCTTTCCTGGTCTTTTTATTGGCTTATTGTGAACCTTTGGCACCTGTAAAACTTATAGACTAGAGCAAACTAGTTAGTCCAATTATTTGTGTTGAGCAATTCAACCACCAAAATCAATTAGGAAAAAGGTGTAGGCCTAATTCCCTTTCAATCTCCCCCTTTTTGGTGATTGATAACAACACAAACCAAAGCAAGTATAGAAGTGCATAATTGAACTAGTTTGCATAATGTAAGTGCAAAGGTTACTTAGAATTGAACCAATAAATATTTTCATAAGATATGCATGGATTGTTTCTTTATTTTTAACATTTTGGACCACACTTGCACCACATGTTTTGTTTTTGCAAATTCTTTTGTAAATTCTTTTCAAAGTCCTTTTGCAAATAGTCAAAGGTAAATGAATAAGATTTTGAGAAGCATTTTCAAGATTTGAAATTTTCTCCCCCTGTTTCAAATGCTTTTCCTTTGACTCAAACAAAACTCCCTCTTAATAAGATCCTCCTCTTAGTGTTCAAGAGGGTTTTAAGATACCAATTTGAAAAAATCATCATTTTGAAAGAAAAACTTTTTCTTAAATTTTTGAAAATTGGTGGTGGTGCGGTCCTTTTGCTTTGGGCTAATACTTTCTCCCCCTTTGGCATGAATCGCTAAAAACGGATACTTTGAGTGAAATATAAGCCCTTTTAACTAATTTCTCCCCCTTTGGTTAACAAAATATGAGTGAAGATTATACCAAAGTTGGAGAGTTGCTCGGAGCGACGGCGAAGGAAGAGTAATTTGATCGAGTGGAGTGGAAGCTTTTGTCTTCGCCGAAGACTCCAAATCCCTTTCAATCTATGACTTGGTTTGAAATTCACTTGAAAACACATTAGTCATAGCATATAAAAGAGACATGATCAAAGGTATATTTATGAGCTATGTGTGCAAAACATCAAAAGAAATTCCTAGAATCAAGAATATTTAGCTCATGCCTAAGTTTGTTAAAAGTTTATTCATCTAGTGGCTTGGTAAAGATATCGGCTAATTGTTCCTTAGTGTTAATATATGCAATCTCGATATCTTCCTTTTGTTGGTGATCCCTTAAGAAATGATACCGAATGGCTATGTGTTTAGTGCGGCTATGTTCAACGGGATTATCCGCCATACGGATTGCACTCTCATTATCACATAGAAGAGGAACTTTGGTTAATTTGTAACCATAGTCCCTAAGGGTTTGCCTCATCTAAAGTAATTGCGCGCAACAATGGCCTGCGGTAATATACTCGGCTTCGGCGGTAGAAAGAGCTAAGGAATTTTGCTTCTTTGAAGCCCAAGACACCAGAGATCTTCCCAAGAACTGGCAAGTCCCCGATGTGCTCTTTCTATTAATTTTACACCCCGCCCAATCGGCATCCGAATAACCAATTAAGTCAAATGTGGATCCCCGAGGGTACCAAAGCCCAAACTTAGGAGTATAAACTAAATATCTCAAGATTCGTTTTACGGCCGTAAGTGAAAGGGAAATGTGCCCTTGGGCCATTTCTAAGTATTTTGGTGATTTAGTGTCCAACACAAGTGCTTAAATGTAAAATGGTGGACAAAGTACAAACCAAGGATAAAGGTATGTTTCTCAGACTTAGTACATTGTTTTATGAACTAATGTATTGTGTCTAAGTGCTGGAAACAGGAAAAATCGAATTGGAAATGAGATGGCTTTGTTCAGCCAAAGTCTGCTGAGTCTGGGAGCACCGGACTGTCCGGAGGTGCACCGGACAGTGTCCGGTGCGCCAGGCTGGCTCGAGTGAACTGGCCGCTCTCGGGAATCCACCGGCGACGTACGACTATAATTCACCGGACTGTCTGGTGTGCACCGGACTGTCCGGTGAGCCAACGGTCGGCCGGGCCAACGGTCGGCCGCGCGATCTGCGCGGGACACGTGGCTGAGCCAACGGCTAGAAGGGGGCACCGGACTGTCCGGTGTGCACCGGACATGTCCAGTGCACCAACGGCTCTCTGGCAGCCAACGGTCGATTGCGCCATTTATGGAAAGAAATCGAGCACCGGACATGTCCGGTGTGCACCGGACTGTCCGGTGCGCCAGTCGACAGAAGGCAAGATCAGCCTTCCTAGATTGCTCTCAACGGCTCCTAGCTGCCTTGGGGCTATAAAAGGGACCCCTAGGCGCATGGAGGAGGACACCAAGCATCCTTTGAGCACATTTGATCACTCACACATCATTCTTGCGCACTTGTTCGACATTCTAGTGATTTGAGCTCCGTTCTAGTGTGCTAGTCTTTTTGAGCTCAAGTCTGGGTCTTGTGTGTGCGTATTTGCTGTGATCTTTGTGTCTTGTGTGAGTTGCTCATCCCTCCCTTACTCCGTGATTCTTTGTGAACATCAAAAGTGTAAGGGCGAGAGGCTCCAAGTTGTGGAGATTCCTCGCGAACGGCATAAGAAAAGAAAAGCAAAACACCGTGGTATTCAAGTTGATCATTGGATCACTTGAGAGGAGTTGAGTGCAACTCTCGTCCGTTGGGACGCCACAACGTGGAGTAGGCAAGTTTTGTACTTGGCCGAACCACGGGATAAACCACTGCGTCATCTCTGTGTTGAACTCTTTGTGGTTATCGTATTGTGCAAGATCTTCTCTCTAGCCACTTGGTGATTATTGTGCTAACACTTAACCAAGTTTTGTGGCTTAAGTTTTAAGTTTTACAGGATCACCTATTCACCCCCCCCTCTAGGTGCTCTCAATTGGTATCAGAGCCGTTCTCTTCAAGAAAGGGACTAACCGCCCGAAGAGATGGATCCTAAGGGGAAGGGAATTGTGATCAACGACAAGGAGGAGTCCTTCATCAACGAGCCGAAGGAGGACAAGCCTACTGACTCGGGCTCGGGCCACAGACGCAAAGATGGGAAGAAGAAGAAGACAAGACGCATCAAGGAGATCGTCTACTACGACGACAGTGATGAGTCCACTTCTTCCCAAAAGGACAACGACGACAACGACTGCGAGAGAAGGAAACCGGTTAATTCAAACTTTTCTTTTGACTACTCTCGTATTCCGCAAAGTACAAATGCTCATTTATTATCAATTCCACTTGGTAAACCTCCTCACTTTGATGGAGAGGACTACGGATTTTGGAGTCACAAAATGCGTAGTCATTTGTTCTCTCTCCATCCAAGCATATGGGAGATAGTTGAGAACGGAATGCATTTTGATAGTAGTGATAGTCCCATGTTTATCAATGAGCAAATTCATAAAAATTCACAAGCTACTACTGTTCTTCTAGCTTCTTTGTGCAGGGATGAATACCACAAAGTGAGCGGCTTGGATAACGCCAAGCAAATTTGGGACACCCTCAAGATCTCTCATGAGGGGAATGATGTCACAATGCTCACCAAGATGGAGTTGGTGGAAGGCGAACTCGGGAGATTCGCTATGATAAGGGGAGAAGAGCCAACTCAAATGTACAACCGGCTAAAGACCCTTGTCAACAAGATAAGAAGCTATGGAAGCACGCGATGGACGGACCACGATGCCGTCCGCCTAATGCTAAGGTCTTTTACTGTCCTTGATCCTCATCTTGTAAACAATATTCGTGAGAATCCTAGGTACACCAAGATGACGCCCGAGGAGATACTTGGAAAGTTCGTGAGCGGGCGAATGATGATCAAGGAAGCAAGATACGTGGACGACGCATTGAATGGTCCAATCAATGAGCCTCAACCTCTTGCTCTCAAGGCAACAAGAAGCAATGAGACGCTACCTAGCAAGGTGGCACAAATTGAGGCGGCCGGACTTAATGATGAAGAGATGGCTCTCATCATCAAGAGATTCAAGACGGCGCTAAAAGGTCGCAAGGGGCAGCCAAGCAAGACCAAGACAAAGGGGAAGCGCTCATGCTTCAAATGTGGTAAGCTTGGTCATTTTATTGCTAACTGTCCCGACAATGATAGTGATCAGGATCAAGGGAACAAGAGGGAAAAGAAGAAGAACTATAAGAAGGCAAAGGGCGAGGCGCATCTAGGCAAGGAGTGGGATTCAGATTGCTCCTCTTCCGACTCCGACAATGAAGGACTCGCCGCCACCGCCTTCAACAAGTCATCCCTCTTCCCCAACGAGCGTCACACATGCCTTATGGCAAGGGAGAAGAAGGTATGTACTCGAAACACTACTTATGCTTCTTCAAGTGAGGACGAATCTAGTGATGAGGATGAAATAGATTATTCATGTTTATTTAAGGGCCTAGATAGAACCAAGGTAGATAAGATTAATGAATTGATTGATGCTTTAAATGATAAGAATAGGCTTCTAGAAAAGCAAGAGGATCTTTTGTATGAAGAACATGATAAGTTTGTAGAGGCACAAAAATCCCTTGCATTAGAAATTAAGAGGAATGAAATGCTTGCTTGTGAGTTGTCTACATGCCATGATTCTATTTCTAGCTTAAAGAGCATAAATGATGATTTGAATGCTAAGTTAAGAATAACTAGTAAATCAACATCTTGTGTAGAAAATGATGTTATTTGCAATAGGTGTAGAGATTTTGATATTGATGCTTGTAGTGAACACATAGCCTCTATTGCAAAATTAAATGATGAAGTTGCTAGTCTTAATACCCAACTTAAGACTAGCAAAAGTGAATCTGAAAAATTAAAATTTGCAAGGGATGCATACACAATTGGTAGACACCCCTCAATTAAGGATGGTCTTGGCTTCAAGAGGGAAGTCAAGAACTTAACAAGCCATAAGGCTTCCATCTCCACAAAGGAGAAAGGGAAGGCCCCTATGGCAAGTAATGCTAAAAAGAACCATGCCTTCATGTACCATGATAGAAAATTTTCTAGAAATGTTCATAATGATAGGAGTTGTAATGCTTACAATGCTTTTGACTCTCATGCCATGTTTGCTTCTAGTTCTTCCTATATGCATGGTAGAAACGTGTTTAGAAGAAATGTTGTTCATCATATGCCTAGAAAGAATTTTGTTCATGCTCCTAGGAAAGTTATGAATGGACCCTCTACAATTTATCATGCCTTAAATGCTTCCTTTGCTATTTGTAGAAAGGATAGGAAGATAATTGCTAGAAATTAGGGGCAAAATGCAAGGGTGATAAAACTTGCATTTGGGTCCCTAAGGAAATTGTGACTAACCTTGTAGGACCCAACAAGAGTTGGGTACCTAAGACCCAAGCCTAAATTTGCCTTGCAGGTTTATGCATCCGGGGGTTCAAGCTGGATTATCGACAGCGGATGCACAAACCATATGACGGGGGAGAAGAAGATGTTCACCTCCTACGTCAAGAATAAGGATTCCCAAGATTCAATCATATTTGGTGATGGGAACCAAGGCAAGGTGAAAGGCTTAGGCAAGATTGCAATTTCAAATGAGCACTCTATCTCTAATGTATTTTTAGTTGAGTCTCTGGGATATAATCTACTATCTGTTAGTCAATTGTGCAATATGGGATATAACTGTCTATTCACTAATATAGATGTGTCTGTCTTTAGAAGATGTGATGGTTCACTAGCTTTTAAGGGTGTACTAGACGGCAAACTTTATTTAGTTGATTTTGCAAAAGAGGAGGCCGGTCTAGATGCATGCTTAATCGCTAAGACTAGCATGGGCTGGCTGTGGCATCGCCGCTTAGCACATGTGGGGATGAAGAACCTTCACAAGCTTCTAAAGGGAGAACACGTGATAGGTTTGACTAACGTGCAATTCGAAAAAGATAGACCTTGTGCAGCTTGTCAAGCAGGTAAACAAGTGGGAGGAGCACATCACAGCAAGAATGTGATGACCACCTCAAGACCTCTGGAGCTGCTGCATATGGACCTCTTCGGACCCGTCGCTTATCTAAGCATAGGTGGAAGTAAGTATGGTTTAGTCATTGTGGATGATTTTTTCCGCTTCACTTGGGTATTCTTTTTACGGGATAAGTCTGAGACCCAAGGAACCCTCAAGCGCTTCCTAAGGAGAGCTCAAAACGAGTTTGAGCTCAAGGTGAAGAAGATAAGGAGCGACAATGGATCCGAGTTCAAGAACCTTCAAGTGGAGGAGTTCCTTGAGGAGGAGGGGATCAAGCACGAGTTCTCCGCTCCCTACACACCTCAGCAAAATGGTGTGGTAGAGAGGAAGAACAGGACGCTCATAGATATGGCGAGGACTATGCTTGGAGAATTCAAGACCCCCGAGCGTTTTTGGTCGGAAGCTGTGAACACGGCTTGCCACGCCATCAACAGGGTCTACCTTCACCGCCTCCTCAAGAAGATGTCGTATGAGCTTCTAACCGGTAACAAACCCAATGTATCTTACTTTCGTGTATTTGGGAGCAAATGCTACATTCTAGTGAAGAAGGGTAGAAATTCTAAGGGTGTGTTTGGTTTGACTTTTGGCTTTGGCTTTTGCCCCCTAAAAGCCAAAAGCCAACCAAAGGGTTGGATCCAGGAAGCAGCTTTTTCTAAAAGACGACTTTCTCGTAGTGGAAATCTGAAAGCACCCCTGGACCTGCTTTTAGTGGCTTTCTGTGAAAACATATATCGAAGAATTTTTAATGACTTTTAGTGGTTTCCACCAAACGGTTTTTAGCTTTTTAATAGCTTACAGCCTACAACAGCTTTTTCCACAGCTCACAGCCCACAGCAACTTTTTTCACAGCCACAGCCCAACCAAACAGACCCTAAGTTTGTTCCCAAAGCTGTAGAAGGGTTTTTATTAGGTTATGATTCAAATACAAAGGCGTATAGGGTCTTCAACAAATCATCGGGTTTAGTTGAAGTCTCTAGCGATGTTGTATTTGATGAGACTAATGGCTCTCCAAGAGAGCAGGTTGTTGATCTTGATGATGTAGATGAAGAAGACGTTCCAACGGCCGCGATACGCACCATGGCGATTGGAGATGTACGGCCTCAGGAACATTTGGAGCAAGATCAACCTTCTTCCTCAACTATGGTGCATTCCCCAGCCAAAGATGAAGAACAGGTACCTCAAGTGGAGGCACATGATCAAGGGGGAGCACAGGATGTTCAAGTTGAAAAGGAAGAAGCACCTCAGGCACCTCCAACCCAAGTTCGAGCGACGATTCAAAGGGATCATCCCGTCGACCAGATATTGGGTGATATTAGCAAGGGAGTAACTACTCGTTCAAGATTAGTTAATTTTTGTGAGCATTACTCCTTTATCTCTTCTATTGAGCCTTTCAGGGTAGAAGAGGCCTTGCTAGATCCGGACTGGGTGTTGGCCATGCAGGAGGAACTCAACAACTTCAAGCGCAATGAAGTTTGGACACTGGTGCCTCGTCCCAAGCAAAATGTTGTGGGAACCAAGTGGGTGTTCCGCAACAAACAAGACGAGCACGGAGTGGTGACAAGGAACAAGGCTCGACTTGTGGCAAAAGGTTATGCCCAAGTCGCAGGTTTGGACTTTGAGGAGACCTTTGCTCCTGTGGCTAGGCTAGAGTCCATTCGTATTTTGCTAGCATATGCCGCTCACCATTCTTTCAGGTTGTTCCAAATGGATGTGAAGAGCGCTTTCCTCAACGGGCCAATCAAGGAGGAGGTGTACGTAGAGCAACCCCTGGCTTCGAGGATGAACGATACCCCGACCACGTGTGTAAGCTCTCTAAGGCGCTCTATGGACTTAAGCAAGCCCCAAGAGCATGGTATGAATGCCTTAGAGACTTTTTAATTGATAATGCTTTCAAGGTTGGGAAAGCCGATCCAACTCTTTTCACTAAGACTTGCGATGGTGATCTTTTTGTATGCCAAATTTATGTCGATGACATAATATTTGGTTCTACTAACCAAAAGTCTTGTGAAGAGTTTAGCAGGGTGATGACGCAGAAATTCGAGATGTCGATGATGGGCGAGTTGAACTACTTCCTTGGGTTCCAAGTGAAGCAACTCAAGGACGGCACCTTCATCTCCGAAACGAAGTTTACGCAAGATTTGCTAAAGCGGTTTGGGATGAAGGACGCCAAGCCCGCAAAGACGCCGATGGGAACTGACGGATACACCAACCTCAACAAAGGAGGTAAGTCCGTTGATCAAAAAGCATACCGGTCCATGATAGGTTCTTTGCTTTATTTATGTGCTAGTAGACCGGATATTATGCTTAGTGTATGCATGTGTGCTAGATTTCAATCCGATCCTAAGGAGTGTCACTTAGTGGCTGTGAAGCGGATTCTTAGATATTTAGTCGCTACGCCTTGCTTCGGGATCTGGTATCCAAAGGGGTCTAACTTTGACTTGATTGGTTACTCAGATTCCGACTATGCTGGATGTAAGGTCGATAGGAAGAGTACATCGGGGACGTGCCAATTCTTAGGAAGGTCCCTGGTGTCATGGAACTCTAAGAAACAAACTTCTGTTGCCCTATCCACCGCTGAGGCCGAGTATGTTGCCGCAGGACAGTGTTGCGCGCAACTACTTTGGATGAGGCAAACCCTCAGGGACTTTGGCTACAATCTGAGCAAAGTCCCACTCCTATGTGATAATGAGAGTGCTATCCGCATGGCGGAAAATCCTTTTGAGCACAGCCGCACAAAGCACATAGACATCTGGCATCACTTTTTGAGAGACCACCAGCAAAAGGGAGATATCGAAGTGTTTCATGTTAGCACCGAGAACCAGCTAGCCGATATCTTTACCAAGCCTCTAGATGAGAAGACCTTTTGCAGGTTGCGTAGTGAGCTAAATGTCTTAGATTCGCGGAACTTGGATTGATTTATAGCATACACGTGTTTATGCCTTTGATCATGTTCCTTATGCATTTTGTTGCTTAGTTATGGTGCTCAAGTTGTACAAACACTCCCTGGACCTCACAAGTCCGTTGCAAAGTGATGCACATTTTTAGGGGGAGCTGTGTTACAACTTGACCCTTTGAGACTAACCATGTGCTTGAGTTTGCTTATTTTAGTCTCAAAGGAGGTTTGAAAGGGAAAAGGTGGACTTGGACCATGAAAGACTTCCACTGCACTTCGATGAGAGGGTAACTAATTCCAAGTTCATCTCATGTACTCTTATTGCCTTTGTATTCTTATTGAAGATTTTGGTGAGGCAATGGGGTTCTAGGGCCGAGATTGATCCCGTTTCGGTGCTTGATGCCAAAGGGGGAGAAAATAAAGGCCAGAGCGATAAATGGATCAGCTACCACTTGAGAGATTTTGAAAATAGTAGAATAGAGTTTTTGGTTTGTCAAAACTCTTTTATTGTCTCTCTTGTCAAAAGTTGGCTTCTTGTAGGGAGAAGTATTGATTATGGGAAAAAGGGGGAGTTTTTGAAATCTTGAATCAATTTCTCTTGGAATGACTCTCTTTATGTCTTAACATGTGTGTTTGACTTAGAGATAGAAATTTGAATTTGATTTGCAAAAACAAACCAAGTGGTGGCAAAGGATGATCCATATATGTCAAAATTGAATCAAAACAATTTTGAGTTCTTAGTTGAATTGATTTTGTACTTGTTCTACTTGCTTTATGTTGTGTTGGCATAAATCACCAAAAAGGGGGAGATTGAAAGGGAAATGTGCCCTTGGGCCATTTCTAAGTATTTTGGTGATTTAGTGTCCAACACAAGTGCTTAAATGTAAAATGGTGGACAAAGTACAAACCAAGGATAAAGGTATGTTTCTCAGACTTAGTACATTGTTTTATGGACTAATGTATTGTGTCTAAGTGCTGGAAACAGGAAAAATCGAATTGGAAATGAGATGGCTTTGTTCAGCCAAAGTCTGCTGAGTCTGGGAGCACCGGACTGTCCGGTGGTGCACCGGACACTGTCCGGTGCGCCAGGCTGGCTCGAGTGAACTGGCCGCTCTCGGGAATCCACCGGCGACGTACGGCTATAATTCACCGGACTGTCCGGTGTGCACCGGACTGTCCGGTGAGCCAACGGTCGGCCGCGCGATCTGCGCGGGACACGTGGCCGAGCCAACGGCTAGAAGGGGGCACCGGACTGTCCGGTGTGCACCGGACTGTCCGGTGCGCTAGTCGACAGAAGGCAAGATCAGCCTTCCTAGATTGCTCTCAATGGCTCCTAGCTGCCTTGGGGCTATAAAAGGGACCCCTAGGCGCATGGAGGAGGACACCAAGCATCCTTTGAGCACATTTGATCACTCACACATCATTCTTGCGCACTTGTTCGACATTCTAGTGATTTGAGCTCCGTTCTAGTGTGCTAGTCTTTTTGAGCTCAAGTCTGGGTCTTGTGTGTGCGTATTTGCTGTGATCTTTGTGTCTTGTGTGAGTTGCTCATCCCTCCCTTACTCCGTGATTCTTTGTGAACATCAAAAGTGTAAGGGCGAGAGGCTCCAAGTTGTGGAGATTCCTCGCGAACGGGATAAGAAAAGAAAAGCAAAACACTGTGGTATTCAAGTTGATCATTGGATCACTTGAGAGGAGTTGAGTGCAACTCTCGTCCGTTGGGACGCCACAACGTGGAGTAGGCAAGTTTTGTACTTGGCCGAACCACGGGATAAACCACTGTGTCATCTCTGTGTTGAACTCTTTGTGGTTATCGTATTGTGCAAGATCTTCTCTCTAGCCACTTGGTGATTATTGTGCTAACACTTAACCAAGTTTTGTGGCTTAAGTTTTAAGTTTTACAGGATCACCTATTCACCCCCCCCCCCTCTAGGTGCTCTCAGTAAGGTGAGCTTCCTTAGGGTCGGCTTGGAATCTTGCACACATGCATACGGAAAGCATAATATCCGGTCGAGATGCACATAAGTAGAGTAAAGAGCCTATCATCGACCGGTATACCTTTTGATCTACGGATTTACCTCCCGTGTCGAGGTCGAGATGCCCATTGGTTCCCATGGGTGTCTTGATGGGCTTGGTGTCCTTCATCCCAAACTTGTTTGGAATGTCTTGAATATACTTCGTTTGGCTAATGAAGGTGCCCTCTTGGAGTTGCTTCACTTGAAATCCCAAGAAGTACTTCAACTCCCCCATCATAGACATCTCGAATTTCTGTGTCATGATCCTACTAAATTCCTCACATGTAGATTCGTTAGTAGACCCAAATATAATATCATCAACATAAATTTGGCATACAAACAAATCATTGTCAAGAGTTTTAGTAAATAAAGTAGGATCGGCCTTTCCGACTTTGAATCCATTAGTGATAAGGAAATCTCTTAGGCATTCATACCATGCTCTTGGGGCTTGCTTGAGCCCATAAAGCGCCTTAGAGAGTTTATATACATAGTTAGGGTACTCACTATCTTCAAAGCCGGGAGGTTGCTCAACATAGACCTCTTCCTTGATTGGTCCATTGAGGAAGGCACTTTTCACGTCCATTTGGTAAAGCTTAAAGCCATGGTAAGTAGCATAGGCAAGTAATATGCGAATTGATTCAAGCCTAGCTACGGGTGCATAGGTTTCACCGAAATCCAAACCTTCGACTTGTGAGTATCCCTTGGCCACAAGTCGGGCTTTGTTCCTTGTCACCACACCATGCTCATCTTGCTTGTTGCGGAAGACCCATTTGGTTCCTATAACATTTTGGTTAGGACGTGGAACTAAATGCCATACCTCATTCCTAGTGAAGTTGTTGAGCTCCTCTTGCATTGCCACCACCCAATCCGAATCTTGAAGTGCTTCCTCTATCCTGTGTGGCTCAATAGAGGAAACAAAAGAGTAATGTTCACAAAAATGAGCAACACAAGATCGAGTAGTTACCCCTTTTTGAATATCGCCGAGGATGGTGTTCACGGGGTGATCTCGTTGGATTGCTTGGTGGACTCTTGGGTGTGGCGGTCTTGTAGCTTGCTCATCTTCCTCATCTTGATCATGGGCATCTCCCCCTTGATCATTGCTCTCCTCTTGCGGTGGCTCAACTTCTTGATTTTCTCCTTCATCATTTTGAGCCTCATCCTCATCTTGAGTTGGTGGAGATGCTTGCATTGAGGAAGATGGTTAATCTTGTGTATGTGGTGGCTCTTCGGATTCTTTAGGACACACATCCCCAATGGACATGTTCCTTAGCGCGACGCACGGAGCCTCTTCATCACCTATCTCATCAAGATCAACTTGCTCTACTTGAGAGCCGTTAGTTTCATCAAACACAATGTCACAAGAAACTTCAACTAGCCCAGAGGACTTGTTAAAGACTCTATATGCCCTTGTGTTTGAATCATATCCTAGTAAAAAGCCTTCTACAGCCTTAGGAGCAAATTTAGATTTTCTACCTCTTTTAACAAGAATAAAGCATTTGCTACCAAAGACTCTAAAATATGAAACATTGGGCTTTTTACCAGTTAGGAGTTCATAAGATGTCTTCTTGAGGATTCAGTGTAGATACAACCGGTTGATGGCGTAGCAGGCGATGTTGACCGCCTCGGCCCAAAACCGATCCGAAGTCTTGTATTCATCAAGCATGGTCCTTGCCATGTCCAATAGAGTTCTATTCTTCCTCTCCACTACACCATTTTGTTGTGGCGTGTAGGGAGAAGAGAACTCATGCTTGATGCTCTCCTCCTCAAGGAAGCCTTCGATTTGTGAGTTCTTGAACTCCGTCCCGTTGTCGCTTCTAATTTTCTTGATCCTTAAGCTGAACTCGTTTTGAGCCCATCTCAAGAATCCCTTTAAGGTCTTTTGGGTATGAGATTTTTCCTGCAAAAAGAACACCCAAGTGAAGCAAGAATAATCATCCACAATAACTAGACAGTACTTACTCCCGTCGATGCTTATGTAAGCAATCGGGCCGAATAGGTCCATGTGTAGGAGCTCAAGTGGCCTGCCAGTCGTCATAATGTTCTTGTGTGGATGATGAGCACCAACTTGCTTCCCTGCCTGACATGCGCTACAAATCCTGTCTTTCTCAAAATGAACATCTGTCAGTCCCAAAATGTGTTCTCCCTTTAGCAGTTTGTGAAGATTCTTCATTCCAACATGTGCTAGTCGACGATGCCAGAGCCAGCCCATGTTAGTCTTAGCAATTAAGCAAGTGTCGAGTTTGGCTCTATCAAAATCTACCAAGTATAGCTGACCCTCTAACACTCCCTTAAATGCTACTGAATCATCACTTCTTCTAAAGACAGTAACACCTATATCCGTAAAAAGATAGTTGTAACCCATTTTACATAATTGCGAAACTGAAAGCAAGTTGTAATCTAAAGAGTCTACAAGAAAAACATTGGAAATGGAATGGTCAGGTGATATAGCTATTTTACCCTATCATTTGATGCAATAGGAGTTTTCCTTTTAGGCAATTTAGCACGGGTTGATTGCCTAGAGCTAGATGTCTCACCCTTATACATAAAAGCATGATTAGGGCCAGAGTGAGACTTCCTAGAGTGAATTCTCCTAATCTTGTGCTCGGGATAACCGACAGGGTACAAAATGTAGCCCTCGTTATCCTGAGGCATGGGAGCCTTGCCCTTAACAAAGTTTGACAATCTTTTAGGAGGGGCATTAAGTTTGACATTGTCCCCCTTTTGGAAGCCAATGCCATCCTTGATGCCAGGGCGTCTCCCACTATAGAGCATGCTTCTAGCAATTTTAAAATTTTCATTTTCTAAGTCATGCTCATTAATTTTGGCATTAAGTTGAGTTATGTGATCATTTTGTTTCTTAATTAAAGCTAGGTGATCATGAATAGCATCAACATTAATGTCTCTACATCTAGTGCAAATAGAAACATGCTCAACGGTAGATGTAGAGGGTTTGCAAGATTTTAGTTCAACAATCTTAGCATGTAAAATATCATTTTCACTTCTAAGATTGGAAATGGAAGCATTGCAAAAATATAAGTCTTTAGCCTTAGCAATCAAATTTTCATTTTCATTTCTAAGGCTAGCAAGAGAGTCATTCAATTTTTCAATCCTAGCAAGCAAATTAGCATTATCATCTCTAAGATTGGAAATTGAATCATCACATACATTTGAATCAACCTTAGCTATTGGACTAGCATTCTCATTTCTAAGGTTGACAATAGTATCATGGCAAGTGCTTAGCTCACTAGATAGTTTTTCACATTTTTCTACTTCTAGAGCGTAAGCATTTTTAACCTTAACATGCTTCTTATTTTCCTTAATTAGGAAGTCCTCTTGGGTGTCCAAGAGTTCATCCTTCTCATGAATAGCACTAATTAATTTATTTAATTTTTCTTTTTGTTGCATGTTTAGGTTGGCAAAAAGGGTGCGCAAGTTATCCTCCTCATTTTCACTAGAATTATCTTCATCACTAGAGGAAGCATATTTACTGGAGGATCTTGATTTTACCTTCTTCCTTTTGTCGTCCTTTGCCATGAGTCACTTGTAGCCGACGTTTGGGAAGAGGAGCCCTTTGGTGACGGTGATGTTGGCGGCGTCCTTGTCGGAGGAGGAGTCGCTGGAGCTCTCGTCGGAGTCCCATTCGCGGCATACATGGGCATCACCGCCCCTCTTCTTGTGGTACCTCTTCTTTTCTCTCCTCTTTCCCTTCTTGTCGTCGCCCCTGTTACTGTCACTAGATAGTGGACATTTTGCAATAAGATGACCGGGCTTACCACACTTGTAGCAAACTTTCTTGGAGCGGGGCTTGTAATCCTTCCCCCTCCTTTGCTTGAAGATTTGGCGGAAGCTTTTGATGATGAGCGCCATTTCCTCGTTGTCGAGCTTGGAGGCGTCGATGGGTAGTCTACTTGATATAGATTCCTCCTTCTTCTCCTCTGTCGCCTTGAATGCGACCGGTTGTGCTTCGGGCGTGGAGGGGCCGTTGTGCTCGATAATTTTCTTTGAGTCTTTGATCATCAACTCAAAGCTCACAAAGTTTCCTATTACTTCCTCGGGAGACATTAGTGTATATCTAGGATTACTACGAATTAATTGAACTTGCGTAGGGTTAAGGAAAACGAGTGATCTTAGAATAACCTTGACCATTTCATGGTCATCCCATTTTTCGCTCCCGAGGTTGCGCACTTGGTTTACCAAGGTCTTGAGCCGGTTGTACATTTCTTGTGGCTCCTCCCCTTGGCGAAGCCAGAAGCGACCGAGCTCCCCCTCGATTGTCTCCCGCTTGGTGATCTTGGTCATCTCGTCTCCTTCGTGCGCGGTCTTGAGCACGTCCCAAATTTCCTTTGCGCTCTTCAATCCTTGCACCTTATTATTTGTGGCTTAGAGAGGCGAGGAGTATAGTTGTGGCTTGGGAGTTGAAGTGATGGATTTGTTCGACCTCCTCCGAGTTGTAATCCTTATCTCCCTTCTTTGGTACCTGCACTCCATACACAACAATATCCCATATGCTTTTGTGGAGTGAGGTTAGGTGATGCCTCATCTTATCACTCCACATAGAATAATCTTCATGTCACACCCGGTTTTAAGGGACAAAGCCGGGTGCATCTCATACATGCGCCAAAGAAGACAACATATATAATAACAAAGTGTATAGAGATAAATGTCACAATAATCAGAGTACTTATTACATAGCGGAAGTCTTACAAAATAAAAGATAAATATAGCAGGATCTAAAATATCCTTGGCGCCAGAAAGTCAACTGGGAGACTCCACCTAGATCGAATCGAACTCCTCGATACACGGATCCTCTTGAACCACCTGTTCTTCTCCTGTGGGGGGGTGTGAGACAGCAAGAGTGAGCTCACATACGTTCATAGCTCAACAAGTTGTGGGGAATAATGTGGCATGAACTCACCAAAGGTGGGAGTTCATGAAGTGTAAGGCTGATCAATGAAATAAAGGCTGAGGCTGAGCATTGCTTTTATAAGTTGGTCAAAATTTTATTAGCAATTACTAAGTGTAAGTAAATACCAAACCTTAATAATAATAGAGAACAGTAATAGTAAAATAATCCCAAATGCGATGCAAATGTCCAATTAAATTTAAGTTCCATAAATTAATCATGTGAGGGTCCGAGCCGCTCTTGACCGTGAGCACGGCTAGTATACTAGTTTTACACTTTGCAGAGGTTGCGCATCTTTACCCACAAGTCATGTTACCCATCTGCCAAGAGATGGCCAATCCCATACACCTCTACCGAGGAGGCGAGGCAGGGTAACACTACGAGGCCTTTACAAAGTTCCACTAGCTTCAGAAATCCCGCTACAGTTTATAGGAAGCTCCAATGCAGGGTTCTTGCCTGACCGCCATCGCAGCAAAATCAACCCAAGGACCTCCCTACACTGACCACTCCCCTACTGCCCTTGCCCCTTTCGGGTAAGGAAGACCTCCACTAGCTTTCCTAGTTAATCAGCCAAGGGCGTCCCATTATACCCTTGTGGTAGCACTGTTTTCCCGGGTGGTCGCTCCATGTTCCCATTAATTTAATGATCTTAACATGAACAGTAATAATAACAAGATAATAACAGGATAATCATGAGTAGTGTATCTCCATACCCAATCCACATAAAGCAATAGCAAGTACTACCCAAAAATATTTCAGGGGTGAACAAGGTATAAAGATAACCAAAACTGGGGTAACCTATTGGGTCCCATCAAAATTAACCTATGCAGATCATTATAATTAATAAGAACATGGCTGAGAAAAGTAAGTGATCAAGGGCACAACTTGCCTTCAATGAGCTCCTGCTCAGCTACTTCTACTTGTTGAACCTCAGTTTCCACAGTGGCTTGCTCGTCTATTCGCATCAACACAATACATACATAGTATAGCCAAAATCAACATCACACCAAACATGTAAATAAAGTATACAGTAAAAATCTACACATTAAAATGAGATCATAGAAACTGGAATCACTAAATTTGGAGTTATAGAATTCAAGTTATGAATTTCTTAGGGTTTAATGTGCTTAAAATAGGATTAGATGAGAAATAAATTTTCTTACTGTTTTCATGTAGAAACAGAGACTCTAGATGATGTAGAATAAAATTACAAAATTTTAGGAACTGGAATGGCTCAATTTGGAGTTAGTATGAATTTTCTATGGATTATACAAATTCTGGCATTTAATTAATACTAAAAATTCATTTTTAAATGCATTTCTCTGGTTTTATTTGTCCTCTGGACTGGGCCCCGAATTCCAGAAAGCTCAGGGGTCACTGCGCAAGAAATCCTATGACTCAGATCACCCCTAATATGGACGGCGGGTTAATTTGAGAGAAAACCGAGGGCTCTTTTGCAAACTGGGCAGCCCGAAGGGGTATCCTCGAATCTGGCCCGCCCGATCTGAGGTGGACGGATCCGATTAGATTTGAGCTAGCTAATATCCCGCACTCGTTCCTGATCACTGGATCCAAGATCTATGGTTAAGATTCTATCAGACAAAGGGGTATCATCGATTCGATCTCGGCCGCGTACTGTCCATCCCACGGCCGAGCGGCTTCTTCCTCCATTCGCCATTGCTGGGGCCGGCTGTGCGCTATACAGGCGGACGCGCCCATGGCACAATCCACCGCAGGAGTCCCGCCATCGGTGTCCAGACCCCGCACGCCCCCAGATCACCGACCATCTTCTACCTCGTGACCAAGGCTGAGCAGGGCGGCGGAAGGAGAGCTCCGCCCCGCGACGACCGGACACGGTGCCACAACGCCATTAACGCGCAACCCCGACGAGCTCTGCACATGCAGCCACAGCGAAGCACATATCGAATTGCCTAATCGTGAAGGTGACGTCGCTCTACATGGTTGGGAACATACCAGCGCCCAGGTTCGAACAGGTTATCCCTGGGTGGAGCGACGGACGCCTTGTGGTTCAGTGGCGACGGCGGTGCGCTGGCCTGCCGTTCTTGCGAAGCACAGGATGAATCCCCTCTGGGCAGAGCGACGATTCACCAAGGACCGCCCCCCCTGACTCCGCCCGACTTCCCCAAGCACCGTGTTACAGACACTACCCAGGTTCGTGTGGTGGAAAGCAGATCAGCGTCTGAAGAAGGCGGTATTCAGGGACCGAAGTCAGTCCAGCCAAGCAGCAACAAGGAGCACCGGTTGTCAAAACGCGTCAGGAAGCCCAATGTCCGTGTTTCAGGCCCAGAATGGAGTATGTAAGGTGTTACGTGTGTGTGCGTGAGGCTGGATACTTAAGCCGCGCAAGTGGCGTGGTGTAATCATCTTGGACAAGAAATTCCTAAATGAAACTCTGAGCCGCCGGCTCTCTACCCTACCTGCTCCTCCTCTTCCTGCCTTCTTCCCCTTCTCCACGCAAGTCTGTAGCACGTAACAACTGGTATCAGAGGAGTCCGTTCCTCCGCGATCGCCGATCTGGAACCCGCCGCCAACCACGACTACTTCACGAGGCTCCAGCGACGTAAGGGTACCATGGATCCCTCGTCCAAGCTCCTGCTCGAGGAGATCGATAAGAAGCTGGTGGCGATGGACCTCAAGTGGGAGCAGCGGTTCGGAGACTTCAACCGCGCTAAGGAGGATCGCCTGACGGCCCTGGAGAACTCGTGCGCCGAGTTCGACAATTGGCGTCCCAAGGTCGACGCCGCCATGGAAGATGTCAAGCTGGAGCTCCACAAGATGAACAAGCAGTGGGATCACGCAGCGCGGTATATGGCGGGGGCGGATTCTGGCATCCTCGGCAAGCCGGATCCACTGCTTGATCCTCGACAGCAAGCTCCGACTCATGACGGCCCCATTGGGCACCGCGATGAATCACGCCACCGGGAGCAGGGGTATGGGTCGGTGACCTTCACCCCTGGCCCGGTCAAGGGTATGCATCATGTGCCCCATCTACCGCCTTCTCCTCGTTATCATGGTCCTGTGTTTGATCATATGGGTAGTCGCACACGAAATTCTGATATGCCAATGAGCTCTCTGGGCAAGTTACCAAAATTGCCATTCCCTATTTTTGACGGGGATAATCCACGTTTGTGGATCTATCGCTGTGAGAGTTACTTCGACATGTACGAAGTCGAACCCGAAGCCTGGGTGAAGGTGGCTTCCATGTACCTCGCGCCACATGTAGCATGCTGGTTCCAGTCTGTTGAGCGCAAACAACCCCGATTGTCTTGGCCGCTGCTCTGCAGATTACTACACGAGCGGTTCGGTCGAGACCAGTACCAGTCATTGTTGCGGCAGCTGTTTCGTATCCATCAGCAGAGTAGCGTAACTGATTACCAGGATCGTTTTGTCACATTAGTTGATCAGTTGGCTGTTTATGAGTCAGTGCCAGATCCCTTGTTTTTTGCTACTCGCTTTGTAGATGGTCTACGTACCGACATTAGAGCAGTGGTTATGCTTCAACGTCCTCTGGACTTGGACTCCGCATGTTCCTTGGCTTTGTTGCAGGAAGAGGTGGCGCTGCCGTCGGGACGACATGAACATCGCAAGGAAGCTTATCAGCCCTGGCTGAAGTCGGCTACAGCAAGTGCCCGACCAATGCAACTACCCCCTCCACCCACATCTTCTCTTCATAAACCAGAATCTTATCAGAAGAAAAGAGATGGTGTTCCTTCGTCTGTGGATGGCAAATTGGCTGCACTCAAAGCTTATCGACGTGCTCGTGGTCTATGTGATAGGTGTGCTGAGAAGTGGCATCGTGGACATACTTGTAACGCAACTGTGCAGCTGCATGCATTACAGGAGGTGTGGGAATTGCTGTCAGAAAATTCAGGGGAGGACTCATCAATTCATGAACAGACACTCGAGGAACCTATTATTATGGCTATTTCTGCTGAAGCTGTGACAGGGTCTTCTGCAAAAAGATCCATGAGATTTCTGGGAAGCATGCTTGGAAAGGACATCCTGATTTTGGTTGATTCTGGCAGTACACATTCCTTCATTAATCAGTCAACTGTTCAGCATCACACTATTGTTCCAGTAGCTGCAACTCCTTTCAGAGTCCAAGTGGCAAATGGTGGACTGCTATCCTGTGACAAGATGATACCTCATGCAGTTTGGAGCATCCAAGGGTGTGAATTCTCTCAAGATTTGAGGGTGTTGCCTCTGCCAAAGTTTGATCTCATTTTGGGAATGGATTGGTTAGAATTTTACAGTCCCATGGAGGTACATTGGCAACACAGATGGTTGTGTATTCCCTACCACGACAGACAAGTGGTGCTTTATGGTTGTGCTGCACAAGCAACTGACATTCTTTTGCATATTACACCAGTTATGTCTTTCGTGCTTGATACCCCACCTGAAGCTGTGCACCCTGCAGTGTCTGCTATATTATCTCAGTTCCACCAAGTTTTTGCACAACCAAGTTCTCTTCCTCCTGTCAGGGCATGTGACCATGCAATTCCCTTGGTACCTGGTGCGACTCCAGTCAATATCCGGCCCTATCGATATTCCCCATCGTTGAAGGATGAGATTGAGCAACATATTGTGAAGATGCTTCAAAATGGTATTATAAGACCTAGCTCCTCTGAGTTTTCTTCCCCGGTGTTGTTAGTAAGAAAGAAAGATGGCAGTTTCAGGTTTTGTGTAGATTATCGTTACCTCAATGCCTTGACTATCAAATGGAAGTTTCCCATTCCTGTCTTTGACTAGTTAATGGATGAACTCGCTGGGGCATCATGGTTTTCCACACTGGATCTCTTGTCAGGGTACCACCAAGTAAGGTTGAAGCCTGGAGAAGAATTCAAAACGGCTTTCCAAACTCATCATGGGCAGTACGAATTTTTGGTCATGGCTTTCGGTTTATGTGGAGCTCCAGGCACCTTCCAGAGTGCTATGAACACTACACTGGCACCATTACTCAGAAAATGTGTTATAGTGTTCTTTGATGACATATTAATTTATAGTGCCACTTTGGATGACCACTTAGACCACTTGCAACAGGTGTTAACTCTCCTCCAGCAAGACACTTGGTTTGTCAAAATGTCTAAGTGCAAATTTGCCCAACGCAAAATTTCTTACCTCGGACATGTAATAAGTGAGGAAGGGGTGGCCACCGATGAAGCAAAAGTTGAGGCTGTGTTGTCCTGGCCCATACCAAACAATGCCAAAGACTTGAGAAGCTTTCTCGGTCTTGCAGGATATTATCGCAAGTTTGTGAAACATTTTGCCATTATTGCAAGACCCCTGCACAATCTATTGAAAAAAGGAGCTCTCTTTGTGTGGACTCAAGATCATCAGCTTGTGTTCTCTACTTTGAAACAAGCTCTCGTTTCAGCACCTGTCTTGGCATTACCAAATTTTGCTAAACCGTTTTGCTTGGAAACCGATGCCTGTAAAAATGGTGTGGGTGCTGTCTTGATGCAGGAGGGTCATCCACTAGCGTTTCACAGTAAACCTTTGGGCACCAAAACACAAGGTCTCTCAACATATGAGAAAGAATATCTAGCCATTCTGATGGCTGTCGACCAGTGGCGCCATTATCTGTTACATGCCGAATTCATTATCTTCACAGATCAAAAAAGCTTGATCCACTTAAGTGACCAGAGGTTGAACACTCCATGGCAGCAGAAGGTATTTACAAAGTTACTCGGCATGCAGTACAAGATAGTATACAAACAAGGTTCCGACAATAGGGTTGCTGATGCCCTATCTAGAAGAGCGCATGATATCCCTACGGTTCTGGCCATTTCTGTCTGTTCTCCACAATGGTGCCAAAACATTATCGATGGCTATCTGCAGGATGAAGAAGCTAAACAGCTTCTAGCCAAACTGATAGTAGATGGTTCATCAGTTCCTCACTTTTCGTTACAGGATGGTATTATCAAATTCAACAACAAGATTTGGGTGGGCAACAACCGGCCAATGCATCAAGCCATCTTGGAGGCCATGCACAGTTCTGCTGTAGGTGGGCACTCTGGTTTCCCTGTCACGTATCACAAGCTGAAGCAGCTGTTTGCCTGGTCCGGTATGAGGAAGTTTGCTAAACATTTTGTGGCTTCGTGCTCCGTGTGTCAGCAGTCCAAGCCGGAGAGGGTCAAGTACCCTGGACTCTTGCAGCCTCTGTCTGTACCCGCTGGCGCTTGGCAGACAGTTACACTGGATTTTGTGGAGGGACTTCCAAATTCAGGCAACAAAAACTGTGTAATGGTAGTGGTCAACAAGTTTTCGAAGTTCAGTCACTTTATTGCCCTCAAACACCCTTTTTCAGCACTGGTGGTGGCTAAACACTTTATGCAGCATATATATAAGCTCCATGGCATGCCAACAGCAATTGTCTCTGACCGTGACCGCATATTCACTAGCCAATTGTGGCAAGCTTTATTCAAGCTAGCTGATGTGAAGCTTCACATGAGCTCCTCCTACCACCCACAAACAGACGGGCAAACAGAGCGCGTTAACCAATGTATGGAGACCTTCCTCCGTTGCTTTGTCAACGCGTGTCCCAGCAAGTGGATCGATTGGCTTTACCTGGCAGAGTTCTGGTACAACTCCTGCAAGCACGAAGCACTGGGTCTTTCCCCCTTTGAAGTGTTATATGGTTATTCGCCGAAACCATTCGGTTTGAATGCTGTTGATAACTCTCAAAATCCTTCCCTGGATGAGTGGCTGCAAGACAAGGCTGTCATAACAACCTTGGTTCAGCAACACCTGCACCGTGCTCAGTTACGTATGAAGGCCCAGGCTGATAAAAACAGGTCTGAAAGAGTTTTTGCTGTGGGGGATCAAGTATACCTGCGTTTACAGCCATATATCCAGTCTTCCCTTGCTCCCAGATCGAACCAAAAACTTGCTTTTCGGTATTTTGGGCCCTTCACTGTTCTCAACAAAGTGGGTTCGGTTGCTTACAAATTGGATTTACCTGCTTCGTCTAAAATACATCCCATTTTCCATGTTTCTCAACTAAAGAAGGCTATCTCTCCGACTGTTACAGTCGCTCAGCTACCTCAGTCCCTAGAAGGTTTGCAGGTACCTGACAAAATTTTACAACGTCGTCTGAACTCTGCAGGGTTGTCTCAATTGCTCATCCAGTGGTCAGGCATGCCTACTTTGTTGGCCACCTGGGAAGATGAACTGTTATTGCGCCAGAAATTTCCATATGCTCCTGCTTGGGGGCAAGCAGCCTTTCATCGCCGGGGGATTGTTACAGACACTACCTAGGTTCGTGTGGTGGAAAGCAGATCAGCGTCTGAAGAAGGCGGTATTCAGGGACCGAAGTCAGTCCAGCCAAGCAGCAACAAGGAGCACCGGTTGTCAAAACGCGTCAGGAAGCCCAATGTCCGTGTTTCAGGCCCAGAATGGAGTATGTAAGGTGTTACGTGTGTGTGCGTGAGGCTGGATACTTAAGCCGCGCAAGTGGCGTGGTGTAATCATCTTGGACAAGAAATTCCTAAATGAAACTCTGAGCCGCCGGCTCTCTACCCTACCTGCTCCTCCTCTTCCTGCCTTCTTCCCCTTCTCCACGCAAGTCTGTAGCACGTAACACACCGATGGCCGCACCAAATCACAGCCCGCACCTTTTTTTTCTCTCTCTGGCAGCGTTCAGCACAAGTGGTGATTGGGGTCTATTCTTCTCGACGTAGCGGCTTCCCTTTTCTCTCCGGTGATGGCGTGCGCAAGGGGGCGCGGCGGCAACAAGCCCTATAATGCCAGGGCAACGGCAGGTCCTGAAATATCTCAACCGAATCCCCTCAGTTGGCCGAACTCATCGGTCCCACGTCGAGAGTTCTGCGGTGGGGAAGAGGAACAGGAGCTACGGCGGTCCCACACGGATGGAGCAGGGCTGGCATGCGGGGCCCGGCCCACCAGTCAGCCAAACAAATGCGGCCAGCGGAGGAATGAGCGATGGCCCACATGCCAGTGTCTGATGTCCATGCCGTGGAGGATGGCGCAGGTGTTGAGTGGCCGACACGGTGGATCCCAAAGACCAGTGGTCGGACCCAGGATGGTAACGCGGATGGAAGATGGGCCACGCGGGAGAAGGGCTAAATGGGCCGAGTGGGATTGGGTCCAGACAACGTTTCTTTTTTTTCTTCTTTATTTTTCTCCTTTCTTCTTTATTTTGAAATCCAAATTTTTGGATTTCAAATTTTGTGATGAATTTGTACTCAACTATTTGAAGGTATGATTCAAACATGCCATGGTGAAA
This sequence comes from Zea mays, assembly GCF_902167145.1. Classification (NCBI taxonomy): domain Eukaryota; kingdom Viridiplantae; phylum Streptophyta; class Magnoliopsida; order Poales; family Poaceae; genus Zea; species Zea mays. The sequence continues at coordinate 75,152,185 of NC_050099.1, forward strand.
TGAATTTATTTCTCTAAGGATTTTATTTGGTATTAGCCAATATTTTTCTCTCTCTTTTCTAAATTCTAAAATTTCTTGTATATTCTAAATTCCACTTGAGACTTTAATATTTTCTTTTCATATGATTTATTATGTGATCACAAGATGCACACAAAAATGAAAACCGGCATGATACATATTTTAGTGGCTTTTATGATATTAATTATTTGTTTTTACCTAGGGTGTTCACATGTGATGATGCATAAAGGTCAAATTCACAAAAGGAGAAATTGTTTCTCTATTGATATTATTTCTAACAAATTACAAATTGGGTATTACAAATCCTACCCTCCTTAAAAAGAATCTCGCCCTCGAGATTTAGGAAGATCTAGGGAAAAGGTGAGGAAAATCTATACGAAGCTCTTCTTCTCTTTCCCAAGTTGCTTCATCTTCACCGTGGTGACTCCATTGAACTTTGCACATCTTTATAACCTTATTCCTCGTAACACGAGTCAGTGTATCCAGAATCTTGACGGGGTACTCAGCATAAGTCAGGTCATCTTGAACATTAAGGTCTTCCATAGGTAATTGTTCTTCAGGCACCCTGAGACACTTCTTCAGCTGAGATACATGAAAGACATCATGAACATCCACAAGATGATTCGGTAACTCCAATTGATATGCAACTTCTCCCACTCGCTTTAAGATTAAGAAGGGTCCAATAAAGCGAGGGGACAACTTTCCTTTAACTTTGAATCTTCTCATACCCCGGAGTGGTGACACCTTCAAATAGACATAATCTCCCTCTTTAAACTCAAGCAGTCTTCTCCGGGTATCAGCATAACTTTTCTGGCTTGACTGCGCAGTTTTCACATTCTCCCTTATTTGCTGGACTTGTTCTTCTGCTTCCTGTATAATATCAGGTCCAAACAACTGCCTTTCACCAGTTTGGTCCCAGTACAGTGGAGTCCTGCACTTTCTGCCATATAAAGCCTCAAACGATGACATCTTCAAACTGGCCTGATAGCTATTATTATAAGAGAACTCCGCATACGGTAGACTCTTATCCCAACTACTACCATGCTGAAGGGCACAAGTTCTCAACATGTCCTCCCATACTTGATTAGTCCTTTCAGTCTGTCCATCAGTCTGAGGATGGTAGGCCAAACTAAACTTCAAATTCGTATCCAAATTCTCATGAAAACTTTTCCAAAGTTCGGAGGTGAACTATGATCCTCTATCCGAGACGATCTTCTTCGGTACACCATGTAGAGACACATCCGAGACATATATAACTTAGCCAATTGTGATCCCTGATAAGTAGTCTTAACCGGGATGAAATGAGCCACTTTGGTCAGTCTATCCATAATAACCCGTATAGAATCATATCCTTTCGAGGTGCGTGGCAATCCAGTAATGAAATTCAAACCAATCTATTCCCACTTCCATTCGGGTATCTTTAATGGGTATACTAGTCCAGCTTGTCTTTGGTGTTCGGCCTTAACTCTTTGACACACCTCGCACATAGCCATATGTGTAGCCACATCTCTCTTCAATCCATACCACCAGTATTTCCGCTTCAAATCCTGATACATCTTGATACTACCAGGATGAATAGAATAATCCGAGTCATGGGCCTCCTTTAAAATAGTCTCACAAAAAACTATCGATCTCAGGCACACATGTCCTATCCTTGAACCATATGGTGCCTTACTCATCTTCTGTGAACTCTGGGCCTCTACCTTCTGTTATCAGATCCTTGATCTCTTATATTTTAGCATTACCAATTTGTCCTTTGCGGATTTCTTGCTCCAAAGTAGGTTCCACATCAATAGTAACTCCTTCTGTGTGAGCAACTATCCCCAGGTTAAGTCTCCTAAAATCCTCAACAATCTCATCGGGTAGCTGGACAACGAAAGCGGAGTGAACATGCTCCTTCCGACTCAAGGCATCTGCAACCAAATTTGCCTTGCCTGGGTGGTAATGAATCTCCAAGTCATAATCCTTAATAAGCTCCAACCAACGGCGTTGCCTAAGGTTGAGATCCTTCTGAGTGAATATATATACTTCAAATTCTTATGATCCGTGTATACTTGACACTTGGTTCCCATAATATAATGTCTCCAAATCTTAAGCGCATGCACAATGGCTGCCAATTCTAAGTCATGAGTGGGGTAGTTCAATTCATGTTTCCGTAACTGACGAGATGCATAGGCGATGACATGTCCTTCTTGCATGAACACACATCCTAATCCTTAGCCACATGCATCACAATAAATGTCAAATCCCTTCTGTAGATCTGGCATAACCAACACCGAGGTGACATCAATCTCAACTTTAGTTGGTTAAAACTATCTGGGTACTTCTCATCCCACTTAAATTCTTTTCCTTTCTCTAAAAGTGAAGTCATAGGCTTAGCAATCTTAGAGAACCCTTCAATAAATCGCCGATAATATCCTGCGAGTCCCAAGAAACTCCGAATCTCAGTAACTGTAGTGGGTACTCTCCACTCCATTATCTCCTTAACTTTAGCAGGATCCACTGAAATTCCTTCATTAGAAATAATATGACCAAGGAATGGCACCTTGTCAATCCAAAACTCGCACTTGCTGAACTTAGCGTAGGGTTGATTATCTCGCAGCTTCTGTAGCACCAATCTCAGATGTTGTTCATGATCACTTTCATTCCTAGAATAGATCAGAATATCGTCGATGAACACCACGACGAATCTGTCCAGATACTCCATAAACACCTTGTTCATCAAGTTCATGAAATAAGCTGGTGCATTGGTTAATCCAAATGACATAATAGTAAACTCATATAATCCATATCGGGTCGGGAAATCTGTCTTGAGAATATCCGATGGCGTAATCTTCATTTGATGGTAACCTGATCGGAGATCGATCTTCGAGAATACCCTTGCATCTCTCATCTAATCAAATAAATCCACAATGAGGGGTAATGGATACTTGTTCTTCACAGTGACATCGTTAAGTGATCTATAATCCACACACATCCGTTGTGATCCATCCTTCTCCTGTACAAACAGTACCGGTGCTCTCCAAGGTGAGGAACTCGGACGAATGTACCCAGCCTCTTGTAACTCAGTTAACTGCTTCTTCAGTCCCTTTAACTCTTCTACAGACATCATGTATGGCCGTTTGAAAGTAGGGGCAGTTCCAGGTAAGGGATCAATGACAAACTCAACTTCCGTATCTGGTGGCATCCCTGGTAACTCCTCTGGAAAGACATCCAGAAAATCCTTAACCAAACGGATGTTGTCACCAACAAACTTCCCATCGACTAAGAATGCCGCTAGTTTGGTGGCGGTAGTTACTGCAACTTCAACTTCAAACCTTTCTTCTTTGGGACTGGTGAGTTCTACGGTTCACTTAGCACAATGTATATACTGCCTTTGCCTTTCTTAACCATGACATACCAAGGATCACGTCTATAGTGCTCTCTTCTAACACTATAGGGGTAGCCCATCTGGGTTAGAAATACAGGGTAAGAAAGGAAGAATTGTAGACAAGGCGAGCAATTACGAGGAATGTTACTGCGAGGGATTTATTAGCTAAGTAGATTAGTGTGTCACCCACTAAAGCTAATACATTACCATATGGTGGTACATGCTAAGATGCCCGACTATAATGTTTCAATCAATCAAAGAAGCAAATCAAGCATTTATCATCAGAACAATCAACCAACACATCTTTTTAATAGAGGAAATAATTTTAATTTTGTCTTAGGTCTCCTATCTCTTAAAAAGTTCGTAAATGTAGGATTCCAAGGTATGAAATCCATCTTGTCTTAGAAGAGAAAAGATAAGAGTAATCAGAGTATGACAGCAAAAGGTGAGACAGAATCAAGATAAGTATAGAATGAATCAGAGTAAGGTAAGTATAGAATGAATCAGAATAAGATAAGTAGGTAAAGGTTTTGTCCATTTCTATCTAGGTTTCGTCCTACAGTCAACATTCCTCTGATACCACTTCTGTCACACCCGGTTTTAAGGGACAAAGCCGGGTGCATCTCATACATGCGCCAAAGAAGACAACATATATAATAACAAAGTGTATAGAGATAAATGTCACAATAATCAGAGTACTTATTACATAGCGGAAGTCTTACAAAATAAAAGATAAATATAGCAGGATCTAAAATATCCTTGGCGCCAGAAAGTCAACTGGGAGACTCCACCTAGATCGAATCGAACTCTTCGATACACGAATCCTCTTGAACCACCTGTTCTTCTCCTGTGGGGGGGTGTGAGACAGCAAGAGTGAGCTCACATACGTTCATAGCTCAACAAGTTGTGGGGAATAATGTGGCATGAACTCACCAAAGGTGGGAGTTCATGAAGTGTAAGGCTGATCAATGAAATAAAGGCTGAGACTGAGCATTGCTTTTATAAGTTGGTCAAAATTTTATTAGCAATTACTAAGTGTAAGTAAATACCAAACCTTAATAATAATAGAGAACAGTAATAGTAAAATAATCCCAAATGCGATGCAAATGTCCAATTAAATTTAAGTTCCATAAATTAATCATGTGAGGGTCCGAGCCGCTCTTGACCGTGAGCACGGCTAGTATACTAGTTTTACACTCTGCAGAGGTTGCGCATCTTTACCCACAAGTCATGTTACCCATCTGCCAAGAGATGGCCAATCCCATACACCTCTACCGAGGAGGCGAGGCAGGGTAACACTACGAGGCCTTTACAAAGTTCCACTAGCTTCAGAAATCCCGCTACAGTTTATAGGAAGCTCCAATGCAGGGTTCTTGCCTGACCGCCATCGCAGCAAAATCAACCCAAGGACCTCCCTACACTGACCACTCCCCTACTGCCCTTGCCCCTTTCGGGTAAGGAAGACCTCCACTAGCTTTCCTAGTTAATCAGCCAAGGGCGTCCCATTATACCCTTGTGGTAGCACTGTTTTCCCGGGTGGTCGCTCCATGTTCCCATTAATTTAATGATCTTAACATGAACAGTAATAATAACAAGATAATAACAGGATAATCATGAGTAGTGTATCTCCATACCCAATCCACATAAAGCAATAGCAAGTACTACCCAAAAATATTTCAGGGGTGAACAAGGTATAAAGATAACCAAAACTGGGGTAACCTATTGGGTCCCATCAAAATTAACCTATGCAGATCATTATAATTAATAAGAACATGGCTGGGAAAAGTAAGTGATCAAGGGCACAACTTGCCTTCAATGAGCTCCTGCTCAGCTACTTCTACTTGTTGAACCTCAGTTTCCACAGTGGCTTGCTCGTCTATTCACATCAACACAATACATACATAGTATAGCCAAAATCAACATCACACCAAACATGTAAATAAAGTATACAGTAAAAATCTACACATTAAAATGAGACCATAGAAACTGGAATCACTAAATTTGGAGTTATAGAATTCAAGTTATGAATTTCTTAGGGTTTAATGTGCTTAAAATAGGATTAGATGAGAAATAAATTTTCTTACTGTTTTCATGTAGAAACAGAGACTCTAGATGATGTAGAATAAAATTACAAAATTTTAGGAACTGGAATGGCTCAATTTGGAGTTAGTATGAATTTTCTATGGATTATACAAATTCTGGCATTTAATTAATACTAAAAATTCATTTTTAAATGCATTTCTCTGGTTTTATTTGTCCTCTGGACTGGGCCCCGAATTCCAGAAAGCTCAGGGGTCACTGCGCAAGAAATCCTATGACTCAGATCACCCCTAATATGGACGGCGGGTTAATTTGAGAGAAAACCGAGGGCTCTTTTGCAAACTGGGCAGCCCGAAGGGGTATCCTCGAATCTGGCCCGCCCGATCTGAGGTGGACGGATCCGATTAGATTTGAGCTAGCTAATATCCCGCACTCCTTCCTGATCACTGGATCCAAGATCTATGGTTAAGATTCTATCAGATAAAGGGGTATCATCGATTCGATCTCGGCCGCGTACTGTCCATCCCACGGCCGAGCGGCTTCTTCCTCCATTCGCCATTGCTGGGGCCGCCTGTGCGCTATACAGGCGGACGCGCCCATGGCACAATCCACCGCACGAGTCCCGCCATCGGTGTCCAGACCCCGCACGCCCCCGGATCACCGACCATCTTCTACCTCGTGACCAAGGCTGAGCAGGGCGGCGGAAGGAGAGCTCCGCCCCGCGACGACCGGACACGGTGCCACAACGCCATTAACGCGCAACCCCGACGAGCTCTGCACATGCAGCCACAGCGAAGCACATATCGAATTGCCTAATCGTGAAGGTGACGTCGCTCTACATGGTTGGGAACATACCAGCGCCCAGGTTCGAACAGGTTATCCCTGGGTGGAGCGACGGACGCCTTGTGGTTCAGTGGCGACGGCGGTGCGCTGGCCCGCCGTTCTTGCGAAGCACAGGATGAATCCCCTCTGGGCAGAGCGACGATTCACCAAGGACCGCCCCCCTGACTCCGCCCGACTTCCCCAAGCACCGATGGCCGCACCAAATCACAGCCCGCACCTTTTTTTCTCTCTCTGGCAGCGTTCAGCACAAGTGGTGATTGGGGTCTATTCTTCTCGACGTAGCGGCTTCCCTTTTCTCTCCGGTGATGGCGTGCGCAAGGGGGCGCGGCGGCAACAAGCCTTATAATGCCAGGGCAACGGCAGGTCCTGAAATATCTCAACCGAATCCCCTCAGTTGGCCGAACTCATCGGTCCCACGTCGAGAGTTCTGCGGTGGGGAAGAGGAACAGGAGCTACGGCGGTCCCACACGGATGGAGCAGGGCTGGCATGCGGGGCCCGGCCCACCAGTCAGCCAAACAAATGCGGCCAGCGGAGGAATGAGCGATGGCCCACATGCCAGTGTCTGATGTCCATGCCGTGGAGGATGGCGCAGGTGTTGAGTGGCCGACACGGTGGATCCCAAAGACCAGTGGTCGGACCCAGGATGGTAACGCGGATGGAAGATGGGCCACGCGGGAGAAGGGCTAAATGGGCCGAGTGGGATTGGGTCCAGACAACGTTTCTTTTTTTTCTTCTTTATTTTTCTCCTCTCTTCTTTATTTTGAAATCCAAATTTTTGGATTTCAAATTTTGTGATGAATTTGTACTCAACTATTTGAAGGTATGATTCAAACATGCCATGGTGAAATGAATTTATTTCTCTAAGGATTTTATTTGGTATTAGCCAATATTTTTCTCTCTCTTTTCTAAATTCTAAAATTTCTTGTATATTCTAAATTCCACTTGAGACTTTAATATTTTCTTTTCATATGATTTATTATGTGATCACAAGATGCACACAAAAATGAAAACCGGCATGATACATATTTTAGTGGCTTTTATGATATTAATTATTTGTTTTTACCTAGGGTGTTCACATGTGATGATGCATAAAGGTCAAATTCACAAAAGGAGAAATTGTTTCTCTATTGATATTATTTCTAACAAATTACAAATTGGGTATTACACTTCACCTTCAAACATAGGTGGTTTGCCTAATGGAACGGAAAGTAATGGAGTGCGTCTAGAAATGCGAGGATAACGAAGGGGCATCTTACTATACTTCTTGCGCTCATGGCGCTTCGAAATGGTGGATGCCGATTCCGAGCCGGAGGTGGAGGGTGACGAAGAGTCGGTCTCATAGTAGACCACCTTCTTCATCTTCTTCTTCTTGTCACCCATACGATGGGACTTGATGGAGGAAGAGGATTCCTCCTTGTGCCTTTGGGCGGACTCCCTTGAGTGTGTTCTCCCCGAGCTTGCAGACTTGTCGCCGGTCCCGAGATCCCTCTTGGCGGATGCTCCCGACATCACTTCGAGCGGTTAGGCTCTAATGAAGCACCTGCTCTGATACCAATTGAAAGTCGCCTAGAGGGGGGGTGAATAGGGCGAATCTGAAATTTATAAACTTAAGCACAACTATAATCCGGGTTAGCGTTAGAAATAAGAACGAGTCCGAGAGAGAGGGCGAAAAACAAATCGTAAGCAAATAAAGAGTGAGACACAAGGATTTGTTTTACCGAGGTTCGGTTCTTGCAAATATACTCCCCGTTGAGGTGGTCATAAAGATCGGGTCTCTTTCAACCCTTTCCCTCTCTCAAACGGTCACTTAGACCGAGTGAGCTTCTCTTCTCAATCAAACGGGACACAAAGTCCCCGCAAGGACTACCACACAATTGGTGTCTCTTGCCTCGGTTACAATTGCGTTGATCACAAGAAGAATGAGAAAGAAAAGAAGCAATCCAAGCGAAAGAGCTCAAATGAACACAAATGTCGCTCTCTCTAGTCACTATTTGATTTGGAGTGATTCCGGACTTGGGAGAGGATTTGATCTCTTTGATTGTGTCTAGAATTGAATGCTATAGCTCTTGTAATGTGTTGAAGGTGGAAAACTTGGATGCCATTGAATGTGGGGTGGTTGGGGTATTTATAGCCCCAACTACCAAAAGTGGTCGTTGGAAGGCTGATGTCGCATGGCGGGCGACACTGTCCGGTGCGCCAGCCACGTCAGCCAGCCGTTGGGTTCTGACCGTTGGAGCTCTGACTGGTGGGGCCTCTGGGCTGTCCGGTGGTGCACCGGACAGGTCCTGTAGACTGTCCGGTGCGCCAACTGCGCGTGCTCTGTCCTCTGCGCGCGCAGGCGCGCATTAAATGCGTTGCAGGCGACCGTTGCGCGCGAAGTAGTCGTTGCTCCGCTGGCACACCAAACAGTCTAGTGAATTATAGCGGAGCGACCTCCCATTTTCCCGAAGGTGGCAAGTTCAGCTTCGAGTTCCCTGGTGCACCGGACACTGTCCGGTGGCACACCGGACAGTCCGGTGCGCCAGACCAGGGTGCCTTTTGGGATGTCTTTTGCTCTCTTTGTTTAAACCCTTTCTTGGTCTTTTTATTGGCTTATTGTGAACCTTTGGCTCCTGTAAAACTTATAGACTAAAGCAAACTAGTTAGTCCAATTATTTGTGTTGAGCAATTCAACCACCAAAATCAATTAGGAAAAAGGTGTAGGCCTAATTCCCTTTCAGTAACCACTGGATCTCGAGTTGCACATTTTTGTGAGCATTACTCTTTTGTGTCCTCTATTGAGCCTTACAGGGTGGAGGATGCACTAAGAGATCCAGATTGAGTGCTGGCTATGCAAGAGGAACTCAACAACTTCACAAGGAATGAGGTATGACATTTAGTTCCACGTCCTAACCAAAATGTTGTTGGTACCAAATGGGTATTCCGCAACAAACAAGATGAGCATGGTGTGGTGACAAGGAACAAAGGCCGACTTGTGGCCAAAGGTTATTCATAAGTCAAAGGTTTGGACTTTGCTAAAACTTATGCACCCGTAGCTAGGCTTGAGTCAATTCGTATATTACTTGCCTATGCTACTTACCATGGCTTTAAGCTCTATCAAATGGACGTGAAAAGTGCCTTCCTCAATGGACCAATCAAGGAAGAGGTCTATGTTGAGCAACATCCTGACTTTGAAGATAGTGAGTACCCTAACCATGTGTATAAACTCTCAGAGGCGCTTTATGGGCTCAAGCAAGCCCCAAGAACATGGTATGAATGCCTGCGAGATTTTCTTATCACTATGGCTTCAAAGTCGGAAAAGCCGATCCTACTCTATTTACTAAAACTGTTGCAAAAGATTTGTTTGTATGCCAAATTTATGTTGATGATATTATATTTGGGTCTACTAACAAATCAACTTGTGAAGGGTTTAGTAGGATCATGATACAAAAATTTGAGATGTCTATGATGGGGGGGTTGAAGTATTTCCTAGGATTTCAAATCAAGCAACTCCAAGATGGCACCTTCATCAGCCAAACAAAGTACATTCAAGATATACTTAAGAAGTTTGGAATGAACGATGGCAAACCCATCAAGACACCCATAGGAACTAATGGACATCTCGACCTCGACACGGGAGGTAAATCCGTAGATCAAAAGGTATACCGGTCAATGATAGGATCATTACTCTACTTATGTGCATCTCGACCGGATATTATGCTTTTCTGTATGCATGTGTGCAAGGTTCCAAGCCGATCCTAAGGAAGTTCACCTTAGGGCCGTGAAGAGAATCATGAGGTATTTAGTCTACACTCCTAAGTTTGGGCTTTGGTACCCCAAGGGATCCACTTTTGATTTAATAGGATATTCCAATGCCGATTGGGCAAGGTGTAAAATTGATAGGAAGAGCACCTTAGGGACTTGTCAGTTTCTGGGAAGATCCCTGGTGTCATGGGCTTTAAAGAAACAAAACTCCGTAGCTCTTTCCACCGCCGAAGCCGAGTACATTGTCTCAGGCCATTGTTGTGCGCAATTACTTTGGATGAGGCAAACCCTCAGGGACTATGGCTACAAATTGAGCAAAGTCCCTCTCCTATATGATAATGAGAGTGCAACCCGCATGGCGGATAATCCCGTTGAACACAGCCGCACTAAGCACATAGACATTCGGTATCACTTTCTGAGAGATCACCAACAAGGGGGATATCGAAATAGCTTATGTAAACACCAAGAATCAATTAGTCGATATCTTTACCAAGCCATTAGATGAGAAAACCTTTAGCAAACTTAGGAATGAGCTAAATATACTTGATTCTCAGAATTTTGATTGAAACATTGCACACATAGCTTATTTATATACCTTTGATCATATCTCTTTCATTTGGTACAAATGCATATTTCTTATGTGCCAAGACTACGACTAATGTGTTTTCAAGTATATTTCTATACTAAGTCATAGATTGAAAGGGAAATGGAGTTTGTGGCGAAGACAAGGCTTCCACTCCACTCTAACGGTATCATTTGTCCTTCGTCGCTACTCCGCTCACTCCAAATTGGTATAATACTTCACTCTTATTTACTTGTACCAATGGGGAGAAAGTTCAAAAGGGCTCTCAACGTCTCCGTTTTTGGCGATTAATGCCAAAGGGGGAGAAAATATTTCGTCCAAAGCAAAAGGACCGCACCACCATGATTTCAAAATTTTCACAATTAAACTTTAATTGATATTTGGCAATTTATCAATTGGTATCCATGCTTCACTTGTCTTGAGAAAGCAAAATTTCAATTGGTATAAAGTCTTAAATTGGTATTTTTCACATTGGTATCTATGATGAAAACCCCTTCAATTGGTATCTTTAAAAGTTCATCTTTAAATTGGTATCTATTTAAACCCTCTTGAAAGCTAAGAGGAGAATTTCATTTAGGGGGAGTTTTGTTTAGTCAAAGGAAAAGCATTTGAAACAAGGGGAGAAATTTCAAATCTTGAAAATTCTTCTTGTAATCTTATTCATATACCTTTAACTATTTGCAAAAACACTTTGAAAAGGTTTTCCAAAAGAATTTGCAAAAACAAAACAAGTGGTGCAAAGGTGGTCCAAAATGTTAAATAAAAGAAAAGCAATCCATTCACATCTAGTAAAATTATCAATTGGTTTAATTCCATGTAACCTATGCACTTACCATATGCAAACTAGTTCATTTCTGCACTTTATATATTTGCTTTGGTTTGTGTTGGCATCAATCACCCAAAAAGGGGAGATTGAAAGGGAAATAGGGTTAACCTTTTTCTACGATTAATTTTGGTGGTTGATCGTCAACACAAACACATAGACTAATTAGTTTGCCAAGTATTCATGTATTACAGGTGCATAATAGTTCAACACAAACCAATAAATATTCAAGTTAGGGATCCAATTTGAAGGAGCAAAAGGAACCAAGTGTGCTGTGGTCTGGCGCACCGGACTGTTCGGTGCACCAGGACCGTACAGGGTCCAAGCAGCCACTCTCGGTTTTCATAGGCGCGCTCCACTATAATTCACCGGACTGTCCGGTGTGCCAGCGGGCAACGGCTATCCAGCGCAACGGTCGACTCTGATAGGTGAACAGTGCTTGTTCTGTGGCGCACCGGACTATCCGGTGCTCCCATCGCCAGCAACCTCCCTAACGGCTACTTTGGTGGTTGAGGGCTATAAATACCCCTCAACCACCACAACTCTAAGCATCCAAGATTTCTGAAGTTCGCATTCAATACAAGAGCTCTAGCATTCACTCCTAGACACAATTCAAAAGATCAAAGCCTCTCCAAGTCCCAAATTCATCTCAAATATTTAGTGACTTGTGAGAGAGTGATTTCGTGTTCTTTTGAGATCTTGTCTCTTGGATTGCCTTTCTTCTTTCTCATTCTTGTTCTCAAGTGACTTGTAATCAAAGCAAGAAACACCTAAGAGTGTGGTGGTCCTTGCGGGGTCTTAGTGACCCGTTTGATTAAGGGAAAGGCTCACTCGGTCTAGGTGACCGTTTGAGAGAGGGAAATGGTTAAAATAGACCCAGTCTTTGTGACCTCCTCAATGAGGACTAGGTTCTTTGGAACCGAACCTCGGTAAAACAAATCACCGTGCCATTCGCTCGTTTCTCATTCGATTTGTTTTTCCCTCTCTCCTGGACTTGTTATTTATTCTAACGCTAACCCTGGCTTGTAGTGTGTGTTTAAAATTGTAAATTTCAGATTACGCCTATTCACCCCCTCTAGACGACTTTCAGTAACCAGGCGACCCATTACACCACGAGGACAAAACCTGCTAACTAAAGTTGAGGAGCTCATTGATATGTATACAGGCTCGTGGGATGAGGCTGTCTACAACAGATCGTGCAAAAACATTGTTTTGCACGATAGACTACACCATCCATGAAGTGGTGTTTGAAATGGGAGATAAGATAAAAGATATGATAGATAAAATGCTGGAGACAACCCGAGGAGCTTGTCGCAATGTCTTCTAGGAAGAGGATGTGTTGCATATCCTGGAAACACCAACAAATCATGGGCATGATGATACATTGGCCTGACATTTTGATGCACGAGGTTTTTTCTCTGTAAAAGTCGGGATGACACGTCTTGGATGACGAGAAGGAACGAACCTAGATCCAGTAGAAGGGACAAATTCAGTTTGGCACCACTTATGGAGTCTGTCATGTCCTCCGAACCTGAAATACTTCTTATGTCATTTGGCTCAGAATAGCCTGGCTCTAAAGCTGAGCATTCAGCTGTGGGTGATGAAACTGCATACTCAATGTCCAGTTTGCAATCAAGTGAATGAGAATGACAACCACTGTTTCTTTAAGTGCAAATTTGTGAAGCAGTGTTGGACCGATCTCTGTCTGGAACATGTCTGACAGATGCTGCTATATAAGAATTCATCGTGGGAAGTAATTCAGGAAGTGTTGCAGGTGAAAGTGATTCAGGATACTCGAGACCTACATGAGCACTTCATGTGCAATGATGTTCTGTTAATCCCTAGAGCTTGTAATTCTATTGCACATGAGTTAGCTAGGTTAGGAATGAGTTGGGACCCAAATGAGTATTGTGTTTCATAGAGTTTGTAAAGAGTCTATTGACTTGAGACTTCTGATTTTTAGTCTTGTTCCAATAACAAGGCCCTAGAACCACTATTTAACATAACAAGGTCCATAAGTATAAAACTATTTGGAAAAAAAAACGTAGCCCGTAATTTCCATGGACATATTCACAAGGTCAAGTCGCTAACGATATGAATAAAGAAGATTGTTAGGAGTCTTCAATTCTGAGGATTGCCTTGAGGGTCTTCAAACTAGTCCCTATGTTCATAAAAGAACACAATTATCAATTTTCGAGGCGTCCAACGATCTAAAATTTGACCAAAGTTATAAGAAAGTACTAATACTTATGACACCACATAAGTATTATTACTAGATTGTAATTAGCCCCCAACGCACCAGGGCCCCCGTGTCGCCCTCCAGCTTGGGCGACTCGGGCTGCCGCACCCTCTCCTCCTCTCTCCTCTCTCCAGCTGCACCGCCACCGGAGTAGGCCGCCGACAAGGATGTGCGGTCGGCCAGGATGGCGGCGGCGGGGCTCGCGGATGGCCCATGGGGGAACCTCAGCTGGACGGATCTGCGACGGTCGAGGAGGTTCTCGGCGCTGGCGCGGCTTTCCAGGGGCGGCGAGGTTCTCGTCGCAGGGGCGCGACTGGCGGAGTTGGCCCTTGGCGTCGGCACCTCGAGGTGGTTCTGTCGGAGGGCTTGGTGGCCCGCCGCACGCGGTTTTGCGGGCTAGGTGGCGGATCCGGACCCTCGCCAGAGCTAGACCAGCAACCCGATTTGGGCGGGCGGTGGCCGCAGTAGTGCAGTGCTGGGCTCATGGTGGTGTGGAGTGTGGGGTGACCACGGCGTGCTCCTCGTGCTGGTGTGGCCGCGGCGTTGTGGGGCACTAAGATATTGGGCTGCTGCACGCCTACGGCGGTGGCCTGGCTTGGTGGCGGCTTGGAGGTGTTTGCTGTGGTGGCGGCTGTGTGTCCTGCGGCGGCGATGTGCCGGGCCGCCGGGCAGGCTTGCCGGGCGGGCGAGTGGCAGCGCATCGTGGCATCAGCAATTCAGAAGAAGGGTGGTGTTGCGGCTAGCGGTGGTCACCGCTCGAGGTCGTTTCTGGTGGTGGCAACGACGATCATCATCTGGGCAGGCAGCCACATGTTCTTGCGGGTTTGTTGTGTAGATGCACGCAGTGAACCTCGGCGGCTGGCCCTGCAAGGCAGTGGCCATTGCGGTGAGGGACTGTGTCGAAAGACGGCGCCTGCAGCAGCGACAACGCGTGATAACAAGGCTTGCAGCGAAATGTGGCGGCTAGCTTTGCTTTGCAGGGGCTATCCCGGTGCAGGGCAACGTCGGAAGACGGCGCAAGCTTCTTTTGTGGCCTACCAGTGCGATGGCGGTGGTCGTGTGCTTGTGTCAGAGCTTTGGTGATGGCTTCTTTGGGTTCTGGGGTAGTTTTGCATACCTTCCAAAAGTAAATCAAGTAACGGGTCGGTGGCAATGAATGAAGTGTTGCGGCGGATGTGGTGAGGCCCCCACGCGTTACGCTGGTGGCGAGTACCAATTGTGGAGTCCAACGGCAAATGTGGCAAGGCCCATGCGCGTTGTGTTGGAACAGGAGCCAAAATCCAGTGGATTTCACCCTGTTGGTTGGGCGAGTACCAATTGTGGAGTCCAACGGCAAATGTGGCATGGACCATGCGCGTTGTGTTGGAACAGGAGCCAAGATCCAGTGGATTTCACCCTGTTGGTTGTGGTTGACCGGTTGAGGCTGCTGCAGCTCTTTCGATGATTCATAGCTATGACCAGAGATTCGACGACTACTTTGCACGACTTTGGTGATGACATCGGCTTGGTTTGCGCACCCATCTTTCTGGCAGCCTGGAGCTGCGGCGGGTGCTTCTCCTTCTGCAGCGCAGGACCTGGGTATGTTCGCTGCTTTTGGTCTGCAGTGGGCTGGGTGGTGATGGCGAAAACCAGCCAGTTGGGCTGATGATGGCGACATCTTTGGCGTGTTAATTAACCCTAGTTAAGGTTATGTGGACAAATACCGACTTTGCCTACGAGGGGTCTCACATCCCTACTACTAATTAAGAATAGAACGTGGATGCTCGGCGCGGTCATGCCCCCGCCTCGCCTCCCCCTACGAGTCGAGCTGTCACTGCAATATAACCCCGCCTCGCGTCCCACCCCGCATGCCAATGCCCTCGGCTCCCCGCTCGATGCCCCCGTCCTGATCGGCCCCGCTCGTAATTCCCCCGCCGTGACACCCGCGTTTGCCTCCCCCGCCATGACGCACGCGCCAACCTCCTCATCGCACGCCCAACCTACGTACACCTCTGGGCCACAGAATGCCTGCCCCCATTCCAATCGCCCGCGCTCGCGACCGACACTTCAGCCACAACCCCCGCCCCCATTGTCGGCGCCGGCGCCCAAGCTCCAGATCGAGGCGCCCGCACCGACTGCTAACCCCTTCTCCAACTCGTTCCTCACCGCGCTGAAGCCGTCCGCGTCCGCCTCCGACCTTCCCGAGGGCATAGACAATCGCCACATTGTGTTCCCGTCCGTCGTCAAGCGCGGCAAGGAGCCCGTGCGCTTTTCCAAGGACGGCGACCTGCTCCAGCTCGCAGCCGTCGATGGCTGCCACACCACCGTTGTGGTTCCCAATGACCCGGACCTCATTGACATCCTCGCCATGAGATATGCGTGCTCCCTATGCCCTTCTCTTCCCTCGCCTCCTTCGTCACTGTCGTACGCTGGGCGCCCCCCACGCACCCCATCCCTCGACGATGACGACGACCGCCGCCCGCTTCGCCTCGCCGCGAGGGACCGCCAAGACCGCATCGCCGTCTGGGACGCTCGCGCGTGGACTGTGCTCTACTAGCTCAACCTCAACGAGATGCGTGGCACCGCGTCGAGCTCCGGGGGCGGGGTGTAGGACCTGTGGTCCACCACGGCTCCAGTTGGCACCTCGCCTCCATCCACGGCCCTTGCTGCTTTGCATATGGGAGACGTCCAACAGACTGAGCGTGCTCTGGATGTTCGATTGAAGGAGTTGAACTTAATCCCTACTTGGCTCAGTAGTAGCTTTTCAAAAATACATTTTTTGCTATCGTATTGGAGCCACGACAGTCATATATTCTAAAGTGCTTCACAGGACATGAACCCCAAACTGACCCTCAGTTAAGGTGCTACAATGCTATTGAGCTTAATTATGCTTAGTGAATCGAATAGGATCTCGCCTCTATATTCTGATATTATCTGCTTTGTGATGAAAATTAATTTTTGTAAATAACTACCACTTTATGCAACCTCACATCAGGTATGCATTTTATAGAACCGTATTCAATTTTGGTTTGTGTTCATATGAAACAAGTTGTGGAAATTCACAAAAGAGTTGGAGCTTTTGCCATGTCTCTTCAGACAATAAACAAGTGCACGTTATGCAGTCTGTGCGATGGCATGGAGTATATTAGACGGCGAGAATTTTTTGGGGATAACTAGATATTCTTCTGAAACCAGGTTATTTTCCTCTTCAATTCTAGCATTGGTAGAATGTTGGTTATTTTCCTCTTCAATTCTAGCAACATTCAAGAGAAGGATCTCATTTCTGAGCACCAAATTGTGCTGAGACAACTTGAAGCTATTCTCCATATTTATAAGCTAGCTCGAGCTAGACAGACTGTAGATGCTTTCAGGGAAATTATCACTTTATCAGGTTGCCCTTCCTTCATATGAACACTCAGGCTCCAAATGTGACTTTTGGCATTTTTAGGAACTTGTCATCCCATGTTCAGGCTTGCGTGCCTGATCTCTTGAAGGTTGCTCTAAATTGTATTGACAATGTTAGAGATACTTATGGGACCTTGGGCACTGTCAAATCAAAGGTATTATTTGTTTAAATGTGTATCATTGGATTATCGCCATAAACACTATCCGCTATAATTGGAATGTGTGGCCCTAAACTATGCAGGAAATAAGGGAACACTGGTTGTCCATCCTGAGCATATACTTGCACATAGTGATATACCTTAACCATGCATTTCTTCCCCTTGTAGCACGTAAACACATTCTTCCAAGCACTAGCAGTAATTGTCTTTAATTTATTCCGAGCCATGATTTTTGGTTGATCAATTCTAGATTTTTTTAGCTCATTTGCTTCTTTGCATGTGTTTTGTGGTGTAATTTTTAGGATACTGACGTTGTGCAAATCTCTTATATTCCAAAGTTCATTGGGGCATCATACATATCTAGAAGATGAAGTAGCTTTCACCGTTACATTAAACATTCTTTTACCATGTATGTGGAGTACTTTGACTTTCCAAATATCCCAACTTATTTGTTATTCATTTGACTTATTTATTGGCCATAAGTTATCCAAGGTTTTGAAATATCTTCTAGAAGTATCACATTACAATATTATATAATTGTTGTGTACTAATATTTTGCCAAATATTCTGAATGTCGTTGCAATGCACGGGCACGTACCTAGTCTCTATATAAGGAACATGTACACCCCTTCATATGATATAGATCAGAAAGAGGCCAGAGGCCCAACCCTGTATCCTGTGTCTCATGTGTTTCCTCTGTCGTGCTTATGGGAAGGGAGACGAGTTCTCTACAGCTTCTTGCGTCTCTACTGCTGACGGGAGGGAAGGGAGCGGATCTGGTGATCCGTGGTAACGTAGTTCTCAACACGTTATCAGCACGCTCTACCGCGACGTTGTTGCGGATTAGATCTGCATCAACTCTACATCAAGCCGACATGTCTTCCGGCCTAGCCGAACTGTGGCAGAACCTCCCAAGTTATTGGGCCCACATGCATCTGCCCTTGTCTCAAAGACCTCAGACAGCTATGCATGTGCACCAGATAACTTAACAGGATCTGTCCGAGTGCCCCAAGGACCTGGGATAAACCACTTACAACCAGAACCGCATGATTAAGTAACACAAATTACACACCAACATCTTGCAGCGGAATTTTATTACCAAATTTTACAAGTTACAACAAGTTTACATTGTATTTATCGGAGTGGTTACAAAAGTGATTCAAAGAAATAATTTTGGAACTGTTATAAATTATTTATAGTTTTGAAATTGTCGGGGACCATAATTAGGGGTACCCCCAAGACTCCTAATCTCAGCTGGTGTCGGCGTTTCGAAACCCGGGGGGTCCCTGGACCGACGAGTAAATTGTCGCCGCGTGCCCCAGCCCAGATGGGTCGACGCGAGACGGAGCGCGAAGGGGGGAGGCAGCCGGAGGGAGACGGGCGTGAGAGGTGGAATCCCGCGGCCTTCGTGTTTGTCCCGCGCCCAGGTCGGGTGCGCTTGCAGTAGGGGGTTACAAGCGTCCACACGGGAGGGAGCGAGCGGCCTCGCGCGAGCGCCGTCCCGTCCTTCCCCGCGCGGCCAACCCTCTGTTAGAGGGCCCTGGTCCTTCCTTTTATAGGCGCAAGGAGAGGATCCAGGTGTACAATGGGGAGTGTAGCAGTGTGCTAACGTGTCTAGCGGAGGAGAGCTAGCGCCCTAAGTACATGCCATCGTGGCAGCCGGAGAGGTTTTGGCACCCGGTTCGTGTGGTGTCGTGGCCGTCGGAGGAGCGCTGGAGCCTGGCGGAAGGACAACTGTCGGGGCTGTCGAGTCCCTGCTGACGTCCTCTTGCTTTTGTAAGGGGGCTGAGAGCCGCCGTCGTCATAGAGCGTGCGGGGCGCCATCATTACTTGTCTGGCGGAGCGAGCCAGATGGGACGCCGGTCTTGTTCCCCGTAGCCTGAGTCAGCTTGGGGTAGGGTAATGATGGCGCCTCCTGTTGACGTGGTCGGTCCGTGCCCTGGGTTGGGCGATGTGGAGGCTCCTCCGAGGTCAAGGTCGAGTCTGTCTTCCGAGGCCGAGGTCGAGTCCGAGCCCCCGGGTCGGGCGAGGCGGAGGCCGTCGGCTGAGGCCAGGGCTGAGTCCGAGCCCTGGGGTCGGGCGAAGCGGAGTTCGTCGTCTTCCGGGGCTGAGCCTGAGTCCGAGCCCTGGGGTCGGGCGGAGCGGAGTTCGTCGTCTTCCGAGGCTGAGCCCGAGTCCGAGCCCTAGGGTCGGGCGGAGCGGAGTTCGTCGTCTTTCGGGGCTGAGCCCGAGTCCGAGCCCTGGGGTCGGGCGGAGCGGAGTTCGTCGTCTTCCGGGGCTGAGCCCGAGTCCGAGCCCTGGGGTCGGGCGAAGCGGAGTTTCCCATGGCGCCTAGGGCCGGACTTGGCTACTGTCAGCCTCACTCTGTCGAGTGGCTCAGCAGTCGGTGCGGCGCAGGCGGCGCTGTCCTCTTGTTAGACCGGTCAGTGGAGCGGCGAAGTGACTGCGGTCACTTCGGCTCTGTCGACTGGAGGGCGTGTGTCAGGATAAAGGTGTCAGGCCACCTTTGCATTAAATGCCCCTGCGATTTGGTCGGTTGGCGTGGCGATTTGGCCAAGGTTGCTTCTTGGTGAAGACTAGGCCTTGGGCGAGCCGAAGGTGTGTCCGTTGCTGGAGGGGGGCCTCGGGCGAGACGTAGATCCTCTAGGGTCGGCTGCCCTTGCTTGAGGCTGGGCTCGGGCGAGGCGTGATCGCGTCCCTCGAATGGACCGATCCTTGACTTAGTCGCACCCATCAGGCCTTTGCAGCTTTGTGCTGATGGGGGTTACCAGCTGAGATTTAGGAGCCTTGAGGGTACCCCTAATTATGGTCCCCGACAGTAGCCCCCGAGCCTCGAAGGGAGTGTTAATACTCGCTTGGAGGCTTTTGTCGCACTTTTTTGCAAGGGGACCAGCCTTTCTCGGTTGCGTTTTGTTCCGGTGGGTGCGCGCGAGCGCACCCGCCGGGTGTAGCCCCCGAGGCCTCGGAGGAGTGGTCTGACTCCTCCGAGGTCTTAATGCCTCGCGCAATACTTCGGCTGGTCTGGTCGTTCCCTCATGCGAGCTGGCCGTAGCCCGGGTGCATGGTCGGGTCCCAAGTTCTCGGGCTGGTATGTTGACGCTGTCAACGGTTTGGCCGGAGCCGGGTTTGCGAGAGCAGCCCCCGAGCCTCTGCATAGGGCGAGAGGACGGTAAAGGACAGACTCGACTTTTTTACATACGCCCCTGCATCGCCTTTCCGCAAGGAGGAGGGGGGGAAGCGCCATGTTGCCCTCGGAGGGCGCCGAACATGGTGTCTCCGGTGAGCTGCTGGCGGGTAATCCGAGTGGACGCCTGTGCCTCATTTGTTAGGGGTCGGCTAGAGGCCCGGAGGCGCGCTCCAAAAGTACCTGCGGGTGATCTGCCGGACCCGGTCCCCTTTCGATGGGGTCCGAGGGCTCGATGCCTCCCTCTGATGGGATTCCGTTACAAGATCGTTCCCGCTGGTCTCGGAAATGTCCTAGGGTACCTCGGGAGCGTAGCCCGAGCCTTGGTTATGTATCGAACGTACCCAGGGTCGTCCCTCGCTCTGTGTCTGAGGCGGCTGTGAACCCTTCGAGGGCCAGCCTACGAACCCCTGATCAGTAGTGGGCGCGGAGCCCGAGTGGCCTGAGGCGGTCGTTGAACCCTTCCGAGGGGCCGGCCTTCGAACCTCTTGACCAGTAGTGGGTGTGGAGCCCACGCGCTCTGAGGCGGCTGTTGAACCCCTCCGAGGGGCCAGCCTTTGAACCTCTGATCAGTAGGGAGGCTCAGGGCCTGTTTCCTTCACGGAGAAGGATCCTTTTCGGGGTATCCCCCTTTCCCGGTCCCTGTTGTAAGAGAGAGAAAGAGGAAAAGGATACGAAATCGAATGATGTGGCGTACCTTTTCTGACGCGGTCATTATGGCAAAGGCGAAGCGTCGCTCGCTTCTTGAAAGGGAAATGTGCCCTTGGGCCATTTCTAAGTATTTTGGTGATTGAGTGCAAACACAAAGTGCTTAAATGTGAATCTATGCCCATGGATGGACAAGTTGCAAATCACAAGTAAAGGTATGTTTCTAAGCCTTAGTACATTGGTTTTGTGTACTAATATCTTGTCTAAGTGTTAGAAACAGAAAGAAGAAGAGAAGAGAAGACTTGGCTGTGTACAGCCAAGAGGCTGTTTCGGTCTGGGGCACCGGACTGTCCGGTGGTGCACCGGACAGTGTCCGGTGGTGCACCGGACAGTGTCCGGTGCGCCAGGCTGCCTCGGCCGAAGAGGCCGCTCTCGGGTTTTTCTCCGGCGACTTCGGCTAAAATTCACCGGACTGTCCGGTGTGCACCGGACTGTCCGGTGAGCCAACGGTCGGCCGGGCCAACGGTCGGCCGCGCGATCGGCGCGCGACACGTGGCCGAGCCAACGGTCGGAAGGAAGCACCGGACTGTCCGGTGTGCACCGGACTGTCCGGTGCGCCAGATCTGCATCGGTCGGCAACGGTCGGCTGCGCCTATTAAGGAAAGAAATCGGGCACCGGACAGTGTCCGGTGTGCACCGGACTGTCCGGTGCGCCCGACGACAGAAGGCAAAGATAGATTTGTTCTCAACGGCTCCTAGCTGCCTTGGGGCTATAAAAGGGACCCCTAGGCGCATGGAGGAGAATACCAAGCAACTCTTGAGCATTCTTGATCATCCACACTCAGTCTTTGCGCATCCGTTTGTGATTCTAAGTGATTCGAGCTCTGTTCTTGTGAGAAACTGTGAGATAGTCTTTGAGCTTGATTCTTGGCCGTGTGTGTGCGCATTTCGCTGTGGATTTGTGTGTGTTGCTTCCCTCCCTTACTCCGTGCTTCTTTGTGAATCTTAAGTGTAAGGGCGAGAGACTCCAATTTGTGGAGATTCCTCGCAAGTGGGATAAAGATAAGCAAGGCAAAATACTGTGGTATTCAAGTGGGTCTTTGGACCGCTTGAGAGGGGTTGATTGCAACCCTCGTCCGTTGGGACGCCACAACGTGGAGTAGGCAAGTTTTGTACTTGGCCGAACCACGGGATAAATCACCGTGTCTCCTCTATGTTGAATTCTCTGTGATTATCATATTGTGCAAGATTTCCTCTTTAGCCACTTGGCAACTATTGTGCTAACCCTTAACAAGTTTTTGTGGCTATAAGTTAAGTTTTTACAGGATCACCTATTCACCCCCCCCCTCTAGGTGCTCTCAATTGGTATCGGAGCCGTTCTCTTCACAAAGGGACTTACCGCCCGAAGAGATGGATCCTAAGGGGAAGGGAATCGTGATCAACGACAAAGAGAAGGAATCTTTCGTCAACGAGCCGAAAGACGACAAGCCTACCGACTCCGGCTCGGGGCATAGACGGAAGGAAGGGAAGAAGAAGAAGACAAGGCGCATCAAGGAGATCATCTACTACGACGATAGTGATGAGTCTACTTCTTCCCAAAAGGATGATGACAACGACTACAAAAAGACGGTCAATTCGAACTTTTCATTTGATTATTCTCGTATTCAACATAGTTCGAATTCGCATTTGCTTTCCATTCCTCTTGGCAAACCTCCACACTTCGATGGGGAGGACTACGGATTTTGGAGTCACAAAATGCGTAGTCACTTATTCTCTCTCCATCCAAGCATATGGGAGATTGTGGAGAATGGAATGAAATTTGATAGCTCGGATAGCCCTATGCTTATAAATGAACAAATTCATAGAAATGCACAAGCTACTACTGTCCTCTTAGCTTCTTTGTGCAGGGAAGAGTACAATAAGGTGAGCGGCTTGGACAATGCCAAGCAGATATGGGACACCCTCAAGATCTCTCACGAGGGGAACGACATCACCATGCTCACCAAGATGGAGCTGGTGGAGGGCGAGCTTGGACGATTCGCCATGATAAGGGGAGAGGAGCCAACTCAAACTTACAACCGGCTCAAGACCCTCATCAACAAAACAAGGAGCAAGGAGTCGCTACCTAGCAAGGTGGCGCAAGTTGAGGCGGCCGGGCTCAATGATGAAGAGATGGCTCTCATCATCAAGAGATTCAAGACGGCGCTAAAAGGTCGAAAGGGACAGCCAAGCAAGGCCAAGACCAAGGGAAAGCGATCATGCTTCAAATGCGGTAAGCTTGGTCATTTTATTGCTAACTGTCCCGAAAATGATAGTGACCAGGAGCAAGGAAAAAATGGGAAGAGAGAAAACAAGAAGGTTTACAAGAAGGCCAAAGGCGAAGCACACCTTGGAAAGGAGTGGGATTCGGATTGCTCTTCGTCCGACTCCGACGACGAAGGACTCGCCGCCACTGCCTTCAACAAATCGGCTCTCTTCCCCAACGAGCATCACACTTGCCTCATGGCAAAGGAAAAGAAGGTAATCACTCGTAATGATAACACTTATGATTCTTCTAGTGATAATGAATCTAGTGAGGATGAAATTGATTACTCTAGTTTATTCAAGGGATTGGATAGAACTAAGATAGCTAAGATTAATGAGTTGATTGATGCCTTAAATGAAAAGGATAGAATCTTAGAGAAACAAGAAGACCTTTTATATGAAGAGCATGATAAATTTGTTAGTGCTCAAAATTCTCTTGCTCTAGAAGTTAAAAGAAATGGAATACTTTCTTGTGAACTTTCTACTTGTAATGAAACCATTTCTTCTTTAAAAGGTGAAATTAATGCTTTAACTGCTAAACTAGAAGTAGCAAGTAACTCTTGTGTTGAAAATATTACAATTTGCACTAAGTGTAAGGATTTTGATGTTAATGCTTGTAGTGAACACTTAGTTTCAATTTCAAAACTAAATGATGAAGTGGCTAGTCTTAATGCTCAACTTAAGACTAGCAAAAGTGATTTTGAAAAACTAAAATTTGCTAGGGATGCCTACACGGTTGGTAGACACCCCTCAATTAAGGATGGACTTGGCTTCAAGAGGGAAGCCAAGAACTTAACAAGCCATAAAGCTCCCATTCCCGCCAAGGAGAAAGGGAAGGCCCCTATGGCTACTAGTGCTAAAAGGAACCATGCCTTTTTGTATCATGATAAAAGACAAACTAGAAATAGAAGTTATGATGCTTTTGATTCATATGTTTATGACTCTCATGCCATGTTTGCTCCTAGTTCTTCTTATGTGTATGATAGAAATGTTACTAGGAGAAATGTTGTTCCTAAAAGAAATGTTGAAAATGTTCATAGAAAAGTAGTGAATGAACCCTCTACAATTTATTGTGCTTTGAATGCTTCCTTTGCAATTTGTAGAAAGGATAGAAAAGTAATTGCTAGGAAGTTAGGGGCAAAATGCAAAGGTGATAAAACTTGCATTTGGGTCCCTAAGGAAATTGTGACTAACCTTGTAGGACCCAACAAGAGTTGGGTACCTAAGACCCAAGCCTAAATTTGCCTTGCAGGTCTATGCATCCGGGGGTTCAAGCTGGATTATTGATAGCGGATGCACAAACCATATGACGGGGGAGAAGAAGATGTTCACCTCCTACGTCAAGAATAAGGATTCCCAAGATTCAATCATATTCGGTGATGGGAATCAAGGCAAGGTAAAAGGGTTAGGTAAAATTGCAATCTCAAATGAGCACTCAATTTCTAATGTGTTTTTAGTTGAGTCCTTGGGATATAATTTGCTATCTGTTAGTCAATTATGCAACATGGGGTATAACTGTTTATTTACAAATATAGATGTGTCTGTCTTTAGAAGAAGTGATGGTTCACTAGCTTTTAAGGGTGTATTAGACGGCAAACTTTATTTAGTTGATTTTGCAAAAGAAGAGGCTGGTCTAGATGCATGCTTAATAGCTAAGACTAGCATGGGCTGGCTGTGGCATCGCCGCTTAGCACATGTGGGGATGAAGAACCTTCACAAGCTTCTAAAGGGAGAACATGTAATAGGTCTAACTAATGTTCAATTCGAAAAAGATAGACCTTGTGCAGCTTGTCAAACAGGGAAACAAGTGGGAGGCTCTCATCACACCAAAAATGTGATGACGACATCAAGACCCTTGGAGATGCTGCATATGGACCTCTTCGGACCCGTCGCCTATCTAAGCATAGGAGGGAGTAAGTATGGTCTAGTTATTGTAGATGATTTTTCCCGCTTCACTTGGGTGTTCTTTTTGCAGGATAAGTCTGAAACCCAAGGGACCCTCAAGCGCTTCCTCAGGAGGGCTCAAAATGAGTTTGAGCTCAGAGTGAAGAAGATAAGGAGCGACAACGGGTCCGAGTTCAAGAACCTTCAAGTGGAAGAGTTCCTTGAAGAGGAAGGGATCAAGCACGAGTTCTCCGCTCCCTACACACCACAGCAAAATGGTGTGGTAGAGAGGAAGAACAGGACACTCATCGACATGGCAAGGACGATGCTAGGAGAGTTCAAGACCCCCGAGTGCTTTTGGACGGAAGCCGTGAACACGGCTTGCCACGCCATCAACAGGGTCTACCTTCATCGTCTCCTCAAGAAGACGTCGTATGAGCTACTAACCGGTAACAAACCCAATGTATCGTACTTTCGTGTATTTGGGAGTAAATGCTACATTCTAGTGAAGAAGGGTAGGAATTCTAAGTTTGCTCCCAAAGCTGTAGAAGGGTTTTTGTTAGGATATGACTCAAATACAAAGGCGTATAGAGTCTTCAACAAATCATCGGGTTTGGTTGAAGTCTCTAGCGACGTTGTATTTGATGAGACTAATGGCTCTCCAAGAGAGCAAGTTGTTGATTGTGATGATGTAGATGAAGAAGACATTCCAACGGCCGCCATACGCACCATGGCGATTGGAGAAGTGCGGCCACAGGAACAAGATGAGCAAGATCAACCCTCTTCCTCAATTATGGTGAATCCCCCGACTCAAGACGATGAACAGGTTCATCAAAAGGAGGCGTGTGATCAAGGGGGAGCACAAGATGATCACGTAATGGAGGAAGAGGCGCAACCGGCACCTCCAACCCAAGTTCGAGCGATGATTCAAAGGGATCATCCTGTCGACCAAATTCTGGGTGATATTAGCAAGGGAGTAACTACTCGATCTAGATTAGTTAATTTTTGTGAGCATTACTCTTTTGTCTCTTCTATTGAGCCTTTCAGGGTAGAGGAGGCCTTGCTAGATCCGGACTGGGTGTTGGCCATGCAGGAGGAGCTCAACAACTTCAAGAGAAATGAAGTTTGGACGCTGGTGCCTCGTCCGAAGCAAAATGTTGTGGGAACCAAGTGGGTGTTCCGCAACAAACAGGACGAGCACGGGGTGGTGACGAGAAACAAGGCTCGACTTGTGGCAAAAGGTTATGCCCAAGTCGCAGGTTTGGATTTTGAGGAGACTTTTGCTCCTGTGGCTAGGCTAGAGTCAATTCGAATCTTGCTAGCATATGCCGCTCACCATTCTTTCAGGTTGTTCCAAATGGATGTGAAGAGCGCTTTCCTCAACGGGCCAATCAAGGAGGAGGTGTACGTGGAGCAACCCCCTGGCTTCGAGGATGAACGGTACCCCGACCACGTGTGTAAGCTCTCTAAGGCGCTCTATGGACTTAAGCAAGCCCCAAGAGCATGGTATGAATGCCTTAGAGATTTCTTAATTGCTAATGCTTTCAAGGTTGGGAAAGCCGATCCAACTCTTTTCACTAAGACATGTGATGGTGATTTGTTTGTGTGCCAAATTTATGTCGATGACATAATATTTGGTTCTACTAACCAAAAGTCTTGTGAAGAGTTTAGCAGGGTGATGACGCAAAAATTCGAGATGTCGATGATGGGCGAGTTGAACTACTTCCTTGGGTTCCAAGTGAAGCAACTCAAGGACGGCACCTTCATCTCCCAAACGAAGTACACGCAAGATCTGCTAAAGCGGTTTGGGATGAAGGACGCCAAGCCCGCAAAGACTCCGATGGGGACCGACGGACACACCGACCTCAACAAAGGAGGTAAGTCCGTTGATCAAAAAGCATACCGGTCAATGATAGGTTCTTTGCTTTACTTATGTGCTAGTAGACCGGATATTATGCTTAGCGTATGCATGTGTGCTAGATTTCAATCCGATCCTAAGGAGTGTCACTTAGTGGCGGTGAAGCGGATTCTTAGATATTTAGTTGCTACGCCTTGCTTCGGGCTCTGGTATCCAAAGGGGTCTACCTTTGACTTAGTTGGATACTCAGACTCCGACTATGCTGGATGTAAGGTCGATAGGAAGAGTACATCGGGGACGTGCCAATTCTTAGGAAGGTCCCTGGTGTCATGGAATTCTAAGAAACAAACTTCCGTTGCCCTATCCACTGCTGAGGCCGAGTACGTTGCCGCAGGACAGTGTTGCGCGCAACTACTTTGGATGAGGCAAACCCTCAGGGACTTTGGCTACAATCTGAGCAAAGTCCCACTCCTATGTGATAATGAGAGTGCTATCCGCATGGCGGAGAATCCTGTTGAGCACAGCCGCACAAAGCACATAGACATCCGGCATCACTTTTTGAGAGACCACCAGCAAAAGGGAGATATCGAAGTGTTTCATGTTAGCACCGAGAACCAGCTAGCCGATATCTTCACTAAGCCTCTAGATGAGAAGACCTTTTGCAGGTTGCGTAGTGAGCTAAATGTCTTAGATTCGCGGAACCTGGATTGAATTGTAGCATACATGTATTTATGCTTTTGATCATGTTCCTTTTTGCATTTTGTTGCTTATTGTGGTGCTCAAGTTGTACAAACACTCCCTGGACCTCACAAGTCCGTTGCAAAGTGATGCACATGTTAAGGGGGAGATGTGTTACAACTTGACCCTTTGAGACTAACCATGTGTTTGAGTTTGATGATTTAGTCTCAAAGGAGGATTGAAAGGGAAAAGGTGGACTTGGACCATGAAAGACTTCCACTGCACTCCGATGAGAGGGTAACTTATTCCAAGTCCATCTCATGAACTCTTATTGCCATTTGCTCTTAATTGAAGATTTTGGTGCGGCAATGGGGTTAAAAGGGCCAAAGTTGATCTCGTTTTGGTGCTTGATGCCAAAGGGGGAGAAAGTAAAGCCAAAGTGATAAATGGATCAGCTACCACTTGAGAGATTTTGAAAATAGTAGAATAGAGTTTTTGTTTTGTCAAAAGCTTTTGTTTCTTATTGTCTCTATTGCCAAAAGTTGGCTTCTTGTGGGGAGAAGTGTTGATTATGGGAAATAGGGGGAGTTTTTGAAATCTTTTTTCAAATCCCGTTTGGAATGACTCTCTTTATGCCTCAACATGTGTGGTTGACATAGAAATAGAGATTTGAGTTTGATTTGCAAAAACAAACAAGTGGTGGCAAAGGATGATCCATATATGCCAAAATTGAATCAAAACCAATTTGAGTTTTTATTTGAAGTGATTTTGCACTTGTTCTAGTTGCTTTATGTTGTGTTGGCATAAATCACCAAAAAGGGGGAGATTGAAAGGGAAATGTGCCCTTGGGCCATTTCTAAGTATTTTGGTGATTGAGTGCAAACACAAAGTGCTTAAATGTGAATCTATGCCCATGGATGGACAAGTTGCAAATCACAAGTAAAGGTATGTTTCTAAGCCTTAGTACATTGGTTTTGTGTACTAATATCTTGTCTAAGTGTTAGAAACAGAAAGAAGAAGAGAAGAGAAGACTTGGCTGTGTACAGCCAAGAGGCTGTTTCGGTCTGGGGCACCGGACTGTCCGGTGGTGCACCGGACAGTGTCCGGTGGTGCACCGGACAGTGTCCGGTGCGCCAGGCTGCCTCGGCCGAAGAGGCCGCTCTCGGGTTTTTCTCCGGCGACTTTGGCTAAAATTCACCGGACTGTCCGGTGTGCACCGGACTGTCCGGTGAGCCAACGGTCGGCCGGGCCAACGGTCGGCCGCGCGATCGGCGCGCGACACGTGGCCGAGCCAACGGTCGGAAGGAAGCACCGGACTGTTCGGTGTGCACCGGACTGTCCGGTGCGCCAGATCTGCATCGGTCGGCAACGGTCGGCTGCGCCTATTAAGGAAAGAAATCGGGCACCGGACAGTGTCCGGTGTGCACCGGACTGTCCGGTGCACCCGACGACAGAAGGCAAAGATGGCCTTCCAGATTTGTTCTCAACGGCTCCTAGCTGCCTTGGGGCTATAAAAGGGATCCCTAGGCGCATGGAGGAGAATACCAAGCAACTCTTGAGCATTCTTGATCATCCACACTCAGTCTTTGCGCATCCGTTTGTGATTCTAAGTGATTCGAGCTCTGTTCTTGTGAGAAACTGTGAGATAGTCTTTGAGCTCGATTCTTGGCCGTGTGTGTGCGCATTTCGCTGTGGATTTGTGTGTGTTGCTTCCCTCCCTTACTCCGTGCTTCTTTGTGAATCTTAAGTGTAAGGGCGAGAGACTCCAATTTGTGGAGATTCCTCGCAAGTGGGATAAAGATAAGCAAGGCAAAATACTGTGGTATTCAAGTGGGTCTTTGGACCGCTTGAGAGGGGTTGATTGCAACCCTCGTCCGTTGGGACGCCACAACGTGGAGTAGGCAAGTTTTGTACTTGGCCGAACCACGGGATAAATCACCGTGTCTCCTCTATGTTGAATTCTCTGTGATTATCGTATTGTGCAAGATTTCCTCTTTAGCCACTTGGCAACTATTGTGCTAACCCTTAACAAGTTTTTGTGGCTATAAGTTAAGTTTTTACAGGATCACCTATTCACCCCCCCCTCTAGGTGCTCTCACTTCTCCTGCCAGAGGCGTCGCCTGTCCCGCCGTGGAGTTAATGCGACGGGGCGAGCGGTTCGCGAGGCGGCCGTTGCGCGTGCGCGAGCCGTTCGAGGAACGGGACACGGGCGCGCCGTCTTCACGCCGTGAGAGAGGGTTCTCTCGCTGCCCCTGGATGGGACGTAAGCTTGGCTGACGACGTGACCGCTGCTCTTGCCCGCCTGCCACCGCCATTACTGCCGGCCCATTTTTGGCCGTATTGACCGTCGCGCCTGGCTGGCACTGCTGGGTCGTACGCAGGGTTGCCTCGAGTCACGGTACTGGTTCCGCAGTCGAGGAGGCGTGGTAGTGGTGCGAGTGGCGGTGCAGTTGCTCGCGCGTAGCAACAGGCGCACCAGTTGCATGACGCGTGGGCCTGGGCCTCCATGCTGGGTGCGTTGGAAGTCGGAGGGGCGCGCCCACTTGGCGCAGTTGCATGCCGCCTGCACGGCTGTCCGCCCTTTCACCCGCTGGTCTGGGCGAAAGTGGAGGAATGCTTGTAACCGCTGGGCGATTGCATGTACCACGCGCAGCGGTTTGGCTTCTTCTGCCCTGGGCCAGTTTGCATGATGCGTGGGACCCGGCCCGCGCCGTAGGGGGAGGACCTTGGAGCATGTTGGAGAAGACTCAGCCCACGACGGCTGGGACGCAAGTAGGGAGAGTCGCCTTTAAAAGGAGGGTGACCCCCTTGAAAGGCGACCATGTCTTCGCGCTCCCTTATGCATCGTGTCTTTCCACCTTCCGAGCCCCCGGATGGGGAACACCCACAATCCTTCCGCCTTGTCATTGGAGGAACGAAACTTCGTGGAAGTTGGTACCTTTCAGCCATCGTTCGGCTTCAAGGATTTTCATCATGCAGCCCGGCTGCATCCCCTCGCCGGTGGTCACCCAAGACGGTGACCACCAGCCCCTGGATGGGGAGAAGCAAGCCGGGCTGCGATCTTGGTCCCGCCCTCAGCTTCAAGGATGTTCATCATCCTCGCTGGGACGAAGGCCGGGCTGAGCCGGAGCTCTACCTCCCACGCGGGTTCGTGGGTCAGCCTCTCCTTCAGCATTCAAGGGAGAGGGCGCTCACTGGCCCTGCGAGAAGGGCGGACTTCGACAACGAGGGGCTGGTCGACGGCGGGCGTCGTCAGCTTCAGCGCGTTGGGCTCGCCAGCTTGGCTCCCAGTGCCCCCTCCCGCCGCAAGGGCGGTTGTCGCGTCGCGCGCACAGGAGGACCGCCCAAGATGTCGCGCGCTGCTAGGGCGACGTTCATGTTCTGAGGCGGTCCTGCCTTTGCACCGGTACGGCGCCTCCGCGCGGAGGTCGGTGCTCCACTCGTCCGGGAGGATCTGAGTGGGGATCTACCGGGGGGCTGACGGTCCCTGTCGTCGGTGCCGAGGTGGGGGCGGCTCAAGAAGTCCCCGTCGCCGACGGGATCACCGCCACCATCCGCGCTTCGGGCCTCCGGCTCTTTGTACTTGTCCTCGCCCCTCGAGCGTCGGCGTGGGCGCAGGCAAGGTTGCAGCGGTGTCCACCCTGAGGCCATCGCTGCTGCAGTTCGGCCACCCGTAATGGGGGTCGCTGTCGCTGCTACTGGAGCGGGCGACGGTGAGCCGTCCGTCGGCCTTCTGTTGCTCCGCAGGCCCCCCAATCGTGTGGGGTTGTTCGTACCTGCGGAGGTGGAACCGGAGTTCCGTTTGTAATGGCATTTTGAATGCTGGTGTCTCGTTCATTGCGGCCGTCGGGGCCTGAACATGTATGTATTTTTGGCGCGGAGCCGTGTTTTTTCCTCATTTCGAGCACTAAGACTCGCCTGTCGGCTATCTGAACCGCTTCACCAAGCGTGAGTCGCCCCGTGCAAAGGTGACGAGTGAGGTATCCGTATCCCGGAGGCGTAGGAGTCCCTCGGCTCGGTCGGCCTTGCTGTCCGAGGCTTCTCTTGCTTAGTTAAGGAACCCCTCGGCCGCTCTCCGATGAGCCGAAGCTGGGGGTAGCGGTGTCAGCTCGGACAGAGACCGAGTTTGCTCGAAAAGAAGACTTGGTCGGCCGGAGCCTGGCCGGGTCGTCCGCTGGCGGGACCGACGCCGGAGTTGAGTTGCCGAGGCCACAAACCGAGCCGATGTCTTCGGGAGGCAGCTGGCCGAGGCCTCGGGGTGGCCGGCCGAGCCGTCTGCTCGAGCTGGATTCCTGGAGAAGACCCTGGCAGCGATGGCCCGGGCGGGGTGCTGATGTCGTCCTTCAGAGTGGAGATTCTCCGACTGCTTCGCCGTCCGAGGCTAGGTCGGACCTCGCCGAAGGTGTAGTTGGCGCCGAGGGCGCTGCTGCTCCCTTCAACTGTCAAGATCCGAGCCTGCAGGATCGGATTATCTTGTAGTATGTGTATGTTTTCTGCGGCCGCCGAGGCCCAAACACACCATCGTCGTGTTGTAAAGCTGCGTTTCTTTTCCTCTTGTTTCGAGTATCTGGACTTTTTTGTCGGTAACAGAATTGTTTGTGCGAGCGAGAGTTGCTTTTCACGGAAGGCGATGAGTGAGGTATCCGTATCCCGGAGGCGTAGGAATCCCTCGGCTCGGTCGGCCTTGCCGCTTACGCGCACTCTTGCCCGTCCATAGGGTTCTGTCACCGACGCAGTCGAGAAGGCCCGAAGAATCGCTTCGGCAGAGGAGCTTTCGAGCGTTAAGACTTGTTCGGTCCGCGGAATCACTTATCCAAACGCGAGTTACTTATCGCAGAAGGTGATGAGTGAGGTATCCATATCATGGAGGTGTAGGAGTCCCTCGGCTCGATCAGCCTTGGCTGCTTACGTGTACTCCGTCGTTTTCAGGATCCACTTTCGAAGTAGTCGAAAAGCACGAAAGACATTCTGGCAGAAAGGATCTTTTTTCGAGGAAAATTTCGACGCAGAGGGGGTTCCCCCCTTTTAGCCCCCGAGGGAGGGTCGGGCTTTGCCGAGGCAAGGCTGACCCTTCCTTGATGACTAAACTTTGCGTGGGAACGAGGCATACGAACAACTTGAAAGCATCTTAAGGGTAGAAGCGACATAGCTGTTGGATGTTCTAAGCGTTGCTGTAGACCTCGCCTTGACTGTTGGCCAGCTTGTATGTTCCGGGCTTCAGAACTTTGGCGATGACGAACAACCCTTCCCAGGGAGGCGTGAGCTTGTGCTGCCCTTGGGCGTCTTGTCGCAGCCGAAGCACCAGGTCGCCCACCTGGAGGTCTCGGGACCGAACCCCTCGGGTGTGGTAGCGTCGCAGGGACTGCTGGTACCGCGCCGATCGTAGTAAGGCCATGTCCCGAGCCTCTTCCAGCTGGTCCAGTGAGTCTTCTCGATTAGCTTGATTGCTTTGGTCGGCGTAGGCCCTCGTCCTCGGGGAACCGTATTCTAAGTCTGTGGGCAAGATGGCCTCGGCCCCATAGACTAGAAAGAACGGCGTGAAGCCCGTGGCTCGGCTCGGCGTTGTCCTCAGACTCCAGACCATTGAGGGGAGTTCCTTCATCCATCGCTTGCCGAACTTGTTGAGGTCATTGTAGATCCGAGGCTTGAGTCCTTGTAGAATCATGCCGTTGGCACGCTCTACTTGCCCATTCGTCATGGGGTGAGCCACGGCGGCCCAGTCCACCTGGATGTGGTGATCCTCGCAGAAGTCCAGGAACTTTCTGCCGGTGAACTGGGTGCCGTTGTCGGTGATGATGGAGTTCGGGACCCCAAAGCGATGGATGATGTTGGTGAAGAACGCCACCGCCTGTTCGGACCTGATGCTGTTTAGGGGTCGGACCTCGATCCACTTGGAGAATTTGTCGATGGCGACCAACAGGTGCGTATAGCCCCCGGGTGCCTTCTGCAAGGGGCCGACGAGGTCCAGACCCCACACAGCAAAAGGCCAGGTGATGGGTATCGTCTGCAGGGCCTGAGCGGGTAGGTGGGTCTGCCTTGCGTAGAACTGACACCCTTCGCAGGTGCGGACAATTCTAGTGGCGTCGGCCACCGCCGTCGGCCAGTAGAAACCTTGTCGGAAGGCGTTTCCAACAAGGGCTCGAGGTGCTGCGTGATGGCCGCAAGCCCCCGAGTGTATCTCTTGTAGGAGCTCCTGGCCTTCGGCGATGGAAATGCATCGCTGGAGGATGCCTGAGGGGCTGCGGTGGTAGAGTTCCTTCCCGTCCTCCAGCAAGACAAACAACTTGGCACGCCGCGCCAACCGCCGAGCTTCGGCTCGGTCGAGGGGTAGCTCTCCTCGGTGGAGATATTGCAGGTACGGGGTCTGCCAGTTTCGATTAGGTGTGACCCCGCTTCGCTCCTCCTCGATGCGCAGTACCTCACCCTCGGGGGCCGAGGGTACCTCGGGCCGAACCGAGGGTGCCTCGGGCTAAGCCGAGGGTGCCTCGGGTTGGGCCGAGGGTGCCTTGGGCCGAGCCGAGGGTACCTCGAACTGAGCCGAGGGTACCTCGGACTGAGCCGAGGGTTCCTCAGGCTTGGCCGAGGCCTTCTCGGGCTCGGGCGTGTCGTCGGTCTTGACGGAGGGTTGATGCAGGTCTCGGGAGAAGACGTCCGGGGGAACCGTTGTTCGCCCCGAGGCTATTTTAGCCAGCTCGTCCGTAGTCTCGTTGTAGCGTCGGGCGATGTGGTTGAGCTCGAGCCCGTAGAACTTGTCTTCCAGGCGCCGAACCTCATCGCAGTAGGCTTCCACATTCGGGTCGCGGCAGTGGGAGTTCTTCATGACTTGGTCGATGACGAGCTGCGAGTCGCCGCGAGCGTCGAGGCGTCGGACCCCTAGCTCGATGGCGATGCACAAACCGTTGACCAGAGCCTCATACTCAGCCACATTGTTGGACGCCGGGAAATGGAGGCGTAGCACGTAGCGTAGGTGCTTTCCGAGGGGCGAGATGAAGAGCAGGCCTGCGCCTGCTCCTGTCTTCATCAGCGACCCATCGAAGAACATGGTCCAGAGTTCCGGTTGGATCGGAACGGTTGGGAGCTGGGTGTCGACCCATTCAGCCACGAAGTCCGCCAAGACCTGGGACTTGATGGCCTTCCGAGGGGCGAACGAGATCGTTTCGCCCATGATTTCCACCACCCACTTTGCAATTCTACCCGAGGCCTCTCGGCACTGGATGATCTCCCCCAGGGGGAAGGATGACACCATAGTTACCGGATGAGACTCGAAGTAGTGTCGCAACTTCCTCCGCATCAGGATCACCGCGTATAGCAGCTTCTGAACTTGTGGGTAGTGAATCTTGGTCTCGAACAGTACCTCGCTGATGAAGTAGACTGGCCTCTGGACGGGCAATGCATGCCCCTCTTCTCGTCTCTCAACCACAATCGCGGCGCTAACCACCTGAGTGGTCGCGGCGACGTAGATCAAGAGGGCTTCTCCGGCAGCGGGAGGCACCAAGATGGGCACGTTCGTGAGGAGCGCCTTCAGGTTCCCGAGGGCTTCCTCGGCCTCAGGGGTCCAAGTGAAGCACTCGACCTTCCTTAAGAGGCGGTACAGAGGCAGGCCTCTTTCGCCGAGGCGCGAGATGAAGCGGCTCAGAGCCGCAAGGCATCCCGCGACTCTCTGTACGCCTTTCAAGTCCTTGATGGGCCCCATGTTGGTGATGGTCGCGATCTTCTCCGGGTTGGCCTCGATGCCCCGCTCGGAGACGATGAACCCCAAGAGCATGCTTCAGGGAACCCCGAAGACACACTTCTTGGGATTGAGCTTCACGCCTTTCGCCTTGAGACATCGGAATGTCACTTCAAGGTCGGAAAGGAGGTCGGAGGCTTTCCTCGTCTTGACTATGATGTCATCAACGTAGGCCTCGACCATTCGGCCAATGTGTTCGCCGAACACATGGTTCATGCACTGTTGGTACGTTGCACCCGCATTCCTCAAGCCGAACGTCATGGTGACATAGCAGTACATGCCGAAGGGTGTGATGAAACAAGTCGCGAGCTGGTCAGACTCTTTCATCCTGATTTGGTGATACCCTGAGTAGGCATCAAGGAAAGACAGGGTTTCACACCCAGCAGTGGAGTCCACAATTTGGTCGATGCGAGGCATAGGGTAGGGAACCTTCGGACATGCTTTGTTTAGACCAGTGTAGTCTACACACATCCGTCATTTCCCTCCTTTCTTTCTGACAAGCACAGGGTTGGCAAGCCATTCGGGATGGAATACCTCTTTGATGAACCCTGCCGCCATTAGCTTGTGGATCTCCTCGCCTATGGCTCTGCGCTTTTCTTCGTCGAATTGGCGCAGAGGCTGCTTCACGGGTCGGGCTCTAGCTTGGATATCCAGCGAGTGCTCGGCGACATCCCTCGGTATGCCAGGCATGTCCGAGGGACTCCACACGAAAATGTCGGCGTTTGCACGGAGAAAGTCGACGAGCACCGCTTCCTATTTGGGATCGAGCTCGGAGCCGATCCGGATCTGCTTGGAGGCGTCGCTGCTGGGGTCGAGGGGGACAGATTTAACCGTCTCCGCTGGCTCGAAGTTGCCGGCGTGGCACTTCACGTCTAGCACCTCCTTAGAGAGGCTCTCCAGGTCGGTGATGAGGGCCTCGGATTCAGTGAGGGCCTCGGCGTACTCCACACACTCCACGTCGCATTCGAACGCGTGTCGGTACGTAGGGCCGACGGTGATGACCCCGTTGGGGCCCGACATCTTGAGCTTGAGGTAGGTGTAGTTGGAGATGGTCATGAACTTCGCGTAGCATGGCCTCCCCAGTACTGCGTGGTAGGTTCCTCGGAACCCGACCACCTCGAACGTGAGGGTCTCCCTTCGGAAGTTGGAGGGTGTCCCAAAGCAGACGGGAAGATCGAGTTGTCCGAGGGGCTGGACGCGCTTCCCGGGGATGATCCCGTGGAAAGGCGCAGTGCCTGCCCGGACCGAGGACAGATCAACACGCAGGAGCCCGAGGGTCTCGGCGTAGATGATGTTGAGGCTGCTGCCTCCGTCCATGAGGACCTTGGTGAGCCTGACGTCACCGATGACGGTGTCGACAACGAGCGGGTATTTCCCCGGGCTCGGCACGCGGTCGGGGTGGTCGGCTTGGTCGAAGGTGATGGGCTTGTCGCACCAGTCTAGGTAGACTGACGCCGCCACCTTTACTGAACAGACCTCCCGACGCTCTTGCTTGCGGTGCCGAGCCGAGGCGTTCGCCGCTTGCCCACCGTAGATCATGAAGCAGTCGCGGACCTCGGGGAACTCTCCCGCCTGGTGATCTTCCTTCTTATCATCGTCGCGAGCCCTGCCACCCTCCGCGGGTGGCCCGGCCTTGTGAAAGTGGCGCCGAAGCATGGCGCACTCCACAAGGGTGTGCTTGATGGGCCCCTGATGATAGGGGCACGGCTCCTTGAGCATCTTGTCGAAGAGGTTGGCACCTCCGGGGGGGTTTCCGAGGGTTC
Organism: Zea mays; assembly: GCF_902167145.1. Taxonomy (NCBI): domain Eukaryota; kingdom Viridiplantae; phylum Streptophyta; class Magnoliopsida; order Poales; family Poaceae; genus Zea; species Zea mays. The sequence goes on from NC_050099.1 coordinate 75,189,436, forward strand.
TTGTACTCGGCGGCGGCGACAAGGTCCGCGTCGGCGGCGTCGTGTTTCGCTTGCGACTTCTTCTTGCCTTTCTTATTGGCGCCGCGCTGAGTTGACGCCTCGGGGGCATCTTCTGGTGGGCGGCCCTGGGGCTGCTTGTCCTTCCGGAAGATAGCCTCAACCGCCTCCTGGTCAGAGGCGAACCTGGTGGCGATGTCCATCAGCTCGCTCGCCCTGGTGGGGGTCTTGCGACCCAGCTTGCTCACCAGGTCGCGGCAGGCGGTGGTGCCGGCGAGGAACACGCCGATGACATCTGAATCGGTGATGTTGGGCAGCTCGGTGCGCTGCTTCGAGAATCGCGGGATGTAGTCCCGGAGAGACTCTCCCGGCTGCTGTCGGCAGCTTCGGAGGTCCCATGAGTTTCCAGGGCGCACGTACGTGCCCTGGAAATTGCCGGCGAAGGCTTGGACCAGGTCGTCCCAGTTGGAGATCTGCTCTGGAGGCAGGTGCTCCAACCAGGCGCGAGCGGTGTCGGAGAGGAACAGGGGGAGGTTGCGGATGATGAGGTTGTCATCGTCCGTTCCACCCAGCTGGCAAGCCAGCCGGTAGTCCGCGAGCCACAGTTCCGGTCTCGTCTCCCCCGAGTACTTTGTGATAGTAGTCGGGGTTCGGAACCGGGTCGGGAACGACGCCCATCGTATGGCGCGGCTGAAAGCCTGCAGACTGGGTGGTTCGGGCGAGGGACTCTAATCCTCCCCGCTGTCGTAGCGTCCCCCACGCCTGGGGTGGTAGCCTCGGTGCACCCTCTCGTCGAGGTGGGCCCGACGGTTGCGGTGATGGTACTCGTTGCCGAGGCGACCCGGGGCCGCAGGCGCTGTGTCGCGCGTGAGTCCGGTGTGGACCGAGGCTTCCCGCATGAATCGGGAAGTCGCGGCGCGATGTTCCAAGGGGTACCCCTGCCTTCAGGAGGCGGAGCTTTTGGCCCGTCGGACCGCGGCGTCCTCCAGGAGATTCTTGAGCTTTCCCTGAATTCACCACCCCTCGGTGGTTGATGGCTCCGGCATCGCGCGGAGAAGCATTGTCGCTGCAGCAGGTTCTGGCCGACTCCGCTGGAGATGGGTGGCGGCCTTACCCTGACATCGTTGGCGATGCGGTGCTGGATACCCTGGGGTAGATGACGCACTTCTCCGGCCGGAGGTTGGCCCGCCCATTCCTGCCCGACGTCCCGGCGGATCGGCTCAAGTGTTCCTGCTCCCTCGTCGAGCCTGGCCTGCACCCCGCGGATTTGCTCGAGCTGTGGGTCATGACCCCCGCCGGAACGGGGACCACAGCTAGCTCCCGTAGGATGTCAACGCGAGGCACAGGCCTAGGGAGATCACCGTTCTCTGGCATACCAAGATGGTTGCCTTCGTTGGGACCCCCTAGATTGACGTGGAAACATTCATGACTTGGGTCGCAGTCCTCGTCGTCGAGGCTGCGGCTACCGTTGGAACAGTCGGAAAGGCAGTAGTCACACGTGGTCATAAAGTCCCGCATGGCACTGGGGTTACCAAGTCCGGAGAAATCCCAACAGAAGTCGGGCTCGTCATCTTCCTCGGACCCCGAGGGCCCGTAGGTCGAGACGTCCGTCAGCCGGTCCCAGGGTGACCGCATACGATACCCCAGAGGGTTTGGACTCGCCTCTACGAGAGCGCCCACCAAAGTGAAGTCGCTTCGCGGGTCGAGGCTGAATCCAAAAGGCGTGAGATGGGAGTCGGTTGGTACCTCTTGGTCGACGGGCGGTGACGAAGTCACGTCAGGGACTGACTGCACCATCGTCTCAGGTACGAGGGTGACACCCAGCAAGTCCTTCGCGAGCGTGCTGGCGTCATCCGTTTGCTTGGGATTGGCGTGTTGCGGGGAGACGGCGCTCGTCTTCGTCTCAGACGCGAGGTCAATGCCCGACGTGCCCCCCGTTGGGGCGCCGACGCCGTCGACTCGCTCGACAGCCGACGAGGTGCCACCTCCTGCTTGGCTTTGGTTGCCCCGCCTCCTCCTCCGTCGGCGGGGGAGGGGACGGGGTGAGCTCGAATGTTGTTCTTCCACCACGAGGGGAAGACGTCGTCGATTCCGCCGCCAGCGGGCGGGCTATCGGCCGCCATTATCGCTGTCGCACGGCGGGGGAAGGAGTATCATGTCGTAGCTGCCGTCGAGGGACATGAACCCAAGACTCCCGAAACGGAAGACCGTCCCGGGCTGGAAAGGTTGCTGGAGACTGCCCATCTGGAGCTTGACGGGAAGCTATTCGTCAACACGCAGCAGGCCCCTACCTGGCGCGCCAACTGTCGGCGTTTCGAAACATGGGGGGTCCCTGGACCGACGAGTAAATTGTCGCCGCGTGCCCCAGCCCAGATGGGTCGGTGCGAGACAGAGCGCGAAGGGGGGAGGCAGCCGGAGGGAGACGGGCGTGAGAGGTGGAATCCCGCGGCCTTCGTGTTTGTCCCGCGCCCAGGTCGGGTGCGCTTGCAGTAGGGGGTTACAAGCGTCCACGCGGGAGGGAGCGAGCGGCCTCGCGCGAGCGTCGTCCCGTCCTTCCCCGCGCGGCCAACCCTCTGTAAGAGGGCCCTGGTCCTTCCTTTTATAGGCGCAAGGAGAGGATCTAGGTGTACAATGGGGGGTGTAGCAGTGTGCTTACGTGTCTAGCGGAGGAGAGCTAGCGCCCTAAGTACATGTCATCGTGGCAGCCAGAGAGGTTTTGGCACCCGGTTCGTGTGGTGTCGTGGCCGTCGGAGGAGCGCTGGAGCCTGGCGGAAGGACAGCTGTCGGGGCTGTCGAGTCCCTGCTGACGTCCTCTTGCTTCCGTAAGGGGGCTGAGAGTCGCCGTCGTCATAGAGCGTGCGGGGCGCCATCATTACTTGTCTGGCGGAGCGAGCCAGATAGGACGCCGGTCTTGTTCCCCGTAGCCTGAGTCAGCTTGGGGTAGGGTAATGATGGCGCCTCCTGTTGACGTGGTCGGTCCGTGCCCTGGGTTGGGCAATGTGGAGGCTCCTCCGAGGTCGAGGTCGAGTCTGTCTTCCGAGGCCGAGGTCGAGTCCGAGCCCACGGGTCGGGCGAGGCGGAGGCCGTTGGCTCAGGCCAGGGCTGAGTCCGAGCCCTGGGGTCGGGCGAAGCGAAGTTCATCGTCTTCCGGGGCTGAGCCCGAGTCCGAGCCCTGGGGTCGGGCGGAGCGGAGTTCGTCGTCTTCCGGGGCTAAGCCCGAGTCCGAGCCCTGGGGTCGGGCGGAGCGGAGTTCGTCGTCTTCCGGGGCTGAGCCCGAGTCCGAGCCCTGGGGTCGGGCGAAGCGGAGTTTCCCATGGCGCCTAGGGCCGGACTTGGCTGCTGTCAGCCTCACTCTGTCGAGTGGCTCAGCAGTCAGTGCGGCGCAGGCGGCGCTGTCCTCTTGTCAGACCGGTCAGTGGAGCGGCGAAGTGACTGCGGTCACTTCGGCTCTATCGACTGGAGGGCGTGTGTCAGGATAAAGGTGTCAGGCCACCTTTGCATTAAATGCCCCTGCGATTTGGTCGGTTGGCGTGGTGATTTGGCCAAGGTTGCTTCTTGGTGAAGACTGGGCCTTGGGCGAGCCGAAGGTGTGTCCGTTGCTGGAGGGGGGCCTCGGGCGAGACGTAGATCCTCCGGGGTCGGCTGCCATTGCCCGAGGCTGGGCTCGGGCGAGGCGTGATCACGTCCCTCGAATGGACGGATCCTTGACTTAGTCGCACCCATCAGGCCTTTGCAGCTTTGTGCTGATGGGGGTTACCAGCTGAGATTTAGGAGCCTTGAGGGTACCCCTAATTATGGTCCCCGACAGCTGGTAACCCCCATTAGCACAAAGCTGCAAAGGCCTGATGGGCGCAATTCAGGTCAAAGCTCCGTCCACTCAAGGGACACGATCTCGCCTCGTCCGAGCCCAGCCTCGGGCAAAGGCAGCCGACCCAGGAGGATTCACGTCTCGCCCGAGGGTCCCCTCAAGCAACGGACGCACCTTTGGCTCGCCCAGGCTTCGCGAAGAAGCAACCTTGGCCAGATCGCCATGCCAACCGACCGTATCGCAGGAGCATTTAATGCAATGATCGACTAACACCTTATCCTGACGCGCGCTCCTCAGTCGACAGGGTCGAAGTGACCGCAGTCACTTCGCCGCTCCACTGACCGACCTGACAGGAAAACAGTGTCGCCTGCCCTGCTCCGACTGCTGTGCCACTCGACAGAGTGGGGCTGACAGCAGCTAAGTCCAGCCTCGGGCGCCATAGGAAGCTCCGCCTCGACCGACCCCAGAGCTCGGGCTCAACCTCGACGCTGGACTTCGGACTCCGCCTCGCCCGACCCTAGGGCTCGAACTCAACCTCGACCTCGGACGACGGACTCCGCCTCGCCCGACCCCAGGGCACGGACTCAACCTCGACCTCAAACGACGGTCTCCGCCTCGCCCGACCCCCGGGCCCGGACTTAGCCTCGACCTCGGAGGAGTCACCGCCTCGCCCGACCCCGAGCTCGGACCGACCATGTCACAGGGGGGAGCCATCATTACCCTACCCCTAGCTAGCTCCGGCTACAGGGAACAAGACCGACGTCCCATCCGGCTCGCTCCGGTAAACAAGTAATGATGGCACCCCGCGTGCTCCATGACGACGACGGCTCTGAGCCCCTTACGGAAGCAAGGAGACGTCAGCAAGGATCCGACAGCCCCGACAGCTATACTTCCACGGGGCTCAAGTGCTCCTCCGACGGCCACAACATCACATGAACAGGGCGCCAAAACCTCTCCGACAGCCACGACGGCATGTACATAGGGCTCTGGCTCCCCTTTGCTAGACACGTTAGCACATTGCTACACCCCCCTTTGTACACCTGGGCCCTCTCCTTACGCCTATAAAAGGAAGGTCCAGGGCTCTCGTACGAGAGGGTTGGCCGCGCGGGAGAACAGGCCGACACACAAGGCTCTCTCTCTCTCCCACGCGGACACTTGTAACCCTCTACTGCAAGCGCATCCGCCCTGGGCGCAGGACAACACGAAGGCCACGGTTTCCCCTTACTGTTTCTATCCCCTTTGTGTTCCGTCTCGCGCCGACCCATCTGGGCTAGGACACGTAGCGACAATTTACTCGTCGATCCAGGGATCCCCCGGGGTCGAAACGCCGACAGTTGGCGCGCCAGGTAGGGGCCTGCTGCGTGTTGACGAACAGCTTCCCGTCAAGCTCCAGATGGGTAGTCTCCAGCAACCACTCCAACCCGGGACGGTGCTCCGTTTCGGGAGTCTTGAGTTCATGTCCCTCGACGGCAGCTACGATATGATACTCCTTCCTCCGCTGCGCGACAATGACAATGGCGGCCATCAGCCCGCCCGCCGGCGGCAGAATCAACGACGTCTTCCCCACGTGGCGGAAGAGCAACATCCGGGTCTGTCCCGCCACTTTCCCCGCCAACGGGGGAGGAGGCGGGGCAGGCATGGCCAAGCAGGAGGCGGCACCTCGTCGGCTGTCGAGCGAGTCGACGGCGCCGGCGCCCCAACGGGGGACACGTCGGGCGTCGACCTCGCGTTTGAGACGAAGACAAGCGTCGTTTCCCCGCGACACGCCAACCCCAAGCAGACGGACGACGCCAGCACGCTCGCAAAGGACTTACTGGGCGTTAGCCTCGTACCTGAGACAACGGTGCAGTCCGTCCCTGACGTGACTTCGTCGCCATCCGTCGATCGAGAGGTACCGTCTGTTCCCCATCCCATGCCTTTTGGATTCATCTGCGACCAACCAAGCGACCCCGCTTCGGTGGATGCTTTCATAAAGGCATGTCCAAACCCTCCGGGGTATCATATGCGGTCGACCTAGGACCGACTGACGGTCGTCTCAACCTATGGGCCCCTGGGTTCCGAGGAAGATGACGAGCCCAACTCTGGTTGGGATTTCTTTGGACTCGATAACCCCAGTGCCATGCGGGACTTCATGACCGCATGTGACTACTACCTCTCCGATTGCTCCGATAGTAGCCACAGCCTCGGCGACGAGGACTGTGGCCCAAGTCGCGAATGCTTCCACGTCGATCTAGGGGGTCTCGACGAAGGCAGCCATCTTGGTATGCCGGAGGACGGTGATCCCCTAGGCCTGCGCCTCGCGTTGACATCCTTCAGGAGCTAGCTGTGGTCCCAGTCCCTGCGGGGGGTCAGGACGCACAACTCGAGCAAATCCGCGAGATGCAGGCCAGGCTCGACGAGGAAGCAGGACAACTTGTGCAGCTTCGGCAAAATGTCGGGCAGGAGTGGGCAAGCCGAGCACCGGCCGGAGAAGCGTGTCATCTGGCCCAGGATGTCCAGCACCGCATTGCCGACGATGCCCGGGCAAGGCTGCCCCCAGCTTCCAGTGGGGTCGGCCAGAACCTGGCTGCAGCAGCGATACTACTCCGAGCGATGCCGGAACATCCACCACCGAGGGGCGGCGTATCTAGGGAGAGCTCAAGAATCTCCTGGAAGATGTCGCGGTCCGACGGGCCGAGAGCTCTGCCTCCCGAAGGTAGGGGTACCCCCCGGAGCATCGCGCCGCGACTTCCCGATTTAGGCGGGAAGCCTCGGTCCACACTGGGCGAACGCGGAACACCACGCCTGCGGCCCCGGGTCGCCTCGACAACAAGCTCCACCGCCGCGACCGTCGAGCCCACCTCGACGAGAAGGTGCGCCGAGGCTACCACCCCAGGCGTGGGGGACGCTACGACAGCGGGGAGGATCGGAGCCCCTCGCCCGAACCACCCGGTCCGCGAGCTTTCAGTCGAGCCATACGACGGAAGCCGTTCCCGACCCGGTTCCGAACCCCTACTACCATCACCAAGTACTCGGGGGAGTCAAAGCCGGAACTGTGGCTCGCGGACTACCGGCTGGCCTGCCAGCTGGGTGGAACGAACGATGACAACCTCATCATCCGCAACCTTCCCCTGTTCCTCTCCGACGCCGCCCGAGCCTGGCTGGAGCATCTGCCTCCTACGCAGATCTCCAACTGGGACGACCTGGTCAAAGCCTTCGCCGGCAACTTCCAGGGCACGTACGTGCGTCCTGTGAACTCCTGGGATCTCTGAAGCTGCCGCCAGCAGCCGGGAGAATCCCTCCGGGACTACATCCGGTGATTCTCGAAGCAGCACACCGAGCTGCCCAACATCACCGACTCGGATGTCATCGGCGTGTTCCTCGCCGGCACCACTTGCCGCGACCTGGTGAGCAAGCTGGGTCGCAAGACTCCCACCAGGGCGAGCGAGCTGATGGACATCGCCACCAAGTTCGCCTCTGGTCAGGAGGCGGTCGAGGCCATCTTCCGAAAGGACAAGCAGCCTCAGGGGCGCCAGCCGGAAGACGTCCCCGAGGCGTCCGCTCAGCGCGGCACCAAGAAGAAAGGCAAGAAGAAGTCGCAAGCGAAACGTGACGCCGCTGACGCAGACCTTGTCGTCGCCGCCGAGCACATGAACCCTCGGAAGCCTCCCGAAGGCGCCAACCTGTTCGACAAGATGCTCAAGGAGTCATGCCCCTATCATTAGGGTTCCGTCAGGCACACCCTTGAGGAGTGCGTCATGCTTCGGCGCTACTTCCACAAGGCCGGGCCACCGGCGGAAGGTGGCAGAGCCCCCGACAACGACAAGAAGGAGGATCACAAGGCAGAGGAGTTCCCCGAGGTCCACGACTGCTTCATGATCTACGGTGGGCATGTGGCGAACGCCTCGGCTCGGCACCGAAAGCAAGAGCGCCGGGAGGTCTGCTCGGTAAAGGTGGCGGCGCCAGTCTACCTAGACTGGTCCGACAAGCCCATCACCTTCGACCAGGGCGACCACCCCGACCGCGTGCCGAGCCCGGGAAAGTACCCGCTCGTTGTCGATCCCGTCATCGGCAACATCAGGCTTACCAAGGTCCTCATGGACGGAGGCAGCAGCCTCTACATCATCTACGCCGAGACCCTCGGGCTCCTGCAGATCGATCTGTCCTTGATTCGGGCCGGCGCGTCGTCCTTTCACGGGATCATCCCCGAGAAACGCGTCCAACCCCTCGGGCAACTCGATCTGCCCGTCTGCTTCGGGACTCCCTCCAACTTCCGAAAGGAAACCCTCACGTTCGAGGTGGTCGGGTTCCGAGGAACCTACCACGCAGTGCTGGGGAGACCGTGCTACGCCAAGTTCATGGCCGTCCCCAACTACACCTACCTCAAGCTCAAGATGTCGGGCCCCAACGGGGTCATCACTGTCGGCTCCACGTACCGACACGCATACGAATGCGACGTGGAGTGCGTGGAGTACGCCGAGGCCCTCGCCGAATCCGAGGCCCTCATCGCCGACCTGGAGAGCCTCTCCAAGGAGGCGCCAGACGCGAAGCGCCACGCCGGCAACTTCGAGCCAGCTGAGACGGTTAAGTCTGTCCCTCTCGACCCCAGCAACGATGCCTCCAAGTAGATCCGGATCGGCTCCGAGCTCGACCCCAAATAGGAAGCAGTGCTCGTCGACTTTCTCCGCGCGAACGCCGAGGTTTTTGCGTGGAGTCCCTCGGACATGCCTGGCATACCGAGGGATGTCGCTGAGCACTCGCTAGACATCCGAGCTGGAGCCCGACCCGTGAAGCAGCCTCTGTGCCGATTCGACGAAGAAAAGCGCAGAGCCATAGGCGAGGAGATGCACAAGCTGATGGCTGCAGGGTTCATCAAAGAGGTATTCCATCCCGAATGGCTTGCCAACCCTGTGCTTGTGAGAAAGAAAGGAGGGAAATGGCGGATGTGTGTAGACTACACTGGTCTAAACAAAGCATGTCCGAAAGTTCCCTACCCTCTGCCGCGCATCGATCAAATCGTGGATTCCACTGCTGGGTGCGAAACCCTGTCTTTCCTCGATGGCTACTCAGGGTATCACCAAATCAGGATGAAAGAGTCTGACCAGCTCGCGACTTCTTTCATCACACCCTTTGGCATGTACTGCTACGTTACTATGCCGTTCTGTTTGAGGAATGCGGGTGCGACATACCAAAGGTGCATGAACCACGTGTTCGGAGAACACATTGGCCGAACGGTCGAGGCTTATGTCGATGACATCGTAGTCAAGACGAGGAAGGCCTCCGACCTCCTCTCCAACCTTGAAACGACATTCAAGTGTCTCAAGGCGAAAGGCGTAAAACTCAATCCCGAGAAGTGTGTCTTCGGAGTCCCCCGAGGCATGCTCCTAGGGTTCGTCGTCTCCGAGCGGGGCATCGAGGCCAACCCGGAGAAAATCGTGGCCATCACCAACATGGGGTCCATCAAGGACTTGAAAGGAGTATAGAGGGTTATGGGATGCCTTGCGGCCCTGAGCCGTTTCATCTCGTGCCTCGGCGAAAGAGGCCTACCTCTGTACCGCCTCTTGAGGAAGACCGAGCGCTTCACTTGGACCCCCGAGGTCGAGGAAGCCCTCGGGAACCTAAAGGCGCTCCTTACAAGCGCGCCCATCTTGGTGCCCCCCGCTGCCGGAGAAGCCCTCTTGATTTACGTCGCCGCTACCACTCAGGTGGTCAGCGCCGCGATCGTGGTCGAGAGACGAGAAGAGGGGCATGCATTGCCCGTCCAGAGGCCGGTCTACTTCATCAGTGAAGTACTGTCCGAGACCAAAATCCGCTACCCGCAAATCTAGAAGCTACTGTACGCGGTAATTCTGACGTGGAGAAAGTTGCGACACTACTTCGAGTCTCATCCGGTGACTGTGGTGTCATCCTTCCCCCTGGGAGAGATCATCCAGTGCCGAGAGGCCTCGGGTAGGATTGCAAAGTGGGCGGTGGAGATCATGGGCGAGACAATCTCGTTCACCCCTCGAAAGGCCATCAAGTCCCAAGTCTTGGCAGACTTCGTGGCTGAATGGGTCGACACCCAGCTTCCAGCAGCTCCGATCCAACCGGAACTCTGGACCATGTTTTTCGACGGGTCGTTGATGAAAACAGGAGCGGGCGCGGGCCTGCTCTTCATCTCGCCCCTCGGGTAGCACCTCCGATACGTGCTGCGCCTCCATTTCCCGGCGTCCAACAACGTGGCCGAGTACGAGGCTCTGGTTAACGGGTTGCGCATCGCCATCGAGCTAGGGGTCCGACGCCTCGATGCTCATGGCGACTCGCAGCTTGTCATCGACCAAGTCATGAAGAACTCCCATTGCTGCGACCCGAAGATGGAAGCCTATTGCGATGAGGTTCGGCGCCTGGAGGACAAGTTCTTCGGGCTCGAACTCAACCACATCGCCCGACGATACAACGAGACTGTGGACGAGCTGGCTAAGATAGCCTCGGGGCGAACAACGGTTCCCCAGGACGTCTTCTCCCGAGACCTACATCAACCCTCAGTCAAGACCGACGACACGCCCGAGCCCGAGAAGGTCTCGGCCCTGCCCGAGGCGCCCTCGGCTCAGCCCGAGGCATCCTCGGCCCCGAGGGTGAGGCACTGCGCGTCGAGGAAGAGCGGAATGGGGTCACGCCTAATCAAAACTGGCAGACCCCGTACCTGCAATATCTCCACCGAGGAGAGCTACCCCTCGACAGAGCCGAAGCTCGGCGACTGGCGCGGCGCGCCAAGTCGTTCGTCTTGCTGGGTGACGGGAAGGAGCTCTACCACCGCGACCCCTCAGGCATCCTCCAACGATGCATATCCATCGCCGAAGGTCAGGAACAATTACAAGAAATATACTCGGGGGCTTGCGGTCATCACGCAGCGCCTCGAGCCCTTGTTGGAAATGCCTTCCGACAAGGTTTCTACTGGCCAACCGTGGTGGCCGACGCCACAAGGATTGTACGCACCTGCCAAGGGTGTCAATTCTACGCAAAGCATACCCGCCTGCCCGCTCAGGCTCTGCAAACGACACCCATCACCTGGCCGTTTGTTGTGTGGGGTCTGGACCTCGTCGGTCCCTTGCAGAAGGCACCCGGGGGCTACACGCACCTGCTGGTCGCTGTCGACAAATTCTCCAAGTGGATCGAGGTCCGACCCCTAAACAGCATCAGGTCCGAACAGGCGGTGGCGTTCTTCACCAACATCATCCATCGCTTTGGGGTCCCAAACTCCATCATCACCGACAACGGCACCCAGTTCACCGGCAGAAAGTTCATGGACTTCTACGAGGATCACCACATCCGGGTGGACTGGGCCACCATAGCTCACCCCATGACGAATGGGCAAGTAGAGCGTGCCAACGGCATGATTCTACAAGGACTCAAGCCACGGATCTGCAACGACCTCAACAAATTCGGCAGGCGATGGATGAAGGAACTCCCCTCGGTGGTCTGGAGTCTGAGAACGACACCAAGCCGAGCCACGGGCTTCACGCCGTTTTTTCTAGTCTATGGGGCCGAAGCTATCTTGCCCAAGGACTTGGAATACGGATCCCCGAGGACGAGGGCGTACGACGACCGAAGCAACCAATCCAACCGAGAAGACTTACTGGACCAGCTAGAAGAGGCTCGGGACATGGCCTTACCACACTCGGCGCGGTATCAGCAGTCCCTGCGACGCTACCACGCCCGAGGGGTTCGATCCCGAGACCTCCAAGTGGGCGACTTGGTGCTTCGGCTACGACAAGACGCCCGAGGGCGCCACAAGCTCACGCCTCCCTGGGAAGGGCCATTCATCATCGCCAAGATTTTGAAGCCCGGAACATACAAGCTGGCCAACAGTCAAGGCGAGGTCTACAGCAACGCTTGGAACATCCGACAGCTACGTCGCTTCTACCCTTAAGATGTTTTCAAGTCGTTCATATACCTCGTCTACATATGCCAACAAAGTCTAACCATCAAGGAAGGGTCAGCCTTGCCTCGGCAAAGCCCGACCCTCCCTCGGGGGCTAGAAGGGGGGCACCCCCTCTGCGTCAAAATTTTCCTCGGAAAAAGTCTTTCTGCCAGAACATCTTTCGTGCTTTTTGACTACTTCGAAAGTGGGATCCTGAAAACGACGGAGTACACGTAAGCAGGCAAGGCCGACCGAGCCGAGGGACTCCTATGCCTCCGGGATACGGATACCTCACTCATCACCATCTGCGATAAGTAACTCACGCTCGGATAAGCGATTCCGCTGACCGAACAAGTCTTAACGCTCGAAAACTTTTCTATCGAAACAATTTTTCGTGTCTTCTCGACTATATCGATAACAGAATCCGACGGACGAGTAAGAGTACACGTAAGCGGCAAGGCCGACCGAGCCGAGGGACTCCTACGCCTCCGGGATACGAATACCTCACTCATCACCTTCCGTGAAAAGTAACTCTCGCTCGGACAAACAATTCTGTTACCGACAAATAAGTCCTGATACTCGAAACAAGGGGAAAAGAAATGCAGATCTACAACACGACGACGATATGTTTGGGCCTCGGCGGCCGCCAAAAAACATACACACACTACAGATAAACTGTTCCTGCATGATCGGACATCAGCAGGGGGAGCGGCAGCGCCCTCGGCATCGACTCCACCTTCGGCGGAGTCCGACCCAGCCTCGGACAGTGACACGATCGAAGGGTCTACACCTCGAAGGAACCTATCAGCACCACGCCTGGGCCATCGTCGCCGGGGTCTCCTCCAGGAACCCGGCCCGAGCAGACGGCTCGACCGGCCACTCCGTAGCCTCAGCCAGCTGTCCCCCGAGGACATCAGCCCGGCTCGTGGCCCCGGCAACCCGACTCCGGCGTCGGTCCCGCCAGTGGATGGCCCGGCCAGGCTCCGGCCGACGAAGCTTCTTTTCGAGCCAACTCTGCCTCTGTCCGTGCTGGCACCGCTGCCTCTGGCTCCGGCTCATCGCAGAGCGGCCGAGGGTTTCTTTAACTAAGCAAGAGAAGCCTCGGGCGGCAAGGCCAACCGAGCCGAGGGACTCCTACGCCTCCGGGATACGGATACCTCACTCGTCACCTTCCGCACGAGGCAACTCACACTTGGTTAAGCGGTTCAGCTAGCCGACGGGCGAGTCCTAGTGCTCGAAATGAGGAAGAAACACGACTTTACGCCAAAATACATAAATGTTCAAGCCCCAACAGCCACAATGAACAAGACACCGGCACTCAAGGTGCCATTACAAACAGAACTCCGGTTCCACTCCTGCAGGTACGAACATCCCCCCACATTGGAGGGCCTGCGGGACAACAAAACCCCAGGTGGCTCACCGCCGCCCGCTCCGGCAGCACCGACAATGATCTCCGCTCCGGGCGGCCAAATAGCAGCAGCGATGACCTCAGGGCAGACGCTGCTGCGACAAGGCCCTCGCCCACGACCCCACTCGAGGGGCGAGGACAAGCTACCAAGGCCGTGGAGCCAGAGGTCAGTCTGCGGAGGCACCGACTATCTCGTCGGTAGAGAAACCTCTTCCGGCTGCCTCGGTGGGAGGTGGCACCGGAAGCAGCGCCGAAGCCGCTCGGGCCGGAGAGCCAGGCACGCGGCAGCTGCCAGCGCCACGAACGACGAACGCCCTTCCCCCCGATCACTGAGGGAAGGAGCGGGCCGCTGCCCGTGCGGAGACAGGCCCCAACTCGGCGCACTCCCCTCCCCAGCACTGATGATGAACATCCTTGAAGCTGAGGGCGGGGCAGAGGCCGCAGCCCGGCTCGCTTCTCCCCACCATCAAACTGGTGGTCCCCGTCTTGGGTGACCACCGGTGAGGGGATGCAGCCGGGCTGCCTGATGAAAATCCTTGAAGCCGAGCGATGGCTGAAAGGTACCAACTTTCGCGAAGTTGCGTTCGTCCAACGACGATAAGACGAAAGCGACGCGGGCGCTCCCCATCCGGGGGCTCGGAAGGTGGAAGGACGCGATGCATGAGGAGAGTGCGAAGACATGGTTGCCATCCAAGGGGGTCACCCTCCTTTTAAAGGCGACTCTCCCCACTTGCGTCCTCAGCCGTCGCGAACTGAGTCTTCACCGACACGCTCCAAGGTCTTCCCCCTACGACACGGGGCTGGGTCCCACGCGTCATGCAAGCTGGCCCAGGGCAGAAGAAGCCAAACCGCCGCGCGCGGAACGCGTAACTGCCCAGCGGTTACAAGCACTCCTCCACTTTCGCCCAGACCGGCGGGTGAAAGGGCGGACCGCCATGCAGGCGGCATGCAACCGCACCAAGGGGGCGCACCCTTTCGACTCCGACGCGTCCGACATGGGGGCCCAGGCCCACACGTCATGTAACCGGCGCGCCGGTTACTACGTGCGGGAAACTGCACCGCCACTTGCGCCAGTATCGCGCCTTCTCGACAGCGGAACCGGTGCCGCGACTCGAGGCAACCCTGCGCATGGCCCAACAGTGCCAACCGAGCACATCGATCATGGGTTAGTCAGCCGCGGGAGAAGGCGCGATGGTCGATATGGCCAAAAGTGGGCCGACAGTAATGGCGGCGGCAGGCGGGCGGAAGCAGCGGTCAAGTCGTCTGCAGGCACACGTCCCCTCCGGGGACAGCGAGAGAGCCCTCTCCCACGGCGTGAAGGAGACACGCCCGTGTTCCGTTCCTCGAACGGCTCGCGCACGCACAACGGCTGCCCCACGAACCACTCGTCCCATCGCATTAACTCTGCGGCAGGACGGGCGGCACCTTTGGCAGGCGAAGCAGGCGACGCTTCACCTCCGCCATAATGACCGCGTCAAAAAAGGTGTGCCACGCAATTCGATTTCGTATCCTTTTCCTCTTCCTCTTTCTCTCTCTTGCTACAGGGACCGGGAAAGGGGATACTCCGAAAGGGATCCTTCTCCGCGAAGGAAGCGGGCCTCAAGCCCTCCTACTGATCAGAGGTTCGAAGTCTGGCCCCTCGGAAGGGTTCAACAGCCGCCTCAGAGCACTCGGGCTCCGCGCCCACTACTGGTCAGAGGTTCGAAGGCTGGCCCCTCGGAAGGGTTCGACAGCCGCCTCTGGCCCCTCGGGCTCCGCACCTACTACTGGTTAGAGGTTCGAAGGCTGGCCCCTCGGAAGGGTTCGACAGCCGCCTCAGGCCACTCGGGCTCCGCGCCCACTACTGATCAGGGGTTCGTAGGCTGGCCCCCGAAGGGTTCGACAGCCGCCTTAGAGCACGCAGAGCGAGGGATGACTCTGGGTACGTCCGATACATGGCCGAGGCTCGGGCTACGCTCCCGAGGTACCCTAGGACATTTCCGAGACCGGCAGGAGCAATTCTGTAACGGAATCCCATCAGAGGGAGGCATCGAGCCCTCGGACCGTATCAAACGGGACCGGGTCCGGCAAATCACCTGCAGGTACTTTTGGAGCGCGCCTCTGGGCCACTAGCCGACCCTTATCGAATGGGGCACGGGCGTCCACTCGGATCACCCGTTAGCAACTCACTGGAGACACCATGTTCGGCGCCCTTCGAGGGCAACATGGCGCTTTCCCCCCCTCCTCCTTGCGGAAAGGCGACGCAGGGGCGTATGAAAAAAGCCGAGTCAGTCCTTGACCGTCCTCTCGCTCTGTGCGGAGGCTCGGGGGCTGCTCTCGCAAAACCGGCTCCGGCCAAACCGTTGACAGCGTCAACATACCAGCCCGAGAACTCGGAACCTGACTATGCACCCGGGCTATGGCCAGTTCGCATGAGGGAACAACCAGACCGGCCGAAGCATCACGAAACGTGCTAAGACCTCGAAGGAGTCAAACCACTCCTCCGAAGCCTCGGGGGCTACACCCGATGGGTGCGCTCGCGCGCACCCACCGGAACGAAACGCAACCGATAAAGGCTGGTCCCCTTGCAAAAAAGTGCGACAAAAGCCTCCAAGCGAGTACCAACACTCCCTTCGAGGCTTGGGGGCTACTGTCGGGGACCATAATTAGGGGTACCCCCAAGACTCCTAATCTCAGCTGGTAACCCCCATCAGCACAAAGCTGCAAAGGCCTGATGGGCGCGATTCAGGTCAAAGCTCTGTCCACTCAAGGGACACGGTCTCGCCTCGTCCGAGCCCAGCCTCGGGCAAAGGCAGCCGACCCAGGAGGATTCACGTCTCGCCCGAGGGTCCCCTCAAGCAACGGACGCACCTTCGGCTCGCCCAGGCTTCGCGGAGAAGCAACCTTGGCCAGATCGCCACGCCAACCGACCGTATCGCAGGAGCATTTAATGCAAGGATCGACTGACACCTTATCCTGACGCGCGCTCCTCAGTCGACAGGGCCGAAGTGACCGCAGTCACTTCGCCGCTCCACTGACCGACCTGACAGGAAAACAGCGCCGCCTGCCCTGCTCCGACTGCTGTGCCACTCGACAGAGTGAGGCTGACAGCAGCTAAGTCCAGCCTCGGGCGCCATAGGAAGCTTCGCCTCGCCTGACCTAGAGCTCGGGCTCAACCTCGACGCCGGACGACGGACTCCGCCTCGCCCAACCCTAGGGCTCGGACTCAACCTCGACCTCGGACGACGGACTCCGCCTCGCCCGACCCCAGGGCACGGACTCAACCTCGACCTCGGACGACGGTCTCCGCCTCGCCCGACCCCTGGGCCCAGACTCAGCCTCGACCTCGAAGGAGTCACCGCCTCGCCCGACCCCGGGCTCAGACTGACCACGTCACAGGGGGAGCCATCATTACCCTACCCCTAGCTAGCTCAGGCTACGGGGAACAAGACCGGCGTCCCATCCGGCTCGCCCCGGTAAACAAGTAATGATGGCACCCCGCGTGCTCCATGACGACGGCGGCTCTCAGCCCCTTACGGAAGCAAGGAGACGTCAGCAAGGATCCGATAGCCCCGACAGCTGTACTTCCACGGGGCTCAAGCGCTCCTCCGACGGCCACGACATCACATGAACAGGGCGCCAAAACCTCTCCGACAGCCACGACGGCACGTACATAGGGCTCTGGCTCCCCTTTGCTAGACACGTTAGCACATTGCTACACCCCCCATTGTACACCTGGGCCCTCTCCTTACGCCTATAAAAGGAAGGTCCAGGGCTCTCGTACGAGAGGGTTGGCCGCACGGGAGAACGGGCCGACGCACAAGGCTCTCTCTCTCTCTCTCCCATGCGAACGCTTGTAACCCCCTACTGCAAGCGCATCCGCCCTGGGCGCAAGACAACACGAAGGCCACGGTTTCCCCTTACTGTTTCTCCCCCCTTTGTGTTCCATCTCGCGCCGACCCATCTGGGCTGGGACACACAGCGACAATTTACTCGTCGGTCCAGGGACCCCCCCCCCCCCCCCGGGGTCGAAACGCCGACAGAAATATATGCTAGCTCAAGGGACCATCCTCAATAAGAAGTATAGGAGGGCTACTTAGACTTATAAGAAGGCCGAGCCCACCGGCACTTAACACCATCATCAGCAACACAAAACTATAACTTGAAAAACAACAGGGAATAAAACCCTGAGTATGGAATTACTCAGCAAGACTTACCCGACTAAGTAAAAGACTCTCAAGGGTATGCTGGCTAGAGGGATTCAAGGTATGGCTTATCAAGAATCAAAGACTCTGTTTTGCAAAAAAGCTTACTATGAGTGGATCCTTAAAAATCCATTTTTACTTGTCAAGTTAAGTTACTGCATCTAGAGTTCTTTCTACCCTAGTTCAATCACTTGACCTATACTAGCCAATTTCTTATCAACCCTTCTTATTCACTGAAATGCTACATGTAAGTCAGTGACCAAATCTTCATGTCCGCGAAGTTACGGCGATCCGAATTGATTATACTCAGCTAAGGATCTCCAATCACACGACATATGTAGCACTTAACCCTTGCATATGTCAACTCGCCACCGGGGTTCTTAAGACTAGATTAGGTTCACGCCAACCGAGAGCACAGATACACCACCGTCCAGCCTCTTGCCACGGAGGGTACACGCTACTCTTGCCATCTCTCCACTCCTATTGTGTGTTATCTTATTCTGGTATTAGTCTCCCCGAGGCAAAGCTTACCCATGATGAGGCATGTGACCAGTTAAAGGGTCCTCGATCAGCAGGCCTACATCGAGAAGGTCCTTAATTGACTCAGACGAAGACACTACACCGGGACTCCTTTCTCGTGCAAGTCAACCGCCCGATCTCAGCTTTATTATTTTGAACCCAAAGTCTGGTACCTGACAGAAGTACATCTTTTCTGATGTTGAACCCATCACGGCCGTGATGGATCCACCATCAAGTTTTATTTTCGAAAACTTCCCACCCACTGAAGCATCACTTTTATTTTAAAACAAAACATTTTTGTTTGCTAAAGCAGGGCTAAGCATCATAAAATTCTTTTCAAAATGGGTATCAAGGAAGGGTAATCAATTTTCAAGGAAGGAAATGCATCAAAGGTTTAGCACACAACTCCTATCACCTAATGCATCAAACAAGGTGATAAAGATTTTAAAACACAAGGAGGTGACAAATGCACTGGGGCTTGCCTGAATAACACTAGGTTAGTGCTTGTTATGCGTCGTCCACTTGACGAGTATCCCTCGACCGAGCACTTGCTTGATTTAACCATCTTCAGGTTGGTCCATCAGCTTCATCCTGTGGATTAGCCCACACTTGGGGTCGACTTGGCTCGTCTTCAGCATCACGTGATTAATTAACTTATCTGAATGATATGCATAATGCACATGTATGCATATAAAGAGGAATATCGCAAACCTAAATAATACTTATACGACAGCGAATTAAACACCAAACCTAGAATAAGCTGACTAATTAAGCAGGGCATCGACTTCATCCATTAACCAAATTGACATAATAACACTAGAAAATCTATTTTTATTCCTAGCTTTTTATTAACTCTTTAAACTGTGTATCTTAATTACTTGATCTACTGATTTATCTAAATCGATCATCACAATATACGCATGCTAAATTAATAACATTTATTGTGACCAACAATTCTATTTAATCTATTTTATAGACCTAGTTGACTGGAATACGAATCAACTTACCCTTATGAAATCCGACTTGAAACCACGAAATCGACGACGCCTATCAGCTCAGCATTTCACCGAAAATAGGGTGAGTGCTGCGTCGAATCGCGCTTCTTCTTTGTCCACATGGAGAATTCTCCGGCCGCGTACTGATTTATTTCCTTCTACGCCTAATCTTCTCGGATCTTGGCGTAGACGAGGATGACAATCGACGACTTATTCGAGCCTTTGTCGAGCGCCTGGTGAATATCACCTGGCTAGCTTCGTCTTCACCTGATTCTTGGGATTTCTTGTGGATGCACGAACGACGACGGCCTTCGATTAAAGTCTTTGACCGAGCACTTGATAAGCGATGCACACGGACCTCGCTTATTTTTGGCCTAATGTCCGGGATTCGGGGTTTGACGAGGTCGAGCATGGAAGAACGAGGTTCGACGAGCTTGACGACGATACGGGAGGGTGACGTATATAGAGCTGCACAGATCCGGGGCTGCTGCACACACGACGCGACGACGAACGACGACAACCGGCGAGGTCGACGACGCGATGGGGATTAAGGCCGAGCGAGCCGAGAGGGCGCGCTGGCGAGCAGGAAACTGCGCGAGCACTGGACAGAGAAAACGACATGCTGTCGCACACAGTGCGAAGGCGAACGACGCGACGACGAGGACCTAGGATGTGCGACACACGACACGCAGTCAGCCTATCGCGCGACCGAGCGATGACGACGAATAGCCGAGTGCGGTAAGGAGCCGGAGAACGACGACGGACCAAGCAGAGGAGCTCGCGCGAGCATAGGGAAGAACTCACTGTCACTAGAACGAGCTGTGATATTTGGACTTGGCGACAACAGCGAGCTGGAGCGTTGGCGAGCTTGAGAGTTCAATGGCGGAATCGGCGGCAGCTGACGCCAGAGCGCACGGCAAGGGAACCTCGACGGCACGGACAGCGAGCAAGCGATTCAACGGCGAGCAGAGAGCTTCGCGCGCACAACAGAGGAGCTCGACAACACGCAGCAAGGGCAAACGCAGTCCGAGCAGGGGCGTGAGCTACACGTAGGCACGCGCGCAGGGGACTTCGGCTGGGCGCGCGCAGGAAGAACGGAACGCGCGCGCAGGGAAAAACACCAGAGAGACGCGGCTGCTGGCGCGCACAGGAAGGAACGCGCGCGCGACGCAGGGACGACACGAGAGGACGCACGCGCAGGGGTGAGCTACAGGAGGAGGAACGGCTGGGGCTGAGGGCGAGCACCAGAGAGCCGCGCGGCGAGGATCCGGGCGGGAGGGAGGAGAGGATGGGCGCGCCACCATGGGAGAGGACTGGGGGTCACGGCGCAGTGGGTTGGGCGCCATGGAAGAGGACAGAGCTCGGCGAGCTCTCGGCTGGGAGCAGTAGCGCCATGGTTAGGAGCTCGGCACGGCAAAGGGCTCGGCGCGCGGCAGGGAAGGACCGGGCTCCGTAGAGCGCGAGCTCCCGCCGGGGAAAGGTGCGCAGGCGAGCAGGGAGAGCGCCGAGGGAGCTTGAGGCGAGGACGACCGTCGGAGAGGGAGCTCGGCGCGCAGAGAGCTTGAGGGAGAGAGAGGAGGGGCCACAGGGCTGGGCACCGGCAGAGGAAAGCTGCCACGCGGAGACTGGGCGAGCGGAGGGGCGCGGCTGCACGCGAGCGAACAGAGGGAGGGGCGCCATGGACGAGCGGAGCTGGGGGAAGAGGGAATCGGCGAGCAGCAGAGAGGAACGAGCGGCCGAGCTGCCGAACGCCTGGGAGGGAGAAGATCCAGGCGCGCTCGGCCAGGGAGAAGGAATCAAGGAAGAGAGAGTGCTAGCCAGGGAGAAGAAACTCCATGGCACACGGAAGAAACGGTCGGCGCGCAGGGATAAGAACAGCGCGTGGTCAGAGGAAAATCAGGGAGGGAGCGGTGGTAGGATAGGAAGAAGAAGATATTTTCTTTTTTTTATTTCTTTTTCTATTTTTTCCGAAAATTACAGATCTTTTTGACGTTAGACTGTCCCCAACAACGTCCTCTATATTCATCATCTATATTTGTCTTTTACAGTCTCCTCTAAAAAATTTCATCCTCTATATCTCATTTCTCTCCAACAACATCCTCTAAATCACGTCCTCTATACTCAAATACTCATATTAAAGATATTTTTTAATTTTATTTTTTGTACATACGTATTTATCATACTCTAAAATGTATTGTATATATTTTAGTTTTGCTAAACCGGTTATTTAAAGTAGTCAAATGGATAGAGTACCGTTTAGAGAAACTCTATATATAGAGAATTCAGCAGCGTTCTCTAAATTTAAAGGACCGTTTAGAGGACGTTGCTGGAGAGCGTAGAGGACCGTTTGGTCCTCTATATTTAGGGTAGAGAATCCTTTAGGGGGCCTTGTTGGAGCCAGCCTTAGTAGATGAGTCTAAAAGATATAGTCAGGGATCGAAAAAAATGACACAGACAACAATAATTGGACAGAGTTTTAATTTGTTGAATATTTTGGAGTTAGATGAATTTTTACCCATTATTATATCCGAAGTTTTAAATCCAGCGAGAAACGACGGTCCGAATAAGACTGATTTCGTCTTCGATAATTTGCTCTGTGGGATTCGACTAAAATTAGCCGAAACCAAATCCACTATCGTATACGCGATTTTGTCGCCACAACAGCGTGCTAAAGAACGAATGGGGATCATAATCTCACGCATGATTTTTCTTGGACAGTGCGTGATTTAGATTATTTTGCTCCAAACATTTCTGTCGTCGAGTTCAAAATAATTTTGTTTGAGATGAAATCGGAGGACCGGACTAAATTTCCAAATTCGTATTTGCATGAGCGATGAATTTTAAATAATTACGGGACGCACCGATTTTCGGAACAACGATGTTCCGAACAACACGAAAATTTCGGAAGAGCCCGGATAGATAAAAATGATGGCGAACTCGCGACCGACGAAACAGATGCGATATTAAAATCGCGATAGGCGAAGATGTTTAAAATTTAGCATCTGTTTTATCCACTGATATTACGTGCTTAAATCCATACTCGTTGTCGAGCAGACGATAAACACCAGGGGTGTTACAACCCTCCCCCTTAAAAGAATCTCGTCCCGAGATTCGGAGCGAAAGACTTCTAAGAGTAGAGAAGCATGTAACCCATGTCCATATCAGCGGTAATCATAAGGCAGTCCTGAGCGAATGCGAGTGCCTCAGGATGTGGTTTCTCTAGTGGACATATCATATATCGCGTTAAGCTAATTTAGAAATGTCCATCAATAGAGACGATGTCTGCTAGAAGAACACATAAGGTTCCATGCGTGCAGTTTGCTTTTTCTGACGACACTGTACTATTTGAGTCTGTTGAGCGAGCGGCAAATATGCAATTTTACCCAAACAGAATCAGATGCACCATCTTGGGTAAAACACACAGGAAGAGGTTTACCAACAAATGGTCGCGATAAGTTCATAGCACATGAGACAGGTGTGAATGTCAAATAACATCACAATTAACTCGTGGCAGCCAGAAAATCCAAGTCCATGAAAGGTGATATAGACTCGAGAAAATCACCAGCGGGGGGGGGGGGATCTATAGATGCTGCCTTCGCAACCAATCCGTTTTATCGAGCACTAATCATGGCTTGACCTTGACCACACATGCTGGAAAAGCACACGTGATGCGATCGAGGCATGACTACAGGGATGACTAGGTTGTTACCAGTCGGCTTAACTTGATTTTTGCAAGTACTTCCTTAGGATGGGTTGAACCAAAGTGAGTTTAGACAACTCGACAAAACGATCTCTAAACTCAAAATATTTTTTTCATTGGGCATTTACAAGTTAGTAAAACCAACTTGTTGAACTACTTTTGGTATTGACTAATTTCTCTTATTACCCGTTGGCAATCCAATGGTCGAGAGTTCACTTTTGCTAGCAAAAGGTCATGCATTTGGGTAGAAATCCATTTGGTCAGATTGTTCATCCATTTCTTCATGCAAGATGAACAGACTTGGTTCGGGAATACATGGATTAAATAGGAGAGCGAATGAACAAACTCCTGTATCTCAACAGCAGGGGAAACCCAATCTCCATTTTGAGAGCTAATGAGTTGTCCCTCGACACTAAAAAGCTCCAAGGCTTCACCTTTACACAAAGGATGTAAAGGGAACTTGCATGAGTAGTCACTGCCAAGATCGAAAGAAAAAAGACCACACATGAAAGTGGTTTTTTTATCCAATAAAGATGATAGATGTTGCTTGATCACTCGACAAACAACATATAAATTGTTTCTAGGAAGGAGTCCACGGAAGATCACACGTCAGTGTAATTCCATAATGGATCATGACTAGAGACTTCGGTACCGACACGCGCCAAGCAGCAAAATCCTGGGTGCACATTCACAGGAGGCTCTTAGTTTCGCCGCGGTACCATAAGTTCCTAACCATGACACCATTACAAAACTGGCACCAATAACGAATCTCACGTGGTAAGAACAATTTGTGCAGAGATAACATATTGATATAATCTCATAATGGATTATGACTACCAACTGTGATACCAACGCGTGCCAAGTAGCGCAACCATGTGCTGATCACCCACAGGAGGCCCTCGGTTTCATCGCGGTGCCATCAGTTTTAGTCATAACACCATTACCAGATGTAACCAATAAGAAATCTCGCGCGACATCAATGGATTGGACATGGGTGACAATATACAAAGAGATACTCCACCTTTAAGAATGGTTACAAGTAGAGAACCAAATAGATCATGGCCCGATGAAATGAACAAGGTATGGCCATAACCTAAATTTGATGAATGGAGTACGATGGGAGACTGTTAATTCAGTCCAAGAATATTTCTATGCCCATCATAGAAATTACAAGGTCAAGGATCAATATATGATTAGATACGGAGGGAAAACAAACATAAGATTAAGTTGGTATGCCTTCGATAGATACGAGAAAATCAAAGGCACCAAATTCAAGAAAATGTTCGGACATGTCTTTTCTGGGTTAGGTTGATAAAGCAACATGGCGATCCTTAAGAACAGGCTAACTAGATAAGGTACATCAGCTTGCACCAACTGAATAAGGACATGGTTGGGGACTTGTTCTCAAATGCTATGAATTAAGAACAAGGCAACACGAAATGTCAAATGTTAATATCCTTCGTCCTTCGAAGCATTATTTCTATAGGAATATAATGATTTTCGGACGAAGGTTATGAAGGACATACCTTCATAAGCGCAAAACATAATAATGAAGAAGGAATCGTATAAAGCATAGAAAATAACATAAACAGTTGTGTATTATTCTCAATTCATTCCCATTTTATTATGATGGAAAAATAGAAATGATATCAAGTTATAAATGTACCTTTAGCTCGTGATAAAGCAAAAGTACAAGTATGACGTAAAAGCCAATGTCAAATCCCCGTGAACAGTACAGGGATACTGTTCACCTATTTATAAGCACGGGTCGCAGCCCATGGAAAATTACAATAATGCCCTTTACATTTATCAATAACTCTATGATAACTCTTCGAGGTCTAATCTGGTTTTTCATCTTTAAGTCGGTTTCCTTTTCCGCCGCTACTCCAAAGCTCTTCTACACACAGCTTCGGCTCTGCGCCATCCTTTGTACTTCTTCGTACCGTGGCTCTGATCCGAATCCGAAGGTACCTATTAATGTACTTTACTCCAGAAACATTGTTAGATCATACTTTTGAGGACCTTCGGAAGCTGAAGGCCCCCAACAGTAGCCCCTCGCAATATTAATTTGTTAGAATGATGAATTCAGATTGCGAAATGGACGAAGGCTATGAGCCGAAGGTCCGAAAAAACACCTTCCTCTTGCTAGAATAGCAACAGTCATTGGCAACTGGGACCCTCCAGTCTCCAACATAATGAGTTTATAAATAGGGGCTCGCCACAATTTATTTGACACGCTCTCTTGCCATCCGTTATGCCTGCTCAAAAAACTTTCTGCCTACAAATATTTGGTTTTCTCCTTAGTTTTAAGCTTCGGAAACGAGAGGAAGAATTCCGAAGAGATGTCTGGGGAGAAGAAGGTTGCTGCCGAAACAAAGCTGAGCCTTTCTGAAGAGATGCATCTGGGTTTTCTTGAGTCGATAGCGAAGACAAACACAGAGAAGATTACAAGGGAGATTTTAGAAGGTTTATCTGAAGATACTGGTGATAGTGACAGCTATGACGCAGATAGTGGGGGTGAAGATTCCGAAGACCGGCCATGGTGGCCAAGCCATTCAGTCTTCGGGAAATCAACTATCGGGCAAAATCACCTTGAAAACATGAGAGGGAGATATTTTCGGGATATGTCTATTGTAAGAGCAGATGCCGGAGAAAAAACTGTGCCGACTCCCGGAGATGATGAAGTCGTTATTTTCCGAAGCTTTCTGAAAGCTGGGCTACGATTCCCTCTAAGCAAATTCGTGGTAGAAGTTCTGAAAATATATCAGGTTTACCTTCATCAACTTACCCCTGAAGCAATGATAAGAATGGGAATCTTCGTCTGGGCTGTGAAGAGTCAAGGCCTAGAGCCAAGTGCAAAAAGCTTTTGCAATATTCATGAATTGCTATACGAAACAAAACCCTGGGGTAAAGAGCAATATCATAACAACTTTGGTTGCTACAGCTTCGGCGCTCGCTCTAGGTCAAGCTGCCCCGTGCCCACGTTTCGTAAGAGATGGCCCGGGGAATGGATGAAAGAATGGTTCTATGTTAAAAATGATTTGAAGGCTCGAGAGGATATTAAGGATGTCATCATGTGCCCCATCTGGCAGCGCTTCGGACTCCGGAAACCGAAGATAGAAATGGATGAAGCAGCCGAAGAATGCCAACGGGCCTTCGGCGTAGTCTGCTCTTTTATTGGAACCAGAGATTTAATACAGGAACACATTGCCTTCAGAGTATGGCCTCTTGCGGATAATTGGGAAATGCCAAAAGAAACTGTCAAAGAAACTGACGAAGGTGGGCTAGTCAGGCTGAAATATACATTCAAATATGGGGACAAGTTCGTTGAACCAGATGATGATTGGTTAAAGAGCATTGAGACTGTAAGCGATGAATTGCTTGGGATATACTCGAAGGCTGAAGATACTGCACTGTCAGCAGCCGTCGGAGGCCGAAGAAAGAAAAGACTGAACCGAGTATTTGATGCAATTGGGTTCGTGTACCCCGACTACCATTATCCAGTGCGGGGGCAGAAAAGGAAAGGTACAGCTTCTGCAAAAGAAACCGCTTCAGCTGCTCCTAGCGAGCCAGCACCGAAGAGAAAAAGGGTGAAAGTTCTCACTCACCGGCCACGCTACATTGAACTAGCCACAGTGCCTGAATTTGGCAGCACAACATCTACGGCCCTCGAAGCTAAGGGATCGACTCCGCTGCCAGGAGACACAGAGTTGGCCGAAGCGCCAACAACAAAAGAATTGGAGGAACCACAGATTCTGTTACCAGAAACCAAAGAGTTGGCCGAAACGCCATCGACAGAAAAGATGGAAGAAGCGAAAGCATCAACTGAGGGAGCAAAAATATCAGAAATTTTAAATCCTTCAGTAGAGATTGAAGTAACAAAAATTAAAAAGGGGCCAACAGTGACCCCAAAAAGAAAGAGAATGGTTAACGTATTGGATGTTTTGGAAACAATTAAACTTCCAAGCACAACCCCAAAGAAGACTGCTGAAACTTCTGAGGCGCTTGCTGAATTGTCTGTTGCTGAAGCTCCAAAGCAACAGACCGGAGTTGAAACTGGGCTTCCAGAACCAATCAAGGTAATACCTTCGGAAGCAGAAGAAGTAAAAATTGCAAAGGCAACCGAAGAAATGAAAATGTCAGAGCCAGTTTCGGTTGAAGAAATTGATATCGCCGTCCCCGAAGCATCTTCCAAAATATATGACTATATCGTGAGACATGCTTCGGGGAAAAAGTTATTAGAAGAAGAAATTTATGAAGCTAACCATTATGCCAAAGAATTGAAATATCCGAAGGGGCACTAGTATTCAATGGAACGGACGAAGAGGATTTCCTATACTGCCTCCCAGACAACAAAGAATTATCCGTCTGTCGGGAGATGGCTAGGAGTATGGGGTTCCCGAAGCTCAAAGCTGGCTTATGTGCTATGACGAAAGAAGATCTCGCGGATAGTCTTGCGTATAATAGCCTGAAGGTATGAGAATTAGACGTTTGAAAATTTTATAATTCGTAACTCATTCTTTTATTCTTATAAGGACTCTTTTTCGTATAGGGTTTAATTCTAAGCAACGCATTAAGAGCACAAAAGAGTGCCGAAGACGAGAACTATGAAATTGCGTTCAACAATTTACGATCAGAAGTTATTAAACTGAGAAACGAAGCTCTTGAAAAAGATAAAATTCTGCTTACATTGGTAGACAAGATAAAAAAGGACGAAGCTGCTTCAAAGGTTCAGGCCGAAGCTCACAGACGCAAAATTAAAGATCTTCAGAAGCAACTGGCTAGAGCTAAAGAAGAACGTATACTTGAAGAGATAAAACGAGAGCTTAGTGACCAATTGGCCAATCATTTGGAGATAAGTGCTAAGGAGCTTCACGCATCCCAGAGAAAATGCTATGTTAAATCCATAGAGTGCATTAAGAAAATAAAATCCAGCTTCGCCAGCGTTGGTGCATTTTCTAGTGAAGAGAATTTTTCAAGAGGCAATCCTGAAGGTCCCATGGAATGGATCAGTCACGAAGCAGAGGCCTTCGAGGAAATTCTGAACAGCCGAGGCGACATCTGCGCTTTTTCGGGTGCTAGAGGGATTGCTACTGTTTTGGAGAAGAAGGGCTGCGAGCATGTAAAATCCTTAGCGCAGTCCGAAGCTACTTTGTCTACTGAAGACATTAAAGACCCCTCACCCGAAGCAAGCATGGTCGGCGGAAAATTCTTCACCGATATCTGGGATAACGGCGGCCGAGAACTAGCGCAAGAAATTATTCAAAGGAGTGAAAAAGGCATCCACGATGCTAGAAAAGTAGCGGAAGCTGCCGAAAAAAGTACAGAGCCCGAAGGGCACATAGGTATTAGTGGTTTTTATCATGCTGTAATTTTTATTTCCAAACTGCGTTCTCGGTTTGTAATAGTAATATAGCCGTATCTTTTCTTCCCTCAGAAGCTGCTGAGGCATCTCCGGACCCCCACCCGAAGGGGGACGATGAAATTAGAAAAATGGCCGAAGCCATTATGGACAAGGTTGTCAACCAACTATTGAACGAAGCTGCAGAAATAGTGCTTAAAGAGGATTGAATGCCATTGTAGAAACATTTGAAATGTAAAAATGTGTAATATATTGTAACTTTAAATGTAATATACAATCTATTTATAATTTAATTCTTTACGATGCATGAAACTTTGCATACATACCATTTTTTGAGCCTTCGGCGAAAAAACACCTTCCCTTCTTTTCATGCTTCGTGAAGAAAATCTTTTCTATATCATAAGAATTTGCTTACTTTTTTGATGAAAAAAATGTCCAAGCTTCGTGAAATATTCTTCGAAGCTGTAAAAAAGTTTTGTGTTGCTTTTCCGATGAGGCTGTACTTCATCTCGATTTGCCTTGTGCCTTAGCACGATTTTCTCTTTCCCAAAATATGTTCCGAAGGTCAGTACTGTATCCCCTTCTTGTTCTAGATGCATTATGCTGTATGATGCTTATGTTATGCAAAAATGATGTGATGATGTTATGTTGTGCAAAATGATATTTGTGCCGCAGATACATGTCCCTGTAATAAAGCACACACAATTTTTATATCAGCGCTGACTTTTCGCTTTAAGCCTCCCTTAGGAGCTTCTTCGCCTTTTACTTTCAGCGGAATCAGCGTTTATTTTTCGCTGTAAGCCTCCCTTAGGAGCTTCTTCGCCTTTTACTTTCAGCGGAATCAGCGTTTATTTTTCGCTGTAAGCCTCCCTTAGGAGCTTCTTCGCCTTTTACTTTCAGCGGAATCAGCGCTTATTTTTCGCTGTAAGCCTCCCTTAGGAGCTTCTTCGCCTTTTACTTTCAGCGGAATCAGCGTTTATTTTTCGCTGTAAGCCTCCCTTAGGAGCTTCTTCGCCTTTTACTTTCAGCGGAATCAGCGTTTATTTTTCGCTGTATGTTTAGAAAACTTACACTGCGCTCCTTAGGAACGACTTTTTACTGCTTCGAACGACTTGTACTGTGTCCATTAGATCAAATTTTTGATAATACAAAGGTCCTTCAAATCAGTATAAGTTCATATGCTTCGGTAACTCGAGCTTATGGAAAAAACATACCTTTATTATGGTAAAAGACGGAAGTATTACAAGAAATTGAAATTCAATTAAAGACATTTAAACTCTGCATAATTGTTCCTTATTAACAAAAGGATAATAGCGAATGTAGAAAATGCAAAAGAACTGCTGTTGAGGTAGGATATTCGTCAGTAAATGTGCTTCGACTCTGGCACAGTGCTATTGACTGTGCGAGCTTCGGACTCCTCTCTGAAGTCCCGCTGAAGGTTAGTGTGCTGACTCCCTTTTGGCTGCTGACCTCGTTGGATCGGCGGTGGCGGTGGAGGTTGCTGCCAGGATGCTTGGGATTGGCTCGCCGAAGCAACAGAAGCTGCAGGGTGGTTGCCTACATATTCTGGAATATAAGGTGAGTGATACGAAGCAGTATGCATGACCTGCTTCAGCTGATTCTGTTGCGCTGCTGCTTCCGCTATTTCCTTCTGCTTCTGGATGGTAACATGGCACATCCTGGTAGTATGGCCCTTGTCTTCACCACAGAATAAGCAGTAAATTTTCCTTGGCTGATCTCCAAACCTTCCCCCGAAGCCCCTGGCGCCTCTGCCCCTCGGCGCTGGCGGCCGAAAAGAATTCTGCTGTTGGGCCGAAGCTTGTGAAGAGTGTTGTGGCCTTTGCTGCTGGCTTCCTCGATCATCAGTTTGAGCAGAGTTATGGATTGACCTAACATGCCTCGGGTGAAATCTTCCTCCGAAACCCCTGGTCATTTCAGAAAACCTGAATGCTTCCTCCCTTCTTTGGCGGAAGTCATTGTCAGCTCGAATGTATTCGTCCATCTTTTGGAGCAGCTTCTCCAACGTT
The DNA here is from genome assembly GCF_902167145.1 of Zea mays. Classification (NCBI taxonomy): domain Eukaryota; kingdom Viridiplantae; phylum Streptophyta; class Magnoliopsida; order Poales; family Poaceae; genus Zea; species Zea mays. Next base: position 75,219,315 of record NC_050099.1, read on the forward strand.
TGTGGTGGCTTCCTGGCAAAGTACTGCGCTGATGGCCCCAGCCGAAGTCCCTTAATCATGGCCTCAATGACAATTTCATTGGGCACTGTTGGCGCTTGTGCCCTCAGACGCAGAAACCTCCGGACATACGCCTGAAGGTACTCTTCATGGTCCTGGGTACACTGGAAGAGAGCCTGAGCGGTGACTGGCTTCGTCTGAAACCCTTGGAAGCTAGTTACCAGCATATCCTTCAATTTCTGCCAAGAAGTGATTGTCCCTGGCCGAAGAGAAGAGTACCAAGTCTGAGCAACGCTCCTGACGGCCATGACAAAAGATTTTGCCATGACTGCCGTATTGCCACCATACGAAGATATGGTCGCTTCGTAGCTCATCAGGAATTGCTTGGGGTCTGTATGACCATCATACATGGGGAGTTGGGGTGGCTTGTAGGACTGAGGCCATGGTGTAGCCTGCAATTCTGTTGAGAGAGGAGAAGCATCATCAAAAGCAAAGTTTCCATGATGGAAATCTTCATACCAGTCATCCTCATTGTGGAAGCCTTCCTGATGAAGCTCTCTGCGTGGAGGCCTTCGGCTTTGATCGTCTTGAACAAGATGACGAACCTCTTCAGAAGCTTCGTCTATCTGTCTCTGCAGATCAGCTAGACGAGCCATCTTCTCCTTCTTGCGTTGCACCTGTTGCTGAAGGATCTCCAGGTTTTGGATCTCCTGATCCAGGTCATCCTCCGGAGGTGTTGGACTGACAGCCTTCCTCTTCTGGCTTCGGGCCTCTCTAAGAGAAAGGACATCCTGATTGGGATCCAGCGGCTGTAAAGTACCAGCCCCTGTCGCTGAAGCTTTTTTCGGCGGCATGACGAAGGTGATGCTTGCCGAAAGTGTTCAAGACTCAAAAAATGGAAGTGAGTTCACCGGAGGTGGGCGCCAATGTTGGGGACTTGTTCTCAAATGCTATGAATTAAGAACAAGGCAACACGAAATGTCAAATGTTAATATCATTCGTCCTTCGAAGCATTATTTCCATAGGAATATAATGATTTTCGGACGAAGGTTATGAAGGACATACCTTCATAAGCGCAAAACATAATAATGAAGAAGGAATCGTATAAAGCATAGAAAATAACATAAACAGTTGTGTATTATTCTCAATTCATTCCCATTTTATTATGATGGAAAAAATAGAAATGATATCAAGTTATAAATGTACCTTCAGCTCGTGATAAAGCAAAAGTACAAGTATGACGTAAAAGCCAATGTCAAATCCCCGTGAACAGTACAAGGATACTGTTCACCTATTTATAAGCACGAGTCGCAGCCCATGGAAAATTACAATAATGCCCTTTACATTTATCAATAACTCTATGATAACTCTTCAAGGTCTAATCTGGTTTTTCATCTTTAAGTCGGTTTCCTTTTCCGCCGCTACTCTGAAGCTCTTCTACACACAGCTTCGGCTCTGCGCCATCCTTTGTACTTCTTCGTACCGTGGCTTTGATCCGAATCTGAAGGTACCTGTTAATGTACTTTACTCCAGAAACATTGTTAGATCATACTTTTAAGGACCTTCGGAAGCTGAAGGCCCCCAACAGACATGGTTTATGATGGAGACATGACTCGAGATTCTTGTTTCAAGTCCGGGTACACTTTATGTCCAACAAAGAAATTATCTAAGCATTAATTTTTATGTGTTTGGTCATGAAGTGATAATGGAGAATTCAACTTTGGGGTCATGGTTTACTAAACAAGAACATATCCTAATTTTCGGTTTAAGCAAACAAACTACCAACCTTCTATCAGCACATCAATATAAGAGCAAACACCATTTGCACTAATGGTCAAATTAAAACAACCTGAAAGCTATCTAAACATGTATCTCTAAAACACCACATTATTTACAATCACTGTTTACTGGAATAAAGATGAGAGAAGCATTTTGGATAGATAGGTGACAAACATGATGCAACAATCAGGATGCATGCTCGTCTTATCCGTCCTCACTGATTCTTGCCAACATAATGTGGCAGTAGCGTTCTATATCGGTGGCATACGTTCTCTCTCGGTATTTTGCTAGTCGTCATCTACACATACGTTTTCGAGGTTAGTGTACCGGCAGAAAAATCCATCACAACCCATTTCCCAATGATGCAAGTCACACATTGTCAGCGTTTCGACCCCGGGGGGTCCCTGGACCGACGAGTAAATTGTCGTTGCGTGTCCTAGCCCAGATGGGTCGGCGTGAGATGGAACACAAAGGGGGGAAAAACCAACAAGGGGAAACCGCGGCCTTCGTGTTGTCCTACGCCCAGAGCGGATGCGCTTGCAGTAGGGGGTTACAAGCGTTCGCGTGGGAGAGAGAGAGAGCCTTGCGCGTTGGCCCGTTCTCCCGCGCGGCCAACCTTCTCGTACGAGAGCCCTGGACCTTCCTTTTATAGGCGTAAGGAGAGGGCCCAGGTGTACAATGGGGGGTGTAGCAATGTGCTAACGTGTCTAGCAGAGAGGAGCCAGAGCCCTAAGTACATGCCGTCGTGGCTGTCGGAGAGGTTTTGGCGCCCTGTTCATGTGATGTCGTGGCCGTCAGAGGAGCGCTTGAGCCCCGTGGAAGTACAACTGTCGGGGCTGTCGGGTCCTTGCTGACGTCTCCTTGCTTCCGTAAGGGGCTGAGAGCCGTCGTCGTCATAGAGCACGCGCGGTGCCATCATTACTTGTTTACCGGGGCGAGCCAGATGGGACGCCGGTCTTGTTCCCCGTAGCCTGAGCTAGCTAGGAGTAGGGTAATGATGGCCCCCTGTGACGTGGTCGGTCCAAGCCCGGGGTCGGGCGAGGCGGTGACTCCTCCGAGGTCGAGGCTGAGTCTGAGCCCTGGGTCGGGCGAGGCGGAGATCGTCGTCCAAGGTCGAGGTAGAGTCTGAGCCCTAGGGTCGGTCGAGGCAGAGTCCGTCGTCCGGCGTCGAGGCTGAGTCTGAGCCCTGGGGTTGGGTGAGGCGGAGTCCGTCATCCGGCGTCGAGGCTGAGTCCGAGCCCTGGGGTCGGGTGAGGCGGAGTCCGTCTTCCGAGGTCGAGGTAGAGTCCGAGCCCTGGGGTCGGGCGAGGCGGAGTCCGTCGTTCGGCGTCGAGGTTGAGCCCGAGCTCTGGGGTCGGTCAAGGCGGAGCTTCCTATGGCGCCCGAGGCTGGACTTAGCTGCTGTCAGCCTCACTCTGTCGAGTGGCACAGCAGTCGGAGCAGGGCAGGCGGCGTTGTTTTCCTGTCAGGTCGGTCAGTGCAGCGGCGATGTGACTGCGATCACTTCAGCCCTGTCGACTAAGGAGCGCGCGTCAGGATAAGGTGTCAGTCGATCCTTGCATTAAATGCTCCTGCGATACGGTCGGTCGGCGTGGCGATCTGGCCAAGGTTGCTTCTCCGTGAAGCCTGGGCCTCGGGTGAGCCGAATATGCGTCCGTTGCTTGAGGGGACCCTTGGGCGAGACGTGAATCCTCCAGGGTCGGCTGCCTTTGCCCGAGGCTGGGCTCGGGCGAGGCGAGATCGTGTCCCTTGAGTGGACTGAGCCCTAACCCGAATCGCGCCCATCAGGCCTTTGCAGCTTCGTGCTGATGGGGGTTACTAGCTGAGATTAGGAGCCTTGGGGGTACCCCTAATTATGGTCCCCGACAGTAGCCCCCGAGCCTCGAAGGGAGCGTCGGTACTCGCTTGGAGGCTTTTGTCGCTCTTTTTTGCAAGGGGACCGACCTTTCTCGGTTGCGTTTCGTTCCGGTGGGTGCGCGCGAGCGCACCCGCCGGGTGTAGCCCCCGAGGCCTCGGAGGAGTGGTTTGACTCCTTCGAGGTCTTAGCGCGTTTCATGATGCTTCGGCCGGTCTGGTTGTTCCCTCATGCGAACTGGCCGTAGCCCTGGTGCATAGTCAGGTTCCAAGTTCTCGGGCTGGTATGTTGACGCTGTCAACGGTTTGGCCGGAGTCGGTTTTGCGAGAGCAGCCCCCGAGCCTCCGCACAGAGCGAGAGGACGGTCAAGGACTGACTCGGCTTTTTTCATACGCCCCTGCGTCGCCTTTCCGCAAGGAGGAGGGGGGAAAGCGCCATGTTGCCCTCGGAGGGCGCCGAACATGGTGTCTCCAGTGAGTTGCTAACGGGTGATCCGAGTGGACGCCCGTGCCCCGTTCGATAAGGGTCGGCTAGTGGCCCAGAGGCGCGCTCCAAAAGTACCTACAGGTGATTTGCCGGACCCGGTCCCCTTTGATAGGGTCCGAGGGCTCGATGCCTCCCTCTGATGGGATTCCGTTACACAATTGCTCCTGCTGGTCTCGGAAATGTCCTAAGGTACCTCGGGAGCGTAGCCCGAGCCTCGGCCATGTATCGGACGTAACCAGAGTCATCCCTCGCTCTGCGTGCTCTGAGGCGGCTGTCGAACCCTTCGGGGTCCAGCCTACGAACCCCTGATTAGTAGTGGGCGCGGAGCCCGAGTGGCCCGAGGCGGCTGTCGAACCCTTCCGAGGGGCCAGCCTTCGAACCTCTGACCAGTGGTGGGCGCGGAGCCCGAGTGCTCTGAGGCGGCTGTCGAACCCTTCCGAGGGGCCAGCCTTCGAACCTCTGATCAGTAGTGGGCGCGGAGCCCGAGTGCTCTGAGGCGGCTGTTGAACCCTTCCGAGGGGCCAGCCTTCGAACCTCTGATCAGTAGGGGGGCTCGGGTCCCGCTTCCTTCATGGAGAAGGATCCCTTTCGGAGTATCCCCTTTCCCGGTCCCTGTAGCAAGAGAGAGAAAGAGGAAGAGGAAAAGGATACGAAATTGAACGACGTGGCGCACCTTTTTCGACGCGGTCATTATGGCGAAGGTGAAGGGTCGCCTGCTTCGCCTGCCAAAGGTGTCACCTGTCCTGCCGCAGAGTTAATGCGACAGGACGAGTAGTTCGCGGGGCAGCCGTTGTGCGTGCGCGAGCCGTTCGAGGAACGGAACACGGGCGCGTCGTCTTCACGCCGTGGGAGAGGGCTCTCTCACTATCCTAGGAGGGGACGTGAGCCTGCAGACGACTTGACTGCTGCTTTCGCTCGCCTGCCGCCGCCATTGCTGTCGGCCCACTTTTGGCCATATCGACCGTCGCGTCTTCTCCCACGGCGGACCGACCCGTGACCGATGTGCTCGGTTGGCACAGTTGGGCCATGCGTAGGGTTGCCTCGAGTCGCGGCACCGGTTCCGCAGTCGAGAAGGCGCGGTACTGGCGCAAGTGGCGGTGCAGTTTCCCGCATGTAGTAACTGGTGCGCCGGTTACATGACGTGTGGGCCTGGGCCCCCATGCTGGACGCGTTGGAGTCGAAAGGGTGCACCCCCTTGGTGCGGTTGCATGCCGCCTGCATGGCGGTTCGCCCTTTCACCCGCAGGTCTGGGCGAAAGTGGAGGAGCGCTTGTAACCGCTGGGCAGTTACGCGCACCGCGCGCGGCGGTTTGGCCTCTTCTGTCCTGGGCCAGCTTGCATGACGTGTGGGACCCAGCCCCCGTGTCGTAGGGGAAGACCTTGGAGCGTGTCGGTGAAGACTCAGTCCACGACGGCTGAGGACGCAAGTGGGGAGAGTCGCCTTTAAAAGGAGGGTGACCCCCTTGGATGGCAACCATGTCTTCGTACTCTCCTCATGCATCACGCCCTTCCACCTTCCGAGCCCCCGGATGGGGAGCGCCCGCGTTGCTTTCGTCTTGTCGTCGTTGGAGGAACGCAACTTCGTGGAAGTTGGTACCTTTCAGCCATCGCTTGGCTTCAAGGATTTTCATCAGCAGTGCTGGGGAGGGGAGTGCGCCGAGTTGGGGCCTGTCTCCGCACGGGCAGCGGCCCGCTCCTTCCCTCAGTGATCAGGGGGAAGGGTGTTCGCCGTTCGTGGCACTGGCAGCTGCCGCGTGTCTGGCTCTCCGGCCTGAGCGGCTTCGGCGCTGCTTCCGGTGCCACCTCCCACTGAGGCAGCCGGAAGAGGTTTCTCTGCCGACGAGATAGTTGGTGCCTCCCGCGGACTGACCTCCGGCTCCACGGCCTTGGTAGCTTGTCCTCGCCCCTCGAGTGGGGTCATGGGCGAGGGCTTTGTCGCAGCAGCGTCTGCCCTGAGGTCATCGCTGCTGCTGTTTGGCCGCCCGGAGCGGAGGTCGTTGACGCTGTTGTCGGAGCGGGCGTCGGCGAGCCACCTGGGGCTTTGTCGCCCCGCAGGCCCTCCAATGTGGGGGGTTGTTCGTACCTGAGGGGGCGGAACCGGAGTTCCGTTTGTAATGGCACCTTGAGTGCCGGTGTTTGTTCATCGTGGCCGTCGGGGCCTGAACATTTATGTATTTTGGCATAAAGCCATGTTTCTTCCTCATTTTGAGCACTAGGACTCGCCTGTCGGCTAGCTGAACCGCTTAACCAAGTGTGAGTTGCCTCGTGCGGAAGGTGACGAGTGAGGTATCCGTATCCTGGAGGCGTAGGAGTCCCTCGGCTCGGTCGGCCTTGCCGCCCGAGGCTTCTCTTGCTTAGTTAAAGAAACCCCCGGCCGCTCTGCGATGAGCCGGAGGCAGCGGTGCCAGCACGGACAGAGGCAGAGTTGGCTCGAAAAGAAGCTTCATCGGCCGGAGCCTGGCCGGGCCGTCCACTGGTGGGACCGACGCCAGAGTCGAGTTGCCGAGGCCACGAGCCGGGCTTATGTCCTCGGGGGACAGCTAGCTGAGGCTACAGAGTGGCCGGTCGAGCCGTCTGCTCGGGCCGGGTTCCCAGAGGAGACCCTAGCGGCGATGGCCCAGGCGTGGTGCCGACAGGTTCCTTCGAGGTGGAGATCCTCCGACCGTGTTGCCGTCCGAGGCCGGATCGGATTCCGCCGAGGGTGGAGTCGACACCGAGGGTGTTGCTGCTCCCCCACTGATGTCTGATCCTGCAGGAACAGTTTATCTGTAGTGTGTGTATGTTTTTTGGCGGCCGCCGAGGCCCAAACATACCATCGTCGTGTTGTAAAGCTGCGTTTCTTTTCCCCTTGTTTCGAGTATCAGGACTTATTTGTCGGTAACAGAAGTGTTTGTCCGAGCGAGAGTTACTTTTCACGGAAGGTGATGAGTGAGGTTTCCGTATCCCAGAGGCGTAGGAGTTCCTCGGCTCGGTCGGCCTTGCCGCTTACGTGTACTCTTACTCGTCCGTAGGATTCTGTTATCGATATAGTCGAGAAGGCACGAAAAATCATTTCGGCAGAAAAGTATTCGAGCATGAAGACTTGTTCGGTCAGCAGAATCGCTTATCCGAGCGTGAGTTACTTATCGCAGAAGGTGATGAGTGAGGTATCCGTATCCCGGAGACGTAGGAGTCCCTCGGCTCGATCGGCCTTGCCTGTTTACGTGTACTCCATCATTTTCAGGATCCCACTTTCGAAGTAGTCGAAAAGCACGAAAGATGTTCTGGCAGAAAGACTTTTTCCGAGGAAAATTTTGACGCAGAGGGGGTGCCCCCCTTCTAGCCCCCGAGGGAGGGTCGGGCTTTGCCGAGGCAAGGCTGACCCTTCCTTGATGGTTAGACTTCATATGTAAACGAGGTATATGAACGACTTGAAAACATCTTAAGGGTAGAAGCGATGTAGCTGTCGGATGTTCCAAGCGTTGCTGTAAACCTCGCCTTGACTGTTGGCCAGCTTGTATGTTCCGGGCTTCAAAATCTTGGCGATGATGAATGGCCCTTCCCAGGGAGGCGTGAGCTTGTGGCGCCCTCGGGCGTTTTGTCGTAGCCGAAGCACCAAGTCACCCACCTGGAGGTCTCGGGACCGAACCCCTCGGGCGTGGTAGCGTCGCAGGGACTGCTGATACCGCGCCGAGTGTAGTAAGGCCATGTCCCGAGCCTCTCCTAGCTGGTCCAGTGAGTCTTCTCGGTTGGTCCGGTTGCTTCGGTCGTCGTACGCCCTCGTCCTCGGTGATCCGTATTCTAAGTCTGTGGGCAGGATAGCCTCGGCCCCATAGACTAGAAAGAACGGCGTGAAGTCCGTGGCTCGGCTCGGCGTCGTTCTCAGACTCCAGACCACCAAGGGGAGCTCCTTCATCCATCGCCTGCCGAATTTGTTGAGGTCGTTGTAGATCCGTGGCTTGAGTCCTTGCAGAATCATGTCGTTGGCACGCTCTACTTGCCCATTCGTCATGGGGTGAGCTACGACGGCCCAGTCCACCCGGATGTGGTGATCCTCGCAGAAGTCCATGAACTTTCTGCCGGTGAACTGGGTGCCGTTGTCGGTTATGATGGAGTTCGGGACCCCAAAGCGATGGATGATGTTGGTGAAGAATGCCACCGCCTGTTCGGACCTGATACTGTTTAGGGGTCGGACCTCGATCCACTTGGAGAATTTGTCAATGGCGACCAGCAGGTGCGTGTAGCCCCCGGGTGCCTTCTGCAAGGGACCGACGAGGTCCAGACCCCACACAGCAAACGACCAGGTGATGGGTATCGTTTGCAGAGCCTGAGCGGGGCAGGTGGGTCTGCTTCGCGTAGAATTGACACCCTTGGCAGGTGCGTACAATCCTTGTGGCATCGGCCACCGCGGTTGGCCAGTAGAAACCCTGTCGGAAGGCGTTTCCAACGAGGGCCCGGGGCGCTGCGTGATGACCGCAAGCCCCCGAGTGTATTTCTTGTAATAACTCCTGACCTTCGGTGATGGATATGCATCGCTGGAGGATGCCTAAGGGGCTGCGGTGGTAGAGCTCCTTTCCGTCACCCAGCAAGATGAACGACTTGGCGCGCCGTGCCAGTCGCCGAGCTTCGGCTCTGTCGAGGGGTAGCTCTCCTTGGTGGAGATATTGCAGGTACGGGGTCTGCCAGTTTTGATTAGGCGTGACCCCATCCCGCTCTTCCTCGACGCGCAGTGCCTCACCCTCGGGGGCCGAGGGTGCCTCGGGCTCGGGCGTGTCGTCGGTCTTGACTGAGGGTTGATGTAGGTCTCGGGTGAAGGCGTACGGAGGGACCATTGTCCGCCCCGAGGCTATCTTAGTCAGCTCGTCCGCAGTCTCGTTGTATCGTTGGGCGATGTGGTTGAGCTCGAGCCCGTAGAACTTGTCCTCCAGGCGCCGAACCTCATCGCAGTATGCTTCCATCTTCGGGTCGTGGCAGTGGGAGTTCTTCATGACTTGGTCGATGACAAGCTGCGAGTCGCCGCGAGCGTCGAGGCATCGAACCCCTAGCTCGATGGCGATGCGCAACCCATTAACCAGAGCCTCGTACTCGGCCACGTTGTTGGATGCCGGGAAATGGAGGCGCATCACGTATCGGAGGTGCTTCCCGAGGGATGAGATGAAGAGCAGGCCCGCGCCCTCTCCTGTTTTCATCAACGACCCGTCGAAAAACATGGTCCAGAGTTCCGGTTGGATCGGAGATGCTGGAAGCTGGGTGTCGACCCATTCAGCCACAAAGTCCGCCAAGACTTGGGACTTGATGGCCTTCCGAGGGGCGAACGAGATTGTCTCGCCCATGATCTCGACCGCCCACTTTGCAATCCTACCCGAGGCCTCTCGGCACTGGATGATCTCTCCCAGGGGGAAGGATGACACCACAGTCACCGGATGAGACTCGAAGTAGTGTCGCAACTTTCGCCGCGTCAGAATTACCGCGTACAGTAGCTTCTGGATTTGCGGGTAGCAGATTTTGGTCTCGGACAGTACTTCACTGATGAAGTAGACTGGCCTCTGGACGGGCAATGCATGCCCCTCTTCTCGTCTCTCGACCACGATCGTAGTGCTGACCACCTGAGTGGTAGCGGCGACGTAGATCAAGAGGGCTTCTCCGGCAGCGGGGGCACCAAGATGGGTGCGCTTGTAAGGAGAGCCTTTAGGTTCCCGAGGGCTTCCTCAGCCTCGGAGGTCCAAGTGAAGCGCTCAGTCTTCCTCAAGAGGCGGTACAGAGGTAGGCCTCTTTCGCTGAGTCGCGAGATGAAACGGCTCAGAGCCGCAAGGCATCCCATAACCCTCTGCACTCCTTTCAAGTCCTTGATGGGCCCCATGTTGGTGATGGCCGCGATTTTCTCCGGGTTGGCCTCGATGCCCTGCTCGGAGACGATGAACCCCAGGAGCATGCCTCGGGGGACTCCGAAGACACACTTCTCGGGATTGAGTTTTACGCCTTTCGCCTTGAGACACCGGAATGTCGTTTCAAGGTCGGAGAGGAGGTCAGAGGCTTTCCTCGTCTTGACTATGATGTCATCGACGTAAGCCTCGACCGTTCGGCCAATGTGTTCTCCGAATACGTGGTTCATGCACCTTTGGTATGTTGCACCCTCATTCCTCAAACCGAATGGCATAGTAATGTAGCAGTACATGCCAAAGGGTGTGATGAAAGAAGTCACGAGCTGGTCGGACTCTTTCATCCTGATTTGGTGATACCCTGAGTAGGCATTGAGGAAAGACAGGGTTTCGCACCCAGCAGTGGAATCCACGATTTGATCGATGCGAGGCAGAGGGTAGGGAATATTCGGACATGCTTTGTTTAGACCGGTGTAGTCTACACACATCCGCCATTTGCCTCCTTTCTTTCTCACAAGCACAGGGTTGGCAAGCCATTCGGGATGGAATACCTCTTTGATGAACCCTGCCGCCATTAGCTTGTGGATCTCCTCGCCTATGGCTCTGCGCTTTTCTTCGTCGAATCGGCGCAGAGGCTGCTTCACGGGTTGGGCTCCAGCTCGGATATCCAGCGAGTGCTCGGCGACATCCCTCGGTATGCCAGTCATGTCCGAGGGACTCCACGCAAAAACTTCGGCGTTTGTGCGGAGAAAGTCGACGAGCACTGCTTCCTATTTGGGGTCGAGCTCGGAGCCGATCCGGATCTGCTTGGAGGCATTGTTGCTGGGGTCGAGAGGGATGGACTTGACCGCCTCAGCTGGCTCGAAGTTGCCGGCGTGGCGCTTTGCGTCTGGCGCCTCCTTGGAGAGGCTCTCCAGGTCGGCGATGAGGGCCTCGGATTCGGCGAGGGCGTCGGCGTACTCCACACACTCCACGTCGCATTCGTACGCATGTCGGTGCGTGGAGCCGACGGTGATGACCCCGTTGGGGCCCGGCATCTTGAGCTTGAGGTAGGTGTAGTTGGGGACGGACATGAACTTGGCGTAGCATGGTCTCCCCAACACCGCGTGGTAGGTTCCTCGGAACCCGACCACCTCGAACGTGAGGGTTTCCTTTCGGAAGTTGGAGGGAGTCCCGAAGCAGACGGGCAGATCGAGTTGCCCGAGGGGTTGGACGCGTTTCCCGGGAATGATCCCGTGTAAAGGCGTCGCGCCGGCCCGGATCAAGGACAGATCGATCTGCAGGAGCCCGAGGGTCTCGGCGTAGATGATGTTGAGGCTGCTGCCTCCGCCCATGAGGACCTTGGTAAGCCTGATGTTGCCGATGACAGGATCGTCAACGAGCGGGTACTTTCCTGGGCTCGGCACGCGGTCGTGGTGGTCGCCCTGGTCGAAGGTGATGGGCTTGTCGGACCAGTCTAGGTAGACTGGCGCCGCCACCTTTACCGAGCAGACCTCCCGGCGCTCTTGCTTGTGGTGCCGAGCCGAGGCATTCGCCACATGCCCACCGTAGATCATGAAGCAGTTGTGGATCTCAGGGAACTCCTCTGCCTTGTGATCCTCCTTCTTGTCGTTGTTGTGGACTCGGCCACCTTCCGCCGGTGGCTCGGCCTTGTGGAAGTAGCGTTGAAGCATGACGCACTCCTCAAGGGTGTGCTTGACGGGACCCTGATGATAGGGGCACGACTCCTTGAGCATCTTGTCGAACAGGTTGGCGCCTCCGGGAGGCTTCCGAGGGTTCCTGTGCTCGGCGGCGGCGACAAGGTCTGCGTCGGCAGCGTCGCGTTTCGCTTGCGACTTCTTCTTGCCCTTCTTCTTGGTGTCGCGCTGAGCGGATGCCTCGGGGACGTCTTCCGGCTGACGCCCCTGAGGCTGCTTGTCCTTTCGGAAGATGGCATCGACCGCCTCCTGACCAGAGGCGAACTTGGTGGCGATGTCCATCCCTCACTCGCCCTGGTGGGAGTCTTGCGACCCAGCTTGCTCACCAGGTCGCGGCAAGTGGTGCCGGCGAGGAACGCGTCGATGACATCCGAGTCGGTGATGTTGGGCAGCTCGGTGCGCTGCTTCAAAAATCGCCGGATGTATTCCCGCAGGGACTCTCCTGGCTGCTGGCAGCAGCTTCGGAGATCCAGGAGTTCCCAGGGCGCACGTATGTGCCCTGAAAGTTGCCGGCGAAGGCTTTGACCAGGTCGTCCCAGTTGGAGATCTGCGCAGGAGGCAGATGCTCCAGCCAGGGTCGGGCGGCGTCGAAGAGGAACAGGGGAAGGTTGCGGATGATGAGGTTGTCATCGTCCATCCCACCCAGCTGGCAGGCCAGCCGGTAGTCCGCGAGCCACAGTTCCGGCTTTGATTCCCCCGAGTACTTGGCGATGGTAGTCGGGGTTCGGAACCGGGTCGGGAATGGCGCCCGTCGTATGGCCCGACTGAAAGCTCGCGGACCGGGTGGTTCAGGCGAGGGGCTCCGATCCTCCCCGCTATCGTAGCGTCCCCCATGCCTGGGGTGGTAGCCTCGGCGCACCTTCTCGTCGAGGTGGGCCCGACGGTCGCGGCGGTGGTGCTTGTTGCCGAGGCGACCCGGGGCCACAGGCGCGGTGTTCTGCATTTTCCCGGTGCGGACCGAGGCTTCCCACATGAATCGGGAAGTCGCGGCGCGATGCTCCGGGGGGTACCCCTGCCTTTGGGAGGCAGAGCTCTCGGCCTATCGGGTCGCAGCATCTTCCAGGAGATTCTTGAGCTCTCCCTGGATACGCCGCCCCTCGGTGGTGGATGGTTCCGGCATCGCTCAGAGTAGTATCGCTGCCACAGCCAGGTTCTGGCCGACCCCACTGGAAGCCGGGGGCAGCCTCGCCCTGGCATCGTCGGTGATGCGGTGCTGGACGTCCTGGGCCAGATGACGCGCTTCTCTGGCCGATACTTGGCCTGCCCACTCCTGCTCGATATTTTGCCGAAGCTGCACAAGTTGTCCTGCTTCCTCGTCGAGCCTGGCCTGCATCTCGTGGATTTGCTCGAGCTGTGCGTCCTGACCCCCCGCAGGGACTGGGACCACAGCTAGATCCTGAAGGATGTCAATGCGAGGCACAAGCCTAGGGGGATCACCGTCCTCCGGCATACCAAGATGGTTGCCTTCGTCGAGACCCCCTAGATCGACGTGGAAGCATTCGCGACTTGGGCCACAGTCCTCGTCGCCGAGGATGTGGCCACTATCGGAGCAATCGGAGAGGCAGTAGTCACATGCGGTCATGAAGTCCCGCATGGCACTGGGGTTGTCGAGCGCGGAGAAATCCCAACCAGAGTCGGGCTCGTCATCGTCCTCGGAACCCAGGGGCCCGTAGGTTGAGACGACCGTCAGTCGGTCCCGGGTCGACCGCATATGATACCCCGGAGGGTTTGGACATGCCTTTATGGAAGTGTCCACCGAAGCGGGGTCGCTTGGTGGGTTGCAGCTGAATCCAAAAGGCGTGGGATGAGAAACGGACGGTACCTCTTGAACGACGGATGGTGACGAAGTCGCGTCAGGGCGGACTGCACCGTCGTCTCAGGTACGAAGCTAACGCCCAGCAAGTCCTTCGCGAGCGTGCTGGCGTCGTCCGTCAGCTTGGGGTTGGCGTGTTGCGGGGAGACGACGCTCGTCTTCGTCTCAGACGCGAGGTCAACGCCCGACGTGTCCCCCGTTGGGGCGCGGACGCCGTCGACTCGCTCGACAGCCGACGAGGTGCCGCTTCCTGCTTGGCCATGTCTGCCCCGCCTCCTCCTCTGTCGGTGGGGAAGGTGACGGGACAGACCCGGGTGTTGCTCCTCCGGCACGTGGGGAAGACGTCGTCGATTCCGCCGCCTGTGGGCGGGCTGACGGCCACCATTGTCGTTGTCGCGCGGCGGAGGAAGGAGTATCATGTCGTAGCTGCCGTCGAGGGACATGAACTCAAGACTCCCGAAACGGAGCACCGTCCCGGGTTGGAGTGGTCGCTGGAGACTACCCATCTGGAGCTTGACGGGAAGCTATTCGTCAACACGCAGCAGGCCCCTACCTGGCGCGCCAACTGTCAGCGTTTCGACCCCGGGGGGTCCCTAGACCGACGAGTAAATTGTCGCTGCGTGTCCCAGCCCAGATGGGTCGGCGCGAGACGGAACACAAAGGGGGGAAACCAGCAAGGGGAAACCGTGGCCTTCGTGTTGTCCTGCGCCTAGGGCGGATGCGCTTGCAGTAGGGGGTTATAGGCGTTCGCGTGGGAGAGAGAGAGAGAGAGCCTTGCGCGTCGGCCCGTTCTCCCGCGCGGCCAACCTTCTCATACGAGAGCCCTGGACCTTCCTTTTATAGGCGTAAGGAGAGGGCCCAGGTGTACAATGGGGGTGTAGTAATGTGCTAACGTGTCTAGCAGAGAGGAGCTAGAGCCCTAAGTACATGCCGTCGTGGCTGTCAGAGAGGTTTTGGCGCCCTATTCATGTGATGTCGTGGCCGTCGGAGGAGCGCTTGAGCCCCGTGGAAGTACAGCTGTCGGGGCTGTCGGGTCCTTGCTGACGTCTCCTTGCTTCCGTAAGGGGCTGAGAGCCGTCGTCGTCATGGAGCACGCGGGGTGCCATCATTACTTGTTTACCGGGGCGAGCCAGATGGGATGCCGGTCTTGTTCCCCGTAGCCTGAGCTAGCTGGGAGTAGGGTAATGATGGCCCCCCTGTGACGTGGTCGGTCCGAGCCGGAGGTCGGGCGAGGCGGTGACTCCTCCGAGGTCGAGGCTGAGTCCGAGCCCTGGGTCGGGCGAGGCGGAGATCGTCGTCCAAGGTCAAGGTAGAGTCCGAGCCCTGGGGTCGGGCGTGGCGGAGTCCGTCGTCCGGCGTCGAGGCTGAGTCCGAGCCCTGGGGTCGGGCGAGGCGGAGTCCGTCGTCCGGCGTCGAGGCTGAGTCCGAGCCCTAGGGTCGGGCGAGGCGGAGTCCGTCTTCCGAGGTCGAGGTAGAGTCCGAGCCCTGGGGTCGGGCGAGGCAGAGTCCATCGTCCGGCGTCGAGGTTGAGCCCGAGCTCTAGGGTCGGGCGAGGCGGAGCTTCCTATGGCGCCCGAGGCTGGACTTAGCTGCTGTCAGCCTCACTCTGTCGAGTGGCACAGCAGTCAGAGCAGGGCAGGCGACGCTGTTTTCCTGTCAGGTCGGTCAGTGGAGCGGCGAAGTGATTGCGGTCACTTCGGCCCTGTCGACTGAGGAGCGCGCGTCAGGATAAGGTGTCAGTCGATCCTTGCATTAAATGCTCCTGCGATACGGTCGGTCGGCGTGGCGATCTGGCCAAGGTTGCTTCTCCGTGAAGCCTGGTCCTCGGGCGAGCCGAAGATGCGTCTGTTGCTTAAGGGGACCCTCGGGCGAGACGTGAATCCTCCTGGGTCGGTTGCCTTTGCCCGAGGCTGGGCTCGGGCGAGGCGAGATCGTGTCCCTTGAGTGGACTGAGCCCTGACCCGAATCGCGCCCATCAGGCCTTTGCAGCTTTGTGCTGATGGGGGTTACCAGCTGAGATTAGGAGCCTTGGGGGTACCCCTAATTATGGTCCCCGACACACATGACAGTTGATCACAGTTTATACTCCATATATTGCTATATGGAGGCCAGGTCATCATTAAGCGCCGAGCCACGCATAGGCGCTGTTGCCACACTTTAACCATAACGCAACTCATTATGGTAACTCACCTTCTTACCTGAGAGTAGGTGCGTCGTTACAAGTACAATACACTTCTCATTATTCCCATGTTTGTATACCATACACATCCATGGGGTACCGAATTCCCAGAAAAGTAATTACTCCACATCGCAGCCTTCATATATACATATGTGGAACATGTATATAATCAAGCGCTTTTTATATTCTTCCCTAGACCGACATTTGTTCGGTCATGCTCTCACATCTCATCTTACCTGAGCGTCGATCCATTCAAAACTGAGTGGCCTCAAAAATAACATTACACATGTATGCAATACCCCCGGTTGTGGGTTAGTGGTTTTGAACTAAGCCACCTGATAGTCCTTAACTTAGGGTTTAATAGAGGATGTCGCTAGCATTATAGCTTTTCAAAACTGTTTTTCAAAGCAAAACAATGTGTTTAGTTGAAAATAGGTTTTTCAAAACCAAAACTTTTGTTTTGAAACTACGTATGTGACAGTATATACTTAATCCTGCTCTGATACCAGCTGTGGCAGAACCTCCCAAGTTATTGGGCCCACATGCACCTGCCCTTGTCTCAAAGACCTCAGACAGCTATGCCTGTGCACCAGATAACTTAACAGGACCTGTTCGAGTGCCCCAAGGACCTCGGATAAACCACTAACAACCAGAACCGCAAGATTAAGTAACACAAATCACACACCAACATCTTGCAGCGGAATTTTATTACCAAATTTTACAAGTTACAACAAGTTTACATTGTATTTATCGGAGTGGTTACAAAAGTGATTCAAAGAAATAATTTTGGAACTGTTATAAATTATTTATAGTTTTGAAGTATATGCTAGCTCAAGGGACCATCCTCAATAAGAAGTTTAGGAGGGTTACTTAGACTTATAAGAAGGCCAAGCCCACTGGCACTTAACGCCATCATCAGCAGCACAAAACTATAACCTGAAAAACAACAGGGAATAAAACCCTGAGTATGGAATTACTTAGCAAGACTTACCCAACTAAAGAAAAGACTCTCAAGGGTATTGCTGGCTAGAGGGATTCAAGGTATGGCTTATCAAGAATCAAAGACTCTGTTTTGCAGAAAAGCTTACTATGAGTGGATCCTTAAAAATCCATTTTTACTTGTCAGGTTAAGTAAAGTTACCTGCATCTAGAGTTCTTTCTACCCTAGTTCAATCACTTGACCTATACTAGCCAATTTCATATCAACCCTTCTTATTCACTGGAATGCTACTTGTAAGTCAGTGACCAAGTCTTCATGTCCGCGAAGCTACGACAATCCGAATCGATTATACTCAGCTGAGGATCTCCAATCACACGACATATATAGCACTTAACCCTTGCATATGTGAACTCGCCACCGGGGTTCTTAAGATCAGATCAGGTTCACGCCAACCGAGAGCACAGATACACCACCGTCCAGCCTCTTGCCACGGAGGGTACATACTACTCTCGTCATCTCTCCACTCCCATTGCGTGTTATCTTATTCTGGTATTAGTCTGCCCGAGGCAAAGCTTACCCATATGATGAGGCATGTGACCAGTTAAAGGGTCCTCGGTCAGCAGGCCTACATCGAGATAGTCCTTAATCGACTCAGACGGAGACACTACATCGAGACTCCTTTCTCGTGCAAGTCAACCACCCGGTCTCAGCTTTATTATTTTCAACCCAAAGTCTAGTACCTAGCAGAGGTACATCTTTTCCGATGTTGAACCCATCACGGTTGTGATGGATCCACCATCAAGTTTTATTTTCAAAAACTTCCCACCCACTGAAGCATCACTTTTATTTTAAAACAAAACATTTTTGTTTGCTAAAGCAGGGCTAAGCATCATAAAATTCTTTTCAAAACGGGTATCAAGGAAGGGTAATCAATTTTCAAGGAAGGAAATGCATCAACGGTTTAGCACACACCTCCTATCACCTAATGCATCAAAGAAGGTGATAAAGATTTTAAAACACAAGGAGGTGGCAAAAGCACCGGGGCCTGCCTGAATAACACTAGGTTAGTGTTTGTTAGGCGACGTCCACTTGACGAGTATCCCTCGACCGAGCACTTGCTTGATTTAACCATCTTCAGGTTGGTCCATCAGCTTCATCCTGTGGATTAGCCCGCACTTGGGATCGACTTGGCTCATCTTTCGCATCACGTGATTAATTAACGTACCTGAATGATATGCATAATGCACATGTATGCATATAAGGAGGAATATCGCAAACCTAAATAATACTTATACGACAACGAATTAAACACCAAACCTAGAATAAGCTGACTAATTAAGCAGGGCATCGACTTCATCCATTAACCAAATTGACATAATAACACTAGAAAATCTATTTTTATTCCTAGCTTTTTATTAACTCTTTAAACTGTGTATCTTAATTACTTGATCTACTGATTTATCTAAATCGATCATCACAATATACGCATGCTAAATTAATAACATTTATTGTGACCAACAATTCTATTTAATCTATTTTGTAGACCTAGTTGAGTGGAATACGAATCAACTTACCCTTATGAAATCCAACTTGAAACCACGAAATCGACGACGCCTATCAGCTCAGCATTTCACCGAAAATAGGGTGAGTGTTGCGTCGAATCGCGCTTCTTATTTGTCCACATGGAGAATTCTCCGTTCGCGACTGATTTATTTTCTTCTGCGCCTAATCTTCTCGGATCTTGGCGTAGACGAGGATGACAATCGACGACTTGTTCGAGCCTTTGTCGAGCGTCTGGTGAATATCACCAGGCTAGCTTCGTCTTCACCTGATTCTTAGGATTTCTTGAGGATGCACGAACGACGACGACCTTCGATTAAATTCTTTGACCGAGCACTTGATAAGCGATGCACACGGACCTCGCTTATTTTTGGCCTAACGTCCGGGATTCGGGGTTCGACGAGGTCGAGCACGGAAGGACGAGGTTCGACGGGCTTGACGACGATACGGGAGGGTGACATATATAGAGCTGCATAGATCCGGGGCTGCTGCACACACGACGCGACGACGAACGATGACAACCGGCGAGGTCGACGACGCGATGGGGATTAAGGCCGAGCGAGCCGAGAGGCGCGCTGGTGAGCAGGAAACCGCACGAGCACTGGACAGGGAAAATGACGATGTTGTTGCACACAGTGCGAAAGCGAACGACGCGACGACGAGGACCTAGGATGTGCGACACACGACACGCAGTGAGCCTGTCGCGCGACCGAGCGATGACGACTAATAGTCGAGTGCGGTAAGGTGCTGGAGAACGACGACGGGCCAAGTAGAGGAGCTCGCGCACTCACAGGGAAGAATTCACGGCCACTAGAACGAGCTGTGATATTCGGACTTGGCGACAACAGCGAGCTGGAGCGTTGGCGAGCTTGAGAGTTCAATGGCGGAATCGGCGGCAGCCGACGCCAGAGCGCACGGTGAGGGAACCTCGACGGCACGGACAGCGAGCAGGCGATTCGACGGCGAGCAGAGAGCTTCGCACGCACAACAGAGGAGCTCGACAACACGCAGCAGGGGCAAACGCAGTCCGAGCAGGGGCGCGAGCTGCGCGCAGGCACGCGTGCAGGGGACTTCGGCTGGGCACGCGCAGGAAGAACGGAATGCTCGCGCAGGGAAAAACACCAGAGAGACGCGGCTGCTGGCGCGCACAGGAAGGAACGCGCGCGCGACGCAGGGACGACGCGAGAGGACGCACGCGCAGGGGCGAGCTACAGGAGGAGGAACGGCTGGGGCTGGGGGCGAGCACCAGAGAGCCGCGCGGCGAGGATCCGAGCGGGAGGGAGCAGAGGATGCGCGCGCCACCATGGGAGAGGACTGGGGGTCGTGGCGCAACGGGTTGGGCGCCATGGAAGAGGACAGAGCTCGGCGAGCTCGCGGTTGGGAGCAGTAGCGCCATGGTTAGGAGCTCGGCACGGCAAAGGGCTCGGCGCGCGGCAGGGAAGGACCGGGCTCCACAGAGCGCGAGCTCGCGCCGGGGAAAGGTGCGCAGGCGAGCAGGGAGAGCGCCGAGGGAGCTTGAGGCGAGGACGACCGTCGGAGAGGGAGCTCGGCGCACAGAGAGCTTGAGGGAGAGAGAGGAGGGGCCGCAGGCTGGGCACCGGCAGAGGAAAGCTGCCGCGCGGAGACTGGGCGAGCGCAGGGGCACGGCTGCACGCGAGCGAACAGAGGGAGGGGCGCCATGGACGAGCGGAGCTGGGGGAAGAGGGAATCTGCGAGCAGCAGAGAGGAACGAGCGGCCGAGCTGCCGAACGCCTGGGAGGGAGAAGATCCAGGCGCGCTCGGCCAGAGAGAAGGAAGAGAGAGTGCTGGCCAGGGAGAAGAAACTCCATGGCACACGGAAGAAATGGTCGGCGCGCAGGGATAAGAACAGCGCGTGGTCAGAGGAAAATCAGGGAGGGAGCGGTGGTAGGATAGGAAGAAGAAGATATTTTCTTTTTCCATTTTTTACCGAAAATCACAGATCTTTTTTATATTAGTAGATGAGTCTAAAAGATATAGTCAGGGATCGAAAAAAATGACACAGACAACAATAATTGGACAGAGTTTTGATTTGTTGAATACTTTGGAGTTAGATGAATTTTTACCCATTATTTATATCCGAAGTTTTGAATCCGGCGAGAAACGACGGCCCGAATAAGACTGATTTCGTCTTCGATAATTTGCTCTGTGGGATTCGACTAAAATTAGCCGAAACCAAATCCGCTATCGTAATCTCACGCTGAAGAACGAATGAGATCATAATCTCACGCATGATTTTGTCGCCACAATAGCGTGCTGAAGAACGAATAGGATCATAATCTCACGCATGATTTTTCTCGGACAGTGCGCGATTTAGATTATTTTGCTCTGAACATTTCTGTCGTTGAGTTCAAAATAAATTTGTTTGAAATGAAATCGGAGGATCGGACTGAATTTCCAAATTTGTATTTGCGCGAGCGATGAATTTTAAATAATCATCGGACGCACCGATTTTTGGAACAACGATGTTCCGAACAACACGAAAATTTCGGAAGAGCCCGGATAGATAAAAATGATGTCGAACTCGCGACCGACGAAACAGATACGATATTAAAATCGTGATAGACGAAGATGTTTAAAATTTAGCATTCATTTTATCCACTGATATTACGTGCTTAAATCCATACTCGTTGTCGAGCAGACGATAAACACCAGGGGTGTTACACGAACTGTCCTACGCGACAGGCTTCGATTTTTCCTCTACGTAATGGAACGGTATGTTTACTGTTCTTAATCTGTTGTTGTGCACGAGTTGTGATCCATGCGTGATGAATTGCCAGTGTCGTCGTGGTGCTGTGCTCGTACCCGCACCGAAAGGCGCGCCCACGCCCGCGCAGGGCCACGCCTACGTCAGAAGTCGCACCTGCGCATGGACCGTGAGGTGCGCCAGCAGCCGCACCCACCGAGACGGAGGTCCATCCATCACTCCTGCGCTCGAGTGGGCCAACCGACCTCTGCTCACCACCGCTGGTGGGCATGCTAGGCCACACGTCGCCGCTCTGGGGAGTGCCAAGCTGCGCACGGCCGCGGGGCCATGCGTCGCCGTCCGATGGATTGCCCACGCCCTTGTCGCGCTGGAAGCGCCCGCGCGGTGCTAATGCATGTTGACGGGGCGTCGTTCTCGGGTCTCCTTTTGACTGCATGGAGGCGAGTGGCTAGTGAAAGCTATTGGCGGCCTGGCGCATTTTTATCTGGAAGGAAAAATCGCTTGCATGTGCATGGCAGCATGCGACGTTTATCCTTTGTGCTTTATTAAATGATATCGTTTAATTGATTGATCCTTTATTAAACGTTTGCATGTTTTTCTACCTTAATCATGAATGATTAAATATGAGAAAATATCCTTACACCTGATGTGTTATGCTCATGCATTAATTTTGGTGTTCATTTTTCTGCTTTTATTTCTCGTAGGAGATATTTAGTAGAAAAATATTAAAATGCATGTAAAGTCTAGATTATGCATACTTAAACCGCTCTAAATATTTATATTATGTTGAGCTTTTGTACTCACGTCGAGCGATTAAATTGTATAGTGGGTACTCGAACATGCCGATCAGGTTGTGTTGTTAATCGGTTGAGTTATGGCATTAGCTGAGCATTGGCTACGCCCTGGCAACACGACGTAGTATTTTTGTCGTACGAATTTGGCTGCGTCATGTGATTGCTATGTAGCACTCTCGTTTAATCGGACAGCTCCCGTTGAGTCGAACCGCCATCGGTGAGTCGCGTATTTTTCGCATGCCCTGTAGGCACTCTTTGTCTGCCGTGATCATCGAACCACAATTACGTCTGTTGCGCATGTTGTGTGGACTTATCGTGTACCCCGATTACCGAGCCAAAATTGTGTCTGTTGCGCTTATTACGAAGGATTGATGTGTTGTTGTAGCCCTGATGGCCGCACACGCGTTGACACCAGACGCTAGAGCTTATACTCGCGTGGATTGTGGTGTGTCGTTCAAGCCCATGAAATCACATTATGTGCAACCTTCATAAATAATTTTGTTTGGTTCTATATTTTATTTGATTGTGTTGTGTGACATCATATATTTATATATATCGCCAAGTGGCCACAACAACTATATCAAGCTCTATATAGCTTGGACATCTAGGAAATTAAACTGAAATACAATAAAATACAGATAAGTTAATTCTCTGCTCTCTCCTCATGCATAAAGTTTTACTCGAAGTAACCCGAAGGTATATAATATGTTGCATGAAAGCCTTTTTGGCACAGAAGACATCACAAATTGGGATTCTATTAGTAAGCAATATGACCTTGCCAAATGAATAAAGGCTAGAAATTTCAGTCATATATTGCTCAACTAGTTGTTGACACATTGCTCTCTTTGTCGCTGAACGACATGAAGCAAATTCTAAGATAAAAGGGCATGTAACCCCTAGCAACACATTGCTCTCTTTGTCGCTGAATGACATGAAGCAAATTCTAAGATAAAAGGGCATGTAACCCCTAGCAACACAGAGATTGCGAGCATAGGTTATTCTGAGAAAATTTTCACTATGTTGGTGTGAAAAAATATTGTGTGTTCTCGTCGAACCACTTTACTCGGCCTATCTAGGACCTCTATGCTTGTGTTGTATATATCTCTCAGAATTTAAATACTTATAGTCGTTGAATTGACTTGGGATAGTCCTTTGACTGGTATGGTATATTCTATAAACCAAATGGTAAAGGTCGATTCTGAATAGACATATATCTAGGGTTTATGTAGCAGAACTACATTGTATTCCACTCCTTGGCATGCTTACCATAATCTATATATGATCTACCAGAAGTAAGAAGAGTACAAAAATAGCCATGGAATCCCACATCACCACAGAGCTTGAAGCTACATTAGGCATTAATTTGTCCTTGGTTCTTTGCGTTGGAAGAGCCACAATTCTAGACCGCAATACTGTCAGTGATGGTAATTTGTGATAGAAATATAAAGATCTTATGGAGACCTGTTGTATTCTCCCTAGTCCTGATGACTCCTTCGTATGAGAGTAGTATTATCTGATGTTGAAGATAAGTCCCAGACGGATATTGGTATTTCTTTCGCTCTTGCCAATCAGTTATCTCCATTTGCTTTGTCGAAAGCTTACGAATCAGATGATTGTTCCCAGATAAAAGGAATTCTTGGCCTTGTCTGTTCATTTCCAAAGCTTCTCTTTTTGCTGAACAATGAAGAGATCGAAATAATGTTATACAGAACAATTTGGTATATAATAAGAGGAGATATGTTTGCCTTACTGGCAACACCACAAATAATTAATTATTGTTATAAGTTCTCTCTCAAAATTATTATACCTAAAAATGTTGCATAAATCGATACCCAATTTCAGAACGGTATGAGTAATTGGGTAAACCATGGGCAATGATAAAACGAGCTGGACTATACATTTCTGCACATAAAAATCTCTGCTTGGCAGCATTGGCCTGATGCCGTGCACTTTACTACCAATATAAACACACATATTTTTCCTATGTGCCTCAAAGCACAATACAACCAGTGAATGTCCTTGTGAGCGCTAGACCCTAATGGTCATTTTACTTGTTGATCTGAAGTCAACTAATGGCTCCAACCGATGAATGATATGCATGAGCCCCTGAAGGATCCTTATGGATAAAATAGTGTTGTGCATATTAGTCTAAATCATAATGATTGACTATGCATTTGGTAATAATAACAATAAGTTGGTAGAATTGTAACTACGAAGCAACTTGTTGTTGTGTGTCTCGCTGGATGTTGAGACTAACCCTTCATGTTAAAGGACAAATATGTAGTATTCATGCCACTACATTAATCTAAGTCCAAAGCTCACTGCATAAAACCCCTATCTGTAATGTGCATAAGATTTCCCAAATAAATCATCACAATAGCATACATTGGCCACAACTGGATGATTATGGTTGGGGATTTTATCTGTATGCTTTTTAGAACATCTCCGTATTAGGGGGAGGAATGCCCATATAGTATAATGCCTCAATATTCTATTAAACGCATAAAAGCCAAACTGAACCTGTCGTTCGGTGTGTACTCCTGTGTATATGGAGTTTGCCAGAAATCGTTGAGGAGTAACCATATTGGTCTGAATGCTTATAACTGATGTAGATGTGGATATACCCGGGATTAATATAATATCCATATTTGACTTATTGGTATTTGATCTATTCTCGGGGACACCTGCGAATATGATCCGTTGGTCTTAGTCAAAGCATATGTTCTGATTGCAGATTCATGTGGTCTGTAATAACTCTCCTACGGTGAACTCGCCCTGCTGGTGATTTGCTCGCGAAGAGGTTCATCTTGATGATGAAATTCCTAGCAAAGCGCGCAATATCACTGTGCTGGGAATACGGAACAATGAATCCTACGTTTTTGGGAAATGACAGAGATCATTATTAAATGTGGGAGACAAATGTGTCGACACCTATCCTGCCTCTCTAGATTGCAAAGGAATTCAAAACAAAGTCCTAGGCATGAGTGCTTTAAGCTCTCTTATCGGGTCATTGATAAATGCAATCGAGGCTGAACCAATAATCGCAAAATGAAAGTCGTGAGCTTGAAGTTCGGACATTTATGGGCACTATTGAAATAATGTGTGGTGAATACGATGGTTCAAGTGGTCTTGTGAGAGACCCATCCCACATATGTGTTGAATAAACACTGTTCTGCTATGTAATATATCTGGCAAATGGCATGAATTAAAATATGCAGTTAATAGGATTCTGAAGATCCATCATGAGATCCTATGAGGATTCGTATCTTTGATTTATAAATATGCAACATATAAATCTCATATCGGATAATGCATTCCTGAGGAATGACCACTCTCCAGTGTAGAGAGAATATCTCATAGTTGAGATTATATTTCCCAACTGGAACCTTCCAAGAGGAAACAAAGTCTGTGTTCAACACCAAAGTTTGATAACCCCAATAAAGGGATAAAGACCCATACAGACCCAAAAAAGAATAAGATGAGGTACTAAAGGACTTGAAGTTCATCGAATAAGCACATGTGCATTCAACTATCTTTACTCATGGTATTTTCCACTAGATGTGAAATTACGGTATCCTCTAAAGCCCCAATGGCAGAAACCTATAAGGTTTAGGTGTTACTGGCAAAATATCCCCATTGTGCTAGAATGACAGACTATAACGATATATCTGATCCATGAAAAATCACTGATGGATTACTATCTTTGATGGACTTTTGTTACACCATCATAGATGTTGCAATGGATGAACGCCTGTAGCGATGTGTCATATTTAGAATATGTACTATTGCAACTATATTATCCCCTAAAGTCCTATAGAAGGACATGTTACTTGCTTTGCACAACTATGTATAAATTGTGGTGTAAGATAGAACATTTTAGCACCCCAACCTCATCCATTCTCGTTATTCCAGATGAACAATTGAGAGCACCTAGAGGGGGGTGAATAGGTGATCCTGTAAAAACTTGAAACTTATAGCCACAAAACTTGTTTAAGTGTTAGTAGGCTAAATAGCAAGCTCTTGTGAACACAAGTATCACAGAAAAGCAATCACAAAAGACACGCGAGTTATCCCGTGGTTCGGCCAAGTACAACACTTGCCTACTCCACGTTGTGGCGTCCCAATGGACGAGGGTTGCACTCAACCCCTTTCAAGTGATCCAAGGATCCACTTGAATACCACGGTGTTTCTTTCTTTTCACTATATCTCGTTCGCGAGGAATCTCCATAACTTGGAGCCTCTCGCCCTTACAAATGATGATCACAAAGAAGCACAGATGTAAGGGAGGGAAAAGCAACACACACAAGTCTCAAAAGCAACAGCTCAAACACGCACACTAATCACAACTTGAGCTCTAAGTTCACACACGGAGTTCTCAACTCAAGAGGAGCTCAAATTGCTATCACAAAGAATCAAACGCGCTAGAATGAAGACTTGGTGCTTAGAGATGATCAAAGAATGATTGGTGTACTCCTTCATGCGCCTAGGGGTCACTTTTATATCCCCAAGGCAGCTAGGAGCCGTTGAGAGCAATCCAGGCTGAGCAGAGTCTTGGCTGCTCGAGCCAAGTCTTTTCCATTTGTCTTTTCTGTGATTCTAGCACTTAGACAAATATGTTAGTACACAAAAACCAATGTACTAAGTCTAGAATCATACCTTTGTATTGATTTGCACTTTGTCCACCATATGGCATAGTTTAACACATAACCATTTGTGTTGGACACTTAATCACCAAAATACTTAGAAATGGCCCAAGGGCACATTTCCCTTTCAATCTCCCCCTTTTTGTTGATTTATGCCAACACAACAAAAAGCAACATATAGAAGTGCAACATCAATGCAAATGAGAACAAGAATTTGTTTGATTCAAATTTGGCATATTTGGATCATTCTTTGCCACAACTTGGTTTGTTTTTGCAAATCAAACTCAATTTCCTATCTCTAAGTCAAATTCACTTGTTGAGGCATAGAGAGAGGTATTCCAAGAGAAATTGATCAAAGATTCAAAAACTCCCCCTTTTTCCCATAATCAACAATTCTCCCCACAAGAGACCATTTTTTACAATAAGAGACCATAAGAGTATTTTGACAAATCAAAAGATCTACCACTACTATTTTCAAAATTCTCAAGTGGTAGCTGATCCATTTCTTGCTTTGGCCTTAACTTCTCCCCCTTTGGCATCAAGCACCAAAACGGAATCATTTTTGGCCCTTAAACCCCATTGCCTCACCAAAATCTTCAACTTAGAGTAGAGAGGCAATAAGAGTATGGAAATGAACTTGGAGTTAGTTACCCTCTCATCGGAGTGCAGTGGAAGTCTTTCATGGTCCAAGTCCACCTTTCCCTTTCAATACACCTTTGAGACTAATTTAAGAAAACTCAAGCACATGGTTAGTCTCAAAGAGTCAAGTTGTAGCAAATCTCCCCTTAAATATGTGCATCACTCACACATGGACTTTTGAGGTCCAGGGATTCTTGCACAACTTGAACACCATGAACAAAATGCATAAAGGAACATGATCAAAGGCATAAAACACATGTATGCTATAAATCAATCCAAGTTCCGCGAATCTAAGACATTTAGCTCACTACGCAGCCTGCAAAAGGTCTTCTCATCTAAAGGCTTAGTAAAGATATCGGCTAGCTGGTTCTCGGTGCTAACATAAAACACTTCGATATCTCCCTTTTGCTGGTGGTCTCTCAAAAAGTGATGTCGGATGTCTATGTGCTTTGTGTGGCTGTGTTCAACAGGATTATCCGCCATTCGGATAGCACTCTCATTATCACATAGGAGTGGGACTTTGCTCATATTGTAGCCAAAGTCCCGGAGGGTTTGTCTCATCCAAAGTAGTTGCGCGCAACACTGTCCTGCGGCAACATACTCGGCCTCAGCGGTGGATAGGGCAATGGAAGTTTGTTTCTTAGAGCTCCAAGACACCAGGGACCTTCCTAAGAATTGACACGTCTCTGATGTACTCTTCCTATCAACTTTGCATCCAGCATAATCGGAGTCTGAATATCCAATTAAGTCAAAGGTAGACCCCTTTGGATACCAGATTCTGAAGCAAGGCGTAGCGACTAAATATCTAAGAATTCGCTTCACGGCCACTAAGTGACACTCCCTTGGATCGGATTGAAATCTAGCACACATGCATACACTTAGCATAATATCCGGTCTACTAGCACATAAGTAAAGCAAGGAACCTATCATAGACCGGTATGCTTTTTGATCAACGGATTTACCTTCTTTGTTGAGGTTGACGTGTCCGTCAGTTCCCATTGGAGTCTTTGCGGGCTTGGCGTCCTTCATCCCAAACCGCTTGAGCAAATCTTGCGTGTACTTTGTTTGGGAAATGAAAGTGCCGTCCTTGAGTTGCTTCACTTGGAACCCAAAGAAGTAGTTCAACTCGCTCATCATCGACATTTCAAACTTTTGAGTCATCACCCTACTAAACTCTTCACAAGACTTTTGGTTAGTAGAACCAAATATTATGTCATCAACATAAATTTGGCACACAAATAAATCGCCATCACATGTCTTAGTAATAAAGTTGGATCGGCTTTACCAACCTTGAAAGCATTAGCAATTAAAAAGTCTCTAAGGCATTCATACCATGCTCTTGGGGCTTGCTTAAGTCCACAGAGCGTCTTAGAGAGCTTACACACGTGTTCGGGGTACCGTTCATCCTCAAAGCCAGGGGGTTGCTCTACATACACCTTCTCCTTGATTGGCCCGTTGAGGAAAACGCTCTTCACATCCATTTGGAACAACCTGAAAGAATGGTGAGCGGCATAGAATAACAATATGCGAATTGACTCTAGCCTAGCCACAGGAGCAAAAGTCTCCTCAAAGTCCAAACCTGCGACTTGGGCATAACCTTTTGCCACAAGTCGTGCCTTGTTCCTTGTCACCACCCCGTGCTCATCCTGTTTGTTGCGGAACACCCACTTGGTCCCCACAACGTTTTGCCTGGGACGTGGCACCAGTGTCCAAACTTCATTTCTCTTGAAATTGTTGAGCTCCTCCTGCATGGCCAACACACAGTCCGGATCTAGCAAGGCTTCTTCTACCCTGAAAGGCTCAATAGAAGAGTCAAAAGAGTAATGCTCACAAAAATTGACTAATCTAGAGCGAGTAGTTACTCCCTTGCTAATATCACCCAATATCTGGTCGACGGGATGATTCCTTTGAATCGTCGCTCGAACTTGGGTTGGAGGGGCTTGAGGTGCTTCTTCCTCCATAACATGATCATCTTGTGCTCCCCCTTGATCACACGCCTCTTCTTGATGAACCTGTTCATCGTCTTGAGTTGGGGGGTGCACCATTGTTGAGGAAGAAGGTTGATCTTGCTCTTGGTGTTCCTGTGGTCGCACATCTCCAATCGCCATGGTGCGAATTGCGTCCGTTGAAACATCATATTCATCTACATCATTAGGATCAACTTGCTCTCTTGGAGAGCCATTAGTCTCATCAAATACAACGTCGCTAGAGACTTCAACCAAACCCGATGATTTGTTGAAGACACTATACGCCTTTGTATTTGAGTCATAACCTAACAAAAACCCTTCTACAGCTTTGGAAGCAAACTTAGAATTTCTACCTTTTTTCACTAGAATATAACATTTGCTCCTAAAAACACGAAACTATGACACATTGGGTTTGTTACCGGTTAGATGCTCATACGAAGTCTTCTTGAGGAGGCGATGAAGGTAGACCCTGTTTATGGCGTGGCAAGCCGTGTTCACGGCTTCCGACTAAAACCACTCGGGCGTCTTGAACTCTCCAAGCATCGTCCTCGCCATGTCGATGAGCGTCCTGTTCTTCCTCTCTACCACATCGTTTTGCTATGGTATCTTGGGAGCGGAGAACTCGTGCTTGATTCCTTCCTCCTCAAGGTACTCCTCCACTTGAAGGTTCTTGAACTCGGACCCGTTGTCGCTCCTTATCTTTTTCACCTTGAGTTTAAATTCATTTTGAGCTCTCCTTAGGAAGCGCTTGAGGGTCCATTGGGTTTCAGATTTATCCTGCAAAAAAATACCCAAGTGAAGCGGGAAAATCATCAACAATTACTAAACCATACTTACTTCCCCCGATGCTAAGGTAGGCGACAGGTCCGAAGAGGTCCATATGCAGCAGCTCCAGGGGTTTTGATGTGGTCATCTTTTTCTTGCTGTGATGAGCATTTCCCACTTGTTTACCTGCTTGACAAGCTGCAGAAGGTCTATCTTTTTCGAAAGTCACATTTGTTAGACCTAACACATGTTCTCCCTTTAGAAGTTTGTGAAGATTCTTCATCCCCACATGTGCTAAACGGCGATGCCACAGCCAGCCCATGCTAGTCTTAGCAATTAAGCATGCATCTAGACCGGCCTCCTCTTTTGCAAAATCAACTAAATAAAGTTTGCCGTCTAGTACACCCTTAAAAGCTAATGAACCATCACTTCTTCTAAAGACAGACACATCTACATTTGTAAATAAGCAATTATAACTCATATTACAAAGTTGACTAACAGACAACAAGTTATACCCGAGCGACTCAACTAAAAACACATTAGAAATGGAGTGCTCGGATGAAATAGCAATCTTTCCTAGTCCTTTAACCTTGCCTTGGTTCCCATCATCGAATATGATTGAATCTTGAGAATCTTTGTTCTTGACGTAGGAGGTGAACATCTTCTTCTCCCCCGTCATGTGGTTTGTGCACCCGCTGTCGATAATCCAGCTTGAGCCCCCGGATGCATAAACCTGCAAGGCAAATTAGTCTTGGGTTTTAGGTACCCAACTCTTGTTGGGTCCTACAAGGTTAGTTACAATAGCCTTAGGGACCCAAATGCAAGTCTTGTCTCCCTTGCATTTGGCCCCCACCTTTCTAGCAATTACTTTTTCATTTTTATATGAAAGAATAAACTTAGTATTGCAAGCTTGAAAGACAGTGGTAACTCCATTACACACTTTCCTAGGCATATGATTAACAACATTTTTCCTTGGCATATGATGAATGACATTTTTCCTAGGCATATGATGAATGGCATTTTTCCTAGTCATATCTCTACCATGCATAAAGGAAGAACTTGAAGCAATCATGACATTTGAGTCATAAGCATTGTAACTCCTATCATAATGAATATTTCTAGAAAACTTTCTATCATGATACATAAAAAGCATGGTTCTTTTGACTATTATTTGCCATAGGGGCCTTCCCTTTCTCCTTGGCGAGGATGGCAGCCTTATGACTTGTTAAGTTCTTGGCTTCCCTTTGAAAGTCAAGACCATCCTTAATAGAGGGGTGTCTACCAATAGTGTAGGCATCCCTTGCAAATTTTAGTTTATCAAAGTCATTCTTGCTAGTCTTAAGTTGGGCATTAAGACTAGCTACTTCATCATTTAATTTGGAAATGGAAATTAAGTGTTCACTACAATCATCAACATTAAAATCCTTACACCTATTACAAATTACTACATGATCAATACATGAGTGTTGGCACTTGCTCTCAGCTAGATTTATTAGCTACTTCTAACTTAGCATTCAAGTCATCATTAATACTCTTTAAATAAGAAATAGATTCATGGTATGTAGATAGTTCACATGAAAGCATTTCAATTCTTTTAACTTCTAGAACAAGAGAATTCTGTGCACCAACAAATTTATCATGCTCTTCATATAAAAGATCCTCTTGTTTCTCTAACAATCTATTTTTCTCATTCAAGGCATCAATTAATTCATTGATCTTATCAATTTTAGTTCTATATAAACCTTTGAATAAACTAGCATAGTCTACTTCATCATCACTAGACTCATCATCACTTGAAGAAGCATATGTAATAGTACTTCTAGTATTTACCTTCTTCTCCTTTGCCATGAGGCATGTGTGATGCTCATTGGAGAAGAGAGCCGACTTGTTGAAGGCTGAGGCGGCGAGTCCTTCGTTGTCGGAGTCGGACGAGGAGCAATCCGAATCCCACTCCTTTCCAAGGTGTGCCTCGCCCTTCGCCTTTTTGTAGGTCTTCTTCTTTTCCCACTTTCCGCTCTTTCCTTGTTCCTGATCACTATCATTATCGGGACAGTTATCAATAAAGTGACTAATCTTACCACACTTGAAGCAGGAGCGCTTTTCCTTCGCCTTGCTCTTGTTGGGATGCTCCTTGCAACCTTTAAGCACCATCTTGAAGCGCTTGATGATGAGAGCCATTTCCTCCTCGTTTAGCCCGGCGGCCTCAACTTGTGCCACCTTGCTAGGTAGCGCCTTCCTGCTACTTGTTGCTTTGAGAGCAACAGTTTGAGGCTCATAGATCGGCATTGAACCATTCAATGCATCATCAACATATCTTGCCTCCTTGATCATCATTCGCCCGCTTACAAACTTTCCGAGTATTTCCTCGGGCGTCATCTTGATGTACCTAGTATTCTCACGAATAGAATTTACAAGATGAGGATCAAGGACGGTGAAGGACCTTAGCATACCAAACCCATACCCGTTTACCCAATGGGTGGAGATTTTGTCCCATATCCATACCCATGGGTACAATTTTCGTCCCATACCCGTACCCTAATAGGGGAATTCCCCACGGGTTGGCGGGTATCGGGTCCCCATTGACATCTCTACATGAGTCGGACGACGTCGTGGTCCATCTATCTCGTGCTTTCATAGCTTCTTATCTTGTTGACTAGGGTCTTGAGCCTATTGTACATTTGAGTTGACTCCTCTCCCCTGATCATCGCGAACCTTCCTAGTTCGCCTTCCACCAACTCCATCTTGGTGAGCATGGTGGCGTCGTTCCCCTCATCAGAGGTCTTGAGGGAATCCCAGATCTGCTTGGCGTTGTCCAAGTCGCTCACCTTATTGTATTCTTCCCTGCACAAGGATGCTAAAAGAACAGTAGTAGCTTGTGTATTTTTATGGATTTGTTCATTGATAAACATAGAATTCTCCAAACTATCAAATTGCATCCCATTTTCTACTATCTCCCATATACTTGGATGAATAGAAAACAAGTGGCTACGCATTTTGTGACTCCAAAATCCGTAGTCCTCTCCATCAAAGTGTGGAGGTTTATCAAGTGGAATGGAGAGCAAATGAGCATTGGAATTATGCGGAATACGAGAGTAATCGAAAGAAAAGTTCGAGTTAACCGTTTTCTTTTTCTCCTCGTATTCGTCGTCCTTTTAAGAAGAGGAAGATTCGTCGGTGTCGTAGTAGACAATCTTCTTGATGCGTCTCTTCTTCTTTCCATCCTTCTTCTTTTGACTTGAGGCTGAGTCAGTGGGCTTGTCGTCTTTTGGCTCATTGATGAAGAATTCCTTCTCCTTGTCGTCAATCACCATCCCTTTTCCCTTAGAATCCATCTCTTCGGGCGATTAGTCCCTTTCGTGAAGAGAACGACTCCGATACCAATTGAGAGCACCAAGAGGGGGGTGAATAGGTGATCCTGTAAAAACTTGAAACTTATAGCCACAAAACTTGTTTAAGTGTTAGTAGGCTAAATAGCGAGCTCTTGTGAACACAAGTATCACAGAAAAGCAATCACAAAAGACACGCGAGTTATCCCGTGGTTTGGCCAAGTACAACACTTGCCTACTCCACGTTGTGGCGTCCCAATGGACGAGGGTTGCACTCAACCCCTTTCAAGTGATCCAAGGATCCACTTGAATACCACGGTGTTTCTTTCTTTTCACTATATCCCGTTCGCGAGGAATCTCCACAACTTGGAGCCTCTCGCTGTTGGAACTTGCTCTCTGTCGCAAGGGGATCCAACGGGGGCGTGTAGTGACGTAAACAGGGTTCTCACGCTAGATGGCAATAGCTCTGTTAATCTAGCCTCTCAAGGGCACTGTGCGGGGGTATTTATAGGTACCTGAGTGCCCAGCGTCCTGTGTTAAGGACGCATGTGCCATCAGACACCTAGGTTATCCCCAGAATATTCCCATAAAGCGGGGTTACAAACTGTAATTACAGGGATGCCTTTACAAATTAGGCTCGTAACGCACAGCGGCCACGCAGGGCCTGTTACAATGGGCCGGATCACACGTGGGCCTCCATGCTGGACGAGGCCGCACGGTGGGATGACCTCGTCACAGGTCTTCGTCCGATGCCGTAAGGGGCGAAGGGTGTCCCTGCCCGTTGTCTTGTCTCCGTTGGACCAACGACTACGGTGAAGGCCTCGAGCAAAGGGTGACGTCTTCGCCTTCGCCCCAACATTTGCCCTCCGAGGGACCAGTTCGACTAAGTCATCTGGTGCCGAAGACGTCGGTAGATGGCGGAGACGCTGCCCTCGCTCGAAGTGGTTCCGCGGGGGTTTTTGACATGACCGTTGATTGACACCGTACTGTTGGACTGCGGGTTTCCCGAAGCGCTGCGCCCTATGTATAAAAGGGGGCGGGGGGCGGCGCGGTTTGAACTTTATCTTTCCGCGCTCCGTGAAAACCCTAGCCGCCTTTTCCACCGTCTTGCTGCTCGTCTGCCCTCCTTGCTCTTGTTCGCCGGAGATCTGGCTCGAGTGAAGCAGACCGCCCGCCGCCGCCGACGGTACGTAGCGATGTCGACCTCTTCTTCTTCTGCTGCCGCTACGCCGTCGGCCGACGCGTCGTCTGAGGAAACGCTGAGTACTGTGGCGGCGGAGGAGTTGCGCGCCGGCGATACGGTGGATTTTGGTGTGTCGCGGATGTCGTCGGTCCGCGTGCAAGATATGCAGCAACTTGGTTACTTTGGTGGCGAAGTCGCTCGTGTCCCGGGGACGGAGGAAGTCCCCGAGCCGGAAGGCGAGTTGGTTGTGTTCGAGGCATTCTTTGCCGCTGGTCTCCACCTGCCTGCGCACCGATTTGTCGGAGAAGTCCTGCGCAGATTTAACGTTCAGATCCATCAGCTGACTCCGAATGCCGTGGTGACTCTGTCGAAGTATGTCTGGGCGACGACTTCGTACGGCGGACAGCCATCAGTCGAAGTCTTCGCGAAGTACTATTGCCTGCACTGGCAGAAGAGGATGATCGGAAATGAAGTTGCCCAGTTTGGGTCCTGTACATTTACGCCGAAGACCGGCAAGACCTCGATGGAGGTAGTTGAGTTGGTTCCTTGCGCCCGCAACAAGTGGGGCAACTGGCATGAGTTTTGGTTCTACATCGCGGAGGGCACAGTCGAAGACCATCCGGGGCTCCCCGTGTCCGAAATGTGCTCGCATTATTACTCAGCATACCCGTCGTTTGAAGTGGCGGATGAGGATGCGGACGAAGGGGCCCTTCGATGCGCCGTCGGCCTGAGCAGCGGGCGCGATTTGGTTGAGGAGTTTGTGGCGTACGGGGTCTGGCCCTTGGCGCATGGCTGGGCGTTGGGTGAAGTATGCCCTCGCCGGATGCCTTCCCATGGTGGGAAGCTGGTGCGAAGTCCCGCCTTCGCGCTGGATCTGCATAGCCGCGATCCGGCCGCCTTTGTGCGTGAGGCGGAGGATGGGGCGGTGCGGATCGTTGGTCGGTATGTGCCGAAGACAGAGGGCCAGCGTAGCTGGGATATTCGCGGGTCTAATGACCGCTTGAACAGGGTTTTTGAGTTGAATCGTCTGCCGTATGGCGGTTACCCCGCCCAAGACGATGTGGATCGTCGCGGGAAGAAACCGGTGGTAGAGACTGGAGACGACCCCGCGCCGGCGGCCGCCCCGTCCTCTAAGAAGAGAAAACTAGGTACTGCTATGGGAGGACTTGGGGTTTCCGATGGTTTTGCTAGGGAGTTGATGAGGACATGTGCGGCCCCGGGGGGGAAGGATGTCTTCGCCCGAGCTCCGGGAGTCTTCGGCGCGGATGCTGAGGGTTACCGGGGGTTGGTGGCCTAGGAATGTTCCTATCCCCCGAGCGGCCGGCGAAGACTTTTTTACATCTCGCATGGTTCGTGATTGGAAAGTGTTTCCTTACGGGCGGAATATTGTTGCTGTTGTGTCGGCAGTGATGGACAAGGATCGTCAGGGGGCTGCACAGAAGCGCCAGGCGGTCGTCAGGCTTCATGAGGCCAGGCCGAAGAGGCAGCGGGGGGTTGCGAAGGCTACTGCCCCCGGCGGAGGCCTGCCGCCGCTGGCGGCGAAGTCGGCCGTCCCTGCATCCAGCCGGGCGCCGGAGGCTGCGAAGGCGGCTGCCGCCGGTGTTTCCAAGTCTGCGAAGGCTGCCCCTGCGTCCAGCAGGGTGCCGGAGGCCGCGAAGGCGGCCCGAGAGTTGCCGCCGCCGGGCAATGTCACACCCGGTTTTGGAAGGCAAACCGAATGCGAACTATGTACGTGCTAGGATCAGAACTCACGTACACAGCGATTACATAAATGAACATCATCGCACAATGCTCGAATAATAACATAAAAGAGTATTAACTTATTACATCACAGAGTCATAGACATCCACATAGTCATCAACTTAACAGTTAAATCAAAGTGCTAGCGAAACGCAGTAAAGATAAGGCCTTCACAGGTAGCTGACTGGGGGTTGCCGCCAACCCACACCTAGAATTCGTCGTAGTCTTGGAACTCCTGGAAGTCTCCTTCCACGACTTCGTCTTCTCCTGAGCAGTGGTTACAATGCGGACAACCTGGTGTTTGGTGGTAAAGCAAGGATGAGTACACATCAACGTACTCAGCAAATGCCCCGTTTGGCTGAAGTGGACTAGCTTTATGTGGGGTTAGGCTCAAGCAGTTGCTTTTAGTTGGTCAGGTATTTATTATTAGTGAAGCCAGGTTTTAGCAATAACTAACCCGTGAATCATTCCCTCATCGAGGAACATCATTATCATTATTGAACCAAAATCATAAATAGAACCATTGTATCTCGAACCATTTGTATCTCTAATCAAAGAGGATCCCAAGGCTGCTCTTAACCGTGAGCATGGCTGATATACCAGTTTCACTACCCTCTGCAGAGGTCGCACACTTTACCCATGAGCCGTGATTCCCTCTCTAGCCCGGGCTTGCAAGACCCTTATTCACTCCCAAGGTGAACGGCCAGGGATTCACTACGAAGCCTTTACAAAGATTCCCTAGAGGTCATAGCTGCCCGTTAGGTTTCTCCAGTTTGATAAACACAGTACCTCTCCCCGCAGGAGGGTGACTAAAAAGCAAAACGAAAGAACCTCGGCACCCAGCCTCGGCAGAGCAAGCACTGTGCCTGGACCCCATTGACGGCACGACGGCGAAGCAACTACACTTCTAGTTCCTCTAATTGTTTAGCTAAGGGCACCCCATTCCACCCTCATGGTTGCACTGTTATCCCGGGTGGTCTCTCAACGAACAGGTCCTTACGGAGAGGTACTCAGGAAACAGCCTGAGCCCCCTAAAGTATCACAAGATCATCAACATCATCAGGATAACAGTATCATAAATAGTCTCATCATGTTCATTGATTAAGTTAAGGCAATAGCAGAATGCTAACCATAACAGCCCATAAGG
This sequence comes from Zea mays, assembly GCF_902167145.1. Classification (NCBI taxonomy): domain Eukaryota; kingdom Viridiplantae; phylum Streptophyta; class Magnoliopsida; order Poales; family Poaceae; genus Zea; species Zea mays. The sequence continues at coordinate 75,256,407 of NC_050099.1, forward strand.
TCAGCAAGGATAAAGTAAAGTGTAAACCTAGTCAATCCTTAGGTTTCAAGTAAGTAATGCGGGATGGTAAGTTATAAGTGGATAGGACATAATGGGTCAGAGGACACTTGCCTTCACCAAACTGCTGATCAGGGACTTCCTCTGCAACTTCCTCGGGAAACACAGACTGCCCGTTGTCTACGTAAAGTAATCATTCACACTATGCACTTGGGAAATAACAAACAAAAGCAATATACCAAACATATGCAGCAGAGAGATCACAAGTTCATAATAGAAAAGGATTGGCACTCTGGTGTTCCCTAGGTCTGGGGTAGAGGACTACACAAAGTGATTCATTATCCACTAATCAGGTCTAAGTCAGTGGTGGGGTTAAATCATTACATGGTTTTAAGTCCCTAAACTTAGGTGCTTAAGCCCATAAACTTAGCTGCTCCAACTTTTATTAAAGTCCACTATCTTCTATTTATCTTAAATAGGGTTCCAATAACCTTAATCTTACCCTAATGATCAACTATTAATTGGGGCATAAAAACAGCAGGGAAACATTGTTTAAATAGATAGATAAAAATACTATGAGCATTTTGCAATTTGAAGCACCTAATTTGAAGTTCATATGACAAAGTTATGGATTTTACAAGATTAGGGATTAAAAAATATGCCTTAAATACTTAGTTTGAATTAAATAAAAGGTCTGAGGCCCTAACTGTGAAAATCCAGGGACGGCGGGTTAATTTGCGGAAAGGCGGGGGTCTCTTTAAGAAAAGGCGCGGGCGAAGGGGTATCGGGCTCTAATAGCCGTTGGATCTCGGATCAACGCCCGAGATTAGATCCGCGGGCGGGCGCGCGAGCGCGCGGCGGCCTGAGCGGCTGACAGGCGGGGCCGGGCGGGCAGCGCGGGGCGGCTGGCTGACAGGCGGGGCCCAACTGGCAGGGAGGCGGGGTGTGCGGAAACGGCTCTGGGCCGTTGGATCTCAGGCGAACGGCTAGGGTCGGGCTAGGCCTAATTGAAACAGGGCCGTTCGATCTGGGATGGACGGTGGGGATTGGGTGGCCGGCTTTGTCCTCTCCTACGGCTAGCAGAGGCGGCGGCGCTCGTCCCAGCGGCGGAGAACTCGCAGGAGGCGAGAGGCGCTGTAACACCCTGAATTTGGGGGTATAAAATTTGTTTGCTCATATTCACAAATTCAGGTGTTACTTCTCTTTTCACATCCTTCCCCAATCTTCTCTTTCTCATTTCTATAGGAGAAGAGTGGTTATTTTATTTGTAATTATAGTCTATTAGCTCAAACTCCAAGGGAGTATGAATTGTTGCATCATGTTGAACCCTAGATTTCACTCTTGTTTGGTGCATAATCATTAGAAATGCTAATTTGAATTTGTGGCTTATTTGGATTTGAATCAAATAGAGTAAATAAAAAGAAAAGGGAAAACAAATGCCAGAATAAAAGAAAAAGGAAAAGAAGCCCACTCACCTCGCCCCCTCGGCCTTTCGGCCCACCTGGCCCACCCCGCGCGCGCGCCTTTCCCCCCCCTCTCCTCTCTCTGCTCTGGCGGGCCCGCTCGTCAGCGCGGCCGCTTTCCCCGCATCCGCGCTCGCTCCCCCGCTCTCTCTGCCCGTGGGTCCCGGGCTGTCAGCTCCCTCGTCCCCGCGTAACTGCCGCCCGAGCTGCGCGTTGCCGCGATCTCCGCGCCCACGTCGCGCGTGAAGCTCACAACCACCCCGCCCCCGGCCACTTGAGCCCAGAACCCCGCTCGGCCTCTCCCCCTCCCTCATTTGCGCACCTGCAGACCCCTCTCTCGCCTCCCCCACGCCGCGCACACGCCAGAGCGCCGCCGCCATTAAACCGCCGCCGTCCCGAGCTCGTTTCCCCGTCGACGTCGGAGCCCCGCCGTGCCCTCTGCCACGGTGAGCTTCGCCTCGACGTCCGCAACCCGGGACACGCCCCAATTCCTCCTCCCCCTTTCTAATTTCCCCTGTCCGCGCTCACCAGCCGTCCTCCGTGCAGCCGCCGAGGCCCGCCACCGTCGACCCGGGCCGTCGTCGCGCCATTGCCGCCACCGAGGAGTCCCTGGGGTTCGCCTTGAGGTAAGGAACCTCCTCTGCCCTCTCCCTTCTCCTCTATGGCTCTCTGCTGCGCTTAATTGCACGCCGGAGTCCCTTAGCGCCGCCGCCGAGCCGCTTCGCCGTGGACCGCCCCCCTCCGGTGCCCCTGTCCCGACCTAGCCCCCACCAGAAGATTCTCTGCGCCTTCCCCAACCTCCCCGGCCGTCCAGGTCGTCCCAAGGACCCGCAGGGCCCCCGCGCCCCTCGTCTCCGGCGAGTTCTCCGCAGCGGGGACGAGCGCCGCCGCCTCTGCTAGCCGTAGGGGAGGACAAGGCCGGCCACCCGATCCCCGCCGTCCATCCCAGATCGAGCGGCCCCGTTTCAATTAGCCCGAGCCCAATCCTGGCCGTCTACCGGAGATCCAACGGCCCAGGGCCGCTTCCCCCACACCCCCGCACCCGCTCTGCCTGCCTGGCCCCGCCTGTCAGCCGCCCGCGCCCGCTCTGCCCGCCTGGCCCCGCCTATCAGCCGCTCAGGCCGCCGCGCGCTCGCGCGCCCGCCCGCGGATCTAATCCCGGGCGTTGATCCGAGATCCAACGGCTATTAGAGCCCGATACCCCTTCGCCCGCGCCTTTTCTTAAAGAGACCCCCGCCTTTCCGCAAATTAACCCGCCGTCCCTGGATTTTCACAGTTAGGACCTCGGACCTTTTATTTAATTCAAAATAAGTATTTAAGGCATATTTTTTAATCCCTAATCTTGTAAAATTCATAACTTTGTCATATGAACTCCAAATTAGGTGCTTCAAATTGCAAAATGCTCATAGTACTTTTGTCTACCTATTTAACCAATGTTTCCCTGCTGTTTTTATGTCCCAATTAATAGTTGATCATTAGGATAAGATTAAGGTTATTGGGGCCCTATTTGAGATAGAATAAAGATAATAGACTTTAATAAAAGTTGGAGCACCTAAGTTTATGGACTTAAGCACCTAAGTTTAGGGACTAAAAACCATGTAATGATTTAACCCCACCACTGACTTAGACCTGATTAGTGGATAATGAATCACTTTGTGTAGTCCTCTACCCTAGACCTAGGGAACACCAGAGTGCCTATCCCTTTTCTATTATGAACTTGTGGTCCCTCTGCTGCATATGTTGGTATATTGCTTTTGTTTGTTATTTCCCAAGTGCATAGTGTGAATGATTACTTTACATAGACAACGGGCAGTCTGTGTTTCCCGAGGAAGTTGCAGAAGAAGTCCCTGATCAGCAGTTTGGCGAAGGCAAGTGTCCTCTGACCCATTATGTCCTATCCACTTATAACTTACCATCCCGCATTACTTACTTGAAACCTAAGGAGTGACTAGCTTTACACTTTATTTTATCCTTGCTGACCTTATGGGCTGTTATGGTTAGCATTCTGCTATTGCCTTAACTTAATCAATGAACATGATGAGACTATTTATGATACTGTTATCCTGATGATGTTGATGATCTTGTGATATTTTAGGGGGCTCAGGCTGTTTCCTGAGTACCTCTCCGTAAGGACCTGTTCGTTGAGAGACCACCCAGAATAACAGTGCAACCATGAGGGTGGAATGGGGTGCCCTTAGCTAAATAATTAGAGGAACTAGAAGTGTAGTTGCTTCGTCGTCGTGTCGTCAATGGGGTCCAGGCACAGTGCTTGCTCTGCCGAGGCTGGGTGCCGAGGTTCTTTCGTTTTGCTTTTTAGTCACCCTCCTGCGGGGAGAGGTACTGTGTTTATCAAACTGGAGAAACCTAACGGGCAGTTATGACCTCTAGGGAATCTTTGTAAAGGCTTCATATTGAATCCTTGGCCATTCACCTTGGGAGTGAATAAGGGTCTTGCAAGCCCGGGCTAGAGAGGGAATCACGGCTCATGGGTAAAGTGTGCGACCTCTGCAGAGGGTAGTGAAACTGGTATATCAGCCGTGCTCACGGTTAAGAGCAGCCTTGGGATCCTCTTTGATTAGAGATACAAATGGTTCGAGATACAATGGTTCTATTTATGATTTTGGTTCAATAATGATAATGATGTTCCTCGATGAGGGAATGATTCACGGGTTAGTTATTGCTAAAACCTGGCTTTACTAATAATAAATACCTGACCAACTAAAAGCAACTGCTTGAGCCTAACCCCACATAAAGCTAGTCCACTTCAGCCAAACGGGACATTTGCTGAGTACGTTGATGTGTACTCATCCTTGCTTTACCACCAAACACCAGGTTGTCCACATTGCAACCACTGCTCAGGAGAAGACGAAGTCGTGGAAGGAGACTTCCAGGAGTTCCAAGACTACGACGAATTCTAGGTGTGGGTTGGCGGCAACCCCCAGTTAGCTGCCTGTGAAGGCCTTATCTTTACTGCGTTTCGCTAGCACTTTGATTTAACTGTTAAGTTGATGACTATGTGGATGTCTATGACTCTGTGATGTAATAAGTTAATACTCTTTTATGTTATAATTCGAGCACTGTGCGATGATGTTCATTTATGTAATCGCTGTGTACGTGAATTCTGATCCTGGCACGTACATAGTTCGCATTCGGTTTGCCTTCCAAAACCGGGTGTGACATAAGTGGTATCAAAGCCGTGCTGACTGTAGGACCGCTGACCTAGAGTAGCACTGGTCGTACTAAGGACTATTGACCTTCCCTCTCACCTTGACCTCTGATGTTACTTCAAAAGTCGGTCACCTCGACCAACCCTATGTTTTACTACATATATATACTATATTATACCTTGTGAAAACTTTTATCCTGTTCTGTCTATGGTTTATGCACTTGTCATATTAGTTCTGTTCTTACTCTTGTGCTTACGGTGCCTTTTGTAGATGGCTCGCCTTAGACACACTGCACGTAAGTCGGTGATTCCTTTCCTGCCGTCTCGACTTGCGGAGCGTCCTCTGCGCCGCACCGTGTCCGGGCAGTCGAGTCACCTGGAGAGACTGCATCACCGCCTGCGTGAGGAGCAGGAACACCGGCGCCAGCACAGAGAGCAGCGGGGCTCTTCCTCCCCACCCCGGCAGGAGGTGGAGTCCGTGAGGCGCCGTTCCTCTGTTGCCCAGCTGGAGGCGCCCCCTGCACCACCGCGCGACGTCCCGGCTGTTGGAGGAGCTACTGGAGGAGGTCCTGGAGGAGACCCCGACGACGACGACTCAGACCACAGCACGGAGTCCTCTGAGCCGCAGGAGGCGGAAGGATGGGTCGCCCGACCCATCACCCGCGACGCCGCTCGCGGTTGTCACTTCCACGACGCACTCGACACCTTGCTGCGCCAGGCTTTCGACCGGCACACCTGGTCGATCGAGTATCGTTGTGTAGTCTACCAGCACAGTCACGGGAGGAACCCGGACCGCTGGGAGGCTACCTGCCTAGTTCGCCGTCCGGAGGATGACCTCCGGGGTGCAGAGGCCGTTTCGGAGCACTACTCCATCTTCGAGAGGGACACTGCAGAGGCGGCTATGCAGGATGCAGCACGGCGTGCACTCTCCCAGTACTGTTCCTTGTTCGGTGGGGTGGCCGACGGTCTTAACCTTAGGTACTACCCCCGCCGTCCTACTGGCAGCACTGAGAGTGTGGTTGTCTCACCTGTTGGTGAGGGTAACCCTAGGTTGAGCAGCACAGTCAACCTAGTCGCGGTGCTTAACACTGAGCTAGATCACTCTCTGGACGAGCTGAGCAGGGCTCGAACGGAGATTGCTGAGTTGCGTGCTGAGCTAGCAGAGCGCCGCCACCAGGAGGGTGGTTCCCTCGCTCCTGTTGGGACTCAGCACCCTTACCGCTCGCCGCCACGTGGTCACCACACTTATGGTTCCCCTGCCTGTAAGACCAGGATAGATCTGGATCCTTAGATCGTTAGTGTCGGAGTTTGTAATAATTCTTAAGTCAGATGTCTCAGTCTTAGGTAGTCAGTTTAGTTTGCTTATCAGTTGCTTACATGCTTGTTATGGTGAACTTGTGCTGGATTTGAATCTTTGTAATGACTGCAGCCAACATGTGGGTTTCCCCTGCAATTTGGCTTAGCTAGTAATGTTAATGAACTCAGTTGTTTAGTTGGGAAACCATTTACTTCTACTTTCCTTTCTATTTGAGAAGCTGTGTTGAATCATAATGAGGATCAGTGAAGCTCTTTATTCACTCAGTGTCATGAAGAATTCTGTATTCCCTTTTCTTATGCTGAAGGATTGTAAGATCAATGCTGATGTATGAATGTCTCCCACAGATGTCTGACAACAGGCGCCGATGCAACAGGCGTGCTCAGTAAGAGCAGCATGACCAGCAGGAGGAACATCAGAGGCAGCCTCCCCCACCACCCCCAATGACAGTGGAGCAGATGTTCTTGATGCAGACTCAGGCAGTGCAGGCCATTGGGCAGACTCTGGCAGCCATGCAGCAGGCTCAACAGCAACCCCAACCCCAATTGCAAGTGCAGATGCCCCAGATGCCACGGGATAAGCGTGGTGAGTTCATGAGAGGGCACCCTCCTACCTTCGCCCATTCTGCTGACCCCATGGATGCAGAAGACTGGCTGCGCGCAGTGGAAAGGGAACTGCGCACCGCCCAATGTGACGACAGGGAGAAGGTTCTGTATGGTCCCCGCCAGCTAAGGGGAGCAGCCCAGTCCTAGTGGGAGTCCTACCTCGCCACCCATGCTGACCCTGAAGCTATCACTTGGGAAGAATTCAGCGAGAATTTCTGTCGGTACCATGTTCCAGAGGGACTAATGATCGTGAAGAAAGAGGAGTTCTTGGCTCTGAGGCAGGGACCCCTGTCTGTTAGTGAATACAGAGACAAGTTTCTGCAACTATCTCGTTATGCACCTGAAGACGTCAACACTGATGCTAAAAGGCAGTACAGGTTCATGAGGGGTTTGGTGGATCCCCTGCATTACCAGCTGATGAATCACACCTTCCCCACCTTCCAGCACCTGATCGATAGGGCAGTTATGACCGAGAAGAAGCGTAAGGATATGGAAGATCGGAAGCGCAAGATGAGTGGACCCCAGTGCGGAAGCATCAGCCGTCCACGTTTCTCAGGCAGTTCATCTCAGCAAGGCAGGCCTGGTCACCCACAGGGATATCAGAATCAAAATCAGCGTCCGCATCAGCAGCAGTTTCAGAGGCAGTACCCACAACAGCAGCAGTATCGTCAGAACAGCCAGCAGGGAGGTAATCAGTATCAGAAGCAGAACAACCAGGCACCTCGCCTTCCTGCCCCAGCAGCAAATCAGAGCAACCAAGCAGCCCCAGCACAAGGAGAAGGCAGAGGATGTTTCCACTGTGGAGAACAAGGCCACTGGGCGATGCAGTGCCCGAAGAAGATGGCGCAGCAGCAGACCAACCCCAATGCTCCAACAAGGCAAGGTGTACTGCAGCCGGCAGCAGGTAATCGTGGCCAAGCGTACAACCGTGGGAAGGTGAACCACTTGGAGGCCGAAGCAATCCAGGATGCACCAGATGTGGCAGTAGGTATGTTCTCAGTCGAATCTCATCCCACAAAAGTGCTATTTGATACTGGTGCAACTCATTCATTTGTCACTGCAATATGGGTAGAAATGCATAACATCTCAGTAGAGGCAATGATGCCGCCCATGAGGATTAATTCTGTTGGTGGTAAAGTGCAAGCAGATAGAATATGCTCAAATATAAGGGTGGAAATAAGGGGGATAGGGTTCCCCAGTGATCTAATAGTAATAGACACCCTTGGGGTGGATGTCATCCTAGGGATGAATTGGTTAATGAAATATGAAGCGAATGTTAGCTGTGACAAGAGGACCGTAACGTTGAAGTCTCCACTCGGAGAGAAAGTAGTGGCTGAGCTAAGGATGCCTAAATCAGCGGAGGGAGATTGTCACCAGATTTTAGTTGATAGTAAGGAGGCCAAACCGCTTGAGGCTATCAAGGTTGTGTCAGACTTTCCGGATGTGTTTCCCGAGGAGCTAACGGGTATGCCACCCGAGAGAAAAGTCGAATTTGCCATAGAGCTTATCCCTGGTACCGCCCCCATTTCCAAAAGAGCCTATCGAGTGTCTGGACCAGAATTGGTGGAACTCAAGAAGCAGATTGATGAGCTATTAGAAAAGGGTTACATCAGGCCAAGCACCTCGCCTTGGGCCGCTCCAGTGTTGTTTGTAGAGAAGAAAGATGGTACCAAAAGGATGTGCATAGATTACAGAGCCCTGAATGAAGTCACTATTAAGAACAAGTACCCTCTGCCAAGAATAGAAGATCTGTTTGACCAACTCAGAGGTGCCAGCGTATTCTCGAAGATAGATCTGAGGTCAGGCTACCATCAACTCAGAATCCGACCCTCGGACATACCGAAGACAGCATTCATCACCAAGTACGGGTTATATGAATTCACAGTTATGTCCTTTGGTTTGACAAATGCGCCAGCCTTCTTTATGTATCTGATGAACAGCGTGTTCATGGATTATCTAGACAAGTTTGTGGTAGTGTTCATCGATGATATTCTCATATACTCTCAAAGTGAGGAAGATCATGTGGAGCATTTGAAGATGGTATTGCAAAGACTTCGAGAGCATCAGTTGTATGCCAAGCTGAGTAAATGCGAGTTCTGGATTCATGAAGTCCTGTTTCTGGGTCACATCATAAATCAAGATGGGTTAGCAGTGGATCCAAAGAAAGTGGCAGATATCCTGAACTGGAAAGCACCAAAGGATGTTCGTGGGATCAAGAGCTTCATTGGAATGGCTGGATATTATAGGCGATTCATTGAAGGCTTCTCAAAGATTGCTAGACCAATGACAGCGTTGCTAGCGAAGAAAGTTGAGTTTAAGTGGACCCAAAAGTGTCAGGAAGCATTTGAAGAACTGAAAAATAGATTGACTACAGCTCCTGTGTTAGTCCTGCCTGCTGTTCACAAGCCATTCTCAGTGTATTGCGATGCTTCTTACACCGGATTGGGATGTGTGCTAATGCAAGAAGGAAGAGTTGTAGCATACTCATCTCGACAGTTGAAGATCCATGAGAAAAATTATCCCACACACGACCTAGAGTTGGCAGCAGTGGTTCATGCTTTAAAGACCTGGAGACATTACCTGTACGGGCAGAAGTGCGACATCTACACAGATCATAAAAGTCTGAAGTACATATTCACCCAGTCAGAGTTAAACATGAGGCAGCGAAGATGGTTGGAATTGATCAAAGACTATGAGTTGGAGATACATTACCATCCAGGCAAAGCCAATGTTGTTGCAGATGCTCTGAGCAGGAAGAGCCAAGTCAATATGTTGGCCACGTACCCAATGCCATATGAGTTAGCCAAGGAGTTCGACAGACTGAGTCTCGGTTTCCTGAACAGTACACAAGGAGTAACAGTGGAGTTAGAGCCCATCCTAGAGCGGGAGATCAAAGAAGGGCAGAAGGATGATGAAAACATCAACAATATCCGGCAGCTGATCTTAGAAGGAAGAGGCAAAGACTTTCAAGAGGATGAAGGGGGAGTAATATGGTTCAAGGACCGATTATGTGTTCCCGACATCAAACCTATTCGGGAGCTGATCCTCAAGGAAGCTCATGAGACAGCCTATTCCATACACCCTGGAAGTGAGAAGATGTATCAGGATTTAAAAAGGAGATTTTGGTGGTATGGCATGAAAAGAGAAATCGCAGAATATGTCGCCATCTGTGATAGCTGTCAAAGAACCAAAGCAGAGCATCAAAGGCCCGCCGGATTGTTGCAGCCATTGCGGATTCCTCAGTGGAAATGGGATGAGATCGGGATGGATTTCATAGTTGGCCTACCTCGTACCCGGGCCGGCTATGATTCCATCTGGGTGGTTGTGGACCGCTTAACAAAGGTAGCCCATTTTACACCTGTGAAGACAACGTACACCGGAGCAGTGTTAGCTGAGTTATACATGTCTCGGATAGTCTGCCTTCATGGTGTGCCGAAAAAGATAGTGTCAGATCGAGGAACACAGTTTACCTCTCATTTTTGGCAGCAGCTACAAGAAGCTTTGGGCACACATTTGAACTTCAGCTCGGCTTATCACCCGCAGACAGACGGTCAGACTGAAAGAACTAATCAGATCCTAGAAGATATGCTGAGAGCCTGTGCGTTACAAGACAAGTCAGGATGGGACAAAAGGTTACCTTATGCAGAATTCTCCTACAACAATAGTTACCAGGCCAGCTTGAAGATGTCACCGATTCAGGCACTCTATGGGCGGAGTTGTAGGACTCCGCTACATTGGGACCAGCCTGGAGAAAGGCAGGTGTTTGGCCCCGACATTTTGCTTGAAGCCGAAGAGAATATCAAAATGGTTCGGGAGAATCTGAAGATAGCACAATCAAGGCAGCGAAGCTATGCGGACCGAAGGAGAAGGGAACTGAGTTTCGAAGTGGGAGATTACATCTATCTGAAGGTGTCACCTATCAGGGGAGTCAGAAGGTTCGGAGTTAAAGGCAAGTTAGCACCCCGGTACGTTGGACCATATCAGATTCAAGTAAAGCGTGGAGAAGTGGCCTACCAGCTCAACCTACCAGAAAGTTTGTCGGCAGTGCACAATGTGTTCCATGTGTCCCAACTGAAGAAGTGTCTGCGAGTACCAGAAGAACAGTTGCCAATGGAGGGTTTGGAAGTCCAGGAAGATCTGACATACATAGAGAAGCCAACGCAGATTCTGGAGTTTGCAGACAGAGTCACCCGGAGGAACACCATCAGAATGTGCAAAGTCAGATGGGGCCACCACTCCGAGGAAGAAGCAACCTGGGAACGAGAAGATGATCTGAAGGCTAAATACCCTGAACTCTTTGCTGACAAACCTTGAATCTCGGGGCGAGATTCTTTTAAGGGGGATAGGTTTGTAACACCCTGAATTTGGGGGTATAAAATTTCTTTGCTCATATTCACAAATTCAGGTGTTACTTCTCTTTTCACATCCTTCCCCAATCTTCTCTTTCTCATTTCTATAGGAGAAGAGTGGTTATTTTATTTGTAATTATAGTCTATTAGCTCAAACTCCAAGGGAGTATGAATTGTTGCATCATGTTGAACCCTAGATTTCACTCTTGTTTGGTGCATAATCATTAGAAATGCTAATTTGAATTTGTGGCTTATTTGGATTTGAATCAAATAGAGTAAATAAAAAGAAAAGGGAAAACAAATGCCAGAATAAAAGAAAAAGGAAAAGAAGCCCACTCACCTCGCCCCCTCGGCCTTTCGGCCCACCAGGCCCACCCCGCGCGCGCCTTTCCCCCCCTCTCCTCTCTCTGCTCTGGCGGGCCCGCTCGTCAGCGCGGCCGCTTTCCCCGCATCCACGCTCGCTCCCCCGCTCTCTCTGCCCGTGGGTCCCGGGCTGTCAGCTCCCTCGTCCCCACGTAACTGCCGCCCGAGCTGCGCGTTGCCGCGGTCTCCGTGCCCACGTCGCGCGTGAAGCTCACAACCACCCCGCCCCCGGCCACTTGAGCCCAGAACCCCGCTCGCCCTCTCCCCCTCCCTCATTTGCGCACCTGCAGACCCCTCTCTCGCCTCCCCCACGCCGCGCACACGCCAGAGCGCCGCCGCCATTAAACCGCCGCCGTCCCGAGCCCGTTTCCCCGTCGACGTCGGAGCCCCGTCGTGCCCTCTGCCACGGTGAGCTTCGCCTCGACGTCCGCAACCCGGGACACGCCCCAATTCCTCCTCCCCCTCTCTAATTTCCCCTGTCCACGCTCACCAGCCGTCCTCCGTGCAGCCGCCGAGGCCCGCCACCGTCGACCCAGGCCGTCGTCGCGCCATTGCCGCCACCGAGGAGTCCCTGGGGTTCGCCTTGAGGTAAGGAACCTCCTCTGCCCTCTCCCTTCCCCTCTATGGCTCTCTGCTGCGCTTAATTGCACGCCGGAGTCCCTTAGCGCCGCCGCCGAGCCGCTTCGCCGTGGACCGCCCCCCTCCGGTGCCCCTGTCCCGACCTAGCCCCCACCAGAAGATTCCCTGCGCCTTCCCCAACCTCCCCGGCCGTCCAGGTCGTCCCAAGGACCCGCAGGGCCCCCGCGCCCCTCGTCTCCGGCGAGTTCTCCGCCGCGGGGATGAGCGCCGCTGCCTCTGCTAGCCGTAGGGGAGGACAAGGCCGGCCACCCGATCCCCGCCGTCCATCCCAGATCGAGCGGCCCCGTTTCAATTAGCCCGAGCCCAATCCTGGCCGTCTACCGGAGATCCAACGGCCCAGGGCCGCTTCCCCCACACCCCCGCACCCGCTCTGCCCGCCTGGCCCCGCCTGTCAGCCGCCCGCGCCCGCTCTGCCCGCCTGGCCCCGCCTGTCAGCCGCTCAGGCCGCCGCGCGCTCGCGCGCCCGCCCGCGGATCTAATCTCGGGCGTTGATCCGAGATCCAACGGCTATTAGAGCCCGATACCCCTTCGCCCGCGCCTTTTCTTAAAGAGACCCCCGCCTTTCCGCAAATTAACCCATCGTCCCTGGATTTTCACAGTTAGGACCTCGGACCTTTTATTTAATTCAAAATAAGTATTTAAGGCATATTTTTTAATCCCTAATCTTGTAAAATTCATAACTTTGTCATATGAACTCCAAATTAGGTGCTTCAAATTGCAAAATGCTCATAGTACTTTTGTCTACCTATTTAACCAATGTTTCCCTGCTGTTTTTATGTCCCAATTAATAGTTGATCATTAGGATAAGATTAAGGTTATTGGGGCCCTATTTGAGATAGAATAAAGATAATAGACTTTAATAAAAGTTGGAGCACCTAAGTTTATGGACTTAAGCACCTAAGTTTAGGGACTAAAAACCATGTAATGATTTAACCCCACCACTGACTTAGACCTGATTAGTGGATAATGAATCACTTTGTGTAGTCCTCTACCCTAGACCTAGGGAACACCAGAGTGCCTATCCCTTTTCTATTATGAACTTGTGGTCCCTCTGCTGCATATGTTGGTATATTGCTTTTGTTTGTTATTTCCCAAGTGCATAGTGTGAATGATTACTTTACGTAGACAACGGGCAGTCTGTGTTTCCCGAGGAAGTTGCAGAAGAAGTCCCTGATCAACAGTTTGGTGAAGGCAAGTGTCCTCTGACCCATTATGTCCTATCCACTTATAACTTACCATCCCGCATTACTTACTTGAAACCTAAGGAGTGACTAGCTTTACACTTTACTTTATCCTTGCTGACCTTATGGGCTGTTATGGTTAGCATTCTGCTATTGCCTTAACTTAATCAATGAACATGATGAGACTATTTATGATACTGTTATCCTGATGATGTTGATGATCTTGTGATATTTTAGGGGGCTCAGGCTGTTTCCTAAGTACCTCTCCGTAAGGACCTGTTCGTTGAGAGACCACCCGGGATAACAGTGCAACCATGAGGGTGGAATGGGGTGCCCTTAGCTAAATAATTAGAGGAACTAGAAGTGTAGTTGCTTCGCCGTCGTGCCGTCAATGGGGTCCAGGCACAGTGCTTGCTCTACCGAGGCTGGGTGCCGAGGTTCTTTCGTTTTGCTTTTTAGTCACCCTCCTGCGGGGAGAGGTACTGTGTTTATCAAACTGGAGAAACCTAACGGGCAGCTATGACCTCTAGGGAATCTTTGTAAAGGCTTCGTAGTGAATCCCTGGCCATTCACCTTGGGAGTGAATAAGGGTCTTGCAAGCCCGGGCTAGAGAGGGAATCACGGCTCATGGGTAAAGTGTGCGACCTCTGCAGAGGGTAGTGAAACTGGTATATCAGCCGTGCTCACGGTTAAGAGCAGCCTTGGGATCCTCTTTGATTAGACATACAAATGGTTCGAGATACAATGGTTCTATTTATGATTTTGGTTCAATAATGATAATGATGTTCCTCGATGAGGGAATGATTCACGGGTTAGTTATTGCTAAAACCTGGCTTTACTAATAATAAATACCTGACCAACTAAAAGCAACTGCTTGAGCCTAACCCCACATAAAGCTAGTCCACTTCAGCCAAACGGGACATTTGCTGAGTACGTTGATGTGTACTCATCCTTGCTTTACCACCAAACACCAGGTTGTCCACATTGCAACCACTGCTCAGGAGAAGACGAAGTTGTGGAAGGAGACTTCCAGGAGTTCCAAGACTACGACGAATTCTAGGTGTGGGTTGGCGGCAACCCCCAGTCAGCTGCCTGTGAAGGCCTTATCTTTACCGCGTTTCGCTAGCACTTTGATTTAACTGTTAAGTTGATGACTATGTGGATGTCTATGACTCTGTGATGTAATAAGTTAATACTCTTTTATGTTATTATTCGAGCACTGTGCGATGATGTTCATTTATGTAATCGCTGTGTACGTGAATTCTGATCCTGACACGTACATAGTTCGCATTCGGTTTGCCTTCCAAAACCGGGTGTGACAGGCGCGGGGGCTCTGCGGGTCCTCGGGGCGACCTGGACGGCCGGGGAGGTTGGGGAGGGCGCGGGGAGCCTTCCGGTGGGGACTAGGTCGGGGCAGGGGCACCGGAGGGGGGCGGCCCACGGCGAAGCGGCTCGGCGGTGGCGCTAAGGGACTCCGGCGAGCAATTAAATGCGACGGGAGGCAATAGAAAGGACGGGAGGGGGCGGAAGAGGTTCCTTACCTCAAGGCGAACTCCGGGGACCCCTCGATGGCGACAGAGACGCGGCGGCAGCCCGAGTCGACGGTGGCGGACCTCGGCGGCTGCGCAGAGAACGACGGTGAGCGCGGGCAGAGTGATTCGGGGAGGGGGAGGGGAAATTGGAGCGCGTCCCGGGTTGCGGACGTCGGGGCGGAGCTCACCGTGGCAGAGGGCATGGCGGGGCTCCAACGGCGACGGAGAAACAAGCTCGGGCGGCGGCGGTTTAATGGCAGCGGCGCTCTGGCGTGTGCGCAGCGCGAGGGAGGTGGGAGAGGGGTCTGCAGGTGCGCAAATGAGGGAGGGGGAGAGGGCGTGCGAGGCTCTGGGCTCAAGTGACCGAGGCGAGGTGGTTGCGAGCTTCACGCGCAACGTGGGCGCGGAGTCCGCGGCACGCGCGGACCGGGGCGGCGGTTATGCGAAGACGGAGGAGCTGACAGCTCGGGCCCGCGAGCAGAGAGAGAGAGGAAAGCGGGCGCGGGCGCGGACAAGGCGGCCGCGCTGACGGGCGGGCCCGCCAGGGCAGAGAGAGAAGAGGGGGGGGAAGAAAGCGCGCGCGCGGGATGGGCCTGATGGGCCGAAAGGCCGAGGGGGCGGGGGAAGCGGGCTTCTTTTCCTTTTTCTTTTATTCTAACATTTTTTTTCTCTTTTCTTTTTATTTGCTCTATTTGATTCAAATCCAAATAAGCCACAATTTCAAATTAGCCTTTCTAAAAATTATGCACCAAACAAAAGTAGGATTTAGGGTTTGACATGATGCAACATTTCATACTCCCTTGGAGTTTAGCCTACTAAACTATAATTACAAATAAGAATAACCACCCTTCTCCTATAGAAATGAGAAAGAGGAGATTGGGGAAAGGTGTGAAAAGAGAAGTAACACCTGATGTTGGGGACTTGTTCTCAAATGCTATGAGTTAAGAACAAGGCAACATAGAAAATGTTAATCGTTAAAGCCCTTCGTCCTTCGAAGCATTATTTCCTTTAGGATATAATGGTTTCTGGACGAAGGTTATAAATGACGTATTTCCATAAATTCATCATACAGTGACGAAGGATGAAATGTAAGGAATATAAAAGACAACATAAACAATTATCTATTATTATTAGATATAAACAGGAATATCATTGAATTACAAGTGTACCTTCAACTGGAAGGAGATGATAGTACAAGTGTGACGCAAAAAGCGAATGCCAAGTCAGCGTGAACAGTACGGGAGTACTGTTCACCTATTTATAGGCGCGGGACACAACCCATACAAAATTACATTCATGCCCTTTACAGTTGATAATAACTCTATAGTAATCTGTCGAGGTCTAAATAGCCTTTTCATCTTTAAGTCGGTTTCACTTTCTGCTGTCACGCCGAAGCTTTCCTGCTCACACCTTCGGCGCTGTACCAACCTTCGTATTATTCTGGTCTACTGTGATGCCGACTTGAGTCCGAAGATACCTGTTCACACATTATACTCCAGAAATACTGTTAAATCCTGTTTTTGAGGACCTTCGGATGCCGAAGGTCCCCAACAGTAGCCCCTCGCAATATTAATTTGTTTAAAATAATAAATTTAGATTGCGACATGGACGAAGGCTTTACGCCGAAGGTCCGAAAAAACACCTTCCCTTTGCTAGAATAGCAACATTCACTGACAAGCGGGGTCTTTCAATTTTCAACGCTCTTGGCGTATAAATACGGTCATACCGCAAACTCATTTGACACGCTCTCTGGCCAACTGCTCCCGCTCACTCAATTTTTAGCTCTTGTGCACTAAGATTTGTTAAGCCTTTAGTTTTGAAGCTTCGGCTTTGAAAATAGTTTTTAGTGTCTCCGAAGATGTCTGAGGATAAGAAGACTGTTGCTGAGATGAAGCTGAGCCTGGACGAAGAGAAAAACTTGGGGTTTCTTATAGCGATGTCAAAGACCAATACAGAAAAAATCACCAAGGAGATTCTGGAAGGTTTGTCTGAAGATACTGGTGACAGTGACAGCTATGATGTGGACAGTGGTGGTGAAGACTCCGAAGATCGTCCCTGGCGACCAAGCCATTCAGTTTATGGTAAATCAACTATCAAAGAGAATCATCTTGTCAACATGAGAGGAAGGTATTTCCGGGATTTATCCATTGTGAGGGCCGACGAAGGGGAAAAACGTGCCCACACCCTGAAGAGAATGAAGTCGTAGTGTACCGAAGCTTTTTGAAAGCTGGACTGCGATTTCCCTTGAGCAGCTTCGTCGTGGAGGTGTTGAAAATCTTCGAAGTCTATCTTCACCAACTTACCCCCGAAGCAATCATAAGGCTGAATATCTTCGTGTGGGCCGTGAGAAGCCAAGGTCTGAAGCCTGATGCAAAAAGCTTCTGCAATATACACGAATTATCATACGAAACAAAACCTTGGGGTAAGGAACAGTATCACAATAATTTTGGCTGCTACAGTTTCGTTTCTCGGTCCGGGTCAAGCTGCCCTGTGCCAACCTTTCGTAAGAGATGGCCCGGCGACTGGATGACAGAATGGTTTTATGTGAAGAATGATCTGACAGTACGAGAAGTTATCAAAGGTATAATTATGCGCCCTATTTGGCAAAGCTTCGGCCTTCAGAGGCCGAAGGTTGAAATGAATGAAGCTGCCGAAGAATGCCAGAGGGCCTTCGGCGTTATCTGTTCTTTTATTGGAACGAGGGACTTAGTACAAGAGCATATCGCCTTCAGGGTATGGCCGCTCGTGGAGAAATGGGAAATGCCACAAGAAACCATAAAAGAGGCCGACGAAGGTGGACTTATCAGGTTGAAATACACTTTTAAATTTGGAGATAAATTCGTTGAGCCAGATGATGACTGGTTAAAAAGCATTGAAAATTTAAGTGATGAACTGCTTGGGGCTTATTCGAAGGCCGAAGACACTGCAATGTCAGCAGCCTTCGGAGGCCGAAAAAAGAAGAGGCTAAATCGGGTATTTGATGCAATCGGGTTTGTCTACCCTGACTATTGCTATCCCATTCGAAGGCAGAAGAGAAAAAACACAACCTCTGCAAAAGAAGAAGCTGCAACTGCTCCTAGCGAGCCAGAACCGAAAAGAAAGAAGATAAAGGTCCTCACACATCGGCCGCGCTATATTGAACCGGCTTCGGTGCCTGAGTTTACCGGAGAAACCTCTTCGGCCACCGAAGCTGAAAAACCAACCGAGCCAACCTTGCTGCCAGAAGTCACAGAAACGGCCGAAATGCCAACAAAAATAGAATTGGAACAATCAAAGACTTTGTTATCAGAAACGAAAGAGAAGGCCGAAGCGCCGTCCACAGAAAAAATGGAAGAAGTAAAAGAAGCAACGGAGGGATCAAAAACATCAGAAGTTTTGAGTCCTGCAGCAAATATTGAGGCAGTAAAAAACCAAAAGGTGCCAGCAGTGACTCCGAAAAGGAAGAGAATGGTCAACGTGCTAGATGTTCTGGAGACAATTAAATCTTCAAGCACACCTCCGAAGGAGACTGCTGTCATCCCCGAAGGAAAAACTGAAATCTCTGATACTAAGGCTCCAGAACAAGAAACTGAAGCCGAAGCTGGGTCCTCAGAACCCACGAAAATAAAATCCCTGGAATTCGAAGAAGAAAAAATTGCAGAGCCAACTTTTGTTGAAGAAATCAGTGCTGCTATCCCCGAAGCATCTCCCAAAGTCCTTGATTATATTATTCGCCATGCTTCGGGGAAACAACTATCAGAAAAAGAAAAACAAGAGGCCCAACTTTACGCCCAAAAACTAAAGTATCCAAAGGGGGCATTAATATTCAATGGCAGTG
The DNA here is from genome assembly GCF_902167145.1 of Zea mays. Taxonomy (NCBI): domain Eukaryota; kingdom Viridiplantae; phylum Streptophyta; class Magnoliopsida; order Poales; family Poaceae; genus Zea; species Zea mays. Next base: position 75,274,834 of record NC_050099.1, read on the forward strand.
GAGAAGAAGACTTTTTGTATTGTCTCCCTGACAGCAAAGAGATTTCTGTCTGTCGGGAGATGAGCAAGAGCTTCGGATTCCCAACACTGGAAGACGTGCTCTCAGTGCTGTCGAAAAATGATTTGGCCGACAGCCTGGCGTATAATAGCTTGAAGGTGCAACAAATGGAATCTTTGCATTTTTTGTTGAGACCAAAATTTTTCGTTTGTTTAAACCTATTGACACACACATATTTCTCTTTGCAGGGCCTGATACTTAGCAATGCCCTCAGGGCACAGAAAGATGCTGAAGACGAAGGGTGTACTATAGCCCTGAGCAACCTTCGTTCCGAAGTACTTGAACTGAGGAACGAAGGTCTCGAGAAAGATAAAATATTACACTCATTGATAAATAAAATAAAGGAAGACGAAGCTGCTTTTAAAGGTCAAGCTGAAGCTCATAAACGCGAACTTGAAGATCTTCGGAAACAACTGGCCAGAGCCAAGGAAGAACGTATACTTGAAGAAACAAAGCGAGAACTCAGCGACCAATGGGCAGATCACTTAGAAGGAACTGTTGAAGAGCTTCGGTCGTCCAAGAAGAGATGCTATAACAAATCTATAGAATGTGTCAAGAAGTTAAGGGCTAGCTTCGCCAAGGTCGGCGCATTCTCAAGTGAGGAAAACTTTACGAGAGGCAATCCCGAAGGTCCCATCGAATGGATCGACCACGAAGCTGAAGCCTTCGAAGAAATTTTAAATAGCTGTGGAGATATATGTGCCTTCTCGGGTGCCAGAGGAATTGCCACTATTTTAGAGAAAAAAGGCTGCGAACATGTAAAGATTCTAGCGCAATCCGAAGGTGCTTTGTCCTTCGAAGATGCAAGGGATCCATTGGCCGAAGCTAGCATGGTTGGTGGAAAATTTTTCACCGATATCTGGGATAATGGTGGCCGAGAAATGGCCCGAGAGATTATTCAAAGAAGCGAAAAGGGCATTCACGATGCTAGAGAAGTAGCTGAGGCTGCTGAGAAGAGCGCAGAGCCCGAAGGTCAATTAGGTATTAACTAATAGTTTTTATTGTGCTGTAATTTTAGGTTTTAAGATTCGTTTGCAATTTATCATAGCAATGTAGCCGTATCCTGTTCTACTTCAGATTCTGCTAAAGCCCCTTCGGACCCTCAGCCGAAAGGAGACGACGAAATAAAAAAGATAGCTGAAGCTATTATGGACGAAGTCGTCAATCGGCTCCTAAACGAGGCTGCAGAAGTCGTTTTGAGAGAGGATTAAGTATTATTGTAAAAACTTTTGAGATGTAATATATTGTAACATTTTGTAACCCTGAATGTAATATACCTGTTTTTTCTTGCTTAATTCTTTACGATGCATGAAACTTTATACGTACCGCTTTTGAGTCTTTGACGAAAAAACACCTTCCCTTCTTTTCATGCTTCGTGAAGAAGAATTTTTCAACAATATCCAGTGTTCTGATGAATAATATCCAGGCTTCATGAAAATATTTTCCGAAGCTACACCTCCGAAGATCAATAATGTATCTCCTTGTGACAGTATGATTTTTCCCTTTTTTCAAAACGTTCTTCTGTAGATTAATATTGTGTCCACCTCTTGTGCCATATGCAACATGATGTATGATGCTTATGCTATGCGACATGATGCGATGATGTTATGTTATGTGAGGCGATGCTTATTCCGAAGATGCACACGCATCCCTGCAATAAAACACATAATCTTTTACAAGCCTCCCTTAGGAGCTTCTTTGCCTTTTACTTCAGCGGAATCAGCGTTTATTTTTCGCTGTAAGCCTCCCTTAGGAGCTTCTTCGCCTTTTACTTTCAGCGGTATTCGCGTTGACTTTTCGCGCTTCGCCTTTTACTTAGGCGGTATCAGCGTTGACTTTTCGCTGTATGCTCTGCATTCCCTTTGGAACGACTTTGGAGCAGAAAACTTACACTGCGCTCCCTCTGGAGCGGCTTTTTGTGACTTCGGCAAACTTACTCTGCGTTCCTTAGAACGACTTTTTGATACTCCGAAGAATTTTCAATAGTTCGAAGGTCCTTTTTGTTGTCACACGTCTTTCAACAATTTAAGCCTGTAAAGAAGATATATTTTCCTTGTGTGAATCAACGAAACTATTTACATGAAACCTGAACAAAGTCCTTTATTACAGAAAATAAAACTGAATGAAAAAGATTGCTATTAAGGTAGGATATTTGTCAATAGATATGCTTTGACTCTGGCACAGTGCTGTTGACTGTGCGAGCTTCGGACTGCTCTCTGAAGTCCCTTTGGTGTGGAGCATATTGGCTCCCTTCTGGCTGCTGGCCTTGTTGTAGCGGTGGTGGAGGCGGAGGTTGTTGCCAGGAAGCCTGAGGTTGACTCGCCGAAGCAACAGAAACTGCAGGGTGATTGCCTACATACTCTGGGATGTAAGGCGAATGATACGAAGCAGTGTGCATGACCTGCTTCGGCTAAACCTGTTGTGCTGTCGCTTCGGCTATTTCTTTTTGCTTCTGGATGGTAACATGGCACATCCTGGTGGTATGACCTTTGTTCTCACCATAGAATAAACAGAAGATTCTTCTCGGTTGATCGCCAAATCTTCCTCCGAAGCCCCTGGCGCCTCTGCCTCTTGGAGCTGGTGGTCGGAAGGAGCCTTGCTGTTGCCCCGAAGCCTGTGAGGAACATTGTGGCCTTTGCTGTTGGCTCCCTCTATCATCATTTTGTGTAGAGTTATGAATTGATCTAACGTGCCTCGGGTAGAACCTCCCTCCGAAGCCCCTGGTCATTTCAGAAAACCTGAAAGCCTCCTCCCTCCTTTGGCAAAAATCATTATCGGCCCGAATGTACTCGTCCATCTTCTGGAGCAGCTTATCCAAAGTTTGAGGGGGCTTCCTAGCGAAGTACTGAGTTGATGGTCCTGGCCGAAGCCCCTTGATCATGGCCTCAATGACAATTTCGTTGGGCACCGTTGGTGCTTGTGCCCTCAAACGCAAGAACCTTCGGACATACGCCTGAAGGTATTCTTCGTGATCCTGGGTGCACTGGAACAGAGCTTGAGCAGTGACCGGCTTCGTCTGAAACCCTTGAAAGCTAGTTAACAACAAGTCTTTCAGCTTCTGCCATGAAGTGATCGTTCCTAGTCGAAGGGAGGAATACCAGGTTTGAGCAACACTCCTGACAGCCATAACGAAAGATTTGGCCATGACTACAGCATTGCCACCATACGAAGATACTGTTGCTTCATAGCTCATCAAAAACTGCTTCGGGTCTGAGTGGCCATCAAATACGGGAAGCTGAGGCGGCTTGTAGGACAGAGGCCAAGGTGTAGCCTGCAGCTCAGCGGACAGAGGAGAAGCATCATCAAAAACAAAATTCCCATGATGGAAATTGTCATACCAGTCATCTTCATTGGGAAAACCCTCCTGATGAAGGTCTTGGTGCTGAGGCCTTCGGTGTTGTTCATCCTGAGCAAGATGATGAACTTCTTCAGAGGCTTCATCTATCTGCCTCTGCAGTTCAGCTAGCCTGGCCATCTTTTCTTTCTTCCTCTGTACTTGTTGATGAAGCATTTCCATATCTCTGATTTCTTGATCTATCTCGTCCTCTGGTGGTGTCGGGCTGACAGCCTTCCTTTTCTGGCTTCGGGCCTCCCGAAGGGAGATTGTCTCCTGATTGTGATCCAGTGGTTGCAGAGCTGCAACCCCAGTCGCTGAAGCTTTCTTCGGCGCCATAACGAAGGTTTATGATCGCCGAAGGTGTTCAAAAAACTCGAAGAGTGGAAGTGGGTTCACCGGAGGTGGGCGCCAATGTTGGGGACTTGTTCTCAAATGCTATGAGTTAAGAACAAGGCAACATAGAAAATGTTAATCGTTAAAGCCCTTCGTCCTTCGAAGCATTATTTCCTTTAGGATATAATGGTTTCTGGACGAAGGTTATAAATGACGTATTTCCATAAATTCATCATACAGTGACGAAGGATGAAATGTAAGGAATATAAAAGACAACATAAACAATTATCTATTATTATTAGATATAAACAGGAATATCATTGAATTACAAGTGTACCTTCAACTGGAAGGAGATGATAGTACAAGCGTGACGCAAAAAGCGAATGCCAAGTCAGCGTGAACAGTACGGGAGTACTGTTCACCTATTTATAGGCGCGGGACACAACCCATACAAAATTACATTCATGCCCTTTACAGTTGATAATAACTCTATAGTAATCTGTCGAGGTCTAAATAGCCTTTTCATCTTTAAGTCGGTTTCACTTTCTGCTGTCACGCCGAAGCTTTCCTGCTCACACCTTCGGCGCTGTACCAACCTTCGTATTATTCTGGTCTACTGTGATGCCGACTTGAGTCCGAAGATACCTGTTCACACATTATACTCCAGAAATACTGTTAAATCCTGTTTTTGAGGACCTTCGGATGCCGAAGGTCCCCAACACCTGAATTTGTGAATATGAGCAAAGAAATTTTATACCCCCAAATTCAGGGTGTTACAAACCTATCCCCCTTAAAAGAATCTCGCCCCGAGATTCAAGGTTGGTCAGCAAAGAGTTCAGGGTGTTTGGCCTTCAGATCATCTTCTCGTTCCCAGGTTGCTTCTTCCTCCGAGTGGTGACCCCATCTGACTTTGCACATTCTGATGGTGTTCCTCCGGGTGACTCTGTCTGCAAACTCCAGAATCTGTGTTGGCTTCTCTATGTATGTCAGATCTTCCTGGACTTCCAAACCCTCCACTGGCAATTGTTCTTCTGGTACTCGCAGACACTTCTTCAATTGCGACATGTGGAACACGTTGTGCACTGCCGACAAACTTTCTGGTAGGTTGAGCTGGTAAGCCACTTCTCCACGCTTTGCTTGAATCTGATATGGTCCAACGTACCGGGGTGCTAACTTGCCTTTAACTCCGAACCTTCTGACTCCCCTGATAGGTGACACCTTCAGATAGACGTAATCTCCCACTTCGAAACTCAGTTCTCTTCTCCTTCTGTCCGCATAGCTTCGCTGCCTTGATTGTGCTATCTTCAGATTCTCCTAAACCATTTTGATATTCTCTTCGGCTTCAAGCAAAATGTCAGGGCCAAACACCTGTCTCTCTCTAGGCTGGTCCCAGTGCAGCGGGGTCCTACAACTCCGCCCATAGAGTGCCTGAAACGGTGACATCTTCAAGCTGGCCTGGTAACTATTGTTGTAGGAGAATTCTGCATAAGGTAATCTTTTGTCCCACCCTGACTTGTCTTGCAACGCACAGGCTCTCAACATATCTTCTAGGACCTGATTAGTTCTTTCAGTCTGACCGTCTGTCTGTGGGTGATAAGCCGAGCTGAAGTTCAAATGTGTGCCCAAAGCTTCTTGTAGCTGCTGCCAAAAATGAGAGGTAAACTGTGTTCCTCGATCTGACACTATCTTCTTCGGCACACGATGAAGGCAGACTATCCGAGACATGTATAACTCAGTTAACACTGCTCCGGTGTACGTTGTCTTCATAGGTATAAAATGGGCCACTTTTGTTAAGCGGTCCACAACTACCCAGATGGAATCATAGCCGGCCCGGGTACGAGGTAGGCCAACTATGAAATCCATCCCGATCTCATCCCACTTCCACTGAGGAATCCGCAATGGCTGCAACAATCCGGCGAGCCTTTGATGCTCTGCTTTGGTTCTTTGACAGCTATCACAAATGGCGACATATTCTGCGATTTCTCTTTTCATGCCAAACCACCAAAATCTCCTTTTTAAATCCTGATACATCTTTTCACTTCCAGGGTGTATGGAGTAGGCTGTCTCATGAGCTTCCTTTAGGATCAGCTCCCGAATGGGTTTGATGTCGGGAACACACAATCGGTCCTTGAACCATATTACTCCCTCTTCATCCTCTCGAAAGTCTTTGCCTCTTCCTTCTAAGATCAGCTGCCGGATATTGTTGATGTTTTCATCATCCTTCTGCCCTTCTTTGATCTCCCGCTCTAGGGTGGGCTCTAACTCCACTGTTACTCCTTGTATACTGTTCAGGAAACCGAGACTCAGTCTGTCGAACTCCTTGGCTAACTCATATGGCATTGGGTACGTGGCCATCATATTGACTTGACTCTTCCTGCTCAGAGCATCTGCGACAACATTGGCCTTGCCTGGATGGTAATGTACCTCCACTTCGTAGTCTTTGATCAATTCCAACCATCTTCGCTGCCTCATGTTTAACTCGGACTGGGTGAATATGTACTTCAGACTTTTATGATCTATGTAGATGTCGCATTTCTGTCCATACAGGTAATGTCTCCATGTCTTTAGAGCATGAACCACTACTGCCAACTCTAGGTCGTGTGTGGGGTAATTTTTCTCATGAATCTTCAGCTGTCGAGATGAGTATGCTACAACTCTTCCTTCTTGCATTAGCACACATCCCAATCCGGTGTAAGAAGCATCACAATACACTGAGAATGGCTTGTGAACATCAGGCAGGACTAACACAGGAGCTGTAGTCAATCTATTTTTCAGTTCTTCAAATGCTTCCTGACACTTTTGGGTCCACTTAAACTCAACTTTCTTCGCTAGCAACGCTGTCATTGGTCTAGCAATCTTTGAGAAGCCTTCAATGAAACGCCTATAGTATCCGGCCATTCCGATGAAGCTCTTGATCCCACGAACATCCTTCGGTGCTTTCCAGTTCAGGATATCTGCTACTTTCTTTGGATCCACTGCCAACCCATCTTGGTTTATGATGTGACCCAGAAATAAGACTTCATGTATCCAGAACTCGCATTTGCCCAGCTTGGCATACAACTGGTGCTCTCGAAGTCTTTGCAATACCATCTTCAAATGCTCCACATGATCTTCCTCACTTTGAGAGTATATGAGAATATCATCGATGAACACTACCACAAACTTGTCTAGATAGTCCATGAACACGCTGTTCATCAGATACATAAAGAAGGCTGGCGCATTTGTCAAACCAAAGGACATAACTGTGAATTCATATAACCCGTACTTGGTGATGAATGCAGTCTTTGATATGTCCGAGGGTCGGATTCTGAGTTGATGATAGCCTGACCTCAGATCTATTTTCGAGAATACGCTGGCTCCTCTGAGTTGGTCAAACAGATCTTCTATTCTTGGCAGAGGGTACTTGTTCTTAATAGTGACTTCATTCAGGGCTCTGTAATCTATGCACATCCTTTTGGTACCATCTTTTCTAATAGCTCATCAATATGCTTCTTGAGTTCCACCAATTCTGGTCCAGACACTCGATAGGCTCTTTTGGAAATGGGGCGGTACCAGGGATAAGCTCTATGGCAAATTCGACTTTTCTCTCGGGTGGCATACCCGTTAGCTCCTCGGGAAACACATCCGGAAAGTCTGACACAACCTTGATAGCCTCAAGCGGTTTGGCCTCCTTACTATCAACTGAAATCTGGTGACAATCTCCCTCCGCTGATTTAGGCATCCTTAGCTCAGCCACTACTTTCTCTCCGAGTGGAGACTTCAACGTTACGGTCCTCTTGTCACAGCTAACATTCGCTTCATATTTCATTAACCAATTCATCCCTAGGATGACATCTACCCCAAGGGTGTCTATTACTATTAGATCACTGGGGAACCCTATCCCCTTATTTCCACCCTTATATTTGAGCATATTCTATCTGCTTGCACTTTACCACCAACCGAATTAATCCTCATGGGCGGCATCATTGCCTCTACTGAGATGTTATGCATTTCTACCCATATTGCAGTGACAAATGAATGAGTTGCACCAGTATCAAATAGCACTTTTGCGGGATGAGATTCGACTGAGAACATACCTACTGCCACATCTGGTGCATCCTGGATCGCTTCGGCTTCCAAGTGGTTCACCTTCCCACAGTTGTACGCTTGGCCACGATTACCTGCTGCCGGCTGCAGTACACCTTGCCTTGTTGGAGCATTGGGGTTGGCCTGCTGCTGCGCCATCTTCTTTGGGCACTGCATCGCCCAGTGGCCTTGATCTCCACAGTGGAAACATCCTCTGCCTCCTCCTTGTGCTGGGGCTGCTTGGCTGCTCTGATTTGTCGCGGGGGCAGGAAGGCGAGGTGCCTGGTTGTTCTGCCTCTGATACTGGTTACCTCCTTGCTGGCTGTTCTGACGATACTGCTGCTGTTGTGGGTACTGCCTCTGAAACTGCTGCTGATGCGGACGCTGATTCTAATTCTGATATCCCTATGGGTGACTAGGCCTGCCTTGCTGAGATGAACTGCCTGAGAAACGTGGACGGCTGATGCTTCCGGACTGGGGTCCACTCATCTTGCGCTTCCGATCTTCCATATCCTTACGCTTCTTCTCAGTCATAACTGCCCTATCGATCAGGTGCTGGAAGGTGGGGAAGGTGTGATTCATCAGCTGGTAATGTAGGGGATCCACCAAACCCCTCATGAACCTGTACTGCCTTTTAGCATCAGTGTTGACGTCTTCAGGTGCATAACGAGATAGTTGCAGAAACTTGTCTCTGTATTCACTAACAGACAGGGGTCCCTGCCTCAGAGCCAAGAACTCCTCTTTCTTCACGATCATTAGTCCCTCTGGAACATGGTACCGACGGAAATTCTCGCTGAATTCTTCCCAAGTGATAGCTTCAGGGTCAGCATGGGTGGCGAGGTAGGACTCCCACCAGGACTGGGCTGCTCCCCTTAGCTGGCGGGGACCATACAGAACCTTCTCCCTGTCGTCACATTGGGCGGTGCGCAGTTCCCTTTCCACTGCGCGCAGCCAGTCTTCTGCATCCATGGGGTCGGCAGAATGGGCGAAGGTAGGAGGGTGCCCTCTCATGAACTCGCCACGCCTATCCCGTGGCATCTGGGGCATCTGCACTTGCAATTGGGGTTGGGGTTGCTGTTGAGCCTGCTGCATGGCTGCCAGAGTCTGCCCAATGGCCTGCACTGCCTGAGTCTGCATCAAGAACATCTGTTCCACTGTCATCGGGGGTGGTGGGGGAGGCTGCCTCTGATGTTCCTCCTGCTGGGCATGCTGCTCTTGCTGAGCACGCCTGTTGCATCGGCGCCTGCTGTCAGACATCTGTGGGAGACATTCATACATCAGCATTGATCTTACAATCCTTCAGCATAAGAAAAGGGAATACAGAATTCTTCATGACACTGAGTGAATAAAGAGCTTCACTGATCCTCATTATGATTCAACAAAGCTTCTCAGATAAAAAGGAAAGTAGAAGTAAATGGTTTCCCAACTAAACAACTGACTTCATTAACATTACTAGCTAAGCCAAACTGCAGGGGAAACCCACATGTTGGCTGCAGTCATTACAAAGATTCAAATCCAGCACAAGTTCATCATAACAAGCATGTAAGCAACTGATAAGCAAAATAATCTAAATGGAAGCAACTGGTAAGCAAACTAAACTGACTACCTAAGACGGAAACATCTGACTTAAGGATTATTACAAACTCCGACGCTAACGATCTAAGGATCCAGATCTATCCTGGTCTTACAGGCAGGGGAACCATAAGTGTGGTGACCACGTGGTGGCGAGCGGTATGGGTGCTGAGTCCCAACAGGAGCGGGAGAACCACCCTCCGGGTGGCGGCGCTCTGCTAGCTCAGCACGCAACTCAGCAATCTCCGTTTGAGCCCTGCTTAGCTCGTCCAGAGAGTGATCCAGCTCAGTGTTAAGCACCGCGACTAGGTTGACTGTGCTGCTCAACCTAGGGTTATCCTCACCAACAGGTGAGACAACCACACTCTCGGTGCTGCCAGTAGGACGGCGGGGGTAGTACCTAAGGTTAAGACCGTCGGCCACCCCACCGAACAAGGAACAGTACTGGGAGAGTGCACGCCGTGCTGCATCCTGCATAGCCGCCTCTGCAGTGTCCCTCTCGGAGATGGAGTAGTGCTCCGAAACGGCCTCCGCACCCCGGAGGTCATCCTCCGGACGGCGAACTAGGCAGGTAGCCTCCCAGCGGTCCGGGTACCTCCCGCGACTGTGCTGGTAGACTACACAACGATACTCGATCGACCAGGTGTGCCGGTCCAAAGCCTGGCGCAGCAAGGTGTCGAGTGCGTCGTGAAAGTGACAACCGCGAGCGGCGTCACGGGTGATGGGTCGGGCGACCCATCCTTCCGCCTCCTGTGGCTCAGAGGACTCCGTGCTGTGGTCTGAGTCGTCGTCGTTGGGGTCTCCTCCAGGACCTCCTCCAGTAGCTCCTCCAACAACCGGGACGTCCCGCGGCTGTGCAGGGGGCACCTCCAGCTGGGCAACAGAGGAACGGCGCCTCACAGACTCCACCTCCTGCTGGGGTGGGGAGGAAGAGCCCTGCTGCTCTCTGTGCTGGCGCCGGCGTTCCTGCTCCTCACGCAGGCGGTGGTGCTGTCTCTCCAGGTGACTCGACTGACCGGACACGGTGTGGCGCAGAGGACGCTCCGCAAGTCGAGACGGCAGGAAAGGAATCACCGACTTACGTGCAGTGTGTCTAAGGCGAGCCATCTACAAAAGGCACCGTAAGCACAAGAGTAAGAACAGAACTAATATGACAAGTGCATAAACCATAGACAGAACAAGATAAAAATTTTAACAAGGTATAATATAGTATATATATATATGTAGTAAAACATAGGGTTGGTCGAGGTGACCGACTTTTGAAGTAACATCAGAGGTCAAGGTGAGAGGGAAGGTCAATAGTCCTTAGTGCGACCAGTGCTACTCTAGGTCAGCGGTCCTACAGTCAGCACGGGCTTTGATACCACTTATGTCACACCTGGTTTTGGAAGGCAAACCGAATGCGAACTATGTACGTGCTAGGATCAGAACTCACGTACACAGCGATTACATAAATGAACATCATCGCACAATGCTCGAATAATAACATAAAAGAGTATTAACTTATTACATCACAGAGTCATAGACATCCACATAGTCATCAACTTAACAGTTAAATCAAAGTGCTAGCGAAACACAGTAAAGATAAGTCCTTCACAGGCAGCTGACTGGGGGTTGCCGCCAACCCACACCTAGAATTCGTCGTAGTCTTGGAACTCCTGGAAGTCTCCTTCCACGACTTCGTCTTCTCCTGAGCAGTGGTTACAATGCGGACAACCTGGTGTTTGGTGGTAAAGCAAGGATGAGTACACATCAACGTACTCAGCAAATGCCCCGTTTGGCTGAAGTGGACTAGCTTTATGTGGGGTTAGGCTCAAGCAGTTGCTTTTAGTTGGTCAGGTATTTATTATTAGTGAAGCCAGGTTTTAGCAATAACTAACCCGTGAATCATTCCCTCATCGAGGAACATCATTATCATTATTGAACCAAAATCATAAATAGAACCATTGTATCTCGAACCATTTGTATCTCTAATCAAAGAGGATCCCAAAGCTGCTCTTAACCGTGAGCACGGCTGATATACCAGTTTCACTACCCTCTGCAGAGGTCGCACACTTTACCCATGAGCCGTGATTCCCTCTCTAGCCCGGGCTTGCAAGACCCTTATTCACTCCCAAGGTGAACGGCCAGGGATTCACTACGAAGCCTTTACAAAGATTCCCTAGAGGTCATAGCTGCCCGTTAGGTTTCTCCAGTTTGATAAACACAGTACCTCTCCCCGCAGGAGGGTGACTAAAAAGCAAAACGAAAGAACCTCGGCACCCAGCCTCGGCAGAACAAGCACTGTGCCTGGACCACATTGACGGCACGACGGCGAAGCAACTACACTTCTAGTTCCTCTAATTATTTAGCTAAGGGCACCCCATTCCACCCTTATGGTTGCACTGTTATCCCGGGTGGTCTCTCAACGAACAGGTCCTTACGGAGAGGTACTCAGGAAACAGCCTGAGCCCCCTAAAGTATCACAAGATCATCAACATCATCAGGATAACAGTATCATAAATAGTCTCATCATGTTCATTGATTAAGTTAAGGCAATAGCAGAATGCTAACCATAACAGCCCATAAGGTCAGCAAGGATAAAGTAAAGTGTAAAGCTAGTCAATCCTTAGGTTTCAAGTAAGTAATGCGGGATGGTAAGTTATAAGTGGATAGGACATAATGGGTCAGAGGACACTTGCCTTCACCAAACTGCTGATCAGGGACTTCCTCTGCAACTTCCTCGGGAAACACAGACTGTCCGTTGTCTACGTAAAGTAATCATTCACACTATGCACTTGGGAAATAACAAACAAAAGCAATATACCAAACATATGCAGCAGAGAGATCACAAGTTCATAATAGAAAAGGATTGGCACTCTGGTGTTCCCTAGGTCTGGGGTAGAGGACTACACAAAGTGATTCATTATCCACTAATCAGGTCTAAGTCAGTGGTGGGGTTAAATCATTACATGGTTTTAAGTCCCTAAACTTAGGTGCTTAAGTCCATAAACTTAGGTGCTCCAACTTTTATTAAAGTCCACTATCTTCTATTTATCTTAAATAGGGTTCCAATAACCTTAATCTTACCCTAATGATCAACTATTAATTGGGGCATAAAAACAGCAGGGAAACATTGTTTAAATAGATAGATAAAAATACTATGAGCATTTTGCAATTTGAAGCACCTAATTTGAAGTTCATATGACAAAGTTATGGATTTTACAAGATTAGGGATTAAAAAATATGCCTTAAATACTTAGTTTGAATTAAATAAAAGGTCCGAGGCCCTAACTGTGAAAATCCAGGGACGGCGGGTTAATTTGCGGAAAGGCGGGGGTCTCTTTAAGAAAAGGCGCGGGCGAAGGGGTATCAGGCTCTAATAGCCGTTGGATCTCGGATCAACGCCCGAGATTAGATCCGCGGGCGGGCGCGCGAGCGCGCGGCGGCCTGAGCGGCTGACAGGCGGGGCCGGGCGGGCAGCGCGGGGCGACTGGCTGACAGGCGGGGCAGCGCGGGGCGGCTGGCTGACAGGCGGGGCCCAACTGGCAGGGAGGCGGGGTGTGGGGAAACGGCTCTGGGCCGTTGGATCTCAGACGAACGGCTAGGGTCGGGCTAGGCCTAATTGAAACAGGGCCGTTCGATCTGGGATGGACGACAGGGATTGGGTGGCCGGCTTTGTCCTCTCCTACGGCTAGCAGAGGCGGCGGCGCTCGTCCCCGCGGCGGAGAACTCGCCGGAGGCGAGAGGCGCGGGGGCTCTGCGGGTCCTCGGGGCGACCTGGACGGTCGGGGAGGTTGGGGAGGGCGCGGGGAGCCTTCTGGTGGGGACTAGGTCGGGGCAGGGGCACCGGAGGGGGGCGGCCCACGGCGAAGCGGCTCGGCGGTGGCGCTAAGGGACTCCGGCGAGCAATTAAACGCGACGGGAGGCAATAGAAAGGACGGGAGGGGCGGAAGAGGTTCCTTACCTCAAGGCGAACTTCGGGGACCCCTCGATGGCGACGGAGACGCGGCGGCAGCCCGAGTCGACGGTGGCGGACCTCGGCGGCTGCGCAGAGAACGGCGGTGAGCGCGGGCAGAGTGATTCGGGGAGGGGGAGGGGCAATTGGAGCGCGTCCCGGGTTGCGGACGTCGGGGCGGAGCTCACCGTGGCAGAGGGCACGGCGGGGCTCCAACGGCGACGGAGAAACAAGCTCGGGCGGCGGCGGTTTAATGGCGGCGGCGCTCTGGCGTGTGCGCAGCGCGGGGGAGGTGGGAGAGGGGTCTGCAGGTGCGCAAATGAGGGAGGGGGAGAGGGCGTGCGAGGCTCTGGGCTCAAGTGACCGAGGCGAGGTGGTTGCGAGCTTCACGCGCGACGTGGGCGCGGAGTCCGCGGCACGCGCGGACCGGGGCGGCGGTTACGCGAAGACGGAGGAGCTGACAGCTCGGGCCCGCGAGCAGAGAGAGAGGAAAGCGGGCGCGGGCGCGGAGAAGGCGGCCGCGCTGACGGGCAGGCCCGCCAGGGCAGAGAGAGAAGAGGGGGGGGGGAAGAAAGCGCGCGCGCGGGATGGGCCTGATGGGCCGAAAGGCCGAGGGGGCGGGGGAAGCGGGCTTCTTTTCCTTTTTCTTTTATTCTGACATTTGTTTTCTCTTTTCTTTTTATTTGCTCTATTTGATTCAAATCCAAATAAGCCACAATTTCAAATTAGCCTTTCTAAAAATTATGCACCAAACAAAAGTAGGATTTAGGGTTTGACATGATGCAACATTTCATACTCCCTTGGAGTTTAGCCTACTAAACTATAATTACAAATAAGAATAACCACCCTTCTCCTATAGAAATGAGAAAGAGGAGATTGGGGAAAGGTGTGAAAAGAGAAGTAACACCTGAATTTGTGAATATGAGCAAAGAAATTTTATACCCCCAAATTCAGGGTGTTACAGGCAAGCGCGTCGCTGACTTCGCCACCGACATTAGTGTGGACGACTATCTTGTTGGTAAGTCGTTGGCTTGAGAGTTTTTTTTATAACTTGTTGATACGTCGCAGGGTCGGACGAAGGCCAACTTGTTGTTGTTCCGCCTGCCGCGGTGACCATGGCGGCTGCCGTAGTGCCAAAGGCGAAGGGCGGTGCTCTTAGTGCTGGCGGCGAGATGCCGGCACTCACTGCTGTCAGGGACGAGGCGGGTGCTGTGTCCCGCCGGCTGAAGGAGATGAAGGAGGCGCTAAGTCAGGTACGTTGAGCTAGACTTCGGTTTTTTGCCGGCTTCGTTGGGGATGCGACCTTATGTGTGTCTTGCAGGCGGCTGACTTCGCAGACCGCGCGGCGTCGGGGGCCCTCACGGCAGTTGTGTCTGCCGAAGTCGAGAGACTTCGGACGCAACATGCTGACGCCGTCCGGGAAAAATCGGCCGCCGACAGTAAATGTCGCAAGCTGGCGGATAAGGTGGCCGTGCTGGAGGGTGAGAAGACTGACCTCCGGCGCCAACTGGCGGAGGAGAGGAAGGAGGCCAATGAGGCCCTCGCCAAGGCACAGTCTGCGCAGGCGGAGGCCAATTTGGCACGGGCGGAGGGCAGTCTTGCCAAGCAGCGCGCCGAGCAGTTGGAGGAGCGGCTCAGCGCTCTGCAGGCTTGTGTGGAGAGGGTCGAGGCCTCGACGCGCTCGGAGGCTGAGCGGACACGCAAACAGCTTATGGATTCATACCATGAGTTGGGCGCGCGGACCGCTGACTTCGAAGTGCCGGACCGAGAGCCCGGACTTCGCTGCCTCGAGTGGATACAGGAGGAGCTGGTGGCGCTTCCCGCCATCGTGGAGGGGTTTATGTCATATGCCTCCCTGGTCACCTGCGAGGGGGCGATGAACGCGCTCTCTCGCGAAGGGTGCGGGCACTATGAGGTCTTCGACCAAGTTGATGAGGACTTCGAGCGCGATATCTACAAGGTTGAGGACCCTGTGGTGAAGGAATCCGCGGGAGCCCTCTACGACCGGATGTGGGGCCCCCACGGTCGGGAGGTGGTCAGGGAGCGGGCCGAGACAGTGAGGGGTCAGGTAATGTTTGGCTTTTGTTTGGTGTTTGTTGAATGTGGGCTATGTATGGGTTTGTTGAATTTGTGTGATGTGTCTCAGGCGGCGCGTGGCGAGAGGGTGGATGACTTCGGGGCATTGAACAGCGAGCTGCGTGAGCCGGAGCCGATCCCGGCGGCGGCTGTGTCCGAGGCCGCCCTGGAGCCGCCCCCGAAAGCCGCCGAAGGCGTTCCTGATGTCCCCGCAGCCACTGCGACCGGCGGAGGCCCGTCGCCAACTGCCGCGCCGAGGGCTGAGGATCCTGTGAAGGTGGCGGCGGAGCCGACAGCGGAGGGTCCCGCGACGGCCGGGTCTTCGCAGGTGGCTTAGTCGGTGTGGGTAGTGAGGGAATTTTGGATATGTTGCTGAATCTTGGTTGCTGCGCAGGTTCAAGATTTTGGGCCTGCGCACGCAACCGCTACTACTAATTTTTTGGCGGCTTCGACCGTGGATGATGGTAATAGATCGGATGGGTCTGCATCTAAGTTTTCTGATTTTGGTGACTCTGGGAGCTCGGTTGAGTGGACTGAGGAGTCGTCGGATGAGGACTTGGACTACTTTGCAGCCTTGGATGTGGCAGCGGCGGAGGCTTCGCCGCAAGCTGCGGATGCTGAAGTTGTGCCTGGTCCGAGTATTGGGCGTAGGCGGCGAAGGGAGGTTGCGAAGCGTAGAGTGAGTGGGGCGGACGGCAGTCGGCTTCGTGTGAGTAGGGCTGGCAGGCAGGAACTGTTGTCTTTGCCGGCCGCTGTGAGTGCAGGTGAAGGGGAGTTGCGAAGTCATTTCGCGGGTGAGGAGCTTAGGATAATGTTATTTAACTATAGGGAGATGGTAATTATCCCGAAGGTTGAGCCGATGTAGAGTGTGATGCCCTCGCTTGTACATGTGTAATGGCTTGTATGAGGAGGTTGTGTGCCTTCGCACACTCGGCTATGTTTGCGAAGGTGTTACGTACGTGGTCTGGTGTATTTGTTGTGTTGGTCTGGTGCGCATGTAGTCGGTCTTTGTGCGGACAGTTTGGTGTAGTCGTTTTCGCACTTGTTAAGCTTCGTTCGGCTGTACCCTTAAGCAATTGTTGCACGGATAGTCTTTGCGGAAGACTTCGATTCGTCGTACTTGTTGCGCTATCCCTGCTGCACCCTTAGGCGACTTCTGCACGGATAGTCTTCGCGGAAGGCTACGATTTTTCGCACTTATTGTGCTAGTCCGGCTGCACCCTTAGGCGACTTCTGCACGGATAGTCTTCGCGGAAGGCTACGATTTTTCGCACTTATTGTGCTAGTCCGGCTGCACCCTTAGGCGACTTCTGCACGGATAGTCTTCGCGGAAGGCTACGATTTTTCGCACTTATTGTGCTAGTCCGGCTGCACCCTTAGGCGACTTCTGCACGGATAGTCTTCGCGGAAGACTACAATTTTTTCGCACTTATTGTGCTAGTCCGGCTGCACCCTTAGGCGACTTCTGCACGGATAGTCTTCGCGGAAGACTACGATTTTTTCGCACTTATTGTGCTAGTCCGGTTGCACCCTTAGGCGACTTCTGCACGGATAGTCTTCGCGGAAGACTACGATTTTTTCGCACTTATTGTGCTAGTCCGGCTGCACCCCTAGGCGACTTTTTGCACGGATAGTCGCACGCGAGGGTGGCTAGCGCTGAGCCTCGCGGTGACTTTGTTTTGGTCGAATGTCGAAGACCGTCGGCGCGTTCTTTTTTCGACGCAGGTTTTTGCGGGGGATTTTTCACTTGTATATTACATGACTCCGCCTCGTTAAAAACCTCACCCCCCGGGAGGAAAAGAGTGCGGGCCAGAATAAAATTGTTTTCGCGAATTACAAGGGCGAATCGGCCCTGATGAGTCAAACAAAAAATTTGCGGAGATTGTCGATGTTCCAGGAGTGCTCCAGGTCTTCGCCGTTTGGCGTGGCGAGCCTGTAAGCGCTGGGGGAAGCCTTCGTCTTGACAATGAAAGGGCCCTCCCACTTGGGCTCCAGCTTGCCCCTGGACTCTGTCCGAGCTGTTCGGACGAGTACGAGGTCCCCTTCGCTGAATTCCCTCGGGATGACTGTGTGGTCGCGCCATGCTTTTGTCTGGGCTTGGTATTTATTGAGAGTCTGTAGGGCGAAGACTCGGTCTCCATCGATGAGATCCTTCGAAGTGGGCTCGTCCACGTCGGGGACGGCTGACGGAACTGTTCGCGGGGACCCATGTTTTATTTCTTGTGGGGTCATGGCCTTCGATCCATATAGGAGGCGGAAAGGTGTGAACCCGGTCGCCCTGCACTCAGTTGTGTTTAGCGCCCAGACCGCCTCAGGTAGCAAATCGGCCCACTTGCCCTTTTTTCGTCGAGGAGCATCTTTTTGACAGCTGTGAAAATTTTTCCATTGGCGTGTTCCACAACTCCGTTGGACTGTGGGTGATATACTGAGGCGAAGGCAAGCCTGGTGCCAATAGAGAAGCAAAAATCCTTGAAGTCTTGGCTGTCGAACTGCTTGTCGTTGTCGACTGTTAGTTCGGACGGTACTCCGAAGCGGCAAACAATGTTTTGCCAGAAGAATTTCTGTGCAGTCTTTGATGTTATTGTGGAAACAGCCCTCGCCTCGATCCATTTGGTGAAGTATTCGACAGCGACGAAGGCGAACTTAAGGTTCCCCTGAGCCGTGGGCAGGGGCCCGACGATGTCTAGGCCCCAACGCTGGAGAGGCCATGTGTGGGCGATCAGTTTTGTGAACTGCGAGGGGCTGCCTGATCGAGGAGAAAACTTCTGGCAGGCTTCGCAGGACCTTGCGACCCGATTTGCGGCGCAGATCATTGCGGGCCAGTAGAAACCTTGGCGGATCACCTTTGCGGCTAGGGCCCTTGGCCCTGCGTGAGAGCCGCAAGTACCACTGTGGACTTCGCGGAGGATTTGGACGCCTTCGGTCTCGGTGACACATTTAAGCATTGGCTGACTGACCCCCTTTCTTGTAGAGTTGGCCCTCAATCAGTGCGAAGTTCCGGCTTCGGTGTTTGAGACGCTTGGCCTCGTTGATGTCGGTTGGGTGGTAGTACCCCTGTAGGAACAGGGTTATTGGTGCCCGCCAGTCTTCGGTCATAATAAGGTTGACTATGCGGTGGCCCTCGCTGTCATTGGTTATTTGGAGCCCTTCGGGGCTCCGGACGGCTGGCGTGCCGATGACGTGGTAGAACACGTCGGAGGGCAGGGACTCGCCTCTGGCGGCAGCCTTGGCCAGTGCGTCGGCCTCTTCATTCTTGGCCCGGTCCACATGCTGCAAGGTGAATCCCTTGAATTGTCTCTCGAGACTTCGGATGGCCGCGAGGTATTGCATAAGTGCGGGGTCCTTTGCTGCATAGTCTTTCTCGACTTGGTCGGCAACTACCTTGGAGTCTGTTTTGATAATGCAGGTGGTGACCCCAAGGGCCCTCAGCTTGCGGAGGCCGAGGATGACTGCTTCGTATTCTGCTATGTTATTTGTGCATCTGTCAGATTCCAGAGCGAAGCTGAGGCGTGCTGCATATCTGTGCTTGACCCCGGCGGGTGAGGTGATAACCGCAGCGGCGCCTGCCCCCGCATGGCACCATGCGCCGTCGCAGTGGATCGTCTAAACCTTCTCTGCGGACGGGTCCGGCTGCGTTATTGGCCCAGTCCAGTCGACGACGAAGTCTGCCAGGACTTGTGACTTGATGGCTGTCCTGGGCTCAAAATTGATGTGGTAGCCGGAGAGTTCGGCCGCCCACTTGGCAATCCTCACCGATGCCTCCGGGTTTCTGAACAATTCACCGAGTCCCCTGTCTGAGGTGACTCGGACTTTGAATGCTTCAAAATAATGGCGCAATTTGCGCGAAGACATAACGACTGCGTAGGCAATCTTCTCCAGTTCTGTCATGTTACATTTTGACGGTGTTAGCACTTCGGAGACGTAATAAACTGGGCACTGCCTGATCACGCCCTCAACTGTCTGCTCCTGCACCAGTGCCGCGCTGACCGCATGCGGCGGAGCCGCAACATAGAGCAACAGGGGTAGCGAAGAGTCGGGGCTTGTAAGAACTGCCAACTCCGACAGGTACTGTTTTAATGAGGCGAAGGCCGCTGCCTGCTCTGGTCCCCAAGCGAAGTCTTTTGCGCCACGGAGAGTTTTGAGGAAAGGGAGACTTCACTCAGCGGATTTGGAGATGAATCTGTTGAGGGCGGCCAACCTGCCCGTCAGGCGCTGGACATCTCTGGCGGACTGCGGAGGCGTCATGTTGATGATGGCCTGAATTTTTGTTGGGTTGGCCTCGATGTCGCGGTGTGATACCAGGTAGCCCAGTATTTTCCCTTGGCGAACGCCGAAGACACACTTTTCTAGGTTCAGGCGAAGTCGTGCGTCTCGCATGTTCGCGAATGTCTCGGCGAGGTCGGCGAGATGGTCCTCCTTGCTCTTGCTGGCGACGACGATGTCGTCCACATATGTGAATATATTTCTGCCAACTTGCCCTTCGAGCACTGTTTTGGTAAGCCGGGAGAAGGTGGACCCGGCGTTCTTGAGTCCCTCCGGCATTCTGATGAAGCAATATGTGCCGAAGGGTGTTATAAAGCTGGTGCTAGCCTTGTCTTCCTCTTTCATGTATATCTGGTGGTAACCGGAGAAGCAGTCGAGGAGTGACATGACTTCGCATCCGGCCGCGCTATCGACTATTTTGTCGATCCGCGGCAACGGGAAGTTGTCCTTTGGGCAGGCTTTGTTGAGACTGGTGAAGTCGATGCACATTCGCCACTTGCCGCTCTTTTTCTGCACCATTACGACGTTGGAGAGCCACGTGGGGTAAGCCACCGGCTCGATGAATTTGGCTTCCAGGAGGCAGTGTACCTCTGCCTTGGCGGCCTCTGTCTTTTTGTCGGACATTTTGCGAAGCCGCTGTTTTTTCGGTCTCACCGAAGGGTCGATTCCCAAGCTGTGCTCAATTATGGATCGGCTGACCCCGACCAGGTCGAGGGCTGACCAGGCGAAGACATCTTTGTTCTTGGACAAGCAGCAGAGGAGTTTCTCCTCATGCGAAGTGAGGTCTTCGCTGATAGTGACTGTCTGCTTGGGCGTGGCCTGGTCGAGGGGGACGGTCATGGTCCCGTCGTTGCTCTGCAGCTGTGCTTTGTCGTGCTCTTTGTCGGTTGGGCTGACAGACGCAGGGACCACGCGCTGGGCCGTGAGGCAGTGCACGTTTCTTTGTCCGGGGACAAAGTCCCGCTCTATGTTGCGCGCAGTCTGTTGATTGCCGTAGACCGCAATGGCGCCTAACGGACCTGGTATCTTCATGCACAGGTACAGTCCGTGAATGGCCGCCTCAAACTTGTTGATGGAGCCTCGGCCCATGATGGCGTTGTACGGGTACACCATATCGACGATATCAAAGGTTATTTGCTCACTTCGGGCATTGGGTGCTACACCGAAGGAGAGAGGCAGCTCTATTTTGCCGACAGGAAAAGTGTCCTTGCCGCCGAAACCATACAATGGGTTGTCCGAAGGCTTGAGCAGGCTGTGGCTTATGCCCATGCGATCAAAGGCATGGAGGAAAATGATGTCTGCTTGACTGCCATTGTCGACTAGGACTTTGTGCAGATCCCAGCCTGCCACGCTGCAGTTGATGACCATGGCGTCGATGTGGGGGGCGCTGCGCAGGTCGACGTCTCGTGCGTCGAAGGTTAGCGGTACGTGGGACCACTTCGTCTGCACGACTGGGCCGGTGATGGCGACGTGGTTGATGCTGCGGTAGTGGTCCCGCTTTTGCCGCTTTGTGTCGAAGTCGGTGCTGGACCCCCCAGTGATCATATGAATGACTCCGCGATACGGCTGATCGGCGAAGTCTTCTTGTTTTGGGGTGTGGGGGTGGGGGATGTTCTGATGTTGCTGGTGTGGAGGTGGGGGTGGAGGAGGTACGATTTGTACTTCCTGGTGTTGTTGGTATGCGTGGTGCGGTGGATGCGAGGTGGGGGCGTGGATGTATGGTGGAGGGGGTTGCTGATAAGTGTGCGCGACAACTCTGGGGTTGTCGGCTGGCTGCGCCCGTGCCATCCTGTCTTTGGTGGCCTTCGTTTCTGGGCAGTCTTTGGTTTGGTGGGCGCAGTCTTCGCCATGAAAAAGACAGTAGAATCGGCGTGGCGGCTGCGCACGCCCCCGGCCCCTACCGCGGGTTCCGTTTCCGCGGCCCTGGGGGGGATACTCCTGGCGGCGAGGGGCGTCAGCAGCGGGGTGCTGGTTGGCGATGTTGTGCACTTGCTGCTGATTGTGGCCGTCTCTACCGGAGTCCGGTTGCGGAGTCCTCGTCCACGTGCGGCTGGACTGTGGAGCGTCTTTGGGTTTCCGCTGAGACTCAACCTTGCGCTGGTGGAGCTCTTCGGACTTGGCATATTTTTCAAAGAGCTGATATAATTCCTGGAGGTTCTTAGGCGGGTCCCTGATGCAGTGGCTATAAAGGACGCCGGCGCGAAGGCCACTGATGGCGTAGTGGATGGCGATCTGGTCATCAACTGAGGGCAGGTGTGACTTGAGTGTAAGAAACTTGCGGTAATACTCCCGCAGAGTCTCTTTTTCCAGCTGTTTGCAGAGTGAGATTCGACCAAGGCGTCGGTGTCTGGGCGGTACCCTTGGAAGTTGAGCAGGAATTTGTCCCGGAGGCTTCTCCAGGAGTCAATGGACAGCGGGGGCAACCTGGTGAACCAGGTGAGAGCTGGGCCTTCGAGGGCGATGATGAAAGACTTGGCCATTGTGGCGTCGTCCCCTCCGGAAGATGCAATGGCGACCTGATAACTCATGATGTATTGTGTTGGGTCAGTGCTGCCGTTGTACTTGGGATAGGTCCCTGCCCGGAAGTTGGCGGGCCAGGGCATCACTTGCAGATGTGGCGCCATGGGACTTCGCTCGTCGAGGTAGTTGACCCCTTGGAATGGCGCGACGTGTGGGAAGGTATGGTCGCGCTGGGGAAAGCGCGGGTCTTCCAGTTGTGCGCGCTGTTGCAGGGGTGGCCCATGCTGCAGGCCGAGGTGGCCTTCGCGCATGTCTTCCAGTTGTGCGCGCTGTTGCAGGGGTGGCCCGTGCTGCGGGCCGAGGTGGCCTTCGCGCTGCATCAACGCGATCTCCCGCTCAAGGTCCTGGGCCTTCTGCTCTTCGTCGCGTATCATTTGCCGCACCTTGGCTAGTGCGGACACGCGCTGGCGCTTGGCCTCCAGTATCTCTTTTTGCCTCTGGAGATTGCAGTTCTTGAGGCGCAGGGCGCGCAGCTGTAGCTGTTCTTCCGCTGAGACGCCGAGGACCTCGCCGTCCTCGGTGAGGTCCGCGCCCTCCAGTGGGGCGAAGCCTGGGGGGGTTGCGATTGTCCTTCAGGGCCGCAGGTGCGGAGAGCATCGTCTTCGCAGGTGCGGAGAACGTCGTCTTCAGTAGCCTCGTGGTGAGTGGAGTGGGTGAGGGCGAGGGCCTTGCCTTTTTTGCGGCCAGCAGTGCTGCCTTCGCAGCCTCATCAGCCTTCGAGTTAACTTTCTTGGGTGCCATCGCGGGTGGTTTTTTCGTCGCACGAACGGTGGGCGCCAAATGTTGGAACTTGCTCTCTGTCGCAAGGGGATCCAACGGGGGCGTGTAGTGACGTAAACATGGTTCTCGCGCTAGATGGCAATAGCTCTGTTAATCTAGCCTCTCAAGGGCACTGTGCGGGGGTATTTATAGGTACCTGAGTGCCCAGCGTCCTGTGTTAAGGACGCATGTGCCCTCAGACACCTAGGTTATCCCCAGAATATTCCCATAAAGCGGGGTTACAGACTGTAATTACAGGGATGCCTTTACAAATTAGGCCCGTAACGCACAGCGGTCACGCAGGGCCTGTTACAATGGGCCGGATCACACGTGGGCCTCCATGCTGGACGAGGCCGCACGGTGGGATGACCTCGTCACAGGTCTTCGTCCGATGCCGTAAGGGGCGAAGGGTGTCCCTGCCCGTTGTCTTGTCTCTGTTGGACCAACGACTACGACGAAGGCCTCGAGCGAAGGGTGACGTCTTCGCCTTCGCCCCAACACTCGCCCTTACAAATGATGATCACAAAGAAGCATGGATGTAAGGGAGGGAAAAGCAACACACACAAGTCTCAAAAGCAACAGCTCAAACACGCACACTAATCACAACTTGAGCTCTAAGTTCACACACGGAGTTCTCAACTCAAGAGGAGCTCAAATTGCTATCACAAAGAATCAAACGCGCTAGAATGAAGACTTGGTGCTTAGAGATGATCAAAGAATGCTTGGTGTACTCCTTCATGCACCTAGGGGTCCCTTTTATAGCCCCAAGGCAGCTAGGAGCCGTTGAGAGCAATCCAGGAAGGTTATCCTTGTCTTCTGTCGACTGGTGCACCGGACACTGTCCGGTGCAGATTTCTTTCCTATTCTGGCGCAGCCGACCGTTGAAGGATTGGAGCCGTTGGCGCACCGGACACTGTCCGGTGCACACCGGACAGTCCGGTGCCCCCATCAGATCGTTGGCTCAGCCACGCGTCACGCGCGGATTGCACGGCCGACCGTTGGCTCACCGGACAGTCCGGTGCACCACCGGACAGTCCGGTGAATTATAGTCGTACGCCGCCGTCGAGTTCTCGAGAGCAGCCTTTTCACCAGAGCCAGCCTGGCGCACCGGACACTGTCCGGTGCACCCAGGCTGAGCAGAGTCTTGGCTGCTCGAGCCAAGTCTTTTCCATTTGTCTTTTTTGTGATTCTAGCACTTAGACAAATATGTTAGTACACAAAAACCAATGTACTAAGTCTAGAATCATACTTTTGTATTGATTTGCACTTTGTCCACTGAAAGAGAATTAGGCTTACACCTATTTCCTAATTGATTTTGGTGGTTGAATTGCCCAACACAAATAATTGGACTAACTAGTTTGCTATAGATTATATGTTCTACAGGTGTCAAAGGTTCATCTACAACTATACTAAATCGACTGTCCGGAATACCGTAGATTATTCCGTACAGGAGAAGCTTTTTGGAAAAACAGGCCAAGCGCGGACCGTCCGGGCCCTTGCGGCGGACCGTCCGCAACACCAGGATGACACTCGGACAGAACCAATGCAAAAATCCAAGTATGCACTACGGACCGTCCGAAGGAAAAGCAAGGACCGTCCGAGACCATGCGCGGACCGTCCGGGCTCAGGCGCGGACCGTCCGGTAGGTGAGAAACCGAAAAAACCCGAAGGTAACGGGTTCGGAAAAATGAATTATAGCGGCCTCGCGGACCGTCCGGGGTGCACGACCGAACCGTCCGCGACTGGCTTTATTTGACATCTGACTTCGCATTAAATGCAATATAGCCGTTGATATAGCCGTTACTGCTGACCGTTGCGTTTTCAGCCGTTGATCTACAGGGGCGGACCGTCCGGACCAGGCGGGCGGACCGTCCGCGCTCAGCAGAATGGAGCAACGGCTAGGAAGTGGTTGGTGGCTACAAATACAACCCCAACCACCTCCATTTACTTCAACCAAGCATTCCAACCTTCAACATTCAATACAAGAGCTAGCAATCCATTCCAAGACACATTCAAAGCCTCCTTCTCTCCAAGTTTCACAATTGAGAAAAGAGATCATTAGTGATTAGTGATTTGAGAGAGATAGTGATCCGTGTGTTATTTGTCGCTCTTGTCGCTTGGCTCTTGCAATCGTGCTTTCCTTCTTGATTCTTTCATTGCGATCATACTCACTTGTAATTGAGGCAAGAGACACCAAATTTGTGGTGGTCCTTGTGGGAACTTTGTGTTCCAAGTGATTGAGAAGAGAAAGCTCACTCGATCCGTGGGATCGTTTGAGAGAGGGAAGGGTTGAAAGAGACCCGGCCTTTGTGGCCTCCTCAACGGGGAGTAGGTTTGAGAGAACCGAACCTCGGTAAAACAAATCCGCGTGTCACACTTTTCATTTACTTGCGATTTGTTTTCCACCCTCTCTCTCGGACTCGGTTTTCTATTTCTAACGCTAACCCGGCTTGTAGTTGTGTTTATATTTGTAAATTTCAGTTTCGCCCTATTCACCCCCCCCTCTAGGCGACTATCAATTGGTATCAGAGCCAGGTTCTTCATTAGAGCCTAACCGCTCGAAGTGATGTCGGGAGATCACGCCAAGAAGGTTTGCTACAAGTGTGGTAAGCCCGGCCACTTTATAGCTAAATGTCCATTATCAAGTGATAGTGACAGGGGCGACGACAAGAAGGGGAGAAGAAAGGAGAAGAAGAGGTACTACAAGAAGAAGGGCGGCGATGCCCATGTTTGTCGGGAGTGGGACTCTGACGAAAGCTCAAGCGACTCCTCCGACGACGAGGACGCCGCCAACGTCGCCGTCACCAAAGGACTTCTCTTCCCCAACGTCGGCCACAAGTGCCTCATGGCAAAGGACGGCAAAAGGAAGAAGGTAAAATCAAGATCCTCCACTAAATATGAAACCTCTAGTGATGAGGATGATGCTAGCAATGAGGAGGATAACTTGCGCGTTCTTTTTGCCAACCTTAACATGGAACAAAAGGAAAAACTAAATGAGCTAATTAGTGCCATCCATGAAAAGGATGACCTCTTGGACTCCCAAGAGGACTTCCTAATCAAGGAAAATAAAAAGCATGTTAAGGTTAAAAATGCTTATGCTCTAGAGGTAGAAAAATGTGAAAAATTATCTAGTGAGCTAAGCACTTGCCATGAGACAATAGACAACCTTAGAAATGAAAATGCTAATTTGTTAGCTAAGGTTGATTCCCATGTTTGTAATGCTTCAATTCCCGATCTTAGAAATGATAATAATGATTTGCTTGCTAAGATTAAGGAATTAAATGATTCTCTTGCTAGTCTTAGAGTAGAAAATGAAAATCTGATTACTAAGGCTAAAGATTTTGATATCTGCAATACTATTATTTCCGACCTTAGAACTAAGAATGATATGTTGCATGCTAAGGTTGTAGAATTAAAATCTTGCAAACCCTCTACATCTATCGTTGAGCACACTTCTATTTGCACTAGATGTAGAGATGTTGATATCAATGCTATTCATGATCACATGGCTTTAATTAAACAACAAAATGATCATATAGCAATATTAGATGCTAAAATTGCCGAGCATAACTTAGAAAATGAAAAATTTAAATTTGCTAGAAGTATGCTCTATAATGGGAGACGCTCTGGCATCAAGGATGGCATTGGCTTCCAAAGGGGAGACAATGCCAAACTTAATGCCCCTTCTAAGAACTTGTCTAACTTTGTTAAGGGCAAGGCTCCCATGGCTCAGGATAACGAGGGTTACATTTTATACCCTGCCGGTTATCCTGAGAGCAAAATTAGGAAAATTCATTCTAGGAAGTCTCACTCTGGCCCTAATCATGCTTTTATGTATAAGGGTGAGACATCTAGCTCTAGGCAACCAACCCGTGCCAAGTTGCCTAGAAAGAAAACTCCTAATGCATCAAATGATCATACTATTTCATTTAAAACTTTTGATGCTTCTTATGTGCTTACTAACAAATCCGGCAAGGTAGTTGCCAAGTTTGTTGGGGGCAAACACAAGGGCTCCAAGACTTGTGTTTGGGTACCCAAAGTTCTTGTTTCTAATGCCAAAGGACCCAAAACCGTTTGGGTACCTAAAGTCAAGAACTAAAATTGTTTTGTAGGTTTATGCATCCGGGGGCTCAAGTTGGATACTCGACAGCGGGTGCACAAACCACATGACAGGGGAGAAAAAGATGTTCTCCTCATATGAGAAAAACCAAGATCCCCAACGAGCTATCACATTCGGGGATGGAAATCAAGGATTGGTCAAAGGTTTGGGTAAAATTGCTATTTCCCCTGACCACTCCATTTCCAATGTTTTTCTTGTTGACTCATTAGATTACAACTTGCTTTCTATTTCTCAATTATGTCAAATAGGCTACAACTGTCTATTCACTGATGTAGGTGTCACTATCTTTAGAAGAAGTGATGATTCAATAGCATTTAAGGGAGTGTTAGAGGGTCAGCTATACTTAGTAGATTTTGATAGAGCTGAACTCGACACTTGCTTAATTGCTAAGACTAACATGGGTTGGCTCTGGCACCGCCGACTAGCCCATGTTGGGATGAAGAATCTTCATAAGCTTCTAAAGGGAGAACACATTTTAGAACTAACAAATGTTCATTTTGAGAAAGACAGGATTTGTAGCGCATGTCAAGCAGGAAAGCAAGTTGGAGCCCATCATCCACACAAGAACATCATGACGACCGACAGGCCGCTTGAGCTACTCCACATGGATCTATTCGGCCCGATTGCTTACATAAGCATCGGCGGGAGTAAGTACTGTCTAGTTATTGTGGATGATTATTCTCGCTTCACTTGGGTATTCTTTTTACAGGAAAAATCTCAAACCCAAGAGACCTTAAAGGGATTCTTGAGACGGGCTCAAAATGAGTTCGGCTTAAGGATCAAGAAAATAAGAAGCGACAACGGGACAGAGTTCAAGAACTCTCAAATTGAAGGCTTTCTTGAGGAGGAGGGCATCAAGCATGAGTTCTCTTCTCCCTACACCCCTCAACAAAATGGTGTAGTGGAGAGGAAGAATCGAACTCTATTGGACATGGCAAGGACCATGCTTGATGAGTACAAGACTTCGGATCGGTTTTGGGCCGAGGCGGTCAACACCGCTTGCTACGCCATCAACCGGTTATATCTTCACCGAATCCTCAAGAAGACATCATATGAACTCCTAACCGGTAAAAAGCCCAATATTTCTTATTTTAGAGTCTTTGGTAGCAAATGTTTTATTCTTGTTAAAAGAGGTAGAAAATCTAAATTTGCTCCTAAGACTGTAGAAGGCTTTTTACTTGGTTATGACTCAAACACAAGGGCATATAGAGTCTTTAACAAGTCCACTGGACTAGTTGAAGTCTCATGTGACGTTGTGTTTGATGAGACTAACGGTTCTCAAGTAGAGCAAGTTGATCTTGATGAGATAGGCATTGAAGAGGCTCCGTGCATCGCGCTAAGGAACATGTCCATTGGGGATGTGTGTCCTAAGGAATTCGAAGAGCCTCCAAATGCACAAGATCAACCATCCTCCTCCACTCAAGCATCTCCACCAACTCAAAATGAGGATGAAGCTCAAGTTGATGAAGTAGAAGATCAAGCAAATGAGCCACCTCAAGATGACGGCAATGATCAAGGGGGAGATGCAAATGATCAAGACAAGGAGGATGAAGAGCAAAGGCCGCCACACCCAAGAGTCCACCAAGCAATTCAACGAGATCACCCCGTCGACGCCATCCTCGGCGACATTTATAAGGGGGTAACCACTAGATCTCGTGTTGCACATTTTTGTGAGCATTACTCTTTTGTTTCCTCTATTGAGCCACACAGGGTAGAGGAAGCACTTCAAGATTCGGATTGGGTGGTGGCGATGCAAGAGGAGCTCAACAACTTCACTAGGAATGAGGTATGGCATTTAGTTCCACGTCCTAACCAAAATGTTGTAGGAACCAAATGGGTCTTCCGCAACAAGCAAGACGAGCATGGTGTGGTGACAAGGAACAAAGCTCGACTTGTGGCCAAGGGATACTCCCAAGTCGAAGGTTTAGATTTCGGTGAAACCTATGCACCCGTAGCTAGGCTTGAGTCAATTCGCATATTATTGGCCTATGCTACTTACCATGGCTTTAAGCTTTATCAAATGGACGTGAAAAGTGCCTTCCTCAATGGACCAATCAAGGAAGAGGTCTATGTTGAGCAACCTCCCGGCTTTGAAGATAGTGAGTACCCTAACCATGTCTATAAACTCTCTATGGCGCTTTATGGGCTTAAGCAAGCCCCAAGAGCATGGTATGAATGCCTTAGAGATTTCCTTATTGCTAATGGCTTCAAAGTCGTAAAGGCCGATCCTACTTTATTCACTAAAACTCTTGAAAATGACTTGTTTGTATGCCAAATTTATGTTGATGATATCATATTTGGGTCTACTAACGAGTCTACATGTGAAGAATTTAGTAGGATCATGACACAAAAGTTCGAGATGTCTATGATGGGGGAGTTGGAGTACTTCTTAGGATTTCAAGTGAAGCAACTCCAAGAGGGCACCTTCCTGAGCCAAACAAAGTATACTCAAGATATTCTAAGCAAGTTTGGAATGAAGGATGCCAAACCCATCAAGACACCCATGGAAACTAATGGGCATCTCGACCTCGACACGGGAGGTAAGTCCGTGGATCAAAAGGTATATCGGTCGATGATAGGCTCTTTACTCTATTTATGTGCATCTCGACCGGATATTATGCTTTCTGTATGCATGTGTGCAAGATTCCAAGCCGACCCTAAGGAAGCTCACCTTACGGCCGTAAAACGAATCTTGAGATATTTGGCTTATACTCCTAAGTTTGGGCTTTGGTATCCTAGGGGATCCACATTTGATTTAATTGGATATTCGGATGCCGATTGGGCGGGGTGCAAAATCAATAGGAAGAGCACATCAGGGACTTGCCAGTTCTTGGGAAGATCCTTGGTGTCTTGGGCTTCAAAGAAGCAAAATTCGGTCGCTCTCTCCACCGCCGAAGCCGAGTACATTGCCGCAGGCCATTGTTGCGCGCAATTGCTTTGGATGAGGCAAACCCTGCGGGACTACGGTTACAAATTAACCAAAGTCCCTTTGCTATGTGATAATGAGAGTGCAATCAAGATGGCGGATAATCCCGTCAAGCATAGCCGCACTAAGCACATAGCCATTCGGTATCATTTTCTTAGGGATCACCAACAAAAGGGAGATATCGAGATTTCTTACATTAATACTAAAGATCAATTAGCCGATATCTTTACCAAGCCTCTTGATGAACAAACTTTTAACAAACTTAGGCATGAGCTCAATATTCTTGATTCTAGGAACTTCTTTTGTTGATTTGCACACATAGCTCATTTTACATACCTTTGATCATATCTCTTTCATATGCTATGACTAATGTGTTTTCAAGTCTATTTCAAACCAAGTCATAGGTGTATTGAAAGGGAATTGGAGTCTTCGGCGAAGACAAAGGCTTCCACTCCGTAACTCATCCTTCGCCGTCGCTCCAAGTCACTCTCCATTCTTGAGGGAGAAAGCATGAGCACAAGGACTCCATCTTTGGTATAATCTTCACTCATTTATTTATGACCAAAGGGAGAGAGTAGTTCAAAAAGGCTCTAATGATTCCGTTTTTGGCGATTCATGCCAAAGGGGGAGAGAGTAAGTATGAGCCCAAAGCAAAAGGACCGCACCACCACCTATTTCAAAAACTTCGTGTTTCCAAGAATATTATTAATTGGTTTCCTATTGTGTTCAAAAAGGGGAGAAAGTAGTATTTCAAAAATGATATATCAAAACCCTCTTGAACACTAAGAGGAGGATCTCATTTAGGGGGAGTTTTGTTTAGTCAAAGGAAAAGCATTTGAAACAGGGGGAGAAAATTTCAAATCTTGAAAATGCTTTGCAAAATCTTATTCATTTACCTTTGATTATTTGCAAAAGAACTTCAAAAAGGATTTACAAAATAATTTGCAAAAACAAAACATGTGGTGCAAACGTGGTCCAAAATGTTAAGAATGAAAGAAACAATCCATGCATATTTTATAAGTATTTATATTGGCTCAATTCTAAGTAACCTTTGCACTTACAATTATGCAAACTAGTTCAGTTATGCACTTTTATATTTGCTTTGGTTTGTGGTGGCATCAATCACCAAAAAGGGGGAGATTGAAAGGGAATTAGGCTTACACTTATTTCCTAATTGATTTTGGTGGTTGAATTGCCCAACACAAATAATTGGACTAACTAGTTTGCTCTAGATTATATGTTCTACAGGTGTCAAAGGTTCATCTACAACTATACTAAATCGACTGTCCGGAATACCGTAGATTATTCCGGACAGGAGAAGCTTTTTGAAAAAACAGGCCAAGCGCGGACCGTCCGGGCCCTTGCGGCGGACCGTCCGCAACACCAGGATGACACTCGGACAGAACCAATGCAAAAATCCAAGTATGCACTACGGACCGTCCGAAGGAAAAGCAAGGACCGTCCGAGACCATGCGCGGACCGTCCGGGCTCAGGCGCGGACCATCCGGTAGGTGAGAAACCGAAAAAACCCAAAGGTAACGGGTTCGGAAAAATGAATTATAGCGGCCTCGCGGACCGTCCTGGGTGCACGACCGGACCGTCCGCGACTGGCTTTATCTGACATCTGACTTCGCATTAAATGCAATATAGCCGTTGATATAGCCGTTACTGCTGACCGTTGCGTTTTCAGCCGTTGATCTACAGGGGCGGACCGTCCGGACCAGGCGGGCGGACCGTCCGCGCTCAGCAGAATGGAGCAACGGCTAGGAAGTGGTTGGTGGCTATAAATACAACTCCAACCACCTCCATTTACTTCAACCAAGCATTCCAACCTTCAACATTCAATACAAGAGTTAGCAATCCATTCCAAGACACATTCAAAGCCTCCTTCTCTCCAAGTTTCACAATTGAGAAAAGAGATCATTAGTGATTAGTGATTTGAGAGAGATAGTGATCCGTGTGTTATTTGTCGCTCTTGTCGCTTGGCTCTTGCAATCGTGCTTTCCTTCTTGATTCTTTCATTGCGATCATACTCACTTGTAATTGAGGCAAGAGACACCAAATTTGTGGTGGTCCTTGTGGGAACTTTGTGTTCCAAGTGATTGAGAAGAGAAAGCTCACTCGATCCGTGGGATCGTTTGAGAGAGGGAAGGGTTGAAAGAGACCCGGCCTTTGTGGCCTCCTCAACGGGGAGTAGGTTTGAGAGAACCGAACCTCGGTAAAACAAATCCGCGTGTCACACTTTTCATTTACTTGCGATTTGTTTTCCACCCTCTCTCTCGGACTCGGTTTTCTATTTCTAACGCTAACCCGGCTTGTAGTTGTGTTTATATTTGTAAATTTCAGTTTCGCCCTATTCACCACCCCTCTAGGCGACTATCATCCACCATTTGGCATAGTTTAACACATAAACATTTGTGTTGGACACTTAATCACCAAAATACTTAGAAATGGCCCAAGGGCACATTTCCCTTTCAACAATGAGACATATATCTTGAAGAATATGCTTGAGTTATGAGGGATAACGACTTTGACAGATGTCATCGTCAGGGGGAGCGAATGCTTATATTGACCACAATCGTGAGACAATAAATGTCATATTCTATGCCCTGAAGGAATCAGCTTGATAATCAATATGTGAACCTTTATGGAAGTTTCTATCAAATATAAAGATCCAGTCGATCAAACACCATCACTCATAGTGGCTTGTTTATGTTGATACGTGTACTTACCTCGTATATCCTAGAAAAGAGTAGAGGTGAAGTTCCTAATATAATCCTTGCAACAATATGCAATCCGTTTGCTAAATCTCTATGTGCGTATACTTCCAGAAGAAGATGTTGTACCATATTGATACGGTTTTGTAAGGATCAGGGGGAGCACATTTCTAAATTTAGCCCTTGTAGAAGATTCGATGGAATCCTGATCCAGAAGATCGAAATTTGTCCTGATGACATTTGATGTACTCTTTTTCCTTAGTGAGTTTTTCTGAAGTTTCTCACATAAGGTTTTTAATGAGGCAACAAAGTGCAAATATAATTTGCGTCACCATGTACTCTTTCTCCATATTTTTCCCACTGGGTTTTTGGGAGTTTTAAAGAGGCATGTGTTGGTTGCGGTATTCGCCCAAGGGAGAGTGTTAAGTAACCCTAGTTAGGGTTATGCGGGCAAATACCGACTTTGCCCCTAAGGGTTCTCACATCTCTATATAAGGAACATGTACACCCCTTCATATGATATAGATCAGAAAGAGGCCAGATGCCCAACCCTATATCATGTGTCTCGTGTGTTTCCTCTGTCGTGCTTATGGGAAGGGAGACGGGTTCTCTACAGCTTCTTGCGCCTCTACTGCTGACGGGAGGGAAGGGAGCGGATCTGGTGATCCGTGGTAATGTAGTTCTCAACATGACGCAGTTTACTGAAGCATCATCGTTCCACCCCTCTTCCCCTGTGCTTCGTTTTCCAGGGTGCAATCCTTGATTGTAGGGTCGAGCGGCGGCGACGCTTGTGGCGTCGTGTTCCTCTTTGGAGGCATCGCTTTGGAAGCTCGCGATTTGCCTAGGTTTGGATTTGGTGTTTGTCTCGGCAGTGAGTGTTGTGCCGTTTTGATGTCTCAATCCACCGGAGAGTTGAGTTGTATGGTGTCGACGTGTTGATGTTTCAATCCAACCGTCTGTTGTTTGTTGTTTTGTTTGGTCGAGACCACTTCTCCTTTAATTAATATAATCGGTAGCTCTCCTGCCTGATTTATTTCAAAAAAAATTATTACGACATAATTTTGTAGCAAATTTTATTAGAGACACAAATATAAATATTTTTATTGCAAATATGTTCGAAGCTAAGCTAATTTGACTTGTACAAAACCCATAATTACATGTTTTGTGGATAGAGAGAGTACTATAGAACAGATTCCAGATTAATTATGTCATGCTTATTTTGTATCCTCGGCAAGGTAAGCGTCTCCGGGATGCCAGGCTCCACGGCGCCATATGTACAGGAAATTTAGGGCTTTATCATAAGGGGCCAACATAGGCTAGCCAATATCAGCTCACAGCAAAAGCTTGAGAGGTGTGGATCATGCACGTTAGCACGTATATGCATAGAATGGTCTGAGGTTTGCACTCTCCAAGCACCAGGTCATTCTAGAGTTCAAATTAAGAATGAGTAGGCAATGTATGGGTACCTAACTCAAAACTCCAACACCCTGCTCATTTTTCTGTTGGTTCTTCAAAGGATTTAATAGTCTGTTTTGGTTGGTAAACTCTACTAGGAAGCGACATGGTTCAGATGTTTCCACAAGGGGATCTATAGGAAGGAATCATCTTGCTATTCAAAGGGTGTGTTTGGTTTGACTTTTGGCTTTGACTTTTGCCCCCTAAAAGCCAAAAGCCAACCAAAGGGTTGGATCCAGGAAGCAGCTTTTTCTAAAAGACGACTTTCTCGTAGTGGAAATCTGAAAGCACCCCTGGACCTGCTTTTAGTGGCTTTCTGTGAAAACATATATCGAAGAATTTTTAATGACTTTTAGTGGTTTCCACCAAACGGTTTTTAGCTTTTTAATAGCTTACAGCCTACAGCAGCTTTTTCCACAGCTCACAGCCCACAGCAACTTTTTTCACAGCCACAGCCCAACCAAACAGACCCAAAATTGAATAATAAAATAATTTCTTCCACATGGATCCTCTCGTGATCATTGGTCACGAAACCAGCCCTTTGTCTTTAGGAAAGATATGATTTTAATCTCTAGGACTTGAACATTTTGATTTCCATGGAGAAAGTGTGAGACTATTGATTTTGTTACCTCATTTACTTGGGCCTTCTATGGACTCATATAACTAATAGTTACCTACTAATAATTAGCTCCTTCGAATACAGAGGGGTCCAGTCCAATTTATAGTATAGCTATTTGTTAACTGACTATTCAACTAACAATTATATCACTAGTTGGGCCAAATTAGCTAAAATTAGCTATGAGCCAGCTAGCTATTAGTAGCTAATGGATCCTTGCAGGACCTTAGTCATATCAACATTGTCATATATTCTTTCCTCAAGTATAATTCACTTGTTACCCAAAGATCAGCATCCAGTCAATCTACATGGAATTGTGGAAAGTCAGACATGTAAGGAATTGTGGCTTATTTAGAAACGATGTGCTTGTGAAGATATAGATGTCAAGTATAACATTCTGCATTGCACACTGTTCATATTCAGCCATGCCAATTCAGTGATTCACACCACTTTTTTAATGGCATGATCACTTCATATTCACTGTGTGAGCTCTACAGCTTCATTGATCATTCATTTCATAGGACACTTATTTCAAACTAATTTTCCAGGCTGGATTTATTAGTTTTAACATGCTGATTGAATGAGTGTTATCCCCAACCCCAATATCCCCATAGTTTTACTAGTATGCATAGTTACCACTGAAATGCCTAATTATTAAAAAAAATCAGCAGTGAAGCCAACAAAGTTTGTGAATCCGAGTTCTTTGCATCCTAAAAAAAACAGAAAGAAAAGCACCCAACAGAATCAAACCGCTGAGGACAAGGGATACAGTGCCTTTGTTCCAATGTAGAGTTGATCAGTTGAGGCAGAATCATCATGCCTCTGTTCTTGCTCCATAAGCTTCCAGTACT
Organism: Zea mays; assembly: GCF_902167145.1. NCBI lineage: Eukaryota > Viridiplantae > Streptophyta > Magnoliopsida > Poales > Poaceae > Zea > Zea mays. Next base: position 75,310,438 of record NC_050099.1, read on the forward strand.
TGAGGAATCTCTTCCTGGTGCTTATCAACGTACCTTTCCTTGAACTTCTTTTCCGGCATTGTCAGATGGCTCATCCTGATGCCTTTTTTGATGACACCACGGGACGCCAGTATATGAAGCACCCTGTACCTCGGCAGTACCCGCTTCTCGTGGCTGAAGGAAAGAATAGTCGGGTACGACGACAGAACATCAGGGTTCCAGCCAAGCTTTTCAGCAATGAACTGCATGCGTTTCTTGACCTTGTCCTCGGACACCGTCATGAAGTAGGGGTGCCTGACAAATGCCCGCCTGACCTGCTCCTCGGTCCACCCCAGACTGACATAATTCTCCACCCTGCGATCCCATTTGGACTGGTACATTCTGGCGAACACCCCAAAGGCGTAGGGGAAGGCGCCAGACTTTGGACTCACCCCGAGGTCCTTCATGGCGGTCAAGCCCTCATCAAAGCGGGTAGACCTGTGCACAAGAGCCCTGGGGTGGGTGGTGAGGAGCTTGACGAGAACCTCCTCAGTGACGCCGTGTTCGCGGAGCACCTGGAGCTTGGGAAGCAGGACGATCTCGAGGTTGTCGTAGATGAGCTCCATGGACTGCTTGACGGCGGCGAGCACGTTCTCTTCGGTGCCGAGAAGGTCCTTGAGGAGGCTGAGGTTGGGGCGCAGGCGAGTCTCGATCCCCGCGAGGAGGAAGCGGTGGGGGCTCGCGAGGAGGAAGCGGCGCAACTCGGCGGAGGAGAGGCCGAGCTCGCGGAGGTAGAAGTTCAACTTAGCGCCGAGTGTGACCGAGGAAAGGACCGCGGGGTACGCGGAGACGAGACGCGCGACGGAGGCGGGGGGCATGCCGAGCGTGTCGCGGAGGAGCGCGACCACGGCGTGCGCGTTCTTGGTGGAGCGGAGGTGCACGCGCTCGGCCGCCTTCGCGGCGTCGGCTTCTTCGAGGCCGCAGGAGTGGCGAAGGAAGTGGACCGTCAAGGAAGCGCCGTTGCTTCCTCCGGTCCCACGCTCCGCGGAGGCGACGGCGAGGGCGGAGGGGACGCGGGAGATCGGGGCCGTGCCGCCTACAAGCTGTTCGACGAAATGTCGGACAGACGCGGAGGAGCCGGCAGCAAGCCCGCCCTCGTTCGAGACGCGGCCAAGGAGCCGGCGGAAGAAGGACCCGGCCTCGGGGAGGCTGCGGCGGAGCATCTGGCAGCGGCGAGGAAGAGTGGGGGGGGGGGGGGGGGGGGGGGGGATTGCCCGGTTCTGTGCTCAGCCCCTCACTCCGGCGGCGAGAGTGGGAGTCGAGGGTGGGTGAGGGTTTTTTTGGACGGTGCGGTACAGTCGCAAGGCAGGGGTGAGAGATGCAAATCATTCGAAAATACTGGGCCTTGGCGTGCTTAGAAGCGGGCCCATGCAGGACAAATGCTCACTCGGCTATTTTGTAAAACGCAACCAACCAAATTATCTCTACATCTGTAAACTCCACTAAAAGCTAGTTTAGCAACTCTACTATCTAAATAACATTATCATTTTCTTAAAAGAAAAATAAAAATTCCTTGAAAAAAATAGGATTACCAAACTAGTTCTAAATCCATTAAAAAAATGTGCCTAAAGTTGTCATACCATCAAAATCATAAATTCATATCACTGAATAACTCTTCTCCTTACTCATCCAAATCTAGTGACCAATATCCCTCGTCCCCTCATTTGAAAAGTGTTCATACTTCCGGCCTCATGTTTCTTGCTGTTTTATTAATTCACTAGGAACGTGCCCGTGCGATGCCACGGAACACAAATTGTGACCCTCCAATGGACTTGGGGCTCTGGCGACGGGCGACGTGAGTACAATAAATTTGTGTTCCGTGGCATCGCACGGGCACGTTGCAACGACATACAAAATGTTCAACAAAATGTTAGTGCACAATGATTATATAGAAACAAACACCACGTGGTTGGGACTACTACTCGACGACAATGCTAATGTGACCTTTATCAAGCATGTGTGGGCCTAGGGTAAGGTAGTCATATTCCATTGCAACATACATTTAAAGGTTTCTTAAGTTCCTTATCAGTTTTCATGAGTTCGTCTCCTCGACAGTGGATCCAAATTGCAGGTCTACTATCAAGTAAGAAGTTGAGCTCTAAAGCTGCATAGTATGGATAAAGTTGTTCAAATGCAGGAATCAAACAGAAATATGGAGTCTATACACAACCCAAGCAGTGGAGGTTGAGGGAGAGAGCTGATCGAATCGAATGCCATAGACAAACAGATATGGGTGGTTGCATGTTGCCAATGGGTGCTTGTTGCCAAGCGTGGTGTGGAGCTTGATGATCATCTCAAAAATTCTCACAAATAAAGGAAAAAACATAACCCTATAAATGTCAAGAGACAAGGCTTATAACAAAAAAGAGTGTGCCTTCACAACAGTCTCACTTAACCAAGAGATGAACCCATATTTATTGAGGTAGCCAGCCATTGCTATATGTGCCGCAGACCATGTAAGTGTATCACACGCCACAGACTCTGCCAAACACTCTTTCCATGTGACAACCCTTGACATTAATAGGACCGCTAGGCCAAGAATTGTTGCAGACATCGCATCCACATTGAGCATTCCTACAAAGATCCAGAGACCAAGCTAGTGTCATGCAGAGCAAGGGTCATGCAGAGCAAGAATATGAACATTAAAAAGACATCACATGGTTCATCTATTCATAATAGAGCGCTATAAAGTAGTTATGCAAGAAAGGTATAAATAATTTTAACCATCAGGATTCAAGGCATAAAGAACAGTGACCACGCCAGACATGATATAGTATAGAAACACAAAATGTGACCCCCTCATAATGCCAAAACTACTTTATATCAAGATAATTATGTTTTAGCTACAACCACTGTCTATTAGAATTTAGCAAAACAATTACACAAGATATTCTCCATCGTTATCTACTGCATAATACAATATAACTTGTTATAAAAAATATTTGCAGTTAACAACCATATTGTTTAGCTACCCTGCAAATGGTTAGTTGCGAAACTGCTTAGCTACCTTGCAAAAACAGATCAACCAGTACAGAAATAGATCTGAATATGGAGAGCCAAATAGCAGGAAAGGAAGAGAGATAAGGAGTGCACATGCTTGGTGGGTGCTCTTCGCCTCGCTGGATGCCACTCAGCTTCTCCGTCGTTCCCACACCTGCAAGAAGCAGCACCTGGAGGAGCTCCGCGGGCACGGCGAGCGTAGGCGGAATACTACGACCACCGCAGCCACACAGTCGGAGGATGACACATCGGCGTCGCTGTCCGTGGGAGCTGGCGTCGGCGAGCTCGCGCAGTTGTGGCTCCGGTGCAGGATCTCGAACCGCGAGTCGACACGATAGCCCCACGCCAGCAAGCAGCGGCAACTGGAGGAGCTCCGCGGGAGCATAGGCCTGCGCCGCGCTCGCCCGGCCTGCACGCCGAGGCTGGCACGCTCGCCCGTCACCTCGCCGCCGCCCGCCGCATCCAAGTGCTGCGCTCGCCTCTGCTCTCAGTAGATGTACGGGGCATGGGATGGTAATTTATCTTCTTTTGGGCTTATCTTCTCCAATCGTGTGCGCTGAAGTCCGCGGTGATGATGATGTTGGGTGTGGGGCAGGCACGAAAAACGGGGGTTGTTCCACACGACGCGTGATGAGGACGGAGGTGCGAAGCACGGGGTTATTGCATACTTCACGGGATAAGGACGGAGGAGGAGGCGACGGCGGGATGGGGATGCGGCTCGCGCACATGGCGAGGCTGAAGACCTGACGCCGGTGTCATTGCTCCGCCTAGCCACCAGGTTCGGCATCTTGCTGCTGAAGTTGAGGAAGCCCGAGGCCCAGCGGCAGGCGAGAGTTGGGGCTATTCAGGCGGTAAGGCAGCCGGCGGTGGCGAGTCGGTTCCGTGTTGAGGTATTCAGAGAAGCTTCTGGTCGCCTCCCATGTGAGGATGGGGCAGGTACCTCCGCCTGTATTTGGATGGCGAGCGGAGGCGGCGGATCCGGCGCCTGCCTCGCGCATGGCTGTTGGGCGACGTGGATGAGGACCGGAAGGCGCGGATCCGACGGAGGCGGTGCGTATGGCTGTTCGCCGTTCGGGGATGAGGACCGGCGGTGGATCCGGCGTGAGGCAGGTGAGATGCGGGGACGCGTTGATGGATGGCATCGGCCATCGGCAATCGCACGGTGGGGATGGAGTGGGGGCATGGTTGTGCCAAGTCTACACTATCGTCTTAAGGAATAGTAGAGATTGAGGCATAATTTGACTTAATTTTTTTTGGAAGGCGGAGGCAAATTTTGATTGAATCTATATAATCATTGGGACAAGATTATAGTATCTTATTTAATGTGAATTATGGATTTGAGTGATCTAGGAGGTTTAATCCGCGACGTGTCATAGTATTACATTATGTCCAAAAACAAATGATGGCGATTGGTATGTTATTAGTGTTCCCTCTCAGTCAAAATGTTTTTTTAAATGGGCACATGAAGTGTTGTTTTATTCTGTATTACTATATAATCCACTAGTTTAACCTTTATAAAACTTACCCAACCAAATCTCTCCAGACTCATAAACTGCACTAAATCCAACAAATAAATTACACCTAAACTTAACACACCATCAAAACCAGTGGTTTAGATCGCTAAATAACCTTATCTCTCTTACTTAAATCCAATGTACAATATTATTTAAACAATAATAACTCTTGTGCACGTCAGCCTTCCTAGCCCAACAATGTCAACATAACAGGAACATTCCGCCACGGGCTCAAGCCGACAAATGGGATGGAGAACATGTCTGTCCAAAAGATACGTGTGGCGAACGATGGGAAAGAGATCTTAGTCATCGCTGCACTTATAGCTCCATGTTATATATGTTTAAGACTAGAACACTAGGCCCACTTGTCGAGGTCCAGCTCTCTTGTAACGTGCTTCCCTTGTACTATAAAAGGGGTGGCACATGCGAAGCAAGGGGACATTCACTAAAAGACTCCCTGAGACGTAAGCTATCTCAAGCTATCAGTAGTACAACTCACAATGGAGTAGGGTATTACACTTCGGTGGTCCAAACCACTCTAAATTCGTGTGTGTTCTTGTGTTCATTCTTCTCTACAGGATAACCTCAAGCCCCCTCCTCATCTTAGGATAAGGGCGGGTGCTATCCGCCATCTAGATAGAGATTATGTAACACCACGTCCACTCCCGGATCGGTGGTACTTACTCCCGACAGTTTTCTAGGATCATATATTGTCCACACAGACCAACACGACCCTTTTATGCGTACTTTGTCCTCACTCATGCGCACCCGAGAAAACATTCCGGACGGTCACCCATCCCAAATTGCTCCAAGCCAAGCACGCTTAACTTGGAGGTCCTTACAAGATAGGCTTCTGAAAAAGAAGATGCACCTCGTTGGTATGTATACTCTATTAATTCTATTAAGCCTTGGACTAGGATATAACCATTCCAGGGGCCAAGATATCACAATCCACCCCCTTAGAAGACCGACATCCTCGTCGGTCAACCCCAATCCAGGAACCTCCCCTCTTGACCATGTCTGTATGTCTAGTGTCATCATATGTCATGCCATGTGACCACTCCGGGCCCACATGCGCCATGCACCATATACCCGAACCCCTAACCCACACATGTCTGTGAAACCACGAGGGTTGGCTCTGATACCACTTGTAACACCCCATTCCACTCCCGGACCGACGATACTTACTTCTGGCAGCTTTCTAGGATCATATATTGTTCCCACAGACCAACACAAGGCTATTGTGCGCACTTTGTCCTCACTCATGCGCACCCGAGAAAACTTTCCGATCGGTCACCCATCCCAAATTGCTCCAAGCCAAGCATGCTTAACTTGAAGGTTCTTACGAGACAGGCTTCCGAAAAAGAAGATGCACCTCGTTGGTATGGATACTCTATTAATTATATTAAACTTTAGGCCAGGATATCACCATCCCAAGGGCCAGGATATCACAGATTACCTCCGACACATCCCATGGCAAAGTCATTTGTCATGGCAGTCAAAAGTGTGGCTCAAACTTGGTACTCATCTCTTTAGCCAAGGACCATCACTTCATGACAGAAGCTTAAGGATATGCTTCTCATTAGCTTCCAAGGTTTCCAGACCAAGCCAATCACTACTCAAGTCCTCTTTCAATGCACTCAAGAGCAGGACAAGTACCTTCAAGCCTATGTGTAAAGGTTCCTTAGCCTAAAGGCTCAGGCACCAACTGTGCAAGACGACCATCGTCACAGAGGCAATGATCAAATGGCTTTATCCAGGCCCAGTAGCTCAGTACTTTGCTAGGAAACCCCCTCACTCTCTGGAGAAGCTACTACATAAAATGGATGAGTACATAAGGGCAGATAATGATTTTTGATAAAGAAGGGAGGAAGTGCTAAAGTATGCAGAAACCGCCTGGGCTTCATAGGAAAATTCCACCCAAGATATGTCCAAAGCATACATAAACCAGTTCAAAATGAGGATAAAACCGCTCAGTCTTAGGGGCAATAAAGTCAACAGCAACAATCAAGTACTAAGCAACAATCCTCCTAAAGCAACTTTCGCCCGCCAGCCCCGTGAGGGGGAAGAGGAGGCTGGAGTTTTGGAGGTAGATTCAATGCACAACCAAGGAAAATGTACACCGTGTTTTGTGGAGAATATAAAGGCCACACAATAAGGACCTACCAAATAACTATCTAGAAGCAAATAGAGCTCGCTGCTACATCAGCTCGAACATCCTAGCCTAAGGAGGTGTTTAGTACATCTTTGTACTACTCACCCTACATCACACAATATGTCCAACCTAGGTCCCCAAGCCATAACAGCATTCAGCCTCAAATGCTTTGAGTAATCCTATACACAGTGGTTGGTCGCCATCTACTTCCTTTATCCTAGGTCCACCACCATATGATCAAGTCCATGTTGCCATCCCAAATTCCCAGTGCAGGACATGCAACAGCACGATAGAAGGGAGCCTTTCGAAGCACACAGCGTCCACAACATGCTTTTGGAAACGAAGCATATATACTAACGCTTGAGGGGCTGGGTCATTAATATCGAAGCTACCACCAAAGGCATTTTTGCATATCTTTGCAATTTCCTTTCCTTCTCATTACGAAGATGCATATTTCTATTAAACTCGCAAATGTAATAATGTGTGCTTGAACATTCGAGTGCAATGAAAAAGCTATTGTAAATTTGAGGACATTCGTATGAAAGGTGTAAAAAAGACTTCGAAGTCGTTCCTAAGGGAATGCAGAGTCAAAGATTTTAACACTGAAGTAAAGGTGTAAAAAAGACTCCAAAGTCGTTTATAAGGGAATGCAGAGTCAAAGATTTTAACACCAAAGTAAAGGTGTAAAAAGACTCCAAAGTCATTCCTAAGGGAATGCAGAGTAAAAGATTTTAACACCAAAGTAAAAGTGTAAAAGGACTCCAAAGTCGTTCCTAAGGGGATGTGGAGTCAAATATTTTAACACCAAAGTAAAGGTGTAGAAAAGGCTCAGAAGTTGTTCCTAAGGGAATGCAGAGTCAAATATTTTAACACCGAAGTAAAGGTGTAAAAATACTCTAAATTCGTTCCTAAGGGAATGCAGGGTTAGAAACAAAAATACATGCTAAGGGTTAAGAAGACCACAAAGAAATTCCTAACAGAACGATTACGAAGTTTTGTCAAAGCCTTAGGCTTCGTTGTTTTCAAACCACTTCAAATCATCAAGCATAATAACGAAGATCAGTGCCTTTGTTATGTGTGAAAAGAAGGGAAGGTGTTTTTCACCTCTAGCTCAAAACATGTGAGATTTTGATTTCACACATAACAAAGGCAAAAATAGCAAACCAAGTAAGTGTCTTATATTACATCCAATGTTATAATCAAAGAGTTTGTGATTTCAGTTTCATTTTGTTCCAATCACTTCATAAATATCCCTGCAAATCTTCATCACAAGCTGATCCAGGGTCTTATATGCTGCCTCAGTAGCGATAGCTTCAGGATCCACGTCGGATTGATTAACTTCGACCATGGCCTGCGAAGGGGAAGCTTTCAAGCAAAAATACAAACAAAAAAGTCACTAATACACACATGTAAAATAGATAAAAAACAATGAAACAAAACAACTTCGCACACCTTCGGACTCCTTCGATTGCAGAGCTTTCCTAATGGTCGCAGCCCTCTCAGCTACCCTTTGTGCCTACAACAAAGTAGATGTTAATTACACATTTCTTTAAAAAGATTGAGTGCAAAGTAAGAATCAAGTAGTGAATATGAACCTTCTTCCTATTCTTTTTAGACTCTTCAATAGCAATATCTTTCCCTCCCTTGGTTCATACATCGAGTAAGAATTTTTTGCGCCACTCCGAAGCTTTAGAGATGACCTTTTTACGTTTCTCAAAAGATATCTTGAAGTTAGGGCATGTGCAAGCCTTCATATGCTCACAGCCAACCCCTAATAATGTTGAAGCAGTGCTTCGGGCTCCTACCCAGACACAGTAGTCTTCCCGAGTTGAGAGCACACCTTTGAAGGCCCCCACTTCACCATAAATCCACCTCATTGCCCCCATTATATCACCATCAACAAAATTCTTCTCTCAAGACCTTTCTGCAACAGAGGAGATGGTACATTCTAATTGTTCGCTATATCTAGTAGCCACATAGAAGCAGTCATCTTTCAAGCTTTGGAAGTTCCCAATAAGTTTACTCAAGTGATCCTTCTTAGCTATAGCATCCTCCTTTTTAACCTTTTCAAGTTCAAAGCTGACCTTCGCTTCAGCAACTTCCTTTCTCAGCTTTTTGATTTCTACTTTGTAAGCTTGTTTTTGTTGTTTTATTTCATCTTTGAACGCAATAAGGCACTCACCTTGTTGTGAGTTCAGTGTTTCAAGCTCTGAGATTTTGGCATTCATAGTCCCTTTAAGCTCCATGGCCTCATTCTTCTCCTCAGTTAACTTCTAGACTTCGCTTTGACTATCAACAAAGACTTTCTCTAGAACTTTAAGCATCCTTTATTTTTCATTGTAGTCAAAATAAAGATCAGATACCTCTAACCAAAGCTTTAGGATTTCCTTATGGGCAGCTTCGCCTTGATATTTTTTGGTTTCTTAATGCCTTGCTTAGTATCAGCCCCTGCAAAGCCAAAAAGAAAATAAGAATTAAGTCATAGAATGATCTAACAAATCTGAAGCAGTAAGAACACCTCAAGCTATACCTTTAAGTGTGTATAGGCAAGGTACTTAGAAAAGTCTTTAAAGGGCATAGTCGATAACACAACTTCGAGATTGGGAAAGCCTATGTTTTTTGGCTATCTGGGTAGCAATACAAATTGTTGTCCAGCCCTCCTCCGAAGATTGTTGATCCCGAAGGATACCCCAACTGTTCAGCAAATCCAAGGGCTTCGACCATTTCCTTCGCACCCATTACTTTCCCAGTTGAATGGTGAACTCTGTATCGTTGGCCCCCAAATCCTGGTCAAAAGGACCTTCTCCCAAAGACACATCACCTTCTATAACTTTTTAGCTTCTTCAGTTTCCATGGCACCTTTGCCCTTCTCATCTGCTAGTGCAGGTCTTGCAGATTAAACCTTCTCCTCAGCTGCTTTGGTGGGTGAAAGTGTTGCCGCTGGGGACGCCATAAATAGCTCTATAGTGCTTGGTGTTGTTGCCACTATGGGGCAGCGCGCTATCCTTCGCCACCACAGTCATTGTGGCAATTGTCCCCTTTAGAGCCTTTGCCTCAGCCTCGTCTTCATCGTTTTCATCCTCATCATAACAAAATAACACACTCATCACTAAAGTTATGCGTTCATCCTTCTTCATAGTGCCTGGAGAGAATCTCGAAGTTGAAGCCTCCTTCGGCTTAGAGACAATCTTCGCCAGAGGAGCTTCTTCGAGAATGGATAATTCAACAACATCCTCATCCTCGAAGTTAGTCTGCAAATGTCACACCCAGATTTAAGGACAAATCCAGATGCATCTCATATGTGTGCCAAGATCAAGTTCCACACATACAATGACTCAGTGTATAGAGACAAATGTCATAATCTTTATTACATAATGAGAATGTCTTACAAAATAACTGATAATAAAATAAGTCGAACTAAGATAACTATCTCCACTACATGATTGACTGGGAGACAATGCCTAGATCTATACACTGAGTCATTGTATATGTGGATCTTTACTTGGTGCATATATGAAACACACTCGGGTTCGCCCTTAAATCCGAGTGTGACATCTTGTCTTGTCGTGTCTACAGGACTCAAGAGCAGATTGCAAATCCTCATAGAGTGCACACTTCGCAAGTGCAGAGACACTCATTGAGCTAGCCTTCTCAAGCAAGGCTATCCTAGTGTCTCTCTCTGCTAGCTTAGTCTACAAGCTAGGACAAGCAGTGCATGCACCTAACAAGCTAGACCTAGATCTCAACTAATCATGCTCATCTAGCAAGGTGCCGTACTTGGTTTACAAAGTGGTGATGTTCAACATGTGAAGAGCACACTCATCACATTCAGTCTTGTCGGGCACCATGAATGAAGCTCAAGCATACTCAACTTCCCTATGCGCACTCTCGTACTTGGATTTAAACTCTCTCCTCTCATGAGTAGCCTTCCTAAGCAACTTATTCGGACTCGCCAATGCAGTGTTTACCTCTTCTACCTCAGCGACGAGATTATCAGCAGAAGGTAGTACCTTAGAAGTAGTGTCATTGTCGATGTCCTGGCCGTCGCCGTCCATCACATCATCACCAAGCTCCATGGTGCAAAGACCGCCTGTGGTGTCAGTGAGGAAGAAGAGTCCGTTTAGCTTGTCCTCGACTCGCCTGTCAGACTCCTCGTAGCTCGGGGAAGATGATGCATCGTCGGAGTCGTGGTTGAGGTCGCTGAGGGAGGCGAGGAAGGCACGCTCCTTGATCTTGGGCTTCTGGAGGTACTTCTTCTTGAGAGCCTCCTTGTCTATCACACTCAGTTTTAGGGGCAAAACCGAATGCGTAGCATATGTGTGCTAGGATCCATTTCCCACACATATGTTGACGTCACAAGTGTAATATATCAAAAGACAATGCAATAAAGGCGTAAAAGAGAGTATAATAACTTTATTACATCATCCAGACTTAAAAGTCTTAACAGTATCATAATCCAAGTACAGTGGAAATAACATGGGCAATCTCCCACAGGAAGATGACCGGAGCATCGCTAGACTCAGTACTCATCATCACCATCGTCACAGTCTTCCTCATCAGCTTCTGATAAAAAATTTAGCAAGGGGTGAGCTCACTTATGGTGGGGGCTCAGCAAGTGGGAGGAATTATGCAAGGTTAACAAGGTTGGCTAAGGTTAAGCGGTAAGCATTTTAGTTGGTCAATATTTTATTAATAACGCCTAACTTACTAGTTGTAAGTGTATCCCAAATTCCTAATTAATCATAAGCATATGATTATATCTCAAAGCACTTAAGTGAAACCACTTAAGCAAACCCATTTAAAAATCATCAGATCACGATTTATTCTCCATCTTTAAGTTCAATTATCATGTGAGGGTCCAGGTTGTTCTTAACCGTGAGCACAACTGACAAATCAGTTTTACGTTATGCAGAGGTGGTACAACTTTACCCACAAGCCATGTATCCCCTCTAGCTTGGGTTGTACGGACCCTTAAACACTGCCGAGGTGAATGGCTAGGGATCCATTATGAGCCTTTCACAAAATATCCTTAATACAAAGCCACCCGCTAAGGTTTCTACATCAGTATTGGTGACCCTCTAGGCGAGTTAACTTAGCCAAGACTACCACCCCATGTTAACATGAGCTGCCACCAAACCACTATCGCCCCCTCTTGCCCATCTTTCAGGTAGGGTTGCTAAGCACTAAGTCTATAAAGCTATTTACCAAAGTTATAGCCATGATAGAACTCGTGGTTGCACTGTTTTCCTAGGTGGTCACTCCATGTTCTGTTTAATACAACATGATCTTGTTTAACCATCGGGTTATCATCATAATACAGATTTCATTTTCGGAGCAATAGTATCATCAAAGAGTGACATCATACCATGTGAATGGTTACCCACACCTGTTTGGTTACCTGTATGTGGCATACGTGGGCTACACGAGTAGATGCAAAATAATTCATTTTATAGCTATTTTCCTGCATCCGCCGGTATTCCCAAAGCGCGAGTACGCGGCTAGCCAGGATCACGCCCGCCCGGCTTCGTGCGGCCGGCCAACCAATCAACCCGACAATGATCAAGTTGAGCAGTAGCACAATTACTAAGCATATATTTATCCCAGGTTAATCAAGGAATATGATTGGTATTTCTAGATAATCTTATTTAGGCAAAACCCATCAAATTTATGCAAATATCCAAAAGTAAATATTATTGTATGCATTATTTGGGTACAATCAGGAATGCAGAGGGAGAATCCACTTGCCTTGGTCAAAGGTGTCCTGTGGATCGTCTTCAAACGTATTTTGGTCTTCTACCATGAAATCAGCTTCTAATATAGATTCACATATCATACATACAAAAAGAAAACATACACCAAATAAATAAACATACATCATTACATGAATAGGCATATACCATTACATGAATAGACATATACTGAACAAACCATACTTATAAAAAGAAGATGTCTAGAATAAAACCTAATTCATAACCCTAGTATATGTCTACTCATATTGACATCCATCTCATTCGCTATGACATAAAATATTAATTCTACTTTAGGTAGTCACTAGTGAAAGCTATATGGCAATTCGACTATGAAAGTACTTTATATAACATAACTTAGATGTAGTGATTTAACCAACTCTACGAAAATAGATTAATTATTAATTAATTATTTCTACCATAAACATGTGTCTACTTTTAGTTTTATCTTTTCTTTCTAAAAGAAAATTACATCATGTTAACTAGAGGTAAAATAACTCTAGTAATAAATTAAACCACCAATTTAACTATACTATTTGTTGGGGGCCTTCGTCTTCCGAAGGTCCTCAAAAACATGATTTAACAATGTTTCCCGAGTGTAATATATGAACAGGTGCCTTCGGACTCGGATTAGAACCACACAGTGTGAAAAACATGAACAATACGAAGGTTGACGCAGCGCCGAAGCTACGTGCAAGGGAGCTTCGGCATAACGGCAGAAAATGGAACCGACTTAAAAGGGAAAAGGCTATTTAGACCTCGGTGGATTACCTTAAAGTCATTAGCAAATGTAAAGGGCATGGATGTAATTTTACACGGGCTATATCCCGTGCCTATAAATAGATGAACAGTACCCCCGTACTGTTCACGCTGACTTGTATTCATTCTTGTGTCACGCTTGTACTTTTTTGCCTTCTGTCAAGCCGAAGGTACTTTTATAATTCAATATTATTCCTGTCTTTCCATGATTATATAAAATAAATCAATAATGTTACATGATTATGTATATTGTTTTCTATATTTCATATGTTTCCTCTTTCATTTAACATACACTACGATGATGAAGGTATGTCCTTCATGATCTTCGTCCGAAGATCATTATATCCTAGGGGAAATAATGTTCCGAAGGACGAAGGGCTTTATCATTTAACATCTTGTGTTGCCTTGTTCTTAATTAATAGCATTTGAGAACAAGTTCCCAACACTATTAAATCATCGTGGTCATGGGTACTACTTATATTATCTCAGTGTTAATAGAGACTCTATTATTTATTTTGTAGATCTAAATTAAGTATATGAACCTATGAGCACAAACCTCTCGACTAAACTCTAAAATTCATTATAAGCACAATTAACTGTAAAATTACTCATCTAGTATTTTTGTCAATAATATGTGGTCTACCAAATCTTGTCATTCTTCATTCTAAACATAAATTCTAAAATAATCGTACACAAATTAACATACACAATGTGACAGATAAAAGGACATCCATCCATCACATACACTGAATATTGATCGTTCAACATCCACATGATCTCCAAATCACAGTATATACAAATTTAAACAAAACATTACAAAATCATGAACTAAATCAAACATGATTTTGAAAATTTAATTAAATTTGTGTCGTCTTCAACATTGCTCGTGGGGCCATGCGCAGTGATGAAATCGAAGAATAGGGAGGTCGGCTGGGGTGCAGGGCGTGACCGAGGACAAGCAGGGCGCGTGGCCAAGAACAGGGCGCGGTCATGGCAAGCTCCGACGGTGGCGTTGTCAGGCTTCGGTGGGTGTTGGGGGCCTTCCTCTTTCAAAGGTCCTCAAAAACACAACTAACCATTTGTTTCTAGTATAATGTTGATTATTACAGGAGCTTCGTCATAAACAAAGATACATGATGAAAGTTGTTAGAGGTCTTCTCCTCCGCCAAAGGTCCTCGAGATGAAGATACTATCTGACAGTTATAACAACAATTGCCGAAGTTACCATCGAAGATCAATAACATCGGCTTAAAGTGATGACGAAGGTTAAACATGGTGCCGGGTCAAGGAAGAAAAGACTAGTCAATCCCTGATAGTTTATGTTATGATCATGTGTGTGTATTAGGGTTATAAATGTAATTTTACCCGGGCTACGTCCCGTGCTTATAAATAGGTGAACAGCACCCCCGTACTATTCACGTTGGATTGTAATTGCTCTCGCATCAACACCTTCGAACAAGCCAAAGGTATCAATGTAATATATTTTCTGTTAAAGTTCATATGTATATCATGAAATACATATTTGTACGAATGATTAGATTACATATATCATCTACATGGATTATTATAAATCACGAAGGCATGTCCTTCATGACCTTCATCTAAAGATCTATTCTATCCAGGAGGAGATAATGCTTCGGAGGACAAAGGTCCTTAGTCTTTAACAATTGTGTTACCTTGCTCTTGATTCACAATATTTGAGAACAAGTGGACAACATTGGCGCCCACCTCCGGTGAACTCAAACGACCACCTTCGGTAACATCTCAAGCATTTACCTTCGCCATGCCACCGAAGAAGGCAACAACGCCAGGGGCTGCCCTTTAGCCGCTGGACATCAACCAAGAGGCTCTCTCTCTGAGAGAAGCCCAAAGCTAGAAAAGGAAGGCCACCAGGCCAACACCGCAGGAGGAGGAGCTAGACCAAGAAATCAGAGATTAGAAGCCATACACCAGCAAGTGCAGAGAAAGAGAGAGAAAATGCTTCGGCTAGCTGACCTGCAGGGGAAGATTGACGAAGCTGCTGAAGAAATGTGTCATATCACGCAAGACGACCAAGGACAAAGGCCTCAACAGAGAGAGCTTCGTCAAGAAAGTCCAATCAATGATGATGAATGGTATGATGACTTTCACCATGGAAACTTTGCTTTTGATGATGCTTCTCCTCTAGCAGCAGAACTGCAAGCTACCCCATGGCCACCATCCTACAAGCCACCGCAACTTCCCATGTATGATGGTCATTCTGATCCAAAGCAGTTCCTTATGAGCTACGAGGCAACCATATCATCATATGGTGGCAACACAGCTGTCATGGCAAAATCCTTCGTCATGGCAGTCAGGAGTGTGGCTCAGACATGGTATTCTTCTCTTCGCCCGGGAACGATCACGTCATGGCAAAAGCTGAAGGACGTGCTGGTAACCAGCTTTTAGGGTTTCTAGACCAAGCCAGTAACTGCCCAATCCTTGTTTTAGTGTACGCAGGACCATGAGGAATACTTGCAAGCATATGTCCGAAGGTTTCTGCGACTCAGGGCCCAGGCACCAATGGTGCCAAATGAGATTGTCATCGAAGCTATGATGAAAGGGCTCCAACCAGGACCGACGACACAATATTTTGCCAGGAAGCCACCACAAACTTTGGAAAAGCTTCTGCAGACGATGGACGAGTACATCAGAGCCAATAATGACTTTCGGCAGAGAAGGGAAGAGGCCTACAGATACTACGAGATGACTAGGGGCTTCGGAGGAAGGCTCCACCCTAGGCATGTCAGAACAATCCATAATACCAGCTCAAGCGATGATAGGGGAAACCATGCTCAAGGCCATCAGCAAAGCTCCCATTCTTCAGGGACGCAACAAAGTTCTTACAGGCTACCAGCTCCGAGAGCCAGAGGAGGAAGAAGCTTCGGAGGAAGGTTCGATTCCCAACCCAGAAGGTTATTCTGTCTATTCTGTGGGGAAGATAAGGGACATACAAAAAGGACGTGCCAAGTCACGATCTAGAAGCAAAAAGAAATAGCTGAAGCCAAAGCACAGCAAAATTAGCCGAAGCAGGTCCTGCACACTGCTTCGTGCTATTCTCCATACATTCCTGAGTATGTGGGTAACCAGCGGCCCACAACATCAGTTGCTTCGGCAAGTCACTCTCAAGCTGCATGGGCTCCGCTACCACCACCACCACCTGTGGCACCGACTTTGACCCACAATCAGCAGCTAGAAGGGCACTGCCAAGCGCAACAACAGCGTGACACACATGAAGAGTCCGAAGCTCGCACAGTAAACAACACTGAGCCTGAGTCAAGACATATTTACTGAAGCAATACATGGCCTCAATTAGAAAATTTTCATACTTAATGTACTATTTACTTTTCTGTCTTTATATATTTCCCCCAAAGACAATATAAGAAGGTTCAACCTTCGACCTGTTGTAAGA
Organism: Zea mays; assembly: GCF_902167145.1. NCBI lineage: Eukaryota > Viridiplantae > Streptophyta > Magnoliopsida > Poales > Poaceae > Zea > Zea mays. Next base: position 75,327,061 of record NC_050099.1, read on the forward strand.
AATCTCGGGTTACACCATCGAGTGTAACAGGAAGGGCGGCGAAGCTCCAAAGTCGTTCCTAAGGGAATGCAGAGCTAAAATACCACCTAAGTAAAAGGTGAAGAAGCTCCAAAGTCATTCCTACGGGGATGCAGAGCTTAGCTCCAAAGTCGTTCCTAAGGGAATGCAGAGCTGAAATACCACCTAAGTAAAAGGTGAAGAAGCTCCAAAGTCATTCCTAAGGGGATGCAGAGCTTAGCTCCAAAGTCGTTCATAAGGGAATGCAAAGCTGAAATACCACCTAAGTAAAAGGTGAAGAGACTCCAAAGTCGTTCCTAAGGGGATGTAGGGTCTTATTTTTATCTTTTGTGCATCAACGTCATTTGCATCATACCATCACATCATATTGCATGACATCGCATCATACATCGTCTTGCATTGACACAAACAGGAAAAAAGAAGGAAAATTGCTCCTTCAAATATACCGGCTAACCCATGAGGTTAAGTCCAGCTTCGGTAAAGACTCATAAAAGAACGTGTCAATAAAGCAAGATCCATGCTTTTGATAGAGGTATTTTCATACAGAGTTTATACCTTCAACAATGGTATTCTTATGCAATATTTACGGCGAGAGCTTGAGAGTCGCTTCAGCAAAGAAGGGGGATTTCTTTCTTTCTTTATGAAGCGTGAAAAGAAGGGAAAGTGTTTTTCGCCTACGGCTCAAAAAACGGTATGTACGAAGATTTCACGCCTCACAAAGAAATATATTACATCATTAAATATACAAATAGTTGGTAAGTGTTTCTTACAAAAGAAAAATTGTATATAGAGAATCTAAAGTCTTAACAAATAAGTTCTAGGCATCCTCTTTTAAAACTTTATCGGCAGCTTCGTTTAGTAATCTGTTGACAGCCTCATCAACGGCTTCATTAGCAATCCTAATTACATCGAGCGCCCCCTTCAGAGATGGATTAGCTTTAGGGTCCTAGGGCTCCGGAGGGGGAGAGAGCTCAGCTGCACCAAAATACAAGTGTGTGTTAGTACCGAAGCTAAAACAATTTACGAAGCTAAGTCATGTAAGATTTACCTATAAGTCTAGCGCGTTCAGCAGCTTTTTCAGTTTTTCTGGCCTCTTCCAAGGCGTCATAAATTTCTTTCTCTTTCTTTCTAATAGTTTCATCAACTATCTCTCGACCACCCTTCAGTCATACTTCGGAATAAAATTTTCCACCTAGTGCAGTGGACTCGGCCGAAGGGTTTCTAATATCGTCGGATGAGAGCGAAAATTCTGGCTGAACCACAGCCTTGGCATGTTCGCAGCCAACCTTTTCAAGGACCGACATGGCCCCATGAGCACCAGCGAAGGCACACAAATCTCCTCTGTCACTGAGAATCTCTTCAAAAGCTTTGGCTTCACTGTTAATCCATCAGATAACCCTGTCAGGATCACCGCGGATGAAGTTCTGCTCTGAGGAAAATGCACCAATTTTAGAAAAGCTATTCTTCAAATTCTTAGCACATTTTGTAGCATTCCTCTTTAGCTTCACGAAGCACTTCAACATTTTTCTGTACCCTCAATCGTTCTATATCAGATATCTCACGTTTTGTTAGCTCCACATTGAAATTTTCAATCACTTCGTCAAGTTTCTTTTCTAATTCTTATACTTCAGATCTATGCAGTTCTGCTTGAGTATACAGCCTAGCTTCGCTAGATTTTAGCCTTTCGACCAAACAGAGCAGAATCTTATTCTTTTCAAGAGCTTCGTTTCTTAATGTTATGACCTCCGAACGAAGGTTTCCAATTGCTATTTGGCCGCTTTCATCTTCCACATCTTTTTGAGCTTTTAAAGCTTTACTTAGAATTAAACCCTGCAAACAAAGAGTGAATAAATAATAACGATAAGAATTACCACAAAAATAGTTCACCATAATAAAAATTACAAAATGACAAGCCAAAGTATGCAAACCTTCAAGCTGTTGTAGGCGAGGCTATCTGTAAGCTAATCCTTCGTCATTGCAGACAAACCAAGCTCAAGCTTTGGATACCCCATGTTGTCCATCATTTCATAGCAAACATTGATCTCCTTACTATCTGGTAGACAGTAGAGGAAGTCATCTTCGCTGTCTCCTCCATATACCAAGGACCCTGGGGGTATTTCTACTCCTTAGCATAATGTTGTGTTTCGGCACGTTGCTCTGCTGATAGCTGTTTTCCCAAAGCATGTCGAACAATATAGTTCAAATCACCCTGGGAGGTGCTTTGGGAATAGGTGGCATGGGTTTTTCTGGGAGACTCTCTCCCACCATCTTTACTGACGCAGCTCCCGAAGGTCCCGCTTTAACATGAATATAAGAAGCGCTTGCAGTGACCACTTCTCTTGCATCTTCAATTTTCTCGCCAGAAGCTTCGGCAGAAGCAGAAGTTGGCGTTTTCACGGATTCCAAAACAACATCTAAAACGCTAGCCATTCTCCTCTTCCTTGGAGTCATTGTTGTAGTCGTTGATAGCTTCAGCAACCCTGCCACAGTTGGGGGACTCAGCAGTTTTGGCTATTCTTCTATTGTTTCCTTTGGCCCTGGCTCTTTTACCGGGTCGGCACTAGCTTCGACTGGCATGGCAGGAACTGTTTCCGTAGCTAAGGGGACAACTTCGACACTTTCAATAAACTTCACCTAAACCTTTTCTAGCAGATGTAGCTTCGACCTACGGGTCAGGACCTTAGCTCTCTTCGGCTTTAGTGCACCGAAAGAGGTCGAAGTGGTAGTTTTTCTCTACACTCCTTGTTTTCGAGCAGGAAAACAATAGTCAGGATAAACAAACCCGATCACATCAAAAACTCTATTCAGTCTCTTTTTTCCTCGAGCACCGAAGGCAATGATCATGGCTTTGTCCTCTGCTTTCGTGTAGCCTCCCAATAGCTCATCACTGGTTGCCTCAATAGCCTCTAGCCAATCGTCATTCGGCTCATCCAATTGGCTTCTGTATTAGAAGGTGTATCTTAGATAAACCGGGCCACCTTGGCTGGAGCCAGCAGCAGTTTCTTTTGGCATCTCCCAATCATTCACAAGAGGCCACACCTTGTAAGCAATGTGCTCTTGTACCAAATCCCTAGTACCAATGTAGGTGCACACTGTGTTGAAAGCCATTAAACACGCCTGCACTTTGTTCCCAATTGCAATGGACAACTTCCTGATGCTGAAGCGTGACCATATGGGATGCTGAATAATGCCCCTCACATCTTCTCTCTCACCTTCACATAGAACCATTGTTTCATCCAAGAGCCTGACCATTTCTTTTGAAATGTTGGCACTGGATAACTTGCCTCAGAGTGGGGCATGAAGTTGTAACACCCGAAGTTATTATAGTGCTGCTCCTTCCCAATTGCCTTTGTCTGATAAGATAATTCATGAATATTACAGAATCACCTGGCATCTGGCTCTAGCCCTTGGCTCCTCATAGCCCAAATGAAAACTCCCACTTTAATCAAAGCTTCGGGAGTAATTTGATAAAAGTATATTTCAAACATCTTCAGTACTTCAACCAGCATCTTGTGTATTGGAAAACGAAGCCCAGCCTTCATGAAGCTTTTAAAAACCACTACTTCATCTGCTTCGAGAAGAGGAACAATGCTTTCTTTTCCAGCTCTCACAATGGATATATCGTGAAAATACTTTCCCTTCATCCCTTCAATATGTCCTTGTTTAACACTGGACTTTCCAAAAACAACATGACTTGGCCTCCACGGTCGATCTTCGGCATCTTCATTTCCACCCTCCACATCAAAGCTATCACTGTCACTGGAATCCCCAGATAGCCCAGCCAGCATCTCATTGGTGATTTTTTTCAACGTTGGTCTTTGCCATTGCTTCATAAAAACCAGCAGGTGTGGGGTCTACAATATGCTTTTCTCCAGCCATTTCGATGATGATCACAGAAAATGTTGAAGATCAAAAAACAATTGCGCTCGCAAAAGAAGAAGGCTAAAATGGCAATCACAGCACAAAGAGCTAGATGGCACGGAAAATATTCACAGCGCATGCCTCAATATATATACCCAGAGCTCCATTGATCGGTGGGTCCCACGATTCAGAACAATTCGCTATTCTAGTGAAGAGAATGTGTTTTATTGGACCTTCGGCTAAAGGCCTTCATTCATATCGAAGTCTGAATTCGTTGTAAAGAAACAAATTAATACTGTGAGGGGCTACTGTTGGGGGCCTTCCTCTTCTGAAGGTCCTCAAAAACATAACTAACCATTTGTTTCTAGTATAATGTTGATTATTACAGGAGCTTCGTCATAAACAAAGATACATGATGAAAGTTGTTAAGGGTCTTCTATCCGCAGAAGGTCCTTGAGATGAAGATACTATCTGACAGCTATAACAACGATTGCCGAAGTTACCATCGAAGATCAATAACTTTGGCTTAAATTCATGACGAAGGTTAAAACATGGTGATGGGTCAAGGAAGAAAATACTAGTCAATCCCTAATAGTTTATGTTATGATCATGTGTGTGTATTAGGGTTATAAATGTAATTTTACCTAGGCTACATCCCGTGCCTATAAATAGGTGAACAATACCCCCGTACAGTTCATGCTGGATTGTAATTGCTCTCGCGTCAACACCTTTGAACAAGCCAAAGGTATCAATGTAATATAATTTCTATTAATGTTCATGTGTATATCACGAAATACATATATGTATGAATGATTAGATTACATATATCATCTATATGGATTATTATAAATCACTAAGGCATGTCCTTCATGACCTTCATCTGAAGATCATTATATCCAGGAGGAGATAATGCTTCGGAGGACGAAGGTCCTTAGTCTTTAACAATTGTGTTGCCTTGTTCTTGATTCACAGCATTTGAGAACAAGTGGACAACAACGGTGGCATCAAGCAAGGGAGAGGGGCGAGCTCGGCGGCAAGGGGCCGGTTCCATGGGCTTGGGGTTAGATTTTATAGGGAGAGGGAGGAGGGAGGGCACTGGGGGAAGAGGGAGAGCTAGAGGTCGCTATTAATGGCGCCCGCCGTTTCTCGGAGTGAATGGGGGAGAGGGAGTGGGGAAGGGGAAGCACGACCATTTCTGGTTCGTGGGGAGGCGAGTGGCCGATGACCGAGCCGGGGCGGGGAGGCGAGCGACCGGGACAAGTTGGGGCGGTGGTGGCACCGTGCACCAGCACACGCTCGTTCGGGCACGCCCGCGCCCGAGTGGCGGCTGGGAGAGGAGCCGCGGGTGGGGCCCACCTGTAAGTGAGGAAAAGGGGGGAAGTGGGGGAGGCGGACGATTGGGCTGCTAATGGGATGGTTAGGCCAGCGCAGTTAGTGTTTCGAATTCTTTTTCTTTTTGTCCTTTTTTAAAAAACAATAAGTTATTCATTAGAAATATAAATAAATATATTTTTAATATTTCCAAAAATCATAATAATTATACCAGAATTGTTTATAACTAAAATATTTATTTTTAGATCAATAGTCCAAAATATTAATAATTTGGGTTTCACATTAAAGGGATTTTATAAATAGAATCAGTAATCAATTATGAGCAAAAAAATTATTCTCTAAAGACAAATGAGATCAAGAACTTGATTTAATTTTTTTTTATTTTACTCTCTACTAAGTTTTAAATGACTACTAATGTATTATTTTAATTGAGGGATATGAGGTGTTATAAAACCTGTCCCCTAAAACAAATCTCGTCCTCGAGATTAAGGAACTTCTAAAAATAGCTGGGGAAATTCTGCTCTGAGTTCATCTTCTGTTTCCCAAGTTGCCTCATCTTCTGAATGATGACTCCATTGAACCTTGCACATATTGATAACCTTACTCCAAGTAATTCTTCGTGACGTTTCCAAAATTCTAACTAGATAATCAGAATACGTTAAGTCCTCGTTAACGTTCAGTTCTTCCATGGGTAACTGTTCTTCTGGTACTCTTAAAAATTTCTTGAGTTTTGACACATGGAACACATCATGTACATCTGATAAAATGTCAGGTAGTTCCAACTGATATGCTACTTCTCCTTTCCTTTTCAAGATCTTGAATGGACCAATATATCGGGGAGATAATTTGCCTTTAACTTTAAATCTTCTCATTCCTCTCATTGGGGAAACCTTAAGATACACAAAGTCTCTAACTTCAAAGGTTAATTCTCTTCTTCTATTGTCAGTATAGCTTTTCTGCCTTGATTGAGTTGTTTTCAGATTTTCTCTAACAAGTTGTACTTGCTTTTATGCTTCTTGGAGAATTTCTGGACCAAACACTTGACTTTCTCCAGTTTGATTCCAATATAGTAGAGTTCTGCATTTCCTTCCATAGTGTGCTTCAAAAGGTGCCATCTTTAAACTTGCTTGGTAACTATTGTTATAAGAAAACTCTACATAGGGCAAACTCTTATCCCAATTTTTACCATATTTTAAAGCACAAGCTCTTAGCATATATGTCGGAGGGAAAATCCTCCGGCCGGGTGGCGGAATGCACTCGCCCTAATCCTAAGATGAGGAGGGGGCCTAAGCGTTTTCCCAGTCTGGTGGATGGTGAATTTCGGATGAACACAAGAGGACTCGAGGGATTATAGTGGTTCAGGTCACCGGAGCGTAATACCCTACCTCCACTGTGTGTAAGTTGTATTGAGTGTAATTGAGCGTGTCCCTGTAACGCTGTGTGCCTTCCCTTTTATAGTTTAAGGGAGGCACATACAAGGATGCTGAGCCCCGACATGTGGGCCCATGAGCATAATGGAAGAAATACATTATGTGAATAACTAATGTTGACAGAGTAACGCATGAGTAATCAGCGGGAGTCATGATGGCTGCAGTCCATGCAGCATTGATAGGCAGTAACCCTTTTCTCGGAAACGTACGAGTAATGGTGAGTCATTGCCCTCGATATGGTAACGTGTGAGTAACTACACGTCCCACGTATCGTGGACTGAGCATGCCGCCTGTCAGTGGAATGGACAAGCGCACGTCTTATCCATAATGAATGTGAAGGCGCGCGTAGCCCAAAGGCGTCATGCCAGGTTCCGCCTGTTGCTTTATGTCGCGTGCAGTATGCCACGTGGCAGCATCGGGTCTCCGCCTGAGCGGGGAGCAGGAGTGTATGCGGATAGGTCCAGATCCCACCAGACCAGGTCTGGACACGTGTCGGCACCGGACCCCCGCCTAGGCCTTGATTAAGGCCCGAGTGTGTTCTGTCCTGGAACCTTGGGACCCTACTGTGGGCGGCCCGGACCCCATATGGGGGGTCTGGATCACATTATAGGGGTCCGGTCCGTACACGTGGGGGTCCTGGACCAAACTTGGAGGTCCGGACTATATATCCAGGGGTCCGGCACTTTCCCATGGGGGTCCAGACTCACTGTTGATGTCTTGGAGTATATTACTTTCTCTGGACACATGGCGGCCCCGGACCCGCCCATGTGGTGGGGTCAAGCGTTGTTGCTGACCCAGAGTAGTCGCCCGAGGCTGGGGCGAGTCATGGCATGGTCCCACATACAGCTCCTTTACCACGCGACTAAGGATAGCCGCGTGGGTACTGTGTCTTTATACAGTAGTATGGGGTACCCTAGTTTCAGGGTACCAACAGTGGCCCCCGGGCCCACCTCAGGGGAGGATGCGAGCCTGCAGGTGGGGCCAAAGCTTGTACTTTGCCTCAACATGGCCTGATTGGTGATTGACGCGTCGTTTTAGTGCGCCTGCCGACGCACCCACTGTCAATCCACCTTCGGTCACACCAACTGCCATATCTGTCCCCGCGATTGACTGACCCACGAGCCCCCACGCCTGGTGGTTTTGTCGGGCCATGCGCGGGGCGCCTCGTTGCTGCTGCATTGGTTTAAAATATTAGCTTTTGTCTTCTGCAGCGGCCCCATGGAGGCGCACTACAGACGCGTGCGGCGGTTCGCTCTTTCCGCACCCAAAATCTGGCACACAAACTGTATGACTTGTGGACCCGGGCCCCCATGTCATAGATTGGGCTGCCTGGGTCCTAGATACCCATCGAGCGAGATTTCCTATGGCAATTCAGGGGCGCACGGAAGGGTTTCCCTGAACAAGGACTTAGGTTTCATTGAAAAAGGATTCACCCCGCGTGACGTAGTTACCTTTTCGCATTCTCTCCCATCGCCTGCGCCCCTTTGCCTTCGTGCTCCTCTGCTCCACGCCAGCGCCGCCGCACACGCTATGGCTTCGTTTGGTCACCCTGACCGCTTTCAGTCTGAGGAAGTGCTTAACCTGGTGTGTGGCCTGCTTGGGTGGAGCGCGCCAGGGCTCGCCGGAAGAATCCGTGCCGGCGCTGCCCCCCTCGGCGATCTCGCCGCCGGGGAGTTCGTGTTGTTCACCTCCTACATCTCCAGCGGGTTGGCACTGCCGATTTCGCCCTTCTTTCTACTGCTGTTGGAGGAGTTCGGGCTTCAGCTTCAACACCTCACGCCCCACTCCGTCCTCTAGGCAGCCATCTTCGTCCACCTCTGCGAGATGTTCGTAGGTGTGGCCCCCTGCACTTCCCTCTTCCGCTACTTCTTCGTGCTAGTCATGTCCGGGAAGACTAGGGACCACATCGGTGCCTACTACTTCCAGATGAGGCTAGATCCAGCCGTCGTCTACATCCCCACCTTTGGCGGCGCGAGGTGGGAAAACTAGCGCAGCGACTGGGTGATTGCCAGCGCTGAGGCCAACGACCGCCTCATCCTGCCGAGCGATGGGCCAGCGCTCGACCGCAAGCAGTGGAGGACCAAGCCGTCCCTCTCGCCAGATTTCCTGCCCGTATTGGACAGGATCAAGGGCTTGGCTACGGGCGGCCTGACATCGATGCACGTGGTCGGCGATCTCCTGAAGCGCCGGATCGCGCTACTGCAGAAGAGACTACGCTTGTGCTGCTGGTTCACCGGCCCAAACGACATCGGCAGGATCCAGCGCGGGCCGGGCACCGATCTTTCCTAGGACGAGCTGGCAGTCCTGGTGAGAGGGATTATTGGGGAAACTTTTATCCCTGAGTCCCTGATACTCCCCCAGAACATCCCAGCACTCTGCGACGACCCAGGCCTAAGGACGGCGATCTTGGCCACGCTGCCGACCCTTGACGACAGCGGCGTGGCGGTTCGCCAGACCGGAGGCTGGGACCCCCACTGTGGGATCCGGATCTTCGATGCACCAGTTGGAGGTCCCTAGCCCGCCGGTGTGGCTCACAGCGCCAATCCCGCCATGGCCCTTAGTCCCTTGGACAAGGGCAAAGGGGTTGCAAGAGGTGCCTCCGCCCTAGGTAGCTCCGGGGGTCGGAGGAGGAGAGGCGACGCAGGATGCGTCACGCTGACGGGTCGCCCGTTTTGGAGCCCCCCTAGAAGCGCTAGAGGACTGCAGGTGGGGCCAAGGAGGCCAGCTCCTAGGCCCACGGCGCGAAGAGGCGCGTCAGTCCTCCGGTCCCACCGCCACCACCACCATCTGGGGGTGATCACCCCCAGGGACACCAGCAGCAGCAACAACAACAGCAGTTGGAGCGGCGATCGCCTCGCTTCCAGGGTCACTGGAAGGTCCAGGGCCCCAAGTAAGTGTAGTCCCTTTTTCTTTGAGCCTAATCATCATGCCGACAAGTCTTAACCCATCGTCTGTTTTCCAGGGCTTCTTCCTCCGCTGCTCCCAAGGCCACGCCCCCTTCGCCAGATACCAGGCCCACCGACGGGTCTGGCTCTCAGCAGCAGGAATCTGCTGAGAGTGGTGCTGGCAGTCCGCCCCCAGCTGCTGCCAAGACAGCGTCAGCGGCTTCTCATGCCCCAGCCGGGGGTCCGGCGGTAGCGGCGCTAGCGTCAGGCGGCATCACAGTGGCGGAGGAGGTCCCAGCTGGGGGATCCGCGCCCACTCCCAACACTGGGGGTGACGCAGGAGGCGCGTCCAGCTCGAACCCCTCGCCTGCTCCGGAGGAGAGGGAGGTGGTGTTCGGGCGACGACTCCGGTCGTGTGCCGAGCAAGAAGCTGCGCCAGTCCCCCTCCCCCGTATGCTGTCGCATGCCCACCAGGTCCTTAGTGACACTGGGGCAGCAATCTTGCGGGAGTGGGAGGCGCTTGAGGTTGAGCACCAGCGCCTCAGTGACTGACGCACCCAACTGGAGGAGCGCACCAAGACGGCGTCCCGCCAGTTCATCTCCGAGCGGTCCCAACTCGAGCGAGACCACAAGGAGTACAACAGGGACCTCCAGAAGTCGTGCACCAGGGAGCTGGAGGCGTCCCGGAGGGAAAAGAAGGTGGCAAGGAGGGAGGAGGGCGTGACCCAGCGGGAGGCCATCATGACAGAGTATCAGACGAAGCTGAGTGCCCTGGACCAGACTCTGGAAGCCCAGCGGGCCCAGCAGGTCAATGCTGTGGAGAGGCTACAAAAGTGGCAGCAAGAGCTTGAGGGCAAGGACAGCGATGCCGCCCTCGCCGAGGAGAACCTTAAGGCGAAGGAGCAGTCCTTGGGCAGGTGGGAGACAGACCTCGCCAGGCGAGAGACGGATCTCGCCTTCAGGGAAGAAATGCTCAACTGGCAAGGCGAGCTGATAGCCGAGCACGAGCTCAAAGCCAAGGAGAAGGAGAGGAAGCTGGAGGAGCAGATCCGCCAGTTCAAAGCAGCGCAGGCGGCGCCGGGTCCCCAGGCGATGGAGGCGACCAGGAAGGCCCTTGAAGATCTCCAAGCGAAGCACCACGCCGGGGTCTAGCATATTGCCGCGTGGGCCGACGAGGCAAGCACGACACTGGTGCCACTAGGGATGAGCCCCATCCCAGTGTCGGAGCTGCCAGCGTCGATCTCCGATGCGCTCCCGGTGCTGGACTCTACCGCTGATCACCTCTGGCGCCTGGATCAGATCCTCGGGGCCCGCCTAGAGGCAGAGGGCAGCAAGCTCTGCCGGGCGGTGGTTGAATACGTCCTGACGTGCTTCCGGAGTCACGACCCCGCCATATCCTTGGCGCCGGTTATCGCTGGTCCGGTAGCCGCCACAGAAGACGTCGCCCGGGAGAGTGTACAAGACGTCGTGGAGCTGGTGGCCGAGCGCTTCCACCGCGACCCTGCTGACGATCTATAGAGACAAAGCAAGGGTTCCGCTAGGAAGCGGGTGTAATAACTTTTGATTTTGTAAGATATTCTAAGAACCGCTAATGAGGTAGCATTGGAACTTAAACTTATCTGTATGTTATTTGTCCTTGCTGTGTGTAGCGTCATCAACTTCCCCTTGGTACTTGGCCCCCTGGGAGGTAGGCTCGACGTGTCGAGGCTGGATACCAGTATACCAAAGATAAAATTGGTGGTCTGGCCCCTAGGAGGTAGTCTCTACAGTTTGAGACTACCTACTACTGGACTGGGACCTGGACCTACACACAGCTTCGGCTTTGAAGTGTTAGGAGCACACCCTTAGGACCCATCGTCTGGTATTTGCCATCCTTTGATTCATGCAACAGGACCTGCAGGATTTAGCCTGGGAAGCCAAGCCATATGACCGGACCCACAGGATCACAGTTACAAATACTAGGGTGCCCGTTGCAGAGTGGTGGAGCGTGTAGGCTTAGGGTACAGAACCATGCTAAGCGGCTACACAACTTCGGACCCCTCCAGGAGGCAAGCGCCCATTCTCTAGAACTGGTCCACAGGTTGTCGGACCCCCTGTAGCAGTAAAGGGGTCTTGAACTGCAAGCCTGGCTACTCAATTCGGATGTCATCATACCAGCAAGGGTGGGAAACTGTATGGGTGGGTTAGATAAAAGATAATGCTTATAAACTGAAGTAGAATAAAACCATCACAAAAGCACATCTGGGGGGTAAATCATTTCCTTATAACTTGATATACATGGGTGTAGACCAACAGACCGGGCTTATGAGGGCGGACCTCACCGGATTGACGTACACATATGCGCAACCTAGTTACAAAGGAAGAAAACTCAACCCTCCCAGTGTTGGGGCGAAGGCAAAGGCGCCACCCCTCGCTCGAAGTCTTCGCTGATAACCGCAGGTCACAGACAGAACAAGTAGGGACACCCTTCGCTTGACCGGCACCAGACGAAGACCGTCGACAAAGTCATCCCACAGTGCGGCCTCGTCCAGTTCAGAGGCCCACGTGCGTTCCGGCCCATTATAACGGGCCCTGCGTGGCCGCCGCCGGTTACGGGCCTAACCTGTAAAGGCACCCCTATAATTACAGTCTGTAACCCCGCTTTAAGGGAATATTCTAGGGATAACCTAGGTAGCTGAGGGCACATGCGTCCTTAGCACAAGGCGCTGGGCACTCAGGTACCTATAAATACCCCTGTACAGTGCCCGTGAGAGGCCAGATTAACAGAGTTATTGCCTTCTAGCACGTAACCCTGTCGTCACCACTGTTCACCCTTGTTGGCCTCCTTGCGATTGAGAGCAAGTTCCAACATTTGGCGCCCACCGTTCGGGCTACGATAAAACCACCCGCGATGGCACCCAAGAGAGCTAACCCGAAGGCTGACGAGGCTGCGAAGGCAGCACTGCTCGCCGCAAGAAAGGGCAAGGCCCTCGCCCTCACCCAATCCGCACCTGTGGGCCCGAAGGATAATCGCAGCCGCCCCCAGGCTTCGCCCCACTGGAAGGCGCGGACCTCACCGAGGATGGTGAAGTCCTCGGCGTCTCAGCGGCAGAACAACTACAGCTGCGCGCCCTACGCCTCAAGAACCGCAATCTCCAGAGGCAGAAAGAGATACTGGAGACCAAGCGCCAGCGTGTGTCCGCACTAGCCAAAGTGCGGCAAATGATACGCGACGAGGAGCAGAAGGCCCAAGACCTCAAGCGTGAGATCGCGCTGATGCAGCGCGAAGGCCACCTTGGCCTGCAGCAAGAGCCACCCCTCCAGCAGCGCGCACAGCATGAAGACCCGCGTTTCCCCCAGCATGACTACACCTTCCAGCACGGCGCGCCATTCCAAGGGATCAACTACCTCGACGAGCGAAGTCCCCTGGCGCCACACCTGCAAGTGACGCCTTGGCCAACTAACTTCCGAGCAGGGACCTATCCCATGTACAACGGCAGCACCGACCCAGCGCAATACATAATGAGTTATCAGGTCGCCGTTGCATCCGCCGGAGGGGACGACGCCACAATGGCGAAGTCTTTCATCATCGCCCTAGAGGGCCCAGCACTCACCTGGTTCACCAGACTGCCTCCGCTGTCCATTGATTCATGGAGAAGTCTCAGGGACAAGTTCCTGCTCAACTTCCAAGGATACCACCCAGACACCGATGCCTTGGCCGAGCTATCGCTTTGCAAGCAGTTGGAAAAGGAGACTCTGCGGGAGTATTACCACAAATTCTTAACACTCAAGTCACAGCTGCCCTCCGTCGATGATCAGATCGCTATCCACTACGCCATCAGTGGCCTTCGTGCCGGCGTCCTCTACAGCCACTGTATCAGAGATCCACCCAAGAACCTCCAGGAGCTATATCAGCTCTTTGAAAAATATGCCAAATCCGAAGAGCTCCACCAGCGCAAGGTTGAGTCACAGCGGAAACCCAAAGATGCCCCACAGTCCAGCCGCACGTGGACGAGGACTCCGCAGCCAGACTCCGGTCGAGACGGCCGCAGTCAGCAGCAAGTGCACAACATCGCCAACCAGCATCCCGCTGCTGACCCCCCTCGTCGCCAGGAATATCCCCCAAGGGCCGCGGAAATGGAACTCGTGGCAAGGGCCGAGGGCGCGCGCAGCCGCCGTGCCGATTCTACTGCCTTTTCCACGGCGAAGACTGCGCCCACCAAACCAAAGACTGCCCCGAAACGAAGGCCACCAGAGACAGAATGGCGAGGGCGCAGCCAACCGACAATCCCAGAATTGTCGCGCATAATTACCAGCCACCCCCTCCGCCATATATCCACGCTCCCGCCCCGCATCCACCGCACCACGCTTACCAACACCATCAGGAAGTACAAATCGTACCTCCTCCACCCCCACCACCTCACCAGCAACATCAAAACATCCCCCATGCCCCAAAGCAGGAAGACTTCGCCGATCAACCATATCGCGGAGTCATTCACATGATAACAGGGGGGTCCAGCACTGACTTCGACACCAAGCGGCAGAAGCGGGACCACTACCGCAGCATCAACCATGTCGCCGTCACTGGCCCAGTCGTGCAGACAAAGTGGTCCCACATACCGCTAACCTTCGACGCACGAGACGTCGACCTGCGCAGCGCCCCCCACATCGACGCTATGGTCATCAATTGCAGCGTGGCAGGCTGGGACTTACACAAAGTCCTAGTCGACAACGGCAGTCAGGCGGACATCATCTTCCTCCACGCCTTCGACCGCATGGGTATAAGCCACAACCTGCTCAAGCCTTCGGACAACCCGTTGTATGGCTTCGGCGGCAAGGGCACCTTTCCCGTTGGCAAAATAGAGTTGCCCCTCTCCTTCGGTGTAGCACCCAATGCCCGAAGTGAGCAAGTAACCTTCGATATTGTCGATATGGTATATCCATACAACGCCATCATGGGCCGGGGCTCCATCAATAAGTTCGAAGCTGCCATCCACGGACTGTACCTATGTATGAAGATACCAGGTCCGCTAGGCGCTATTACGATCTACGGCAACCAGCAGACGGCGCGCAACATAGAGCGGGACTTCGTGCCTGGTCAGAGGAACGTGCACTGTCTCACGACCCAGCGCGAGGTCCCCGCGCCCGCCAGCCCAACCGATAAACAGCACGACAAGGCACAGTTGCAGAGCCAAGACGGGACCAAGACTGTCTCCCTCGATCAGGCCACGCCCAAGCAGACAGTCACTATCAGCGAAGACCTTACCTCACATGAAGAAGAGAAGCTTCTCTGCTGCCTGGCCAAGAATAAAGATGTCTTCGCCTGGTCCGCCCTCGACCTGGTCGGAGTCAGCCGATCCATAATTGAGCACAGCTTGGGAATTGACCCTTCGGTGCGACCAAAAAAGCAAAGGCTTCGCAAAATGTCCGACGAAAAGACAGAGGCCGCCAAGGCGGAGGTGCACCGCCTCCTAGAGGCTAAATTCATCGAGCCAGTGGCTTACCCCACGTGGCTCTCCAATGTTGTAATGGTGCAGAAAAAAGCGGGAAATGGCGAATGTGCATAGACTTCACCAGTCTCAATAAGGCCTGCCCAAAGGACAATTTCCCGTTGCCACGGATCGACAAAATAGTCGATAGCGCGGCCGGATGCGAGGTCATGTCACTCCTCGACTGTTTCTCCGGCTATCACCAGATATACATGGAGGAAGACAAGGCTAGCACCAGCTTTATAACACCCTTCGGCACTTATTGCTTCATCAGAATGCCGGAGGGACTCAAGAATGCCGGGTCCACCTTCTCCGGACTCACCAAAACAGTACTTGAAGGGCAGTTGGCAGAAATATATTTACATATGTGGACGACATCGTCGTCGCCAACAAGAATAAGGAGGACCATCTCGCCGACCTCGCCGAGACATTCGCGAACATGCGAGATGCACGACTCCGCCTAAACCCGTAAAAGTGCGTCTTCGGTGTTCGCCAGGGCAAGATATTGGGCTACCTGGTGTCACACCGCGGCATCGAGGCCAACCCAACAAAGATCCAGGCCATCGTAGACATGTCGCCTCCGCAGTCCGCCAGGGACGTCCAGCGTCTGACAGGCAGATTGGCCGCCCTCAACAGATTCATCTCCAGGTCCGCCGAGCGAAGTCTCCCCTTCCTCAAAACACTTCGCGGTGCAAAAGACTTCGCCTGGGGACCGGAGCAAGCAGCGGCCTTCGCCTCACTAAAACAGTACCTGTCGGAGCTGGCCATCCTCACAAGCCCCGACTCCTCGCTCCCCCTACTGCTCTATGTCGCGGCTTCGCCGCACGCGGTCAGCGCGGCACTAGTGCAGGAGCAGACAATTGAGGGTGCGGTCAGACAGTGCCCTGTTTACTATGTCTCCGAGGTACTGACACCGTCCAAGTGCAACATGACAGAGCTGGAGAAGATCGCCTACGCAGTCGTTATGTCCTCGCGCAAACTGCGCCATTACTTTGAAGCATTCAAGGTCCGAGTCACCTCAGACAGGGGACTCGACGAACTCTTCAGAAACCCGGAGGCATCGGTGAGGATTGCCAAGTGGGCAGCCGAACTATCCGGCTACCACATCAGCTTCGAGCCCAGGACAGCCATCAAGTCACAAGTCCTGGCAGACTTCGTCGTCGACTGGACTGGGCCAATAACACAGCCAGACCCGTCCACAGAGAAGGTTTGGACTATCCATTGCGACGGCGCATGGTGCCATGCGGGGGCAGGCGTCGCTGCAGTCGTCACCTCACCAGCCGGAGTCAAACACAGATATGCAGCACGCCTCAGCTTCGCTCTGGAATCCGACAGATGCACAAACAATATAGCAGAGTATGAAGCGGTTATCCTCGGCCTCCGCAAGCTAAGGGCCCTCGGAGTCACCACATGTATCATCAAAACAAACTCCAAGATAGTTGCCGGCCAGGTTGAGAAAGACTATGCAGCAAAAGACCCCGCGCTCATGCAATACCTCGCGGCCATCCGAAGTCTCGAGAGACAGTTCAAGGGATTCACTTTGCAGCATGTGGATAGGGCCAAAAACGAGGAGGCCGAAGCATTGGCCAAGGCCGCTGCCAGGGGCGAGTCCTTGCCCTCCGACGTGTTCTTTCACATCATCGGCACGCCAGCCGTCCGGAGCCCCGAAGGGCTCCAAATAACTAATGATAGCGAGGGCCACCGCATAGTCAACCTAATCATGACTGAGGATTGGCGGGCACCAATAACCCTGTTCCTGCAAGGGTACTATCATCCAACCGACGTCAGCGAGGCCAAGCGCCTCAGACATCGAAGCTGGGACTTCGCACTGATTGAAGGCCAACTCTACAAGAAAGGGGTCAGTCAGCCAATGCTTAAGTGCGTCACCGAAAACGAAGGCATGCAGATCCTACGTGAAGTCCACAGTGGCACGTGCGGCTCACACGCTGGGCCAAGGGCCTTGGCCGCCAAAGTGATCCGCCAGGGTTTTTACTGGCCCGCAATGATCTGCGCCGCAAACCGGGTCTCAAGGTCCTGCGAAGCCTGCCAGAAATTTTCTCCTCGGTCAGGCAGCCCCTCGCAGTATACAAAGCTGATCGCCCATACATGGCCTCTCCAGCGCTGGGGCCTGGACATCGTCGGGCCCCTGCCCACCGCTCAGGGGAACCTTAAGTTCGCCTTCGTCGCCGTCGAATACTTCACCAAATGGATCGAGGCGAGGGCTGTTTCTACAATAACGTCAAAGACTGCCCAGAAATTTTTCTGGCAAAACATCGTTTGCCGCTTCGGAGTGCCGTCCGAACTAACAGTCGACAACGGCAAGCAGTTTGACAACCAAGACTTCAAGGATTTTTGTTTTTCCATCGGCACCAAGCTTGCCTTCGCTTCTGTTTATCATCCGCAGTCCAACGGGGTCGTGGAACGCGCCAACGGGAAAATCTTCATAGCTGTCAAGAAGATGCTCCTTGATGAAAAAAAGGGGAAATGGACTGATTTGTTACCTGAGGCAGTCTGGGCACTAAACACGACTGAGTGCAGAGCGACCGGGTTTACTCCCTTCCGCCTTCTATACGGATCAGAGGCCATGACCCCGCAAGAAATAAAGCATGGGTCCCCGCGAACAGTTCCGTCAGCCGTCCCCGACGTGGATGAGCCAACTTCAAAGGACCTCATTGACGGAGACCGAGTCTTCGCCCTACAGGTCCTAAACAAATACCAAGCCCAAACCAAAGCATGGCGCGACCACACAGTCATCCCGAGGGAGTTCAGCGAAGGGGACCTCGTACTCGTCCGAACAGCTCGGACGGAGTCTAAGGGCAAGCTGGAGCCCAAGTGGGAGGGCCCCTTTATAGTCAAGACGAAAGCTTCCCCCAGCGCTTACAGGCTCACAACGCCAAACGGCGAGGACCTGGAGCACTCCTGGAACATCGACAACCTCCGCAAATTTTTTGTTTGACTCATCAGGGCCGATTCTGCCCTTGTAATTCGCCAAAAACAATCTTGTACCGGCCCGCACTCTTTTCCTCCCGGGGGGTGAGGTTTTTAACGAGGCGGAGCCATGTAATATATGTGTGAAAAATCCCCCGCAAAAACATGTGTCGAAAAAAGACCACGACAACGGTCTTCGGCATTCGACCAATTCGAGGTCACCGCGAGGCTAAGCGCTAGCCACCCTCGCGTGCGACAAATCCGCGCAGAAGTCGCCTAAGGGTGCAGCCGGACTAGCACAACAAGTGCGCAAAAAACCGAAGTCCACCGCGAGGACTATCCGTGCAGAAGTCGCCTAAGGGTGCAGCCGGACTAGCACAACAAGTGCGCAAAAAATCGAAGTCCACCGCGAGGACTATCCGTGCAGAAGTCGCCTAAGGGTGCAGCCAGACTAGCACAACAAGTGCGCAAAAAATCGAAGTCCACCGCGAGGACTATCCGTGCAGAAGTCACCTAAGGGTGCAGCCGGACAAGCACAACAAGTGCGCAAAAAATCGAAGTCCACAGCAAGGACTATCCGTGCAGAAGTCGCCTAAGGGTGCAGCCGGACTAGCACAACAAGTGCGCAAAAAATCGAAGTCCACCGCGAGGACTATCCGTGCAGAAGTCGCCTAAGGGTGCAGCCAAACTAGCACAACAAGTGCGAGAAGACCGAAGTCTACAGCGAAGACTATCCACGCAAAAGTCGCCTAAGGGCGCAGCCGGATTAAGCACAACAAATACGGAAAAGCCGAAGTCTACCGCGAATACTGTCGCACCAGCACAGCATAACAAAACATACCAGACAAAGTACACAACGCCTTCGCAGGCACAGGCAAGCGAGGGCACACAACTACATCATAACAAGCCTTTACACATATACAAGCGAGGGCGCCACACTCTACATCGGCTCAACCTTAGGAATAATTCCCATCTCCCTATAATTAAATAACATTATCCTAAGCTCCTCACCCGCAAAAAGACTTCGCAGTTCCCCTTCCCCTGTACTCGTGGCGGCCGGCAAAGACAACAGTTCCTGCCGACCAGCCCTACTCACACGAAGCCGAGCCCCTTCCTCCGTGCTAACCCTACGCTTTGCAACCGCCCTTCGTCGTCGGCGCCCGGTGCTAGGACCTGGCACATCTTGCGCGTCCGCGGCGCGTGGCGAAGCCTCCGCCGCAGCCACGTCCAAGGCCGCAAAATAGTCCAAGTCCTCCTCCGACGACTCCTCAGTCCACTCAACCGAACTCCCAGAGTCAGTAAAATCAAAAAACTCAGATGCAGATCCACCATATTCATTACCACCTTCCGCGGTCGAAGCCGCCAAAAATTCAGTAGTAGCGGTTGCGTGCGCAGGCCCAAAATCTTGAACCTGCGCAGCAACCAAAATTCAGCAACTTATCCAAAATTCCCCAACCCTATACACCCACTACGCCACCTGCGAAGGCCCTGACGCTGTGGGAGCCTCCGCCGTTGGCTCCGCCGCTGCTTCCGCCGTTGTTTCTGCGGGATCTTCAGCGCTCGGCACAGCAGCTGCGGGGGCATCCGGTGCGCCTTCCGCGGTCTCCGGGGTTGGCTCCAGGGCGACCCCAGGCACGGCCTCCGCGGGGGTCGGCTCCGGGTCAGGCAGCGCGCTGTTCAACGCCCCGAAGTCGTCCACCCGCTCGCCACGCGCCGCCTAAGACAAAACACACAAAATTCAGCAAACACACGCACAGCCCACAAAACGCCAAACAAACGACAACGTTACCTGAGCCCTCACAGTCTCGGCCCGCTCCCTGACCACCTCACGACCGTGCGGACCCCACATCCGGTCATAGAGGGCCCCGGCGGATTCCTTCACTACGGGGTCTTCGACCTTATAGACATCTCGCTCAAAATCTTCATCTGCCTGGTCGAAGACCTCAAAGTGCCGGCACCCTTCGCGGGAGAGTGCGTTCATCGCCCCCTCGCAGGTGACCAGGGAGGCGTACGACATAAACCCCCCACGACAGTGGGGAGTTCCTGCAGCTCCTCCCGCACCCATTCCAGACAGCGAAGCCCGGGCTCTCGGTCCGGCACCTCGAAGTCACCGGTCCGCGCACCCAGCTCACGATATGTATCCATCAGCTGTGTGCGCGTCCGATCGGCCTCCGCACGCATCGCGGCCTCGGCCCCCTTCACGCGGCTCTCCAGGGCGGTGAGCCGCTCCTGCAGATGTTCGGCGCGCTCCCTGGCAAGATTGCCTTCCGCCCGCGCCAGCCTGGCCTCCGCCTGCGCAGCCTGCTCCTTGGCGACGGCCTCGTTGGCCTCCCTCCTCTCCTCCGCCAGTTGGCGCCGGAGGTCAGCCTTCTCCCTCTCCAGCGCGGCCACCTTGTCCGTCAGTTTACGGCACTTGCTGTCGGAGGCCGATTTTTCACGGACAGCGTCAGCATGTTGCGTCCGAAGTCTCTCGACTTCGGCAGACACAGCTGCCGTGAGGGCCCCCGACGCAGTACGGCTGGCGAAGTCAGCCACCTGCAGAGCACACGTAAGGCCGTTGCCCAAAAAACGTAAGGGAGAGAGTATAGCTCAGCGGACCTGACTCAGCGCCTCCGTCACCTCCTTCAGCCGGCGGGTCGCTGCGCCCGCCTCATCCCTGACAACCGCGATGGCTGACACCTCGCCTCTGGCGCCAAGGGCCTCGCCCCTCGCCTTCGGCAATATGGCAGCCGTCGCGATCGCTGCGGCAGGCGCAACTATAGCAAGCTGGCCCTCGTCCGACCCTGCAACGCATCAACGAATTAAAAAAAACAAGCCAACGACTTACCACCAAGATAGTCGTCCACATTAATGTCGGTGCCGAAGTCGGCAACACGTTTGCCCGACAACGGCAACGCTCGGGCCGCCCTCGCAGCCTCCGCCACTCCGCTGGCCGGCGGCACCACCTTCGTCGATTTGGAGCCTCCGGCGCCCGCTGTTGCCTCCGGCGCCTTGCTAGATGCAGAGGCGCCCGACTTCGCTGCCAGCGGTGGCTTGCCTCCGCCGGAGGCCGCAGCCTTCGCAGCCCCCCGCTGCCTCTTCGGCCTAGCTTCATGCAGCCTGACAGCCGCCTGGCGTTTTTGCGCTGCCCCTTGGCGATCCTTGTCCATCACTGCCGACACAACAGCAGCAATATTCCGCCCGTAAGGAAAAACTCTCCACTCACGAGCCATGCGAGATGTAAAACAGTCCTCGCCAGCCGCGCGGGGGATAGGAACATTCCTAGGCCAGCAACCCCCGGTAACCCTCAGCATCCGAGCCGAAGACTCCCGGAGCTCGGGCGAAGACATCCTTCCCCCCGGGGCCGCGCACGTCCTCATCAACTCTCTAGCAAAACTATCAGACACCCCAAGTCCTCCCATAGCAGTACCTAATTTTCTCTCTTAGGAGGAAGGGGCGGCCGCCGGCGCAGGGTCGTCTCCAGTCTCCACCACCGGTTTCTTTCCACGGCGGTCCGCGTCGTCTTGCCCAGGATAGCCGTCGTACGGCAATTGATTTAATTCGAAAACCCTGTTCAAACGGTCATTTGACCCGCGGATATCAAAGCTGCGCTGGCCTTCCGTCCTCGGCACGTAACGTCCCACGAGCCGCACCGCCCCATCCTCCGCATCACGCACAAAGGCGGCCGGGTCGCGGTTTCGCAGATTCAGTGCGAAGGCAGGACTCCGCACCTCCCTTCCACCGTGAAAAGGCATCTGGCGAGGGCACACTTCGCCCAACGCCCAGCCATGCGCCAAGGGCCACACCCTGTACGCCACGAACTCTTCAACTAAATCGCGCCCACTGCTCTGGCCGGCGGCGCACCGAAGGGCCCCTTCGTCCACATCCTCCTCTGCCACTTCAAAGGCCGGGTACGCTGAGTAAAAATGAGAGCACATCTCGGACACGGGAAGTCCCTCATGGCCTTCGACGGTACCCTCAGCAACGTAAAACCAAAATTCATTCCAGTTGCCCCACTTGTTGCGGGCGCATGGAACGAACTCCACCACTTGCATTGTGGTCTTGCCGGTCTTCGGCGTGAATGTGCATGACCCAAACTGAGCAACTTCGTCCCCAATCATCCTCTTCTGCCAGTGCAAGCAATAATACTTCGCAAAAACTTCAACAGATGGCTGTCCGCCGTACGAAGTCGTCGCCCAGACATACTTCGACAGCGCCACCACGGCATTCGGTGTCAGCTGATGTATTTGAACGTTGAATCTACGCAGGACTTTGCCAACAAACCGGTGCGCAGGCAAGCGGAGACCGGCGGCGAAGAACGCCTCGAAAACGACCAACTCACCCTCCGGCTCGGGGACTTCCTCCGTCCCCGGAGCACGAGCAACTCCGCCGCCAAAGTAGCCCAATCGCTGCATATCTTGAATGCGGGCTGACGTCATCCGCGACACGCCAAAATCAACAGAATCGCCAGCGTGCAACTCCTCCGCCATCAAACTACTCAACGTCTCCTCAGACGAGGCGGCGGCCGGCGGCGAGGAATCGGCCGGCGGCGTAGCGGCAGCGGAAGAAGAAGAGGACGACATCGCTACGTACCGTCGGCGGCGGCGGGCGGTCTGCTTCACTCGAGCCAGATCTCCGGCGAACAAGAGCACGGCGGGCAGACGAGCAGCAAGACGGCGGGCGGCTAGGGTTTTCACGGAGCGCGAAAGGCGAAGTTCAAAAAGCGCCGACCCCCGCCCCCTTTTATAGGCAGGGCGCGACTCTTCGGGAAACCCGCAATCCGACAGGGCGTGGCTCTTCAGGAAACCCGCAATCCGACAGGGCGCGGCGCTTCGGGGAACCCGCAATCCAACAGTACGCCGTCCATCAACGGTCACATCAAAAACCCCCGCGGAACCACTTCGAGCGAGGGCAGCGTCTCCGCCATCTAGCGACGTCTTCGGCACCAGGTGACTTTGTCGAACTGGTCCCTCGGAGGGCAAATGTTGGGGCGAAGGCAAAGGCGCCACCCCTCGCTTGAAGTCTTCGCTGATAACCGCTGGTCACAGACAGAACAAGCAGGGACACCCTTCGCTTGACCGGCACCAGACGAAGACCGTCGACGAAGTCATCCCACAGTGCGGCCTCATCCAGTTCAGAGGCCCACGTGCGTTCCGGCCCATTATAACGGGCCCTGCGTGGCCGCCGCCGGTTACGGGCCTAACCTGTAAAGGCACCCCTGTAATTACAGTCTGTAACCCCGCTTTATGGGAATATTCTAGGGATAACCTAGGTAGCTGAGGGCACATGCGTCCTTAGCACAAGGCGCTGGGCGCTCAGGTACCTATAAATACCCCTGTACAGTGCCCGTGAGAGGCCAGATTAACAGAGCTATTGCCTTCTAGCACGTAACCCTGTCGTCACCACTGTTCACCCTTGTTGGCCTCCTTGCGATTGAGAGCAAGTTCCAACACCCAGTTTTGCTTTTATGTGTAGAACTTACGGAGATGCTCTATATTCCATGGATTGGGAAGAGGTACTCCTTCTGTTGTGGCAAGGGGACACACCCGGGTCGTCATATTTCCATCACCTTGAAGGGTGCTTCCCAACTGAGGGAGAGTTTATGGAGCCCTTGTCGGTTCAGTACTCGCCTTAGGACCAGGTCCCCGACCTTGAGCTCCCTACTATGCACAAACCGCTGGTGGTAGCGCCTGAGCGCTTGGTTGTACCGTGCATTTCGGATCGCCGCTCGCCATCTACGTTCATCGATGAAGTCCACATCCTCACGCCGTAGTTGTTCCTGCATAGATTCATCGAAAGATTGGACCCGTGGGGAGCCCATAATGATTTCTGGGGGAAGGCAGGCTTCAGCCCCGTAGACCAGGAAGAACGGGGTCTCCCCGGTAGCTCGGCTGGGTGTGGTCCGGTTCCCCCATAGTACGCACGGGAGCTCGTTGACCCAATTTGCACCATGCTTTTTTAAGCAGTCATAGGTGCGTGTCTTGAGTCCCCTTAGGATTTCTGTGTTTGCCCTCTCAGCTTGGTCGTTGCTCTTGGGATGAGCTACAGACACAAAGCAGAGTTGGGTACCAATGCCATCGTAATACTCTTGGAAGAGCCGACTTTTGAACTAGGTCCCGTTGTCCGTAATGATATGGCTCGGGACCCCAAATCTACAGACAATCGACTTGAGGAAGGCAACAGTAGCACCTTGGGTGATACTGACTACAGGGGTAGCCTCTGGCCACTTTGTGAATTTGTCGATAGCGACGAAGAGAAAACGGTACCCACCGACAGCCCTGGGGAATGGCCCCAAGATATCCACCCCCCATATGACGAATGGCCAGGAGGGTGGAGTCATTTGTAGAGCCTGAGCTGGTGTGTGTATTTGCTTTGCATGGAACTGACATGCTTCGCATGACTTTACCAACTCAACTGCATCCTAGAGAGTAGTTGGCCAGTAGAAGCCGTGCCGGAAGGCCTTACCAACCAGTGTGCGGGATGATGAATGACTTCCGCACTCTCCTCCATGGATCTCCGCGAGTAGCTCACAGCCCTCCTCCTGGGTGATGCACCGCATGAGAATGTCGTTGGCGCCACGGTGGTATAGATCCCCTTCTACCATCGTGTATCACTTAGCCAACCGCACTATGCTCTCTGCGGTCACATAGTCTTCAGGAAGGATATTTTCTTTCAGGTAGTCCCGGATCTCAGAGATCCATGCATCGAGACCACTCTGAGCCACTGGTTGTGGCGCTAAGAGGTTGGCAGGACCCTCTGTAGCACACAAAATCCTTGGTGGGTTCTGCGGATGGAACACCACCGGGACCGCTAGCTTCGAGGTGCTAGTCTCGCCCCCTTCACCCGGTTCGGCAGGCTGGGTGGTAGGTCTCAGCAGCTATCTTTCGAAGATGCCCTCGGGCACAGGTGCCCAAGTTGATGCCCTCGTGGAGAGTTCATCTGCCACTGAGTTATTTGCCCGAGGAACATGTTGCAGTTCCAGGGCAATGAAGTCCTTTTCCAGCTTCCTTACGTGGAGGAGGTAAGCTGCGAGCCTGGGCTCGTTGCAGCTACATTCTCCGTGGACCTGCTTGATAATCAGCTGGGAGTCCCCCTTCACGAGGAGCTGGCGGATCCCTAGGGATAGGGCCGCAGACAAACCGAAGATCAGTGCCTCATACTCTGCCATGTTGTTGGTGGCCTTGAACTCAAGGTGCACCATGTACTTCACTTGATCTCCGCTTGGGTCGACGAGGACCACTCCAGCGCCACCACCCTGCTGGCAGGCAGATCCGTCGAAGAAGAGCATCTAGTGGGGCTCGGTGAAGACCGAAGCCCTAGGCTCCATAGGTGTGGGGTTTGAATCGGGATCCGGACCCCCATGAGCGCTCGGGGAAGGGGTCCATTCCACGATGAAGTCAGCCAGGACCTGGCTCTTGATAGCGTGGCGAGGCTGGAAGTCCAGTTGGAACTCAGCAAGCTCCGCGGCCCACTTGGCGATGTTGCCTGTGGCATTAGAGTTGTGGAGAATGGCCCTTAATGGGAAGGAGGTCACCACCACAACTCTGTGTGCCTGAAAATAGTGGCGCAACTTCCTGGACGCAACAAGTATAGCATAGATAAGCTTGTGCGTCTCAAGGTACCTGGCCTTTGCCTCATGGAGGACTTTGCTGACGTAGTAGACTGGCTTCTGGATGGTTCGGACCCCTGCAGTTGGTCCCGAGTCCGCAACCTCCTGGCCTTCCGTCAATATCGTGGTGGTCGGACCACCACCTTCTCCTAGGGGAACTTTCTGACTTCCCTGGGGATGTTGTGTCGTCCTTTCGGCGACCAGCACCATGCTCACCGCCTCTGAAGCCACTGCAATATATAAGTACAACGGTTCCCCTGGCTCTGGAGCTACCAGTATTGGTAGGGACACAAGGTGCTGCTTCAACTCTTGAAAGGCTCGTTCTGCCTCTTCAGTCCAAGAGAATGACCTGGACTTCCGCAATAGCTTGAAGAAAGGTAGCGCCCTCTCAGCCAGTCTTGAGATGAAGCAGCTAAGGGCGGCCAGTGACCCCGTAAGCTTCTGGACATCCTTGATGCGGGCCGGAGGCCTCATTGCCTCAATTGCCTTGATCTTCTCTGGGTTTGCTTCAATGCCCCGGTGCAAAACCAGGAATCCCAGCAACTTCCCTGCGGAGACACCAAAGACGCACTAGTCCGGGTTCAGCTTCGTGCGTGTTGCCCGCAGCTTGTCAAAGACCAGGGTTAAGTCTTCCACTAGGGTCGACCCTCTCTTAGTCTTGACCATGATGTCATCAACGTATACCTCTACCCTACCCCTAATCAGGTCACCAAAAGTCTTACTCATCGCCCGCACAAATGTTGGTAAGGCGTTTTTCAGACCGTAAGACATTACAACATAATAGTAAAGCCCATCTACTGTTACAAAAGCGGTATGCTTCCTATCTTGCCTAGACATCTAGATCTGATGGAAACCATAGTAAGCATCTAGGAAGGACAAAAGGTCGCACCCGGAAGTAGAATCCACGATTTGATATATTCGTGGCAGTGGATATGGGTCCTTGGGACAAGCCTTATTGAGGTTGGTGTAGTCGATGCACATCCGAAGCTTCCCGTTGGCCTTGGGAACGATGACTGGATTGGCCAGTCATACTGGGTGATGGACCTCTTCGATGAAGCCAGCGTCCAGCAGCTTCCGGACCTCCTTACGGATGAAATCATGCCGCTCAATGGACTGTCTCCGAGGTTTTTGACTCACCGGTTTGGCGTTAGGGTGGATCTTCAGATGGTGCTCGATCACCTCCCTAGGGATCCCAGGCACCTGTGACGGTTCCCATGCAAATACGTCGGCATTTGCCTGGAGGAAGGCGATGAGCGCGATTTCCTATTGCTCCTCCAGATCGCTCGCGATGCGAGTGGTCTGGGAGGAATCCCCGCTAAACCGGATGGTCTTGACGGGGACGTCGTCTGCCCTAGATGGTTGCACCTTAGGCACCTTGGTAGGCGTCTTGGTACAGGAAGTCGAGGGGTCCCTCCCCCCGTCATCTGGGCGAGCGGCTTCTGCCGCTAGGGCGTGCAACTTCTCGACAGCTGCAAGCGCAGCGGGGCGGTCGTCCCGCACGGTGAGGACCCCAGTAGGGGATGGCATCTTGAGGACCAAGTACCCGTAATGGGCAATGGCCATGAACCGGTATAGGGCCAGCCTGCCAATGATGGCATTGAAAGGGAGGTTAACCTCCGCAACGTCGAACTGGACGTTCTTAGTGCGGAAGTTTTCCTCAGTCCCGAATGTTACCGGGAGTGCGATGCTCCCAAGGGGATACACCGGTTGAGGGCCCACTCCGGAGAATGGGCGAGAGGGTCCCAGTCGGGATCCTGGGATCTACAGCTGCTTGAACGCAGCGTGGCTGATGACGTTGAGCCCACCCCCACCATCAATCAGCACATGATGCAGCTTCATATTGGCGATGACAGGGGCGGTGATGACTGGTAGTATACCAGCCCCTGCCATGTTTTCGGGGCAGTCGGATGCCCCGAAGGAGATAGTGGTGCTCCGCCACCGTTGATGTGGGGCTGCCTTCGGGACCCCTGGGGTCGCCGAAAGGACCTCACGGCATAGGGACTTCGCGTTCCTACGGGAGGTGAGCTCCTAGCTTCCGCCATACATAACGTACAGCTTCTTGCGGCGGTAGTTGTCATCACCGGAGTCGGAGTCTCCAGTGAGGATGTCCTTGAGGACTTGCTCAGGGGCCTGATACCCGAGGTCCCGTTCTCCCACGGCTACGTCACCTTCGTTGACCTTCTCCTTGCCAGGCCGACGTCGAGGTGGCGAGCCATCCTTAGAGGCCTTCTCGCGCCGCTCGCTGATGTGCTTTGCGAGCTTCAGGATCTCTCGGCATTCCGAGGCGCTTGGCGACTGTTGGGTGGACAGGGCATGACCCACAGTCACTTCCCTATTGTCGTGGGCGCTTGCTGCGCTCGTCCTGGCCCCTAGCCACAGCTACAGCGACTGGAGCACCAGACTGTGGCCTATCGTGACCGCAGTTCTTCTTCTTTTTCTTACCACCGCCCTGGGTGGTGGCACCTGAGCCGCCCGTCTGGGTAACTCTGGTCTGCGGCGCTGAGTGCCATGGTGGCACCTGAGCCGCTCGTCTGGGTAACTCCGGTCTGCGGTGCCGAGTGCCATGCACGACCCTCAGCAGCTCTGGCACATTTGTCGGCCAGAGTGAAGAGCGTAGTGACGGTTTCCACGTCATGCGTAGCCAACTTCTCCAACATCTTCTTATCACGCACCCCCTATCGGAAAGCAGTAATAATGGAGGCATCGGAGATGCGAGGTATAGTCCCCCGTACCTTGGTGAAATGAGAGATGAAAGCCCAGAGAGTCTCCCCGGGTTCCTGCCTCACTGCATGAAGATGAGCCTCCACGCCATGCTGCTGATAAGCACTGGTGAAGTTCGCTGTGAGCCATGCATATAGAGCTCTTCCTAGGAGTAGATCGACCTCGGGGTAAGGTTCATGAGCCAGGTCCAGGTCGGCCCGGTCATGGCTACATGGAAGTAGCTTGCCATCACAACGGTGTTTCCACCAGCTGCCGTAATGGTGGTGACGTATACCTGCAAGAATTCCGACGGGTTCGACGTACCGTCATACTTCTCCGGCAGGTGTGGCCAGAACTTGGGTGGCCAAGTCGCCACGTGGAGATGATCTGCTAATGCGGCATAGCCCACACCGACCAATGGGACACACGCCTGGATTCGGGCGTCCCTCGCAGTGAAGTCTTGGTTGAGGTTGCGACCCTCGAAGTTTTACCGGCGCTCACGCGCCCTCTCCAGAGAGATTCGAGCATCCTCGCCCGCACGCCTGCGGTTGAGTTCTGCTTGCAGGTCGTCAGTCTGCGCACCCCTCACTGAGGGTGAGCGCACAGATGTCGACGCCTTGCGTTGACGCCGGAATGATCGAGGCCTAGACCTGGCCGAGCTAGGATGAGCCATGCCGAGGAGTCGGTCGACATCTTCGCGCCATTGCCTCATGGCCCCCGGCGATGCCGTGGAACTTGGAGGGTTACGCAGCAACTCCCTAGCCGTAGACAACGCCCGACTAGGAGCAGCCCTTGATGGAGTCCTAGATGTCTGCATGGGCGTGTGTTGCCGCGCAGCGTGCATAGCAGCAGCACCAGGCGCAGGGCGGTTGGAGCCTCGTGGCATGGAAGATGCTGCCCCTTCCTCCATCAGGAAGTCCTCGGGAGACAAGTCGCGGTGCTTGACGATCTGAACCATCGTGTCGAGCAAGAAAAACAGGCGAAAAACCTAAAGCCAAAGCCCCCTACCTGGCGCGCCAAATGTCGGAGGGAAAATCCTCCAGCAGGTGCCGGAATGCACCCACCCTAATCCTAAGATGAGGAGGGGGCCTAAGCGTTTTCCCTGTCTGGTGGATGGTGAATTTCGGATGAACACAAGAGGACTTGAGGGATTATAGTGGTTCAGGCCGCCAGAGCGTAATACCCTACCTCCACTATGTGTAAGTTGTATTGAGTGTGTCCCTGTAACGCTGTGTGCCTTCCCTTTTATAGTTTAAGGGAGGCACATACAAGGATCCTGAGCCCCGACATGTGGGCCCAGGAGCATAATGGAAGAAATACATTATGTGAATAACTAATGTTGACAGAGTAACACATGAGTAATCAGCGGGAGTCATGATGACTGCAGTCCATGCAGCATTGATAGGCAGTAACCCTTTTCTCGAAAACGTACAAGTAATGGTGAGTCATTGCCCTCGATATGGTAACGTGTGAGTAACTGCACGACCCACGTATCGTGGACTGAGCACGCCGCCTGTCAGTGGAATGGACAGGCGCACGTCTTATCCGTAATGAATGTGAAGGCACGCGTAGCCCAGAGGCGTCTTGCCAGGTTCCGCCCGTTGGCTTATGCCGCGCGCAGTATGCCACGTGGCAGCATCGGGTCTCCGCCTGAGAGGGGAGCAGGAGTGTATGCGGATAGGTCCGGATCCCACCAGACCAGGTCTGGACACGTGTCGGCACCGGACCCCCGCCTGAGCCCTGATTAAGGCCTGGGTGTGTTCTGTCCTGAAACCTTGGGACCCTACTATAGGCGGCCCGGACCCCATATGAGGGGGTCTGAATCCCATTCTAGGGGTCCAGTCCATACACGTGGGGGTCCTGGACCAAACTTGGAGGTCCGGATTGTATATCTAGGGGTCCGGCACTTTCCCATGGGGGTCCGGACTCACTGTTGATGTCTTGGAGTATATTACTTTCTCTGGACACGTGGCGGCCCCGGACCCGCCCATGTGGTGGGGTCAGGCGTTGTTGCTGGCCCAGAGTAGTCGCCCGAGGCTAGGGCGAGTCATGGCCTGGTCCCACATACAGCTCCTTTACCATGCGACTAAGGATAGCTGCGTGGGTACTGCGTCTTTATACAGTAGTAAGGGGTACCCTAGTTTCAGGGTACCGACAATATCCTCTAACACTTGATTTGTTCTTTCTGTTTGCCCATCTGTCTGTGGATGATAAGCTGAGCTGAAATTTAATTTAGTATCCATAGACTCATGTAACCTTTTCCAAAAATGTGAGGTAAATTGGGTTCCTCTATTTTATACAGTTTTCTTGGGTGCACCATATAAACATACAATTCTTGACATGTACAGTTCTGCTAACTGGGCTCCTGAGTATGTGGTCTTCACAGGTATGAAATATGCAACCTTAGTCAACCTATCTACAATAACACATATGGAATCATAACCATCACGGGTACGGGGTAATCCAACTATAAAATCCATACCAATTTCTTCCCATTTCCATCCAGGTACTTTAATGGGTTGTAGCAAACCTGCTAGTATTTGATGTTCTGCCTTAACTCGTTGACATACATCACATAGTGCAACATAACTAGCAACATCTATTTTCAAACCATACCACCAATATTTTTCTTTTAGGTCCTGGTACATCTTAGTACTTCCAGGGTGTATAGAATAAGTTGAATCATGAGCTTCTCTCAAAACGAGTTGGCATAGATGTTCAACTTCTGGTACACAAATCCTCTTTTTAAACCAAACTATGTCTTGTTCATCTTTTGTGAAGTCAGGAGCTTTTCCCAAATTAATCTATGTTTTATTTTCCTTAATTTTCTCAACGGATTCCTGTCCTTTACAAACCTCTTGCTCCAATGTAGATTCTACTTCCATAACGGTTGCTTTCGTATTATTAACTGTAACACCCCTGGTGTTACCAAAACTAAAACTTTGGCATGATATCATTTGCACTAGCATTTCATTATGTATGGTACACCTAGAGTGCATCCACTAGGTAGAAATTTCAAAACAAGTTGTGATATGATGCCTTGAATTTGATCCTCAACCCTAGGGTAGGGTGCTTACCCAAGGACTAGAATCATGTGGGTGTGTGAGATAGCATTTTGAGTATGAACTCATAGATTAGTGGAAATGTTCAAAAGATACTAAACTTGGAGTGACACATAAACCCTAGAACACTACAACCCTAATATGAACCCTAAAAACCCTAATTAAGTGCTTTATGAGGTAATTCAAATTTCTAGGCACTTTTGGACCAAAGTGCATATATCAAAGTTGTAGAGTAACAAAAACTAGGAAATTTTTGTATTTAGAGATTTCCATGTACTATGGAACAAATTGGAGTAAATTCAAAATAAGTCCCAAGGGCACCCAAGTGTTTAACTCTAAAAAACAGTAATTTGGTGTTGACTTTAGACCTCTGTATCTTTTGATCTATGGAGATTTTGTCATGGGTCATTGCAACAAATTTGTAGAGCTATTGTACGTAGTTCAAGTTTGATAAAGTGATTAAGCCCTAGAGCTGTACATAAATTGGAGTAAAATAGCCTAGAAGTTGGGCTGTCAATCGGATGTTGGCCTGAAGGTTAGACTGACAGTGGCATTAGATAAACTTTAGAGCTGAATTGTGCTTGATCGAGTGGAGGTATGAATAAGAGCTCTATAACAAAGTTAAAGCTGATATGATGGACAACAACTTTGCTATAGTCGGCTTGATAAGTTGTTGAACAAAAACCGAAGAGAAATGATCCTCAAATCGCTCTATCAGGCGCGCGGAATGGACATCGCTATGGTACAGTACACTGAAGAAGATCCTAAGTGCCGTGTGCTCGCCACCAATGTCCCGCCGCCGTGATTCGAGGTCGTGCCTCGATTGGTGCCGCCGAGACGTGGATCAATGCGTGGTAAAAAGATCTCCAGCTCGGATTCGATGATCGAATTACCGCTCTAGCCACGGACACCACGTGTCCTCACCGTGAATCATCCACCGCCGTCGTAGTAAGCCACCGGACGCTCTGACCATCCACGCATCTGGTTGGGAGCTCGCGTAATGAACCGCCGCAAAGGGTTCGTGGTAAGTCCGCCACGTTACTGGCCTATGGACACCGTTGAGGCTAACGTGGAGCTTCTCGGGCTGTCACCGCTGCCGTGAGTCAGCGACCAAATTGCCCACCGTCGTGGTGACTTCCTTTAAATTGAGCCTGTGCTCAGTCTCGCCTCTCCGTTACGCACTCAAGCCACCCTTTGTTTCCGTCGTTCCACCATCGATAGCCAAGAACACCGGTTTTCCCCATCGGTGGTCACCAGCGCCATCGAGCAGTGTAACCGCGTGGTCAGCCTTTCCTAAGGTCAGTCATTGTTGTTTTACTCGTGTTTTGCAGTCTATAGATCATGGTGAAGCTCATGCGCTTGCCCGCTTGAACTCTACGGCACAGGATTAACGGGAACACTGTCGTGTCGTTCGGTGATCGTCGCCGAAGGCAGTGTCCACGTCGACCGACCAACCCATAGCTCCTCTAGACAAACCTAGGTGAGGATTGTATGCCTTATGCATTACTGATACTCGTAGTGACCTTGGATTGAACCCTACCGCGCTTGAAACCCTGGTACATCTCACCGGAGCTCGTCGATCCACCGTCAGCATGGCTAGTGAAGCCATTTGAGGATGATAGGCCGAACTAAAACTCAACCTTGTATCCATATTCTCATGAAAGCTTTTCCAAAATCTAGAGGTAAACTATGATCCTCTATCCGAAACGATCTTCTTTGGTACTCCATGTAAACACACAATCTGAGCCATGTATAACTCTGCTAGCTGAGAGCCTTTATAAGTAGTCTTGACCGGAATGAAGTGAGCCACATTGGTCAGTCTATCCACAATCACCCATATGGAATCATATCCTTTCGGGGTGCGAGGCATCCTGACAATGAAATCCATACCAATCTCTTCCCACTTCCATTCGGGTATCTTTAACGGGTGCAATAGTCCAGCTGGTCTTTGATGTTCAGCCTTGACTCTTTGACACACATCACACATAGCCACATGTGCAACCACATCTCTCTTCAGCCCATACCACCAGTACTTCTGCTTCAAATCCTGATACATCTTAGTGCTATCAGGATGGATAGAGTAATTAGAATCATGGGCCTCCTGCAATATAGTCTCACGAAGGATGTCAATCTCCGGAACACATATCCGGTTCTTGAACCATATTGTGCCTTGCTCATCCTCCATGAATTCTAGAACTCTACCTTTAGTAATAAGATCTTTGATTTCTTGTATTTTAGCATCACCAATCTGACCCTTGCGGATTTCTTGCTCCAAGGTAGGTTCCACTTCAATGGTGACTCCTTCAGTGTGTGCAACAATTTTTAGGTTGAGTCTCCTGAAATCCTCAACAATCTCATCGGGTAGCTGGGCAACAATAGCTGAATGGACGTGTTCCTTCCGACTCAAGGCATCCGCAACCAGATTCGCCTTGCCCGAATGATAGTGAATCTCCAAATCATAATCCTTTATGAGTTCAAACCATCGGCGTTGCCTAAGGTTGAGATCCTTCTGAGTGAATATGTACTTCAAACCCTTGTGATCGGTGTACACTGGGCACTTGGTTCCCATAATATAATGTCTCCATATCTTAAGCGCATGCACTACGGCTGCCAGTTCTAAGTCATGAGTGGGGTAGTTCAACTCATGTTTCCGCAACTGACGAGACGCGTAGGCAATCACATGTCCTTATTGCATAAGAACACATCCCAAGCCTTGGCCGCTCGCATCATAATAGATATCAAATCCCTTTTGTAGATCTAGCATAACCAACACTGGGGGTGACATCAATCTCAACTTCAGTTGATTAAAGCTATCTTGGCACTTTCAGTCCCAATTAAACTCTCTCCCCTTCTCCAGAAGTGAGGTCATAGGCTTAGCAATCTTAGAGAACCCTTCAATAAATCGCCGATAATAGCCTGCAAGTCCCAAGAAACTCTGGACTTCAGTACTGTACTGGGTATGCTCCACTCCACTATCTCCTTGACTTTAGCAGGATCCACTGATATCCCACCATTAGAAATGATATGTCCAAGGAATGGCACCTCATCAATCTAGAACTCGCATTTGCTATACTTGGCATAGAGTTGATTATCACGTAGCTTTTGTAGCACCAATCTCAGATGTTCCTCATGATCACTATCACTCTTGGAATAAATAAGAATGTTGTCGATGAATACTATGATGAATCTGTCAAGATACTCCATGAACACCTTATTCATTAGATTCATAAAATAGGCTGGTGCATTAGTTAGTCCAAATGACATAACGGTGAATTCATATAAACCATATCGGGTTGAGAAACCTGTCTTGGGAATATCAGATGGCCTAATCTTCATTTGGTGATAACCCGATCGGAGATCAATCTTCGAGAACACCCTAGCACCTCTCATCTGATCAAATAAATCCTCAATGCGGGGTAACATATACTTGTTCTTCACAGTAACATCATTAAGGGATCTATAATCCACACACATCCTTTGCGATCCATCTTTCTTTTGTACAAACAGAACTGATGCTCCCCAAGGTGAGGAACTCGATCAAATGTACCTAGCCTCCTGTAATTCTGTTAACTGCTTCTTAAGTTCTTTTAACTCTTCTATGGACATCCTGTATGGTCGTTTAGAAATAGGAGCAGCCCTAGGTAAGAGATCAATGACAAACTCAACTTCCCTATCTGGTGGCATCCCGGGTAACTCCTCTGGAAAGACATCAAGAAAATCCTAACCACACGGATGTTGTCGCCAACAAACTTCCCATCTACTAGGAATACAGCAGGTCTGATAGAGGCAGTTACTGTAATTTCTACTTCAAATCTTTCTCCTTTAGAGCTGGTGAGTTCTATAGTACCCCTAGCACAATGTATAACGACCTTTGCCTTTCTTAACCATGACATACCAAGGATCAGATCTATACTGCTTTCCTCTAACACTATAGAGGTAGCCCAAAATTCTCTTCCCATAATTGTCAATGTCAATCTATGTGTCATATAATTTGCCTCAACAGGCCCTTTAGGTGTAATTACTACCATTGGTGTTTTCATAATTTGCAGTGGTAACTCATTTGTGTTGGCATATCGAGCAAACATAAATGAATGTGTAGCACCAGAATCAAATAATATTGCTGCAGGAATTGCATTAATATAAAACATACCAAGTGTGATGTCAGCTCCTTCAATAGTAGCATCAGCACTAACTTGATTAACCCTGGCAATAGAGAATCCCTTGCCAGATCCTGGAGTCTGTTGCTTGTTCTGCACGGGTGTAGTAGCAATCCTCTGCGGACACACATTAGCATAATGCTCTGCCTTACCACACTTGTAGCATGTGGTGTCTGCACTCTGTCCTGAGAATTTTGCCGGGGTGCCAGTGGGGGCAGCCTGACGAGTCGGTGGAGTCCCCTGTGGTGTGTACTGAGCTAGACGCTGGCCTCCTCCAGTGCGGACTAGTGTACCCTGGGGTAGAACGTAGCGAGGGCGAACGCTGCTGCTCCCCTAACCTTGGGATATCGCCTTCCCCTTCATGTCCCCCAGCTGAACACACTTGTGTTCAATGGCTAGGGCCTTGTCGAGCAGCCTCTGGAATGATGGAAATGTATGAGCAACCAGTGCATACTATAGTGGCACATTGAGTCCTTCGATGAAGTGTTATTGCTTTCTCTCATCTTTAGCCACTTCATCCGGTGCATATCTGGATATCTGAATGAATCTGTCGCTGTACTCACTGACTGACATGCTCCCCTACTTCAGCGACAGAAACTCTTTCTTCTTTATCTTCATCAGTCCAACAGGTATGTGATAGTTCCTGAACTGAGTAGCAAATTCCGCCCATGTGATAGTATCAGCAGCATCGTGGGCAGCAACATAAGAATCCCACCAATCAGCAGCAGGACCAGTAAGACGACCAGAAGCATAGAGAACCTTCTCCTGGTCAGAGCACTGTACAATAATCAACATCTTCTCCATAGACTTCAACCAATCATCAGCTTGTAGAGTATCTGGAGAGCTGGCGAACGTCGGTGACTTGTGGCTCATGAACTCCCGGTGCTTGTCCCGGGGTGGAACTGGTGGTGGTGGTGGTAGTGGTGCTTGCTGCTGTTGCACTCTTCGCTCTTGCCGCATCTCTTCTCTCTCTTGGCGCATCTCTTGGCGTTCCTACCGCATCTGCGTGTGCATATCCACCATAGTATCAGACATCTATTGCATTATCCGCATCTGGGCTGCAACTGCTGGATGAGCCCCGGTTGGTGGAGGATTTGGAGGATCCATCTCTGCTTGTTGTTGTTGTCTAAGTACCCTCCGGTTGTGTTGATTGGGGGGTAGATCAATTCCTCCTCCCTTCCTGGTATTGGCCATCTGAGTTAGAAACACATGGTAAGGAAGAAAGAATTGTAGACAAGGTAGGTAATTACAAGGCATGTTACTTTGGGGGTTTTATGAGCTAAGTAGATTAGTGTGTCACCTACTAAAGCTAATACATTACCTTATGGTGGTACATGTTAAGATGCCCAACTATACTATTTCAATCATTCAAAGAAGCAAATCAAGCATTTATCATCACAATAATCAACCAACATTTTATAATAGAGAAAATAGTTTTAATTTTTGTCTTAGGTCTCCTATCTCTTAAAAAGCTCATAAATGTAGGATTCCAAGGTGTGAAATTCATCTTGTCTTAAGAGTAGAAAAGGTAAGGATAATCAGAGTAGAATAGCAAAAGGTGAGACAAGATCACGATAAGTATAGAAAGAATCAGAGTAAGGTAAGTAGGTAATGATTTTGTCCATTTCTATC
Source organism: Zea mays (assembly GCF_902167145.1). Taxonomy (NCBI): domain Eukaryota; kingdom Viridiplantae; phylum Streptophyta; class Magnoliopsida; order Poales; family Poaceae; genus Zea; species Zea mays. The sequence goes on from NC_050099.1 coordinate 75,364,122, forward strand.
TAGGTTTCATCCTACAGTCAACATTTCCTCTGATACCACTTTTGTCACACCCAGATTTAAGGGATAAAGTCGGGTGCATCTCATATATGCGCCAAAGAAGACAACACATATAATAACAGAGTGTATAGAGATAAATGTCACAATATCATAAAAGTACTTATTACATAGCGGAAGTCTTACAAAAGAAAAGATAAATATAAAACGATCTAAAGTCCATCCTTGGCGCCATAAAGTCGATTGGGAGATGCCATCTAGATCAAGTCGAACTCCTCGTTGTGCGGCTCCTCCTAGGCCACATATTCTTCTCCTATGGGGGGTGTGAGGCAGTAGGGTGAGCTCACATATGTTCATTGCTCAACAAGTTGTGGGAAATAATGTGCATGAACTCACCAAAGGTGGGAGTTCATGTTATGTATAAGGCTGATCAACAATAGGGGTTAAACCTGAGCATTGCTTTTATTAAGTTTGTTCAATTATATTAAAATTACTAAATGTAAGTAAATACCAAACCATAATAGAAATAATAGAAGAAAAATAATAAATAATCCCATACAATGCCAATGTCAAATTGAATTTAGTTACTTAGTTTAATCATGCGAGAGTCCTGAGCTGCTAATGACCGCGAGCACTGCTAGTATATAGTTTTACACTCTACAGAGGTTGTATCATGTACCCACAAGTCATGTTACCCATCTAACACGGGATTGTGCAGGCCCCATACACCTCTACCAAGGAAGCGAGGCAGGGTAACACTACGAGGCCTTTACCTAGTTCCACTAGCTTTAGAAAACCCGCTACAGTTTCTAGGAAGAGCAATGCAGGAATCCCCCGTCTGACCGCCATCGCAGCAAAATCAACCCGGAACCTCCTTACACGCCTACTCCCCTACTGCCCTTGCCCCTATCGGGTAAGGTAGTCCTCCACTAGCTTTCCTAGTTAGTCAGCCAAGGGCGTCCCATTCCGCCCTTGTGGTGGCACGTGTTTCTCAAGTTAAGATCCATATTCCAATTAAAGATAATGATCTTGACATGAAAATAAATAAAATAACAGAATAATTGGAACATGGATATAATGAAATATTAACCCAAAACCATATAAAGCAATAGCAAAACTACCCAAATGAATTAGGGATAAACAAGGTAAAAGGATAAACAGTCTAGGGTGACCTATTGGGTCCCATCAAAATTAAACATATACAGGAATAAATGATTGTAAAGGACATTATTGGGTAATAAAAGTGGTCAAGGGCACAACTTGCCTTCAGTGAGCTCCTACTCAGCAACTTCTATCTGTTGAACACCCAGATCCTCAGCCACTGGCTCTTCTACTCGCCACATTACAAAACAAGCACAATATAAAGAGGAAATTAACATCACACCAAACATGTATACAAAATACATATTAATAATCTACATGTTAAAATAAGATCATAGGAACAGGAATCATTAATTTTGGAGTTATGGATTTTAAGTTATGAATTTCCAAAGGTTTTATGTATTTGATACAAGATTAATTAAGAGATAAATTTTTTTAATACGATTTTCATGTCAAAACAGAGACACCATGTGATGCACAATATTATTACAAAATTATATAATCTAGAATGGACTAATTTGGACTTAATATGAATTTTTTATGGATTAAACAAATTCTAGCAATTATTTTTATATTAAAATTCCATTTCCAAATCATTTTCTCTGATTTCACTAACTCCCTGTACTGCGCGCCAATTACTAGGAAATGCAGGGGCTTCGGCGAAAGAATCCCAAGACTCAGGCACACCGTTTCAGGACCGCGGGTTGATATGCCAAAAATAGAGGGGCTCTTTACAAATTATCTTGCCCGAAGGGGTATCCTTCACCCAGAGCTGTCCGATTAATATCCGATGGCCCCGATTAGATCCTAACATACGTGAATGAGGGTCAACTGGTGATCGCCCGATCAAAAATCAACGGTCCCGACATCCTTGGCTCGAATCGGTACGCCAGGATCGATCTGAGCCGCTACGAAAAGATCCAACGGCGCAAAGCACATTCCCCCACCTCCGATGGAGGAACACGGTGGCGCACGCCGTGCCACGACGGACGCCATCGCCGGGTTCCCGAAATCTGTGCTCTAACGTCCTAAACTCAAATCTAGTGGGCGCTACGCAATCGCGGGTGACAAGTGAACATGGCTTGGGGTTTACTTAGGGGTGGAAACGAGCCGAGCCGAGCTAGGCTCGGCTCGGCTCGGTACGGCTTGGTGTTGTGACGAGCCGAGCCTGGCTCGGCTCGATTATTTGACGAGCTTGAGAAACTGGCTCGGCTCGGCTCGATGGAGGCTCGCGAGCTGGCTCGAGCCGGCTCGCGAGCCTGCTACGCCCACCGTACAGTGCCTGCAGTATGCAGAGGGTGAAGGCCGAGCGTCGCGCGACTGCCGTGCCGACAACACTGTAGAGGGCAGAGGCCGGAGGTGTTGGGGCTCGGGGTCGGTGGGCCGTCCAGGAGACGACATCGAGCAGTCGGAGTCGGGGGTCGGCCACCGCCCGTCGGTGCTCGCCTGCTCGGCTACGGTAGGAAGCAAGAATGAGAGAGGTCGGGGACTTGGTGTCGAGCAGTTGGGGTCGGCCACCACCGGCCGGCGGCGACAGGACGCAAGACTTGGCGGGCGGCAGGAAGCAAGAACAAGAGAGAAGCTCGGCGGCGCAGGAAGCAAGAGAGAGACGCTCGGCGGCGCAGGACGCGAGAGATAGACGCTCGGCGGCTGTAGGAAGCAAGACGCGGTGGGGCACGGTAGGTCTGCTGCTTGGCTCTCAATTCGGCCAGTGGAGGGCATTGGGCCTTAGTGACTGGCTTTCGAAATTGGGCTGGGCGGCTGACAGGCCCGTTCGGCCGGGCATGTTCCAATCCAGGTGGCCGGCTCGCGAGCGGCTCGCGAGCTCGCACGAGCTGGCTCGGCTCGGCTCGGTCGTTTCCCGAGCTGAAAAATGCGGCTCGGCTCGGCTCGACAAAGGCTCGCGAGCCGACCCGAGCCGAGCCGAACCTGGCCGAGCTCGAGCCAGCTCGTCGAGCCCGAGCTTTTTTCCCAGCCCTAGGTTTACTTACTGGAGATGAACACCGAACGACGCTACCCGCGGTGCGTGGTGGAAGCACAAGTCCGGCGACAAATTTTGGGCCACGGTTTGGGTGACTACGAATCTGACCTGACGGAACATGATCAAGGGAGGAAGGGGGGCACGGAGGACATGAATCTCACCGGTGGCAGACGCGTAGACACCCTGGCTCCGACGCACGGTGGATCCACTCGAGGCGACGCTTGGCACTCTCTTTCTCCCAGAGGTATGGACGACGGTGTTCAGGCGCGGTGGAGAAACGGGGAGCGGCTCTGCGAGGTTGTGACTTATAGCCACCCACGCCCACGAAGTCGGCGTGGGATTGACCCACCATCCAAACTCCGCACGCGAGATCCGCAGGTCATGCTGCGCGTGGTTATTGCGAGATGCCCTCGGTGAGGAAGGTAATGACAGCATGGCCCACAGATCAGTGAAGGCGTTGTTGCAACGGTGTCTGCCAGAGTGGTCCACAAGTCGGCGCAAGCGCACGGTGGCTGTGAGTTACGCCCACAAGTGAATGACAAAATGGGCCCGCCTGTCGGTGCCGCGGTGAGGGAGCTGGGCTACGCAGGGAATAAGTAGTGGACTGTTTCCGAGGATTCGGCCCAATACGGGAGTTCTCTCTTTCCTTTTTTTTATTTGTTTTGTTTTATTTCCTTTAATTTCTAGAATTCAAATTTGAATTCAATTTTAATTGTGAACTTATACCCATTTTAAATGTACTGATTGAATATACTAGTATGGGAAGGACTTCATGTGTTTATAAATTTATTTCTCTATTTTGTGTAGTGGTTTTCTTCTCTTCCTCTAAATTCTAGAGTTTCTAAATTTAGGTTTAAATTTTCCCAAATTTGCACATTGATGTTTTTCTAAAGATTTTTATTATTATATGCACACACAAATAAATTCCAACATGATGCACCAATTACTTTAGGTGTCATTAGTAAATTAATAATTTTTGATGTGATTGTTCACATGTTATAATAAATAGAAGCAAAAACATATATTTAAATCAACTATATTTTCATTTTACACTTTTGGGTATTACACCCCGCTCTTACAAGGTTCTTACCAGCACTGTAGATAGCAAAACGTAGCATGTGTGACTGTCCAAAGAGCATGAGTGTGATTGCAAAGGAGTACCTGTTTAGCTCGACAGAAAGGTGAAGCTTTGGGAAGGTTGACTAAATATAGCAATACTGAACAAGTCAGTAACAGATAGCAATGCTGAATAAGTGTTCCAAGTACTCGTCCTAGTTGCTGGAATAGAAAATGTATTAGAACAGTTGAACCAAGGCACAAGGAAGGAGGAACAAGTATCTAGGTACAACAAGAAAACAAGTTGGGAGCAAAATAATCACAGAGGTGCATAGAACATTGGTATTTCTGCTCTCTTTTTCTATTTTCACTCATTTTTTCTCTAGTCGTTTTTGCAATTTTTCCTTTTTAAATATTTTTTCTATTTTGCAGCAGCACATAAGAAGAAAACACACCAAGTTTTAGATTTTTTTGCACAAAGACGTGTCCTCTAGAATTTCTGCAAGTTTGGCCTAAAATCCGATTAAATGTTTGGAAAATGAGAACTCCTATTTCCAAGCCGAATTTGGAGATTTTAGAAATGGCGAGTCCGATGAAGCCGGAAAGAATCAAATGCAAGATTTAATTATGTGTGATTTGAAAAAATGGGCCTGAATCGAGTTCTGAGGTGAAAGTTATGGCCATTTTAAGTTTGGACTCTGAATCAAGGTTTCTGGCGAGGCGCTGGAAGGGTGGGGATCGGTTTTGTGGGTATAGTCAGTTTGTGTGATTGAGTCGGTTTATCGAGATTGAGTTTGTGGAATGATAGTGGATGGTGATGACCAAACTGACCCACAAATCTAAACCAGCAACCTAATTAGGGTTGTTAGCAAGGCAAATGAAGGGTGAATGGGGTCGGTTTTGTGGATGGATTGGTTTATTAAGATTGAATTTGTGGGGTGGCAGCGGATGGTAATGACCAAATTGACCCAAAACAAATCTAAACCAGTAACAAGACCTTGACCTAGGACATGAACTCAGAACTGCGGACTCCAAAACTGAATTATGCAAAGGCTAAGGCGATGGTTTTAGGTCTGGATAAATAGATCGTAATTGTTTTTTGTTTTTTTGTGGGTTATAAGACGAACAAACGAACCGAAAGGTAAGATTATACATTATGGGTAACCTGAATCTTGATACCACTTGATAGAGGACGAGGCTCGATATTTCGTGAGATACGATAACTTGATTGGGTGGATATCTTGACGTTGATAATCCAACGCTCTCACAAATGGTTCCACGCAATTACTACACCATTGCTCTGTTGGTTATCACCCGTGACACACAAGTGACCTCGCTACGAAGGCTTATCCCTGCAAGCGCAATCAAGAACACAAGCAAGAATAGGAAGAATGCAACCAAAACTGTGTTGATTACGAGATGGGGTCTCATAAGACGATTACGACAATACTGTTCGATGACGGAATAATCTAAGAAAAACCCACCCTAATGTGGCAGCGGTTGCTGATTGAATAGAGCATTAGGGCATGTGTGACCCCTGGTCTCGCCCCTAATGGGCTCCGACACGATACACGGGCCAACAGACGGTGTCGTAGCATCAAACCAGAATCTAAATGCTGAATTGTTTTGATGATTCCCGTTGACTCTGGACTTATTGTAAGGTGGGGCCAGTTGGGTTGGTTAGATAATCTCTTTATCTTTCCAATCATATTAAGTCCATCACAATCGGAGTCCGGATGCGTCCTGGGCATCCATTTTAGTACAGATTGGTCCTAAAACCCGTAATGGAGTCGCAGCCGAGTCGGAATTGATCTCCTTCCTGTTGTGGACGCCCTTGCTGGTCCTCAACACCTTAGCCTTTTCCAAATCCTTGCTGGTCCTCTCCAAGGATCCAAATCATCAAAACATCCAGTGCCCCAAGCGTAAGCTCTGAAACACAATTAACTAGAGTAGAATGTACCTGGAAATTTAGCTGTCGTGCACGCAATCGTGTTATCGGTCCATACATTGTGTGTATAGAAGTGATGTCCTCATCACTTATACTTAATACATGTCTTTGACCAAATTTTGACCAACTTATTAAAAGCCTTACACTTCACATGAGCCCCACCATAAGTGAGCCCATGCACATTATTCCCGACAAATTGTTGAGCGATGAATGTATGTGATCTCACTCTTGTTGTACTCACCCCCAGGTCAAGGACAGGTACCGCCAAGGTGAGGAGCATGAAGGATACCGCGATGAATTCGTGAGAGGTCTAGGTCGTCGTGTCCCAGTCAACTATGGTTGCGGAGGATCGTTGTCATCGTATGATGTAATTATTTAGCTATTTTGTACAGAACCCTTATTATATAGTAAAGATGTCACATTGATTTATGAATCATGAGCAATCATATGTGTGAGACTTGATCCTAGCACACATTTGAGACGCACCCGGGTTCGCCCTTAAATCCAAGTGTGACAGTCGGCCACTGCCTTGATCGCCCGCACCCCACGCCTATAAGGCCAACACCACCCCTCAGTCACGTCCCTTACATGTCTGTCAACCGATCCCGAGCCTTATCCACCGACGAGCGCTCTAGAACACGGAGCTCTGCCACCCACCGACGTCACCAGAAGCCAGCCACTGTGGCCAGCCGATTCCAGTAACCCCCAGCTCAGCCTGAGCTCACTACCACCTTCCCCAGAGCCCGTGAAGCTTCCCCACACTTGAGCCGATGTTGTACCGCACCGGAGCCATGGAATCGACCTCGCAAGAGTGGGAGATCCCACCGGCGATCGTGGTCCGAGCGGCACGGAGCATCCCAGTCCAATTCCTCGCGCCCTCGGCCTCACCGACACCCCGTGGAGCTCGTCGACCCATTGGGTCGAGCTCTACTGCCACTGATCGGCCGGAGCAGGCGCCGCAGATGAGCCATTCTGCCCGCGCACATGGACAGCTCGCCTCTGGTCACCACCGGCGACAAGCCAACCATCGACGTGTTCACCGTGACTCCCTCGGCCTCACCCGACCATTCGCCGGAGATCTACCGCCACCCGTGAGCCTCGCCGTCTCTTTCTTTGCCTCTCACTGTTCTGGTGAAGAAGAGGAGCACATGTTGGATAGTTCATAAGTCCAGGAGGTTATCTGCAAATACCATGACTCATAGGAATAGTGCGCCGAGGACCTGTTTGTGTGGGAAGAGTTTAAGCTTTAGTAAGGGGCCTAGACGCAATTTGGATTTCCTTTTTCCTGTTAAATTAAACAAATTATTTATTCTTAAGATAACTTCAACTTGAAAAATATTAACCCAAATTGGGTGAAACCAATTTTGTTAGGCTCTCTATAATGTAAACTTCCAAACAAAAAAATACTAAACACCATGATTCAATACTTTTCTTGGGACTTTGATTTAATCAAATAAACTGCCTAAAATAAGAAGAAAGGGAGAAAAATGGAAAACTTGTTGCACTAAGGTTAAGAAAACTTGAGTAGGTATTTGTTTAACAGTTACATCATCTAAAAATATTAAGCACCCTAGTTCAAAAGTTTAAGTAGGGTTTATCCTCCAAAATATGTTTCTTCCCATTCTTTTAGAAAATGAAAAAGAGAGATAAAATAAGAAACAGAGAGCAAATATATTTTTCCTAGGATACCTAGATGATGTAGCACCAGAGAAAAATATAGTAAGCCCTAGTCTAGTGGATAAATGTAGAACCACCATTTAATTAAGTAAAACTAAGAAACCTTTAGAAAATCAGAGAAAACAAATCTAGAGAAGAATCAACCCCAACTATGGGAATGGCTGCTCTTGTGCTAATATAGAACTAGGAAAATTCCTAAATTTGTTGTTTGACACTTTTCAGACGGCAGGCTAGTTATAAGTGCCTTTTTAATTTTAAACTTTGAAAAACCCTAGATAAAATACCTCTAAGTATCACTTGGTGAAAGTTGGCTTAAGTCTCTATTATTGCACCTAGATACCAAGAAAAATAACCATTAGGGCAGTAGCTACATCTAGATAGGGGTTATAGTGCAATGTGCCCCCTCTGCCCTAGAATTTGATATTTTTGTTTAGAGTATACCCTTATTTCTTTTGACCCCAAATTCCTAGGAAAACATAATTTAACCAGTAGGAAGTCACTATAATTTTTTAGAAGTTTTGGAATTTTCTAAAACAAGGTTGATGTTCAAATCACCCCTTTAGAAGCTTAAATAGAAAAAAAGAAAAAGAGGATTAATGGTTAACTAATATTAATTAAGTGATTTCAGCCAAACCCATCTGAGCCTCAACTAAATTTTAAGGAAAATAGTATAAGTATTAATCCATCCTTTTCCCTTTGGTCAAACTTAATATGGACCCCAAAATGCAAACTCCTTTAAAGGCTCATTCTAATAAGTATAAACCCTCACTTTTGCTAAGTAACTTAGTGTCACTTCACCATGCATCCTCAATAAACATTTTGCATATCATGAGCATATATATATATATATATATATATATATATATATATATTGCATTTGTTAGATTGCAACCTCGCTGGTGGAGAATAGATGCTGATTCCGGAGCAAGGAGTTGAGCTAGAGGAAGTCCAGGAACCTGCTCCCGAGCCAGCCACAGAAGATCTCCCCGCAGCACCAGCACTTGAAGGCAAGCCCTGGTTTTATGCATCATTGTTATATATGCTATTTTACTGCAATTATTTCTTGTAGGTTTGTATTGTGCACTTAAGTACCACCATGTGGTTTGTCCATCCGCTATCAATGATCTAGCTTGAGCCCCTTGATGCATAAACCTGTAAAATGAATTAGGCTTGGGATTTAGGTACCCATCTAGAGTTGGGTCTTGTCAGGTTAGTCACATATTATTTTGGCACCCAAATGCAACTCTTACCATTCTTGCATTTAAGTCTCACATTTGCAGCAACTACTCTACCAGACTTGCAATAAAGAACATAGGAAGCATTCCTAGCCTTAAGCATATGAGAAACATTGGATCTACTTCTACCATGAGCATTGGATGAACTAGAAGAGGCAATCATGGCATGAGAAGCATAAACATCATTATGATGCATAACATCATCACCATTATGGTGCACATCTCGAACATTCCTAACATTAGCATAAATGTAAGCATGGTTCTTGCTAAAATGAGAAGAATGTGAGCTACTAGCCATAGGCGCTTTCCCCTTTTTCTTAATGAAATTGGGGGCCTCATGGCATTTTTTTGTCTTTGGCTCCCTTTTGGAAGCCAAGACCATCCTTAATGGAGGGATGTCTACCAATGGTGTAGGCATCCCTAGCAAAATTTATTCTATTTAGTTTATCATTAGCATTTTTAACTTGAACATTCAATTTTTCTATTCTAGCATTCAAATCATCATTTACAGTCTTAAAGCTATAAATAGATGAATCACAAGAAGATAACTCATTTGAAAGCACTTCATTCTTCTTTAATTTTAAAGCAAGGGATTTTTCTACTTCTACAACCTTATCATGTTCCTCAAAAAGCAAATCCTCTTGCTTTTCAATTAATCTATTCTTTTCATTCAAAGCATCAATCAACTCATTGATTTTAGTAATTTTAATTTTATCTAGTCCTTTGAACAACTAACTATAATCTACAACATCATCGAATTCCTCATCGCTAGAATAAGTATACTTAGGTGTGTCTCGAGTAAATACCTACTTCTCCTTAGGTATGAGATAGGTGTGACGCTCGTTGGGGAAGAGAGTTGATTTGTTAAAGGCGGAGGCAACGAGTCCCTCGTCGTCGGAGACGGGTGAAGAGCAATCTGAGTCCCATTCCTTGTCGATGTGTGCATCACCCTTCTTATTCTTGTAGGACTTCTCTTTCCCCTTGGCGTTCTTGCTTTGATCTTGGTCATCATTATCAAGACAGTTGGCTATGAAATGATCACTCTTACCGCATTTGAAGCAGGTGCACTTCCCCTTGATTTTCCTTAGTTAGAGAAGTCCTTGCACCCCTTGAGTGCGGTCTTGAAGCGCTTGATTACAAGCGCTATCTCCTATTCGTTGAGGCCGACCGCCTCAACTTGCGCCATATTGCTTGGGAGCGCCTCCTTTTTGTTCGTCGCTTTGAGGGCGATAGGTTGCAGCTCGTTGTTGTGGGGGCTCCCATTTGTGGCGACATCGATGTACCTTGCTTCCATGGCCATCTTTTGTTGACTCACTAACTTGCCAAGGACTTCCTTGGGCATCATTTTGTGGTACCTAGGGTTCTCATAGATTAAGTTTACGAGGTTAGGATCTAAACTAGAAAACGACGTCCATCTCGTGCTTCCATAGTTTCGCACTTGGTTCACCAATGTCTTGAGCTTGTTATATATCTCTTGTGGCTCTTCTCCTCTCTTCATGGTGAACCTCCCTAGTTCTCCTTCAATAAGCTCCATCTTGGTGATCAAGGTCATGTCATTGCCTTCATGAGCGATCTTTAATGTATCCCAAATTTCTTTGGTATTGTTCGAACCACATACTTTGATATACTCCTCCTTGCATAAAGAAGCTAAAAAGACAATAGTTGCTTGGGCATTTTTATGAATTGATTCTTGGACACCCAATTGGATGACTCCTTTGATGATTTAAATAGATGTTTTGTACGTAGGATCCAATAATCAAAGGTCAAAGAAGCTTTAAAGAGGACAAAACGGGGCAAGACAATGGGCCCAGATGGTATCCCAATAGAGGTGTGGAAATGCCTTAAATATATTGCTATCATTTGGCTAACCAAGTTGTTCAACCATATTTTTAGATCAAACAAGATGCCTGATGAGTAGAGGAGGAGTACATTAGTGCCAATCTTTAAGAACAAGGGAGATATTCAAAATTGTATCAACTATCGAGGGATTAAGCTCATGAGCCACACTATGAAGTTATGGGAGAGAGTTATTGAGCATCGCCTGAGAGGAATGACGCATGTCACCATGAACCAATTTGGATTCATGCCTGGAAGGTCAACCATGGAAGCAATTTTCTTAATAAGACAGGTCATGGGGCGATATAAGGAGCAGAAGAAGGACTTGCACATGGTTTTTATCGACTTGGAAAAGGCCTATGATAAAATACCTAGGAATATTATGTGGTGGGCATTGGATAAGCATAAAGTCCCAACAAAGTTTGTTACGCTCATCAAGGACTTGTATGACAAGGTTGTGACTAGCGTCCGAACAAGTGATGGTGATACAAATGTTTTCTCGATTAACATAGGACTACATCAAGGTTCAGCTTTGAGCCCTTATCTATTTTCCTTAGTGGTAGATGAGGTCACGAGGGGTATACAACGAGATATCCCTTGGTGTATTTTCACTGATGATGTAGTTCTAGTAGATGAAAACTGGGAAGGAGTAAATAGAAAGCTAGAGTTATGGCGTCAGACACTAGAGTCAAAAGGATTTAGAATTAGTAGGACCAAAACCGAGTATATGAGATGTGCCTTTGGTACTATAATTAGTGAGGAAGGAGATTGTTGGTCACTTGTTCTCAAATGTTGTCAATCAAGAACAAGGCAACACGATTGTTACAGATTAAGGACCTTCGTCTTTCGAAGCATTATCTCCTTTCGGATATAACGATCTTCAGATGATGGTCATGAAGGACATACCTTCATCATTCATGAGAATAAGAGTTCATAGAGGCAATATATGCCATCCGTTCATTCATTCACATATTTATTTCAAGATATACATATGAACATTAACAGAATTTATATTACATTGATACCTTCAGTTTGTTTGAAGGTGCTGACACGAGCACAATTACCAATCAGCGTGAACAGTACATGGATACTGTTCATCTATTTATAGGCAACCGTAAGGGTTCGTACGCTATTACATTTATGCCCTCAACGATTACATACAGAGTTTACATAATGTCACAAAGGTAACATCGCCATTTGTATTTAATAACTTGAACAACACCTTCTCCTTGCATTGTCTCATTGCTTCGTCGTGATGAAGCCTGCTTGATGAAGCATGCTTCATTGTACCTCCTTTTTGTTGTGCCGAAGCCACGTTGTCTACCTGTTTCACTATGATGAAGCTTGTCAGACGAAGTTTGCTTCGCTCCTCTCGTGTTGTACCGAAGCTTTTCAGATGACGAAGCCTCTGTGATATTCAGTAGTATGCTGAAAGCAAATGGTTAGCCGTGTTTTTGAGGACCTTTGAAAGAGAAAGGCCCCCAACAGTAGCCCCTCGCAGTATTAATTTGGTTCTTTGTAACAAATTCAGACTGCGAAAAGAACGAAGGCCTTTAGCCGAAAGTCCAAAAAAACACCTTCCCTTTGCTAGAATAGCGAAACATTTTGCATTGCGGGCCCCACCGCTCAGTGGTGCTTTGCATATATACAAGGGCTTGTGCTGAAAATATTTTTCGTGCTATCAAGCTTTGTGTTGTGTTTGTCGTTTTAGTTTTCTACCTCTACGCTCGCAATTGTTTTTTGAGCTTCGGCTTTTTGTTGTAATCATCGCTGAAATGCCCGAAGAGAATAAGAGCGTGGACCCCGCGCTTGCTGGTTTTTATGGAGCCATGGAGAGGACCAGCGTTGAGAAAATCATTGATAAAATGTTAGTTGGGTTGTCTGGGGACTCAAGCGACAGCGAGAGTTTTGATGTTGAGAGTGAGAACGAAGATGCCGAAGATCGGCCATGGAGGCCAAGTCATGTTGTTTTTGGGAAATCCACTGTTAAGCAAGAGCAAATTGAAGCAATGAAGGGCAAATATTTCCATGATATATCTATAGTGAGGGCCAGAAAAGAGAGTAATGTTCCTCTTCCTGAAGCAGACGAAGTGGTGGTATTTAAAAGTTTTATGAAGGCTGGGCTTCGCTTTCCCTTGCATAAGATGTTGGTCGAAGTACTGAAGACATTTGAAATATAACTTAATTAGCTTACTCCCGAGGCTTTGATTAAAGTTGGAGTTTTCATTTGGGCTATGAGGAGCTAAGGGCTAGAGCCAGACGCCAACTGCTTCTGCAATATTCACGAATTGTCCTACTAGACGAAGGCGGTTGGGAAAGAGCAATATCATAACAACTTTGAATGTTATAGCTTCGTGTATCGATCTGATGTGAAGTGTCATGTGCCAACATTTTGAAAAAATGGTCGGGCTCATGGATGAAGCATTGGTTTTATGTCAAAAATGATCTGAGTGGGAGAGAGCATGTGAAGGGCATAATCCAACGCCCCATACGATCACGCTTCGGTATCAGGAGGCCTTCGATCGCGGGTGGAAATGAAACACAAGAAAGTTTGATGGCTTTCAACACAGTATGCACCTACATTGGCACTAGAGATTTGGTTCAGGAGCACATTGCTTTTAAGGTATGGCCTCTTGTTAATGATTGAGAAATGTTGAAGGAGACCGCTGCTGGCTCCAACAAAGGTGGCCTGGTTTACTTGAAATACACCTATCATTATAGAAGTCAGTTTGACGAGCCAAATGATGACTGGCTTGAAGCCATTGAGGCGACCAGTGATGAGCTTTTGGGGGCTTATACGAAGGCAGAGGACGAAGCCATGAACACTGCTTTCGGTGCTCGAGGCAAAAGGAGACTGAACATAGTTTTTGATGTGATTGGATTTATTTATCCTGATTACAGCTTTCTCGCTCGGAAACAAGGAGCAAATAGGAAAATCGCAACTACGACCTCTTCCACCTCGTCAAAGCTAAAAAGAGCTAAAGTTTTGACTCGTAGGTCGAAGCTGCACTCTTTAGAGAAGACTGCTCAAGTGCCTGGTACAGACAACATGGAAATTGTTGAATGTGCCAAAGCTACCCCCTTGACTTCGAGATAATACCTGCTACGAGTGCTGAAGCTACTGTCGCTCCGGTAGAAGAAATAGAAGCAAAGAGCTCGAAGACAGAGGAGCATCAGAAACTGCAGAGTCCCCCAACCATGACGGGGTTGTCAAAGTTAGTTCCTACTCCAGCAGCAACTCCTAGGAAAGGAAGGAAATGGCCAGCGTTCTGGACGCTATTATGAAATCTTTGAAGGTGCCAACTCCTGTTTCTACTAAGGCTTCCGAGGACAAGATTGAAGTAGCTGCTGCAAGTGCTTCTCCTACCAGCGCTGAAGCTGGACCTTCGAGATCTAAGTCAGTGGAGTAAGCAAAGGATAGTCTTCTAGAAAAGCTAACATCACCTATACCCGAAGCGTCTTCTCAAGATGATTTTGGATACATTGTTCGCCATGCTTCAGGGAAAAATTATCGGAAGAGCAAATTGCCGAAGTGCAATACTATGTAAAGGACGTGAAATATCCCTGATGATCCTTAGTATACGGAGGAAATGACAAAGATGATTTCCTTTATTGCCTACCGGATAACAAAGAGATAGATGTTTGCAGGAAAATGATGGATAAAATGGGCTATCCGAAGCTTGAACTTGGTTTGTCTGCAATGCCGAAGGACCAACTCGCAGACAACCTTGCTTATAACAACTTGAAGGTTTACATATTTTTATTTTTGTATTTATTGATTTTTGTTAGGCAGGTTTTGTGGTAATCGGTTTGTGGTAATACTTATTATTATTATTATTTGTATGTTTTTTGTTTGCTAGGGTCTTATCCTTAGCAAGGCTTTGAAGGCCTAGAAAGATGCCGAAGATGAAAGCACTCGGGTAGCCTTTGGAAACCTACGCTCGAAAGTTATATCACTTTGGAATGAGGCCCTTGAGAAGGACAAAATTCTGCTTTCTTTAGTTGAAAGGTTAAAGTCTAGCGAAGCTAGATTGTCTAGTCTTTCTGAAGTGGAGCAAAAATAGAGAAATTTGAAAAGAAGAAAGAAGCAGATGCGAAGCGTATTGCTAATTTAGAATATGCTCTCTATCTATTCAAGTGGGATTGCATAGATCCGAAGTAGAAGGATTGGAGAAAAAGCTTGATGAAATCACCGAAAACTTCAATGTCGAACAGGCAAAACGTGAGATATCTGATACCGAACGGCTGAGAGTTCAAAAGAATGTTGAAGAGCTTCGTCAGGCGAAGGAGGACAACATTGCCATGCACTGTTGCAACAAACTAAAGAGTACTTTTTCTAAGGTTGGTGCATTCTCTACTAAACGAGACTTTATCCGAGGTGATCCTAACGGAGTTATCAGATGGATTGAAGGCGAAGACGAAGCTTTTGATGAAATCCTTAGTGAAAGGGGGAATTTTTGTGCCTGCATCAGCGCCCGAGGAGCTATCTCCTGCTCGAAAAAGCTGGCTGTGAGCATGCGAAGGCTGTAATTCAGCCAGAATTCTCAGTTTTAGCGAATGATGTCAAGGATCCTTCAACCGAAGCCATCGCCTTTAGCAGAAATTTTTATTCTGAAGTATTAGTGAATGGTAGCCGAAAAATGGCAGATGAGGCTATCAATCAAAATGAAGAAGAATCTCATACTGCTTTAGAAGAATCAAGGAAAGTTGAAGATGCCGCAGAACATGAAAGACTTATAGGTATGTTTATTGTGATTTAGCTTTGTAAATTCTTTTAGCTTTGTGATTAACAAAAACTTATACTTTGGTGCAGCCGAAATTTCTCCTCCTCCGGAGCCGTATGACCCTGAGGCCGATCCAGCCCTGAAGGGCGCTCTTGATGTGATTAAGATAGCAAATGAGGTTGTTGACGAAGCTGTGAATAGACTCTTGAACGAAGCTGCTGAAAAAATTCTAAAGGAGGATGAATAGACTTTTTATATGAAAACACTTGTATAATTTTTGTGTACTACTATTTTATGTAAAAAACAATTGTCAACTATATATATCTGATGATGTAATATATTTCTTTGTGGAGCGTGATATCTTCATACGTACCGTTTTTGAGCCACAGGAAAAAAACACCTTCCCTTCTTTTCACGCTTCATAAAGAAAAATCCCCTTTTTCAGCCGAAGCAACATTATTAGACTCGAAGGCCTTGCCGTAGATCTTGCATAAGAAGTACCTGTTGCCGAAGTCGTAGATCTTTGCATAAGAATGCCATCGCCGAAGGCATGGATCTTACATTGTTGAAATATCCTTTCATAATTCTTTGTCAAAGATAGGCCTAACCTCATGAGTCAGCCAACATGTTTGAAGGAGCAATTTCCCCTCTTTTTCCACTGTTTCGAATGATGCGATGCTATGCAGCATGATACGATGATATGATGCAACAAATGTTAATGCATAAACACTTCATAAAAGTAAGATTGTACATCCCCTTAGGAACGACTTTGAGTCTCTTCACCTTTTACTTAGGTGGTATTTTATCTCTGCATCCTCATAGGAACGACTTTGGAGCTAAGCTCTACATCCCCTTAGCAATGACTTTGGAGCTTCTTCACCTTTTACTTAGGTGGCATTTTAGCTCTGCATCCCCGTAGGAACGACTTTGGAGCTTCGTCACTTTTTCTGTTACACTCGATGGCGTAACTCCAGATTTTTTACAACAGGCTGAAGGTTGTACCTTCTCAAATTGTCTTTGGGGGTAGAGACATAAAACCAAGAGAAACAAAAATTACATTGTGTATGAAAGTTTTTTGACTGAGCTCCTCTATTATCTCAGTAAATGTGTCTCGATTCTGGTACAATGTTGTTGACTGTCCGAGCATTGGACTCTTCGTGTGTGTCGTGTTGTTGTTGGACTTGACGGTGCCCTTCTAGCTGTTGATTGTGAGACGAAGTTAGAGCCATGAGTGGTGGCGATGGTGGCAGGGCCCATGCAGCTAGGGAGTGGCTTGCCGAAGCTACTGATACTGTGGGTTGTTGGTTGCCCACATACTTAGGAATGTATGGGGAATAGCATGAAGCAGTATGTAGGACCTGCTTCGGTTAATTCCACCGTGCTTCGGCCTCAGCTATTTGCTTTTGATTCTATATCGTGACTTGGCATGTCCTTGTTGTATGCCCCTTATCTTCTCCACATAACAAGCAAAACAACCTTCTTGGTTATGAGTTGAATCTTCCTCTGAAACTTCTTCCTCCTCTCCCTCTTGGGGCTAGTGGCTTGAAGGAGCTTTGTTGTGTTCCTGATGATTGAGAGTCGTGCTAATGCCCTTGAGTATGACTTCCCCTGTCTTCACTTGAGCTAGGATTATGGATCGTTCTAACATGCCTTGGGTGGTCCGAAGCCCCTGGTCATCTCAGAGTATCGGTAGGCTTATTCCCTTCTTTGTCGAAAGTCATTGCCGGCTCTGATGTACTCGTCCATCTTCTGTAGAAGCTTCTCCAAAGTTTTTGGAGGCTTCCTGGCGAAATACTGTGTAGTTGGTCATGGTCGAAGTCCCTTGATCATGGCTTCAATAACAATATCATTTGGCACCGTTGGCGCCTGAGCTCTTAGACGTAGAAACCTTTGGACATACGCTTACATGTATTCCTCGTGGTCTTGTGTGCATTGGAATAAAGCTTGAGCAGTCACTGGCTTCATTTGGAAACCCTGGAAGCTAGTGACTAGCATATCCTTTAGCTTCTGCCATGACGTGATTGTTCCCGGCCAAAGAGAAGAATACCATGTTTATGCCACACTTCTGACTGCCATGACGAAGGACTTTGCCATGATAGTGGTGTTGCCACCATATGATGATATGGTTGCTTCGTAACTCATGAGGAACCGCTTTAGGTCTGAATGCCCTTCATACATGGGGAGTTGTGGCGGTTTGTACGAAGGTGGCCATGGGGTAGCCTGCAATTCTGCTGCTAGGGGAGAAGCATCATCAAAAGCAAAGTTACCATGATTGAAATCATCATACCATACATCATCGTAACTTGGGCTTTCCTGACGAAGCTCTCTCTGTTGAGGTCTTCATCCTTGCTCGTTGTCTTGTATGATATGGCGCATCTCTTCGGCAGCTTCATCGATCTTCTTTTGGAGTTCAGAGAGCCGAAGCATTTTCTCCCTTCTCTCGACTTGTTGGTGGATGGCCTTTAGATCTCTGATCTTTTGATCCATCTCCTCTTCTTGTGGTGTTGGGCTTATGGCCTTCTGTTGGGACCATGCTTCGTCGCTGAAGGTCCTGCAGGAAGAAACAGCTTCGGCAAATCTATTTATACATGATACCGAAGCTACCGCTCATGAAGCTTCGATATTATAACGTATCCGAAGACAAAGGATCGAACCGACTTAAAGATGGAATGACTTTTTAGTCCATAAGGATCTGAGTCATAATTGTAATCTTTTGTAAGGGGTATGATTGTAATTTCTTACAGGCTGCGTCCTGTGCCTATAAATAGTGAACAGTACTCCTTTACTGTTCACGCAATCTTGTAATTGCTAACGCATTACTCTGGAATTATTGTTTTCTGCCAAGGCGAAGGTATAAATGTACCTAAACATTATGTTTTAGTATTTCAGTTTATATTATAAAATAAGTAATAATGTTATTTATTATTAGTATTCTTTAACGCTTTATATTTTATATTTCATTTCACATTATTTTATATCCAAACACGAAGGTAGGACCTTCGTGATTTATCATCCATGACCTTCGTCCGAAGCTCATTAAATCCTCAGGGAAATAATGCTTCAGCGGACGAAGGGCTTTAACATTTAACATTCTATGTTGCCTTGTTCTTAATTCATAGCATTTGAGAACAAGTTCCCAACATTGGCGCCCACCTCCGGTGAACTCACTTCCACTTTTTGAGCTAATGGCTTCGTTCAAAAACCAAGCTGGAACTGCTTCGGCTCCGAAGCTGATCCTCCCGATAACAGGTGGTTCATGCTCAGAGCCGGCTAACAAGAAACAGAAGAAGGAGGCACAGAGAAGAGTACAACATGTAGGGGTACAAGGAACCTTCATCAAGTCAAGATGGTCTCACATCCCAATTACCTTCTCTCAAGAGGATCTTCAGCTCAAGGACTACCCACACAATGATGCTATGGTTATCTCTTGTGTGATCAAAGGATTTATGGTCCACAATGTTCTGGTTGATACAGGCAGCGCAGCGGACATTATATTTTCTAAGGCCTTCAGACAAATGCAAGAGCCCAAAGACAAGATTCATGATGCTACGCGCCCTCTTTGTGGCTTCGGAGGAAGACAGATTTTAGCGCTTGGTAAGATTACCATGCCAGTGACCTTCGGATTCGTCAACAATACAAGGACTAAGCAAGTTGTGTTTGACATTGTCGACATGGAGTATCCTTACAATGCTATCATTGGTCGTGGAACACTCAATGCTTTCGAAGCAATTCTTCATCCAGCATATCTTTGCATGAAGATACCTTCGGATCAGGGACCTATTGCTATTCATGGGAGTCAGGAAGCTGCCAGAAAGGCCGAGGGGAATTGGACTGATTCAAAGGCAATCCACAATATAGATGAAGCCAAAGCTTTTGAGCAGTACAAGTATAGAAGGGAGAAGGCTGCTTCGGCCGATCAGCCGAAACCCTATGTTTTATGCGAAGATATTGTAGAGCAAAAGGTGCTGCTGGGATCTCAATTGTCTGAGGAACAAGAGAAAACCCTGACAAGGTTTCTGTTCAACAACAAAGATGTCTTTGCATGGTCGGCCAATGATCTCTGTGGCGTCAACAGGGATGTTATTGAACACTCGCTCAATGTTGATCCATCCTTCAGACCCAGAAAGCAGAGGCTTTGGAAGATGTCTGATGACAAGGCCGAAGGTGCTCGAAATGAAGTAAAAAGACTCCTCAGCACCAGAGTCATCAGGGAAGTGAAGTATCCAGAATGGCTGGCTAACACTGTTATGGTAAAAAAGGCCAATGGCAAATGGAGGATGTGTATTGATTTTACTGATCTCAATAAGGCTTGTCCGAAGGATGAGTTTCCATTGCCAAGGATAGATTCCCTAGTTGATGCAGCAACTTCATCAGAACTTATGAGTATGTTGGATTGTTATTCAGGCTATCATCAAATTTGGATGAAGAAGGAGGATGAGCAAAAAACCAGCTTCATAACCCCTAGCGGAACATATTGTTACCTTCGGATGCCTGAGGGACTCAAGAATGCTGGAGGAAGCTTCAGCAGAATGACAGCAAAGGTTCTTCATTCTCAGATAGGCAGAAATGTGCTAACTTATGTCGATGATATCATTGTAAAAAGCACGAAGCAAGAAAATCACATTGCTGATCTGCAGGAGACTTTCGCTAATTTTAGACTGGCCGGTCTAAAACTGAATCCAGAAAAGTGTGTTTTCGGAGTAAAGAAGGGGAAATTCCTCGGTTGCCTAGTTTCAACAAAAGGGATTGAGGCTAATCCAAATAAAATCGAAGCTATTCTTCGAATGGAACCACCAAGCACAAAGAAGGGGTCTCAACGATTGACAAGAAGACTAGCATCTCTCAACAGATTCATATCTAGATCAGCAGAGAGAAATTTACCATTCTTCGAAGTGCTGAAGTCAGCCGAAGTTTTTCAATGGGGACCAGTTCAGTAGAGAGCCTTCAAAGAGCTGAAGCAATATTTGATAGACCTAACGACGTTAACTCCACCAACGCCAGGGGGCTCCTCTGTTGTTATATGTGGCAGCTTCGCACTCAGCGGTAAGTGCGGCACTTGTCCAAGAGAAGCTTGAAGGGCAAGTCAAAAAGCAAGCCCCAATATACTTTGTATCCGAAGTTCTTAGTTTATCAAAGAAAAATTATACAGAATTGGAGAAGGTGTTGTCTGCTGTTTTGATGGCTTACAGGAAGCTTCGGCACTATTTTCAAGCATACAATATAATTGTCCCTTCTTCACAACCATTGAAGGATATTATGAGAAATAGAGAAGCTACTGGAAGGGTTGGAAAATGGGTTGCGGAACTCAATGAGTTTTGCATTGATTATGTGCATAGATCTTCAATTCAGTCCCAAGCGTTAGCAGACTTCATTGCTGACTGGACGCCAGGGGCTCAGGAAGAAGAAGCGAGTAAAGATGCCAAAGTTTGGACAATATTCTGCAATGGTTCTTGGGAACCTTCGGGGCAGGAGCAACCGCTGTGTTGGTTGCACCCTCCAAAGTTAAAACTTGTTACGCAGCAAGACTTGATTTCAGCTGCACAAATAACATTGCTGAGTACGAAGCTTTGCTCTTGGGTCTTCGGAAGTTAAAGGCAATGAGAATTAGAAGGGCGGTTCTTAAAACTGATTCCCAGGTTATTTCTGGTCATATTGACAAGTGTTGTAAAGCAAGAGACCCAACGCTTGAGAAATATTTAGATACGGTCCGAAGGATTGAAGCTTCTTTTGAAGGGTTTTCTGTCAAAAATATCCCTCGAGGAGAAAATGAACATGCTGATTTGCTAGCCAAGTCAGCAGCACAGGGGCTGTCCTTACCTTCGGAAGTATTTTTTGAAACAATAAAAGCACCTTCGGTTGAACTTCTTGAAAGAGCAGTCCTCAATATATCACCTGTTTATAGTGAAGACTGGAGAACTGAGATCATCTCTTTCCTTCAGGGTAACTTTCTTTCAGATGACGAAGCTTATAACAAGAGAATAGAGGCAAGGGCTCGACCATATGTTATAATAGAAGGGGAGCTGTACAAGCATGGGGTCTGTTCTCCATTACTTAAATGTTTATCCAGAGCCGAAGGTATAGAATTGATGAAGAAAATACACGCAGGCCTGTGTGGATCTCACATTGGATCTAGGCCTTTGCTGGGAAAAGTTTTTCGTCAAGGATTTTATTGGCCAAAGGCAGCTTCCGATGCAGCAGAATTAGTCCAAAAGTGCGAAGGCTGACAAAAATGTGCAAGGGATAAAAAACAACCTTCGTCTCTAACCCAGTTAATACAACCCACTTGGCCATTGCAAAGGTGGGGTCTTGATTTGTTAGGTCCGCTACCACCAGCACAAGGGAACTTAAGATATGTTGCAGTGGCAGTGGAATATTTTTCTAAATGGATTGAGGCAAAGCCTCTAGCCACAATAACTTCGGTTACTATTCAAAAGTTTTTCTGGCAAAATATTGTTTGTCGCTTCGGAGTGCCGAAGGCCATCACTGTGGACAATGGAACACAGTTTGATTCCGAAGCTTTCAGAGAATTTTGTGAACAAATTGGCACGAAGATCCATTTTGCATCAGTTCAGCATCCGGAGTCAAATGGACTTGTTGAAAGGGCTAATGGCATCATAATGACATGAATAATGAAGTTAATCTTCAATCAGCCCAGGGGAAAGTGGCCAGATGAATTAATCAAAGTGGTGTGGAGCCACAACACAACAATATCAAGATCAACAGGTTTTACACCATTCAAATTGCTGTTTGGTGACGAAGCAATAACTCCGGAAGAAGCAAAAGCAGGATCAATAAGAATAGTAGCTTCGGCAGAAGACGAAGCTGAAGCTGGTTACTCTGTGGAAAAAGATGTTATAGAAGGGATCAGGCTTCAAGCTGTGGAAAACATCAATAAATACCAAGCTAAAACAATAAAATGGCGTGATAGAAAGGTTCGGCTAAAGAATATTGAGCCAGGACATTTGGTGCTTCGAAGAGTAGCCAACCCAGAGACAGTAGGCAAGTTACAGCTGAAGTGGGAAGGACCTTTTCTGGTAGTATCTTCATCAAGACCCGGTTCCTACAGATTGAAGGATATGGACAGCAACGACATTCCTAGATCATGGAATGCGGATGAGCTTCGGTGATATTATGTTTAGCTTGATGTAATTTTTTCTATTCTTTCTTGTGGCACCCTTTTCCTTTCCAAAGGGGGAGAAAGGTTTTTAATGGGGCCACAGCATGTAATTTTTCTTTTTCTTATTTCAACTCTATAAGAGCAATATCCCCCAAAGATGTAAATGTAAAGGCTGAGGACGCACCATCGAGTGCAAAGGAAAAAGAAAAGAAAACAAGGAGAAGCTCAAAAGTCGTTCCTAAGGGAATGCAGAGCTTGCAGCAAAAAATAAACGCTGATTCCGCCGAAGTAAAAGGCGAAGAAGCTCCTAAGGGAGGCTTACAGCGAAAAATAAACGCTGATTCCGCTGAAGTAAAAGGCGAAGAAGCTCCTAAGGGAGGCTTACAGCGAAAAGTCAGCGTTGATACACCGAAAAATAAACGGTGAAGCCGAAAAATAAGCGGCAAAAAGATTTGAGTTATTCCTAAGGGAATGAAGGCTATGATTATGGCTTTGAATATATATTCGGACATTCATTTGCATAATACATTATATCATGACATTTGCATTCATAAACATTCATTTAGACATACATAGGATCATTATCATCATATCATACAGAAAAGGCAGATGCTTCGGCTTTGAGGATAAAGCTTCGGAGAAAAACAAATTGAAGAAATTTTCATGCTTCGTTGTGTACGAAAAGAAGGGAAGGTGTTTTTCGCCTTCGGCTCAAAAAGAAAATTTCGTCCACAGCAAAGCAGATCGTACACGGACAAAGGGGAAAAGATATATTACAAGGTATGCACAAATTTACATAAGTTTCTTTACAATCATATTACAAAATTTTCTCTAGAATCTTATGCAGCGAAGTCTTTCGAAACATCTGTTAAGGCTTCAGCTCGTCATTCTTCAGCTTCATCATCCTGTACATATTAAAACGGAATGAGAAAGGCGCCGAGTTCAAGGAGAAGGTAAAAGTAACAAGTATAAATTTCTCACTGGCTTAAGGTGGCTCCGAGCTTCGTCACCAGCCATTTTTCGCCCGCCGTTTATCCAAATCTGGGTCATAAACCTGTTCCCTATGCTTCGAGCTAAGCTAGGGATGTCAATCAAATCTGCTGGCGACAAACTGAAGTTTGGCCTATTAACAATTTTCCCGTGCGTGCAGCCAGCCTTCAGGAAAGCAGTAGCCATGCCTCGAGTAGCTAACAGGGCGCAGAAATCGGCATGCCCAGCGATAACTTCGTCAAGTGCATCAACTTCGCCCTCAATGTATTCAAAGGTGCTTGGCAGGTTTTCAGCTGAAGGTGTAAACTTATCAGAGCTGGCTCCAATTGAGTAAAACACATCCTTCAGCCGCTGCACACATTGGTTGCCGAAATCTAAACATTTTTCCTGAAGCTCCTTCAATGATTTCTGCAAATTTGAATTCTTCTCAATTTCGGTCTTGAGACTTATTTCAAGATTCTTCTTTTCCTGCTCAGATTTTTCTAATTTTATGCGTAATTCGCTGTTTAATTTGTCAACTTCGGCTTGAGCTTCAGCCAGTGAACCTTCCATAGAGTGAATAACGAAATCCTTCTTCTCCAAGGCAGCTTTGTGATCTTTAACTTTATTTTCAAGGTCTTGAATGACGAAGTCCTTTTTCTTCAAAGCAGCTTCGTAACTTTCAACTTTATTTTCTAGATCTTTGATGGTAGCTTCGTTTTTCTCGTCTTCAAGATCTTGTTGCATCCTCAGCACTTTACTTAGTAATATACTCTGGCAAAACAACCTTCGTCAGAAAAACATCTTAATTCAAAAAACAATAAAAAGTTGAGAGTTTTTACCTTGAAATTAGCATAGAGCAAGCTACCGGCGATATGATGTCGTTGGTACCTACAGAGATCCGCTTCAATCTTCGGCAGGCCAACATTCTTTGAGAAAGTCCCAACAACCTTGGCCTCGGTTCGATTCCGAAGGCATCTTAGTTTCCCTTCATTGACTTCGCCAAACAGCAGAGCCCCTGGTTTGTATCCGCAGGATACAACGTATTTCTTTAGCTCTTCTTTTTCAGTTTCTGATAACTCTTGTCCCAGTATATCTTGAAAATTGAAGTTTTCCTCTTCCAAAGTATCTTCAATTTGCTTTTTTCCTTTCTCAATTGACGTCTCCACCGCGACCGCAGCAGCTTCTTCCTCAACCATTTTTAGAAGTATGTTATCAATATCACCAAGTGTGGTTTCTAGATTAGGATCTTCGGCGGTCTCGGTTTCGGCTCCGGTGGCTTCAGCTCCGGTGGCTGTGGTTTCGGCGGTGCCAGCGCTTTCAATAAATGGTATTTTTGACGCCGATGTCGGTGGCGGTGTCTGATGAATGACATCGGTTACTTGGATAATTCTCCGTTTTTTCGGCTTAGCGGGACTTTCTGTTGCCGAAGGTTCATTTTCCTTCTGAAAAAACTTCGTCAGTTCTGGCGCCAGCGGACTTAGCTTGATAGGCAAAGGTTCAGTCATTACCTTTAGAATCTCTTCCACTTCGGCAGCAGAAGGTGTTGCAGGAGCTTCCTCCTCTTGGCTTGACGTTTTTGGTTTTGGGGGTGCAACTTTTCTTTTCTTTGGAGCGGCTATCTTCGGCTCAGTGCTCAGTTTACTTTTCTCAGAAATTTCTTTGTCCTTTTTAGCCAATTTGGTGCCTTCTTTGTCAAGGACGCTGGCAATCCTTTTTCTTTTCTGACCTTCGGCGTCTCCGCCTAGTTGCTCATAGTCAGGGTAATCAAAATTCAAGGCATCCAACACTTGATTCAATCTTCGTTTCGGACGAGTGCCGAAGGCCGCAGTCATTAACTGATCTTCTTTCTTAGAGTAGTTGCCGAGGATCTCGTTGCACATAACCTCAATTGTGTCCAACCACTCTTGGCAGGGTGCTTTAAAATGTTTTTTAAAGTTGTAGTGATAAGGTAATCGAACAAGTTCTCCCTTCTTCTTTTCTCCCTCTAGCTTCGGCATCTCCCACTCCCTCAGCGTTGGGAACACTTTAAAAGCCAAAAATTCCTGCACTAAGTCTCTAGTGCCAATATGATCTGAAATCACTCGAAATTCAGCCAAAGCAATCTGACTCGGGCTCCCCATTATCATGTTGCATCGAGGCCTTGTCTCTCCGAAGGTCAGTTCTAGTGGACTCTGGACCAATTTATCTTCATCTTCATCAACTTTAACATAAAACCATTCAGACTTCCATCCAGCTGGCCATTTGCTTCGGTAGCTTATCACTGAAAACTTCGTAGTCTTGCGATAGGCAAAGTTGTAGCAGCCAAAATTCTCGTGCAGACCATCTTCTCTGGCTTTAGTCTGGTAGTGTAATTCATGAACTCGGCAGAAACCCTCACCGAACGGT
The DNA here is from genome assembly GCF_902167145.1 of Zea mays. NCBI lineage: Eukaryota > Viridiplantae > Streptophyta > Magnoliopsida > Poales > Poaceae > Zea > Zea mays. The sequence goes on from NC_050099.1 coordinate 75,390,148, forward strand.
TCCACTCCCTGGCTATGAAGGGCCCAAATATAAACACTTAACCTAACAATAGCATTAGGGGTCAACTGATGAAGGTAAATCCCAAACTTCTTCAATACAACAACAATCATCTTGTTTAGGGGGAATCTTAAGCCAGCTTTAAGAAAATTTTTGAAGACTACTACCTCATCCTTTCCTGGCTTTGGGATAGTCTCTTCTCCACCAAAACGAATTAATTCCTTCTTGGCCTCACTAAAATAACCCAGCTTCATCATTTTAGGAAGATCAGCTTCAGAGATAGTGGACTTTCCAAAGTCCAGATGACTAGGTTTACTTGGCACCCCGTAGCTGTACTCATCTTCGGAACCAACTTCTTCAACATCAGCTTGTGTTGCTTCGGCAGCAGGTGTGTCCTCTGATGAAACCAGCCCAGAACGCCTCATTGCTTCGGAAATTGGAACAGTTTCAGTGGCTTCGGTCTCACATCCATCACGCTCAACCCTGGCAGTGGAGCGTACTCTGGCCATTTGATTATAAATTTCTTGAAGTTTTTTGGAAATTAATAACCTTTTTTCCGAAGCTCTTCTTGTGACGAAGCAGAATTGAAAGTGGTGCTTCGTTTGAATGCAAAAGTCAAGCTTCGGCTATGGTTAAATTTTTGGCAGCAAAACAGTGCAATAGCAATGAATGGTGTGGTAACTTCACACCTACCCGTCTGTTTATATAGTGCTATAGGTAAGAAGGTGAATCGTCAAGTCTTTTACACTGGACAAACAGTGGCTCGCACCCACTGAACGGTGGGCCACAAAACCCGAGAGGGTGAACCTGCATGGTGGGACCGTTTCACGCTCGGAAATTGTATCGTTTCCCGGCAACGAGCTCAGGGAAGGTGTTTTTCGGACCTTCGGCTTCCCGAAGCCTAAGAGTCTTTTTCATGGATCAAGCTCGTTACGAAAAACGATCTAGCGCCGCGAAGGGGCTACTGTTGGGACCATGCTTCGTCGCCGAAGGTCCTGCAGGAAGAAACACCTTCGACAAATCTGTTTATACGTGATACCGAAGCTACCGCTCATGAAGCTTCGATATTATAACGTATCCGAAGACGAAGGATCGAACCGACTTAAAGATGGAATGACTTTTTAGTCCATAAGGATCTGAGTCATAATTGTAATCTTTTGTAAGGGGTATGATTGTAATTTCTTACAGGTTGCGTCCTGTGCCTATAAATAGTGAACAATACTCCTTTACTGTTCACGCAATCTTGTAATTGCTAACACATTACTCTGGAATTATTGTTTTCTGCCAAGGCGAAGGTATAAATGTACCTAAACATTATATTTTAGTATTTCAGTTTATATTATAAAATAAGTAATAATGTAATTTATTATTAGTATTCTTTAACGCTTTATATTTTATATTTCATTTCGCATTATTTTATATCCGAACACGAAGGTAGGACCTTCGTGATTTATCATCCATGACCTTCGTTCGAAGCTCATTAAATCCTCAGGGAAATAATGCTTCAGCAGACGAAGGGATTTAACATTTAACATTCTATGTTGCCTTGTTCTTAATTCATAGCATTTGAGAACAAGTTCCCAACACCTTCCTTTTCTGGTTTCGGGCCTCTCTCAGAGGGAGCCCCTATTGGTTGATGTCCAGTGATGCAAGGGTAGCCCCTGGCGCTATTGCCTTCTTTGGCGGCATGACAAAGGTGGTTGTTCGAGTTCCTGGTGTTGAAGGTGGTCGTTTGAGTTCACTGGAGGTGGGGGCCAATGTTGGTCACTTGTTCTCAAATGTTGTCAATCAAGAACAAGGCAACATGATTTTTAAAGATTAAGGACCTTCGTTCTTCGAAGCATTATCTCCTTTCGGATATAACGATCTTCAGACGAAGGTCATGAAGGACATACCTTCATCATTCATGAGAATAAGAGTTCATAGAGGCAATATATGTCATTCATTCATTCACATATTTACTTCATGATATACATATGAACATTAACAGAATTTATATTACATTGATACCTTCGACTTGTTTGAAGGTGTTGCCGCGAGAGCAATTATCAATCAGCGTGAATAGTATGGGAGTACTGTTCATCTATTTATAGGCAACCGTAATACTCCGTATGCTAATAGCACAAGAGAGATGTAGAACACACACAAGAGTAGCAACACAACACTAGAAAGAAGATTAAATGAGCACAACAACTAGAATCACAAGAAAGGCATCGAAACGACGCTCAGATCTAACTAGAATGAGTGTTGGAGAGTTGAGTTGCTCTTGGAGTGCTTGGGTGCTGAAGGAGATCGCTAAGGCATTTTACAACCCCAAATAAGCCCCTAACTGTTGCTCCTTCCTCATAAAAACATGCCAAAAATTGGCTGACCATGGGCGCACCGAACCCAGTCCATGTGCCCCTAGTCCAGGATCTGACTGGCGCTCTCCTTCGCTGGTGGCCATCGAACCGAGCACCACGTCAGCTAGTCATTGGCTTGCCAACGCGCGTCGATGTCCGGCCATTAGAGATGGTTCGGCGTGCCACTGGACCATAAATAGTGGCAGTCCAATGATTTTTATAATTTAAAACCTGAGATTGTCGAGTTCAATCGTACAGGCGGTCCGGTGCACACTGACCTAGTATGGTACGCCAGGCTGTCCAACGGCCAAGTCCTAGCCCTAGGGACCCCGTCCGGTGCACCACCGGATTGATCCGATGAGGCCCAGAGCAGCACAACTTAGGCTCTTTTGAGCCTAAGTCCTCCAATCTTTTTTGGCTATATTTGGGAGCTTCCCTACGACTTATACAAGCATAGTTGGCACATAATACAATTAACTAAGTGTGGGAAAGTCATCTCTTTCTCAGATTTTTACCAGGCTATATTTAGTAAAAGAAGTATTAGTTTATAGCACCTGAAACAATAGTCTATTGGTCCACATGTTTTACAATACATTAACTTGTGGTCTATAGCTAGTTTGTTTGGACATTTGATGCAAGTTGCATACCACCAACTTCATCTTTTGTGGAATTCGAACTATAATGATTGTGCATTTGCAATCTTTATGTGATGAGTTATTTAACTAATGGAAGATATTAATATTGAAATTGGTTATGATTTCTATATTTGTTTGAATGATATTGTTAGTTGTATGCATACTTACTAGAAAAGTGAATGGATCATACTCTAGCAATTCTTCGATTGTTTTGTGCTCTCTATTTGGAAGTTTGTCTACAATCACATCGTTATTTAATCATGGTGGTAACTCTATTTGGATTTCATCAGATGAAATCCTATGATTTATAAGATAATTTATTGAATGTTGGAAATACAAAGTTATATTGCAAACACAAGATTAATTTGTCCCTTGTGGTTCGGGTTGATGATGAGTGATTGTCAACATGGGTAGAGCTTTAGTGTTACTCTTGGATTGACTAGAGTTTGAGAGCTTGTGTTGTGCAACCATGACTATCAACTTGTGGTGTGTAGTACAGGGACGGTGGTCAACGGCGAAGGTGTAACACTATAAAAATCATCAAATAAAAATAATGCATTTAGTTATTAATGGTATTTATGGTAATAAATTTTCTTTTAAGTGTTTGTTATTTATTTGCATTTGGAATGATTTTTGATTGCTCGTAATCGATTTTAGATATTGAATAACATTTCCTCTTAAATGAAAATTCACATAACTAATATAATAATTATTAGTCCAAAAATTAGTATTTTATTTATAAATAATTTTGGTTTAATTATTATAAATTTTAGGGTTAGTTAAATATGTATTTTAAAATTAGAAAAGGAAATAGAAAAAAAAGAAGAGAAAAAAAACAACCTGAACTAAACCCTAAAGCCCATTTAGCCCATCTGGCCGCCCCCTCCCTTCCTCCTCCCTCTGGCCGCCGCCGCTCCCTGGTTCACCTAGCAGCCGCCGCCGCCCTCAACGTCTCCCTCCCTGCCCTTCTCTCCCCTTCCCTCTCTCATGCTCTCTGCTCCACGCCCGAGGACGCCAGCGCCCCTGCCCCGAGCCTCGACGCGCTGAGCGCGACCCTGCACCCCTGCCCAGCCGCGCCTATGCAGCAGCGCGCCAGGCCCCGTCCCGGCAGCCCCCGCATGCTGCCCGACTTGGCCGACCGCGCGAGCCCCTGCCGACCACCCAGGCGCGCCTCGACCCCAAGCCCGCACGCCCGACCGCGAGCAACGCCGACCGCCCCGGCCGAGACACGACGCGACCCCGACCGCGCCTCGACGCGAAGCCCGACCGCGACGCCAGGAACGCGCAGCCCCTCCCCGCGCCATGCGCGCAACACCCAGCCCGACCGACGCCCAAGCCGCAAACCGAAGTCCCAGCCACGACCGCCCTCCATTCAAGCTCCATGTATGCCATTGATGGCCGATTGAAGACACCGGCCGCCGTTTCTTTCCCCTCTCGCCTATAAAACGCGCTCGCCATCCCTGCTTTCTCTCTGGCACACGCTCCTCTGCTCTTCGCCTACTGCTCGTTTTCTCTATTGTTCACTTGCCCTCGCTTGGCACCGTCACACCGAAGTCTGCTACTGCGCGTCACCATCGACGTTGACCGCTTGTCATCGACTCGTCGACAGAGACCCTCCTCCACCGCTGCGATGTTGTCCGCATCGTCGAGTACCTGATTTCCCCCCTTTGCCGAACGACGTCGATCCTCATCGGAGTTCGCCTCGGCATCCCTCTCCTGCGCTATATCGATCTTGCCTGACAGCTGCACCCTTCCTGCTCCCTCACTAAAGGTAGAAGACAATATCTAATTTATGACAACCTCCTAAGGACTACCGTTAATAAAAGATTTAACCTTGCACTAATTTATTTTGAAGAAATAATATTAAGGGATTTAATCATTGTTTTGTTAAGCTTGGTAATTATGTGATTAACCTCTTTAATTGTGTGTTTTCAAGATTTTGTGTACCCTCATAAATCAATTTAAATTAGGTTTGTTATAGTCAATTTATGCGTAGTTTTCTAATTATGAAGTTAAAAACAAATGTAGTTTACCTTTTCTTAATCAAACGTACGCGATAAATAATTATATAATTACGTTTTTATTATTTAGATTTAAGTAATTGATAATTATGTGTATGCAAGATAGGGATTTCTAATAATATTAATATAACTAAATTCACACCGTCATAACTAAAACGATAGTTAATAATATATCAATGAATATAATATTTATTTTAAATATATAGGTCATATGTTTCTAAACTAAAGGTAAAAAGATAAGTAATTGAGTAATTATGTCCTCTCATAATCTAGTTAATTAGATTTATATTTGTTCACAACTGGTTATATAGGCTTAATTAACCATTTAATCAAAATTAGTTCATATTATTTATATCACTTAGTTTTTCCTAAAGAATAAACTAAGGAAATTAGTGTTCATATTCATTAAGAATAATTAAAATATTAGTTTATAAATAATTTCCTTTCTAATGAATTAGATCATTTGTTCCTATAATAGAATTAAAGGTAATTAATAGATTAATTATCCTTTATCATAATTTATTAATCAAACCTATATTCAATTTGTTCTTAACTAGATTTATGACATTATTAATGATTTTGTAGAATTTAGTCCACATTATATACGAATCACTTAGCTTTTCCTAAAGGATAAAAATAAAGTAATAAGAGTTTAAGTTCTTTTATAACTTAAAATGTTACTTTATATATGGACTTCGAATATAATAATATAGGCTATGTGTTTTCTAATGAAATTAAAAGATAATTATTTGTTTATTATCTTTTGCATGAAAATCCACTTAAGACCCATAACCTAACTCGTCTTAAATGGGTGTTTAATAATGTAACCTTTTCACATAAAATTTGTTTAGGCTTATATCTTAAGATCTGTACAAATAATTGGTTTTATAATATGTTTCATAATGCTTTATAAATTAATAATGTGTTTCATAACTCATTAACCCTAGATATATAACATATATCTTTTCTAAAAAGGTTAAAAAGGTTTAATAGTGTTATACCGTGTTTTATCATCTTATAAACCCTTAATCTTAGACATATCACATAAGACGTTTTATAAAAGATTAAATTGGTGAACCTAATATTTGCATATTTAAATTAATATATTTTTAAGCTCATGTCTTGTTTTATAAAGTATAGATCACATATTTTTGAAAGGAATACCTTTTATTATAACCCTTGCGTGTAACGTTTTTGAAAAGTGAACGCTCTTTTCGTTAGTCTTTCTTTTAGCTTTACGTATGGTGAATGTTGTATGTTATTGAGTGGTGTTTGTTCTTGTTTGTTTGTGTGATATTCAGTGGTTGATCTAGTAGTTAAGAATCAAGATCTATTCCTATCCGTGGAAGAACATCAAGTTTTCTATAAGCAAGACAAGTGGACTTCTCCCTCTGCATACTCTGTTTGATCCCAAACAATACATTTAATAAAGTTTATTCTTCGATATATATATATATGCATAATTTGATGGGTTACCTATTCGGATACACCTAACCTTTTCAACCTTATTCCTTGATCAAACCTAGGTATTATACTTTACCTTCGTAGCTATGCTATTGCTACAACTTAACTTTATGTAGTCACTCCCGCTTATGATATTAATGTTCCAAATAGTAAGTTTACATTATTGTTGTTAACCTGATGGTTAAACAAGATTATTGCATATTAATTGGAACATGGAGTGACCACCCGGGAAAACAGTGCTACCATGAGAACTATCATGGCTCTTGTTGGGGACTTGTTCTCAAATGCTATGAGTTAAGAACAAGGCAACACAAAATGATACATCACGATGCCCGATCTTCACGACGTAGGATCAATCTTCAGATAACTAGCTTCAAGAAGCCAAGATAACTTGCTGCAAGCAGCGATAACTAGTGCAACCTGACAAATAAAACTCGAAGCCTACCACCATCTTTAACCGATAGCCTGAATCGAGGATTCGCCCAACCACACTCTCAAAGAACCAACCAACACAACCTACAATCAATCGAGGAGACCTCGAAGGGAGTAGGAGCACCACTTGGGAGCGGATGAAGCTGCCGCTTCTGCAATTCCGCGAAGGAATTCACAAGAGCAAAGGGATAGAGATCACTCTCAATATTTGTTAGCACACAGCTGAACAAAGGGGGTTCTGTTTTAGATTATCAAAAGCTGCCTTACATCATAGACATAGAGGGGTATTTATACTAGTAACAACCAGCCTTAGTGAGGTATAAACACGAAACAAGTATTTTCACATGCTAATGTGAAGGAGCCTCATCGGGAGATCTGCAGAGCTGATTTCCGTGTGGCTGTTTGACTTCTGCGCAGCCTTCAGTATTTTGACAATAACTTCTTCTAGGAGTCTTCAAATAACGTGGGGCTAGATGCGTTGGAAAGCTGACTTGATAAGCTTTCTCACCATGTATAGCATGCTTAATAAAACTTCGTAGAATGATGCAGTTTAATACGAAAACTTGGTCATCAAACAGACTGTTGACCTTCTGACCAGTCAGCACTAAAGTAGGTCGGCTGCCTTTCTGGTAGATTTGATTAAGTCGGCTTTAGAATCATTGGAAACTAGACTTCAATAGCTTTCCAAAAAGTACTTATGGGCCTTCATAGCTTTTGGGAATCAAAAGATATGACTGTTTCTTCTGGACGGTTCTATTGCACTGGACTGACTCGGATATAGCTCTTCTTTCTGATTCGCCCTTGATATGTTTCGTCCTTCCTCTTTGGTGAACCTCTTGCTGTAGCTTCTTAGCTCGACTACGTGTAATTGGTCCATCAAAGACTTGTGTTGGTGATGATGTTGGTTGTACTTGAGTTGATGTAGTGTGACTTGGGGGTTGTAACACTAGTACAATTTGGCTCTATACAAGCGGTAGGCTTTTTACATCACAGGCGGTTCGGTTAGAAAACCGCCTGTGATGTCCCAGGTGGTTCAGTACGCCTGTGATGCAATAGTATCACAAGCGGTTTTTGTTTAGGACCGCCTGTGGTGCTCTATCCTTTTCACAAACGGACCCTAAGAAAAAACCGTCTGTGATTGTAAAAATATGAAAATACAATTTAAATATGAAAATAATTTTAATTTTTAACAGAAATATGCAAATACAATTTAAATGAATTAATATTTAATTTTTAACAGAAATATGCAAATACAATTTAAATGAATTAATATTTAATTTTTAACAATAATATGCAAATACAATTTAAATGAATTATAATAGCACACATAGATAACTAGAGAGATTTTAAATTAATTGGCAACCACAATTCATAGTCGATCATACATGATAACAAATACAATTTGATTCATACAATTTTTCATGAACTACCATTTTTCCGCATGTATGGCTTTAAGTTCTTATCAATTTTCTTTTCCACACGCTTGATTCTCTCTGGACCGTTAAAGACGAACATCTCTTCATACTTATTGTATTCCTCATCTTGGTCTCCCACATTCTCAACTCCAACAATTTTTTGCTTTCCAGAAATAACTACATGCATCTTCTCATCTGCTGGATCGAGTACATAGAACACTTGTGCAACACATTCGGCGAGAACCCACGGGTCATCTTTATATCCTACTTTCTTTAAGTCTACCAGTGTGAGTCCGTAGTTATCCACTATCACCCCCACGGGATGTTGTACCCATTGGCACTTAAATAAGGGTATTTTCATGCTTGGGCCATAATCAAGTTCCCATATTTCCTCTATGAATCCAAAATATGTGGTCTTCTGTCCATGTAGGTCAAAAGCATCGATACGAACACCGCTATTTTGTGCAACACTTTTCATGTCTTTTGATTTAGTGTAGAATGTGTACCCATTGATGTCATATGCTTGCCATGATGTCACAAAACACGATGGCCCAGAAGCCAAATTCTTCATTGTTTTCTCTTCCAAAGAGTCTCCGAATGGGATGTTTTTGTCCATTAACCATTCGCTGAAACGATGTTTGTGCTCCCTCATGATCCAGTCCTCTGTGCGGTTCTGATTTTCTTTATGAAGCTCATCCAGGTGTTCCTCTATGTAAGGCTCGGCTATCGTGAGATGTTGTAGTACACTACCATGAGCACAATGTACTAGCTTGTAATCCTCAACACGAAAAGTTTTCTTGCCCATTCTCCCTCTCCCACATAGTTTACCCTCATGTTTAGGTACAGGCACACCTATCATTGTTCCGTCACTAATGTAATCTATACAGCTCTCAATCACTTCTTCTGTAGTGTATCCCTCCATGATTGAACCCTCTGGGTGAGCGCGATTTCACACATAACCTTTTAATACTCCCAGGTATCACTCCAACTGAAACATATGATGTAAATATAGTGGCCCTAATATTTTTATCTGATCCACGAGATGTATGATTAGGTGTACTTGCATATCAAAAAATGATGGAGGAAAACACATTTCAAGCTTGCACATAGTCTCGATGATGTATGCCTTTAGATAGTCCAAGTCTTCTAAATCTATTACTTTTTGTGAAACCGCATTGAAAAAGTAACACAATCGTGTGATGACAACTTTGACATGCTCTGTTTCGAGGGCTCTTACCGCAATTGGGAGGAACACCGTCATCATCACATGGCAGTCATGAGAGTTGTAGCCAAATAGAGACAAGTCCTTCATCCTGACTAGTCTGCTGATATTGGATGAGAAACCTGTGGGCACTTTGACCCCACGCAAACATTTGCAAATCTTTGTTCTCTCCTCAACTGACAAGTTGTAGCTAGCTGGGGGAGGTAAGGCTTCCCTTTGCCACTATCCACTGGATGAAGTTCCGGTCTGATTTGAAGATCTACTAGATCATTGCATGATTTGAGTCCGTCTTTTGTCTTACTCGGCATGCCCAACAAGGTTCCAATGATGTTGTCAAAAACATTTTTTGTTACATGCATCAAATCAATGCTGTGGCAAATTTCCATATCCTTCCAGTATGGGAGGTACTTGAAAAAAATTGATTGCTTCTTGAAAGTTGTGTAAGTTGAAGGGTCAGTTCTCTTTCTCTTTTCTCCTTTGTTTTTTCCCTTTCCGAATACAACATGAATGTTCTTTACAATTTCAAAAACAAGTTTCCCACTATAAGGCTTTGGTGCACCTTCACTTTCCAGTTGATTGTTAAATTCCGCTTTCATCTTTCGGTACTTATGCTGCTTCATCAAGAACCGTCTGTGTCCCATGAACACCAACTTCTTGGATGATTTAAGGTACATGGAAGCAGTTCCATCGACGCACACTACACAACCATTCTTTCCTTTAGTCTTTTGCCCTGATAGTGTGGCGCCACCGGGAGAATCATGGATGGTAACAAATATAATTGCTCTTAAGTTGAAATACTCATGGCAATACTCATCCCATATTCTAACTCCTTCATTCCAGAGCTTTGTCATATCTTCCATAAGAGGTTCTAGGAACACATCAATATCAACACCAGCTGATTTCAGACCTTGAATAAGAATAGTCAACATAATGTACTTTCTTTTGTGACACAACCATGATGGAAGGTTGTACATCGTTAAAGTCACGGGCCAGGTGCTATGTACACTTCTTTTTTCACCAAATGGATTCATTCTGTCTGTACCCAAAGCAAATCTTACATTTCTGGTTTCTTTGGCAAACTCAGGATACATAAGATCGAAATTTTTCCATTGTGATGCATCAGCAGGGTGTTGAATCTGTTTGTTATTCTGCTTGCGATTTTCAGCATGCCAACGCATAAGCTTAGCCTCCCTAGGATTTGAGAACAAACGTTTTAAGCGATCAATTACTGGAAGATACCACATCACCAAAGCTGGGTTCTTTGACTTCTTTTTCCCATCCATGTCATCAAAAGTGTCATCGTCACTTTCAGGTCCAATAGTGGATTTCTTGTTTTTATTTTTCTTCGGGAATTTTTTTACCCAGTCTTGATTGTAGCTCTTCTTGTATCGACTGACATTGCAAACTGGGCATCTTGATGCGTTCTCAAAATCGCCACGATACATAATACAATGGTTCGGACATGCATGAATTTTTTGCACACCCAGAGCTATGGGAGATATAAGCTTCTTCGCTTTATAAGTGCTTGTTGGTAGTTTGTTGGGTTTTCGTAGTAATTGGGACAGAAAATTCAAAAGATCTGTGAAGCTAGTATCAGACCATCCGGCGCTAGCCTTCAACTTCAGAAGTTCTAGAACTGTACGCAGTGTAGTAAACAATTTGTCACAACCCTTTGATTCATCATATAAAGGTTCTTTTGAAGCACTTTCCAGTCCATCCATTTTAGATAGCCCTTTCTGCGATCCCACAGAACTCAACATTTCTGGTTCCATATGGCGCAACATCTCTTCGCAATCAAATTCTTCAAAATCTTGATTAGCATCCACATTATCCACTTTACCATCAAATTTAAGATCTAAAATTCCGACAACTCTCTCGTCATTACCAGGCACTTCACACGGATCCAACTCACCATGTTCTGACCATATCGTGTAATTGTTTTTAAACCCTCTTTTTAGCAGATGTGATTGGATTACTCCTGTATCTCTCCAAGCTATCTTATTATCACAGTCGATGCACGGACATAATATCTCCTTGCTCTTTCGCAAATTCGCGTGCTTTTTGGCCGCTTCAATAAAGCTTCTCAAATTTCGAATATACAACGGATGTGGTCTTGACACATTGTACATCCAACCTCGGTCCATTACCTATCCTTATATTGATTAACATCAATAAAATCATTAATTAATTGAATTCATCCATAAAACATGAAACAAATTGATATGTATGAAAATAAAACAAACATTGCAACAATAGATACCTTGAGGTGAGACAATTGTGTTTTTAAAGAATCTTTAAAATAGATCAACTATTATAAGTCCAAATCTTGAATTCCAAAGCTTTTCTTCAAATCCGTTCTATATTACAAAATTGAGGCAAAAAATCGCATCAAAATGAGAAAGAAAACAAATGGAGATCATAAATATGCATAAACTATTGAAATCAATCAATAAACTCAAAAACAAAACCTTCTCCCTGTAGATCTAAAAAAAACCCACCGCCGCTACAGTGCTGTGAATTAGGGTTCTGCGAGTTAGGGTTCTGGAACCCGTCGGGGGCTAGCCCTTTTATAGTGTACACACATCACAGGTGGATATTTAGCAAAACCGCTTGTGATAGATAACATCACAGGCGGTTTTTTACGTCGACCGCCTGTGAAGTTAATTTATCACAGGCGGTCGGAATTAACAACCGCCTGTGATGTTGTCTATCACAGGCGGTTTTGCTAAATATCCGCATGGGATTCTTTACAATATAAAAGGCTCGTTGGTCGGCAGGAACCCTAACTCTTCCCGCCCGAGCTGACACAGTGCGCCGCCAGGCTGCCGTCGTGTCCCCGTCCCCGAGCACGAACCCGAGCGCCGCCGTCCCTGTCCCCGAGCTCGAGCGCCGCCGTCCCCGTCCCCGAGCCCGAGCGCCGCCGTCCCCGTCCCCGAGCCCGAGTGCCGCCGTCCCCGAGCGCCCGAGCAACGTCGTCCCCTTCATCGAACCCGAGCGCCGCCGTCCCCTTCACCGAGCTCGAGCCCCGCCGTCCTCGTCCCCGAGCCCGAGCGCCGCCGTCCCCGAGCGCCCGAGCAACGGCGTCCCCGAGACCGAGCCCGAGCGCCGCCGTCCCCTTCACCGAGCCCGAGCGCCCGCCGTCCCCGAGCCCGAGCTCGAGCCCCGCCGTCCTCGTCCCCAAGCCCGAGCGCCGCCGTCCCCGAGCCCGAGCAATGTCGCCCCGAGACCGAGCCCGAGCGCCGCCGTCCCCTTCACCGAGCCCGAGCGCCCGCCGTCCCCGAGCCCGAGCGCCGAGTCCCCGAGCCCAAGCGCCGCCGTCACGGTGCCCGAGCCCGAAGCACCGTCGTCCATGAGCTCTGTCTTCTTCCTCTCGATAAGGTCGAAGTTCAGGTTCTATTTCTTCTTCCCCGAGCTCTTAATTCAGTTCAGGTTCCATTGGCTACAAGCAAGCAATGTTCTACAAATTGTGTATATGCATTCTTATTGTGTATTTCATTGTGTATATTCTACAAGCAAGCAATGTTCTACAAATTGTGTATATGCCAAGCAGAATTGTGTATTTCATTGTGTATATTTCAGTTCAAGTACTTGGAGTATTTCATTGTGTATATTTCATAAGTGCATATTGACAAATTGTGTATATGCATTCTACCCAATCGATGGATATCCCTGATTATCAGTGCTTAGATTAAATGTTTGTCAATATGCTTATTGCTTATTGTTTAGTTATTGCTTATTGCTTATTGTTTGCATATTCATAAGTGCATATTTTCACTTACATATATTGTCAATATGCTTATTGCTTATTGTTTGGTTGTCAATTACTTCTTATATGAAGTCTATTTTTAGTGTTTTTTGACTACCTATCTTTGTTTGATAATCATTAGGCCAAATGTGCTTATGGCCACATACATCATGGAAGTACATAGCCATGACAATGTTATTATCTCCCTATGTTATAAGACTTGTTCTTATCTCCCTTCTAAGTTTTTTGAATACCTATCTTTGCTTCCCAACCCTATGTTATAAGACTTGTTCTTATCTCCCATCTTTGACTTGTTCATAGCCATGACAATGTTATTTGGACCCTTCTTTTTGCCCTATAAGCCACATCCTTGTTTTCCCTCTGATCCCTGCCTTTGTTGCCTTTGTTCTTTTGATTGTGAGACTTGGTCATTTTCAGTTTCAGAGATGGAAAAAGAGCCACTTGACATGGTTGAGACCTCAGTTCCAGTCATCGAGACACATGCTGACATCATTCGCAGTCTAGTGACTGATGGGGTTGTGGATACTAGTGAACCGGAATCAGTGTACACACTTAAGACCACTTTGTTTCAAATTGGAGATGTATGCGACATGCTTGAGAAGTGTGCTATGTCCATCAAAAAGTATGCTGACTCCAAGAGGGCTAAAATTATTCAAGATGAAGCCCTGCAATATGCTGAAGATGATGAAGCTGCAGATGATTTGGAGGAACTCCCAAGCCCAGATCTCCTTACTCAAGCCGACATATTGGAAAAATATTTTGGAATTGAGTATGATAGCGACCAGTCAAGGGGTTGTTGATGTTTAGTCCTAAACAACACGATATGAGTATCGTAGGTTTCACTCTTAGAGATAATGTATTTGGTATGAACCTCTTAGAGAGTGTCAAGTCAATGAACTATCTTCGAGTACTATTGGGAAGTGGATCTCTTTGATGTATTTTTTTTCTAGTGATATCGATGGTGCCGAGTAGCACCAAATTTGGACTTGTGTCCATATCTATAAATGCTAGTAGTTGAGCACTAGCGCCTACAATCTTGACTACCTCATCCCTATTCTCTGTTTGGGACTTATATGGAGAATGACATCGGCAGAATGCCTGAATCGGGTCGGGAAGCAAGCTCGCAGATAGAAGTGCACTTTCCAATGCAGTTAGACAGAGAAGGCATGGCTGTGATGTTATAATGCTGAAGGACCCCAAGAAGAGATTAAGCCCTGTAGTCTACCACTTCCCGTTATTTGTGGGCTTCACCGATGGCTGGAAACATTTGGTGATAGCAAACGACCTTCGGGCTGAAGACGTCTGCGAGCTTGTTAAGGGGCCAGACGATGGTGAGCTGGTGTACTATGTCCGGATGTGTGGTCACAAAATTTAAAGCCGCTCCGGCTGCATGTGTGTGCTTCTCTTCTCATAGGTGGGGTGCTAAGTGATCTTAGTAGCCGACATAAGAGAAGAGAAGCGCACAGATGAAGCCGGGGTGGCTTTAAATTTTGTGACCACACATCCGGACAGAGTACACCGGCTCACCATCGTCTGGCCCCTTAACGAGCTCGCAGACGTCCCCAGCCCGAAGGTCGTTTGATGTCACCAAATGTTTCCCGCCCTCGGTGAAGCCCACAAATAACGGGAAGTGGTAGACTATAGGGCATAATCTCATCTTGGGGTCCTTCAGCATTATAACATCATAGCCATGCCTTCTCTCTCTACTGCATTGGGAAGTGCACTTCTATCTGCTCCGTGCTTCCCGACCCGATCCTGCCCCGGAGGCAGGTTTGGGCTCGATTTCTTTTGAATCACCTTTTCTCCAAGTTCCCTTATTGATGGAACCAGTATATCAGACTAACAGTATATCCCTTTATCGATGGAACCAGCTTGAATGGCAGACAACGAGCAGCCTAGTATGGATGTGGTCTGCACCGGTGCGTCTAACAAAGTTGATGAAGACGCGACCAAACTTGAATGGCAGACAACGAGCAGCTCCGGTGAAGGGAGCGGGGAGGATAGTTCTAGTGACGACAATCCTTGTACTCCTATACCTCCAAGGAAGAAAAAACATCAGATGAGCTTGATGCCGACTATATTCCCAACGATGAAGAGGTAAATAGAAATATGCCGACTATATTCTAAAATAATGTTCATATATGAAAGGCCATTAATTGTTTCACTATATAGATTTCAAATGAAGAGAAGAAAGAGGATGCATGTTCTACACGAAACACGGAGGATGCTCCGATGCCTGAATCATCCATTTCACATAAGCGGAAACGAGGGCGACGAGGTCCGAATCAGATGAAAGAAGGTGCAGTTATGTACGTAACAAAACTAAATGCAGAGGGGTTTCCTGAAGAACCACTTGACGTGGTTACAAAGTTTCGAAATTCCTGCGGGTCTACTGTTAGAGATATAGTGCCAATCACACTTCAAAAATGGAAGGATTTAGATGAAGACACCCGCAATAAGCTATGGGCTAAGTTGTCTGAGTCATTCAAGTTCCCAAAAGGCATAGAGGATGCAGTAAGGAAGTCGATGCTCTCTGCTATGGCCAAGATGTTTCGTGGGTGGAAGGCCGAGATGAATAGGGAATTTGTTAAGAAGAATAAGGTTCCTCCGCCCAAGAAAATGGGGAAAATCACTCAAGCTTAGTGGGAGGAATTTGTTCGTCAGAAGACCGAACTGAAGGCCAAAGAACTGGGCGAAACTAATTCTCAGAGAGCGAAGATGAACAAACACCCCCATCGCCTGGGGTCAACCGGATATCACCATAAAGTTGTGCAGTGGAACAGGATAATCGAGGAAGCTATAGCTAACGGCACTTTGAACCCAATATTAAAAGATATCGATGAGCGAGCTATTCGTTGGATCTTAGGTCGAGCAGGTTTGAGTGAGGACGACAAACTTTTGCATCCAGAATTGGTAGGCGAAGTTTCGACAAAAAATCAAGAATATGCAGATAAGAGAAAAAAAAGGAGAATTTAAGCCTCGGAGGGAGAATGACATACTAACTGCAGCACTAGGCAATCCTGAACACACTGGATGGGCTCGGGGAATCTCTTCTAAGATTTCCTGGAGAGAGGCGTTTCTAGAGTATGCGTCGTCATATAGGAAACACGAGAAGTCGAAAAGGACCCTTGAAGAGACTATTGATGAAAGGGTACAAAAGGCTATTAATGACGTGATGAACAAAATGAAGAAAACAGAATGCATATCATTTGAACTCAAGCCAAGCCACATGAGTCCACCTATAGTCCCTAGCAGCGTAGGATCTGTGCAAGACTTGACCAAGTACCCTGTAGACGATATTGTTGAGGACAAGCCTTGCTTTCTTCATATTCCAATCAATCGATCTGGGACAAAAACAAAGCAAGCTGCTACTGGTTTGGTAAAACCAGGACTTGTTAACTACAAGGATAATCCTGTCCCGCCACACTATGCTGTGGTCCAAGTTCTAGAAATCATAGACAGTGGTTGTGAAGATTGGGAGATAGATTTTCTAGTTGAGGGGATCATAACTTTGCAGGAGGCAATGAACGAGTTGGTCCTTTGGCATCGACGCGACATCAAGTTGGGTGATGAGCCGAATTCAACACCAATGCAACAAAAAGATAGTTCGATCATTCCACACCCCATGGTGCAGGAAAATATGACACCGACCTCCAAAAAAATCGTTGAAACAATCATATCGCCTCTTGCGAAGGAACTCGACGAGGGGGACGTAGACAAAATTGTTCCTCAGAATGTCGACGTCAACATCAAAAAGGAACCAAAGGTTGGCACCAATGTTGAAGGGCCAACTATTTCAAAGAAAATTCATAAGCGAATCGCCACTGACGATGTCAAGAAACCGTCAGAATCAGTGGCACGCTACCTGCATAAATTGCTGAGAGTTATGACAAATCAATCAAAAGCGGAATCAGCATCTCATGGAGTAGGCACACGGTCCCAAATAGACAATTTCGAAGTATGGGAAGAAGATGGAATGATTCATACTCGAGAATCATTACGTCTTAAAACCAATATCTCGGTATACAAGAAGGAGGATGTTCCTCCAAAATTTGTGAATGGGAGGCCGTTCTTGACGACGGTGCAACTTTCTAAGTTGTCGACTCCGGAGATTAGAATGCATGAGTGGTACATGGTGGCTAGCAACAAATACAAACTCGAGGACTTCACATTTGTTATGCCAGAAGATGCATTTTGGAGCAATGATCATATAGATCCTGTGCGGCATTTATTCTTTGACGATCTCTGGTCGTTGTACCACCGACAAAGGATGGAAACCAACTACTTAACCCTCTTTTGCTTGTAAGTACCTCGAAACTTTCATATTTGTTAGTTTTGTACACGCACACATAAACGAGAGTCTAACGATTAACACTATTACACGTAGGATGCAATACATGGATGATAAGAAGAAACAACTTAAGACAGGGTTTCTTGACCCGTTGATGATATCCCAAGCTCGCTACAAAGTAGTTGCTCGGAGGCATGGAGAAGAATACAAAGACTTGGACGATGCTGAATTTGAGAAAGCCGTCAAACAGAATCAGAGAAAGAAAATGAAGGTAATGGCGGCATACATTGGACGAGCCATGTATAATCATGTACAACATGGCAAGGACTTAATAATAGCTCCGCACCACTTTAAATAAGTTATCGACATGGTTTAATTTTGAACTATAAATTATGGCAATCGTGATCTTAACATGTGTTTTCGTCTATGTCTATATAGTGACCACTACATTTGTATCATGATCTTTCCAAAGGATGGTAAAGTCGTGGTCGTCGACTCACTGAGAATGGAAAAGGCTACGTATAATGACTTCTTGAAGATTTTAGAGAAGTATGATTATTATTGCACACTTGTACTTATTACAACTTAACAAATGTATTCTTAATCTCACAATGCTATTCTTATATGCAGTGCATACCATTTTTATTAGAAAGATCTTGGCGGCGAACATCCAGAGGACAAGCCTAATTTGTCAATATCATTATTTCCATATGGTGACAAACAACCTCCGGGTACTGTCCTGTGCAGTTATTATGTATGCGAATGGTGTCGTGTCACCTTCCATTACATGGTCAATCGTGAGGATGTAAGTTAGCTATCATTGTCTATGTTGCAATTTTTATGTTATATTGTTGCTCATCACATTACTCTTAGCACTGCTTGTTTTTTGCTTTCATTGTAGGTTCCTAAATCCAAGATCAATGCTGAATGGTTAGAAAGAGATATGGTTTCCGTCGCGTGGCTAAGGTTGTAAGAGACTTGCTTTACTTTATGCGCCGTGAAGTTCTTCATCAACAAGGGCTATTCTACAATACAAATGGAAATTTGCAACAATTCCCAGAACTAAGTTTGTACACAATATCACACAGTGTTTAGGTCTTTAGTTAGGAACTTTAGATGTTTAGTTGTCTATGGAACTTTGAGATGTTTAGTTGTCTATGGAACTTGATATGTGTATAAATCTGTGTATGACGATGGAACTTGATATGTGGATGAATCTGTGTATTATGGAACTTGATATGTATAAATCTGTGTATGCAATCTGTGTGAATCTGTGCATGAAATCTGTGTATAATCTGTTTGAAAATTCTGTATATGAATCTGTATATTAAAAAACCGTCTGTGATTTATATTGTATGCAGTCGGACTTATATTAAAAACCGCCTGTGATGTGTAGCTAACACAAGCGGCTAGGATAAGAAACCGCCTGTGATGTCTGTCTATCACAGGCGGTTCCTTTGAACTGGACCGCCTGTGATGTCTGTCTTCACAGGCGGTTTTTGATTGACCGCCTGTTATGTTGTTTTACATCACAGTCGGTGCACCACAAGCGGTTCCTGGAACCGCCTGTGAAGAGGCGAACCAAACCGCCTGTACAGAGGTTTGCTGTAGTAGTGTAACGTATTGCTTAATGGCATGGTCATATCACAAAATGTTAAAGGTTAACACCCTTTGTCTTTTGAAGCATTATTTCCCTTAGGATATAATGATCTTCAGACGAAGGTCATGAAGGGCGTACCTTCATCATTGTAATATACGTTAATGAAAGAAGAAACATGTGAAATATAAGAGACATCATGAATAATCATATGAGGTTATCAATATATCTTCCTTATATTATCATAGATAAACAGAAACAATATCGAATTACATTTGTACCTTCGGCTTGACAAAAGGTAAAAGTCCAAGCGTGACGCATGAGCCAGTACAAGTCAGCGTGAACAGTACGGGGGTACTGTTCATTTATTTATAGGCATAGGGCGCATCCTGTGTAAATTTACATTCATGCTCTTCATATTTACTATTGACTTATGAACAACTCAACGGGGACTAGATAGTCTTTTCCCCTTTAAGTCGGTTCCTTTTTCCACCATTAAGTCGAAGCTCCCTTGCACATAGCTTCGGAGCAACATCAGCCTTCATCACGACCATGCTTTCCATATCGTGTATGCTTTTAACCAGAGTCCGAAGGTACCTGCTCATATGTTACACTTGGAAAGCATTGTTAAATCATGTTTTTGAGGACCTTCGGAAGACGAAGGCCCCCAACAGTAGCCCCTCGCAGTATTAATTTGTTAAGATAACGAATTCAGACTGCAACATGGACGAAGGCCTTAAGCCGAAGGTCCGAAAAAACACCTTCCCTTTGCTAGAATAGCAATAAACAATGACAGATGGGGCCCTCCACTTTGCAGCGCTCTGGGCGTATAAATAAGAACTCACACCAGCTGCATTTGATACGTTGTTTGTGCCATTTGCATTATTTTCTCAATTTTATAGCTCTTGTTCACTAGCGCTTGCTAGTTTTCAAGCTCTCTGAGCTTCGGTTTAAAAGACGCGTTTTCACCATTTTTGAAAAAAATGTCTCAAGACAAAAAGGTTGCTGCTGAGACGAAGCTGACTGAAGAGGAGAAGCTGTTTGAGGAGAAGAGGACTGTGGATCCTTATATTGCTGGATTTGTCGAGTCGATGGCAAAAACAAATATTGAGAAGATTACTAAAGAGATACTGGAAGGCTTATCTGAAGATACTGGTGACAGCGATAGCTATGATGTGGAAAGTGGAGACGAAGATTCTGAGGATCGGCCCTGGAGGCCAAGTCATTCAATCTTTGGAAAATTGACCATCAAACAGAGTCATCTTGAAAACATGAGAGGAAGGTACTTTCGGGATATGTCTATTGTGAGGACTGGTGGAGACAACAACGTCCCTGCCCCTGAGGAGAACGAAGTTGTGATTTTCCAAAGCTTCTTCAAGGCTGGGCTTTGGTTCCCTTTGAGTAAGTTTGTAGTTAAAGTGCTGAAGATCTACCAAATCTTCCTTCATCAGATCACCCCCGAAGCCATAATAAGGATGGGGATTTTTGTCTGGGCAGTGAAAAGTCAAGGGCTAGAGCCAAGTGCCAAGTGCTTTTGCATTATGCACGAACTTCTATATGAGACGAAGGCCATGGGTAAAGAACAGTACCACAACAACTTCGGTTGTTATGGGTTTATCGCTCGCCCCAACGCAAGCCACCCGGTGCCAACATTTTGGATGAGATGGCCCGGAGCTTGGATGGAAGAATGGTTTTATGTGAAGAATGATTTGAAAACGAGGGAAGACATTAAGGAAGTCATTATGCGCCCCATCTGGTCCCGCTTCGGCATCCGAAGGTCGAAGTTGATGACGCCACCGAAGCGTGTCAGAAGGCCTTCAATATTGTTTGCTCCTTCATTGGCACAAGAGATTTAATTCAACAACATATAGCCTTCATAGTATGGCCACTTGTAGAAAGGTGGGAAATGCCGAAGGAGACCATCACTATCTCTGGCGAAGGTGGTTTGGTCCGGCTGAAGTATACATTCAGGTTTGGGGATAAGTTTGATGAACCAAACGATGACTGGCTGAAGTGTATCGAAGCCATAAGTGATGAACTGCTTGGAGCATATTCCAAGGCAGAAGATAATGCACTGTTCGTAGCCTTCGGAGGTCGTGGAAAAAAGACATTGAACAGAGTTTTTGACACCATTGGCTTCGTTTACCCCGATTACCGCTATCCGCTGTGGGGACAGGGGAAACAGAGGAAAGCTGCTACTTCAGACACCCTAGTTGAGCCTGTGCCGAAGGGAAAAAAAGTTGAAGGTTCTGACTCACCGACCGCGTTACATCAAACTGGCTGTGATTCCTGAATTTGGCGAAGGGGCCTCTTCGGCTGCCGAAACAAAAGAAACTGTTCCTCCTACGCAGAGGACTGAAGAGCCGGTTGTAATGCCGAAGTTACCTTTGGTTGAGCTAGTTGAGACAAAAGTTGATAAGGATAAGGCTGAAGGGTCAAAAATTGAAGAAATAACAAGAATGCCAGAGATTTTGAGCCCTTCAACAGAGGTAACAGTGCCGAAGGCACAAAAGGGTTCTGCCGCAACTCCTAAGAGGAGAAGGATGGCAAATGTGTTAGATGTTGTGTTAGATACAACAAAAACCTTGAGTCCTGCTCCTTCAAGAAAGATTGCCGAAGCTTCCAAAGCGCAACCCGGAGCTGAAACGAAGCAAGCAAAAGTCGAAGCTACAACAATTCAAGCTGAAACCGAAGCTGGGCCTTTAGAGCCCACCAAGACAGAGCCTGTCGTAGTTGAAGAAAAGGCGACAGAGCAAACTGCGTCTGAAAAGGTTGAAGCTCTTGCCTCCGAAGCTTCAAAAGAAAGCGCTGATTACATCATTCGTCATGCTTCGGGGAAGATACTTTCTCAAGAAGAAAAGCTAGAAGCACTACACTATGCCCAGAAATTAAAATACCCGAGGGGGCCATTAGTGTTTAATGGCAGTGGGGAAGAAGATTTTTTGTACTGTCTCCCGGATAATAAAGAGATATCCGTTTGCCGAGAGATAGGGAGAAGCATCGGATTCCTGAAGCTAGAAGATGGCCTTTCAATCTTATCGAAGGATGAGCTTGCTGACAGCTTAGCGTACAATAGCATGAAGGTATAAGAGCTAATTTTGTATTTGAAAACGAAATATTTTATTTGCCATACTTAATTCTGTCCTCCTCTTGCAGGGCATAATTCTTAGCAATGCGCTTAGGGCTCAGAAAAACATTGAAGATGAAGGATATACGATGTCTCTGAACAACCTTCATTCAGAGGTAATTGAATTAAGAAACGAAGGTCTTGAAAAAGACAAAATCTTGATTTCATTGGTAAACAAAGTGAAAGAAGATGAAGCTAGTTTCAAGGCTCAGGCCGAAACCCAAAAGAATGAAATTGAAGACCTTCAGAAACAGTTGGCAGAAGCCAAAGAAAAATGCGCACTCGCAGAAGCTAGCCGAGAGATTAGCGAATATTGGAAAAACCATTTAGAGAAAACTGTTGAAGAACTTCGCGCATCCAAGGAAAGATGCTTTGAAAAATCCTTGGGCTACGTGAAGAAAATAAAGACTAGTTTTGCCAACGTGGGCGCCTATTCTTCCGAAGAAAACTTCATACGAGGCGACCCCGAAGGCGTTATTGAGTGGATAAGTGGAGAGGCCGAAGCCTTCAAAGAGATTTTAAGTGATCGCGGGGATGTTTGCGCGTTTTTCGGTGCATGGGGAATTTCAGCCATCTTGGAGAAGGCGGGATGCGACCATATCAAAACCCTGGCCCAGGCCGAACCTGCCTTCTCCGTGGATGATACAAAGGATCTCTCAGCTGAAGCAACCTTGATGGGCGGAAAATTTTATAATGATGTGTGGGTGAATGGTGGCCGAGAAATGGCTCATGAAATTATGAAGAAGAGTGAAAAAGACATCCATGATGCCCGAGCCGAAGCAAGGCGAGCTGAAGAAGCTGCTGAGCGTGAAAAACGTATAGGTAATATCTTTTGATGTTCAGCTTCGGAATTTGTTTTGTGGCTTCGGACTGATTGATTTTTCCACTGCAGCTGAATTATCTCCGCCACTGGAACCGTTTGATCCCCTGGCCGATCCAGAGACGAAGGAAGCACTGGAGGTCATTAATATGGCTGAATCTATTGTTGACGAAGTCATCAACAAATTGCTAAATGAAGTTGCGGAGAAGATCCTGAAAGAAGACTAGCGCTTATTATAAAAACATTTTTAGATGGTCGATGTAGCTTTGTTGTAACAAGACTGTAATATTTGATATGTATATCTTTGAATCTAATATGTAAATTATTCGTACTTCTTTGCGATGCATGAAACTTTATGTATATACCATTTTTTGAGCCTTTGGCGAAAAAACACCTTCCCTTCTTTTCATGCTTCGTAAAGAAAAAGATAGTGTTTCATGAAAATATCCATGCTTCATAAAAATATCCATGCTTCGTAGAAACATCCATGCTTCATGAACAAAGGATCCCTTCTTTTGCAACATAGCTGATGAAACTGTATTTCTCAACTTACTTTGTGCCTTAGCACATTTTCATTTTTATAAAACATTCTCCGAAGATCGACTTCGTGTTCAATTCGTGTCATTGGTGCGATATGATGTATGATGTGATGCTATGCGGGATGATATGATGATATGATGCAAAAATGATGCTAATGGTGAACACACACCCACACTGAAACACACAATCTCTGCGTCCCCTTAGGAACGATCGGAATCTCTTTGCCATTTATTTTTTGGCTTCGCCGCTTATTTTTTGGTGTAAATTCTGCATCCCCTTAGGAACGTCTTTTGAACTTCTTCGCCTTCTATTTCTGTGGTATAAGTTCTACATCCTCTTAGGAACGTCTTTTGAACTTCTTCGCCTTATATTTCGGCGGTATTTGGCTCTGCATTCCCTTTGGAACGACTTTTGAGCAGAAAACTTACACTGCGCTCCCTTAGGAACGACTTTTTGTAGCTTCGGCAAAACTTACGCTGCGCTCCCTTAGGTACGACTTTTTTGTAGCTTCGGCAAAACTTACGCTGCGCTCCCTTAGGAACGACTTTTTTGTAGCTTCGGCAAAACTTATGCTGGGCTCCCTTAGGAACGACTTTTTTGTAGCTTCGTAAGTCTGTGAGGAAGATATATTTGATTCTGATAAAAGTGAAACTATTACAAGGAATTAAAACTAGATTTACATTGCATGTTCCTTATTAAAAAACAAAATGACATAGAACATAAAAGTATTTCAGGGGTAGGATATCGCTCAATAAATGTGCTTTGATTCTGGCACAGTACTGTTGACTGTGCGAGCTTCGGATTCCTCCCTGAACTCCCGTTGTTGTTGGGTGTGCTGGCGCCCTTCTGGCTGCTGGCTTCGGGAATAGGTCGGTTGCAGTGGTGGTGGGGGTGGGAGCTGTGGCCAGGAAGCCTGTGAATGGCCAGCCGAAGCAACAGAAGCTGCAGGATGATTACCCACATATTCTGGTATGTAGGGAGAGTGGCACAAAGCAGTGTGCAAGACCTGCTTCGGCTGATTCTGTCGAGCTTCGGCTTCTGCGATCTCCTTTTGCTTCAGAATGGTGATTTGGCACATTCTTGTAGTATGGCCCTTGTACTCACCACAAAATAAGCAATAGATCTTTCTGGGCTGATCCCCATATATTCCTCCGAAGCCCCTGGCGCCTCTGCCCCTTGGAGCTGGCCGCCTGAAAGAGCTTTGCTGTTGGCCCGAAGATTGTGAGGTGTACTATGGCCTCTAAAGCTGGCTTCCTTTGTCGGCATTCTGATTGGAGTTGTGGATTGACCTGACATGCCTCGGGTGGATTCTTCCTCCGAAGCTCCTAGTCATCTCCGAGAATCTGTAAGCTTCCTCCCTTCTTTGGTGGAAGTCGTTGTCAGCCCAGATGTAGTCATCCATCTTCTGAAGGAGCTTCTCCAGAGTTTGTGGGGGCTTCCTAGCGAAGTATTGAGCCGTAGGTCCTGGCCGAAGACCCTTAATCATGGCCTCAATAACAATTTCATTAGGCACTGTGGGCGCTTGTGCCCTCAGCCGCAAGAACCTTCGGACATATGCCTGAAGATATTACTCATGGTCTTGCGTGCACTGGAACAAGGCCTGAGCTGTAACTGGCTTTGTCTGAAAGCCTTGGAAACTGGTCACCAGCATGTCCTTAAGCTTCTTCCACGACGTAATTGTCCCTGGCCGAAGGGAAGAATACCATGTCTGAGCCACGTTTCGTATTGCCATGACGAAGGACTTAGCCATGACAGCTGCATTGCCTCCGTATGAGGATATTGTTGCCTCATAGCTCATTAGAAATTGTTTTGGGTCTGAATGCCCATCGTACATGGGTAGCTGAGGTGGCTTGTAGGCTTGTGGCCATGGGATAGCTTGTAGTTCTGCTGCCAAGGGAGAAGTATCATCAAAAGTAAAGGTATCATGATTAAAATCATCATACCATCCATCTTCGTTGAATATGCCTTCCTGACGAAGCTCCCTGTGTTAAGGCCTTTGGTCCTGTTCATCTTGAGCAAGATGACACACTTCTTCAGTAGCTTCGCCGATCTTCCTTTGAAGATCGGCCAGCTGAGCCATCTTCTCCTTCTTTCTTTGCACTTGTTGATGGATGATTTCCATGTCCCTGATCTCTTGGTCCAACTTCTCCTCCTGGAGTATTGGACTAGTGGCCTTTCTCTTCTGGCTTCGAGCCTCTCGGAGAGAGAGAGTCTCCTGGTTTGTGTCCAGTGGCTGCAGTGCAGCAGCCCCTGGCGCAGTTATCTTCTTCGGCGGCATGACGAAGGTCAGTGCTTGTCGAAGGTGGTCGAATGAGTTCACTGGAGGTGGGCGCCAATGTTGGGGACTTGTTCTCAAATGCTATGAGTTAAGAACAAGGCAACATAAAATGTTAAAGGTTAACACCCTTCGTCTCTCGAAGCATTATTTCCCTTAGGATATAATGATCTTCAGACGAAGGTCATGAAGGATGTACCTTCATCATTGTAATATATGTTAATGAAAGAAGAAACATGTGAAATATAAGAGACATCATGAATAATCATATGAGGTTATCAATATATATTCCTTATATTATCATAGATAAATAGAAACAATATCGAATTACATTTGTACCTTCGGCTTGACAGAAGGTAAAAGTCCAAGCGTGACGCACGAGCCAGTACAAGTCAGAGTGAACAGTACGGAGGTACTGTTCATCTATTTATAGGCACAGGGCGCATCCTGTGTAAATTTACATTCATGCCCTTCATATTTACTATTGACTTATGAACAACTCGACGGGGACTAGATAGCCTTTTCCCCTTTAAGTCGGTTCCTTTTTCCGCCATTAAGCCGAAGCTCCCTTGCACGTAGCTTCGGAGCAACATCAGCCTTCGTCATGACCATGCTTTCCATATCGTGTATGCTTTTAACCAGAGTCCGAAGGTACCTGCTCATATGTTACACTTGGAAAACATTATTAAATCATGTTTTTGAGGACCTTCGGAAGACGAAGGCCCCCAACAGCTCTGGTCTTGGCTAAATAACTAGGGAAGTCTTATGTTGGGTGCTGGTCGTGGTCGACCGGAACGAGGGCATCTGGCAAGCGCTTATAGTTCTGGCTTAGGCAGATTGGATACAGGCATAGTTCCCAAAGCTTTACCCTGTAGTCTGGACTAAAAGTTGGTTACAATAGGTGTACCTTATGCAGTTGACCATTTCCAACATTTATGTAATGAGGACTCTAGGGAGAAGCCTTGTAGTGAGATCCTGGCCATTCACCACGGAAGTGAATACGGGTCTGGCTAACCCAGGCTAGAAGGGAATCGCGACTCATGGGTAAAGATGCACCACTTCTACAGAGTGTAAAACTGATATATCAGCCGTGCTCACGGTTATGAGCAGCCTGGACTCCTCCCATGATAATTGAACTTGAAGATGGAAATAAATCGAGATCCGATGGTCTGCCAATGGTTTGCTTAAGTGGTTTCACTTAAGTGTTTTTGATATACTCTTATACCTTTGTTTAATGGGAATACTTGGGATTCACACTTATTAGTAAGACAAGTGTTGTTAATAAAATGTTGACCAACTAAAATGCTTACTGCTCAACCTTAGCCTCACCTTGTTAAACTTGCATTAGTTTTCCCCCCACTTGCTGAGACCTAACCATAAGTGAGGTCACCCTTGCTTAATTTTGATCAGAAGTTTGCAAATGAAGATTTTGATGATGAACTTGATGGATGCTAGTCTAGTGATTCCCCCGGTCATCTTCCTATGGATGGATGTCCATGTTTCGCTGTACTTTGATGAATAAAGGTTAAGACATTATGTTTGCTCGAAGTGTAATATGTTAATATAATCTTTATTTATGCTCTTATGCATTGTTCTTTTGATATATTACACTTGTGACATCAACATATGTGTGGAAATAGATCCTGGCACACATATGCTCTGCACCCGGCTATGCCCTTAGAAATAGGTGTGACAGAAGGTGAAGATCATGTGGGCTCGCGCCAATGGGCTAGGAGCGACGAAGGATGAGGGCTAGGCCTTGATCGAGGGACTAGAGAAGTCGGGTGACCAGCCGAAGTGACTGACACTTGGGACATGCACCAGCGTGAAGACATGATAGAGCGGATCGTGTCACCAACGTGGTCGAGGACTAGCGGGACATGTGTCCAGGACATGGGGGATGCGTATGCGGTATGCTACTCACGATGGTTTCTGTTATTGACTCTCAAAACCACTCAGCGTTGTGGAGGGCTTGTTTCGCTGAGTTTGGGTCTCAAAACTCAGTGGTGCGGTTCTAGCGGGAATTGCAAAGCGTGCATCGAGGTGAACCAACTTTGTGTGGAGCATGTGGCCGTCAGATGCATATTCTAGGAGTTGGTCCATTGTGCCTCTGCTGAGTGGATGGTGTCTAGGGGTAGTTTAGACTAGTAAAATAACCTCTTATAAATATGTGTGAGGTCTATTGTGTGTAGCTATCTCCTTGGGTACTATATCATTAGACTCTTGTTTAGAAAACCCTAGTTTTCATTTCCTAGGTTGCTCTAGTTCTTAGCCCTGAGATCCGTAGATGTTTTGTAAACTCCTCATCTATGTACTCGTGATTTTAAGAGGAAGGGTGGCCTTAACAATCTGCGATCTAGCATTTGTTAAGATCATGTCTTTTTGTCCTCGCTGCGATTTTGAATCGCTTTATCATCTCTCAACCCCTCTCTTTGGATTTTCTGAGAATCGTTGATTTCTTGAGTTGGGGATTATTTTAGGGATTGCCTTGGGGTAAAGATTACTCTATATACCACTACAATCATATAGTTTTAGCAAGTTGTGGACATAATCTGATCTAAACTCATTTTGAAAATCAACTAAATCTCAAGTCTAGTTTGTATTTTCTGATCTGTGATTGATTTACAAATGTACTTGAGTTCAAATTTTGTGGACACCATGGAAACTCATTTCTAAAGACGTGTGCAAAATTTTGGCTCAATCGGAGTCCATTTGGGTCCGTTTCACATTTGAAAACTGAATTTCGAGCTGTTGAAAACATCACTAGGTGGTAATATGGTTTTGGGCCGTTTCAGACTTTTCGGTGTGTAATTTGCGATTTGTTCATTTTGTTGGTCTTGTGTGAGTTCTAGGAAATTTTTTAAAATATGAGATCACTGGTTGGTCGACGTGCTTTTGGTTTGAGCAATTTCTTCATCTCCATTGAAGTTAAGTGCTCAAGTTCCAATTTTAAGAAACAAAATTTGATTGGCTCCCATTCACCCCCTCTGGTCATCTTTTTTATCCTTCATTTGGTATCAGATTCGATTAAATATTTTTTCACCTTACTCGGTTTTTGATCCACAAAGGTGACATGGAACGTGGTGTTGACAAACCTCCGTTCTTAGATGGGAGGAACTACCCATACTGGAAGATTCGCATGTCCGTGTATCTCAGAAAATCAGTTACAGAGTATGAGAGATTTATCTTGATGCTGGTTCTGAGGTCCAGGGTGCTCAGATCACGCCTCCGTAGATAGAGTTCCATGATTCGAGCAACAAGGCTTAAAACACTTTGTTCTCCTGTCTCTCGCTTGTTGAGTTTGAGCAAGTTGGACATTTGGGTACAGCTCGCGAGATCTAGTCTACCCTGGAGAAATTCCATGAGGGTAACAATCATGTAAAAACTAGACACTTTGAGATGTACCGGTGAGAATATGAGAACTTTGTTCAGTTGACTGGAGAGACCACTGTGTGAACACATGGTTGACTTGTCCCTTGGGGTTTGGGTTGATGATGAGTAATTGTCAACGGGTAGCGTCTCGGGTCGAGTAGTGGACTGACCGAGATGTGAGATTATGTTTGTGCAACCATGTCGGTCGGCTTGTGGTGTGCAGGTGTGGAGCATAGAGACAGTGGACGGTGGCAAAGGTGAAGGTCATGTGGGTTCGTGTTGATGGACCGGGAGCGGTGAAGTACGAGTGTTGGGAGTTGAATGAGGGACTGGAGTCGCCAGGTGACCAGTTGTGGTGGCTGACACCTGGGACATGCACTCGCGCAAGGATGTGGTGGAGTGGGCCATGTTATCGACACGGTCGAGGACTGGCGAGACACATGTCTAGGATGTGGGGGACATGCACGCAATGCAATACCCACAACAATTTTGTGGTTGAGCCTCAAAACCACTCAGCGCTATGGACAATGGGTTTTCGTTTGGGTTTGGCCTCAAAACACGATGGTGGTTAGGGGTGTAAATGGTATGGATATTATCCGAGCATCCAACCGTCCGAAGAGGCTAATTATCTGGTTGGATAGTTTTTTCTGATATCCGCACCATATCCGAATTTTGGGATTCAGATTCGGATAGTATAGTTCAGATATCGGATACGGATATGGGATGGCTGATATTCGTCGGATTTTGGATATCCGGATAAATTTTTGGATATATCTTCCTGAAAGTCGCCTAGAGGGGGGGTGAATAGGGCGAATCTGAAATTTACAAACTTTAAGCACAACTACAAGCCGGGGTTAGCGTTAGAAATATAAACGAGTCCGAGAGAGAAGGCGAAAACAAATCACAAGCAAATAAGGCGGATGACATGGTGATTTGTTTTACCGAGGTTCGGTTCTTGCAAACCTACTCCCCATTGAGGTGGTCACAAAGACCGGGTCTCTTTCAACCCTTTCCCTCTCTCAAACGGTCACTTAGACCGAGTGAGCTTCTCTTCTCAATCAAACGGGACACTAAGTCCCCACAAGGACAACCACACAATTGGTGTCTCTTGCCTTGGTTAAAATTGAGTTGGAATCAAGAAAGAATGAAGAAGAAAAGCAATCCAAGCGCAAGAGCTCAAATGAACACAAGTATCTCTCTCTCACTAGTCACTATTTGATTGGAATGATCTTTGGACTTGGGAGAGGATTTGATCTCTTGTTTGTGTCTTGTATTGAATGCTATAGCTCTTGTATGAGGTGTGAAGGCTGAAAACTTGGATGCAATGAATGGTGGGTGGTTGGGGGTATTTATAGCCCCAACCACCAAAGGAGCCGTTGGTGGAGGCTGCTGTCGCATGGCGCACCGGACAGTCTGGTGCGCCACCGGACACTGTCCGGTGCGCCAGCCACGTCACCCGGCCGTTGGGTTCTGACCGTTGGAGCTTCTGACAGCTGGGCCACCGGACAGTCCGGTGGTGCACCGAACAGTCACTGTTTACTGTCCAATGCGCCTTCTGGCTCTGCTCTGACTTCTGCGCGCACTGTAGCGCATTAACTTCTCTCTGCAGATGACCGTTGGCGCGAAGTAGTCGTTGCTCCGCTGGCACACCGGACAGTCCGGTGCTACACCGGACAGTCCGGTGAATTATAGAGGAGCGGCTCCCAGAATTCCCGAAGGTGAGCAGTTCGGAGTTGGGTTCCCTGGTGCACCGGACACAGTCCGGTGCGCCAGACCAGGGCACACTTCGGTTGACTTTTGCTCTCTTTGTTTGAACCATTTCTTGGTCTTTTTATTGGTTTGTTGTGAACCTTTGGCACCTGTAAAACTTATAATCTAGAGCAAACTAGTTAGTCCAATTATTTGTGTTGGGCAATTCAACCACCAAAATAAATTAGGAAAAGGTGTAAGCCTATTTCCCTTTCAATCTCCCCCTTTTTGGTGATTGATGCCAATACAAACCAAAGCAAATATAAAAGTGCAGAATTGAACTAGTTTGCATAATGTAAGTGCAAAGGTTGCTTGGAATGAAACCAATAATTATTTCTACTAGATATGCATGGATGGCTTTCTTCTAATTTAAAATTTTGGACCACACTTGCACCACATATTTTGTTTTTGCAAACTCTTTTGGAAATTCTTTTTCAAAGTCTTTTGCAAATAGTCAAAGGTAAATGAATAAGATTTTGAGAAGCATTTACAAGATTTGAAATTTTCTCCCCCTGTTTCAAATGCTTTTCTTTTGACTAAACAAAACTCCCCCTTAATGAAATCCTCCTCTTAGTGTTCAAGAGGGTTTTAGATATTAATTTTGAAGAGGGTATACCAATTTGAAATGGTATAAAAAATAAGATACCAATAGAAAAAACTTTTCTTATCACAAATTTGAAAGACTACATTTTTGAAATTGGTGGTGGTGCGGTCCTTTTGCTTTGGGCTAATACTTTCTCCCCCTTTGGCATGAATCTCCAAAAACGGATACTTGTGAGTGAAATATAAGCCCTTCTAACTACTTTCTCCCCCTATGGTAAATAATGTATGAGTGAAGATTATACCAAAGTTGGAGAGCGGTGCGGAGCGACGACGAAGGATGAATAATTCGATGGAGTGGAGTGGAAGCCTTGTCTTCGCTGAAGACTCCATTTCCCTTTCAATCTATGACTTAGCTTGAAATACACTTGAAAACCACATTAGTCATAGCAAAGAAAGAATTATGATCAAAGGTATATAAATGAGCTATGTGTGCAAAACATCAATCAAAATTCCTAGACTCAAGAATATTTAGCTCATGCCTAAGTTTGGTAAATGTTTGCTCATCTAATGGCTTGGTAAAGATATCGGCTAATTGTTCTTTGGTGTTAATATATGCAATCTCGATATCCCCCTTTTGTTGGTGATCCCTCAAAAAGTGATACCGAATGGCTATGTGTTTAGTGCGGCTATGCTCAACGGGATTATCCGCCATGCGGATTGCACTTTCATTATCACATAAAAGGGGAACTTTGGTTAATTTGTAACCATAGTCCCTAAGGGTTTGCCTCATCCAAAGCAATTGCGCGCAACAATGGCCTGCGGCAATGTACTCGGCTTCAGCGGTAGAAAGAGCCACAAAATTTTGCTTCTTTGAAGCCCACGACACCAGAGATCTTCCCAAGAACTGGCAAGTCCCTGATGTGCTCTTTATATTAATTTTACACCCTGCCCAATCAGCATCGGAATAACCAATTAAATCAAATGTGGATCCCCTGGGGTACCAATGGCCAAACTTAGAGTATAAACTAAATATCTCAAGATTCGTTTTACGGCCCTATGGTGAACTTCCTTAGGATCGGCTTGGAATCTTGCACACATGCATACATAAAGCATAATATCCAGTCGTGAAGCACATAAATAGAGTAAAGAACCTATCATCGACCGGTATACCTTTTGATCTACGGATTTACCTCTCGTGTCGAGGTCGAGATGCCCATTGGTTCCCATGGGTGTTTTGATGGGCTTGGCATCCTTCATCCCAAATTTTGTGAGTATGTCTTGAATGTACTTCGTTTGGCTAATGAAGGTGCCCTCTTGGAGTTGCTTCACTTGAAATCCTAAGAAATACTTCAACTCCCCCATCATAGACATCTTGAAATTTTGAGTCATGATCCTACTAAACTCTTCACATGTAGATTCGTTAGTAGACCCAAATATGATATCATCAACATAAATTTGGCATACAAACAAATCATTTGCAAGTGTTTTAGTAAAGAGAGTAGGATCGACTTTTCCGACTTTGAAGCCATTAGCGATAAGAAAATCTCTTAGGCATTCATACCATGCTCTTGGGGCTTGCTTGAGCCCATAAAGCGCCTTAGAGAGTTTATAGACATGGTTAGGGTACTCACTATCTTCAAAGCCAGGAGGTTGCTCAACATAGACCTCCTCCTAGATTGGTCCGTTGAGGAAGGAACTTTTCACGTCCATTTGATAAAGCTTAAAGCCATGGTAAGTAGCATAGGCAAGTAGTATACGAATTGACTCAAGCCTAGCTACGGGTGCATAGGTTTCACCGAAATCCAAACCTTCGACTTGTGAATATCCCTTGGCCACAAGTCGAGCTTTATTCCTTGTCACTACACCATGCTCATCTTGCTTGTTGCGGAAGACCCACTTGGTTCCTACAACATTTTGGTTAGGACGTGGAACTAAATGTCATACCTCATTCCTTGTGAAGTTGTTGAGCTCCTCTTGCATCGCCAGCACCCAATCCGAATCTTGAAGTGCTTCCTCTACCCTGTGTGGCTCAATAGAGGAAACAAAAGAGTAATGTTCATAGAAATGAGCAACACGAGATCGAGTGGTTACCCCCTTCTGAATATCGCCGAGGATGGTGTTCACGGGGTGATCTCGTTGGATTGCTTGGTGGACTCTTGGGTGTGGTGGCCTTGGACCGTCATCATCTTCCTTGTCTTGATTATTAGCATCTCCCCCTTGATCATTGTCCTCCTCTTGAGGTGGCTCCTCTTGATCTTCATCTTCATCATCTTGAGCTTAATCCTCATCTTGAGTTGATGGAGATGCTTGCATTGAGGAAGATGGTTGATTTTGTGCATGTGGAGGCTCTTCGGATTCCTTAGGACACACATCCCCAATGGACATGTTCCTTAGTGCGACGCATGGAGCCTCTTCATCATCTAACTCATCAAGATCAACTTGCTCTACTTGAGAGCCGTTAGTCTCATCAAACACAATGTCACAAGAAACTTCAACAAGTCCAGAGGACTTGTTAAAGACTCTATATGCCCTTGTGTTTGAATCATAACCAAGTAAAAAGCCTTCTACAGCCTTAGGAGCAAATTTAGATTTTCTACCTCTTTTAACAAGAATAAAACATTTGCTACCAAAGACTCTAAAATATGAAACATTGGGCTTTTTACCGGTGAGGAGTTCATATGATGTCTTCTTGAGGATTCGGTGAAGATATAACCGGTTGATGGCGTAGCAAGCGGTGTTGACCGCCTCGGCCCAAAACCGATCCGAAGTCTTGTACTCATCAAGCATGGTCCTTGCCATGTCCAATAGAGTTCTATTCTTCCTCTCCACTACACCATTTTGTTGTGGCGTGTAGGGAGAAGAGAACTCATGCTTGATGCCCTCCTCCTCAAGAAATCTTTCGATTTGTGAATTCTTGAACTCCATCCCGTTGTCGCTTCTAATCTTTTTTATCCTTAAGCCGAACTCATTTTGAGCCCGTCTCAAGAATCCCTTTAATGTCTCTTGGGTTTGTGATTTTTCCTGCAAAAAGAACACCCAAGTGAAGCGAGAATAATCATCCACTATTACAAGACAATACTTACTCCCGCCGATGCTTATGTAAGCTATCGGGCCGAATAGGTCCATGTGGAGTAGCTCAAGCGGCCTGTTGGTCGTCATGATGTTCTTGTGTGGATGATGAACACCAACTTGCTTTCCTGCTTGACATGCGCTACATACCCTGTCTTTCTCAAAATGAACATTGGTTAGTCCCAAAATGTGCTCTCCCTTTAGAAGCTTATGAAGATTCTTCATCCCAACATGGGCTAGTCGGCGGTGCCAGAGACAACCCATGTTAGTCTTAGCAATTAAGCAAGTGTCGAGTTCAGCTCTATCAAAATCTACTAAGTATAGCTGACCCTCTAACACTCCCTTAAATGCTACTGAATCATCACTTCTTCTAAAGACAGTAACACCAAAATCTGTAAAAAGATAGTTGTAGCCCATTTTACACAATTGAGAAACGGAAAGAAAATTGTAATCTAAAGAATCTACAAGAAAAACATTGGAAATAGAGTGGTCAGGAGATATAGCAATTTTACCCAATCCTTTGACCAAACCTTGATTTCCATCCCCGAATTTGATAGCTTGTTGGGGATCTTGGTTTTTCTCATAGGAGGAGAACATCTTCTTCTCCCCTGTCATGTGGTTTGTGCACCCGCTATTGATGATCCAACTTGAGCCCCCGGATGCATAAACCTACAAAAAAATTTAGGTCTTGTTTTTAAGTACCCAAACGGTCTTGGGTCCTTTGACATTAGAAACAAGCACCTTGGGTACCCAAACACAAGTCTTGGAGCCCTTGTGTTTGCCCCCAACATATTTGGCAACTACTTTGCCTGATTTGTTAGTTAAAACATATGATGCATCAAAAGTCTTAAATGAAATGTTAGGTTCATTTGATGCAATTGGAGTTCTCTTCTTAGGCAATTTAGCACGGGTTGATTGCCTAGAACTAGATGCCTCACTCTTATAAATAAAATCATGATGAGAGCCAGAGTGAGACTTCCTAGAATGAATTCTCCTAATTTTGTGCTCGGGATAACCGACAGGGTACAAAATGTAACCCTCGTTATCCTGGGGCATGGGAGCTTTGCCCTTAACAAAGTTTGACAATATTTTAGGAGGGGCATTAAGCGTGACATTGTTTCCCTGTTGGAAGCCAATGCCATCCTTAATGCCAGGGCGTCTCCCACTATAAAGCAAGCTACGAGCAAATTTAAATTTCTCATTTTCTAGTTCATGCTCGGCAAATTTAGCATCTAATTTTTCTATATGATCATTTTGTTGTTTAATCATAGCCATGTGATCATGAATAGCATCAATGTTAACATCTCTACATCTAGTGCAAATGGTAACATGCTCAATGGTAGATGTAGAGGGTTTGCAAGTTTTTAACTCAACAATCTTAGCATGTAAAATATCATTTTTATCTCTAAGATTGGAAATGGAAACATTGCAAACATCTAATTCCTTAGCCTTAGCAATTAATTTTTCATTTTCATTTCTAAGGCTAGCAAGAGAGGCATTCAATTTGTAAATCTTAGCAATTGAACTAGCATTATCATTTCTAAGATTGTCAATTGAATCATCACAAACATTTGATTTCTCAACCTTAGCAATTAATTTGGCATTTTCATCTCTAAGGTTGGAAATAACATCATGGCAAATGCTTAGCTCACTAGATAATTTTTCACATTTTTCTATCTCTAGAGCATAACCATTTTTAACCTTAACATGCTTTTTGTTTTCTTTAATTAGGAAGTCCTCTTGGGAGTCCAAGAGTTCATCCTTCTCATGAATAGAACTAATTAACTCATTTAATATCTCCTTTTGTTGCATGTTTAGGTTGGCAAAAAGAGTTAATAAATCTTCCTCATCATCACTAGAGCTAGCCTCATCACTAGATGTTGCATACTTAGTGGAGGATCTTGATTTTACCTTCTTCTTATTGTCGTCCTTTGCCATGAGGTACTTGTGGCCGACATTGGGGAAGAGGAGTCCTTTGGTGACGGCAATGTTGGCGACGTCCTCGTCGGAGGAGGAGTTGGTGGAGCTCTCGTCGGAGTCCCACTCCCGGCAAACATGGGCATCGCCGCCCTTCTTCTTGTAGTACCTCTTCTTTTCTCTCCTCTTTCCCTTCTTGTCGTTATCCCTGTCACTATCACTAGACAAAGGGCATTTAGCGATAAAATGACCGGGCTTACCACATTTGTAGCAAACTTTCTTGGAGCGGGACTTGTAGTCCTTCCCCCTCCTTTGCTTGAGGATTTGGCGAAAGCTCTTGATGATGAGCACCATCTCCTTATTGTCGAGCTTGGAGGCGTCGATGGGGACCCTACTTGGTGTAGAGTCTTCTTTCTTCTCCTTCGTTGCTTTGAAGGCGACGGGTTGCACCTCGGATGTAGAGGTGGCGCCTTGCTCGATGATTTTCTTGGAGCCTTTGATCATTAGTTCAAAGCTCACAAATTTACCTATCACTTCCTCGGGAGACATTAGTTTGTATCTAGGATCACCACGAATTAATTGAACTTGAGTGGGATTAAGAAATACGAGTGATCTAAGAATAACCTTGACCATTTCATGGTCATCCCACTTGGTGCTCCCAAGGTTGCGCACTTGGTTCACCAAAGTCTTGAGCCGGTTGTACATTGCTTGTGGCTCTTCCCATTGGTGAAGCATGAAGCGACCGAGCTCCCCCTCGATCGTTTCCCTCTTGGTGATCTTGGTCACCTCGTCTCCTTCGTGCGCGGTCTTGAGCACCTCCCAAATCTCTTTGGCACTCTTCAACCCTTGCACCTTATTATACTCCTCTCGACTTAGAGAGGCGACGAGTATAGTAGTGGCTTGGGAGTTGAAGTGTTGGATTTGTTTGACCTCCTCTGAATCATAATCCTTGTCGCCTTCTTTTGGTACCTGCGCTCCATACTCAACAATATCCCATATGCTTTTGTGGAGTGAGGTTAGGTGATGCCTCATTTTATCACTCCACATAGAATAATCTTCACCATCAAACATAGGTGGTTTGCCTAATGGGACGGAAAGTAATGGAGTGCGTTTTGAAATACGAGGATAGCGAAGGGGCATCTTACTATACTTCTTGCGCTCATGGCGCTTAGAAGTGGCGGATGCCGATTCCAAGCCGGAGGTGGAGGGTGATGAAGAGTCGGTCTCATAGTAGACCACCTTCTTCATTTTCTTCTTCTTGTCACCCTTTCGTTGAGACTTGATGGAGGAAGAGGATTCCTCCTTGTGCTTGTGGGCGGACTCCCTAGAGTGCGTTCTCCCCGAGCTTGCGGACTTGTCGCCGGTCCCGATCTCCCTCTTGGCAGATGCTCCCGACATCACTTCGAGCGGTTAGGCTCTAATGAAGTACCGGCTCTGATACCAATTGAAAGTCTCCTAGAGGGGGGTGAATAGGGCGAATCTGAAATTTACAAACTTTAAGCACAACTACAAGCTGGGGTTAGTGTTAGAAATATAAACGAGTCCGAGAGAGAGGGCGAAAACAAATCACAAGAAAATAAGGCGGATGATACGGTGATTTGTTTTACCGAGGTTCGGTTCTTGCAAACCTACTCCCCGTTGAGGTGGTCACAAAGACCGGGTCTCTTTCAACCCTTTCCCTCTCTCAAACGGTCACTTAGACCGAGTGAGCTTCTCTTCTCAATCAAACGGGATACTAAGTCCCCACAAGGACCACCACACAATTGGTGTCTCTTGTCTTGGTTACAATTGAGTTGGAAACAAGAAAGAATGAAGAAGAAAAGCAATCCAAGCGCAAGGGCTCAAATGAACACAAGTATCTCTCTCTCACTAGTCACTATTTGATTGGAATGATCTTTGGACATGGGAGAGGATTTGATATCTTGTTTGTGTCTTGTATTGAATGCTATAGCTCTTGTATGAGGTGAGAAGGCTGAAAAGTTGGATGCAATGAATGGTGGGTGGTTGTGGGTATTTATAGCCCTAACCACCAAAGGAGCCGTTGGTGGAGGCTCCTGTCGCATGGCGCACCGGATAGTCCGGTGCGCCAGCCACGTCACCCGGTGGTTGGGTTCTGACCGTTGGAGCTTCTGACAGCTGGGCCACTGGACAGTCCGGTGGTGCACCGGACAGTCACTGTTTACTGTCTGGTGCGCCTTCTGGCTCTGCTCTGACTTCTGCGCGCACTGTAGCGCATTAACTGCTCTCTGCAGACGATCGTTGGTGCGAAGTAGCCGTTGCTCCGCTGGCACACCGGACAGTCCGGTGCTACACCAGACAGTCCGGTGAATTATAGAGGAGCGGCTCCCAGAATTCTCGAAGGTGAGCAGTTCGGAGTTGGGTTCCCTGGTGCACCGGACACTATCCGGTGCACCAGACCAGGGCACACTTCGGTTGACTTTTGCTCTCTTTGTTTGAACCCTTTCTTGGTCTTTTTATTGGTTTGTTGTGAACCTTTGGCACCTGTAAAACTTATAATCTAGAGCAAACTAGTTAGTCTAATTATTTGTGTTGGGCAATTCAACCACCAAAATCAGTTAGGAAAAGGTGTAAGCCTATTTCCCTTTCACTTCCCGAATATCCGGATATCTTTCGGATACATCTTCTCGGGTATCCGTATAGTTGTGCGCATTTTGATGATTTTCTAAAGAAAAAAATAATAACACGCAAATAGCCTCAGAAATTCATGAAATTTTACGGAGGCGCAACATATGTCCATATTTAATCCTAAAAATGTTTGGACTATAAAATATACAAGATGATATCATTTCTTCTATTTCACTTTAATTTATTGCATAAGTTACGTGAAATCACTCTAAGTATCCAAGTTTTAACATAATCAATACTTCACATTATCATTTTCATGTGGGGACTTAAGTTTATCTTATTATAGAATGTTTATCAGTCTTGGTAACTTACTTGCATTTTTTGGCTGACACTAAAATATTTTATGAATTTAATTGTTTTTTATGTTTTTTCTATAGAAAGAAATTAATAATACACAAATAGCCTTAGAAATTCACGAAATTTTACGGAGGCGCAACATATGTCCACATATAATCCTAAAAATGTTTGGACAATAAATTCCACAAGATACCATCATTTCTTCTATTTCACTTTCACATGTTGCATAAGTTACACATGAAATCACTCTAAGTATCCAAGTTTCGACATAACCAATACTTCACTTTATCATTTTCGTATAGAAACTTGAGGTTATCTTCTTATAAAATGTTTATTACTCTTGGTAACTTATTTGTATTTTTTGGTCAACACTAGAATATTTTATGAATTTAATTGTATTTTAATAATTTTCTAGAGAAAAAATTAATAATACACAAATAGCCTCAAAAATTCATGAAATTTTACAAAGACACAACATATGTCCACATAAAATCCTAAAAAATTTGGATTCAAGGAGTGGCTAAATGATTACAACAATCGTGGTCTGGGTGAAATGGTGTCTTCACGGCATCTGACGAAAAATCTGTTATCGATGCTATCCATGTCTGATTAGTTCCATATTCGACAATCGACTATCCATACTTGCATCCGAAAACATCTGTATTTGTATTCGTATCCGAAGCTATCCGTATTCGAATTCGAATCCGAACAAAAATATGAAAACAAATATGGTTTCAATGTTATCCGTTCGTATCCGATCTGATTACACCCCTAACGGTGGTAGTTTCGATAGAAACTAGAGGTAGCACATGGCGTGATTATGGAGGGTGTGTCAAGGCGAAGCAACTCCGTGTGAAGGGTGTGGCCGATAGATGAAAACTCTAGGAGTTGGTCCATTTTGCCCTCGGTGGAGTGGATAGGCTCTATGTAAATATGGGTAGTTTAGGAGATGGAAATAACCCTCTATAAATAGAGGGGAGGACTGGTTAGTTCAGTATCTCTTGGCAGCCATTCGTATATAGCACTTGTTTAGAACCCCTAGTTTTCTCCCTAGGCAGTCACCAGTTTAGACAGAAGATCGACAATGATTTTGTTCTATCGACTGTGCTTGTAATGTGCCAATATTAATCCGAGGAAGGGTCGCCGGTTCGACCCATAGTTTTGGTTGGCTTTAATCTCAGTTTGTACCCTTGCTGAATTTTGGGTCACTTTGCTCTCTTGTTCTTCCCTCTTCCCGTTTTGTGATCTTGTGAAGAACCATCAAGTTCTTGTGTGAGGATTTAGTTCGGGGTTGATTGGTGGTGGGTTTCACTTCTGAAATCGCTGCATACACCCAATTGTTGTAGTTCTTGGTCGTGGTTTGAGAAAAACTTGGTTTGATCTCGAAATAGAATACCACAACAAAACCCCAACCGAGATGAGATTTCTGATTTGCGCCTCGATCTTTGTGTTGCTTGGGTTCATACTTCACAAATAGACATATTTCTCCCCGCGCAAACACTCTACAAAGTTTGAGTCAATTCTGCCCTTTTTTGTGGTTCGACATTATCGCCCATGTGCGCGGCACTGCCGCTGCCCGACACCGCCGGCCTGAGGTCCGGCACTACTGCGCCCCCTATTATGTGCTTTTGACTCTGATTTTTGGTAGACAGTTGGGTTGATTTATTTCTAGGTTTTTTGTGTGTTCAAACGACACTAGATTGAAATACATAGTGATATGGTTGTTTGTGAGTCCCTTGAGATTTTGAGGTAACTTTGGGAATCAAGTCACAAGTGTTGTTCTCGTAGTTTGAGAATTTTTAGTGGCTCCCATGCACCCTAAACCATGTGATCACCTCACTAGTCCTTTCACACTGACACCATGTTTTTGCGGTGCTAGTCGATTGTGAACAAGATGCGCACAAATAAGGCGCAACTACCCTATGACGATCATGAGAGAGCACTCAAGTTACTACATGCTCTATACGGGTTCGGAGGTGAAGGTCTCAGTGATCATCGAGTCACCCAACTATAAGACTCTCACAATGGAAAAGCTTTTTAGCAAGCTCAAGTCCATAGAGATTGACTATAGACCTAGGCCAAGATTAAGAACCCCGGTGCACCCACTATGGCCTGATGTCTCGAGGTGGCTCTTCTTCTAAACTTCACCTATTATGTTTTCTTTGTCTTCTTTGTTGACCATCATAGAGGAGCAGGTGGAGAGCCTTGGGGATGAGGAGCTGGCGCTTGTTGCCAGTCGATTCACGCAGTTCCACAACAACCGTCTGAATGAGCTATGTGGCAGGTCCAAGGATGGATGCTATAACTATGGCGAGCCTGACCACTTCATCGCCAGTTTCCCCAAGATAAATGGCAAGCCGGAGGCTGGCAAGCTGTCACACCCAGTTTTAGGGGCAAAACCGAATGCATAGCATATGTGTGCCAGGATCTATTTCCACACATACGTTGACGTCACAAGTGTAATATATCAAAAGAATAATGCATAAAAGCATAAATAAAGATTATATTAACATATTACACTTCGAATAGACATGAAGTCTTAACCTTTATTCATCAAAGTACAACGAAACATGGACATCCTTCCACAGGAAGATGACCGGGGGTATCACTAGACTAGCATCCATGGAGTTCAGCATCATATCTTCATCTGCAAACTTCTGATCAAAATTTAAGCAAGGGTGAGCTCACTTATGGTCGGGGATCAGCAAGTGGGGTGCAAATGCGAGGTTAACAAGGTAAGGCTAAAGTTTAATGCGGTTAGCATTCTAGTTGGTCAACATTTTATTATCAACACCTGATTACTAAGTATAAGTATATACCAAACCCATATTAAGCATAAGCAATAAATCTTCAGCATATATATCATCAACATAAATAATCACTAGCATAAGCTCAATCTACATGAGCGAACCACTTAAGCATATTGCTTAAACAAAATCGATCATGATTTATTTTCATCTTCAAGTTCAATTATCATGTGAGGGTCCAGGCAGCTCTTAACCGTGAGCACGGCTGATATATCAGTTTTACACTCTACATAGATGGTACAACTTTACCCAAAAGTTGTTTATCCCCTCTAGCCTGGGTCGACCGAACACGTAAACACTTCCGAGGTGAATGGTTAGGGATCCACTATGAGGCTTTCACAGAATACACTTAATATAAAGCAACCCGCTAAGGTTTCCAAGTCGGAGTGGAGGCCCTCTAGGCGAGGTAGCTTAGCCAAGACTACGTCTCCATGTTAACGTGAGCTACCACCATCAACCGCTCCCCCTCTTGCCCATATTTTAGGTAAGGTTGCTAAGCACTAATCATATAAAGATAATTACCAAAGCTAGAGCCATGATAGCACTCGTTGTTGCACTGTTTTCTTGGGTGGTCACTCCATGTTCCAATCATCACAATATTATCTTGCTTAACCATCGGATTAACAACAATAATGTAAACTTACCATTTGGAACATTAATATCATCAGTAGGAGAATAGCATACAGTTAAAGTTGTAGCAATAGCATAGCTACTTGATTAGATCATAACCCAGGTTAAACAAGGAATAAGGTTGGAAAGCTTAGATGTATCTGAATAGGTAACCCATCAAATTGTGCACATATCCAAAAGTAAACTTCATTAAATGTAATGTATGGGATCAGACAGAATATGCAGGGGAGAAGTCCACTTGCATTGCTTATAGAAAACTTGAGATTCTTCCACAAAATATATCTTGATTCTCAACTATTGGATCAATCACTGAATAACACACAAATAAACAAGAAGAAACATGCACCACTCAATAACATACAACATTCACCATCGACAAATCTAAAAGAAAGCATAACAAAAAGAGCATTTTCTTTTCAAAAACATCGTAGGCAAGGCGCTCTTTTGAAAAGGTTTGATTCATATTTTATAAAACAAGACCTAAGCTTGAAAATATCTTAAATATAGATATACAAATATTAGGTTTATCATTTTAACTTTTTATAAAAGCCATATGTGGTATGTCTAAGATTAATGGATCATAAGATGATTAAACACATTATAACATTATTAAATCATTTTAAACTTTTAGTAAAGATATATGTTATATATCTAGGGATAATGAGTTATGAAACACATTATTAATTTATGAAGCATTATGAAACATATTATAAAACAA
Organism: Zea mays; assembly: GCF_902167145.1. Taxonomy (NCBI): domain Eukaryota; kingdom Viridiplantae; phylum Streptophyta; class Magnoliopsida; order Poales; family Poaceae; genus Zea; species Zea mays. The sequence continues at coordinate 75,433,840 of NC_050099.1, forward strand.
TTATTTGTACAGATCTTAAGATATAAGGCTAAACAGATTTTATGTGAAAAGATCATATTATTAAACACCTATTTATAAAAAACTAGAATACATGCCTTAGTGAATTTCCATGCAGAAGATATTGAAAGAATAACTACCTTTCCTTTTTATTAGAAAACATAGTACCTAGAAAGTTATATCAAAACAGTATGTAAACTATTATTTTTAATTACCAAAAAGCATGAACGGTAATTAATTCATTTTAACATTTTTAGAAAGCTATATGGTATATTATCATTGTAAAACATATAATTATGGATAACTTAAATATAAGACTAAATAAGTTTTATGTGAAAGGATAATAAATAATTGCCATTTTATTAGGAAAACACATAGCCTAAGTTTGTTATTAAGAAAACTATATTTTAGGTCGATATATAAAGTAACATTTAAATCATAAAAAGAACATAAACACTTATTATATCATTTTTAACTTTGTGAGGCATATTATATCGTCATTTATAAAAACTTTGAATATAAGACTAAATCATATTTATGGGAAAAGATAAGTAAATAAATAATTATTTTTATTTTATTGAGAAATGTGACCTACGTTTTCTTTTACCTTTTTATTTGGAAAAGCTATTTCAAAACAACTATAATAGACTTTATTAAAATTTAATTAGAACACGAAAACTATTGTGATTACCGATTTAAAATATTTGGCACATAATTATGAAGCTTATGAAACAATTTACATTTTATGTGGATCTCAAATTTATATTTTATAATAAAAATTGTAGCAGGAACCAAAACATAATTAAAGGTGACTATTAGGGGTAGCCGATAAATTTGTATTTTTGTGCACATATATCATTATAAACAACTATCTTTTTTTATTAAAAACATAAAGGCTATAATTCTTTTTAATTTTAATATTAGAAAACTATGCATAATTCAATTATAACAGTCGCAAATTAGATTTAAATTAGAAAACATGTGAACAGTCACAAATATTGATTTTGATGTATTTAGAATAGACTTATGAAACTAATAAAACAATCAATTTGAATCTCAATTACATGACTTATAAAATAAAATTCATCACATGAATTTATACGAAATTGTGACTAGACTTTTATGGTGTAGCATTCAAATTTTCACCTTCTTCAACCTCACGCTTGCAGCAGCAGAAGTGAATAGCACAATCGGCGCTAGGGAATGGACAGGGGCTCAGTTCCACGACTATGCACCGGCGATGAGGTTCAAGTTGGATCTCTTGTCGAAAACAACGTACACAGCAAAGCATAAACAGCAGGATGATCGGGCAAGCTCCGGCGAGACGGCACGATGGCGTTTGACTTCTCTGGTCGTAGGCAGCAGGGTGTTTTAGACAAGGGCTCTTGACGACGGGTACCGGGAATTTGTTGTGGGTAGGGGATGCGACGATAGAGCGACTTCACGGTGCCGGTGAACGGAGACAGACTCTGCAAGCAGGAAGGTCTTCACGAGTAGCAAGCAACATCAATGGTACAAGGGAAATAAGGAGGATGAACATGCGCTAGCGTTTGCAGCAGGAGGAAATGGGAGGGGTACTGCGCTCTTATATTGAAGAGGAGATGAGGTGGATTAGGATCAAATTAATCACAGATTAAATTGCTAATTGAACCCTTGCTTTATTGTGAAGAGAACAGACGAGACAAACATTAGTGGCGTCGAGGAAACAGAGAGAAACGCCTAGGAGGGGAGAGGAACAAGAGGAGAGGACGCCGGGGAGAAAGAACGGTTGCTATCACATCTGGTTTTAAGGGCAAAACCGAATGTATAGTATATGTGTGCCAGGATCTATTTTCACACATATATTGATGTCACAAGTATAATATATCAAAAGAACAATGTATAACAGCGTAAATAAAGATTATATTAATATATTACACTTCGAGTAGAGGTAATGTATTAACCTTTATTCATCAAAGTACAGCGAAACATGGACATCCATCCACAGGAAGATGACCGGGGTATCACTAGACTAGCATCCATGGAGTTCAGCATCATAACTTCATCTGCAAACTTCTGAACAAAATTTAAGTAAGGGTAAGCTCACTTATGGTCGGGACTCAGCAAGTGGGGGAAAATGCAAGGTAACAAGGTAAGGCTAAAATTTAGTGCGATTGGCATTTTAGTTGGTCACCATTTTATTATCAACACCTGATTACTAAGTATAAGGAATTCCAAACCCAATTAAGCATGAACAATATTCATCAGCATATATATCATCAGCATAAATATATCACCACCATAAGCTCAGAACCACTTGAACCAAAAAGGACCACGATTTATTTTCATCTTCAAGTTCAATTATCATGTGAGTGTCCAGGCTGCACATAACCGTGAGCACGGCTGATATATCAGTTTTACACTCTGTAGAGGTGGTACAACTTTACCCACAAGACATGTATCCCCTCTAGCCTGGGCCGGCCAAACCCGTAAACACTTCCGAGGTAAATGACTAGGGATCCACTATGAGGCTTTCACAGAATACACTTAATACAAAGCAACCCGCTAAGGTTTCCAAGTCGGTGTGGTGACCCTCTGGGTGGGGTACCTTAGCCAAGAATATGCCCCCATGTTAACGTGAGCTGCCACCACTGCCGATCCCGCTCTTGCCCATTTTTCAGGTAAGGTTGCTAGGCACTAAGCATATAAAGCTAATTACCAAAGCCAGAGCCATGATAGCACTCGTGGTTGCACTGTTTTCCTCGGTGGTCACTCCATGTTCCAATTATCACAATATGATCTTGCTTAATTATCGGATTAACAATAATAATGTAAACTTACCATTTGGAACATTAATATCATCACTAGGAGTACCAGCATAAAGTTAAAGTTGTAGCAATAGCATAGCTACTTGATTAGATCAAAACCCAAGTTAACAAGGAATAAGGTTAGAAAGGTTAGGTGTATCTGAATAGGTAACCCATCAAATGATGCAAATATATAAGAATAAACTTTATCAAATGTATTGTTTGGGATTCAAACAGAGTATACAGAGGGAAAAGTCCACTTGCCTTGCTTATAGAAAACTTGAGATTCTTCCACGGATCGGAATAGATCTTGATCCTTAACTTCTAGATCAATCACTGAATATCACACAAACAAACAAAAAGAAACAAACACCACTCAATAACATACAACATTCACCATACGCAAAGCTAAAAGAAAGTGTAACAAAAAGAGCATTCGCTTTTCAAAAACATTACACGCAAGGGTTATAATAAAAAAAGTATTCTTTTCAAAAATGTGTGATCTATACTTTATAAAACAAGACATGAGCTTAAAAGTATCTTAATTAAAATATACAAATATTAGGTTCACCAATTTAATCTTTTATAAAACGTCATATATGATATGTCTAAGATTAAGGGTTTATAGGATGTTAAAACACGTTATAACAATATTAAACCTTTTTAACTTTTTAGAGAAGATATATATTATATATCTAAGGTTAATGTGTTATGAAATACATTATTAATTTATGAAGCATTATGTAACATAAAATAAAATATTTATTTGAAAAGACCTTAAGATATATGCCTAAACAGGTTTTATGTGAAAAGATCATTAAATAAATAGTTATATTAAGAAAAATATATCGCCTAATATATTTTTATGAGAGATAATGAAACAATTAATTATCTTTACTTTTGCTTAAGAAAACACTAGCCTCTATTTTTGAAAGGGAAATGTGCCCTTGGGACATTTCTATAATTGTTTTGGTGATTAGATGCCTAACACATTGTATTGAGTTCATATGTGCTAACTAAATGAGAAGTGCAAATCAAAGAGAAAGGTATGTCTGTGAACTTAGTTAATTGTTTTTTGTTACTAACATGTTTATCTAAGTGCTAGAGACATGACCAAGAAAAGAGAAAAAGGATGGAAGAGAGAATGGCTAAGTCAGCCAAACCAGCACCAGCCTATGGCGCACCGGACTGTCCGGTGGTGCACCGGACAGTGTCCGGTGCCCAGGCTGGCCCGGCGGCGAACTAGCCGCTCTCGGGAATCGGCGTGGCGACGTGGCTAAAAATCACCGAACTGTCCGGTGGTGCACCGGACTGTCCGGTGAGCCATCTGCGCTCGCGCCAAAGTCTTCGGCGATGAACTCGTTGCTCTCGGGAAAGAAAAAGACGTCATGGCTAAAATTCACCGGACTGTCCGGTGGTGCACCGGACTGACCAGTGAGCCAACGGCGCCAGCAGCCAACGGTCGCTTGCGCGATCAGCGGGCGACACGTGGCTTAGCCAACGGTCGGATGGTCTCACCGGACTGTACGGTGTGCACCAGACAGTGTCCGGTGTGCCAACAGATCCGAAGATCCAACGGTCGGCTTCGCCAGAAAAGGAAAGAGATCACGCACCGGACTGCTACAGTAGTTGTCTGGTGGTGTACCGGACTGTCCGGTGCACCACTCGACAGAAGGCAAGAATTGCCTTCCAAGTTGATCGCCAACGGCTCCTAGCTGTATTGGAGCTATAAAAGGGACCCCTAAGCGCATGGAGCAGAATACCAAGCTTGCAAGAAACATCCGAAGATGCCTAGACTCTGCAATCACGCAATCGACTCATCGTTCTTGAGATTTGAGCACCGTTTGAGTTGTAAACTCCCTGCGCCGTGTTTCTGTGCTCACTTCTTTACTTGTGTGCGTGTGTTTGCTGTGATTCGAGTCTTGTGTGCGTTGCTTTTCCTCCCTTACTCTTATGCTTCTTTGTGATCTATATTGTAAGGGCGAGAGGCTCCAACTTGTGGAGATTCCTCGCAAACGGGAGAAGAACACTAAACAAAAAGTTCGTGGTATTCAAGTTGATCATTGGATCACTTGAAAGGGGTTGAGTGCAACTCTCGTCCATTGGGATGCCACTACGTGGAAGTAGGCAAGTGTTATACTTGGCCGAACCACGGGATAAAACATCGTGTCTCTTGTGCTGCTTTTCTCTGTGATTGTTGTGTTCGCAAGAGCTCGCATCATAGCAACTTGATTAACTCGCACTAACACTTTTATAATCAAGTTTGTGGCTATTTAGTGTTTGATTTCACAGGATTACCTATTCACCCCCCCTCTAGGTGCTCTCAATTGGTATCAGAGCCGTACTCTTCATCTAAGGGACTAACTACCCGAAGAGATGGATCCTAAGGGTAAGGGGATGGTTGTCAACGACAAGGAGAAGGAGCCAAGAGACGACAAGCCCACGGACTCAGGCTCGAGCCACAAGAAGAGGGATGAGAAGAAGAGGCGCATCAAGAAAATCATATACTATGACAGCGACGCCTCCTCTTCTTCACCGAGGGATGACGGCGACGACGACTCGTCCAAAAGAAAGACGGTTAATCAAAACTACTCCTTTGATTATTCTCGCATCCCTTATAATTCAAATGCTCATTTGCTATCAATTCCACTTGGGAAACCCCCACACTTTGATGGAGAAGACTATTCTTTCTGGAGTCATAAAATGCGTAGTCATTTGTTTCCCCTCCATCATAGTATCTTGGAGATTATTGAAAACGGAATGCACTTTGATAGTACTGACAATCCTGTTTTCATAAATGAGCAAATTCATAAAAATGCCAAAGCCACTACTGTGTTGCTAGCATCTCTATGCAGGGATGAATATAACAAGGTCAGCGGCTTGGACAACGCCAAACAAATTTGGGACACCCTCAAAATATCTCACAAGGGTAATGACGCCACCATGATCACCAAGATGGAACTGGTGGAAGGCAAGCTGGGAGGTTCGCGATGATCAGGGGAGAGGAGCCAACATAGACCTACAACAGGCTCAAGACCCTGGTCAACAAAATCCGAAGCTACAGAAGCACAAGATGGACAGATCATGATGTCGTCCAACTCATGCTTAGGTCATTTACATTTATTGACCCCCATCTTGTCAACCTTATTCATGAAAACCCTAGGTACACCAAGATGACGCTCGAGGAAATCCTTGGAAAATTCGTGAGCGGGCGCATGATGGTGAAGGAGGCACGATACGTGGACGATGCACTAAACGGTCCACTACCCGTCTACGAGCCATAGCCTGTTGCTCTCAAAGCAACAAGCAGCAGGGAGGCGCTACCGAGCAAGGTAGCACAAGTAGAGGCTGCTGGGCTCAATGAGGATGAGGTGGCACTTATCATCAAGCACTTCAAGACCGTGCTAAAACGACGCGAGGAGTACCCCAACAAGAACAAAACAAGGGGAAAGTGCTCCTGCTTCAAATGCGGTAAGACTGGTCATTTCATAGCTCAATTCCCCGATAATGATAATGACCAGGAACAAGAAAAGCACGGGAAGAGGGATAAGAAGAAAAACTACAGGAAGGCCAAGGGCAAGGCGCACATCGGGAAGGAATGCGACTCTGACTGCTCATCCTCCGACTCTGAGGATGAAGGACTAGCTGCCTCGGCCTTCAACAAATCTTCGCTCTTCCCCAACGAACGCCATACATGCCTTATGGCTAAGGAGAAGAAGGTATATATTCGAGACACTCCTAAGTACTCTTCTTCTAGTGATGAGGAATCTTCCGATGATGAGGTAGATTACACTGATTTGTTTAAGGGATTAGATAGAGCTAAAGTAGACAAAATTAATGAATTAATTGATGCTCTTAATGAAAAAGATAAACTGCTAGAAAAACAAGAGGATATTTTATATGAGGAACATGACAAGTTTGTTAATGTTCAAAAAATCTCTTGCTTTAGAAATTAAGAAAAATGAAATATTGTCATCTGAGTTATCTTCCTGTCATGAATCTATTGCTAGCTTAAAGGATTTAAATAATGATTTGAATACTAAGTTAGAAAAAGCAAATGCAACTAGTTCATGTGTAGAACACGTAGTTATTTGCAATAGATGTAAAGATGTTAATTTTGATGAACATGTTGCTACTATTGCTAAGTTAAATAATGATGTTGCAAGTCTTAATGATCAACTTAAGACTTGCAAAAATGATTATGAGAAATTAAAATTTGCTAGGGATGCCTACACCATTGGTAGACACCCCTCAATTAAGGATGGACTTGGTTTTCGAAAGGAAACCAAGAACTTAACAAGCCAAAGGAATTCCAATCTCAAGGGGAAAGGGAAGGCTCCTATGGCCAGTAGCTCACATTCCTCACATGATCAAAAGAAACATGCCTATCTTTATGCTCATGTTAAGAAAGTTTCTCATTATAACAGGAGTTATGATCATGATGCTTTACCTATTTATAATGATTCACATACTATGTTTGCATCAAGCTCTATTTATGCACATGATAGAAACAGGCCTAGGTGTAATCATGTTGTGTCTCACGCACCTAGAAAATCTTGCAATGGACCTACTACTGTCTATCATGCTTGCAATGCTTCCTTTGTACTTTTATGTAAAAATGCAAAAGTGGTTGCTAGGAAGTTGGGATCCAAATGCAAGGGAGACAAAACTTGCATATGGGTTCCAAAAACTGTTGTGACTAACCTTGTAGGACCCAACAAGAGTTGGGTACCTAAGACCCAAGCTTAAATTCCTTGCAGGTTTATGCATCTGGGGGCTCAAACTGGATTATCGACAGCGGATGCACAAACCACATGATGGGGGAGAAGAAGATGTTCACGTCCTATGTCAAGAACAAGGATTCCCAGGATACAATCATCTTTGGAGATGGGAACCAAGGCAAGGTCAAAGGGCTGGGAAAAATAGCTATCACATCCGAGCATTCTATCACTATGTGTTTTTAGTTGAATCTCTCGGGTATAATTTGTTGTTTGTGAGTCAATTATGTAACATGGGTTATAATTGTTTATTCACAAATATTGATGTATCTGTCTTTAGAAGAAGTGATGGTTCACTAGCTTTTAAGGGTGTACTAGACGGCAAGCTCTATTTAGTTTATTTTTCGAAAGAGAATGCCAATCTAGATGCATGCTTAATAGCTAAGACAAATATGGGCTGGTTTTGGCATCGCCGTCTAGCACATGTTGGGATGAAGAACCTTCATAAGCTTCTAAAGGGAGATCATGTGTTAGGACTAACCAATGTCTGTTTTGAGAAAGACAGACCTTGTGCAACATGTCAAGCAGGGAAACAGGTGGGAAGCACTCATCACAGCAAGAATGTAATGACAACATCAAGACCACTGGAATTTCTTCACATGGATCTCCTTGGTCCCATTGCCTATCTCAGCATCGGGGGAAGTAAGTATGGTCTTGTTATAGTTGATGATTTTTCCCGCTTCACTTGGGTATTCTTTTTGCAGGACAAATCAAAAACCAAATGGACCCTAAAGCGCTTCTTAAGGAGAGCTCAAAATGAGTTTGAGCTAAAGGTGAAGAAGATAAGAAGCGACAATGGGTTCGAGTTCAAGAATCTTCAAGTTGAAGAGTTTCTTGAGGAGGAAGGCATCAAGAACGAGTTCTCTGCTCCCTACACACCACAACAAAATGGTGTGCTAGAGAGGAAGAACAGGACGCTAATCGACATGGCGAGAACGATGCTTGGAGAGTACAAGACGCCGAGCGGTTTTGGTCGGAAGCTGTGAACACAGCCTGCCATGCCATAAACCGGCTCTATCTTCATCGTCTTCTCAAGAAGACCTCCTACGAACTCCTTACTGGTAACCAACCCAATGTTTTTTATTTTCGTGTTTTTGGGAGCAAGGGCTACATTCTGGTGAAGAAAGGTAGACATTCAAAATTTGTTCCCAAGGCAGTAGAAGGGTTTTTACTAGGATATGACTCAAATACAAAGGTGTATAGGGTCTTCAACAAATCATCAGGATTAGTTGAAGTCTCTAGCGACGTTGTATTTGATGAGACTAATGGCTCTCCAAGAGAGCAAGTTGATCTTGATGATATAGATGAGGATGAGGTTCCGACGGCCACAATGTGAACTATGGCGATAGGAGATGTGCGACCACAGGAACTATAGGAACCTTCTTCCTCGATAATGGTGCATCCCCCAACTCAAGACGATGTACAGGTACCTCAAGATGAGGGGCAGGATCAAGGGGGAGCACAGGAAGAACAGATTATGGAGGAAGAAGCACCACGGGCCCCTCCAACTCAAGTTCGAGCGACAATCCAAAGACATCACCCCGTCGATCAGATTCTGGGTGACATCAGCAAGGGAGTAACTACTCGCTCATGATTAGCTACCTTTTGTGAGCATTACTCATTTGTCTCTTCTATTGAGCCTTTCAGGGTAGAAGAGGCCTTGCAGGATCCGGACTGGGTGTTGGCCATGCAGGAAGAGCTCAACAACTTCAAAAGGAATGAAGTCTGGAGCCTGGTGCCACGTCCAAAGCAAAACGTTGTGGGAACCAAGTGGGTGTTCTGCAACAAGCAAGACGAGCACGGAGTGGTGACAAGAAACAAGGCTCGACTTGTGGCAAAAGGTTATGCCCAAGTCGCAGGTTTGGATTTTGAGGAGACTTTTGCTCCTGTGGCTAGGTTAGAGTCAATTCGGATATTATTAGCCTATGATGCTCACCATTCCTTTAGGTTGTTCCAAATGGACGTGAAGGATGCTTTCCTCAATGGGCCAATCAAGGAGGAGGTATACATGGAACAACCCTCTGGCTTTGAGGATGATAGGTATCCTGACCATGTATATAAGCTCTCTAAGGCGCTCTATGGACTTAAGCAAACCCCAAGAGCATGGTATGAATGCCTTAGAGATTTTCTTATTACTAATGCTTTCAAGGTTGGGTTAGTCGATCCAACTCTCTTCACAAAGACTTGTGATGGTGATCTGTTTGTTTGCCAAATATACGTCGATGACATTATATTTGGTTCTACTAACCAAAAGTCTTGTGAGGAGTTTAGCAGGGTGATGATGCAAAAGTTCGAGATGTCGATGATGGGTGAGTTGACCTACTTCCTTGGATTCCAAGTGAAGCAACTCAAGGACGGCACCTTCATCTCCCAAACGAAGTACACTCAAGATCTTCTCAAGAGGTTTGGAATGAAGGATGCTAAGCCCGCGAAGACACCGATGGGAACTGACGGACATCTTGACCTCAACAAAGGAGGTAAGTTCGGTGATCAAAAGGCATACTAGTCTATGATAGGTTCATTACTTTATCTTTGTGCTAGTAGACCGGACATTATGCTTAGTGTATGCATGTGTGCTAGATTTCAATCCGACCCCAAGGAGTGTCACCTTATTGCCGTTAAGCGAATTCTTAGGTATTTAGTTTCTACGCCTTGCTTTGGGATCTGGTATCCAAAGGGGTCTACCTTTGGCTTAACTGGATACTCAGACTCCGACTATGCCGGGTGCAAGGTTGATAGGAAGAGCACATCAGGGACGTGCCAATTTCTAGGAAGGTCCCTAGTGTCCTGGAGTTCCAAGAAACAAACATCTGTTGCCCTATCCACCGCTGAGGCCGAGTACGTTGCCGTACGACAGTGTTGCGCGCAACTGCTTTGGATGAGGCAAACCCTTCGGGACATTGGCTACAATCTGAGCAAAGTCCCACTCCTATGTGACAATGAGAGTGCAATCCACTTGGCGGATAATCCTGTTGAACACAGCCGCACTAAGCACATAGACATTCGACATCACTTCTTGAGAGATCACCAGCAAAAGGGAGATATCGATGTTTACCACATTAACACCGAGAACCAGCTAGCCGATATCTTCACCAAGCCTCTAGATGAGAAAATGTTTTGCAGGTTGCGTAGTGAGCTAAATGTCTTAGATTCGCGTAACCTGGATTGATCTATAGCATACATGTGTTTCATGCCATTGATCATGTTACTTTGAGCATCTACATCATTTAGTGTTTATTTGTGGGGCTCAAGTTGTACAAGTCATCCCCGGACCTCACAAGTCCGTATGCAACTCATGCACATGTTTAGGGGGAGATGAGCTACAACTTGACTCCTTTGAGACTAACTTATTTGTTTGAGTACACTTGAAATAGTCTCGATGGACCATTGAAAGGGAAAATGAACTTGGACGACGCAAAGACTTCCACTGCACTCCGGTAAAAGTGTATTTACTTCCAAGTTCATATGAATGCTCTCATTGCCTTTTTGCTCTTATTTAACATTTTGGTGAAGCAATGAGGTTAAAGGGCCAAAAGTTTTCCCGTTTTGGTGCTTAATGCCAAAGGGGGAGAAATTAAGGCCAAAGCAACTGGATCAGCCAACCACTTGTGAATTTCAAAAATAGTAGAGTTATAATTTGTATTTTGCACAAATGACTCTTATTGCAAAATTTGGTCTCTTATGGGGGAGAATTTTTTATTATGAGAAAAGGGGGGAGTTTTTGACACTTGGTCAATTTTACTCATGCAATATCTCTCTATTTGCCCAAACAAGTGTGTTTGACTTAGAGATAGGAAAAAGGATTTGATTTGCAAAAACAAACCAAGTGGTGGCAAAAGTGATCCAAATATGCCAAATACTAAAGGTAGAAAAATTTGGTCTTAAATTTGCACTTATTAGTTTCTTTTTAATGTGTTGGCATAAATCACCAAAAAGGGGGAGATTGAAAGGGAAATGTGCCCTTGGGACATTTCTATAATTGTTTTGGTGATTAGATGTCCAACACATTGTATTGAGTTCATATGTGCTAACTAAGTGAGAAGTGCAAATCAAAGAGAAAGGTATGTCTCTGAACTAAGTTAATTATTTTTTGTTACTAACATGTTTATCTAAGTGCTAGAGACATGACCAAGAAAAGAGAAAAAAGGATGGAAGAGAGAATGGCTAAGTCAGCCAAACCAGCACCAGCCTATGGCGCACCGGACTGTCCGGTGGTGCACCGAACAGTGTCAGGTGCCTAGGCTGGCCCGGCGGCGAACTAGCCACTCTCGGGAATCGGCGCGGCGACGTTGCTAAAAATCACCGGACTGTTCGGTGGTGCACCAGACTGTCCGGTGAGCCATCAGCGCTCGCGCCCAAGTCTTCGGTGACGAACTCGTCGCTCTCGGGGAAGAAAAAGATGTCATGGCTAAAATTCACCAGACTGTCCGATGGTGCACCGGACTGTCCGGTGAGTCAACGGCGTCAGCAGCCAACGGTCGCCTGCGCGATCAGCGGGCGACACGTGGCTTAGCCAACGGTCGGATGGTCGCACCGGACAGTGTCCGATGTGCCAACAGATCCGAAGATTCAACGGTCGGCTTCGCTAGAAAAGGAAAGAGATCGCGCACCGGACTGCTACAGTAGCTGTCCGGTGGTGCACCGGACTGTCTGGTGCACCACTCGACAAAAGGCAAGAATTGCCTTCCAAGTTGATCGCCAACGGCTCCAAGCTGCCTTAGGGCTATAAAAGGGACCCCTAGGCGCATGGAGCAGAATACCAAGCTTGCAAGAAACATCCTAAGACGTGTAGACTCTGCAATCACGCAATCGGCTCATCGTTCTTGAGATTTGAGCACCGTTTGAGTTGTAAACTCCCTGCGTCGTGTTTGTGTGCTCACTTCTTTACTTATGTGCGTGTGTTTGCTGCGAATCGAGTCTTGTGTGCGTTGCTTTTCCTCCCTTACTCTTATGCTTCTTTGTGATCTATATTGTAAGGGCGAGAGGCTCCAACTTGTGGAGATTCCTCGCAAACGGGAGAAGAACACTAAACAAAAAGACCGTGCTATTCAAGTTGATCATTGGATCACTTGAAAGGGGTTGAGTGCAACTCTCATCCATTGGGAAGTAGGCAAGTGTTATACTTGGCTAAACCATGGGATAAAACACCGTGTCTCTTGTGCTGCTTTTCTCTGTGATTGTTTTGCTCGCAAGAGCTCGCATCATAGCAACTTGATTAATTCGCACTAACACTTTTATAATCAAGTTTGTGCCTATTTAGTGTTTGATTTCACAGGATCACCTATTCACCCCTTCTAGGTGCTCTCAATTTTTTATTAAGAAAGTTATATACAAAACAACATATAAACTATTATTTTAAATATAAAAGAACATGAACGCTACTTTAGTTATTTTATCCTTTAGGAAAAACTAAGTGATATATATATATATAAATAATATGGACTAATTTGATGGATAATATTAATCATGTCTAGAAAACTAATTGATATATGTATATGACATGGACTAAGTTTGATTAAATGATTAATTAAGCCTATATAACCAGTTGAGAACAAATTGAAATATAAATCTAATTAACTAGATTATGAGAGAGCATAATTACTCTATTACTTATCTTTACCTTTAGTTTAGGAACATGTGACCTAGATATTTAAAAGTAATACTATATTCATCGGTATATTATTAACTATCATTTTAGTTATGACGGTGTGAGCACTTAATTAAGCCATTTTATCATTATTATAAAATTCTATTCTTTCTTTCTATTTTCTCCTTTCTCTTCTAAATAGACATTATACGTATAACTAAAAATTGTTTATTTATAATTCTTCTAACATTAATATTCTAAGAATTAATTGTAAATTACAAATTGGACTTTTAATAACATATTCATGGTTATTATGACATAAACAAGTATTTTACTAATTCTAAGTAATTAAGTGTTATACTTACATTTATCATGACTAGTGAAATCTATATTTTTATCTGACCAAAAATACTTGGCCTAGGTGTAATGACTTAACCAATTCTATAGAAATAAACTAATTATTACCTAACTATTTATACTATGAATAGTGATCTCATTTTAGTTTTATCTTTTCTTTCTAAAAGAAAAATGTCATTATAATAACCAGAGATCAAAACATCTAATAATAAATTAAACCATTGTTTATACTATAATATTTGTATTTTTATGAATTCTATACCACTTACTAAATATATGTTAAGAGAAGCTTTTATTATCTATTTAGTGGGTTTAAATGAACTTATGAATATAAAATTTTAGATAAATTCTAAAATTCGTCATAAACAAAATTAACTAAGATATTATTTATCTAGTGTTTTCATCACTAACACATGTCTACCAAATTTTTGCCATACTTCATTCCAATCCCAATTCTAACGGAATCATAAACCAATATCACGTCTAATAACAATTCACTAATTCATCGCACATATACTCAAAATCAATCGTTTACACACATGAATTCCAAATCACAATATTCCACAACAAATAATTTCCAAATTCATGAATTAATTCAAACCATGATTTTGGAGTTATAAAAACATTTGGGTTGTCTTCAACCTTGTGGTGAATGGAGGGATCCAGTCGCGGTGAGGTGAGGTACGACCAGGGATGAGGGAAGACGGCGCGGACGGGGCTCGGCGTTGGGCGCGGATGGTCCAGTTGGTGTGCTGCGCGATCGCGTTGACGGCGGACGGTGTAACTCCGGCAATTCGTTCGGACGGCGGGGCGCGTATTCTAGTGAGGCTCCACGGATGGCGGACAATTGACGAACGGCATGGGCACGGTCGCCGTGGTGCTGCGCGGGCATGCTCCAGCGCGGGCAACGACGGCGACAGGCACGACGAACGGCTGCGAGGGCGAGTTCACGGTGTCGAGCTGGGCACGGCGCGAGCAGGGGCTCGATGGCGGGCGCATGGCGCGGCTGCGGGTGCCGGGGTGCTGCGCGGGCGAGCTCCGGCGCGATGGGCACGAGCTCCGGTGACGGCGAGCGGGCGCGGAGAGAGAGGAGAGCATGAGAGAGAGCAAGCTTGGGGAGGGAGAGAGAAGGGGGCTCGGCCGGATTTATAGAGGAGAAGGGAGAGGAGAGGTCGCCGGGGAGAGAGGAAGAGGCGGTCGGGGTCTTCAAGGCGCCATTGATGGCGTCGGCATCAATGGGGGAGAGTGGAGAGGGAGAAATGGACATGTTGAAGCTCCTTAACGTGAGATGGCGAACGGTTGGCTAGGCACGGGGCTTCGGCGCAGCGTCCTGGCACGGGGCTCGGATGCGGGGCGCGGCGGCTCGGGCGTGGGGCTGCTCAGCTGCGCGGTGGCCTAGGCGTGTGAGGCGCTGGCGGTGGGGCTTGGCGCGGCTGCGCAGCGCGCTGCCTGGGCACGGGGAAAGGGACGCCTGCGGGTCCCTGGCCAGTGGGGCCCGTGTGGCAGGGGAAAGCGGGGAAGCCCCTTGCGGCAGCAGCTGGGAGTAGGGGTGTAATCGGATCGAATACAGACGGATATCACTTAAACCATATTTGTTTTCATATTTTTCTTCGGATTCGAATTCGAATACGGATAGCTTCGGATTCGAATACAAATACGGGTATTCTTGGATGCAAATACGAATAGATGTGTGTCGAATACGGAACTTATCGGACACGGATAATATCGGTAGCGAATATTTTTGTCGGATACCGAGTAATACATCATTCGACACATACTAGTAGTATAGACAAATAAATAGCTAAACACAACAAGACCCAACTACAGTCTACAGGAAGCAATTGCAGCCTACTAGAAAACTTAAGAATAAACAATTACAAATGTCATCCAAAATGGGTTTATAAATCCATCTTGAAGGAATCAACAGCAAGTCCATGAAGGCATCAATATTCAACAGCAAGGCCATGAAGCCAGGCCATGAAGTCTTACTATTAAAATTGTTCCAAGGGACTCAAACCTTACTAGTATGAACAGCAAGGCCATCAAGGCATCAACAGCATGGTGCCAAAACCACCAACACTCCAACATTTTACAAAAGAAAGGCCATCAACAAAACAAGTGGCTAGAGTCTATAGAACTACAGCCATCAAAAAATCAGAGAGCTAGTAATAGCATCACAGATCCATAGAGTTTCAAATATCCATCTCCATGTAGTCATCGATGTCACTGTCCTTCCCATTGTCCTCATCATCAGCCAGGTTCTCCTCCTACAAAATGTCAACAAACCTCATTTGTCAAGTACGAAAGGTTTACAACTTGTTAAACAATGTCATTGCTTCAACAAACTTCATTTGTCAAGGTAGATTTTGTATCGTCTAACTCATCAAGAATTGATCCTATCACAACCCTGCGATCTGAAACTAAAATTATTCAATAATTAGTACCACAACAATAATTGACATATATAAAAATTATGAACTATGAAGTATCAAATTTTACCTTTCCTAGATGCGATATTCCAATCCTTGGTACAGACTAGTGCTTGAACGACCTCAGGCTCCAAACTACTGCGGAATTTGCTAACAATGCGCTCACTAGAGCTGAAAGCAGATTCTGAGGCGACAGTAGAGACTTGAACTACAAGTACATCACGAGCAAGCAACGAGAGAATAGGATATTTCACTTGATTGACTTTCCACCATGACAATATGTCAAACTGTGCACCTTTACCACTAGGATCAACCCACCAAAATGGTTTCTCTTTTATGTAAACATCCAATTCACTTATTTCGCAGTTGGCT
The DNA here is from genome assembly GCF_902167145.1 of Zea mays. NCBI lineage: Eukaryota > Viridiplantae > Streptophyta > Magnoliopsida > Poales > Poaceae > Zea > Zea mays. Next base: position 75,450,146 of record NC_050099.1, read on the forward strand.
GCATCTCCATCCTCATATAAAAAATCTTCAACGGTTGTATTTACACCAAGTGTCTTAGTTGCAATAGGTTCATTTGGAGCACAAGTGGGCTTTCACCTGCACTATCCAAATATGCTTGGAACAAATGTGTCACAACTTCCATGAAGCGACTAACTTCAGCAGGAGCCCTCTCGTTATAAATCTTCAACATAAAATATTCCACCAATTTTTTCTTGTACCTAGGATCAAGGAAGTAAGCCACAACAAGAGCTATATTTGACCTTTTCCAATACTTGTCATATTTCTCTTGCATGGCCACAACCATAGAAGCAATTATATTAGAACTTCCACACCATTCTCTAAGTGCTAACTTTATCTCACAAAACTTCCACCAAAATAAGTTTGTCGTTGGATACTAACAACCAGAAAACAACATAGTAGCATCATTGAATTCCTTCAAACATTTGCAAAATGAATCAGCCATGTCCCATTCATCACTTGTAGGAGCACAATAACCATATTTATCATTGTGCAAGTATACTAGCCTATCAAAAGCACTCTTATAATATATAGCATGGCTCAGCATATCATATGTCGAATTCCATCTTGTAGCAACATCCAGTGGAAGTCCAGACTTATTATCTAAATCAAAAAATTCTGCACACTTCTGAAATTCCTCCCATTGCACTGTAGAGTTCTTCACCATAACTATAACAGCTCTAATGTTCTTAACTGATTTTGAAATAACCGACAAACCATTTTGAGCCACCAAATTTAATATGTGACACAAACACCTCACATGAAAGAACACACCACCACATATCAAGGGAGGAGACTTTCGAAGCTTAGCAAGATTATTTAGCTCCTTCACAACTACTCTAACACATTTATTATTGGCTGCAGCATTGTCTAGGGTAAGAGAAAATAACCTATTTTCAAGGTTCCAATCCATCACACCCTTGACAAATTCATGAGCCAATATTTCTCCTGTGTGATGTCCTTTAACATGAGGGAGACAAATTATACGTTTTTGCATCTCCCAACTATCAGCAATCCAATGGATGGTAATGCACATGTAACCTTTATTTTGGTTGGATGTCCACATGTCCATAGTTGCAGAAAATCGACAAGAAAGCGACTTAAGATGGTCAAACAACATTTTCTTTTCATCCAAGTGTATTTTCATTATATCATTCCTAGTTGTTGTACGGCATTTGAATGCAAAGTGTGGACGCAACGACTTGATGAAATCAACAAAGAACTCATGTTCAACCATCTTAAAGGGGTAGTCATGCATAATGATTGCCTTATAGAATTTAGTTAGGCTTTCCTCAGGATCAAACTTGAAATTTTGAATAACTGTGCTATTACCTGCACCACTCTGAAGATGCAATTATTGTTGCCCTCTAGTCAATTGGTGCTTTGCTTTCATATGATTCCAGAAGACAGTTGTGCCCCTTGAGGACTCACCACGAGTTTTGAACGAGCAATTCTTGCATTTTGCCCAAACTTACTTCTCAATGTTGCCATTATCTCCCTTTTTTCCACTATGGACTTGGTGAAGTGCTCCCAAACCTCAGATGTAGCCTTTTTCTCTCTCATTTTCTTTGCAGCAGGCTCTAATGGTTCATCGACATTTTTATCAACATGAATAACAAGTGTTGAGCCTCCACCAACAACAACTGTTGTGGGATCTGTAGATGTTTGCTTCATCACAATAGGTAGTGGTGGCTTCGGTGCTGATTGACTAGTACCAACCAGAGTTCCATGAGAGGCAGGTGATGCGCCCGTACTTGCACAAACACTACCGCTTCCAGAAGCCATCCTATACCAAACAACAAAAGAAATGATCTGAGCAGAGAAAATAACCTGGAGATTAAATTCTTGGTTCACACGCAACTAATATATGAACCAACATAAGAAAGCACACTGTGTTAATCAAAATGGGGGAAATAAGGACTACACTTGCCAGGTGCATGTGATGGTGGCGAACCGGTGATGTAGCATAGCGCCGACGTGATGGCCTGATGGGTGACGAGGAAGGTTGCTGGGTCGGCGAAGCTCCTGCAGGGACACATCTTGACGTTGTAGAAGGGCAGGAAGATGATGTGTTGAGGTGGATGTGGTGCTGTCACCCACCAGCCACCACCATATGGCTTTCTGCTAGTCTACCGCTCGACCGTCGCACGAGCTAGGGTTGTGGCTTGTGCTTGTCCGCCCAGTCGCCCACACGCTGGACTAAAGACAGAAGTAGGCAGAGGCAGGAGTCCGTGCGGTGCTAGGCCTTGTAAACTTGGACTTGGCCACATGGGTCTCGTATGTGACCATGAGTGAGAGTTGAGTTGAGTTGAGACATGGGCCTACTGATGAGAATGGATCAGTGGAGTTGAGAAATGGGCCCGATAATTTCCAAATAGTTGGTCGGATAAATCCGAGAAAATTTCCGAATATTCGATATCCGACGGATATCAGTCCTACAATATCTGTATCCGCTATCCGAACAAAAATATTCGTATCCGGATCCGAAATCCGAAAAAACTACGGATATTCTAAAAAAAACTATCCAACCGAATAATTAGTCCTTTCGGACAGTCGGATGCTCGGATAATATTCATACTGTTTACACCCCTAGCTGGGAGGCAAGGAGGGGCGCGGCTGGGAGGCAGGGGAGGGGCGCGGCTAATGGGCCCCTAGTGGGCCGTTAGGGTTAGGGTTTACCTTTTTTAAATATTTAGAATATATATATATACACTGCAGGAAAAACTCCTAAAATAATATTAAGACAAATAAATATTTGATTTGTAGAAGAATATTGTTTTAGGAAGAATTCTATTTTAAATAAAAGATCTTCACCAAAAGAAAATAAAGTTTAATAAAAATGGAGCTTTTGCAAGTATTATTATTTAAAAGTTATAAACATAAATAAATACATATTACAATGGTATTATTTTGATAACTCTTTATTATTTTATAAAGGGAGATTTCCTTCATATGATTCAATCAAAAATTGTATTTGCAAATCAATTCAACCAAAATTTATGCTCCAGCATGAATGCTTCAAACACTTGATTAAATTTTATCTATTCAAGAAATTCTTCAAATTATATATATCAAGGTTTTCCTTATTTGAAAACATAAATATTTTTCCTTTCTACTGAAATTTAATGACTCAAATACGGTTGTTTGCATTTGCTAGATTTAGGGTGTTACAAAATCTACCCCCCTTAAAAAGAATCTCGTCCTCGAGATTAGAGAAGGCTAGCAAGAAAACAATGGTGATATATGGTTACTTGTAGGTTCTTGGTTGGTCTTCTGGATTATTGCTTGGGTCTTGCTCTGCAGTCTTCTTCTCTAGTCATTCAAGTCGTGTCTTAGGGCATTGACGAATAATATGTCCTTTGTTCTTGCAGTAGTAGAAAGCACCTCTTGCTTTGAGTTCTTTACGAGTCAACTTTTCTTGACCAACAGGGGATGAGGGATGATTGGGTGCCTGTATCTCATCTCATATAGATGAGTCTGGCTTGATTCTTCTATTTGGGTATCCATTTGTTTCGGGGCTTTTGCCTGTGGTTGAGGTGGACTACTCATATATCCAAACATTTTTCTATTCCTTTTGTTGTTCTTCACGATGTTGACAGAAGTTTATGTGCATTTTTGTTCATGTTCCATGTCTAGAGACTGAGATAGCTTTATCTCGGAGGTGTTCGGTAGTGAACTCTTCTTAGGACAGTTACGAAGGTAATGATCTTCATGTCCACATAGATAGCAAGCTTTTCTTTAAGTTATTTCTTGACTTTTTCCATGTTTCCATTTTTGTTTCTTGGACCTGATGCGACGACGGGGCTGAAACTGTGTGCAGGTGATAGTCCATCCATCAATGTAACACTCATGTGCTTCTTTTTGGAGCTGGGCATCCTTGTGATGTTTGCTTTTTGGAATACCTAGAAATTCATCGATTGACAGTGCATTAGGTATTCAAGAATCTCCTATTAGTTGTTCTTGGGGAGACCATTGTCTTTTTATGCCAGAAAACAAAATCTGGTTCTTCTGTTTTGTAGTTTCACTTTCGTTTGTACTGACTTGGCGATAAGGAATTCCATAGTACTCACAACAACAACATGTTCCAAGATCATTTGTCTATTGGTGTACATCCTTTTGTGTCTGTTCATCAGTTGTTTCATTTCTGGTGATGTTTCGACTTGCCAACACTTACTGGAATGAGGAGGTGAGTTGAGATGCTTTCTGTATTATCAGAGCTTGTGCATGTAATAGCTTTTCTAAGTCAACTATCGAGGGTGATGTTGTGGTTGATGTCATATGGTTACCGGTAGTCTGCTCAGGTGCTATAAACTCTGCTAAATCAACTTGTTGGAGTCTAGCTACAACTTGAGAGGTTGCTTGCAGAAACTGTGCATGTGCCTTCTTGAACTGTTACATCTGAGACTTAGCTAGAGGAGTTGCTAACACAATGTATTCTTTGCACTTAGTGACATCACTTGTAGTTGACATTCCAAGTTCTGACATCTGTATGGATATAGCAAGGAAAGGAGGGACGAAAAGATTGAGCTAAGATAGATTATAAAGAGTAGAGAGAACCCAACTATCTAAGGTTTAACCTAGCTAACTGTTGTCGTTGTGGACAAATGTCACACAATACAACAACAATCATTACAAAGAAGCAAATCAAACATAGTCACAAAGATAACTAACATGAACTCAAACATTTCAGCACAACATAACTAGATGTTATTCATTCAATCAAAAGGCAATCTTTCCTAAGGAAAACAATTTCTTATAGTTTTTGAAAGGCGGGACAAGGTTAGGAATAAGAAAGAGATTATAAAATCAAGGAATCATATTAGAAATAGCAAGGAGTTAGACTAGAGCAAGGCATTATTATTGATGGCCAAGCGTGAAATAAGATAACCATGAACTATCGAAGTGAGAATAAATGATACAACTAAGGATTATGAAACAAGTTAGGGAGAAAGCTTTATCAAGGAGACAAAATAGAGAGGCATTATCAAGGAGAAAAGTAGGGAGACAAAGAATTCAATATATCAAGGTAGATATTGGCCAAAGGATGGCAATACAAAAGAACTTCCTATCAACCTAACCAAGAAGAATGGTAATAGATCCAAGAGATATATAAAGAAAACTTCTTGCGAGGTGGGGATAAGACAAATAATGGGGCATATTCAATAGCTTCGAAAGGGTTCCTATTGGCAAACTTCGCTTGAATTTCTGCAATCTTGGCTTGATTGTCTTACAGTTCTTCTGAGCAGAACCTTCTGATAGACAAAAAATTAGACTAGAAGAGTTGAAGATAAAAGAGACAAGTTTTGATATAAAGTATGTTTATAAGAGCAAAATAAGACATGATTTGAACAGACTTGGCTTTCCATTTCTAACTAATCTAGCGACCTACGGTCACATTGCGTTGATACCACTTCTGTCACACCCGATTTTAAGGGCAAAACCGAATGCATAGCATATGTGTGCCAGGATCTATTTCCACACATATGTTGATGTCACAAGTGTAATATATCAAAAGAACAATGCATAACAGCGTAAATAAAGATTATATTAACATATTACACTTCGAGTAGACATAATGTCTTAACCTTTATTCATCAAAGTACAACGAAACATGGACATCTATCCACAGGAAGATGACCAGGGGTATCACTAGACTAGCATCCGTGGAGTTCAGCATCATAATTTCATCTGCATATTTCTGAACAAAATTTAAGCAAGGGTGAGCTCACTTATGGTCGGGGCTCAGCAAGTGGGGGGAAATGCAAGGTAACAAGGTAAGGCTAAAGTTTAGTGCGATTGGCATTTTAGTTGGTCAACATTTTATTATCAACACCTGATTACTAAGTATAAGTAATTACAAACCCAATTAAGCATGAACAATATTCATCAGCATATATATCATCAGCATAAATGTATCACCAGCATAAGCTCAGAACCACTTGAACCAAAAAGGACCACGATTTAATTTCATCCTCAAGTTCAATTATCATGTGAGGGTCCAGGCTGCTCATAACCGTAAACACGGCTGATATATCAGTTTTAGTCTGCAGAGGTGGTACAACTTTACCCACAAGCCGTGTATCCCCTCTAGCATGGGTCGGCCAAACCCGTAAACACTTCCGAGGTGAATGGCTAGGGATCCACTATGAGGCTTTCACAGAATACACTTAATACAAAGCAACCCGCTAAGGTTTCCAAGTCGGTGTGGTGACCCTCTGGGTGAGGTACCTTAGCCAAGAATACGTCCCCATGTTAACGTGAGCTACCACCACTGCCGCTCCCCCTCTTGCCCATTTTTCAGGTAAGGTTGCTAGGCACTAAGCATATAAAGCTAATTACCAAAGCCAGAGCCATAATAGCACTCGTGGTTGCACTATTTTCTTGAGTGATCACTCCATGTTCCAATTATCACAATATGATCTTGCTTAATCATCGGATTAATAATAATAATGTAAACTTACCATTTGGAACATTAATATCATCAGTAGGAGTACCAGCATAAAGTTAAAGTTATAGCAATAGCATAGCTACTTGATTAGATCAAAACCTAGGTTAACAAGGAATAAGGTTGGAAAGGTTAGGTGTATCTGAATAAGTAACCCATCAAATTATGCATATATACAAGAATAAACTTTATTAAATGTATTGTTTGGGATTCAAACAGAGTATGCAGAGGGAGAAGTCCACTTGCCTAGCTTATAGAAAACTTGAGATTCTTCCACGGATAGGAATATATCTTGATCCTTAACTACTAGATCAATCACTGAATATCACACAAACAAACAAGAAGAAACAAACACCAGTCAATAACATAAAACATTCACCATACGCAAAGCTAAAAGAAAGCGTAACAAAAAGAGCATTCGCTTTTCAAAAACATTACACGCAAGGGTTATAATAAAAAGGTATTTTTTCAAAAATGTGTGATCTATACTTTATAAAATAAGACATGAGCTTAAAAGTATCTTAATTAAAATATACAAATATTAGGTTCACCAATTTAATCTTTTATAAAACGTCATATGTGATATGTCTAAGATTAAGGGTTTATAGGATGTTAAAACACATTATAACAATATTAAACCTTTTTAACTTTTTAGAGAAGATATATGTTATATATCTAAGGTTAATGCGTTATGAAAATTTATGAAACTTTATGGAACATATAATAAAACATTTATTTGAAAAGACCTTAAGATATATGCCTAAACAGGTTTTATGTGAAAAGATCATTAAACAAATAGTTATATTAAGAAAATACATGGCCTAATAGATTTTTATGAGAGATAATGAAAAAAATAATTATCTTTACTTTTTCTTAAGAAAACACTAGCCTCTATTTTTTTATTAAGAAAGTTATATACAAAACAACATATAAACTAATATTTTAAATATAAAAGAACCTGAATACTACTTTAGTTATTTTATCCTTTAGGAAAAACTAAGTGATATATATATATAATATGGACTAATTTGATGGATAATATTAATCATGTCTAGATAACTAATTGATATATATATATATATATATATGACATGGACTAAGTTTGATTAAATGATTAATTAAGCCTATATAACCCGTTGTGAACAAATTGAAATATAAGTCTAATTAACTAGATTATGAGAGAACATAATTACTTTATTACTTATCTTTACCTTTAGTGACGGCGAGCTGTGGCGCGATGGGCACGAGCTCCAGTGACGGCGAGCGGGCGTGGACAGAGAGGAGAGCGTGAGAGAGAGCAATCTCGGGGAGGCAGAGAGAAAAGGGGGCTTGGCTGGATTTATAGAGGAGAAGGGAGAGGAGAGGTCGTCGGGGAGAGAGGAAGAGGCGATCGAGGTCTTCAAGGCGCCAGTTATGGCGTCTGCATCAATGGGGGAGAGTGGGGAGGGAGAAATAGACATGTTGAAGCTCCTTAACGCGAGATGGCGAATGGTCGGTTGGGCACGGGGCTTCGGCGCGGCGTCCTGGTGCGGGGCTCGGACGCGGGGCGCGGTGGCTCGGGCGTGGGGCTGCTCGGCTGCGCGGTGGACTGGGCGCGTGAGGCGCTGGCGACAGGGCTTGGCGTGGCTGCGCAGCGTGCTGCCTGGGCGTGGGGAAAGGGACGCCCGCGGGTCCCTGGCCAGTGGGGCCCGCGCGGCAGCGGAAAGGGGAGAAGCCCCTTGCGGAGGCGGCTGGGAGGCAGGGGAGGGGGCATGGCTAATGGGCCCCTAGTGGGCCGTTAGGGTTAGGGTTTCCCTTTTTCTTTTTCCCTCACCTTCCCTTTCTCTCCATGACGTGCGTGACCCACCTCGCATTATTTCTCTTTTTGCCAGGCGTGGTGAGGACGAAGTGGGCAGCGGCGACAAGGACATCGGCGACACCAGGGCACTTGGTGAGGACGAAGTGGGCAGCGGCGACAAGGACATCGGCGATGACTCCACCTCCTAGGTATCGCTTTCCACCGATGATTTCACTGCTGAGGTAGATGAACTGACGACTACTTGGGCTAGTTAGGACAAGTTTCTTAGGCTTGCTGCTCATGAGAGGAAACAATACAAGAGCAAGTATGAGAGCACGCGTAGGAAGCTTGAGTCTGCTAGAGCTTCTGTCGTGGTGTCCGAGGAGACTGAATGTGGTGAGTGTGCTTTTCACATGTCGAACATTACCACATTGCAGACCAAGTATGTCATCCTTCTAGATGTGTGAAACAAGTTGATATCTAGGTCTAGCTTATTAGGTGCATGTAAGATTTGTTCTGACTTGCAGACTAAGCTAGCAGAGAAGAACACTAGGAAACCTTGGTTGAGAAGGCTAGCTCTATGCGTGCACCTATACCTACTCCTTGTGCACTATGTGAGGGTTTGCAGTCCGCGCTTGAGTCGTACAGACACGACAAGACTAGGATCAAGGAGTAAAACACATACCTTCGATCAGTCTTGAGCTGGGTGTCTAGCAGTGAGCCCCAATTGGGTATGATGGCCAGTCAGTTCAAGAGGGGAACTGACGGACTGGGGTTAGGCTATTCTGCTAAGGCTAGGAGTGACGCTCGCTTTGGTAAGGTTGGTGAGTGCAGTGGCTTGACACCATTAGAGAAACATTCAACCTCCCTAAAGCTTGTCAAAATCACTCCATCCAAATCTACCACCCCTATTAATGAGAACATCACTCCAATACATACAATGCATGGACCGATAACACGCTCACGTGCACAATAGCTAAACCTCCATGTTTGTTCTAACCTAGTCAATTGTGTTTTCGAGCTTACACTTGGGGCCATGGATGTTTTGTTCATTAAGAACCTTGGAGAGGACCAGCAAGGGCTCGAGATAGGATAAGGTGTCGAGGAGGAGAAGCAAGGGCATCCACAACAGGGAGGAGATCAAGTCTGATTGAACTACAATTCCATCTGGTGGCCTATTTTGGATGGAAAGCTAAGGAGATAAGATTTCCAACCCAACTGTTCCCAAGCTAAAATTCATCTGGAGTCAAGGGAATCATCGAACAAGTCAGCGTCCAGATTCTGTTTTGGTGTTGCGACGTCGTCTGTTGGGCTGGTGGCCTGTGTATCGCGTTGGAGCCCATTAGGGGCGCGTCCAAGGGATTTGCACGCTCCTAAGCTCTATATTAGAAGTAGCCGCTACAACCATTAGGTCTGGGTTTTTCTTAGATTCATTATGTCATCGAACAGTGTCGTCGTTCATTGGTTTGTGAGACCCAACTCGTAATCAACACAGTTTTGGTTATGTTCTTCATGTTCTTGCTTGTGTTCTTGATTGCACTTGTAGAGATAAGTCTTCTTGGCAAGGTCACTCATGTGTCATGGGTGATAACCAATGGAGTAGTGGTGTAGTGATTGTGGGGATCCGTTTGCTCGGAGCCTCGGATCATCAACGTCGAGATCTCCACCCAATCAAGTTATCTTACATCACGAAAGATCAAGCCTCGCCCTCTATCAGGTAGTATCAAGATTCAGGTTGTCCATGAGGTAATAATCTTACCTTTAGATTCATTTTGTTTAGACCCATGGTCCACAAAAAGCCAAAAAAATTTACGGTCAGTTTATCCCGACCTAAAACCATTACCTTAGCCTTTGCACAATTCAGTTTTGGAGTCTGTAGTTGTGAGTTCATGTCCTAGGTTGAGTCAGTTGCTAGATTAGAATTGTTTTGGGTCATTTTGATTATTATCATCCACTGTGATCCCACAAACTCAATCTCAATAAACCGATCTCATCAACAAAACCGACCCTGTCCATAAACCAAACTCATTCACCCTTTATTTACATGGCCAATAGCCCTGATTAGGTTGTTGGTTTAGATTTGTTTTTGGTCAGTTTGATCCCTTCCATTCGCTGTCATCCCACAAAATCAATCTTGAAAAACTGATCCCACCTACAAAACAAATCCCATCTTTAAAACCGACCACCCCACCCTTCCTTCACCTCGCCAGAAACCCTGATTCGGAGTCCAAACTTAAAATGGCTATAACTTTCGCCTCGAAACTCGAATCAAGCCCATTTTCAAATTGCCCAAAATTAAATTTCGCATTTGGATTTTCCTGCTTCGCTCGATTCGCCGTTTTTAAAATCCCCAAATTCGGCATCGAAGTAGTTCTCATTTTCCAAACATTTATTCTGATTTTAGGGCAAACTTGCATAAATTCTAGCGGACGTGTCTTTGCACAAAAAAACTGAAACTTGGTGTGCTTCCTTATTATGTGCTTCTACAAAAGAGAAAAATATAAAAAATATTTGAATAAAAAAGAAAATTCACAAAAAAAACGACTAGAGCAAAATCAGGGAAAAGAGAAAAAAGAGTAGCACATAAGCAGAAACGCCATTGTTCTATGCACTTCTGTGAGTATTTTGCTCCCAACTTGTTTCCTTGTTGCACCTTGTACCTCCTTTCTTGTGCCTTGGTCCAACTGTTCTAATACATTTTCTAGGCCAGCAACTAGGACGAGTACTTGGAACACTTATTCAGCATTGCTATCTGTTATTGACTTGTGTGCTACAGATATATATTTAGTGAGTCTTCCCAAAGCTCCACCTTTCTCTCGAGGAGAACAGGTACTCCTTTACAATCGCACCCATGCTCTTTGGGCAATCACACTGGCCACCGTTTGCCACCTGCAGTGCTGGTAAAAACCTTGTAAGAGCAGGGTAAGGCACTTTCATAACTTGTGTTCCACCACCCCCTAAGACTAGTTGTAGGGTTCACACTATTTTTTGTTGCCTTTTTGTCTCTGTTTTGTATTAACAATGACAGGGCCAAAGAACCAAATGAACAAGGAGAAGGACCCTAAGCTTAACGATGATGAGTGCGTCTCTCAGCTGAAATTGAAGGAGATGATGTGTGCGATCACTGAAGCTTTCAAAAAAATACCAGGACTCTGCGGCTGTCGGTGTTTTGGGTCCGACCGCGCACCCGGGGTTGCCCCTCAAGGTGCTTTTTGGAGTAGGACGGTGTTATCGACTATAGCTCGATGGTTCGTGCTAAATGCACGAGAGACAGTGGACAGTTGTGTATAGGTTCGGGCCGCTTTGAGATGCGTAACACCCTACGTCCTGGTTGGAATGCTTTATGTGATGGGTTACAAGGGAGCTCTCTAGTGTTGGAAAACGTAGAGAGCGGGGTGGATGGCTAAGTGGTGAATGATGTCTCTCTCGATCGATCGTCCTGAAGGGGTGCCCCCTAGGCCTTATATACTCGACCGTGGGGCATTACATGCGGATATGATAACAACGTGAGCCAGGATAATAGTGAACTAACTGAGTCTGTCTCCCTATAATTCAGCCGACTCATCCTCGCCTAGTTCCGATGTATGGGGCTCCTGTGCGGGAAGGTCGGGCCACTTCTGTGATTACTGCTTGGATGTTGTTGGGCCGTCTGGGCTTGCTCCGACCCGGCCTTGTGCTGATCTGTCTCACTGTTCGTTCCTCCCAGGCCCACAAGGGGGATGACCTTACGAATTATGGGGCCTTTGGGCCTTTCGTGAGGTCTTTTATCCTTCTAGTGGACCCGGGGGATATCTGTCCCCCACAAGCCCCCGATCTTAAGCCTGATTTTGAAATAAACGGCCCAAAGATCCCAGGTCCAGCTTGCGGTATTTGATTTTACTGGGGAATGCTTTTGGAAATAAGTCTGTCGGGCCACTGCTTCAGAATTCAGAGCGATCCAGTTAATCACGTCTTCTTGTGCTTGCAGACAATCCACTCGAAGGTCTTCACTTCAGGTATTATCAGAAATCACTTTCATCTTCCACTCGTGTTTTTTCAGAGGTCAGCCTTGCCTTAACTTTGCCTTGTGCTTTAGAGGTCAGCATTTTGCTTCTTCGGGGATGATGATTCATTGGGTGCACCGAAGGTGCACCCAATGGGTGTAGCCCCCGAGCTTCGAGTGGATTTTTGAAAATAATCCACTCGAAGGTCTTCATTTCGTGCTTTTTTCTGAGAATCATCCTTTTCTTTTGTCGAATGCCTTAGAGGTCAACATCATGTTATCAACGTTATGCTTCAGAGGTCAGCATACATTTTTGTTTTTGAAGCCGAGTACGCGATCTGCCCATATCTTGCTAGGTCTGGCAATTTATTTGATCTGCGACTGATTGGACGTTCGATAGATGGATCTTGACTAGTCTTCATGTCACTTCGTGCTTTGATGCTTCTGTTGATTAGACTTGTACCTTATCGGCTATATTTGGATTTCCTTTAATCCTTGCTGGTATCTCTTTTCTGTCTTGGAGTATTCATTGCATATACTGCACGGATGTGACAGTTTTGGAAAATATACTGATAATTTCTGGGCGTCCCCCCAATGGGTGTAGGCAAGGGACGGCTTGGTACGCTGAGCGTTTAGCAAACTGCTTCTGATTAGTAACTTGATGTGACCGCGGGTGTAATCATATCGCCCGCACAGTTGACTGGAGTCCCAATGGGTGTCGTGTTACGTGAAACGGAGTCAGCCGCCTAACGTGTCTTCAAACGGTTTGAATTGCATATTGAATTTTTGTGACTGTTCGGTGGCCGTGGTAGGAGGTGAGCGGTTGCCTTCTTCTTCTATAAATAGTGCTCTTGCTTCTCCAGCGTTCTCACGCTTCTTGCTACTGCTTGTTGTTTCATCTCCTCTCCTTCCTTCCACTTCCGCCATGGGAAAGAGCAAGAGAGGTGGCAGCTCTTCGCATCACTTGGGCGACAAGCGCGAGCGCGAGCCGACTCCTCCGTCGGAGGACTTCGGCGACTCGGAATACTCGAAGGAGTTCTCCTCCGAGTCCGAGGGCTCTCCGGCTCCTGCTTCTCCCCCAGCGTCGTCTGATGATTCAAACGACTCCCAGGGGATCGCCGCGGAGGTATGGACCTACATCCGGGCCGTCGAGCGTGTCGGGCTCGAGGGCTCGGATGAGTCGGAGTACTCCTCGGACGAGGAGAATTCCTCCGACTCATCCGAGGAGGGCAGCGGCAGCGACGGCGATGACGGCGACGACGATGGAGGTGACGGCGACAGCGGCGGCGGCAGCGGCAAGGGCGATGACGACAGCGGCAAGGGTGGCAGCGGCGACGGCGGCGGCGGCAGCAAGGGCAGCAGCAAGGGCAGCAACAAGGCCAGTGGCTAGACGCCACTGGTGTTAGTGTAGATTAGTAGTAGAAATAGTATTAGCGAAATAATGTAGTAGTAGCTAGTAGTATAGTTAGTTAAATGTAATGTAGTAGAAGGGAAAGCATCAGCTCATAATGACTTGATTTGTAAGTTCGGCAGTACTTCCCGTATAATGAAGAATGATTTCGATCCCTCTTGTGCGTATCATTCCGCCTTATTGTTGATCGTCGTTTGTATTGATGCCTACTGTAGAGGTTGTTTTTGAACGTAATGCTTGAGTAGCAACTTAGAATCGTTGAGTCGTGCTTCAGACTGCCTTCTTCACGATGCCAGCGCTTTAGTAGTGGTGGCTGAGTGATTATCAGCGGTGTCGGGGCCTTTTAGAGGTGATGACCGAGTGATAACGGGCCGCGTCGGTGTTTTAGAAATAACGACCGAGCGATTACTGGTGATGTCGGCGTTTTAGAGGTAACAGCCGAACGATTACTAGCGACGTCGGTGTTTTAGAGGTAACAGCCGAGTCAATTTGAGCCGCGTCAGCCGTTTTGGAAATAACGGTCGAGTGATGACATGGCACACCAGCGTTTTAGAAATAACGGCTGAGTGATGACATGGCACGCCAGCGTTTTAGAAATAACGGCTGAGTGATGACATGGCACGCCAGCTTTTAGAAATAACCGCTGAGTGATGACTGGGCACTTTTTAGAAACGGCATCTGGCCCGGGAAAACCCCATATGTACTGCACTGTCGTACGCCTCCACGCTCCGTGCCCTAGTTTTTGCTTAGTTTTTTTTGCGTCCAGGCTTTCTCTGCTTTCCTGCAATATCGCTTCTGCTCCGCTCGCCAGCGAGGTTGAGATGGCGCCCAAGCGGAAAGCTTCGAGTTCGTCCGTCGCAATCATTCCCCCCATCGATCCCAACAGTCAGTTGCCCTTCGCAGGTAACCATATGTCTGTTGTCTCCGAATCCGACCTTCTTCATCCCGTTTCCATCGGGGTTCTTCCTCCGAAGGAGCTCTGCTCGTGGCGGATTTGTCGTGGGGTCACTGTTCTGACAGAAGACACCCACGAATCCGTCATTTACGTTCCTTTTCTTATCCGCGGACTTGCTCTGCCCATTTCTCCTTTCTTCCGCGGTCTCCTTGATTTCTATCGCCTGAATCTGACCCATCTGAATCCCAATTCCATTCAGCAAGTTTCTGTTTTTGTTCATTTATGTGAAGCCTTTCTTGGAGTTTTGCCCCACTTTGGCCTTTGGAAGTATCTGTACCACTGTCGGCCTGGGATGGCCGGGGGGCAGCACCAGCTGGTGGGGGGCGCGAGCTTGTAGATGCGCCGTGGAAGGAAGACCGATTACCTCGACATCCCACTCAAGGACAGCATCAAGGGATGGCGCCTGGAATGGTTCATCGTGGAGAATCATGGGAATTCCCTCCCCCCACGGTCAGGGAGACAGCCGGATGTTCGCACTCCGAGCTGGACTGAATCCCCCACGGACCAGGAAGTGGCTGAGGCAGGGGTTTTGTTAGCAGAAGTTGGATTGTTGAAAGGAAGGGGTCTGACTGCAGAAGCTGTAGTCGCTGACTTTGTTTTCAAGAACATTCAGCCACTAAAAGACAGAGCATATCCGGCTTATCTATACCGAGGCTTGGCTGACTCAACCCGGGTAACCAACAGAAGAATTCCTGCTGTGGACTTGGTGAGCCGGCTCGAGATGATACTCAGAGGCAAGGTGTCAAACATCGGCGCTCCTGTTGCATATTCGGCCTGGAATTTGCCTCCTTTCCATACTTTTACTAGTTTCGTGTCAAATCCTCCTGCTGGTGATAGCGGTTTGGGTCTTAGAGTGTGACCCTATCCCGAAGAAGTTAGTACTTTGGTTGCCTCGCTCAGAGAAATTCCAGACGATGAGAGGCAGGTTCATTTTGAGGTGCCTTTGAATCCAAGTGATGCAGAGATAAGTGCCATGCTGGATATGTTAGCTGAGGATTCTTCTGATGCCGCTCCTACTGAAACATTGGTGGTGGCGCCCATCCCTGAGGCTGACAAAGCTTTGGACGTTTAGAGGTCTATCAATGTTCGCCCAAAACGTTCTCGCCGAGCCGATCAAGCCTCTTTTCCTGCTGAGGGGGAGAAAAAGAAGAAGAGACGTCTTCATCGGGTGTCTAGCTTGGATCAGGGTGCCGGTCCTTCTGTTCCTGTTGCTGAGGAAGTGCCAGTGCCTAAATTTACTGAAGCTGACCCCAATGGGTGTGACCCATCTAATGCTGACCCCAATGGGTGTGTTGTCCGTGTTGTTGATGAGGATGATGAAGAAGAGGACGAAATCCCTCTGATTTGGAAGAACAGCCGGCGTTACATAGCTAGTGGGGAAAGTAGTGGTGTTCCTTCTCCTGCCTTGTCTGCCCTCATTGGTCTGCAAGAATTATCTCTGGCGAACTTTGATCAAACTCTTGACGACATGGTTCCAGAAGATCTGTTGTCAGAGCCGGCAGATGGTGGCGCGATGGATGTTTGTGCTGTTGTGCTTGATGCCGGGTTGGGGTCATCCCGGGCAGCGTCCCATGCCTCATCGACCTTGGAGCGTGGTCTTGAGGGTTAGGAAGCTGGTCTGGATTGCACTGCTCTCATGGAAGTGACTGAGGGACCTTCAGCCTTAGAGGTGGCTGTTGCAGAGAACTCGGCCCTCCAGGATGGCGCTGGCGCTTACCCAGCCCCCGAGGGTGTTGCCGGAGATGATTCAGCTCGGATGGGTAGCGCAAGCTGCGACCCAGCCCCCGAGGGTGTCCAAGTGGGTTCTCCCTCTTGCACTTCCATGGATGTTCACGTAGGATCTTCTCCCCCACACTCTGGTTGCATGGTGATAGCCCAAGCCTTCGGTCAAGGAGTCGCTTTAGAGGCCAGCGTACCCGACGACAGAGTTTTGGGTTCTGCTGATGACACTGAATTGGTTCCTGCTGATTCGTTGCAAGTTGCTCCAGTTGGTGATCCTTCGCCGAGCCATCAGTTGATCTCTCATGACTTGGGGTCCCCTCATTCTTCTCCAACCTCCAGGTATTTTGGTTTCTTCTGGTCTGACTTTTACCCAGGCAGATAATTGTTCTGATGCTTGTCTGCTTTTAATGCCAGGCGTTGGTCGATGAGATGTCTAGTCGGCTGAAGTTGCAGGGTGCTTCTGTCCCAGAAGGAGCTTTGTCTCTGGCGCGTTGGAATCCGGTGCTGCTTCAGCGGCGTGTTTCTGACTTAGAGACGGCAAATGCTGGTCAGTGCTTTTTTGCTTCTTTTTGGCTACCTGATTAAACTGCTTCTTATTTTAACACCTTTGCTTGACTGTTTCTTGCCAGATATGGCTCGGCAGTATTCTGATCTTGAAGAAAAACATTCTCAAGGTCAAGCTGAACTGGCCCGGCGGTGCTCTGATCTCGAGGAAAAGTATTCTCAAGGTCAGACTGAACTGGCCCGGGTTTCTGCTTCTCTGAATGATGCTAACACGCTGAACTCTACTCTCTGCGCTCAGCTCAACTCTGAAAAGGTGACCTGTGAATCTTGGCTTTGTTTGTTGTGTTCTTATTGCTTGCTTGACGTTTGAAGAAACTGATTCTTGTCTGTAGGAAGAAAAACGTGCCCTCGTTACTTCTCGTGACAACCTCGACAGGCTATATCGCGACGCCAGCAACTCGTTGACCATCTTGGAGAGGAGTCATCGCTTCACCAGGGAGGAGTTAGACAATCATCGTTATAAGCTGCAGGAATCCTTGGATGACGTGATTCGCCTCAGGCAGTTGGTGTCGACCAAAGATGCTGTCATCAAGGATCTACGTGCTTCCAAGAAATCCGTCGCCCAGGAGTTAGAAACCGCTTGGTTGGCTGTCAAGGTTGCTGAAGAGACTTCTGCTACTCTGAGGGCCCAGCGCGATAAAGCTATGGTTAAAGCTATTCGCGCGGGGCGGATTCTGATGAGGAGACCTGGTGTGGTTGTTCCTGACGACATAAGGGCTGATGTGAATGCTGTTCCTGATTCCTCAAGTCGCCCCTCTTCATCGGTTGCTCCTGAGAAGAACATTGCCAAATAGAAAAACATTGCATGCTTTGAACGCGTGGTTAACGTGCTTGGATGTTTTGTTAGAGGACACCTTTTAGTACTGAATGCTACTATTGTTTTCCTATTGTTTAGAATTCAACAGTATCTACATTTGTAGAAGTAAAATGCAGTGTGATGGTTTTTGAAATTTCATCATGGGGCACAGAAGTTGCCCTAAGATGGGTGATTGCGAACATGCCAAGCGTGCAGTGCCAATTTAAATCAGCGTCAATTTAAACTGACTGCTCCGCTAGTAGGGCGTAGTGGTCACCCAAGTTTAGATAAGCGTGAGCATGTCGCACCGTCTTAAGTCATTGCCGACTTAAGCCGATTGCTCCGTTAGTAGGGCATAATGGTCACCCCAAGTTAAGTATGCGTGAGCATGTCGCACCGCCTTAAGTCATTGTCAACTTAAGCCGATTGCTCCATTAGTAGGGCATAGTGGTCACCCTGAGTTAAGTATGCGTGAGCATGTCGCACCGCCTTAAGTCATTGCCGACTTAAGCTGATTGCTCCGTTAGTAGGGCATAGTGGTCACCCCGAGTTAAGTATGCGTGAGCATGTCACACCGCCTTAAGTCATTGCTGACTTAAGCCGATTGCTCCATTAGTAGGGCATAGTGGTCACCCCGAGTTAAGTAAGCGTGAGCATGTCGCACCGCCTTAAGTCATTGCCGACTTAAGCTGATTGCTCCGTTAGTAGGGAATAGTGGTCACCCTGAGTTAAGTATGTGTGAGCATGTCGCACCGCCTTAAGTCATTGCTGACTTAAGCCGATTGCTCTGTTAGTAGGGCATAGTGGTCACCCCGAGTTAAGTAAGCGTGCCAATTGAAAGTGAACAATCTGAGTGCCTTTGAAACCTTTTTATTGATGATATTTTTCTCAATTTACAGAATGCATCGTCGTTCCGAGAGCTTCCGTGATGTAGCTATGGGTAGAACTTCCTGAGATGTTCTATGTTCCATGAGTTCCCAATTTCTGTTCCATCCATCTGAGTGAGGCGATATGATCCCGGTCGAGTGACTTCTACTATTATGAATGGTCCTTCCCATAGAGGTGACAATTTATGTCGTCCCTCCCCCGTTAGAATTCGGCGGAGGACGAGATCTCCCACTGCGAAGGATCGATGTCGTATGGCCTTATCATGATAGCGCCTCAGAGTTTGTTGGTATCGCGCTGATTGAATCACCGTATTCAGTCGCTCTTCTTCGAGTACGTCAATGTCTTCCAGCCTAGTAGCTTCAGCTTCTGCTATGTTATCAAAGATTAACCTTGGTGCCCCGAACTTGAGATCGGCAGGTAGCACTGCCTCCGAACCATAACCCATAAAGAAGGGGGTATTTCCATGCAGAGCTCGGCTGGGTTGAGTTCTCAGGCTCCAAACTACATATGGCAACTCTCTGATCCATTTTCCTGCGAACTTTTCATTCTTATCGAAGACTTTCTTTCTGAGTGCTTCTAATATCATCCCGTTGGCTCTTTCTACTTGCCCGTTGGCTCTTGGGTGCGCCACCGAGGCATATTTGATCTGAATGCTCTTTTGCTCGCAGAAATCGAAGAATTTTGAACTGGTGAAGTTGGATCCTAGGTCAGTTATGATGCTATTCGGTATCCCGAACCTGAATATTATATCTTGTATGAATTCCACTGCCTTAGCTGAAGTTAGAGAGGCAATGGGTTTGAACTCTATCCATTTAGTGAATTTGTCGATAGCCACCAGTACATGAGTGTATCCTCCTTGAGCTTTCTTGAAAGGTCCAATCATATCCAATCCCCAGCACGCGAACGGCCAGGTTATGGGTATAGTCTGCAGCTGCTGTGCTGGTAGATGCTGCTGTTTTGACAAGTATTGGCAGGCTTCGCACCTCTGGACTAACTCGGCCGCATCACTCTTCGCTGTTGGCCAGTAAAAACCTGACCTAAAGACCTTCCCAACCAGGGTCCTGGATGCTGCGTGTATTCCACATTGCCCAGCATGGATCTTATTCAGAAGTTGCTTTCCAGTAGCTGAGAGAACGCATTTCATGAGGACTCTGGATGCGCCCCTTCTGTATAGTGTTTCTGAAAGTCGCCTAGAGGGGGGGTGAATAGGCGAAACCTGAAAATTAAAACTTTATCCCCCAACTAGATCCCTTGATTAGTGGTTAGAACAAGATATACAAATATCGGAGAATAGAAACTAAGTTCTTGCTTGAAGAGAGTATTGCTAAATAATGCGGAAGTGATAAATCAATACAACTAGTAAGTTATAGAATAACAAAGCAAGAAACCTTAGATGAGAAGAGCACTAGGACAAGTTCTTTCTTGCAACGTGTTGCTTCACTAAATGGGAATTTAACTTGAAGCAACACCAAATGATATTAGCAAATAAAGGTGCAAGAAAACTTATAGCAAGGGAAAACAAACAAATCACAAGCAATAAACACAATGGACACGGGTGATTTGTTTTACCGAGGTTCGGCCCTCGAAGGCCTAGTCCCCGTTGAGGAGTCCACTTAAGGACGGGTCTTTTTCAACCCTTTCCCTCTCTCCCCCCGATCACACAAGGATCGGTGAGCTCTTCTTCTTCTCAAGGATCACTCTCGATCCCACAAGGACCACCACAATCTTTGGTGTCTCTTGCTAGCTTTTACAAGCCCCCAAAACTTTGGAGGAAGTTCAATGGGAGTCAAAACTCCACGCGCAAATGAACACAAAGATGAAGCACACACTATCTCTCGATGAATCTCACAAGGCACTAGTGCTAAACTCAAATGAGTAGCTCTCTTTTGCTTGTTCTTTCTTTTGTGGCACTTGTGTTGGTTGTAGTGGTCTAAATCTTGTGTATAGGATGGATCAATGAATATATGTGGTTGGGAGGGCTTGAGTATGTCAACTAGATGACTTGGAATGTTGCTTAGGCTCCCACACATTGAAGTGGCCGGTTGGGGTGGTATTTATAGCCACCAACCAAAAACTAGCCGTTGATGAAAGTTGTCTGTCGCATGGTGCACCGGACAGTCCGGTGCACACCGGACATGTCCGGTGCGCCAGCCACGTCACTCGACCGTTAGGGTTCCGACCGTTGGAGCGCTGACTTCTGGGCCCGCCTGGATGTCCGGTGGCGCACCGGACATGTACTGTAGAGTGTCCGGTGCGCCGTCACGCGCGTGCCTGACTTCTGCGCGCCCTGGCGCGCATTTAATGCGCCTGCAGGTGACCGTTGGCGCCGAAGTAGCCGTTGCTCCGCAGATGCACCGGACAGTCCGGTGCACACCGGACAGTCCGGTGAATTATAGCGGAGCGGCTGGAGTGAAAACCCGAGGCTGGCGAGTTCCTGTGGACGACCTCCCTTGGAGCACCGGACACTGTCCGGTGTACACCGGACAGTCCGGTGAATTATAGCCGAGTCGCCTCTGGAAATTCCCGAAGGTGAAGAGTTTGAAGTCGGAGTCCTCTGGTGCACCGGACATGTCCGGTGGCACACCGGACAGTCCGGTGCGCCAGACCAGAGGTGCCTTCGGTTGGCTCTTGCTCCTTTGTTTGAACCCAATGCTTGGTCTTTTTATTAGCTAAGTGTGAACCTTTGGCACCTGTATAACTTATATACTAGAGCAAACTAGTTAGTCCAAATATTTGTGTTGGGCAATTCAACCACCAAAATTAATTAGGGACTAGGTGTAAGCCTAATTCCCTTTCAATCTCCCCCTTTTTGGTGATTGATGCCAACACAAACCAAAGCAAATGTAAAAGTGCGTAATTGAACTAGTTTGCATAATGCAAGTGCAAAGGTTGCTTGGAATTGAGCCAATATAAATACTTACAAGATATGCATGGATTCTTTCTTTGTTTTTAACATATTGGACCACATTTGCACCACAAGTTTTGTTTTGCAAATTCTTTTGTGAATTCTTTTCAAAGACTTTTTGCAAGATAGTCAAAGGTAAATGAGTAAGATTTTTGCGAAGCATTTTCAAGTTTGAAATTTTCTCCCTTTGTTTCAAATGCTTTTCCTTTGACTAAACAAAACTCCCCCTCAAATAAATTCTCCTCTTAGTGTTTAAGAGGGTTTTAAGATATCAAGTTTTGAAAGTACTACTTGCTCCCCTTTTAGAACACAAAGAGATATCAATTTGAAATTTTCCAATTGAAAACCCATTAATTTTTAAACTTAGGGTGGTGGTGCGTTCCGTGGTGCGGTCCTTTTGCTTTGGGCCAATACTTTCTCCCCCTTTGGCATGAATCGCCAAAAACGGATACTTAGAATGAAATATAGGCCATCTTCCTAACTATTTTCTCCCCTTTGGCAAATAAAACATATGAGTGAAGATTATACCAAAGATGGAGAGACATTGTGGAGTGATGGCGAAGGATAGATAATATCGATAGAGTAGAGTGGAAGCTTTGTCTTCGCCGAAGACTCCAATTCCCTTTCAATGTACCTATGACTTGGTTTGAAATTCACTTGAAAACACATTAGTCATAGCATATAAAAGAGATATGATCAAGAGGATATATTAAATTAAGCATGATCATAGTTCTATATAACATAGTATAAGAGTGATGCTCATGACAATTTATGCACTTACGAAAGCATGTTGTAAACCATTTAAGCATTCTCCCTTAAGGATTACAAAGAGTCTTAAGGACCATCCACCTTTGAAACAAAGGCAGCTTATCCTCGTTACAAGGTTATCTTTAAGCTCTTTGACAATAAAAGTACTTCATCTAGTTTTACCAGAGATGCACTAAGCAGGAATGAATTTTTGAGAAGTTAAGCTAGATATGAAGCAGGGATATGCATGGACATGCTTTCTCTTCCTTTTAAACAAGATATGCAAAGAATGTATAGAAAAAGGAAGATTTAGGTACAAGTTTAAATGAAAGGAGATAGTTTTACCTTTTTGTACCTTTACATAGAGACGCTCTCTTCATTGTGTTTTGTCCTTAGTCTTAGATGCTTAAGACCTATTCTTAATGACAATATATGGAAATATTTTGCACAAGAGAGAGTTCTACAACTAGTGATCCTTTCAAGTTATTGTTAGCAAATATCAAATGGATCACAAGTTGCAAAAATGTATCATGAATTCTCCTTTTAACTTAGTGCATATCAAGAGAGATATCGATTGAAAGGATATACGTCACTAAGAAGCATGATTGTTGATTGAAGTCATTCAATGATCAAACAAATAACAGATGTGATCAAAAGAACAACATACGTATTAGATTATCAATTAAGCTTAGAGTAAGAGAATCCAGCAATTATGCTACTTTAGAGTGAAAGACAGGAATTTAAAGTAGTAGCATACTTCATGAGGAACTTATTCTCATGCAAGAGACTATATGAAATTACTGAGATAAAGTAATAGTCTCATCATAATCAAGATAAAGGGCTCCCCCTAAAGATGTGCATCAAGTATTTGAATGAATTGAATGGATGCATTTACTTTAAAGACAAATAGAGAGAAGCATTATACATATTGATCCAGGCTCATTAAATTTGCAATAAACAACTTGAGCCTAGTATTCTTCAATATGAAAGGGTTTAGAATACTCACAACCACACCATTGATTATTTCGTAGAAGTAGGTGGTGTTGTTCTTGATGTTCTCCTCTTTCACTTGAGAGTCCTCCCTTTGCAGTGACTTCTTTTTCCTTTCAAACTTATTGAAAATACTCAAGAAGAATGTTAGTAATACAAGGGAGTATATAATGATGGATGATTCCTTTTAGATAGGAAATAAGCATAATTCATCATCAGAGTCACATAGACATGAAGTAAATTCCTTAACGATAGTGCACATTAAGAGGAATGAGCACCTTGTTAATCATTTTTTATCAATCAAAGGAATTTTACTTTTTCATATTGAATTTATTATCATGACTTAGAAGCGCATCAATATGAGAATGGATATAGCAAAGGCATGAATTAAGCGCATTTATGAATATGATATTGAATGCATACTTAGTTAATTTTGGTCCAATAAAGAATCTATTCCTCACAAGGGTAGAATATGATAATTTAGATTAAATACCCATTGAGATGGGAACCAAACTTAAGGAGATGAGTTCCCATACCTTTGCTTTTACCTTTCTTCCTTTGGGTGAAGATCAACCCATGAGGCTTGTGCACTTTCTTTCTTGTAGATTTTCATAATTTGAACTCAAGAGAAATGTTAGTAGCAACACAAGCACTAGTTTCCATTTGTAATCATTTTGATAAGGAATGAGAAGCTAGATTACTAAAACATGGAAACTTCATAGCATGAACTAGATTATCCTTAGATGATGTTATGCTCAATTTTAACTCCTAAAACAAGCATAAATAATCCTTTATGATTATGGGAATCTAATTCATGATATGGAAAGCGATAAATGTGAAAGAATCAAATTCAATATAAGTAAGTAGAAGCACATCATAAGTCATTGGATTGATTTTTCCTTTTTATGTTAGATTACATGCTTTTCCAAAGAGAAACCTATTCTCTATAAGTGAGACTACTTGGGTTACTTAGATAAAATCATTAATCTCACTATTCTAGTTATAGAGAGAGTTTTCCTTTTATAAGTGTCCTAAGGATTTGAATTCCTTACATGACACCTTATTCCTTTAAGAACATGAAATATCTCTCTATATCTAGAATCATGGCAAAACAAGATAATTAGAGGAAGGATATGCCATGACATACTAGCAATAAATTAAAGCAAGTAGATTGCCATAGTATGGAAATGATGAATGTGCAAACTACCATATGAGAGGAAATTCTTCAAAGAATGGTAATATCAATTTAAAGACATTTAAAGTGCTTCAATTTTTCTATGTGACTACACAAGACACATAAGAGATGATGTTTTAAATACTTGCACTTAAAAGATAAGTGTTACCATCCTTTGGCTTTCCTCCATGTTGTAGGCCTTGATTTTTCCGCATAAGATACTTGTTCACTTCCTACAACATATAATATCTTCCTCGAGATGATATGAGTTTAAGACACAGCAATTTGAAAAATAATCTTAGGTCAATCATGTATATAGATCATTGAAGATTGATAGCTTGAGTTGATAAGAATTGAATGAACTCTCTTAAGCACCCCCAAAGACTTCATATCATCTCCTTCTCCTACAAAGCTTGTCAAGCATATTTTGGTACCCATCGTTTGATGGGTCCATCACGGTTAGTCAACAAAGATCTAGAAACCCAAAAGTCCTTTGTGTTAGCATTAGGTAAACTTATTACCTTTCTAGCACAAGTTGCAATTTTGGGTTGCCTAGTTACATGAGAATTAATTGACAAGCTAGGAGTGGAATTGTTACCAATGGGACAATCCTTGCATTGATGTCCCTTCTTTCGGCATGTGTAGCATATGCGTTTTTCAAGCTTTGAAGTTTTCTTCTTTCCTTGTTTGTTGCTTGCTACATGGTTAGTAAAAACTTTCTTTTCTAACCCTATGCCTTTTTGTTTTAAATGGGGACAAGATCTAAGCAAGTGTCCCTTCTTGGAGCATTTAAAACAAAGTCTATCATCCTTGTTAATAATCAAGCCATTTTTAATGTAGGGACATGACCTAATCAAGTGTCCCTCTTCAAAGCATTCACTACACCTCTTAATGTGAAGTGTGGCTTGATCATTACCTTGGATGTTACCTTTTGTGGAGGCGTGGTTGAGGCTTTTGGAGGAGGTGTTGAATTTCATCTTTTGTTTCTTCCTCTTGGCAATCCTCAAATCCTTGATATTTTCTTCAAGGGATGTAGTGCAGGCCACGGTTGTTCCCGTCTCAAGCTTCTTCACCATGTGATCACGGTTATCTTGAGAAGGTTGGGCAATGCATTTCCCTTTTAGTTGTGTCAAGCTCTTCTTTAGCCTCTCATTTTCTTCTTTGAGCTTTTGATATGAATCCTCATTTGTTCCTGCAAATTCTAGCTCAAAGGAAGATTTGCTTGTCGACAAACAACAAGCATTAGCACATGGTAATATAGTATCAATTTGAACCCATGTGCACGAGTGAGGTTGTTGGGATTTTAAGTTTTCTATCACAACCTCATGAGCAATGTTTAATATGATATGATCATCCATAAGATTTTCATGAGAACATAGAAGCATATCATATTTTTCTTGAAAAGCTAGATTTTCAACTTTTAGCTTTTCTACTTGGTCCTTAAGCAAGGTATTCCTATTTACTAATTGAGCGATACAATGTAAAGCGTCATCATGCTCAATTGAAACAGTTTCATACCTTTGAACCAAATCAACATGAGAGCACTTTAGCTCCTCATGTTCTTTAGTCAACTCGTCAAAGTGTAGCATTTTCATGGAGAGAACATCTTCTAGCCTTTGACGAGCTTCGCTTTGCTCTCTCGCTCTTTCTAGAAGTTTGAGCATGACCGCCTTATCTTCTTGGCTTAGGCGAGCGTAGAGATGCAAGAAGCTTCTTTCTTCTTCCTCATCCTCATTTGTCCTTCCGCTATCATTTGCATTAGCCACACAACACATGTGGGAATCGAAATGGGAAGACAAACCTTTTGGAAAGGTGGATTCATCGTTTTGTCTCCATCGTTCATTTTCTTCTTCTTCCTTGCAAGGGTTAGTATCACAAATACCAAAGGAAGTAGAAGCACAAAATGAACTATCATGTTTGGACTCATCAAATTTGCTTCTAATTCTAGTCCAAATATCATGCGCATCATGGATGGATTCGTCATGGTTTGATATGAAGGCATGATAATCTTCTTTGCTAAGAGAATTAGTTAAGATGTCAAAAGCTAGATAGTTTAAGCGATAACATCTTTGATCCTCCTCGGAATTAATTTCTCCATTGAAATTAGAGGAAAAAATACTCTTGTCTATAATTTGTTCTAATCGTGGATCTATGGTTCTAAAAGCATTTATCACACTAGTAGACCATGAGTCATAATTGGAACAATCATCAAATAATATTTCAAGAGTTACCTCTTTTTGAGTTATGTTCGATGGAGGAGTCTTCTTGTTCTTTTGGGATCTTTTACGAGCCATCACTTCGAGTTGTTAGACTCAAGATGAAGTGCCTAGCTCTGATACCAATTGAAAGTCGCCTAGAGGGGGGGTGAATAGGCGAAACCTGAAAATTAAAACTTTATCCCCCAACTAGATCCCTTGATTAGTGGTTAGAACAAGATATACAAATATCGGAGAATAGAAACTAAGTTCTTGCTTGAAGAGAGTATTGCTAAATAATGCGGAAGTGATAAATCAATACAACTAGTAAGTTATAGAATAACAAAGCAAGAAACCTTAGATGAGAAGAGCACTAGGACAAGTTCTTTCTTGCAACGTGTTGCTTCACTAAATGGGAATTTAACTTGAAGCAACACCAAATGATATTAGCAAATAAAGGTGCAAGAAAACTTATAGCAAGGGAAAACAAACAAATCACAAGCAATAAACACAATGGACACGGGTGATTTGTTTTACCGAGGTTCGGCCCTCGAAGGCCTAGTCCCCGTTGAGGAGTCCACTTAAGGACGGGTCTTTTTCAACCCTTTCCCTCTCTCCCCCCGATCACACAAGGATCGGTGAGCTCTTCTTCTTCTCAAGGATCACTCTCGATCCCACAAGGACCACCACAATCTTTGGTGTCTCTTGCTAGCTTTTACAAGCCCCCAAAACTTTGGAGGAAGTTCAATGGGAGTCAAAACTCCACGCGCAAATGAACACAAAGATGAAGCACACACTATCTCTCGATGAATCTCACAAGGCACTAGTGCTAAACTCAAATGAGTAGCTCTCTTTTGCTTGTTCTTTCTTTTGTGGCACTTGTGTTGGTTGTAGTGGTCTAAATCTTGTGTATAGGATGGATCAATGAATATATGTGGTTGGGAGGGCTTGAGTATGTCAACTAGATGACTTGGAATGTTGCTTAGGCTCCCACACATTGAAGTGGCCGGTTGGGGTGGTATTTATAGCCACCAACCAAAAACTAGCCGTTGATGAAAGTTGTCTGTCGCATGGTGCACCGGACAGTCCGGTGCACACCGGACATGTCCGGTGCGCCAGCCACGTCACTCGACCGTTAGGGTTCAGACCGTTGGAGCGCTGACTTCTGGGCCCGCCTGGATGTCCGGTGGCGCACCGGACATGTACTGTAGAGTGTCCGGTGCGCCGTCACGCGCGTGCCTGACTTCTGCGCGCCCTGGCGCGCATTTAATGCGCCTGCAGGTGACCGTTGGCGCCGAAGTAGCCGTTGCTCCGCAGATGCACCGGACAGTCCGGTGCACACCGGACAGTCCGGTGAATTATAGCGGAGCGGCTGGAGTGAAAACCCGAGGCTGGCGAGTTCCTGTGGACGACCTCCCTTGGAGCACCGGACACTGTCCGGTGTACACCGGACAGTCCGGTGAATTATAGCCGAGTCGCCTCTAGAAATTCCCGAAGGTGAAGAGTTTGAAGTCGGAGTCCTCTGGTGCACCGGACATGTCCGGTGGCACACCGGACAGTCCGGTGCGCCAGACCAGAGGTGCCTTCGGTTGGCTCTTGCTCCTTTGTTTGAACCCAATACTTGGTCTTTTTATTAGCTAAGTGTGAACCTTTGGCACCTGTATAACTTATATACTAGAGCAAACTAGTTAGTCCAAATATTTGTGTTGGGCAATTCAACCACCAAAATTAATTAGGGACTAGGTGTAAGCCTAATTCCCTTTCAGTTTCCCCAATGAGTGTATAGTGAGCTGATTGTCTTGCGATGCGCTCGGCTGTATTCTTGTCATCTGGCTCCTCCTCATTTTTTATATATTTGATGATCGGCCTCCTCCAGTCATCAGAATCTGACTCTGGTTGGCTCAAAGTATTACATTCTTTTGCCTGATCCAGTGAGATGCTCGGGTGTGGTATTTCTTGAACAAAGACTCTAGGTGGGACTTGAGTTCGACTGGATCCTAGCTTGGACAATACATCAGTTGCCGTGTTTCAATCTCTCTCTACATGGTGAAATTCCAGACCTTCAAACTTGTCTTCTAGTTTCCGGACGGCAGTGCAGTATTTTCCCATGGAATCCCTCGAACAATCCCATTCTTTGTTTATCTGACTTATGACTACCAGAGAATCTCCATATACCATCAGTCTCTTGATGCCCAGTGATATAGCAATGTTCAGTCCATGAATCAGAGCTTCATATTTTGCTGCATTGTTAGAGACTGGAAATAACAACTGGAGGACATATCTGAGGTGCTCGCCTCCAGGTGCAGTAAAGAGGATCCCTACGCCTGCTCCTTGCAGCTTTAACGAGCCATCAAAATACATTCGCCATACTTCTGCAGTTTCTGGGTTATCTGGTACTTGTTGTTCGGTCCACTCCGATACGAAGTCAACCAGTGCTTGAGTTTTGATGGCAGTGCGAGGTCGAAATTCAATGTCATGAGATCCCAGCTCGCAGGCCCACTTCGCTATTCTCCCGATGGCTTCTTTGTTGTGAAGAATATCTCCTATCGGAAATCCAGTGACTACTATAACTTTGTGGTCGTCGAAGTAGTGACGGAGCTTTCGTGCAGTTAGAAGTACTGCATATAATAGCTTCTGAACTTGAGGATATTTCTTCTTCGAGGGACCCAGAACTTCACTGATGAAATAAACAGGATGCTATACTGGGTATGCATGTCCTTCTTCTGCTCGCTCGACTACCAACGCGGTGCTCACCACGTGAGTCGTGCAAAAGATATATAGCAGCAGATCTTCAGCTGGTTGAGTCGGCGTGGCTCGACGTGGTGGTTTCAGCACTGGTGGTGTCGTCAAGAACTTTTTCAATGCGTCTAGGGCTTCCTGTGCTTCTGAAGTCCACTGAAACATGTCCACCTTCTTGAGTAACTTATAAAATGGTAAGCCTTTTTCTCCTAGCCTGGATATGAATCTGCTCAGGGCTACCATACATCCGGTAAGTCTTTGAACTTTCTTCTGTGATCGCGGTGCCTCCATCCTCATGATAGCTTCAATCTTTTCTGGATTAGCTTCAATTCCCCGGTGGCTGACAATAAACCCGAGTAACTTTCCTGCCGGTACCCCGAAAACACATTTTTCGGGATTTAGCTTCCATCGATATCGTCGTAGACTGTTGAAAACCAGCTATAAATCTTCGATGAAATTTTCCGAATTTTCTGTTTTGATCACCACATCGTCCACATAAGCTTCCACACGCTTGCCCCAGTGATCGGCTAAGCATCTTTGAATAGCCCTCTGATAAGTCGCTCCAGCGTTTTTGAGGCCGAACGGCATGGAGGTATAGCAGAAAGCACCGAATGGAGTGATGAACGCTGTTTTTTCCTCGTCTTCTTTCGCCAGGCTAATCTGATGATACCCAGAGTAGCAATCCAAGAAGGACAGCACGGAACATCCAGCGGTGGAATCTACCACCTGATCTATCCTAGGAAGCCCGAAGGGATCCTTTGGATAGTGTTTGTTGAGATCCGTATAGTCGACGCACATGCGCCAATCCACTTTATTCTTTTTGAGTACAAGAACAGGGTTGGCTAACCACTCGGGATGTAACACCTCTCTAATAAATCCAGTCGCGACCAAGCGAGCCAGCTCAGCACGAATGGCCTCTCTCTTGTCGGGCGTGAAACGACGCAACTTTTGCCGAATCGGCCTCGCCTGGGGGTAGACCTTTAACTTGTGCTCGGCCAGTTCTCTTGGGACTCCCGGCATATCCGCAGGTTGCCATGCGAATACGTCTCGGTTGTCTTGCAGGAACTGGACGAGCGTGCCTTCCTATTTGTCATCCAGGCTGGAGCTGATGATGGCGGTTTTGCATTCATCAGTGAACCCAAGGTTGACTCTTTTGGTTTCTTCAGTTGGCCGCATAGAGGTCGCAGCTTGAGCCTCGTTCGCGGGTACCACGAGGTCTTCCTTAGGCTTAGAGCTCGCCTGCGCAGAAGAAGTCGCCGATGGTTTGGTGGTGAGGGCCGCCTGAATGGCCACTCGGAAACATTCTGCGGCGCCTTGGAAGTCAGTGCGCACAGTTATGATCCCTTGCGGCCCTGGCATCTTCAATATCATGTATGTATAATGCGGAATGGCCATGAATTTCGCCAATCCAGGCCTTCCGATGATGGTGTTGTACCCGCAGTCAAAGTTCGCCACTTCGAACCTCAGGAACTCGGTTCTGTAGTTCTCCGGAGTTCCGAAGGTGACCGGCATGTAGATGTGGCCCAGCGGGTATTCTCCTTCAGTCGGCACGATGCAGAAGAAAGGAGTCTCTGACTCATGGAGTTCTTTGAGGTGAACTCCCAAGCCTTGGAGTGTTCGGGGGAAGGTGACGTTGATGCTGCTCCCCCCGTCCACCAATACCTTCTTCACCCTGCTCTCTCGGATCACCGGATCGACGAGGAGCGGGTATTTGCCTAGGTGGTTGAAGTTGAGCCATTGATCCGCCCGAGTGAAGGTGATCGGGTGCTCCGACCGTCGGTATGGGGCGGGAGGGACGGTAGTTGCCACCAGTATCTGGCGATCGTTGAGTTTTTGTTGTCTCTTGTTCTCTTGCGATCTGTGTCCGCCGAAGATGACATTGACCTCTCTGTCGACACGCGGGAAGGCTCCACCTCCTCCCTCCTCCTGCTGCTGGGGTTGTCGCGGTTCTCCCGGTCCTCCTCGCGGCGGAGGAGGAGGTAGAGGCTGGAAGGGTCGGCCATGCCCGACGGAGTGCTTGAAGTCTCTGCAGTTCCGAAGGGTGTGGCGCATGTCCTTGTGGTACGGGCACTGGGCGTCGAGGATGTCGTCCAGCGTGCGTTCGCCTCCACGAGGTCCTCCCTAGGCGCGAGAGGCAGGTGGTCCGGCGGCGTGGACTTCTTCGCGAGGTCTCTTCTCCCAACGCTTGTCGGGCTGCTGATTCGTGTCGCGTCGCGGTGCCGCTGGTGCTGGCTTCACTCCTCCGATGAGGTCCTGAGCTCGCTCATCGGCGGTGATGTAGAGGTCGGCTTCCCAGAACAGTTGCTCAGAGGTAGTTGGCGCCTTCTGTAATATGGTTCGGACGAAGGCCGAGTCATTGGATCCTCTGTAGAAGTCCTCGATCACTACCGCCTCCGCGACCTCGGGGATACGATTTCTCATGGTCTGGAACCTTTTGAGGTATGACCGAAGAGTTTCGTCCCCCCGGCGCTTGATGGATTTAAGGTCCCATGGTTGTGCCGGTTTGTCGGAGAGGGACTGAAAGTTGGCGGTGAAGCGCCGACTGAAGTCGCTCCAGTCGTCGATGCAGTGTCGGGGTAGGTGTCGCAGCCATTGCAGCGCGTCTTGCCCGAGGACAATAGGTAAGTACGTGGTCATTACGTCCTCGGTCGCCCTAGCAGCTCGGGCAGCGGTGGTGTAGACGGCCAGCCAGCCTCCTGGATCCTGCTTAGGTTCATATTTGTCGACGTTGGATACCTTGAAGTTAGGGGGCCATTGAATGGCCCTGAGGCGCGGAGTAAGCGCCGATACTCCACACGTGTCCTCCTGTCGTCGATGATGTTGTCTGTCCCGGGGAGGGGAGTGATCATCGTGGTGCCTCGACCGTCCCCGGGCAGTGCCTCCAGTTGAAGCCGTGGCCGACTCGGTCCTGGTAGCCTGACTCCGTGCTGGGATGCCATGGTCCCGGTCGTACTCTTCCCGGCGACGGATCTCGTTCTCGTGTCGTCGTTCACGCGAAGCATTGATGGAGCTCCGCGCGTCCCGGCGACTGTTGATGGCGTGTCGTAGATCGTTCGACGGGTGAGCGAGGGGTAGAAGGTGATTGGCTGCTTGAGTGAACAGCCGCTGATAGCCCTTGGCGTCGGGAGTCCGAGGGAGGCTGTTGGGGACCTTCGGCATCCGAAGGTCCTCAAAAACAGGATTTAACAGTATTTCTGGAGTATAATGTGTGAACAGGTATCTTCGGACTCAAGTCGGCATCACAGTAGACCAGAATAATACGAAGGTTGGTACAGCGCCGAAGGTGTGAGCAGGAAAGCTTCGGCGTGACAGCAGAAAGTGAAACCGACTTAAAGATGAAAAGGCTATTTAGACCTCGACAGATTACTATAGAGTTATTATCAACTGTAAAGGGCATGAATGTAATTTTGTATGGGTTGTGTCCCGCGCCTATAAATAGGTGAACAGTACTCCCGTACTGTTCACGCTGACTTGGCATTCGCTTTTTGCGTCACGCTTGTACTATCATCTCCTTCCAGTTGAAGGTACACTTGTAATTCAATGATATTCCTGTTTATACCTAATAATAATAGATAATTGTTTATGTTGTCTTTTATATTCCTTACATTTCATCCTTCGTCACTGTATGATGAATTTATGGAAATACGTCATTTATAACCTTCGTCCAAAAACCATTATATCCTAAAGGAAATAATGCTTCGAAGGACGAAGGGCTTTAACGATTAACATTTTCTATGTTGCCTTGTTCTTAACTCATAGCATTTGAGAACAAGTCCCCAACATTGGCGCCCACCTCCGGTGAACCCACTTCCACTCTTCGAGTTTTTTGAACACCTTCGGCGATCATAAACCTTCGTTATGGCGCCGAAGAAAGCTTCAGCGACTGGGGCTGCAGCTCTGCAACCACTGGATCACAATCAGGAGACAATCTCCCTTCGGGAGGCCCGAAGCCAGAAAAGGAAGGCTGTCAGCCCGACACCACCAGAGGACGAGATAGATCAAGAAATCAGAGATATGGAAATGCTTCATCAACAAGTACAGAGGAAGAAAGAAAAGATGGCCAGGCTAGCTGAACTGCAGAGGCAGATAGACGAAGCCTCTGAAGAAGTTCGTCATCTTGCTCAGGATGAACAACACCGAAGGCCTCAGCACCAAGACCTTCATCAGGAGGGTTTTCCCAATGAAGATGACTGGTATGACAATTTCCATCATGGGAATTTTGTTTTTGATGATGCTTCTCCTCTGTCCGCTGAGCTGCAGGCTACACCTTGGCCTCCGTCCTACAAGCCGCCTCAGCTTCCCGTATTTGATGGCCACTCAGACCCGAAGCAGTTTTTGATGAGCTATGAAGCAACAGTATCTTCGTATGGTGGCAATGCTGCAGTCATGGCCAAATCTTTCGTTATGGCTGTCAGGAGTGTTGCTCAAACCTGGTATTCCTCCCTTCGACCAGGAACGATCACTTCATGGCAGAAGCTGAAGGACTTGTTGTTAACTAGCTTTCAAGGGTTTCAGACGAAGCCGGTCACTGCTCAAGCTCTGTTCCAGTGCACCCAGGATCACGAAGAATACCTTCAGGCGTATGTCCGAAGGTTCTTGCGTTTGAGGGCACAAGCACCAACGGTGCCCAACGAAATTGTCATTGAGGCCATGATCAAGGGGCTTCGGCCAGGACCATCAGCTCAGTACTTCGCTAGGAAGCCCCCTCATACATTGGAGAAGCTGCTCCAGAAGATGGACGAGTACATTCGGGCCGATAATGATTTTCGCCAAAGGAGGGAGGAGGCTTTCAGGTTTTCTGAAATGACCAGGGGCTTCGGAGGGAGGTTCTACCCGAGGCACGTTAGATCAATTCATAACTCTACACAAAATGATGATAGAGGGAGCCAACAGCAAAGGCCACAATGTTCCTCACAGGCTTCGGGGCAACAGCAAGGCTCCTTCCGACCACCAGCTCCAAGAGGCAGAGGCGCCAGGGGCTTCGGAGGAAGATTTGGCGATCAACCGAGAAGAATCTTCTGTTTATTCTGTGGTGAGAACAAAGGTCATACCACCAGGATGTGCCATGTTACCATCCAGAAGCAAAAAGAAATAGCCGAAGCGACAGCACAACAGGTTCAGCCGAAGCAGGTCATGCACACTGCTTCGTATCATTCGCCTTACATCCCAGAGTATGTAGGCAATCACCCTGCAGTTTCTGTTGCTTCGGCGAGTCAACCTCAGGCTTCCTGGCAACAACCTCCGCCTCCACCACCGCTACAACAAGGCCAGCAGCCAGAAGGGAGCCAATATGCTCCACACCAAAGGGACTTCAGAGAGCAGTCCGAAGCTCGCACAGTCAACAGCACTGTGCCAGAGTCAAAGCATATCTATTGACAAATATCCTACCTTAATAGCAATCTTTTTCATTCAGTTTTATTTTCTGTAATAAAGGACTTTGTTCAGGTTTCATGTAAATAGTTTTGTTGATTCACACAAGGAAAATATATCTTCTTCACAGGCTTAAATTGTTGAAAGACGTGTGACAACAAAAAGGACCTTCGAACTATTGAAAATTCCTCGGAGTATCAAAAAGTCGTTCTAAGGAACGCAGAGTAAGTTTGCCGAAGTCACAAAAAGCCGCTCCAGAGGGAGCACAGTGTAAGTTTTCTGCTCCAAAGTCGTTCCAAAGGGAATGCAGAGCATACAGCGAAAAGTCAACGCTGATACCGCCTAAGTAAAAGGCGAAGCGCGAAAAGTCAACACGAATACCGCTGAAAGTAAAAGGCGAAGAAGCTCCTAAGGGAGGCTTACAGCGAAAAATAAACGCTGATTCCGCTGAAGTAAAAGGCGAAGAAGCTCCTAAGGGAGGCTTGTAAAAGATTATGTGTTTTATTGCAGGGATGCGTGTGCATCTTCGGAATAAGCATCGCCTCACATAACATAACATCATCGCATCATGTCGCATAGCATAAGCATCATACATCATGTTGCATATGGCACAAGAGGTGGACACAATATTAATCTACAGAAGAACGTTTTGAAAAAAGGGAAAAATCATACTGTCACAAGGAGATAC
Organism: Zea mays; assembly: GCF_902167145.1. Lineage (NCBI taxonomy): Eukaryota > Viridiplantae > Streptophyta > Magnoliopsida > Poales > Poaceae > Zea > Zea mays. The sequence continues at coordinate 75,485,512 of NC_050099.1, forward strand.
ATTATTGATCTTCGGAGGTGTAGCTTCGGAAAATATTTTCATGAAGCCTGGATATTATTCATCAGAACACTGGATATTGTTGAAAAATTCTTCTTCACGAAGCATGAAAAGAAGGGAAGGTGTTTTTTCGTCAAAGACTCAAAAGCGGTACGTATAAAGTTTCATGCATCGTAAAGAATTAAGCAAGAAAAAACAGGTATATTACATTCAGGGTTACAAAATGTTACAATATATTACATCTCAAAAGTTTTTACAATAATACTTAATCCTCTCTCAAAACGACTTCTGCAGCCTCGTTTAGGAGCCGATTGATGACTTCGTCCATAATAGCTTCAGCCATCTTTTTTATTTCGTCGTCTCCTTTCGGCTGAGGGTCCGAAGGGGCTTTAGCAGAATCTGAAGTAGAACAGGATACGGCTACATTGCTATGATAAATTGCAAACGAATCTTAAAACCTAAAATTACAGCACAATAAAAACTATTAGTTAATACCTAATTGACCTTCGGGCTCTGCGCTCTTCTCAGCAGCCTCAGCTACTTCTCTAGCATCGTGAATGCCCTTTTCGCTTCTTTGAATAATCTCTCGGGCCATTTCTCGGCCACCATTATCCCAGATATCGGTGAAAAATTTTCCACCAACCATGCTAGCTTCGGCCGATGGATCCCTTGCATCTTCGAAGGACAAAGCACCTTCGGATTGCGCTAGAATCTTTACATGTTCGCAGCCTTTTTTCTCTAAAATAGTGGCAATTCCTCTGGCACCCGAGAAGGCACATATATCTCCACGGCTATTTAAAATTTCTTCGAAGGCTTCAGCTTCATGGTCGATCCATTCGATGGGACCTTCGGGATTGCCTCTCGTAAAGTTTTCCTCACTTGAGAATGCGCCGACCTTGGCGAAGCTAGCCCTTAACTTCTTGACACATTCTATAGATTTGTTATAGCATCTCTTCTTGGACGACCGAAGCTCTTCAACAGTTCCTTCTAAGTGATCTGCCCATTGGTCGCTGAGTTCTCGCTTTGTTTCTTCAAGTATACGTTCTTCCTTGGCTCTGGCCAGTTGTTTCCGAAGATCTTCAAGTTCGCGTTTATGAGCTTCAGCTTGACCTTTAAAAGCAGCTTCGTCTTCCTTTATTTTATTTATCAATGAGTGTAATATTTTATCTTTCTCGAGACCTTCGTTCCTCAGTTCAAGTACTTCGGAACGAAGGTTGCTCAGGGCTATAGTACACCCTTCGTCTTCAGCATCTTTCTGTGCCCTGAGGGCATTGCTAAGTATCAGGCCCTGCAAAGAGAAATATGTGTGTGTCAATAGGTTTAAACAAACGAAAAATTTTGGTCTCAACAAAAAATGCAAAGATTCCATTTGTTGCACCTTCAAGCTATTATACGCCAGGCTGTCGGCCAAATCATTTTTCGACAGCACTGAGAGCCCGTCTTCCAGTGTTGGGAATCCGAAGCTCTTGCTCATCTCCCGACAGACAGAAATCTCTTTGCTGTCAGGGAGACAATACAAAAAGTCTTCTTCTCCACTGCCATTGAATATTAATGCCCCCTTTGGATACTTCAGTTTTTGGGCGTAAAGTTGGGCCTCTTGTTTTTCTTTTTCTGATAGTTGTTTCCCCGAAGCATGGCGAATAATATAATCAAGGACTTTGGGAGATGCTTCGGGGATAGCAGCACTGATTTCTTCAACAAAAGTTGGCTCTGCAATTTTTTCTTCTTCGAATTCCAGGGATTTTATTTTCGTGGGTTCTGAGGACCCAGCTTCGGCTTCAGTTTCTTGTTCTGGAGCCTTAGTATCAGAGATTTCAGTTTTTCCTTCGGGGATGACAGCAGTCTCCTTCGGAGGTGTGCTTGAAGATTTAATTGTCTCCAGAACATCTAGCACGTTGACCATTCTCTTCCTTTTCGGAGTCACTGCTGGCACCTTTTGGTTTTTTACTGCCTCAATATTTGCTGCAGGACTCAAAACTTCTGATGTTTTTGATCCCTCCGTTGCTTCTTTTACTTCTTCCATTTTTTCTGTGGACAGCGCTTCGGCCTTCTCTTTCGTTTCTGATAACAAAGTCTTTGATTGTTCCAATTCTATTTTTGTTGGCATTTCGGCCGTTTCTGTGACTTCTGGCAGCAAGGTTGGCTCGGTTGGTTTTTCAGCTTCGGTGGCCGAAGAGGTTTCTCCGGTAAACTCAGGCACCGAAGCCGGTTCAATATAGCGCGGCCGATGTGTGAGGACCTTTATCTTCTTTCTTTTCGGTTCTGGCTCGCTAGGAGCAGTTGCAGCTTCTTCTTTTGCAGAGGTTGTGTTTTTTCTCTTCTGCCTTCGAATGGGATAGCAATAGTCAGGGTAGACAAACCCGATTGCATCAAATACCCGATTTAGCCTCTTCTTTTTTCGGCCTCCGAAGGCTGCTGACATTGCAGTGTCTTCGGCCTTCGAATAAGCCCCAAGCAGTTCATCACTTAAATTTTCAATGCTTTTTAACCAGTCATCATCTGGCTCAACGAATTTATCTCCAAATTTAAAAGTGTATTTCAACCTGATAAGTCCACCTTCGTCGGCCTCTTTTATGGTTTCTTGTGGCATTTCCCATTTCTCCGCGAGCGGCCATACCCTGAAGGCGATATGCTCTTGTACTAAGTCCCTCGTTCCAATAAAAGAACAGATAACGCCGAAGGCCCTCTGGCATTCTTCGGCAGCTTCATTCATTTCAACCTTCGGCCTCCGAAGGCCGAAGCTTTGCCAAATAGGGCGCATAATTATACCTTTGATATCTTCTCGTACTGTCAGATCATTCTTCACATAAAACCATTCTGTCATCCAGTCGCCGGGCCATCTCTTCCGAAAGGTTGGCACGGGGCAGCTTGACCCGGACCGAGAAACGAAACTGTAGCAGCCAAAATTATTGTGATACTGTTCCTTACCCCAAGGTTTTGTTTCGTATGATAATTCGTGTATATTGCAGAAGCTTTTTGCATCAGGCTTCAGACCTTGGCTTCTCACGGCCCACACGAAGATATTCAGCCTTATGATTGCTTCGGGGGTAAGTTGGTGAAGATAGACTTCGAAGATTTTCAACACCTCCACGACGAAGCTGCTCAAGGGAAATCGCAGTCCAGCTTTCAAAAAGCTTCGGTACACTACGACCTCATTCTCTTCAGGGTGTGGGCACGTTTTTTCCCCTTCGTCGGCCCTCACAATGGATAAATCCCGGAAATACCTTCCTCTCATGTTGACAAGATGATTCTCTTTGATAGTTGATTTACCATAAACTGAATGGCTTGGTCGCCAGGGACGATCTTCGGAGTCTTCACCACCACTGTCCACATCATAGCTGTCACTGTCACCAGTATCTTCAGACAAACCTTCCAGAATCTCCTTGGTGATTTTTTCTGTATTGGTCTTTGACATCGCTATAAGAAACCCCAAGTTTTTCTCTTCGTCCAGGCTCAGCTTCATCTCAGCAGCAGTCTTCTTATCCTCAGACATCTTCGGAGACACTAAAAACTATTTTCAAAGCCGAAGCTTCAAAACTAAAGGCTTAACAAATCTTAGTGCACAAGAGCTAAAAATTGAGTGAGCGGGAGCAGTTGGCCAGACAGCGTGTCAAATGAGTTTGCGGTATGACCGTATTTATACGCCAAGAGCGTTGAAAATTGAAAGACCCCGCTTGTCAGTGAATGTTGCTATTCTAGCAAAGGGAAGGTGTTTTTTCGGACCTTCGGCGTAAAGCCTTCGTCCATGTCGCAATCTAAATTTATTATTTTAAACAAATTAATATTGCGAGGGGCTACTGTTGGGGACCTTCGGCATCCGAAGGTCCTCAAAAACAGGATTTAACAGTATTTCTGGAGTATAATGTGTGAACAGGTATCTTCGGACTCAAGTCGGCATCACAGTAGACCAGAATAATACGAAGGTTGGTACAGCGCCGAAGGTGTGAGCAGGAAAGCTTCGGCGTGACAGCAGAAAGTGAAACCGACTTAAAGATGAAAAGGCTATTTTGACCTCGACAGATTACTATAGAGTTATTATCAACTGTAAAGGGCATGAATGTAATTTTTTATGGGTTGTGTCCCACGCCTATAAATAGGTGAACAGTACTCCCGTACTGTTCACGCTGACTTGGCATTCGCTTTTTGCGTCATGCTTGTACTATCATCTCCTTCCAGTTGAAGGTACACTTGTAATTCAATGATATTCCTGTTTATACCTAATAATAATAGATAATTGTTTATGTTGTCTTTTATATTCCTTACATTTCATCCTTCGTCACTGTATGATGAATTTATGGAAATATGTCATTTATAACCTTCGTCCAGAAACCATTATATCCTAAAGGAAATAATGCTTCGAAGGACGAAGGGCTTTAACGATTAACATTTTCTATGTTGCCTTGTTCTTAACTCATAGCATTTGAGAACAAGTCCCCAACAGAGGCCATCAGCTATCCGAGCCAGCACCCCTCCGACATCACTCGGCGTGTTCATGGCCCGGGCGAAGTCGGGGTTCAGGTTGCGCCCGAAGAGTGGATTTTCCCGGCGTTGCCTTGTCTCCTGCTCGGCTTGTTCTTGAGCCCGTCGACGATCACGCCGTCGGGAATTCCTTCGTTCCCTGAAGACACATTCCTTCGGAGTTTCTCCTATCTCTGAGACCTCGTCACGCGATACAGGCTGCGCCGGGTCCCGCTCTCCGGCCTCGTGATGTTGCCGGATATTTCGGCGTCGGTTCCTTCGTCGGCGGGATTCCCGCTGAGGAGGTTCCTCTCACGGTGCAGTCGGCTCGTCGTCGGAGACGGGGGGCGACTCCACTCTCCCGATGAAGAGGACGTCGGGGTAGAATGGAGTAGCCGTCACGGCGATCTTCTTTCTGTTCTCCTTTGAGGGCGGAGGTGCAGAAAGATCAGCTTGATGATCCTCTGCTTCCTTTTTCCTTGTGATTCGTGTCCATTCTTTCGTCGGAGAGGTGGACAGTGGAGTTCTCCGGGCTGAGGGACCCTCAGCCCCTATCTTACCGGAGGTGATCTTTTTTAGGAGCGCCGGAGGTTGCACTTTTTCCTGCCTCGCCCCGATTTTCTCGGAGATTTCTGAGGAAGGCTTTCTCTTAGACGGGTCCGCGAGGCGATGCAGAGTTCCCTCCTCATCCACTACAGATGAGATAGTACCGAAGCAGAATATGGATCCGGGGCGGAGGAGGATCTTGTGCTAGAAGGTGATGGCCATTGAGCTAGCTTGGATCGATGACACACCCCCTACCTGGCGCGCCAGCTGTCGGTGTTTTGGGTCCGACCGCGCACCCGGGGTTGCCCCTCAAGGTGCTTTTTGGAGTAGGACGGTGTTATCGACTGTAGCTCGATGGTTCGTGCTAAATGCACGAGAGACAGTGGACAGTTGTGTACAGGTTTGGGCCGCTTTGAGATGCGTAACACCCTACGTCCTGGTTGGAATGCTTTATGCGATGGGTTACAAGGGAGCTCTCTAGTGTTGGAAAACGTAGAGAGCGGGGTGGATGGCTAAGTGGTGAATGATGTCTCTCTCGATTGATCGTCTTGAAGGGGTGCCCCTAGGCCTTATATACTCGACCGTGGGGCATTACATGCAGATATGATAACAACGTGAGCCAAGATAATAGTGAACTAACTGAGTCTGTCTCCCTATAATTCAGCCGACTCATCCTCGCCCAGTTCCGATGTATGGGGCTCCTGTGTGGGAAGGTCGGGCCACTGCTGTGATTACTACTCGGATGCTGTTGGGTCGTTTGGGCTTGCTCTCACCCAGCCTTGTGCTGATCTGTCTCACTGTTCGTTCCTCCCAGGCCCACGAGGGGGATGACCTTACGAATTATGGGGCCTTTGGGCCTTTCGTGAGGTCTTTTATCCTTCTAGTGGACCTGGGGGATATCTGTCCCCCACAGCGGCAACATCCTATGAGTGGCTTGATCGATGAGTACTTGCACTTGTTACATGCATGGACATGCTAGAGGCTCGTCCCCTACCACAAGCTCCAGCCCCAGCTGCTGGTGTAGTAGTGCTCTCTCCTTTGGAGGACGAGGACGATGATGTCGATGTTGATGCACCGCTACAACAACGCCTCACATATAATCGACAAGGTGTTGGAAGTAATGGTAGACGTCGTCGTCATAATCCTAAACCAGACAATAATCCATATACTAAGATTAAGTTCTCTATTCCACCGTTCATTGGTTCTTATGATGTTGAAGCTTAGACTGGGAGATGACGATAGAACAAAAAACTAATTCCCATCTTGTTCCTGGATGGCATAGGGTTAGACAAGCCACTAGTGAGTTTAAAGATTTTGCTATCATTTGGTGGAATGAACTTGTTAACACACGTGCTGCACCACAAACATGGAATGCGTTAAAAGAGAAGATGTGGGCTCGTTTTGTTCCCCATTCTTATAGACGTGATCTTTAAAAATATGCAACGCATAGATCAGGAAGACATGTCTGTGTAGCATTACTACCAAGAGCTTCGAAAAGGTATGTTGCGATGTGGGGTAGTTGAGGACCTGAAGGGCCAAATGGTTAGGTTTTATGGGGGATTGAGGCGGGAGATTCAGGATATTATTGACTATAAAGACTATCATTCTATACAACACCTGTTCCACATTTCTATGCTGGCAAAAAAGAATTTTGCAGGATCGCCAACAGAGGAGGAGGAGCACCTTCGCGCCACGACAGCCACCAGCGCCAGCCAAGGTATCATCCTCTTCGGGTGTATGGATGTCCACACCTTCCACCACTAGCGGCACACGCAACACCGCACCTTCGGCATCACAGGGACACGACAACAGCAAGTCTTTGGTGCCTTCAGGTGTTGCAGCAAAACCTACTATGCCCACCTCTTCCACAGGCCGCTCCTCCGACATCAAGTGCCACCACTGCCAGGAACTTGGCCATATGCAGCGAGATTGCCCCAACAAACAGGCATACATTGCTACTGGTGATGATGGGTATGTTAGTGCTTCTAATGTTGAAGATGAAGATACTGTTGGAGCTAACATTGCAGGGATTGATGATGGTTTTGAAGAGGTTCTTGGTACAACAGCGTCCGAGACCTATAAGGCCTTGATTGTGCAGCGAGCTTTGAGTGCCACGGTTGGTCAAGATGACAACATGCAGTTCCACACCTTTTCAACATGTTCCTCATTGTCAAGGACTACCGTGTACTTACCATCATTGACGGTGGTAGCTGCAAGAACTTGGTGAATATTGAGGTGGTCAAGAAACTTGGCTTGGCAACACGAGAGCATCCCCATCCTTATTACATTCAGTGGGTTTAACAACAACGGTAAGGTCAAGGTAACACAAATAGCAAGGGTACAGTTTTTTCATCGGTTATTATCATGACTTTGCTAATTTAGATGTTGTAAATATGGATGCTTGCTCTCTTTTATTGGGACATCCTTGGGAGTTTGATATTGGTGCTATTCTATGAATGCAAGACTCAAACATGATCGAAGATCATCCACCTCGGACCCCTCCACGCTTGGCTGGTGTGGATCGCAGCGTCAGGGAGCCCTCACGCAACTCCGACAGTGTGAAGGTCATCCACCTCAGGGGCTCATCGCCTAGATGACAAAGACCACCAGGTGCAACTACAATGACATCGAGGTTTCCCCTTTGATGTGGTCACGCTTGATGGAATACACGAAGACCTCGGATTTCGAAGTCGACGGCACTGAAGGCGAACGGAAGACAAAGGCAACCGGAGGACAAAGAGGGCCTAGTCGCCAGGTCCACATGTTAGGCTCCCTAGATGGTAGTGTTCCCAGTGCAATTAGGCATTGTCCGGTACTATACTATAATTGCCTCGTTACATAACATATTCCAGGAGTGTAGTAGGTGATCGGGGGCATAAATGTATTTAGATCCACGCCCTCACAGTTTCCCTATAAATACCCTCGTCCTATAGCTAGATGGGACACCCTTGACGAGATGTTTTCACACTATGTGACATCCGTTTTGTTGTGCCACCTAACTCACCTGCTCTCGAGTGCTTGCATCCATGTGTCGAGACCCCTAGGCCCACATGATAGACCTAACAACAGGTACTTAACGCATTCCTCCACACTAGCTCTACTGACCACACCCCACTACGGTGCCCCTCCACCTCAGGTGCCCCCTCTTTAGCGTCAGTCACCACTTCCACCTCTTCTTTCGCTCTCGAGGACCCCTGCCTCGCTGACTTGGTCCCCATGGGGCTGTGGCTGGGCTTAGCAGTCCCTCATTGTCTCGTTCAGCACCATGGCACTGATAGCCCACCCCTCCATGCTAGATGAGGTGGCGGACTCTAGTGTCTCATACCACACCACCACTAATGCTGACATGTTATCTCACTCTCATCCCCCTCACCCATCTTTTCCTTCCTCTATCATTGTGGGGAGTGGTGCCACCCTCTCGACTACCTCAGTAGGTGACTCAATTCTTCCAGGGCCATCCACCTTAAAATTGTTATTGTTGCTCCCAACACCATCTAGAATCTTCATTTTGTTCGTCGGATCACCACCACAAACTCTTGTTCTATGGAGTTTGACCCCTTTGGTTTATTTGTGAATGATCTGGCTACCAGGACCCTTCTCGTCCAATGTGATGGCTCAGGGTTGTTGTACACTCTTTGGCTCCCAACTTCCTTAACTGCCATGTCCTCCCCATATGCCTTGGCCGCCAATACTTCGTCCACCACCTAGCATCGTTGTCTCAGACATCCGAGGTCTGATGTCATGTTCAAGCTATCTAGGAACTTCGTCATCTCTTGTAGCAGGGGCCATTTTGGTAGTCTATGTCATGTTTGTCAAGTAGGTCGCCATGCTCGTCCTCCTTTCTCTAGTTCCTCCCTCCTATGTTGCTTGGGCTTTTAATTTTGTACACTGTGATGTATGGACATCACCTGTTTCTAGCCTCTCAGGGTATCAATATTATTTGTTGATTTTGGATGATTTCTCTCATTTTCTTTGGACTTTCCCATTGCACATGAAGTCCGACATTTTTAGCACCCTCTCGCATTTCTTTGCTTGGGTCTACGTGCTCTCTACTAGTGCGACAAAGGTCGTGAGTTTGACCACTCCTCCCATTCATTTTGTCGTTCTCACATTGTTCAGTTGAGGCTCTCATGCCCCTACACCTCCCCTTAGAATGGCTAGGCCAAGCACATGATTCGCGCTACCACCAACATGATGTGTTGCATCCTTTTCTAAGAATCTCTTCCCACCAGCTATTGGGTGGAGGCGATGAACACTATCACCTACATTCTTAATTGTCTCCCCTACAAGGTGGTCGGCCATCACACTCCATTCTTCATCCTCTTCGGCACCACCCCCTCCTTTAAGTATATTCACGTCTTTAGGTGCGCCTACTATACCAACACCTCCACCACTGATCCTCACAAACTTGTGCCTCGCTCCACTCGTTGTATCTTCCTTGGATACTCTTCAGACTACAAGTGTCATAAGTGCCTCGATCTCCTCATGCACCACATTATCATCTCTCGACGTGTGGTCTTTGATGAGGAAGTCTTTCCCCTTATTGGCTCCTCCCCACCTCCCGATCTTGACACCCTCCTGGATGTTGACCCTATCATCGTCCCTCCTCTTTCTTTACCCTATGTCCCGTCGACACTGTCCTTGCCACATGTGGCCTCATCGCCTCTGTATGTGCCATGCATGGCCCTATTGCCTTTGCTCGTGTTCTACGCGGCTCTGCCTTGCCGGACACCCATGATTCATTTCGTTGTTCCCATGTGTGTCACTAATGATGTGTGCAGCCTAGTACATGGGTCCCCTCTCGTGATGTGCTGCTGGTGTACCACCTCGTCGCCATCCATCGAGACCCCCGCCACATCCACCCAATGGTCATGTGGCGGTCGGCCGATATTCTTGGTTTCGTTGACTGGCTGGTGTTCATGGCCCCCACCACTTTGTCTCCCTCACCTGTACCATCCTGCAGTGTGCTTGCTGACCCGCATTGGTGTTGCGCTATGGAGGACGAATATGAGGCCCGATTGGACGACCACATGTGAGACCTAGTGTCGTGTCCCCTGGCACCAACGTGGTCACCTACAAGTGGATCTTCTAGCATAAGCTCAAGGTTGATGATACCTTGGATTAGTATAAGGCTTGTTGGGTCCATCGGTGCTTTACTCAATGTCTCGAAGTGGACTACAACTAGACCTCTAGCCCCCATTATGAATCTTGCCACTGTCCAGACCATCCTCACCCTCGCTCTCCCAGGACTAGGTGGTCTACCATCTGGACATAAAGAATGTCTTTCTTCACGGCACTCTGACCGAGATGGTGTACTACAGCTAGCCCATCAGGTTCATCGGCCTACTCACCTGAGTCTCGTGTGCAAGCTTAATCGTACCTTGTATAGCCTCAAGCGGATGTTGCAGGCCTGATACAGTTGCTTTGCCTCCTACTTGTTTTCCCTCGGTTTTGTCGAGGCAAAATCGAACACGTCCTTGTTTATCCTTCTGCGCGACGATAACATTGTCTACCTCCTGCTCTACATCGACGGCATTGTGCTCATGGCGTCCAGTGTCATCCTCCCCCTGCGCACGATCACTTCCCTACAACGCGAGTTCATGATGAAGGACTTGAGCCCTCTCAACCACTTCCTATGGGTTTCCATGGAGCGTCGTCCCAAGGGCCTCTTTCTTCACCAGCGCCAGTACACCATCGACATTCTAGAGTGGGCTAGCATGCTTGATTGTAAGCCTTGCTCCACGCTTGTTGACACCCAGACGGAGGTCTTCGGCGATAACAATGCCCCGATTGACGATGTGAAGTCCCACCGAAGCCTCGTCGGGGCTCTCCAGTACCTCACATTCACTGGCTTGACATCTACTACACTGTTCAGCAAGTGTGCCTCACATGCACACCATGTGAGTGCCACACCTCACCGATGCGAAGTGGATTCTTCGCTACCTTCGCGACACCCTTGACCTTCTTCAACCATCCCATCTTCTGAACTGATCATCTACACCAACATCGATTGGCCTGGTTGCGCTGACACGTGGCGGTCTACCTCAGGCTATGCCGTGTTCTTAGGTACCAACCTCATCTCCTGATCCTCGAAGTGGTAGTCCATCGTCTCCTTCTCTAGTGCTAAGGCCGAGTACTGCGCTATGGACAACAACGTGGCTGAGGTGACCTAGCTTCATCAGCTGCTCCAAGAGCCTCACATCCCTCTCAAGTGTCACCCTTGTTTAATGCAACAACGTCAGCACGATCTACCTCCCTAGTAATCTCGTGCAACACCATCACATGAAGCATATAAAGGTCAACCTCCAGTTTATCCAAGAGTATGTCGTTGTTGACAATGCCCACGTCCGACCACCTCCCAGTTTACCAATATCCACCAAGGGCCTTCTATCTACGGTGTTCTCAGAGTTTTGTTCCAGTCTCATCGTTTGTAATGGCTATAGTTGCAACTACAAGGAATGTTATAGATTGTGTTACACTAATATAATAGACCTTGGTCCAACACTCCAACCCATGTACAACTCTATATATATAGGGGTGCATGCCCAAATTAGGGCTTGGGTTTCACTATCAGACTATCAAATAATAATTCTAAGATTCCTAGATCGTTCCTCCTAAACAAAACAAACAAAAGCCATACACTATGTATCTATACATATAAAAATGTCATAGGGCACTTCCTCCATTTTCAAACTATAGAACATTTTGACTTTTCTATATAGCTAGGTTCTACCATACACTATGTATCTATACACAGTATAGATATAATTTTAAAACGAAAGGACTATGATAAATTCAGCTTGTCTACCTCACAGTAAAGGTATTTAAAATTTTATACATATGGTAAAAGGCGAATACTCCTAGTTCTGTTGAAGAGACGAACCAAATCAACTCAATAAACATGACATCAAAATCTAGCAAGTAATTTCCGTAGGTCAGTGTACATGCTGAACAGAAGCAGACAACTAGAGTCACACAAAATTCGCTTCATATTCTGTCCACATCCTTTCATCCAACAAAGAAAGTCAAGTTAGATTTTCCCCCGGCGTCCTTTCATTCAAGGCTAGTTTGAAAACCTCATTTTCCCAAGAAAAATTAGCTCATTTTCACTTGAGAAAATAGAGAAACATAGAGTTCCCAAACTAGCCCTCAAGGTCCTTAAGACCAGTGAAGAGAAGGGGCTTCGATGCACCAAATATGCTCATTGGTTGCCGACAACACGGCCACCATATGCTCTACCTCGCCTCTGCTGCTGCTGAACACGTCGCTGCTGGTTGAAATCACGTCCAGAGGCAGGATTTGCCTGCTGCTGTGGTGCGGTCCTCATGCGTTGCGCCTTCATCCGTGCAAAGAGTGCATCCATCGTCCTTGGTGCTGCATGGTTCTGCGACTCCTTGACCTACAAAGAGATTAAGGTGTATCGTAGTGATCAGTAACGACAAAAAACAGTACAGGACATTATTGACTAAACAAATTCAAGTCAGTTTCATGTATCACCCAACTTCTAAAAATAAAAATGGACCCAAGTATAGCATTCATCACGGTCCTGAAAGTACTATGAATGGTTATAAAGTGACATGGAGATACCAGAAGATGGATTATGTGAGAAAACTATACATTAAAACATATCAAGAAAAAAGTATTGTTAGAGGTGTATGGAGCAAAGAAGGGAAGCGCAACAAATCAGGAAAGTCGCTACATTGATGCCTATGATACCAGGATACTTCCCAAAGAGCTCGTATCCGTATCGGATAGCGATACAGCTCGGATACATATCCTATACATATCGGAATAAGTAGAAATTTAATTTAAAAAGCGGATACACGGGTTACCTGGGGATAAGTAGTATACTTTGAAGAGCGGACAACTTACCTGTATGGCCTTCGCTATACTTGGTGACTCCCGCTCCCGCACACGAGCACAGCAACCCTAGACGCGCCGCTGCCACCGTCAGCGGTTGCGCGCCGCCAACCCTCACGAATTGCCACCGGCCACCACCACCACCAGGTAATCCTCCTGACCACCCTCTCATCTCCCTCCCCGGCCCCCGCCTCCCTATCTCTTCCCCTCCTTTGATCTCTCCCTCCCTAATCCGATTCATCATCCAATTCCGACTCCTGCTTGAGCTGCCTGTCTGCACTAAACAGCTTGAGTTATCTGTCTGCTTCCCCTGTTCGTCTGCACTGAATCGCTTCACTTGAGCTTCTCGGCCTTTTCTTTGGTTGCATATCGCTTCTAAGAGCTGACGCGGTTGCACTATTCATGCTCACCAAAATATGATCTTTTGAAAACAACCTAACCTGGAGGTCCCTCACATGTGCAACCTAACTTACAGCCCTTCTCAGAGAATGTTTCTAGGCACTGCAGCCAAGGACACCATGAAGGAGATTGGGGCCTCCTCCAAGTCCTTCAGTGTTCACCCCCATGGTCCTAGAGTTGTCAAGGATGACACAACACACATAAGAGATGGCCTCCTGCAAACTAATATGCAGTGAGAGGACCCTGATAAAAAAAGATCGACTATGATTTGCAAAGCAGTACTGAGGGCATCGGTTCTATGGTACTATGACAGCGTTTGTTGGCCCTCAGGTATATACAAAATCGTATCCCCGATTCCTCCTATCCTAGTTTTTGAGAAATTGTCGTATTAGGGTATCGGTGTATCGTGTATCCTAGTATCAAGGCAATGCATATTGGCGCTAAATTGAGGGCAGTCCTGGGGGCACCATTAGGGCTGATTTGGTGAGCAGGGATTGAGAGGCAAAGTAGTTCATTTCCCCCCTCAATCCCCCCATGATCCCCTTGTCACCAAATAAACCTACAGCCCCCCCCCCCCCCGGCAACCCGAGCCACCACTATAACAAGTACACGAATTTAAATTACAGTAGCAATGGTTTTCCAAGATAAATCATTAAATTGGTAGACCAAAAGATTGTCATCTACATCTTACAGATACAACTCCCCAGGAAAAAAGTTACTTTTTCAGCCAGATTATCTTATTTACTCTGCATTAAGGTCAACATTTGACATAGTCGTACCTTGGTATTTTGAAAAGCATCACCTACTGACCTCCTCTGCACTAAGGTACTTGCACTGTATCAAAATAAAAACATTAGTATCTCACATGAGCAGGAGTGCTCAAGTACCATGAATCATAAACAATGGAGAACCAGGATCAATACTGTTTTCTGAGCAAACTCACCATGCCCCATCAAAACAAGGATACAATTCTCACTTCTCAAGGGGAGTCAGGAAGTACATACCATGCTTCGAAATAAAATCAAACAGAAATGATAAAGTAGTCACTGAAAATATCTAGTGCATCCTCTTGGTTTCCAAGGCCCCCAACATTCTAGAGTCTAGACTGTTTATTTCCACCAAAATTTCAACACACATGGTTCAAAAATTTCCCAAGTTAACACCACTTATTGATTGATTGAACTGATAAACTCAAGTCATGTAATTAGTGACCACTGATCCAGGATCAACAAGACATAAGAAATCATGAAAATAAATTCCAACAGTTGACCTTGAAAAGAAAGCATCCATACAGCTCAGCATATAGTCAGATAAATCGCAAGATAACACGATTTATTCTCATCCAGTAGAAATGCAAGCAAGCAATATCTGTGGAAACTAGTGAACAACTTTATGATAGAATGCTGTTATGGATACAGCCAACTTTAATAGGAGGCAGAAGCAAAATGTACTCCTTGGAGGCATACAATTGTCCTGCTATAGCATCACTACCCTAGATTCACATTGCATTCATCATTCAAACAAACACTGAGCACAGCCAAGGAGCCAGTAGTAAAAACCAATTCCAACTCAGGCATGTAGCATCCCTGTATCTGGATGATCAGTCACCAGTGGCATGAGATGCTAGTCATTATCACATCTCCTTCGGTCCTTCCAACCATAGTTGACAAATAACACTAACGTAAACCTCAGACACTGGTGTCCAAAAATAGCACTCATCCAGCAGCTATAGATTACACCATGAATACTGCTGAATTGCATAGAAAAATGTCAGCCAACAGCAGATACATATCCAGGGTGTCCCAGCAGGTTCACAAATTTGACCAGCTCAACCAGAATAAAGGGAAATGCCATAACTTTCAATGAAGCTTTAAGGCTCATATGTTATATTCACCATGTATTTGTAGCAGTTCAACCAAGAAAACAAGCCTTGCAGAACAGGAATATGAAGTTCATTGTTCTTTAATAACATGTGTGTAACTGTGTATAACCAGAGAAGTCAAGGCAGTTCCATGCAAACACCAGCATCACAATCATTCTCAGCCAATATAACCCAAGGTGCATGACACAATAAATTTAACAACTCCTTGAATGCAGTAAACTTTCTCATAAGCAATAAGATAACCATTGTTTACCTGTCCATAACAATTTATTGAGATGAAAACATGGCTAGAAAAGGATTGAGAAAAAAGTGATTGATTAATACCTAGGCTTCTTCCAATAGACAGCCCCGCTGCGCATTGGCATAGCAGCAGCCTTCTTTGCAGCCTGCTTTGTAGCAGCAAACTGACTTCCACCAAGATTTGACCTTCTCTGTGCAAGAACACCCTAAGCACAAAAGGACGTTAGAATCTTAACATGCACAAGATGCAAAAAAAAAAACAATTTAAATGGAATTGCAACATACTTGTCTAATGGTTGATCTAGATTCCATAAACCGTTGAACCTTGCCATTCCCTTTATTAGTGTTGGCATTCTGGAATGGACGCTTTTTGATCTGTTACAATGAAATGTAGGGTATAGTTAACAAACTTCCACAGGGAGTTCACAAATGCAACATTGAGTACACCAAGCTAATATGTCTACCGGCTGCCTAGGGGGGTTCTTGCCTCCAGGATTCTTTTTCTTTGACATCTTGATTATATCCTCTTAATAAACACAGAAACAATACATGAGTTAAATCAACACTGGAATATCAATTAGCATCACTAAACAAAAAGATAATTGGTCAAATAGCATACCCAAAGTCATGTCCATCTTTTTCTCGGTAAAAGCAATTGCTTCAGCTGTGAGGGGTGGTGATTCCATCTCTATATGAACGTATATAGTATAATTAGAGTAAGAAAACACAATTCATAGCAGAAACTACAAATGTAGCATGTGGCATTTGAGCACCAGTAAATTCAAGCTTGCAAGAAGTTAAATAAAGTATATTAAGCCCAGACAGAAAAAATAAAGATATCTACTACTTCCACCTATGAAGGAGCCAGTGCAATAAGACAACATTAGACTTCTTTACAAGCAAAACCAGCTACAGTAATTTTCCGTGCCGATACAGCCATGGCCGGAATGGCACTACTCTCATACATTACAACCATATTTGACAAAGTTTGCTAAGAAACGAAACTGAAACAAATAGCCAGAGAACTATTTTGTCAAAATCTAAACAACAATGCTCAGAAAGGAACCGTATTGCAGTTTGGGAGCAAACCCAACTATCCTAATTATAACAATAGCATGATCAGACACCATCTGCTAGCTTCTAGTTAATCGTTGCCCACATGATAGCTCTTTTAGCCTTAAAAAGTAGCCCTAGACAATATTTGGTGGTGCCAAAATATTGTAATCTGCACCAAGGGGAGAAAAAATGAAGTTGGCCCTCAACAAGTAAGAAGAAAAAGCAAGAAAAAGAGAGAACCAATGAATAAGCAAGAAAAAAAGTTATTGCAAAAAGTGAGCAAGAAAACATTGAGGACTGGTCTCACGGTGAAGAGTCTGAAACAGACAGCTTCATTCTACTACAATCTAGAAAGAAGAAAAAGGAAACTAGGAGAGGGAATAGACGTTCACCCTTAATAAAGGTACAAGAAAATCTTGGCTACAAGAAAAAAGTTAAAGGTAATGGGAAAATTCCAACCGATGCTGATAGCAAAAATAAAAAAGGAAGTAGTTACTTTGAGAGGTTTAATTTGGAAGTATAGAGGCCTTTGAAAGAAAAGGGTGTCCTGCTACATCAAAGATCTTATTTCACAAAAAGTTTCTTTTATATTGGGATCCAGGAAATCTGAGGTGGCGTCTAATGTGGCTGATGTGTGACGAACATATTACAAATAAACTTGATCCTATAAAGGAGTACCTCTGGTTATGGACTCCATCTAGAGGGAGATCTGGTGGGTTTCTAATTGGTGCTAACTGTTTTTTATTTGCCCTGTTGCTAGATTGATATGGAGTTATGTGGACAAATGTATTATTACCAGTTTTATCCCAAGTAACTTGGACCAATGTTGGGCGTGGCTTGCTAAATCTATGCCAAAAGCTAAAGGGGTTTGAGCAAAAAGGAAATGCAAGACTTGTTGCAGGAAGGCGCCAAAAAATGTTGGTGAGGGCTGCTAATGTGAGAAGGAATAATCAGAATATGGGTTATGAAGATGGTGAATCTGGGGACGTTCATGCACAAGATGATGCTGAAGGATCACTTTGAAGAGATCGCTTTGAAGTTTATTAGCTGTCTGTCTTGAATCCTGAAAGGATGTTCGTTGAACTTTGTTCCTGCATGTACTAAAGCTCCTGTGGTAATTCTGGTTGTATTGTTTTGGGAAATCTAGGTCCTAGATGCCGTAGCTTTTCCTATTGGTAGTCCTGAATCAGGCCTCTATGTGGTCAATCTCTTATTGTCTGCCTTTGTCTGTCTGCTACATGTGAACTATGTGTATTTCAGTTACGCTTGTAATAGAAATGGGGATATCCTCTGGTCAAAAAAAATAGTTGGTGGTGCCAACAAGTTTGCATGCCAAAACACGCTTGCCAAGACTGATGAATTAATAAGTGATTCAAATAATGATGTACACAGACATAGTCAGGGGTGGAGGGCCCAGTAAAAGATTAGGATAGCCACCCCACCCTTGCGCGCGACCGAGCAGCGGCCCCAGTTTCCCACCCCTGCGCGCGAGCGCGACGGCGCGAGGCCACGAGCAGCCGCAGCCAGCAGAGGCAGAGCCGATGCCTGCCTCCCTGCCTGCCTCCGAGCGACCGAGCCCAGGCAGCCAGGCCCCAGGGGCTGACCGAGCGTCCGAGCCGCCGCTGGCCGCTGCGCCGTGCGCGCCTGCGCCTACGCGCGAGCAGCCGCTGGGCGCTGGCCACTGCAAGCTGCCAAGCTGCCTCCGAGCCAGGCAGCCAGCGCGGTCGCGCCGCCCCACGGCTCCTGACAGCACACAGCACTACAGCAGTGACCAGTAAGGGTGATTATTTGATTAGAAACAAAACAACATGCCTAATCCAATAGATTTTTCAATGTGCAGATTTTTCCAATTTCCAAATAGCAGACATGGATAGAAACAAAAACAAGGCAAAGAATATGGCCCAAAAAAGTATCTCTCTTTATTATGTGAACACTCCATGTCGTAATGTCTTCTAATTATCTAATATGCTATATGCTTCATAAAATGACAGATTTGAAGAGCTATTTCAGTCAAGCTTCTAGTGGAAGTAGACCAACACTCGCGCTAGTGGAGTTTGCAATGAACCCGAAATACAAGTTGGAGTTCAAGAGAATAATAGTGAAGTTGCACTTGTTCTAGAAGAGAATGGACATATTCCAGATGCCAATGGCAAAGATGTTAATGCTCAAGCCGAAGGTATAAATCAGTTGAACCCGAATCACATTATTTCTGATCCGGGACTTCGTATTCCAATCGATTCTTTTGCTCCTAATATTAGAGATGATTATAGCTAAAGGTCCGACTCAACCAATTGGTCATAATTTTCCTCAGTCACATGACAAAAGGAGCTTTCAAAAACATTGGTTCAGACAACATAGTTGGTTGGAATATAGTGTGGAGAAGAATAAGGCTTATTGCTTCTATTGTTACCTTTTAAGCATGATCGAATGGATGATAAATTTTGCCATGATGCATTTACAAAAGTTGGCTTCTCACAATAGAGAAATGTTTATACGGCATTTCCAAAACATGTTGGTGGGTCTAATAGCATACACAATACTGCAGCAACAGCATTCCATGATTTTTGTAACCAAAGGTCAAGTGTTAGTCATAAGGTTTCAAATTATAGTAAAGATGCATTGGTCAAATATGAGACACGGTTGGAAACTTCATTAAGTATTGTTAATCTCTTGCATTGCAAGCTGAATCATTCCGGGGACATGGTGAGACTAGTACTTCCTTAAACAAAGGGATTTTTTTAGAATTTATTGATTGGTACAAACAAAGGAATAGGTGAGAAGAGCTTTTGATGAGTTGTGTCCCAACTCCCAAAAATGCCAAGATGACTTCGGGGACGATTCAAAAAGAACTTGCAAATTGTTGTGCAGAAGAAATCACACGTGCAATTAAAGAAGAAATGGGGGATTGTTTATTCTCTATTCTTGTTGATGAATCCTGTGATATATCGGTTAAAGAACAAATGGCTATTGTTGTGAGATTTGTCAATAAAAAGGGTGAAGTAATAGAAAGATTTTTGGGCATCAAGAATGTGAAGGACACAACATCAAAATCATTGAAGAAAGCATTAGTTGAGATGTTATGTGATCATGTGTCATAAATTTTTATTCGTCGTTGGGTTAGCAACACCTAGATTTTCTGGCGTCCTCCGCCACTGAACATAGTTATTCATTATAGACATACAGCCTACGCAACTTAAGATTAAATAAACAATCATAAAATATCAACAGAAACAAGTTGATTCACAAAAAACCGCAGGTGCCCTAGCTCTGGAAGTGCCACAATATCCCAATTGGATCAACAATCAGTAAAGATGACAGAGCCAGACGAAACAAGAGGAACTTATCCTGTAAAATTACACCATCCGAGGGAAGGTAACCACCACCGCCTCAATCATCATGCCAAAACCTAGGCACAGAGATTTGACTACGAGAAAACACCACCAACGCCAACAGCGTGGAGCGCCCCAGTTCCACCAGCACAGTCGATTCACCTGCCTCCGCGACACTAGATCGAAAGTAGACACGCAGGCTAGACAACAAGGACCAAGCGGCCAGGCGCCGTCGAGAGGTCGTCATCGCAGAGAAAGAGAGTGGGGCCGGCAAGGAAGACTTGCCTGATCCAAGCGGTGTCGGACGGAGACTAAAAGGGTCGAGGCAGAGCTGCCGCGCGGCGGGGACGATCCCGCAAGGCGGCTCGGCCAAGGACTAGGGTTCGAAGGTCGACCTCGTGTGTGCGTCCCGCCGGCTGATGGCGTCGGCAGGATGTATTGGGGTGGGAGTTGGAGGGATCAGGGATGAGAAGGGGAATTTCTGACAGAACTATGGAAGGCTGCGGCCGTGGCCGCGGCGGTTTGGATTAGGATTGCTGACGAGGAGAGAGGGTCCGTTGTCTGGCTTCCTTTAGACTGTCTTCAACCGTTCCCCTAAATTTCTCCCTCTATATCCCACTCACGTGCCACGTCAGCGTTCTCTTTCCCCTTATATTTCCACCCTATACAGCGGTTCCCCCTAAATCCTTCCTCTATACCACACTATAATCATAAAATATCATTTTTCATACCTATTCACCATCTATTATTATTTTTTTCCAACTAAAAAACACTGTCGCACACGTAAACCAAGGGCAGGGGGGTCAGAGCCGCACCCCCACACTTGCTGTATTCCTGTAGCGTACACTATAACTGTAGCGTGTAGAGGGGGCATCGTTGTAGGGATTTCAACCCCCTAAACGGCTAAGGGGTAGGGGAGGGGGAGCTCGGCGGGAAACGTTGAAAGCAGTCTTAGACTGTCTTCAACGGTGAACGCCTCCCTCCCCCCTCTCATTCTGTAGCGGCAACAGGATCCCCCTATACACTGCATCGGTTCCCCCTTCAATGCCCTCAATACCACAGCAGGCTTCTCTCTCCCTCTCCGTCAAGCGTGACGCTAAATCGTCCTCCCACCTCGCTGTTGTCGCCGAGTGCACTGCCATGGACGTCATCGTCCCGCTCCATAGGTTGCCGCGCCACCGAGCAGAGAACCAGTAGTTGAGTTAGCTGTAGCGCAATGTATATTTTAGTAGCATGGTGGGATTTAGAGAGATGGTATAGAGGAAACCATTGCAGAAGGTGAATATATAGGAGGAGAGAGGGTGATGATGTGGCATGGAAATAGGATATAGGGGGAAAATTTAGGGGAAACCGCTGAAGACAGTCTTAACAAGTCACCTTCTCAAATCCTTCTTTCTATTCATATTTAAAAATATTTCTCCTCCAATACTCTTGCACATATTTCACCTCCTCTCCAACAATTTCTCTTATTCAACTATCATTTACTCTTGGTGAGTTAGTTGACTTTTTCACAGCATTTTTTAGAGTTTTAGAAATACCACAATATTTATAGTACCATAATACATATTGTTATGATGTAATTAAACTTAAAATCTATTTAGGAGACACAGGCTACCTCGCCCACGCAAAAGGTGTGCTAGGGGCCTAGGGGGCACTGTTGGAGTCCACCAGTCACTATTCATACATGACTACGCGGGGGAGTGAGCGTGGAAAGGCGCTGATGGAGAGCGTCTCATGCGTCAAGATCGTGTCTTCGTTTGGACTCTTTTGGTTTCAAGCCTCAAAATTAAGGGGGTGTATGCCTAAAGTTAGTCCATGTCACATCAGATATTTCAATACCAATTACTAGTATTAAATATAGATTAATTATAAAACTATACACAGATAAAGCGATAAAGGGCGTGACGAGTCCCCACGCACTGGATACCCAAAGTAGGCCTATTACTTGTGGTGACCCATCTGGGTAAGAAGCCACGGGAGTAGGAACGACCAACTCCTGTCGAGTAACTCTACGAGGCGGACAAGACCGATCAACTCCCACCGAGTAACTCTACGAGGTGGACAAGACCGACCAACTCCCACCGAGTAACTCTCCGACGCAAACAAGACCGACCAACCCCCGCCGAGTAACTATGCAAGGCGGACAAGACCGACCAACTCCCGCCGAGTAACTCTGTGAGGCAGACAAGACCGACTAATTCCTGTCGAGCAACTAGGCGAGGCGGAGATGTGAAGACCCATGTGTCACACCCGGATTTCTAGGGGTCCAAAACTCGGGCGCGAAAAATCTCCAGGTGTGCTGGGACCAAGTCTCACACATATGATGAATAGTGGTACAGAAACGAATGTCACATCCTTACTATATAATAGGGGTTCTGTACAAAATAAATAAATAATTGCATCATATGAAGACACGATTCAACAACCCAAAGTTGACTGGGAGACGACGACCTAGACCACTCACGAACTCATCACAGCATCCTCCATGCGCCTCATCCTGCGGTACCTGTTCTTGACCTGTGAGGGGGTGTGAGACAGCAAGAGTGAGTTCACATACGTTCATCGCTCAACAGGTTGTGGGGAATAATGTGCATGAACTCGCCAAAGGTGGGAGCTCACGTGAAGTGTAAGGCTTACCAAAGAGGATGGTTAGAGCTGAGCATTGCTTTTAAAGTTGGTCAAAATTTTATTAGCAATTACTAAGTATAAGTAAATACCAACACAATTAAGTAGTAGAACAAAAGTGATAACAACACCTGCCATGCAATGCATATGACAAATTGAATTTAGTTCCATAAATTAATCATGTGAGGGTCCGAGATACTCATGACCGTGAGCACGACTGATATACCAGTTTTACACTCTGCAGAGGTTGCACATCTTTACCCACAAGTCGTGTTACCCATTTGCCACGGGGTTGATCGGACCCCATACACCTCTTCCAAGGAAGCGAGGCAGGGTACCACTACGAGGCCTTTACAAAGTTCCACTAGCTTCAGGAAACCCGCTACAGTTCTAGGAAACTCCAATGCAGGGACCACTCGCATGACCGCCATCGCAGCAAAATCAACCCAAGGGCCCCCCTACACTAACCACTCCCCTACTGCCCTTGCCCCTTTCGGGTAAGGTAGTCCTCCACTAGCTTTCCTAATTAGTCAGCCAAGGGTGTCCCATACCAGCCTTGTGGTAGCACTGTTTTCCCAGGTGGTCGCTCCATGTTCCAATTAACATAATGATCTTAACATGAAAAGTAAATAACAACTGCTAATAAAAGTATAATCATGAATAATGTGTATCTCTATACCCAAAACCACATAAAGCAATAGCAGGTACTACCCAAAAATTCAGTGGTGAACAAGGTATAAAGATAGCCAAAATGGGGTAACCTATTGGGTCCCATCAAAATTAACCTATGCAGATCATTATGATTAATAAGAACATGACTGGGTAAAAGGAAGTGATCAAGGGCACAACTTGTCTGGGACTCGAGATTCCAGGTATCAGGATGATCTTTAGGTTCTCGTGACCTCACTGTTATTCATAGCAATACAAACAAACATGGTATAGGCAAAATTAACATCACACCAAACATAAGCACAAACTACATAATAATATTCTATGCGTCGTAACGAGATCGTAGGTTCGAGAATCACTAAATTCGGAGTTAAGGTTAAAGAGATATGATTTTTCTGAAGTTTTAGGTGATTAAATGATAATAATATATTCTGTGCTATAAATCATGTGAGAAACATATAAAAAATAAGTGATTCAACTTTAGGCTAAGTTATAACATAATCTTGTTCCAGTAAAATTATAGATACTCCGAATTGAAATACTATATTAACATGTTAACTCAATAAGCATAGGGTGAACAAATTAGTTAACTATTTTTGAGGATATGTTATATGATAAAAATAATGTTACTAAAGTGTAGACAATTTTATTACGAGACTAGCGCAACTGGAACGGGTCAATTTGGAGTTAAAACGTGGAAGATTTGCATTAAATAAGATTTAGGATCACTTAATACTAATTTTACTAGCTCCAGGGATCAATTTGTAAATTTCCAGGGCATAAACTGAATTAATTTTACACTCCCCTAGACGGTGGGTTGATTCTAATAAAACAGAGGGCTCTTTAGCAAATTACTGAGGTCGAAGGGTTATCCATCACCAAAGGTTGTTCGATCTGTTTTTAACGCCCGAGATTAGATCCACAAAGTCGTGAACCGGAATCCAATGTCTGCGGTCAGATCCCGATCCAACGCTCGAGATTAAAGGATCCCACAATCTAATCTCGGCCAACAGATCCGAGATCAATGACTATGAAATTTCAATCACGATGGGGTATTTGAGATTCAATCGTGAGCGCTCATCACCGGATCGACGGCCAGGGTCGTTTCTCCCCCGCATGATTATGTTCACGCGCAGAACAGGGCTGCGGCATCCTGCCCACTGTGGCAGACCCATCGGCGAGCGGTGGCTGCTGCGAGACTATGGATGAGATGAGTCTTTGATTGATGGCTTGAGGTGTTATGATTGCATGTTTATATAGGCTAGTAGGTGGGCGATTACATGATAGATCTAATCTAGTATTTATCTATTACAACCATATCCTATATATTAGGAACTCTAACAAACTCGAACCCAAATTTGTGTTATGATAGATCTAACCTAGTTCTTATCTGTTACAACCATATCCTATATATTAGGAACTTTAACAAACTCGAATCCAAATCTGTTACATGATAGATCTAATCTGGTCTTATCTGTTACAATCATATCCTATCTATTAGGAATTCTAACTTATCTCTTTTATTCCAATAACATTGTTGTTAATTTGTACTAATCATATTAGACCTTCAATTTAAATAAATCTTAGAATATATTTTATTTAAATTTTTAAATTAATAATTTTTTTGGGTTACACGCGAGCTGAAAAGAGTATTTTCTTAAATATCTTATTGTGATATCCTAATTTATATCGACTTTATCTAAAGGACGTCGTTTACAAACAAACCAACCAACATACATCAATCCATTATATTAGCTTGTATTTCTAATTTCTGCTTTCTATTTTAAGTTTAAAATTCAAGTCTAATTTAGAGCTAAGTTAAATTTTCTATTTAAAACATAAATTGCAACAAACAAAAACTCAACATGATTTATGCAAAGCATTTTTATTAATTAATTAATCCATTTAAGCAAATGAAAATCAGTAAGAATAATTCATGTAAGTTGTTTTACAATAATAATTATTAAAGAAAATAATTCAAACACATAGTCATATTTTATAAGTATAATAAAATAAATTTATAATCTTCGTATATTTATTTAAAAGAATATAATTTCTAATGTAAAATCTATATTAAGAGATAGTTTAACTTAATTCTATTTTGGTGAATAAATCTTTAACACAAAGGATAGTTCACATAAGAATCTTTTAGGTAACCTATTATTTGAAAACACATTTATTTAAATCATGAAATGAGTTTCACTAATTTATCCAGAATAGGATTTTGGAGTGTTACACCATGATGGGGGCTAGTACATCTGTGGACCCTAGTTCCATGAACCCCATCACGCGCCTGGCTAGCGCACGCTTATACCTGCTTAACATGGAAACTAGGTGGATACTTTTGACCCACACCAGCCACGATAAGGCACGACGCCACCAAATACTGTCTTGACTGACGCCACGACACGCTAGGGGAGTGACGGAGAGTCTCCATCAATGAGACGAGTCGTCATCACGCACGACCCTTAACATCACCCAACTTTGCAACGTGGGACCGACCAAGCTCCACTATAAAGAGCCTTAGCACCTAAGCCTCTATAGTAGCCCACGAGCGGGTGTAACACCCTGAATTTGGGGGTATAAAATTTCTTCTCTAATATCTACCAAATTCAGGTGTCACTCCTTTTCTCACCTCTATAGATTTCCCTCTCTCTCTCTTCTTTTAATAGAATTATGGGTTACTCATGTGAGAGATGTACTATTTTTTTGGAATATTAAAACCTAGGGGAGATATGAATGTTTGCATCATGTTGAGCTTAAACTTTGCTTTTGGTTGATGCACATGTTTGAAATATTTGAATTTGAATTTGTGATTTGATTTGAATTGATTTGAGTTCAATATAGAAATAAAAAGAAAAGGAATTAGAAATTCAAAAGAAAAAGGAAAAATCGATTCATCCCAGTTTGGCCCAGCTCGGTCCAGCCCCGCGCGCGCTCGGTCACTCCCTGAAAGGCGGACCCCGCCTGTCGGCGCCAGCCCCCGCCCGCGCGTACTCGCTCTCTCTCTCCCTCTGTTCGGTGGGGCCGATTTGTCGGCACTGGTTCCCGTTCACTTCGCGCGCCCGTGCCTCTGCGCCGTGGGTCCGCCCTATCAACCCTGTCTTCCCCGCAACCGCCGCTGACCCGCGCGCGCATATTGAGAAGTCCGGCCACGTCGTCTGCCCATGCGCCCCAGCTCCCTTTTGAGCCCCGCCCGCACCCGCCCTCTCTCTCCCCCTGCCTCATTTCGCCCACGCTCGCCCTCTCTCATGCTTTGCCGCCGCCGCCAGTGCTCGCCGGAGGAAAGCGCCCGCTGTGCTGGCCGTCTAGAGCGCCAGACGTCGCGTCGAGTCCTCCCGAGCGTCGTCCCGAGGTGAGAAACCCATTCTTGTGCTCTGGCCGTCTTGATTCTACCCTGCCTTAGCTAATTTGTGCTCGCCTGAGCTCCGATGTGCTCGCACGACGTCCGACCGATTTAGCCCCACCCCGAGCCCCTGTTATGGTCCCTAGTGTTCCCCTCCCTCGCTGGAGCTAGTCCGAGCTTTAGCACACCCGATTTCCCCTCCCCGCGGTGGGGATTCCTTGCCGGAGTTACCCCGACCCACCTAGAGCACCCCCTTCGTTGTTCCCTCGTGCTCGGTCTCATTCTCGCGACCGGAATCCCGCCAGTGAGTTCATCGGGCACTCCTCGCTGGTCCTAGGCAACTTCGGTGACCTCAAACCCCCTAGATCCCTCACCGCCCCATCTCCCGCGACTTCGCCGCCGCAGGAAGGAGAAGCGCCGCCCGAAGCTGTCAAACCTTGTGCGCCAGATCTTGGGCGCCCGTCCCTGGTCCAACGATCCATATCGCTGGATATCGGTTCACGTGCACCCTACCCCTGGGTCCGATTGGTTAGCCTACCTTACCTCCCTAGTCGTTGACCTCTCTGGCCCACGTGTCAGCGCTCGCCCACGCGAGCACGCTCGCGCTCAGATCTGATCTCGCCCGTTGATCTGTGATTGGACGACCGAGAGCACCCGATACCCGTTCATTTGGAAAACTTGTTAAAAGGCCCCTCAGGTTTTCGAGAATCAACCTGCAGTCCTATTTCTTGCGCTCAGGCCCCCGGTTTATTGTAGAGAAGCCTTTGGTGTGGGGGCGGATATCCCCTAGTCCACTCGGGGGGCGAAAACTTCGCTCGGAGCCACACGACAGTCGCCCCTCTATGATATCCCACCGTGGGCCGGGCAAATGGGAATAGTGGAAGTAGGCTGACCTAGGAGAACGATGGGCCCACACCCGAGCTAATCGCGGTTTGGGCGTGATCGTGTTGAGGCCGTTCGTTTTTCCCGCGCTCGACGTCCTCAAACGTCGGAGATAGCTCAGAGCGGAGGCGTCAGGTTTTCCTCGGGACAGTGAAGGTTGTTAAGCAGGAAAAGTATGATCAACATGTATGTGGGAAGCACCCTACGGTTGTGTATATAAGGCCAAGGGGATCCCCTCCATTTTCATTTCATTAGCATCTCACGGCTCGGTAGACACCACCTATAACACCACTCACATACAAAGCCATCCTAGGAAGTAGGGTATTACGCTCTTCAAAGCGGCCCGAACCTACTGAAATCCGCTTGTCTCTCTCTCTCTCATGCCCAAGCACGAACCATCGAGTTACGATCCTCAACACTGTCCTACCCAAAAGCACCATGAGGGTACCCCTAGGTGTGCGGTCGGATACAAAACACCGACAACTGGCTCACTCGAAAGGAGAAGTAGGGAAGAAGAAGGTGAATGAACAAGAACAAGTGGGGAGAGCAGCCAAGGCGACCGGGCTATTTAAAGAGGCTAGGAGACGACTGTTCACTTCCTACCCGCTCACCGAACGGTCACAAGAATTCAATAGCGATTCAAACCGCCTAGAAATGAGTCTGGCATCTGGCGCCGCTACGCGTAACACGGCACCAGATGGAATCAAAGTCAATCGCTCAGGCAAAGTATTACACCTCTCCATCATATCAAGTTACTATTTCAGGACTACACGATGGACATCTTTTACTGAGCAGACATCCATTGGGCACACCCATTGGGTGTACCGCCCGGATTCTTCGATATTTTCTGAAGCAATGAGACCCGCAACATATACGCAATGAATATACCACAACAAAGGGGAAGATCGGCTGAAATTGGAGGAAGTCCAATTGCGGTCACCAAGCAGAAGTCTAATCTGCAGAGGTATTGAAGTTCATGGCTGAGTGGCGTCTAGCCAGGACCTCTCTGTTCCTACTAGCCGGACTCCAACTCGTCGCCAATCAAATTGATTCCAGACCAAACAAGATATGGACAGATGTCATCACCAGGCTATCCTGAAAGATCATTTTGGAAAAAAGCATAAGATGAAGACCTTTGATTTGATTATTTCAAAATTAACTCAAATCTCGGGGGCTACACCCAACGGACTCACAAAACTTTGAAGCCGAGTGCTGAATACTAAAGCATAAAATGAAGACCTTTGAATTGATTATTTCAAAATCAACTCAAAGCTCGGGGGCTACGCCCATTGCGTGCACCTTCGGTGCACCCAACGGACTCACAAAACTTTGAAGCCGAGTGCTGAATTCTAAAGCATAAGATGAAGACCTTTGAATTGATTATTTCAAAATCAACTCAAAGCTCGGGGGCTACACCCATTGGGTGCACCTTCGGTGCACCCAACGGACTCACGAAACTTTACAACCGAGTGCTGAATTCTAAAGCATAAGATGAAGACCTTTGTGTTGATTATTTCAAAATCAACTCAAAGCTCAGGGGTTACACCTAATGGGTGCATCAGTGCACCTTCGGTGCACCCAACAAAATTATAAATATCTCAAGTCAAACGATGAGCTCATAAGCAAGAACCGAGAACCTTTAAATCGATTATTTCAAAATCAACTCAAAGATTGGGGGCTTGTGGGGGAAGTATATCCCTCAGGTCCACTCAGGGGCGAAAACTTTGCCCGGGGCCACACGCCAGTCGCCCCTCTATGACATCCCATCGTGGGCCAAGCAAATGGGAATAGTGGAAGCAGGCCGACCCAAGAGCGTGATGGGCCCACACCCGAGCTAATCGCGGTTTGGGCATGATCGTGTTGAGGCCGTTCGGTTTTCCCGCGCCCGCCATCCTCAAACACCAGAGATAGCTCGGAGCGGAGGCGCCAGGTTTTCCTCGGGACAGTGAAGGTTGTTTGCTATTAATTAGGAGATAAGTAGGAAAAGTATGATCAACATGTTTGCGGGAAGCACCCTATGGTCATGTATATAAGGCCAAGGGGGATCCCCTTCATTTTCATCTCACAGCTCGGTAGACACCACCTGTAACACCACTCATATACAAAGCCATCCCAGTAAGTAGGGTATTACGCTCTTCAAAGCGGCCAGAACCTACTGAAATCCGCTTGTCTCTCTCTCTCGTGCCCAAGCACGAACCATCGAGTTACGATCCTCGACACTGTCCTACCCAAAAGTACCACGTGGGTACCCCGGGTGTGCGGTTGGATACAAAACACCGACACCTGGTCTTTATTTTAATCACAGAAATAGGTCTAATTTAGTGTTTTGAATTATAAAACTTGGGAATTTCATATCTTCTGCATATGAACTCCAAATTGGATGGTTCAAATTGCAAAGTGTTCATAAAATTATTCCATATCTGTTTAAATTATAATCTTTCACTGTTTGCATGTCTTTATTTCATGACTAGACAATAGGTTAATTTAAAGTGATGGATTATGTATTAAAAGGAAAATGAAAAGGAAAAACTAATGAATAGTTAAGTGGTTAACTTTGTGAAATTAATCTCATGTAATATATGATCTCATCTCTGGAGTAACTTTAATTAAGTAAGTAATTCATTAAGATAGATATAGTTAAGTAATGTAATCCACTGAGATACATAGTAGTTGGAAAACCACAGACCTCTAGGTATATTAATCTACCCTAGAACCTAGATTTCACTTTTGTGTTTATACTTTTCTATTGAGCCTATGTGTACTCTGTTGCATATGATTGGTGTACTGTTCATTTGTCATTTCCCAAGTGTGTCGAATGAATGATTGTTTTGCGTAGACAATGAATAGTCCGAGGTTTCCGAGTGTGTTGTAGGAGACTTCCCTGAGTAGCAACCTGGTGAAGGCAAGTGTGCTCTGACCCATTATGTCCTATTTACTTTATAATTCATTGTCCCGCATATCATGATCAACCTAAGGATTTACTAGCTTTTCTATTTAGCTTCTCCTTGATTACCTTTTGGGTTACTATGGTTAGTTTCATGTTATTGCTTTACCTTAATCAATGAACATGATGGGAACATTTATGATACGATGATGCTATCTTGATTATGATGATGAACTTGTGGTACATTAGGGGACTCAGGCTATTTCCTGAGTACCTCTCCGTAAGGACCTGTTCGCTGGATGGCCGCCCGGGAAAATAGTACAACCATGAAGGTGGAATGGGACGCCCTTAGCTTATTAATTAGATGAGCTTGGGGGTGTAGTTGTATTTGCCGTTGTGCCGTCAATGGGGATCGGGGCATAGTCCTTGCTCTGCTAAGGGTGGGTACCGAGGTTGATTTGATTTGGTTTTGTTAGTCACCCACCTTAGGGAGGAGTACTGTGTTTGTACGATTGGCGAAACCTAACGAGCAACTACACACCAGGGGAATCTTTGTAAAGGCTATGTAGTGAAACCTTGCCGACTCACCTTGGTAGTGTTTGAGGGTTTGATCGACCCGAGGCAAAAAGGGATCACGACTCGTCCTCAAGAAGAGGCAAAAGTAGGGTTCAACACCACTAGCCAGGAGACAAAACTAGATCCGATTACAAAATCAGCACAAAAGCTGAAATCAAAGCTGGTTCCTACAAAAAGAGACAAATGGCTCAACACAACTAGCAAAAGCTCCAAAATCCAGAGTCTCTCCTCTTGAGAATCTCTCCCCCTTGTTAGGAGGCTGAAAATCTTAAAGTCCTCCCCTTTGTTGACAAATGGACTCATCAAGCACAAATAAGGGTAGAAACAGAAACTCCCCCTTAACACGAGAACTCCCCCTGAGAAAAATGCAGAAATGCAAAAGAAAGGAAAATATGCAGGAGCTTTAGGAGTATACCAGTCAGAGTGTAAAAATGCTCTAAGTAGTGGTGTGCTATGTGTGCAACAATAAATGCACGTGCTAGCAAATGATCAAACTGATCATATGCACAAAATATGTGAAGTGTAAGCAATTTGATTCAGTTTTAAGCGGTTCAAAAAGGGAAGTTCACCACTGTAACACCCTGAATTTGGGGGTATAAAATTTCTTCTCTAATATCTACCAAATTTAGGTGTTACTCTCTTCTCCTCTCTATAGATTTCTTTTCTCTTCCTTTTAATAGAGTTTTGTATATTTATTTGGGTGATGTATTAATACCTTGGTAGAGTAAACCCTAGGGGAGACATAAAATGTTGCATCATGTTGAGCCTAGACTTTACTTTTTGTTAGATGCATATGTTTGGAATATTTAAATTTGAATTTGTGGTATGTTTGAATTTGAATCCAAAAGAGAAAATAAAAAGAAAACGGGAAACAAAATTCAGAATAAAAGAAAAACAGAAAGAAGCCTAAGAGCCCCTTCCCCGGCCTTTCGGCCCAAGCGACCCATTCCCCCCCCCCGCGCTTGCTCTCTCCCTATGACCCGTGGGCCCCATCTATCGGCGCCAACCAGCCCGCGCTCTCGCGCCCGTTGCCCCCTCTCTCCCTCTGCCTGTGGGTCTCGCCTGTCAGCACCACCCCACTCACCCGCGCACCCTCTCCCGCTGACCAGCGGACCTCGCCTGTCAGCTCCCTCCCTCCCTTTAACCTCCCACCCTCATGCCTCGCCGTGGACGTGCCCACGTCGCGCGTCTCCTGGCCACCTCCCCCATGCGTCCGACCCCTTTTGAAGCCGCGTCCCCCACTCACTCCCCTCCCACACTCGCACACTCGTAGAGCTCCTGTCCTAGCCTCGCGTCGTGCGCACGCCAGAGGAAGCATCAATGTCGTAGATTTTGTTAGTCACCCTTCCTATGGGGAGAGGTACTGTGTTTATCAAACTGGATAAACTTAATGGGTGGCTATGACCTCTAGGAAATCTTTGTAAAGGCTACATAGTGAATCCCTGGCCATTCACCTCAATAGTGAAGATCGGGTCTGTACAACCCAAGCTGGGAAGGGATCACGACTCGTGGGTAAAGTGTGTTGTTGGTCACTTGTTCTTAAATGCTGTGAATCAAGAACAAGACAACACAATTGTTAAGGAATAAGGACCTTCGTCCTTCAAAATATTATTTCCTTTAGGATATAATGATCTTCAGACAAAGGTCATGAAGTACATACCTTCATCATTTACCATAATAATAATTTATAGAAGCAACATGTTACATAATTCATTCACTTATTCATGTATCTAATTTATAACAAATGTATTCATGAATATTACAAGATTTATATTATATTGATACCTTCGGCTTGATCGAAGGTGCTGATGCGAGAGCAAGTACAATTCAGCGTGAACAGTACGGGGGTACTGCTCACCTATTTATAGGCACAAGACACAACCTAAGTAAAAATACATTTATGACCTTGACATGTACACATAATTGTAACATAAATCATTAAGGATTAACTAGTCTTTTCCTCTTTGATTCGGCATCATGCTTGACCTTTGTCATCACCTTAAGCCGAAGCTGTCGTCCTTTGGCCGTAGCTTCGACATTAGTCATTATCGCTCTCAGGTAATATCTTCGTCTCGAGGACCTTCGACAGGGAAGATCTTCAACATCACTTTACCAATATATCTTCGTCTTGAGGACCTTCAGCGGAGAAGAATACCCCCAACAGTAGTCCCTTCGCAGTGCTAGATCGTTTTTTTCATAACGAGCTCGATCCACGAAAAATACGAAGGCTTCTGGATGCCGAAGGTCCGAAAAACACCTTCCCTGAGCTTGTTATTAAAAACAAATATAAAATTCACATCGCTTACCGGTCTACTGATCAGCTAGTACACTCGTCTCGGCGGTTCGCATTCTTCACCCGCGCGGCTATATAAACAGACGAGATGATGAGAAGTTACCACAATATTCATTGCTATTGCACCGTTGTGCCGCTGAAATTTTTTACTGAAGCCGAAGTTTGTTGCTTTCTGTGAAATTGCTGCTTACGCTTCAGACAAACGTTCCATCGTTTAAGTGTAACTTCATCTGTGAAAGACTAAAAACTGAAATGGCTAGAGTGAGATCTACTGCTAGAGTGGCACGCGAAGGAGAAGAGGCTGGAACTTCTGAGACAGCCCCCATTGCAGAGATGATGAAGCGTTCTGGGTTGGTTGTCCAAGAATAGAAAGAACCAATTCGAACAGAAGATGTTGTTGATACCGAAGCTGAACCGACCACCGCCGAAGCTAATAGTGAAAATGAAGATGATGATGGCATTTTAAGCCCGAGCAAACCCAGCCATATTGAGTTCGGGAAATCCACAGTTAAGGCAGAGGATCTAATTTTAATGAAAAAACTAGGATACTTTGGAGAGAATGATGATGGACTAGTTCATTTTGCTAGAGAAGAGGTGATTCCAGATCCAAAAGATGATGAAGTCGTAGTCTTCAAAAGCTTCTTTAGGGCAGGACTTTGGTTCCCCCTATACGAGATGATCGGTGAGGTTCTGAAGAAGTTCGAAATTTACGTTCATCAGCTAACTCCAATGCCATAGTTAGACTTAGTGTGTACATCTATGCTCTTCGAAGCCTAGGAAAGAGTGCCAATGCTGAAGGGTTTTGTCGGGTGCATGAACTCCATTATCAAACGAATGCTAGAGCCAATGGTCTGCACAAGAACTTTGGGTGCTACAACTTTGCATACCGAAAGGACACCAAGGCTCCTGTAATTGGTTACCGCACTAAGTGGACGACCGGGTGGACAAATGAATGGTTCTACATGAAGGCTGACGAGAAGAAGAAGGAGAAGCTTATGAGTATGGTGATGAGTCCCTTAAGACTGAGCTTCGGCATGACTCGACCCTTGTGCAACATGCAGCTGGGGGGCTTGCCAACTGACCGAAGTGGAATTTAGAGTCATGGTAGAGCATATTAGCACTAGGGACTTGGTGCAAGAATATTTGCAAACAGAACATTTCCAACTTCTGGTGGGTGGGGAATGCCGAAGAAAAAGGAAGAAGGGAAAGTATGAACTTTTACTACTTCCTTATCGGTTTAAATTCCAAAAAAGGTTCAACAAACCCAGCACTGAATGGTTGGAGCTAATAGAAACAATGTGCAATGAAATTCTTGGGAACTACACGAAGAAAGAAGATCAGTTGATGAAAGTTGCCTTCGGCACCCGTGAAAAACGAGGGCTGAATCGAGTGATGGATGCTCTTAACTTTGAATATCCAGATTACAAAAAGCTTGACGAAGGGGCCGGGGGAACAAAGAAAAAGAGGGTTGTGAGTATTCTGAAAAGGCAAGCCATTTGGTCCATCAAAGAAGATCAGAGGGTTGTCAAGAAGCAAAAAGTTCTAGCGGAGCCGAAGGATTCGGCTCCCAAGAAATAAAAGCCTATCATGATGGCTCCTGCAAAGATGAAGGTACAAGATGTACCAGAAAAGACTGCCGGCACTTCTCCGTCTTCCTTTGTCGATGTTTTAGAAATACTGAAGGTAATGACTGAACCCTTCCCGTTTGCAATGCTAAGTCCCCTAGGGTCAGATCTGAGTAGCCTATTGTAGTCAAAGGAGAAGGGATTTGAACAAAGCTCGGGAGGAAAGGAGCCTGCTTCAGCTACTGGGGAAATGCCAGGGGCAAAGAAACGACGAATGATGGATGTGATGCAAGCCATCCAAAAGACCCCACCCCCGTCTTCGACGGAAAAAACTGTTGTGCCTGCTGATGCCGAAGCTGAAGCTAATGAATTCGCACCTGAAGTTGAGAACCTCGGGACCACAATGTCAGAGATTAACAGACTTATATCTGATGTCGCTCCCGAGAAAGACATAGCTAAAGTATCCACTGATAAGGCTTTAGCTTTAAAAGTGAAAGAATTGAAAAAGGCTTCTTCGGAGGACACAGAGCTGGACCTACGACACCTGGGCGGCCAAGCACTGTCCGATGAAGATATTTTTGAATTGAAAGAATTCGCCCTTGCTGCAGATACAAGCCCAGATCCATGCTCTTCGGCGGTGTGGACGAAGAGATTTTGGGGTGTATTCTTGATCGCGTCGGAGCAACGATTGTTAATACTTTATAAAAGACTATTGGGTTTCCGATGCTTGAGCGGGACCTCAGTAACTATAGGAAAGAACACATTATTGGGAGCTTATTCTACTCGAATTATAAGGTATAAACTCTTATGTCCACCTCTTTGATTTTTTAGTTTTTAAACTTCCAATTTTTGTGGCTAACTTTTGTTTTTGGTAGAGCTTATTGCGGAGAAAGCTTTGAAACTTCAACAAGAAGATGAAGATAGGAAGAATGAACTCGTTGTCAATAACCTGGAGAAAAGGGTGAAAGAACTTGAAAATTCTCTAGAAGGATTTGAAGATTAAAATTGTCGAAACAAACCTTGGCTGAAGCTCAACTTCGCATCAAGGATCAGGCTGCTCGCATTTGTGATCAGGATAAAGATCTTGAAAAAGCACATTCAAAATTAAAGGAAGCTGAAAATCGTTATGAGCACGAGATCAGAAGCTTGAAGAATAAGATCAAAGCTAAAGCAGAAAAGAGTTCTAAATTATCTGAAGCTCTAATGTTGCTTCGGAAGACATGTTCAGACTTCGTGGCACGATGCTCCACCCACCTGCGCAAAATTTTCAACTCAGTTGGGGCACTATCAGGGGAAAAGAATTACTCTGCCGAAGACATTCCAAAGGCCCTCGATTTCTTGGAGAAGGAAATTAATGAATTTGACGAAGTAATAAAAGGGCATGGCGACTTCTACGCGCTGGTGGCTACCTGGGGAACGACCAACATCTTCGCAAAAGCTGGATGCAAACATTTAAGAGATGTCAACAAACCTACGTTTGCTATTTCTCCGACCGACTTAGCTAATGTTCTAGCTAAAGCCAAAAGTATATGCAATAGGTTTATTACTCAAATCTATGTTAAGAGCGGCCGAGAGGCTGCCGGAGACGAAGCTCGAGCTTTGCTTGGCGAAGTACGATAGTTTTCTTTACTTTCATGTTTTTATTTCAGATTTTTCCTTGTTACATTTCTCAATACCTTTGCCTTTGCCATTTTTTAGGGTGATGTTGGTAGAGGTTGATGAACCGAAGCTGACTCTGAAGTTCTGAAGGAAGCTTCAAAAGTTTTTCTTTCTTTTGTTAATGTCTGCAAAAACACTTTCGAAGTTTATTTGTACAAGAAAATGTACTATTTAGCAAGGAATTGTAATTGAATGTAAAAAGTTTTTTTTAAATATTTGTGAATACCTTGTAATGTTGCTTTACCTTTTATCCCACTGTTGTTTGCTTTGCTGTGGACGAAACTAATGCTCTCAGCTTTTTTGAGCTGAAGGCAAAAAACATCTTCCCTTCTTTTAGTTCACATCGAAGCACCTTCAGATCGATATCAATGACAAAAATCTCTATTTTCCTGTTGCATGTTTCTGTTTGTAACGAAACATCTTCATGTTGAAGGCGAAAACCTTCTCTTCTTTGTTAATACCTTGTGCAATATGTCATGATGCGATGAAGCTACAAATGTCTAATTTATGCTCGTATGGATGCAAAAGATGATGTGATGATGTATGCAATTGTATGCCGAAGATGAAAAACACACGCGAATACATACTTCGACTCTGCATCCCCTTAGGAACGACTTTGGAGTCTCTTCACCTTTTACTTAGGTGGTTTTTCAGCTCTGCATTCCCTTAGGAACGACTTTGGAGCTAAGCTTTGCATTTCCTTAGGAACAACCTTCGAGCTTCTTTATCTCTGACTTAGGTGACATTTTAGCTCTACATCCCCTTAGGAACGACTTTGGAGCTAAGCTCTGCATCCCCTTAGGAACGACTTTGGAGCTTCTTCACCTTTCATTTAGGTGGTATTTTAGCTCTACATCCCCTTAGGGACGACTTTGGAGTTTTTTTCATTCTTTTTTACACTCGATGACGTCATATCAGATTTTTACATTTTACATGTGGGGGAAGCTAGCCCTTGTATTGCACAAGGCTTCGCAAAAAATGAAAATTACGACCTGTGGCCCCATTAAAAACCTTTCTCTCCTCTTGAAAGGAAAAGGGTGCTATAGGAGAAAATGGGAAAATTACATAGTTTACACGTAATATCTTCGAAGCTCATCTGTATTCCAAAATCTTGGGACGTCATTCCCATCCATGTCCTTCAACCTATATGATTCGGGTCTTGACGAAGACACTACCTTAAAGGGACCTTCCCACTTAAGTTGTAGCTTCCCCACTGTGTTTGGGTTGACTATTCTTCGGAGCACTAAATGTCCTGGCTTGATATTCTTTAGTCTTATTTCTCTGTCTCGTCACTTGACCGTCTTGGCTTGGTATTTATTGATGTCGTCTATTGCCTGAAGTCTAACCCCCTTCTATAGTGTCTTTTGTTATTTTGCAAGCATCTTCATCGTCTGCCGAAGCTAGAGTCCTTATTGATCCTGTTCTTGCTTCTTCCGGTGTTATTGCTTCATCCCCAAATAAAAGCTTGAACGGAGTAAACCCTATTGATCTTGAGATAACAGTGTTATGACTCCATATCACTTTCACTAATTCCTCTGGCAACTTTCCTTTTGGCAAATTGAAGATTGATTTCATTATTCCTGTGATGATGATGATGTTAGCTCGCTCTACTAATCCATTAGATTCTGGATGTCTCACAGATGCGAAGTGTATCTTTATGCCAATTTGGTCACAAAAAGTTTTAAATGTTTCAGCATCAAATTGAGTTCCACTATCAACCGTAGCCTTCGGCACACCAAACCGATAGACGATGCTTTGCTAGAAGAACTTCTGGACTCTGGCTGAGGTGGTCGTAGCTAGAGGTTTAGCTTCAATCCACTTTGAAAAGTACTCCACTGCTACCACAACATACCTCAAGTTTATGCACCTTGTACTCCTCAAGGGAAAATAGATTTCCTCAACTGGCTTCATAACATTTCTATGCCATCAGATAAGCTTTGGCTTCTTGTTGGGGATTTCAATTTAATCCGGCGGCCAGAAGATAGGAATAAAGCTGGGGGCGATATTAATTTAATGCTAAAGCTCAATGAAGCAATAAGTAATCTAGATTTGGTTGAAATTCCCCTTCACGGTTTATTGTACACCTGGTCGAATAGACAATGGGAACCCCTTCTCCAGAGATTAGATTGGTTTTTCATATCGCAAGAATGGTCGATCGTTTATCCGGATACATGTGCAAAAACGATGTCGCGTGACATCTCTAACCATGTGCCTTGCCTGGTTTCTTTTAAGTCCAAGATCCCTAAACCTAAGATTTTTAGGTTTGAAAATTTTTGGCTGGAATTTGAAGGACTCATGAATATCTTTCAAAGCACGTGGCTTGGACTTCCATGCCTACCTGATAAAGCAAAAAATTTAACAGCCAAGTTTAAGATTGCACGGAAGGTTCTAAAGGATTGGCAGAGATCATTACCAAAAATTGATAAAATAGTGAGTGATACCAAGATGCTAATAGAGTTTATAGACAATATTGAAGAACATCGTGATCTTTCTATTGAGGAATGGAACTTCAGAGATACTATGCAACAAAAAGTGGCTGAATTACTAGATATTCAGAAAATTTATTGGAAGCAGCGGGCGTCTATCAAATGGATCACTGAAGGAGATATTTGCTCCCATTTTTTTCATGCACATGCCACGGTAAAGCACAGAAGAAATACAATTGCTTCATTGACCGATGAGAATGGGATAATTCACTCGGAGCATGATCACAAATCAAATCTTCTTTGGGATGCTTTCAAGAGTAGATTGGGATCTCCTGATTTCTTAGGTATTGATTTTGATCTATTAGAGCTTTTATTCAGAAATGAGGATCTACAATGGTTAGATTCTCCATTCACTAAGCAGGAGATTGACAACATTATCAAATCCCTACCTTCGGACAAATCCCCTGGTCCTGATGGATTCAACACCAACTTTATTAAAAAATGTTGGCACATCATTGCCCAAGACTTCTATGATCTATGTGAAAAGTTTTATCAAGAAGAGGTTTGCCTAAGAAGTATTAATGGATCATTCATTGTTTTGATCCCGAAGAAGGAAAATCCACAAAAGTGGGAGATTATAGGCTAATTTCGTTACTAAACAACAGTATGAAAATTTTAACGAAGCTTTTGGCAAATCGGCTGCAATCAATGATGACATGGTTAGTTCACAGGAACCAATATGGTTTCATAAAAGGAAGAACAATTCAAGATTGCTTGGCTTGGGCCTATGAATACATTCACTTATGTCATTCCTCAAAGAAAGAAATCATTGTGCTAAAACTGGACTTCGAAAAGGCGTTTGACACTTTAGAACATGAACTGATTCTGCAGGTTATGACTCATAAAGGTTTTGGTACAAAGTGGATTAACTGGGTTCGAAATATACTACATTCTGGCACTTCTTCGGTGTTACTCAATGGAGTCCGAGGGAAATCCTTTCACTGCAAGCGAGGAGTTAGACAAGGAGATCCTCTTTCGCCTCTGTTGTTTGTCTTGGCGGCTGACCTTCTTCAGAGCATTATAAATAAGGCTAGACATATGAATTTGCTTCAGCTTCCTCTACCAGATAATTGTGAACAAGATTTTCCTATTGTGCAATATGTCGATGATACTCTCTTGATAATGGAGGCTTGCCCGAAGCAATTATTCTTTCTTAAGGCAATTCTCAATTCCTTTGCAACCTCAACTGGTCTTAGGGTCAACTATAACAAATCAAATATGTATCCGATAAATGTTAACCCTGAGAAGATGGAGATCCTTTCAAGAACTCTCAATTGCCAGATAGGAGCAATGCCGTTCACTTACCTTGGATTGCCTTTGGGTCTCTCAAAACCTAGAATTCAGCAGTTCCTACCTTTAATCCAAAGAATTGAAAAGAGATTGTCATGTTCTTCAAATTTTTTATCTCAGGCTGGGCGCTTGGAGTTGGTAAATTCAGTGTTTTCAGCATTGCCAACCTTCTTTATGTGTACGCTCAAAATTCCAAAATCTATCATTAAGCAGATAGACATTTACAAGAAGCATTGTCTTTAGAGGGGGAATGACACAAGCTCAAAAAAGCCGCCGCTGGTTGCTTGGTCTACGATTACTCAACGAAAAGTAAGTGGAGGTCTTGGGGTGATACGCCTTGAAACTCAAAATGATGCTCTTCTTCAGTTCTTCAATAGTTATGATTTACCTTGGGTAAATATCATCTGGAATAAATATTATATGCCTGGCGGACTTCCTGGTCATAGAAGAATTGGCTCCTTCTGGTGGAAGAGTTTGCTAAAACTTCTTCACAACTTTAAGGGCCTGGCGCACCCAATCATTGGCAATGGTAGATCAATTCTTTTCTAGGAAGATCAGTGGAATAAGAGTATTCCAAGACAACAATATCCAGAATTATTCTCTTTTACAAAAAGCACAAAACTGTCTATCGCAGAGGTTAAGGAACAAGATAATCTCTTTCGTATTTTTCAATTGCCTATTTCTGAACAAGCTTATGAATAGTACCTGGAGTTACATGTAGTCTGGGAGCAAATTGACCTAAGTAATGTAAAGGACCGATGGAGATACATATGGGATTCAGACAGGTATTCAACACAAAAAGCTTACAGACATCTAATGGGGCAGACACAGGTTCACTCTATTTACAAGCGCCTATGGAAGAGTAAATGTCAACCAAAACATAAAGTTTTCTATTAGTTATGGCTTAAAAACAGACTCAACACCAGGAATATGCTGAGAAGGAAAAACATGACTCTAGAATCATATTCATGTGAGAACTGTTTATGGCAAAGAGAGAAGACTCTTTATCACCTGTTTCTCAGATGCAATTTTGCTAAAGCTTGCTGGAATACAATTGGCATAACCCCACCCATAATTGCTCATCTAGAGGAGGCCTCGGCAAACCTCAAACAACAACTTAACATCCCTTTTTCTATGGAGGTCATTATACTCATGACATGGAGCATTTGGAAAAGTCGAAATTAATGGGTATTTGAAAACAAAGACCCTTCAGTGCATCACTGTAAGAATGAATTCAGTAAGGAACTACAGATGGTTATTCACAGAGCGAGAGGGAAATATGACATCTCCATTCCAAGCTGGTTGGATTAGTGGCAGTCATAAGATTTGTTTTGCTCTGATCAATCTTTGCAACTCTTCAATTAGATCTTACCAGCTAACTTCTAACTCTTGTAATCAAGTCAAGTTGTACCTTTTCATTTTTAATAAAATTTCTCAGTAGAGGTTTCCCCTCCTGATCTTTCAAAAAAACATACCTCAAGTTTCCTTGCGCTGGTGGAAGTGGGCCTAGTAAGTCTAAGCCCCACCTTTGTAGTGGCCAAGTGGGCTGAATCAGCTGAGTTAGAGATGAAGGTTGCTTTTGATCTCTAGCGCACTTCTGGCAGTTTTCACACTTTTGAACTAAGTCCGCTGCGTTCGAAGCTGCCTTCGGCCAGTAAAATCCTTGTCTAAAAACCTTTCCAAGGAGAGGTTTGGATCCGATATGAGCTCCGCATATTCTTGCGTATATCTCTTTCATTAGCTCCTGACCTTCGACTCTAGACATACATTTTAACAGTGGAGAACAAACTCCTTGTTTGAATAGTTCCCCTTCTATGATGATATATGGTCTTATTCTGGCTTGCATCCTTTTTATGTAAGCTTTGTCATCCAAAGGATAATTGCCTTTGAGGAAAGATACAATCTCAGTTCTCCAATCTTCGTTGTGCACAGGTGAAATTGTAAGCACTGCTCGCTCCATGAGCTCGACTGAAGGTGCTTTGAGAGTTTCGAAGAACACTTCTAAAGGGAGTGGGAGCCTCTGTGCCGCTGATTTAGCTAGTAAATCTGTGTCACACCCGTTTTGGAAGGCAAACCGAATGTGAACCATGTACGTGCCAGGATCAAAACTCACGTACACAACGATTACATAATTGGACATCATCACACAATGCTCAAAGTAAATAGCGGAAAGGTACTTTATTTACATCAAGATGTCCAAGATATCCATAGAGTCTAATACATAGCCATAGTCTTTAACATTAATATCAAAGTGCGGAAATACGTAACGTAGTAGATAAGGCCTACACAGGCAGGTGACTGGGGGTTTGCCACTAAAATAAACCATAACTCGTCGTAGTCCTAGAACTCCTCAAAGTCCTCCATGTTGCTAGCATCACTTCCTGGGCACTGAGTACAGTGGGGACAACCTGGGGTGGGGTGGTTTGTAAAGCAAGGGTGAGTACACATCAACGTACTTAGCAAATGTCCCGTTTGGCTAAAGTGGACTAGCTATATGTGGAGTTAAGGCTAAGCAATTGCTTTTAGTTGGTCAAGTATTTATAACTATTAGTAGAGCCAAATTTTAGTAATAAACCTAGTTATTACCCAAAAGCACTCCCTCCAAGAGGAAATACCAGAGATCAAAATTATAACCATCATTATTAACCATCATCATAAAAGTAACCAAAGTTCTTTTAATCAAAGAGGATCCCAAGGCTGCTCTTAACCGTGAGCACAACTGATAAACCAGTTTCTAACACTCTGTAGAGGTCGCACACTTTACCCACAAGTCGGGATTCCCATTCTGCCCGGGGTTCTAGCCTCCGCATTGATCACTACCAAGGTGACCTAGCAGGGTCTCACTATGTAGCCTTTACAAAGATTCCCCAGCGGTCATAACCGCCCGTTAGGTTTCTCTAGTTTGATAAACATAGTACATCTCCCCAAAGGAAGGTTGACTAACAAAACCAAATCGAGAACCTCTACAACCAGCCTCGGTAGAGCAAGTACTATGCCCGGACCCCATTGACGGCCCTACGGCGAAGCCAACTTCTCCTCTGGTTCCTCTAATTAATCAGCTAAGGGCGTCCCATTCCACCCTCATGGTTGCACTGTTATCCCTAGTTGTCACTCCTCAAACAGGTCCTTAAGGAGAGGTACTCAGGAAACAACCTGAGTTCCCTAAAGTATCATAAGATCATCATCGGGATAACATCACCGTATCATAATATTCACATCATGTTCATTGATTAAAGTAAAGCAATGGCATAAAGATAACCATAATAACCCAAAAGGTAAACAAGGATAAACAGATACAGACTAGTCAATCCTTAAGTTTTCAATAATGTAATGCGGGAAAGTGAATTATAAAGTAAATATGACATGATAGGTCTGAGGACACTTGCCTTCACCAGGTTGTTGCTCAGGAAGGTCTTCGGCAACACACTCAGGAAGCACGGGCTGCTCGTTGTCTAAATAAAACGATCATGCATTCAATACATTTGGTAAATGACAAATGAACAACACATCAATCATGTACAAACATTGGAACACATCTCAAAAGGTAAAGTATTAATTAAACAAAAAGGAGATCAAATTATAAGATGGACTAATCTCATTTAGGAGTTGATTATTCTTTAAGTGTTGTCCATGATTACATAATCCAATTCTATTCATTTTATTGAGACCTAAAAGTTAAACCAGAGATAAATTCATATAATACACATTATTAATCTCACAAGATTAAATATCCATTAACCATTAGGGTTTCCTTTTATTTATTTTATTAAGTGAGCAATTCAACACATACACTACCCTATAGTCTAGGTATAAAATTAAAGTGCACAGACTTTGGATGAACATAATTTATTTGAAAAGAGAATATTCTTATGAACATTTTGCAATTTGAACCACTCAATTTGGAGTTCATATGAAAAAGATATGAAATAAACAAGTTTTGAAGTTTAAAATATGAAATTAAGCCTAATTCTGTGATTATTTAAAAGTCTAGGGTTCAATCTGCAAGATTTCAGGGGACTGCACGCGAAAACCAGGGACGTCGGGTTGATTCTCGAAAACCCGAGGGTTTCTTATGCAAAACTGCCACACGAAGGGGTATCAGGCGCTCTGGATCTCACGATCCCGAGCGGACGACCGAGATTAGATATTGTGGCCGAGCGTGCGGGCACGGGCGTGCGGCGAGCGCTGACAGGTGGGCTCGGGGTGTCGGCGACCTAGGACAGGCCGGACCTAGCGGCA
This sequence comes from Zea mays, assembly GCF_902167145.1. Lineage (NCBI taxonomy): Eukaryota > Viridiplantae > Streptophyta > Magnoliopsida > Poales > Poaceae > Zea > Zea mays. Next base: position 75,529,793 of record NC_050099.1, read on the forward strand.
AGGGCACGGGTGAGGGAGAGAGTGAGGAGCGGTCGAATCTAGATTGGAGGGCTGAGATTAGATCTGCTCTGATTAAATCTAAACCGCCAGATCTCGGACGGAGGCCCGAGATCCAACAGCCGGTGGTCGGACATGAACACGGTGGCACCGCTCGGTCTCGCGGCGAGGTCTCGCCGGAGACGAGGGGGACAACCACGACGGGGTTCTAGGGGCTTAGGTAAAGGGTCAGGCGCGTTCAGGGCGACATGGTGAACACAATCGTGGGCATCACGCCGGCGCGGGAGCACTAGAGGGCCCAGAACACGGCGAAAAGGTCCCGCGGCGGCGCAAACCTACTCCGGTGAGCAATTGCGTGGCGACCAGGAAAATAAACAGAGAAATAGAGGCACGGGGAGGTTGCTTACCACAAGCGCGAACTCAGGAGCGCCTGAAGGACGGTGGGGAGGCGGTGAAGTCCTGGGTCGACGGCGGCGGACTCCGGCTGCACGGGAAACACTCCAGTGAGCGTGGATTGGGCAACCCAAAGGGGCTGGGGCGAACCGAGGTGTGTCCTGAGTTGCCGACGACGAGGCGGAACTCACCGGGGCAATAGACGCGACGTGGACTCAACGGCGGTCGCGGAACGACGGCGGTCTTCGGTGAGCGGCGGCTGAGCTAGCTTGGTGGCATGCGCAAGGCGAGACAGGGGGCGAGAGAGCTCGGCTGATGGCGTAAATGAGCAGGGGGAAGTGGACGAGCGGGGCATGGGGTCTAAAGGGGCGAGGGCGTGTAGAGGTGGCCGGAGAACGCACGAACGTGGGCGCGTCCACGGCGAGGGACGTGGGCGGGAGGTTAGGGACGGGCTGATGGGTGGGGTCCGCGAGGCAGATGGAGGGAGAGCGAGCAGTGCGAAAAGAAACAGCGCCGACAGGTCGGCCCCACAGAGCAGCGAGAGGGAGATAGGAGGCGCGCGGGGTGGCGCTGACAGGTGGGGCCAGCCTGTCAGGGTGTGACGGGACCTCCCAAGGTATTAGGCCCACCTACAGTTGTCCTTGTCCTAAGGATCTTGGACAACCCTATAGATGCACATAATCACTCGACAAGTTCGGTAACTGTATCCTCATCATTTTGCCCAAGAGCGCTTCACCCATCACGCAGATATTATATCACATCAGAGGAAAGGATAAGCGGAAGCAGATTACAATAACTTAATTTACATTCATAAAATATATAGAGAGAGTATTATTATTACAATACCAGGGTATTAAGAGTGCATAGAGTATTATTACAACCCAGGGAGGCAAAACACCCTCCCGCACAAAAGTTTATTGTTTTCAAGGTGGGAGGCAAACATCCTTCCATGACCAACTTCACTGTTGGGGCTCTTCCTTGGGTACCACCTTTGAACAGAAACAACAAAACTCCGTTGTTTCCTCACCTACAACAACATGGGTTCAAAAACTTTGAGTACGGAGTGTACTTACGCAAGTCTTACCCGACAAAAGAAAAAGACTCTCAAGGATATGCTGGCTTGAGGGAGTCAAGGTAAGGCTATTCAAGAATCAAAGACTCTGTTTGCAGAAATGCTTACTAACAGTGGATTCTTAAAAATCCAGTTTTATTATCAGGTTAAGTCATTACCTGCATCTATAGTTCTTTCTGTCCTAGTTCAAGCACTTGGCCTGCACTAGCCGTCTTTTATCACCCTTTTACTTTACTATTTTGCTACGTGTAGGGCAGTGACCAAGTCTTCATGTCCGAGAAGTAACGGCGATCTGAATCGATTAATACCCAGCTGGGAATCTCCAACCAAATGACATATGTAGCACTTAACCCTTGCATATGTCAACTCGCCACCGGGTTTCTCAAGACCAGACCAAGTTCACGCCAACCGAGAGCATAGATACACCACCGTCCAGCCTCTTTCCACGGAGGGTACACGCTACTCTCGCCATCTCTCCACTCCCATTGCGTGTTGGCCTTTCTGGTATTGGTCTGCCCGAGGCAAAGCTTACCCATGACGAGGCATGTGGCCAGTTAAAAGGTCCTCAATCATCAAGCCTAAATTGGTACGGTCCTTAATCTACTCAGATGGAGACACTACACCGAGACTTCCTTCTCGTGCAAGTCACCCGCCCGATCTCGTCTTAATCATTTACAACCCAAAGTTTGGTACTTGGCAGAGGTACATCTTTTCCGATGTTGAACCCATCATGGCCAAGATGGATTCACCATTAAATCTTTTCTTTTGAAAACTTCCGATCCCATATGAAGCATCATCTTTGTTTTTAAAAAAACAAAACATTTTGTTTCTAAAGCACAACTAAGCATCAGAAAACTTTTAAGTAAAACAGGTAATCAAGGAATGGTAATCAATTCCAAGGAAGGAAATGCAGCAACTGTTTATCACCCAACTCCTATCACCTAATACATCATTTCAAGTGATAAAGAGTTTAAAACATCAAGGAAGGGTAAATGCATCGGGGCGTGCCTTGTGTCGTAGGAGACTCGGGATCTGTTCCACAAATATCAAAGTAGAAACTATCCCCAACATGTGGAATTTTAGCTGGTGGTGTAACTTCCTCTTCAACTACTACATCTTCTTCGTGAACATGCAGTTATGATAGAACACATTAAGTTATATCAAAGTAGAACACATTAAGTTATTATGAATATAACTTTCCTTCACGGTACTCCTAAGTCACTAGGGTTTCCTGAGTTAGTATTTATCAGGGTTAAGCAAGTTCTATTCTAAGAAGCTAGTGTTTTGGGTTTGGGATCAAACAATGTCCAAAACATACCAAACTTTACCCAAGGGCTTTGATTATTATATTAAGCTTACCCAAAAAGTTTTATGATTTTTGGATCTACCAATTTAATTCTAAAATTCTAAAAGGCTAGATTTAGGCACTATTAATTGCTAAATAATTCATGGTTGGGACTAAAAATCTTGGAACTATTTTTATTAATTACTAGAGGAATTTAGGAGTCTAATAAAATTGGTCTCATGATTTTACCATTTTTCTAGAATTTTCTATAAATTTCCTCAGTCTGGCAGAAAAAAGGAAAAAGATTAAACAGTAATGGGCTCAAACCAACCCAACTCAGCCCACGGACGGGGAAAACGCGCCCGCGCTGGCGACTTCGCGCAGAGGACCTTGGTTGTTCAAATAACTAGTAAAGAATCCCTAGCCACTATTCATTGTCTCTCTGACATTCTCACTTAGTCCCCTGCACTTCTGTTTCTTCGGAGACCCAGGTCCCCGACGGCGAACGACGGTGAGCACGCCCTCTGACGAGCCTGTACCGGCCGGGATACGCAACGACTGATGCCCTTACTTGGTAGATACCTATTTCCATCCTTGGCTACTCTAATCCGACCATTAATTACACAATTTCAGCCTGGAGTCTTTCTGCCCACGACAACAGCGAAACCCGAGGGGAAATCGAGGTGTTCCCAGCGATCTAGCGTGGTCTAGTTCAATTGGTTGGGCCGATAAGCATCCTTAGCATGCAAGGGTGCAGAAACAAGGGTAAGGAGGATGTGAACGGACCTGAAGACGGCGGTCCACGACGCGGTGGTTCACGGCGGCGCGGAGAACCGAATTGGGGGAAAACTCAAATTCACGAGCTACAGTGGCTAATCGGAGGCGAGGGTTGTTGCACTGGGCGCAACCTTGAAAGGGAAATGTGCCCTTGGGACATTTCTATAATTGTTTTGGTGATTAGATGCCCAACACATTGGTTTGAGTTCATATGTGCTAACTAAGTGAGAAGTGCAATTCAAAGAGAAAGGTGTGTCTCTGGAATTAGTTAATTGTTTTTGGTTACTAATGTGTTTATCTAAGTGCTAGAGACATATCCAAGAAACGAGAAAAAGGATGGAAGAAAGAATGGCTAAGTCAGCCAAACCAGCACCAGCCTGTGGCGCACCGGACTGTCCGGTGGCGCACTGGACAGTGTCCGGTGCCCAGGCTGGCTCGACGACGAACTAGCCGCTCTCGGGAATCGGCGCGGTGATGTGGCTATAAATCACCGGACTGTCTGGTGAGTCATTAGCGCTCGTGCCCAAGTCTTCGGTGACAAACTCGTCGCTCTCGGGAAAGGAAAAGACGTCGCAGCTAAAATTCACCGGACTGTCCGGTGGTGCACCGGACTGTCCGGTGAGTCAACGGCACCTGCGGGCAACGGTCGCCTGCACGATCAACGGGAGACACATGGCTTAGCTAATGGTCGGATGGTCGCACCGGACTGTCCGGTGTGCCAACAGATCCGAAGATCCAACAGTTGGCTTCGCCAGAAAAGGAAAGAGATCGCGCACCGGACTACTACAGTAGCTGTCCGGTGGTGCACCAGACTGTCTGGTGCACCACTCGACAGAAGGCAAGAATTGCCTTCCAAGTTGATCTCCAACGGCTCCTAGCTGCCTTGGGGCTATAAAAGGGACCCCTAGGCGCATGGAGCAGTACACCAAGCTTGCAAGAAACATTCTAAGACGCCTAGACTCTGCAATCACGCGATCGGATCATCGTTCTTGAGATTTGAGCATCGTTTGAGTTGTAAACTCCCTACGCTGTGTTTGTGTGCTCAGTTCTTCACTTGTGTGCGTGCGTTTGCTGTGATTCGAGTCTTGTGTGCGTTTCTTTCCCTCCCTTACTCTTGTGCTTCTTTGTGATCTATATTGTATGGGCGAGAGGCTCCAACTTGTGGAGATTCCTCGCAAACGGGAGAAGAACACTAAACAAAAAGACCATGGTATTCAAGTTGATCATTGGATCACTTGAAATGGGTTGAGTGCAACCTTCGTCCATTGGGACGCCACAACGTGGAAGTAGGCAAGTGTTATACTTGGCCGAACCACGGGATAAAACACCGTGTCTCTTGTGCTGCTTTTATCTGTGATTGTTTTGTTCGCAAGAGCTCGCTCCATAGCAACTTGATTAACTCGCACTAACACTTTTCAAGTATGTGGCTATTTAGTGTTTGATTTCACAGGATCACCTATTCACCCCTAATCTAGGTGCTCTCAATTGGTATCGGAGCCGTACTCTTCATCTAAGGGACTAACCGCCCGAAGAGATGGATCCTAAGGATAAGGGGATGGTGGTCAACGACAAGGAGAAGGAGTCCCTCTTCAACAAACCAAGAGACAACAAGCCCACAGACTCAGGCTCGAGTCACAAGAAGAGGGGCGGGAAGAAAAAGAGGCGCAACAAGAAGATCATATACTAAGACAACGACACCTCCTCTTCTTCACCAAGGGACAACGACGATGACTCGTCCAAAAGAAAGACGGTTAATCAAAACTACTCCTTTGATTATTCTCGCATCCCTTATAATTCAAATGCTCATTTACTATCAATTCCACTTGAAAAACCCCCACACCTTGATGGAGAAGACTATTCTTTCTAGAGCCATAAAATGCGTAGTCATTTATTTTCCCTCCATCCTAGTATCTGGGAGATTGTTGAAAACGGAATGCATTTTGATAATACTGACAATCCCGTTTTCATAAATGAGCAAATTCATAAAAATGCAGGGATGAATATAACAAGGTCAGCGGCTTGGACAACGCCAAACAGATTTGGGATACCCTCAAAATATCTCACGAGGGTAATGACGCCACCATGATCACCAAAAAGGAACTGGTGGAAGGCGAGCTGGGGAGGTTCGCGATGATCAGGGGAGAGGAGCCAACACAGACCTACAACAGGCTCAAGACCTTGGTCAACAAAATCCAAAGCTACGGGAGCACAAGATGGACGGATCATGATGTCGTCCGACTCATGCTCAGGTCATTTATAGTTATTGACCCCATCTTGTGAATCTTATTCGTGAAAACCCCAGGTACACCAAAATGATGCCCGAGGAGATCCTCGGAAAATTCATAAGCGGGCACAAGATGGTTAAGGAGGCAAGATATGTGGATGACGCCTTGAACGGTCCACTGCCCATCTACGAGCCGCAACCCGTTGCTCTCAAAGCAACTAGCAACAGGGAGGCGCTACTAAGCAAGGTAGCACAAGTGGTGGCTGCCGAGCTTAATGAGGATGAGATGGCGCTTATCATCAAGCGCTTCAAGACCGCGCTAAAAGGACGCAAGGAGTACCCCAACAAGAACAAGTCAAGGGGAAAACGCTCCTGCTTCAAATGCGGTAAGACTGGTCATTTTATAGCTCAATGCCCCGATAACGATAATGACCAGGCATAAGAGAAGCATGGGAAAAGAGAGAAGAAGAACTACCGAAAGGCCAAGGGCGAGGCACACATTGGGAAGGAATGGGACTCCGACTGCTCCTCCTCCGACTCTGAGGATGAAGGACTAGCTGCCTCGGCCTTCAACAAATCTTCACTCTGCCCCAACGAACGCCATACATGCCTTATGGCTAAGGAGAAGAAGGTACATATTCGAGACACTCCTAAGTACTCTTCTTCTAGCGATGAGGAATCTTCCGATGATGAGGTAGATTACACTGATTTGTTTAAGGGATTAGATAGAGCTAAAGTAGACAAAATTAATGAATTAATTGATGCTTTTAATGAAAAAGATAAACTGCTAGAAAAGCAAGAGGATATTTTATATGAGGAACATGACAAGTTTGTTAGTATTCAAAAATCGCTTGCTTTAGAAATTAAGAAAAATGGAATAATCTCATCTGAGTTATCTTCTTGTCATGAATCTATTGCTAGCTTAAAGGATTTAAATAACTATTTGAATACTAAGTTAGAAAAAGCAAATGCAACTAGTTCATGTGTAGAACACGTAGTTATTTGCAATAGATGTAAAGATGTTAATTTTGATGAACATGTTGCTACTATTGCTAAGTTAAATAATGATGTTGCAAGTCTTAATGATCAACTTAAGACTTGCAAAAATGATTATGAGAAATTAAAATTTGCTAGGGATGCCTACACCGTTGGTAGACACCCCTCGATTAAGGATGGACTTGGTTTTCAAAAGGAAACCAAGAACTTAACAAGCCAAAGGACTTCCGATCTCAAGGGGAAAGGGAAGGCTCCTATGGCCAGTTGCTCACATTCCTCACATGATCAAAAGAAACATGTCTATCTTTATGCTCATGTTAAGAAAGTTTCTCATTATAATAGGAGTTATGATCATGCTACTTTACCTATTTATAATGATTCACATGCTATGCTTGCATCAAGCTCTATTTATGCACATGATAGAAACATGCCTAGGCGTAATCATGTTGTGTCTCACATGCCTAGAAAATCTTGCAATAAACCTATTACTGTCTATCATGCTTGCAATACTTCTTTTGTACTTGTAGGTAAAAATGCAAAAGTGGTTGCTAGGAAGTTGGGATCCAAATGCAAGGGAGACAAAACTTGCATATGGGTTCCAAAAACTATTGTGACTAACCTTGTAGGACCCAACAAGAGTTGGGTACCTAAGACCCAAGCTTAAATTCCTTGCAGGTTTATGCATCTGGGGCTGAAGCTGGATTATCGACAGCGGATGCACAAACCACATGATGGGGGAGAAGAAGATGTTCACCTCCTACGTCAAGAACAAGGATTCCCAGGATACGATCATCTTTGGAGATGGGAACCAAGGCAAGGTCAAAGGGTTGGGAAAAATAGCCATCACATCTGAGCATTCTATCTCTAATGTGTTTTTAGTTGAATCGCTTGGGTATAATTTGTTGTCTGTGAGTCAATTATGTAACATGGGTTATAATTGTTTATTCACAAATATTGATGTATCTGTCTTTAGAAGAAGTGATGGTTCACTAGCTTTTAAGGGTGTACTAGACGGCAAGCTCTATTTAGTTGATTTTTCGAAAGAGAATGCCGATCTAGATGCATGCTTAATAGCTAAGACTAGTATGGGCTGGCTTTGGCATCGCCGTCTAGCACATGTTGGGATGAAGAACCTTCATAAGCTTCTAAAGGGAGATCATGTGTTAGGACTAACCGATGTCTGCTTTGAGAAAGACAGACCTTGTGCAGCGTGCCAAGCAAGAAAACAGGTGGGAAGCACTGATCATAGCAAAAATGTAATGATGACGTCAAGACCACTGGAACTTCTTCATATGGATCTTTTTGGTCCTGTTGCCTATCTCAGCATCGGGCGAAGTAAGTATGGTCTTGTAATAATTGATGATTTTTCTCGCTTCACTTGGGTTTTCTTTTTGTAGGACAAATCTAAAACCCAAGGGACCCTAAAGCGCTTCTTAAGGAGATCTCAAAATGAGGTTGAGCTTAAGGTGAAGAAGATAAGAAGTGATGATGGGTCCGAGTTCAAGAATCTACAAGTTGAAGAGTTTCTTGAGGAGGAAGGCATCAAGCATGAGTTCTCTGCTCCCTACACACCACGACAGAACAGTGTGGTAGAGAGAAAGAACAAGACGCTAATCGACATGGTGAGAACAATGCTTGGAGAGTACAAGACACCTGAGCGGTTTTGGTCGGAAGCTATGAACATAGCTTGCCACGCCATAAACCGGCTCTATCTGCATCGTCTCCTCAAGAAGACCTCCTATGAACTCCTTACTGGTAACAAACCCAATGTTTCTTATTTCCGTGTTTTTGGGAGCAAGTGCTACATTCTGGTGAAGAAAGGTAGACATTCAAAATTTGCTCCCAAGGCAGTAGAAGGGTTTTTACTAGGATATGACTCAAATACAAAGGAGTATAGGGTCTTCAACAAATCATCAGGATTAGTTGAAGTCTCTAGCGACGTTGTATTTGATGAGACTAATGGCTCTCCAAGAGAGCAAGTTGATCTTGATGATATAGATGAGGATGAGGTTCCGACGACCGCAAAGCGAACTATGGCGATAGGAGATGTACGACCACAGGAACTACAGGAACAAGATCAACCTTCTTCCTCGACAATGGTGCATCCCCCAACTCAAGACGATGTACAGGTAGCTCAAGACGAGGGGCAGGATCAAGGGGGAGCACCACAAGCCCCTCCAACTCAAGTTCGAGCGACAATCCAAAGACATCACCCCGTCGATCATATTCTAGGTGACATCAGCAAGGGAGTAACTACTCGCTCACGATTAGCTACTTTTTGTGAGCATTACTCATTTGTCTCTTCCATTGAGCCTTTTAGGGTAGAAGAGGCCTTGCAGGATCCGGACTGGGTGTTGGCCATACAGGAAGAGCTCAACAACTTCAAAAGGAATGAAGTCTAGAGCCTAGTGCCACGTCCAAAGCAAAACGTTGTGGGAACCAAGTGGGTGTTCCGCAACAAGCAAGACGAGCACGGAGTGGTGACAAGAAACAAGGCTCGACTTGTGGCAAAAGGTTATGCCCAAGTCACAAGTTTGGATTTTGAGGAGACTTTTGCTCCTGTGGCCAGATTAGAGTCAATTCGGATTTTATTAGCCTAAGCCGCTCACCATTCCTTTAGGCTGTTCCAAATGGATGTGAAGAGCGCTTTCCTTAATGGGCCAATCAAGGAGGAGGTATACGTGGAACAACCCCCTGGCTTTGAGGATGACAGGTATCCTGACCATGTATATAAGCTCTCTAAGGCGCTCTATGGACTTAAGCAAGCCCCAAGAGCATGGTATGAATGCCTTAGATATTTTCTTATTACTAATGCTTTCAAGGTTGGGAAAGCCGATCCAACTCTTTTCACAAAGACTTGTGATGGTGATCTGTTTGTTTGCCAAATATATGTTGATGACATTATATTTGGTTCTACTAACCAAAAGTCTTGTGAGGAGTTTAGCAGGGTGATGATGCAAAAGTTCGAGATGTCGATGATGGGCGAGTTGACCTACTTCCTTGGATTCCAAGTGAAGCAACTCAAGGACGGCACCTTCATCTCCTAAATGAAGTACACTCAAGATCTTCTCAAGAGGTTTGGAATGAAGGATGCTAATCCCGCGAAGACACCGATGGGAACTGACAGACATCTTGACCTCAACAAAGGAGGTAAGTCCATTGATCAAAAGGCATACCAGTCTATGTTAGGTTCATTACTTTATCTTTGTGCTAGTAAACCGAACATTATGCTTAGTGTATGCATGTGTGCCAGATTTCAATCCGACCCCAAGGAGTGTCACCTTGTGGCCGTTAAGCAAATTCTTAGGTATTTAGTTTCTACGCCTTGCTTCGAGATCTGGTATCCAAAGGGGTCTAGCTTTGACTTAATTGGATACTCAGACTCCGACTATGTCGGGTGCAAGGTTGATAGGAAGAGCACATCAGGGACGTGCCAATTTCTAGGAAGGTCCCTGGTGTACTGGAGTTCCAAGAAACAAACATCTGTTGCCCTATCCACCGCTGAGGCCGAGTGCCGCAGGACAGTGTTGCGCACAACTGCTTTGGATGAGGCAAACCCTCCAGGACTTTGGCTACAATCTGAGCAAAGTCCCACTCCTATGTGACAATGAGAGTGCAATCCGCTTGGCGGATAATCCTGTTGAACACAACTGCACTAAGCACATAGACATCCGGCATCACTTCCTGAGAGATCACCAGCAAAAGGGAGATATCGATGTTTACCACATTAGCACCGAGAACCAGCTAGCCGATATCTTCACCAAGCCTCTAGATGAGAAAAGGTTTTGCAGGTTGCGTAGTGAGCTAAATGTCTTAGATTCGCGTAACCTGGATTGATCTATAGTATACATGTGTTTCATGCCATTGATCATGTTACTTTGAGCATCTACATCATTTATTGTTTATTTGTGGGGCTCAAGTTGTACAAGTCATCCCCGGACCTCACAAGTCCATATGCAACTCATGCACATGTTTAGGGGGAGATGAGCTACAACTTGACTCCTTTGAGACTAACTTGTTTGTTTGAGTACACTTGAAGTAGTCTCGAAGGACCATTGAAAGGGAAAATGAACTTGGACGACGCAAGCTCAAAAGTTTTTAAGCTTCAAAGTCAGATAAAACCCAAACTTGACTTGGTGGTTTTGTCAAAAGAGCAAATCGGTTAGAAAACTTGTCCATGAGTTGGATCAGCTCATACCAGAGGTTGTAATAAATTTAGGACAATTTCTAAACCAAAGATTAACACTAAAACACTCCCCAAACTTGTGAAGGCAAAGATCAACTAAAAACTCAAAATATAGGGATAGAAAGGAGAAGAAACAACTCAAGAACAAAAACCATAGAATTTGACACAAAATGAAAACCCAGAGGGCAAAGTGTGGTTACGGCCATACTTCCTCAAAGTTTCATAAACTTAGATGTAAAGTGATGAGGACAACACTCTTACACATACAATACATGGACCGACAATATGATCACATGCACAACAGTTAAATATCTAGGTTTGTTCTAACCTAGTCAATTGTGTTTTAGAGCTTATGCTTTGTGCCATGGATGTTTTGATGATTAGGAACCTTGGAGAGGACTAGCAAAGACTTGGAAAGGCCAAGGTGACAAGGAGGAGAAGCAAGGGCGTCCACAACAGGAAGGAGATCAAGTCCGACTGCACTGTGGTTGCATCTTGGGTTCCAACACCAGTCTACACTAAAACAAATGCCCAAAATGCATCCAAACTTCATTTGGGTCGGACTTGATATGGCTAGAAAGTTAAGGAGATAAGATATCCAACCCAACTTGTCATGACTTAAAATTCATCTAGAGTAAATGGGAATTATCGAAATAAGTTAGTGTCCAAATTCTGTTTCGGTGATGCGACATCGTCTGTTGGGCTGCTGACCCGTGTATCGCATTAGAGCCCATTAGGGGTGCATCTAGGGACCTTGCATGCCTTTAAACCCTATATTATCAACAGCCGCCGCCACCATTAGGATTGGGTTTTGTTATATTCATTCTATCATCGAACATTATCAACATTCATCAGTTTGTGAGACCCCACCTCGTGATCAATATAGTTTGATTGCATTCTTTATGTTGTTGCTTGTGTTCTTGATTGCGCTTGTAGGGATAAGCCTTTGTGGCGAGATCACTTGTGTGGCACTGTAATAACCAACGAAGCAGTAGTGTAGTGATTGCGAGGATCCATTCGCTCGAAGTCTTGGTTCATCAATGTCGAGAACTCCATCCAATCAAGTTATCGTACCTCTAGAAGATCAGGCCTTGCCTTCTATCATCAAGGTTCAAAGCATCTAAGGATCTCCTAAAACATGAGAGGGAAAATGAAGAATGCAAGTGTTGGTCACTTGTTCTCAAAAGCTATAAATCAAGAACAAGGCAACACAAATGTTAATGGTTAAAGACCTTCGTCCTTCGTAACATTATCTCCTTTAGGATATAATGATCTTCGAACGAAGGTCATGAAGGACATACCTTCATCATTTCAATATACAAGATATAAACAGGGACATATGAAACGCAAAAAGAGTATGAGTAACTATTTTAAATCATTAGATTATTCACATTATCATTATAAAATCATGAACAAACATCAATGATGTTTATATTACATTGATACCTTCGGCTTGACAGAAGGCAAAAATCCCGAAGTGACGCGTGAGCGATTACCAGTCAGCGTGAACAGTACGGGGGTACTGTTCATCTATTTATAGGTAGGAGACACAATCTGGACAAAATTACATTCGTGTCCTTGATAACTAATCATAACCATAATACAAATTATCAGGGACTATGTGGTCTTTTCCTCTTTAAGTCGGTGCCATCTTTCGTCTTATGCATGCCATCATGCCGAAGCTCTTTCGATTGTAGCTTCGACATATGTCTTCACGTCGTATCTGTTTGCACATCGTCTTGTCGAAGGTGTTTTTGCTTAGAGGACCTTCGGCGACGAAGAAGGCCCCCAACAGTAGCCCCTTCGTGGTGCTAGATCGTTTTTCGTAACGAGCTCGATCCGCGAAAAACTCGAAGGCTTCGGAATGCCGAAGGTCCAAAAAACACCTTCCCTGAGCTCGTTGCCGAGAAACGATTATAATATTCCAGGTGTCGAGCGATCCATCGTTCAGCGGGTGTAAGTGGTCTGGCGGTTCACCTTCCCCCCTGCAGCACTATATAAACAGACGGGTTGGTGAGGAGTTACCACAACATTCATTGCCATTGCACTGTTGTGCTGTTGAAAAATTTAACCATATCCGAAGCTTTCCGCATTGCGCTTTCGAGCAAACACTTCATCGTTTAAGGTTAACTTCGTCAGATGGGTTAGCTTCATCAAACGATAAAAACCATCGAAATGGCCAGAGTGCGATCAACTGCTAGAGTGTCGCGTGAGGGGGACGAAACCAAGGCCGCTGAAATAGCACCGATTTCAGAAGTAATGAAGCAATCAGGTCTGGTTTGGGCTGACGAAGATGCTTCTAATACCGAAGCTGAACAAACTGTGGTTGAGGGTGAAGATGTTGGTGAGAGTGAAGAAGACTACAACATTCTGATCCCAACGAAGCCTAGTCATCTAGATTTTGAAAAATCTACTGTGACGGAAGATGACATGCCTATGATGATGAAAATGGGCTATTTTGAAGAGGATGAGAGTAAGCTTATTCGATTTGCTGGAGAAGAGACTATTCCAGAGCCGAAGAAGGATGAAGTTGTCGTTTTCAAGAGCTTCTTCAGAGCAGGGCTGCGATTCCCCTTGAATGAGATGATAGGGGTAGTTTTAAAGAACTTTGAAATATATCTTCATTAGCTGACTCCCAAAGCTATTGTAGGCTCAGCGTCTATATCTGGGCCCTTTGAAGCCAAGGGATGAGCTCAGATGCCGAAGCTTTCTGCCGAGTGCATGAGCTGCACTATCAGACGAAGGCCAGGGCAGATGGCCTTCACGAAAATTTTGGTTGTTACAATTTTGCGTATCGAAAGGATACAAAGGCACCAGTGCTTAGCTACCGCACAAAGTGGCCGACTGGTTGGAAAAACGAGTGGTTCTATGTGAAGGCTGACGAGAAAGAGAGAAAGAAGCTGATGACCATGGTTATGAGTCCTCTGAGTTTAAACTTCAGAATGACTAGGCCTTTATGTAATATGCAACTGGGGTCACCATGTCAGTTGGCTGAAGTGGAATTTAGAGTGGTAGCTGAGCAGATCAGTACTAGGGACTTGGTGCAAGTATACTTGGCGAACAGAACATATCCTACGTCAAGTGGCTGGGGAATGCCGAAGAAGAAGGAAGTGGGGAAGAAGCATGAACTTGTTCGACTTGCTTACCGCTTCAAATTTGAGAAACAATTCAAAAAACCTTGCAAAGAATGGCTAGACATGATTGAGACCATGTGAAATGAAATACTTGGGAATTATACCAAAAAGAAAGACCAACTGATGACCGCAGCCTTCAGTACCCGGCCGAAACGAAGACTGAACCGGGTAATGGATGCCTTGAATTTTGATTATCCTGATTATGAAAAACTTGACAAAGGGGCCGAAGGGCTTAAAAGAAAAAATGGTTGTCAGTATTCTAAGCAGACAAGCTGCTAGAGTGGTAAAGGAGGATGAAAAAATTTCAAAGAAGAGAAAATCCACTCCTGAGCCGAAGGCGACAGTTTCGAAGAAGAGGAAGGCTGAAACTCCGGAGCCGAAAATAACTGAGGCAACAGAGGAGACTCCTTCGACGCCTCTTGCTGCTGAAATAGCAGAAATTTTAAAGGTAATGACTGAATCTTTACCCATCAAGCTGCTAAGTCCTCTGGGACCAGAACTGACGAAACTTTTACAGAAGATGGATGAGCCTTCTGTGGGGGACGGATATCCCCCGGGTCCATCAGAAGGATAAAAGACCTCATAAAGGCCCGTGGGCCCAATAATTCACGAGGTCATCCCTTCATGGGCCTGGGGAAGAACTCCTAGTGAAGTGGATCAACACAAGATCGGATCGACGCAAGCCCAGACGGCCCGATGAATTCGAGCAGTGATCACAACAGTGACCCGACCTTCCCGCACAGGAGCCTCATACATCGGAACCGAGCGAGGATGGGTCGGCTGAATTATAGGAAGATAGACTTAGTCAGTTCACTATTACTTAGGCCCACATTGTTATCATATCCACATGTAATGCTCCACGGTCGAGTATATAAGGCCTAGGGGGCACCCCTTCAAAGATATCTATCCACCTACTTAGCCATCCACCCAGCTCTCTACGCTTCCAACACTAGAGAGCCTCCTTGTAACCCACCACATAAAGTACTCACACCAGGACGTAGGGTGTTACGCATCTCCAAGCGGCCCAAACCTGTATAAAACTGTCCACTGCCTCTCATGCATTAGCACGAACCATCGAGCTACAGTCGGTAACACCGTCCTACTCCAAAAAGCACCTTGAGGGGCAACCCCGGGTGCACGGTCGGACCCAAAACACCGACAGCTGGCGCTCCTGGTAGGGGGTGTGTCACCGATCCAAGCTAGCTCAATGGCCATCACCTTCCAGCACAAGATCATTCTCCACCCCGGGTCCGTGTTCTGCTTCGGAACTATTTCATCTGTAGCAGATGAAGAGGGAAATCTGCATCGCATCGTGGATCCACCAAAGAGAAAGTCTTCCTCAAAGATCTCCGAGAAAATCGGAGCAAAACAGGAAAAAGTGCAACCTCCAGCGCTCCGAGAAAAGACCACCTTCAGCAAGCTAGGAGCCGAGGGTCCGTCTACCCGGAGAACTCCACTGTCCACCTCTCCGACGGAAAAATGGACACAGATCACAAGGAAAAAGGAAGCGGATAAGGCCAAGGATCACCAAGCTGCTCTTTCTGTGTCTCTGTCCTCAAAGGAGAGCAGAAAGAAGACCGTCGCGACAACTGTTCCATTCTACCCCGACATCCTCTTCATCGGGGGAAGAGCAGAATCGAATCCTATCTCCGACGATGAACCGACTGCACCAGGAGAAGAACCTCTTCATCGGGAATCTTGCCGGCGAAGGAATCGACGCCGAAATATTCGGCGACATCACGAGGCCGGAGAACGGGATTCGGCGTAGCCCTTATCGCGAGACGAGGTCTCAGAAGTGGGAGAAACTCCGAAAAAACGGGTCCTCAGAGAAAGAAGGAACTCTTGATGACGTGACCGTCGGCAGGCTCAAGAACAGGCTGAGCAGGAAACAAGGCAACGTCGAGAGAATCCACTCTTCGGATGCAACCTGAACTCCGACTTCGCCCGAGCCATGAACACACCGAGTGAAGTCGGTGGAATATTGGCTCGGATAGCCGATGGCCTCCCCCGAACTGCAGACGCCGATGGCTATCGGCGGTTGTTCACTCGAGCGGCCAACCACCTTCTGTCACTCGCTCATCTGCCGAGCGATCTATGACATGCCATCAACAGTCGACAGGATGCACGGAGCTCCATCAACGCTTCGCGCGAACGACGACACGAGAACGAGATCCGTCGCCGAGAAGAGTATGACCAGGATCACGACATCCCGGCACGGATCAGGCCACCAGGACTGAGTCAGCAACGGCTTCAACTGGTGGCACTACCCGGGGACGGTCGAGGCACCACGACAACCACTCCCCTCCCTAGGACAGACATCATCGTCGACGACAAGAGGACACGTGTGGAGTATCGGCGCATACTCCACGCCTCAGGGCCATTCAGTGGCCCCCTAACTTCAAGGTCTCCAACGTTGACAAATATGAACCCAAGCAGGATCCGGAAGGCTGGCTGGCCGTCTACACCACTGCTGCCCGAGCCGCTGGGGCGACCGAAGATGTGATGACCTCGTACTTGCCTATCGTCCTTGGGCAAGACGCGCTGCAATGGCTGCGACACCTACCCCGACACTGCATCGACGATTGGAGCGACTTCAGTCGGCGCTTCACTGCCAACTTCCAATCTCTCTCCGACAAACCGGTGCAACCATGGGACCTCAAATCCATCAAATGCCGAGGGGATGAAACTCTCCGGTCGTATCTCAAAAGGTTCAGACCATGAGAAATCGTATCCCCGAGGTTGCGGCAGCAACACTGATTGAGGACTTCTACCGGGGATCCAATGACTCGGCCTTCGTTCGAGCCATACTACAGAAGGCACCGACCACTTCTGAGCAGCTATTCCGGGAAGCTGACCTCCACATCACCACCGATGAACGAGCTCAAGACCTCATCGGAGGAGCAAAGCCTGCACCGGTAGCACCGCGACGCGACACGAACCAGCAACCCGACAAACGCTGGGAGAAAAGGCCTCATGAAGAGGTCCACACCGCCGGACCACCCGCCTCTCGCGCCCGAGGAGGACCTCGCGGAGGCAAGCGCACGCTAGACGACATCCTCGACGCCCAGTGCTCGTACCACAAGAACATGCGCCACACCCTACAGAACTGCAGAGACTTCAAGCATTCCTGGGGAACGACCGACCCTTCCAACCTCTACCTCCTCCCCCGCCGCGAGGAGGACCAGGAGAACCTCGACAACCCCAACAGCAGGAGGAGGGAGGAGGTGGAGCCTTCCCGAGCGTTGACAGAGAAGTCAACGTCATCTTCGGCGGACACGAGTCGCAAGAAAGCAAGAGACAACAAAAGCTCAACGATCGTCAGATACTGGTGGCGGCCACCGGTCCTCCCGTCCCGTACCGATGGTCTGAGCACCCGATCACCTTCACCCGGGCAGATCAGTGGCTCAACTTCGACCACCCAGGCAAGTACCCGCTCCTCGTCGATCCGGTGATCCGAGAGAGCAGGGTAAAGAAGGTATTAGTGGACGGGGGAAGCAGCATCAACGTCACCTTCCCTCGGACGCTCCAAGGCTTGGGAGTCCCCCTCAAAGAGCTCCACGAGTCGGACACCCCTTTCTTCGGCATCGTGTCGACTGAAGGAGAATATCCGCTGGGCCACATCTACATGCCGGTCACCTTTGGAACTCCAGAAAACTACAGGACCGAGTTCCTGAGGTTCGAGGTGGCAAACTTCGACTGCGGGTACAACGCCATCATCGGAAGGCCTGGATTGGCGAAGTTCATGGCCATTCCACATTATACATATATGATATTGAAGATGCTAGGACCATAGGGAATTATTATTGTGCACGCTGACTTCCAAGGCGTCGCAGAATGTTTCCGAGTGGCCATTCAGGCGGCCCTCACCACCAAACCATCGGCGATTTCTTCTGCCCAGGCAAACTCAAAGCCTGAGGAAGACCTCGCGGTACCCGCGAATGAAGCTCAAGCCGTGACCTCTATACGGCCGACTGAAGAAACCAAGAGAATCAATCTTGGGTTCGTCGACGAACGCAAAAAGCTATCATCAGTTCCATCTTGGATGACAAATAGGAAGGCGCGCTCGTCCAGTTTTTGCAAGATAACCGAGACGTATTCGCATGGCAACCTGTGGATATGCCGGGAGTCTCGAGAGAACTGGTCAAGCACAAATTGAAGGTCTACCCCCAGGCGAGGCCGATCCGACAAAAATTACGTCGCTTCACGCCCGACAAGAGAGAAGCCATCCGTGATGAGCTGGCTCGCTTGGTCGCGGCCGGATTCATTAGAGAGGTGTTACATCCTGAGTGGTTAGCCAACCCTGTTCTTGTACTCAACAAGAATAAAGTGGATTGGCGCATGTGCATCGACTATATGGATCTCAACAAACATTGCCCGAAGGATCCCTTCGGACTTCCTAGGATAGACCAGGTGGTGGACTCAACCGCCGGATGTTCTGTGTTGTCTTTCTTGGATTGCTACTCCGGGTATCATCAGATTAGCTTAGCAAAAGAAAACGAGGAAAAAACAACATTCATCACCCCGTTTGGAGCTTTCTGCTATACCTCCATGCTGTTCGGCCTCAAAAACGCTGGAGCGACTTACCAGAGGGCTATTCAGACATACTTAGCCGACCACTGGGGCAAGCGTGTGGAAGCTTATGTGGATGATGTGGTAATCAAGATAGAAAACTCAGAAAATTTCATTGAAGATTTACAGCTGGTCTTCAACAGTCTACAGCGATATCGATGGAAGCTTAATCTCGAAAAATGTGTCTTCAAAGTACCAGCAGGAAAGTTCCTCGGGTTTATTGTCAGCCACCGGGGAATTGAGGCCAATCCAGAAAAGATCGAGGCTATCATGAGAATGGAAGCACCACGATCATAGAAGAAAGTACAAAGATTTACCAGATGCATGGCAGCTCTAAGCAGATTCATATCAAGGCTGGGAGAAAAAGGCTTACCGTTCTATAAGTCGCTCAAGAAGGTAGACAAATTCCAGTGGACTTCAGAAGCACAAGAAGCTCTAGATGCGCTAAAGAAATTCTTGACAACACCACCAGTGCTAAAACCACCTCGCCGAGCCACGCCGATTCAACCGGCTGAAGATATGCTATTATACATCTCTTGCACGACTCACGTGGTGAGCACCGTGTTGGTAGTCGAGCGAGCAGAAGAAGGACATGCATACCCAGTACAACATCCTGTCTATTTCATCAGTGAAGTCCTGGGTCCCTCGAAGAAGAAATACCCTCAAGTTTAGAAATTATTATATGCAGTACTTCTAACTGCACGCAAGCTCCGTCACTACTTCAACGACCACAAAGACATAGTAGTCACTGGATTTCCGATAGGGGATATTCTTCACAATAAAGAAGCCATCGGAAGAATAGCCAGGTGGGCCTACGAACTGAGATCTCATGACATTGAATTTCGACCTCGCACCGCAATCAAAACTCAAGCACTGGTTGACTTGGTATCAGAATGGACCGAACAACAGGTGCCGGATAACCTGGAAACTGCAGAAGTATGGCGAATGTATTTTGATGGCTCGTTGAAACTGCAGGGGGCAGGTGCTGCGATCCTCTTCATTGCACCCAGAGGTGAACAACTCAAATATGCTCTTCAATTGTTATTTCCAGCATCCAACAATGCAGCAGAATACGAAGCTCTGATTCATGGACTAAATATTGCCATATCACTGGGCATCAAGAGACTGATGGTATATGGAGATTCTCTGGTGGTCATAAGTCAGATAAATAAAGAATGGGATTACTCGAATGATTCCATGGGAAAATACTACACTGCTGTCCGAAAACTAGAAGATAAATTTAAAGGTCTGGAATTTCATTATGTGGAGAGAGACCGCAACACGGTAGCTGATGCATTGTCCAAGCTAGGATCCAGTCGGACATAGGTCCCGCCTAGAGTTTTTGTCCAAGAAGTACATCACCCGAGCATTTCACTAGATCGGGTAGAGGAATGCAATACTCTAAGCCAACCAGTGTCAGATTCTGATGACTGGAGAGAGCTGATCATCAGGTACATAAAAAAATGAGGAGGAACCAGATGACAAAAATGCAGCAGAACGCATTGCAAGGCAGTTAGCTCATTATACTATCATTGGGGAAACACTATACAGAAGGGGCACATCAGGAGTCCTCATGAAATGCATTCTCTCAGCTACAGGGAAGCAGTTGCTAGAAGAGGTCCATGCTGGGCAATGCGGGATACACGCAGCATCCAGGACCCTGGTTGGGAAGGTCTTTAGGTCGGGTTTCTACTGGCCAACAGCAAAGAGTGATGCAGCTGAGTTAGTCCAGAGGTGCGAAGCCTGCCAGTACTTGTCAAAACAGCAGCATCTACCAGCACAGCAACGACAAACCATACCTATAACCTGGCCGTTCGCATGCTAGGGACTGGATATGATTGGACCCTTCAAGAAAGCTCAAGGAGGATACACTCATGTACTCGTTGCTATCGACAAATTCACTAAATGGATAGAGTTCAAACCCATTGCTTCTCTAACTTCAGCTAAGGCGGTGGAATTCATACAAGACATAATATTCAGGTTCGGAATACCAAATAGCATCATAACCGACCTGGGATCCAATTTCACAAGCTCAGAGTTTTTTGATTTCTGCGAACAAAAAAGCATTCAGATCAAATATGCCTCGGTGGCGCACCCAAGAGCCAACGGGCAGGTAGAAAGAGCCAACGAGATGATATTGGAAGCACTCAAAAAGAAAGTTTTCGACAAGAATGAAAAGTTCGCAGGAAAGTGGATTAGAGAGTTGCCGTATGTTGTTTGGAGCCTGAGAACTCAACCTAGCCGAGCTCTGCATGGAAACACTCCTTTCTTCATGGTCTATGGTTCGTAGGCAGTGCTACCCGCTGATCTCACCGAGGTTAATCTTTGAAAACATAGCAGAAGCTGAGGCTACTAGACTGGAGGATGTTGATATACTAGAAGAAGAATGATTGAATACGGTGATTCAGTCAGCCCGGTATCAGCAAACTCTGAGGCGCTATCATGACAAGGCCATACGACATCGATCCTTCACAGTAGGAGACCTCGTCCTCCGCCAAATTCTAACGGGGGAGGGACGGCACAAACTGTCACCACTATGGGAAGGACCATTCATAGTAGCAGAAGTCACTCGGCCTGGATCATATCGTCTCACTCAAATGGACGACACGGAAATTGGGAACTCATGGAACATAGAACATCTCAGGAAGTTTTACCCCCAGCTATATCTCAAAAGCTATTGGGACGACAATGTATTCTGTAAACTGGGAAATATATCATCAATAAAAAGACTTCAAAGGCACTCAAATTGTTTACTGTCAACCTGCTTGCTTACTTAACTCAGGGTGACCACTATACCCTACTAACGGAGCGATCGGCTTAAGTCGGCAATGGCTTAAGGCGGTGTGACATGCTCACGCTTACTTAACTCGGGGTGACCACTATACCCTACTAACGGAGCAATCGGCTTAAGTCGGCAATGGCTTAAGGCGGTGTGACATGCTCTCGCTTACTTAACTCGGGGTGACCACTATACCCTACTAACGGAGCAATCGGCTTAAGTCAGCAACGGCTTAAGGCGGTGTGACATGCTCACGCTTACTTAACTCGGGGTGACCACTATACCCTACTAACGGAGCAGTTGGTTTAAGTCGGTAATGACTTAAATCGGCACGGTGCACTCACGCCTAATTAATCCAACACAAGCACGTTTGCAATTACTCATCTTAGGGCGACCTCTATGCCCCACGAAATACGAAGAAATTTCAAAACCATCACACTACATTTACTTCTGCAATTGTAGATACTGTTGTATTCTAACAATGGGAAAACAATAACAGCATTCAGTACTAAAAAATGTTTTCTAACAAAATATCCGAGCACGCTAACCACATATACAAAGCATTCAGTGTTTCTATTTGGTAATGTTCATCTCAGGAGCGACCGACGAAGAAGGGCGACTCGAAGAGTCAGGAGCAGCATTCACGTTTGCCACTATGTCATCAGGAACGACCACGCCAGGTCTCCTCATCAGTATTCGCCCCGCGCGAATGGCTTTGTCCATAGCTTTGTCTCGCTGGGCCCTCAGAGTAGCAGAAGTGTCTTTAGCAGCCTTGACAGCCAACCGAGCAGGTTCTAGCTCCTGGACGACTGATCTCTTGGAAACGCGCATATCCTTGATGATAGTATCCTTGCTCGACACCAATTGCCTAAGACGAATCATGTCGTCCAAGGACTCTTGCAGCTTATAACAATGATTATCCAAGTCTTCCATGGTGAAACGATGGCTCCTCTCCAATATAGTCAATGAATTGCTGGCGTCGTGATATAACTTGTCAAGGTTATCACGAGAAGTTGCAAGGGCATGTTTTTCCTCCTGCAGACAAGAATCAATTTCTCCAACGTCAAGCAAGCATTAACAACACAGCGGATAAAGCCAAGAAAAGCTTAATTCATTGGTCACCTTTTCAGAGTCGAGCTGAGCATGGAGAGTGGAATTCAGCATGTTGGCATCATTCAGAGAAGCAGAAACTCGGGCCAAGTCCGTCTGAACTTGAGAATATTTCTCTTCAAGATCAGAGTACCGTCGGGCCATATCTATCAAGAAACGGTCACACAAGGGTGTTCAGCTAAAAAGCAGATCAGTCAAGTAGCCAAAGAAGAAACAAAGGGCACTAACCAGCATTCGCCATCTCCAAATCAGATACCCGCTGCCGAAGCAGCACTGGATTCCAATGTGTTAGAGATAGAGCTCCTTCTGGGACAGAAGCACCCTGCGACCTCAACTGAACAGCCATTTCATCAACCAATGCCTGACGTTAAAAACAAATGAGCGTAAGAACAGTATCACACCCGGGGTATAGTCAGATCAGGAAAAACCAAATTACCTGGAGGTTGGAGAAGAACGAAGGAACCCCCAAATCATGGGAAGTCAGTTGATAGCTCGATGAAGGATCACCAACCGGAGCAATCCGCAATGCATCAGTGGGGACCAATTCAGTGTCATCAGCAGAAATCAAAACTCTGTCATCAGGAGCGCCGGCCTCTAAGGCGACTTCCTGACCCGAAGCTTGTGCTGCTGCCATGCAACCAGAATGCAGAGGAGAAGACCCTACATGAACATCCATGGAAGTATGAGAGGGAGAACCAACTCGGACACCCTCGGGGGCTGGGTCATAGCTCGCGCTACCCATCCGAGCCAGATCATCTCTGGCAACACCCTCGGGGGCTGGGCAAACACTAGCACCATCCTTGAGGACCGAGCTCTCTGTAGCAGGCACCTCTAAGGCTGAAGGACCTTCAACAACTTCCACGGGAACGGAGCAATCCAGATCAGCCTCTCGACTCTTAAGACCACGCTCCAAGGTCGACGAGGCACGAGATGCTGCTCGGGATAACTCTAACCCGGCATCAAGCACATCAGCGCAAACTTCCATCATCCCACCATCCGCCGGCTCCGACAACAGATCTTCTGGGACCATGTCTTCGAGAGTCTGATCAAAATTTGCCAGCGACAATTCTTGCAGACCAACGAGAGCAGACAAAGCTGGAGAAGGAACACCACTACTCTCCCCGCTGGCTATGTAGCGCCGACTGTTCTTCCGAATCAAGGGAATTTCCTCCTCCTCTTCCTCATCTTCATCAATAATGCGGACGGTACATCCATTGGGATCAACTTTGGCCGGATTACACCCATTGGGCTCAACATCATCAAGGTCACACCCATTGGGTTCAGCATCAGTCGGGTCACACCCATTGGGATCAGCTTCAGCAAAAACCAGCACTGGCATTTCCTCAGCAGCAGGAGCAGAAGGGCCGGCATCTTGATTCAAGCATGACACTCGACAAAGACGTCTCTTTTTCTTTTTCTTCCCCTCAGCAGGAGAAGTTGGATGATTGGTTCGGCGAGGACGCTTCGGGCGAATACTATCAGACCTCTGAGTATCCACAGCTTTGCCAGACTCGGGGATGGGTGCTACAGCCAGTGTTTCAGCAGGGGCTGCATCAGAGGAATCTTTAGCCAACATGTCCAGCATGGCACTTATTTCTGCATCACTCGGATTCAAAGGCACCTCGAAATGAACCCGCCTCTCGTCGTCGGGGATTTCGCCAAGTGAAGCAACCAAAGCCTCAACCTCTTCGGGAGAAGGTCGCACTCTAAGGCCCAAACCGCTATAACCAGTAGCAATATTTGACACAAAACTGATGAAGGCCTTGGAAGGAGGCAGATTCCAGGCTGAGTATGCAACAGGAGCACCAATATTAGACACCTTGCCTCTGAGTATCATCTCAAGCCGGCTCACCAAATCCACAGCAGGAATCCTTCTGTTGGTAACCCGGGTTGAATCAGCAAGGCCTCGATACAGATAAGCTGGATGCGCTCTATCTTTTAGTGGCTGAATGTTCTTGGAAACAAAATCGGCAACCATAGCCTCGACAGTCAGACCCTTCTCCTTCAATAATCCAACCTCGGCAAGCAGAGCCCCCGCCTCAGCTACCTCCAGGTCTGTGGGGGATTCAGTCCAACTCAGAGTACGAACATCTAGCTGTCTCCCTGACCGGGGGGAGAGAATTCCCGTGATTTTCCACAATAAACCATTCCAAGCGCCATCCTTTGATGTTGTCCTTGAGTGGGATGTCGAGGTACTCGGTTTTCCTCCCATGGCGCATCTCCAAACTTGCACCCCCCACAAGCTGGTGCTGTCCCCCGGCCATCCCAGGCCGACAGTGATACAAATACTTCCATAAACCAAAGTGTGGTAGAATACCAAGGAAGGCTTCGCACAAATGAACAAAATCGGAAACTTGCAGAATGGAATTGGGATTCAGATGGGTTAAATTCAAGTGATAGAAATCAAGAAGACCGTGGAAGAAAGGAGAAATTGGAAGAGCAAGGCCGCGGATGAGAAAAGGAATGTAAATGACGGATTCGTGAGTGTCTTCTGTCGGAACAGTGACCCCACGACAAATCCACCAAGAACAGAGTTCCTTCGAAGGAAGAACTCCGATGAATACAAGGTGGAGAAGGTCGGATTGAGAAACAACAGACATGTGGTTACCTGCGAAAGGCAACTGGCTGTTGGGATCGATGAGAGGAATGATCGCGACAGATGAACTCTGAGTCTTCCGCTTGGGCGCCATCTCAATCTTGCTGGCGAGCAGGGCGGAAGCAATATCGCAAGAGAGCAGAGAAGATCTGGATACATAAAAGCAAAACTAGGGCACAGAATGTAGAGGCATGCGACAGTGCAGTACATATGGGGTTTTCCCGGGCTAGACGCCATTTCTAAAAAGTGCCCAGTCATCACCCAACTGTTATTTCTAAAACGCTGGCGTGCCAAGTCATCACTCGGCCGTTATTTCCAAAACGGCCGATGCGGCCCAATATAACTCAGCTACTATTTCTAAAAACGCTGACGTTACCAGACTTCACTCGGCCACTGTTTCCAAAGCGGCTGACGTGGTCCGTTGTCACTCGGCTGTTACTTCTAAAACGCCGACATCGCCAATAGTCACTCGGCTATTATTCCTAAAGCGGCGACGTGGCTCCAAAGGACTCGGCTGTTACTTCTAAAATGCCGACATCGCTAGTAACCGCTTGGTCGTTATTTCTAAAACACCGACGTGGCCCGTTATCACTCGGCTGTTACCTCTAAAAACGTCGACGTCGCCGATAATCACTCGACTATTATTCCTAAAGCGACAACGTGGCTCCAAAGGACTCGGCCGCTACCACTAAAGCGTCGACATCGCGAAGAAGGCAATCTGAAACGCGACTCGACAATTCTAAGTCGTTACTCAAGCGTTACATCCAAGAACAACATCTGCAGTAAGCATAAATACAATCGACGATCGACGGAAAAGCAAAAGGGTGCACGTAGAATGGGGCGAAATCTTCTTCATTATAAAAGGGAAGCATTACCAAACTTAAAAATCAACTCATTATGAGATGATTTTCTCCCCATTGTTCAATACCCCACACTACTACATTACATTTCGCTACACTATACTACTAACTACTACTACATTATTTCACTAATACTACTTCTACCACCAATCTATACTAACATTTAAAACCAGTGGTGTCTAGCCACTGGCCTTGTTGCTGCCCTTGCTGCTGCCCTTGCTGCCATCGCCGCCGTCGTCGCTGCCACCCTTGCCGCCGCCGTCGCCGCCCTTGCCGTCACCACCGCCGTCGCCATCGCCTCCGTCGTCGTCGTCGTCCTCGCCACCTCCGTCGCCGCCGCCCTCCTCGGACGAGTCCGAGGAGTTCTTCTCGTCCGAGGAGTACTCCGACTCATCCGAGCCCTCGAGCCCGGCGCGCTCGATGGCCCGGATGTAGGTCCACACCTCTGCGGCGAGCCCCTGGGAGTCGTCTGAGTCATCAGACGACGCCGGTGGAGAGGCATGGACCGGTGAGCCCTCTGACTTGGAGGAGAACTCCTCCTCCGAGTACTCCGAGTTGCCAAAGTCCTCCGAGGGAGGAGTCGGCTCACGCTTCCGCTTATCGCCGGAGTGATGAGAAGAACTACCACCTTTCTTGCTCTTGCCCATGGCGGAGTAGAAGGAAAGTGAAGAAAGTAAGCAACAAGCAGCAGTAAGAGTTGTGAAGATGCCGGAGAAGCAAACACACTATTTATAGAAGAAGAAGGCAACTGCTCACCTCCTACCACGGCCACAGAACAGTTGCAAAAATTCAATATGCAATTCAAACCATCTGGAAACACGTCAGGCGGCTGGCACCGTTCCACGTAACATGACACCCATTGGGATTCCAGTCAACTGCTTGGGCGATATGATTACACCCGCGGTCACGTCAAGTTACTACTCAGAAGCAGTTTGCTAAACGCTCAGCGCACCAAGCCGTCCCTTGCCTACACCCATTGGGGGGGGACGTCCAGGAATTTTCAATAGATTTTCCCAAGCAGTCACATCCATACAGTATACACAATGAATACCTCAAGACAGAAGGAAGATATCAACAGGGATCAGAGGAAGGCCAAATATAGCCGATGAGGTACAAGTCTAATCGACAGAAGCATTGAAGCACAAAGTGATATGAAGACTAGCCAAAGGCCATCTACCGAACGTCCAATCAGTCGCAGATCAAATAAATTGCAATCCCTAGCAAGATATGGACAGATCGCGTGCTCGACTATGAAGACAAAAACGAATGCTGACCTCTAAAGCATAATGTTGATGATATAATGCTGATCTCTAAAGCATTCGACAAAAGGAAAGGATGATTTCTAAAGGAAAAAAAGAAAAAATGACAACATGAGATGAAGACCTTCAAGCGGATTATTTTAAAAAATCCACTCAAAGCTCGGGGGTGTCACACCAGTTTTTAGAAGGCAAACCGAATGCGAACCATGTACGTGCCAGGATCAGCAATTCACGTACACAGCAGTTACATAACATGGACATCATCACACAGTGCTCAAATAGTATTAAAAGGGGAAATAATAGTCGATTACATCATACGTCTGAGACGTCCACATAGTCTTTACAATAAATCAAAGTGCAGAAGAGAAACGTAGATAAACGCGGCCTTCACAGGCAGCCGACTGGGGGTTGCCGCTAACCCACGCCTAGAACTCGTCGTAGTCTTGGAACTCCTGGAAGTCTCCTTCCACAGCTTCATCTTCTCCTGAGCAGTGGTTGCAATATTGACAACCTGGGGATGGGGGGGGGTTTGGTGTGTAGAGCAAGGGTGAGTACACATCAACATACTCAGCAAGTATCCTGTTTGGCTGTAGTAGACTAGCTTTATGTGGGGGATAAGTCAAGCAGTTGCTTTTAGTTGGTCAGATTATTATTTACTAATAGAAAGCCAGGTTTTAGCATTAACCCAAGTTATTAGCCCGATGTACCCTTTCCAAACGGAAAGAATACCACTTACCAGCACCATAGTCATAACCAAAACCATCAGTCTCATTGCCACCTGTAAACCAAAGTGTCTCTGATCAAGTACCACTAATCACTGGAGCTCCCTTGGCCGCTCATAACCGCGAGCACGGCTGATATATCAGTTTTCAAACACTCTGCAGAGGTTGTGCACTTTACCCATAAGCCGTGATTCCCTCTTGCCTCGGGCGATCAAACCCTTAAACACTACCAAGGTGAATAGGCAGGGTTTCACTACGTAGCCTTTACAAAGATTCCCCGGGGCTGTAGCCGCCCGTTAGGTTTCCTAAATGTACCGCACTCCTCCCCAAGGGACAAATCAACCTTGGCAGAGCGAGCCGCATACACCGAGCCCCATTGACGGCACGACGGCGAAGCGGACTACACCCCGGATCCTCTAATTATTCAGCTAAGGGCACCCCATTCCACCCTCATGGTTGCACTGTTTTCCCGGGCGGTCATCCATAGAACAGGTCCTTACGGAGAGGCACTCGAGAAACCGCTCGAGCCCCCTTGAAGACCACAAGTACAACATCATAACAAGAGAGGGGAAAACAGCGTATCATAGATAATCTCATCATGTTCATTGATTAGAGTTTGAGCAATAGCATAAATCTAAACAATAATAATCCAACCCAAATAGGTAAACAAGGACATGGATATCAAAGCTAGTCAATCCTTAGGCATAAATGTGTAATGCAGGAGGTGAATTAAAGAATGAATAGGACAAAGATAGGTCAAGGGACACTTGCCTCCACCAACTGACTGCTGCTCAGGGGCTTCTCCTGCGAATTCTTCGGGCTCCTCGACCGAATCGTTCTATATGCGATTGCAAGCATACATACATCCATCCATTCAAATTAAGAAACAAACAGTACATCATACAAGAGAACAAATAAAGTAGATATGCATAGAATATCACATACGATAATGATTTTACCATGGTTAGAAAGAGGCGGGAAAAGGTCTCGCGAGGGTTAAAGCTTATGCTCAAGGCGCGTTACGGGTAAACGAATAACTAAACGCTACGTGCTCTAGTTCTACTTAGCTCCAATTAGTTCTAACAAAAGGATTAGCTACATGCATAACTCGAGTCATGACCATTTTCAATTGATCGACATTAGATGAGGTAAATAATCACTTACATGAATTAACTAACGTAAACAAATTCTAATTTGGGTTTCCATTTATCGATTACATAACACGCTCACTACGCACGGAATGCACAGGAGGGGGGGGGGGGGGGGGGTAGACGGGTGGTCGGGGGTAGACGATCGTGTCGCGGACGCGACAGAGCGCTATGCGTCGCGTCGCGGGCACGACGAGCCACGCTAACGCACCGTGCGCCACGCGAGCACGTACGCGCAAGGCCGCGCTGACGTGTCGCGAACGAGTCGCGCACACGCCGGGGCCGAGCCGCGCACGCGCTACGCAGGGGCACCACGACCGTGCGAGCCAAAGCCGCGCCAGGCCGGGGCCGCGCTGCGCAGGGGCGGGACACGCCAAGGCGAGCGGGACCGAGCCGCCATGGTCGCGAGCCACGGGTGCGGCGAGCTCGCCGGGGGTACCGTGCGTGCAAGGCCGCGCTGACGTGTCGCGAACGAGTCGCGCACATGCCGGGGCCGAGCCGCGCACGCGCTACGCAGGGGCACCACGGCCGTGCGAGCCAAAGCCGCGCCGGGCCGGGGCCGCGCTACGCAGGGGCGGGACACGCCAAGGCGAGCGGGACCGAGCTGCCATGGTCGCGAGCCGCGGGTGCGGCGAGCTCGCCGGGGGCACCGTGCGTGCACGGGCCGCGCCGGGGCTCCGCGCGCACGCCGAGGCCACGCCGGGACCGGGGCTGCGCGGGCGGGCGAGGCCGTGCAGGGGCCGGGGTCGAGCGCCGCGGGCGGGGAAAGCCGGGGCGGGACGCCGGGCGCGCGCCGGAACGCCACGGCCGCGCCGGGCCACGCGTCGGGCGGGGGAGGCCGCGCCGAGCGGGGCGGGCGAGGGAGCCGCGCCGGGCGGGGACCAAAGCCGGGCCGCGCCACAGCCGCGCGAGCGCGCCGCGCCGGCGAGCCGCGGGCGGACAGCCATGGCTGGGCCGCGCTCAAGCCGGGGAGGGAGCGGGAACGGGGCGGGGTTCGCCGCGCCGCGGGAGGGCGCCAGGCCGCCATGGCCGGCGGGCCGAGGGCGGGGCGAGCGCAGGTGCCGGGCGGGCGGGACCGCGCCGGGGAGAGGGAGGGAGGGGGGAGAGAGGTAAGGAAGAAGGGGAGGGGGCCGGGGCTTACCACGGGCGGGCGGGGCGCCGGCGGCGAGCGAGCTGGGGCGGGCAGGGGAGCGGCGGCGAGCAGGGCAGGGGAGCGGGGACGAGCAGGGGAGGAGAGAGGAAAGGGGGAAGGCGGTTTTGGGAGGGGAAGATGACGGGTGGGGCCCACTCGGGGGAGGCAGCGGCGGTTTCCAAACCGCCCGCGCCTCGGGCGCGCGTGGGGGCGGGGGAGCTGGCTGGGGCGGCTGGGCCGCCACGGGCCCAAAGCTAGGGGGGCTGGGCCACGGCGTGGCCGGCCCACGGCGGGGAGGAAAGAAGAAGGGGGGAGGGAGGCCGACTAGACCGGACGCGAGAGAGGGGGGGGGGGCGGCTGCGCGCCTGGCTGGGCCGCGCCAGCTGGGCCGCCCAGGTCGGCCGGGCTGAAAAGGGGGGAAAGAGAGAAGGAAAGGTTTTTTTCCTTTTTTAATCATTTTTCCTAAAAGCATGTTTTCACAAATTCAATCCACACGCAAAAGATATGCAGGGACCGGCATGGTGCAACAATCCAAATAAAATACTCTTAGGGTTTATTATTATTATACCACTTGGAGTTTTTGGAAATAGGTAGGGTTTTAGCGAAAAGAAATGGGAAAGAGAGGTAACGCCCGAATTTAGCGAGCGATGGAGAAAGAAAAAATTCAACTCGAAATTCGGGGCGTTACAAACCTATCCCCCTTAAAAGAATCTCGCCCTCGAGATTCAGGGTTGGCTAGCAAAGAGCTCAGGGTATTTAGCCATCAGATCATCTTCACGCTCCCAGGTTGCTTCTTCCTCAGAGTGATGATTCCATCTGACTTTGCACATTCTGATGGTCTTCCTTTGAGTGACTCTGTCCGCGGTCTCAAGGATTTGCGTTGGCTTCTCAACGTAGGTCAAGTCCTCCTGGACATCAAGATCTTCCACTGGCAACTGCTCTTCTGGCACACGCAAGCACTTCTTCAACTGAGACACGTGAAAGACATCATGCACTGCTGATAGATTCTCTGGCAGACTGAGCTGATAGGCCACTTCTCCACGCCTTGAGAGAATTTGGTACGGACCAATGTAGCGGGGTGCTAGCTTGCCTTTGACTCCGAACCATCTGACTCCTCTGATCGGTGACACTTTCAGATAGACAAAGTCACCGACTTCGAAACTCAGATCCCTTCTTCTTGTGTCTGCATAGCTTCGCTGCCTTGATTGCGCTATCTTCAGATTCTCTCAGACCATCTTGATGTTCTCTTCGGCTTCAAGCAGAATGTCTGGCCCGAATACTTGCTTTTCTCCAGGCTGATCCCATTGTAACGGAGTTCTACAACTCCTTCCATAAAGCGCCTGAAAAGGTGACATCTTTAAACTGGCCTGGTAACTGTTGTTATAGGAGAACTCTGCATAAGGCAATCGCTTGTCCCATCCGGACTGATCTTGCAACGCACAGGCTCTCAACATGTCTTCAAGAATTTGATTGGTTCTTTCGGTCTGACCATCTGTCTGCGGATGATAAGCTGAGCTAAAATTTAGATGTGTGCCCAGGACTTCATGCAACTGCTGCCAAAAATGAGAGGTGAACTGCGTTCCGCGGTCTGACACTATCTTCTTTGGCGCACCATGAAGACAAACGATCCGAGACATGTACAACTCTGCCAATACTGCACTGCTGTAGTTGGTCTTGACAGGTATGAAGTGGGCTGACTTGGTCAAGCGGTCCACCACTACCCAAATGGAATCATAGCCGGCTCGAGTGCGAGGCAATCCGACTATGAAATCCATACCGATTTCATCCCATTTCCACTGAGGGATTTGCAACGGTTGCAACAATCCAGCTGGTCTCTGGTGCTCTGCCTTAATTCTTCGACAACTATCGCACATAGCCACATGCTCTGCGATTTCCCTCTTCATTCTGTACCACCAGAATTTCTTCTTCAGATCCTGATACATCTTCTCACTGCCAGGGTGAATCGAATAGGATGTCTCATGAGCTTCCTTGAGAATCAACTCCCGAATGGATTGGACATTGGGAACACACAAGCAGTCTTTGAACCATATCACACCTTCTGCATCTTCTCGAAAATCTTTGCCTTTGCCTTCTAGAATCAGTCGCCGGATCTCACTGATCTTCTCATCATTCTTTTGTGCTTCCTTGATTTCCCGCTCCAGGGTAGGTTCCAACTCAACTGTGACTCCTCGTGAATTGTTCAGAAATCTGAGACTCAACCTATCAAACTCCTTGGCCAACTCATAAGGCATCGGACGAGCGATCATCAGATTGATCTGACTCTTTCTGCTCAAAGCATCTGCCACTACGTTTGCTTTGCCTGGATGGTAGTGGATCTCCAACTCATAGTCTTTGATCAACTCTAACCATCTTCGCTGCCTCATATTCAACTCTGACTGAGTGAATATGCACTTCAGACTCTTGTGGTCTGTGTAAACATCACATTTCTGTCCATACAGATAATGCCTCCATGTCTTCAGTGTGTGAACCACTGCTGCCAACTCTAGGTCATGGATTGGGTAATTCTTCTCATGAACCTTCAACTATCGGGACGAGTAAGCCACAACTCTTCCCTCTTGCATCAACACACATCCCAAACCCGTGTAACAAGCATCACAATACACCGAGAAGGGCTTGTGCACATCAGGCAAGACTAGGACAGGCGCTGTTGTCAACTTCTCTTTCAGCGCTTCAAAGGCCTCTTGGCATTTCTGGGTCCACTTGAACTCAACTTTGTTGCCTAGCAACGCTGTCATTGGTTTCACAATCTTCGAAAACCCTTCAATGAATCGCCGATAATATCCAGCCATTCCAATGAAACTCTTGATTCCTCGAGTATCTGTTGGCGCTTTCCAGTTCAGAATGTCTGCCACTTTCTTCGGATCCATAGCCAATCCTTCTTTGTTGATTATGTGACCCAAGAACAGGACTTCACTAATCCAGAACTCACACTTGCTCAACTTTGCATACAACTGATGCTCTCGCAATCTCTGCAATACCATCTTCAAATGATCTGCGTGCTCTTCTTCGCTTTGAGAATAAATCAGAATGTCATCAATGAATACCACCACAAACTTATCGAGATAGTCCATGAATACACTGTTCATCAGATTCATGAAAAAGGCTGGCGCATTGGTCAAACCAAAAGACATCACTGTGAACTCATACAAACCATACTTGGTAATGAATGCCGTCTTCGGAATGTCCGAAGGTCGGATCCTGAGCTGATGATAACCTGACCTCAGATCAATCTTGGAGAACACACTGGCTCCTCTCAACTGGTCAAACAGATCTTCTATTCTAGGCAAGGGATACTTGTTCTTGATCGTGACTTCATTCAAAGCTCGGTAATCGATACACATCCTTTTGGTGCCATCTTTCTTCTCCACAAACAAGACAGGAGCGGCCCAAGGCGAGGTGCTTGGCCGGATGTAACCTTTCTCTGACAGCTCATCAATCTGCTTCTTAAGCTCAACCAACTCTGGTCCGGATATTCTGTAAGCTCTCTTAAAGATAGGGGCGGTTCCAGGAAGAAGTTCTATGGCAAACTCAACTTTCCGCTCTAGTGGCATACCCGGTAAGTCCTTTGGAAACACATCTGGGAACTCAGACATAATCTTGATACTCTCAATTGGGTCTGCTTCACTGCTATCGACAGCTATCTGATAACAACTTCCTTTCTTTGGCTCAGGCGGGACTAACTCGGTCACCACTTCGTCTCCTAGTGGGGACACCAACTTGATTGTCCTTTTATCACAATTGATAACCGCCTGATACTTATCTAGCCAATTCATCCCCAGGATGACATCTATTCCCTGAGTACCCATTACTATGAGGTTGGCGGGAAACGCTATCCCCCTTATTTCCACACATACATTCAAACAAATGCTATCGGCTCGAATTCTACCACCGGCTGAGTCAATTTGAATGGGGGTTGACATGGTAGTAATTGGAAGATTATGTGCTTCTACCCATGATGCAGTAATGAAAGAATGTGTTGCTCCAGTATCAAATAACACTTCTGCAATATGGGAGTCGACTGGGAACATACCTACTATCATGCCGGGGGTCTCCTGAACTGCTTCAGCCTCCAAGTGGTTCAGTCTTCCATGATTGTAGCGTGGCTGAGAGCGATTGCTTGCTCCAGGCTGAGACACATTCTGCTTTGCTGGGGCATTGGGGCCTGACTGCTGCTGGGCTGCCTTCTTCGGACATTGCATCACCCAATGGCCTTGCTCTCCACAGTGGAAACATGCCCTGTTTCCAACCTGAGCTGGTGCTACCTGACTGCTCTACTGGTTTGCTGGGGCAGGAAGACAAGGTGCCTGCTGATTCTGCCTCTGAAACTGACCTCCTGACTGATTGCTCTAACGGTTCTGATACTGGTGCTGAGGATACTGCCTTTGGAATTGCTGCTGCTGCTGAGGTGGACGCTGGTTCTGCCTGAACTGTTGAGGTTGATTGCCTGAGAAACGAGGACGATTGCTGCTTCCAGGCTGGGGTCCACTGATCTTGCGCTTACGATCCTCCATCTCCTTACGCTTCCTCTCTGTCATGATTGCTCTGTCAATTAGGTGCTGGAATGTCGGGAAGGTGTGATTCATCAGCTGATACTGAAGAGGGTCAACTAAGCCTCTCAGGAAACGGTACTGCCGCTTGGCGTCGGTGTTGACATCTTCAGGAGCATAGCGAGACAACTACAGAAACCTGTCCCGGTACTCACTGACAGAGAATGGCCCCTGCTTGAGGGCCAGGAACTCCTCCTTCTTCACTGTCATCAGACCTGCAGGCACATGGTACTGACGAAAGCTTCCTCTGAACTCTTCCCAAGTGATGGTGTCGGGGTGGGCATGGGTGGCGAGGTAAGACTCCCACCATGACTGAGCTGCTCCTCTCAACAGACGAGGACCATACATGACTTTCTCCCTGTCATCGCACTGAGCGGTGTGCAACTCCCACTCCACAGTGCGCAGCCAGTCTTCAGCATCCATGGGGTCAGAAGAGTGAGTGAACGTTGGTGGATGACCTATCATGAATTCAGCACGCTTGTCTCTGGGCATCTGAGACATCTAAGGCTGAGGTGGGGCCTGCTGCTGTTGTTGCTGCTGCTGCTGCTGAATGGCGGCCAGAGTCTAACCGATGGCTTGAACTGCCTGAGTCTGCATCAGAAACATCTGCTCGATCGACATCGGGGGCGAGGGTGGCAGGTGCTGTTGCTGGGGCACCTCTTCCTGTTGAGCGGCTCGCTCCTGCTGAGCACGTCTTCCTCCTCTGCGCCTGTTCTCTGACATCTGCAGAATGCAACCAATCATCAGAACTGATCTGGCAAATCTTGCAGCATAAGAAAAGAGTATAGAATTCTTCAACAACACCGAACAGATAAGCATCTTCACTGATCTCCAACACAGATCACACAGCTTCTCAGATAAAGAGGAAAGTGGAATAAAAGGTTTTCCCAACTATATAACTAACTCCATTAACATAATAGGTAACCCAAAATGCAGGGGATACCCACACTCTGGTGACATTCATTACAAAGATCCAAACCAAACATAGTTCATCATGACAACCATAAATGCACAGGATATAGCAAACTACCCTGTCTAACTAAGACTAACTAAGAGCGAGACTAACGCTAAGACTGAGACTAAGACTAAGAGTAAAACTTCTATATTAAGCACTTATTACAAGACTCCACACTGACAACCTATGGTTCCAAGTCTATCTTGGTCTTGCAGTCGGGATTGCCATAAGGCTGGTGTCCACGCCGAGGTGAGCGGTACGGGTGCTGAGTCCCGACGGGAGCGGGGGAACCATCATCCAGGTGACGACGCTCCACGCGCTCGGCCCGCAGCACGGCGATCTCAGCACGAGCCCTACTCAGCTCGTCTAGTGCATGGTCCAGCTCCGTGTTTAGCACGGCGGCTAGGTTGACTGTGCTGCTCAACCTAGGATTGTCCTCACCGACAGGTGAGACAATCACGCCTCCTATGCTGCCAGATGGACGGCGGGGGTAATACTTCAGGTCGAGACCGTCAGCTACCCCACTGAGAACCGAGCAGTAGTGCGAAAGCGCACGCCGTGCAGCATCTTGCATGGCTGCCTCAGCTGAGTCCCGCTCAGAGATAGAATAGTGCTCTGAGCAGGCCTCTGCACCCTGGAGACTGTTCTCCGGACGACGCACCAAGCAGGTCGCCTCCCAGCGGTTCGAGTAGACCCCGCGACTATGCTGGTAGACCACACAGCGATACTCGATGGACCAAGTGCGCCGGTTAAGTGCCCGACGTAGCAGGGTGTCGAGCGCATCGTGGAAGTGACACCCGCGAGCAGCGTCGCGAGTGATGGGTCGAGCAACCCATCCTTCCGGCTCATGGTCAGTAGAGAAGTCGGTGTCGTGGCTCGAGCTGTCGTCGCCACCTCCGTCGTCTGGGTCTCCTCTAGCAGCTACTCCAGAAGTTGGGGCCCCAATGGTGGTGCAGGGGGCGCCTTCAGGGGAAGCACAGGGGAGCAGCTCCTCACAGACTCTATCTCCTGGTGGAGCGAGAAAGAAGAGCCCTGCTGCTCCTGTCGTCGACGTTCCTGCTCCTCATGCAGGCGGTGGTGCAGTCTCTCCAAGTGGCTGGACTGTCCGGCCACGGGACGGCGAAGCGGACGCTCAGCAAGGCGGGAGGGTAAGAAGGGGATGACGGACTTTCGTGCAGTGTGTCTAAGTCGAGCCATCTACAAAAGACACCACAAGCAAAATAGTGAGAACAGAATTAATATGACCAGCAAGTAATGAATCATAAATAAATGAAGGATTAGAATAAAACATAATTTTCAGCAAGGTATAATATATAGTAGAACATAGGTTTGGTCGGTATGACCAACTTTTGAAGGGATATCAAAGTCAAGGCAGGGACAGAGGTCTATAATCCTTATAACGACCATTCTACTCTAGGTTAGCGGTCCTACAGTCAGCACGGCTTTGATACCACTTATGTCACACCCGGTTTTTAGAAGGCAAACCGAATGCGAACCATGTACGTGCCAGGATCAGCAATTCACGTACACGGCAGTTACATAACATGGACATCATCACACAGTGCTCAAATAGTATTAAAAGGGGAAATAATAGTCGATTACATCATATGTCTGAGACGTCCACATAGTCTTTACAATAAATCAAAGTGCGGAAGAGAAACGTAGATAAACGCGACCTTCACAGGCAGCCGACTGGGGGTTGCCGCTAACCCACGCCTAGAACTCGTCGTAGTCTTGGAACTCCTGGAAGTCTCCTTCCACAGCTTCATCTTCTCCTGAGCAGTGGTTGCAATGTTGACAACCTGGGGATGGGGGGGGTTTGGTGTGTAGAGCAAGGGTGAGTACACATCAACATACTCAGCAAGTATCCTGTTTGGCTGTAGTAGACTAGCTTTATGTGGGGGATAAGTCAAGGAGTTGCTTTTAGTTGGTCAGATTATTATTTACTAATAGAAAGCCAGGTTTTAGCATTAACCCAAGTTATTAGCCCGATGTACCCTTTCCAAACGGAAAGAATACCACTTACCAGCACCATAGTCATAACCAAAACCATCAGTCTCATTGCCACCTGTAAACCAAAGTGTCTCTGATCAAGTACCACTAATCGCTGGAGCTCCCTTGGCCGCTCATAACCGCGAGCACGGCTGATATATCATTTTTCAAACACTCTGCAGAGGTTGTGCACTTTACCCATAAGCCGTGATTCCCTCTTGCCTCGGGCCGATCAAACCCTTAAACACTACCAAGGTGAATATGCAGGGTTTCACTACGTAGCCTTTACAAAGATTCCCCGGGGCTGTAGCCGCCCGTTAGGTTTCCTAAATGTACCGCACTCCTCCCCAAGGGACAAATCAACCTTGGCAGAGCGAGCCGCATACACCGAGCCCCATTGACGGCACGACGGCGAAGCGGACTACACCCCGGATCCTCTAATTATTCAGCTAAGGGCACCCCATTCCACCCTCATGGTTGCACTGTTTTCCCGGGCGGTCATCCATAGAACAGGTCCTTACGGAGAGGCACTCGAGAAACCGCTCGAGCCCCCTTGAAGACCACAAGTACAACATCATAACAAGAGAGGGGAAAACAGCGTATCATAGATAATCTCATCATGTTCATTGATTAGAGTTTGAGCAATCGCATAAATC
Organism: Zea mays; assembly: GCF_902167145.1. NCBI lineage: Eukaryota > Viridiplantae > Streptophyta > Magnoliopsida > Poales > Poaceae > Zea > Zea mays. The sequence continues at coordinate 75,568,203 of NC_050099.1, forward strand.
TAAACAATAATAATCCAACCCAAATAGGTAAACAAGGACATGGATATCAAAGCTAGTCAATCCTTAGGCATAAATGTGTAATGCAGGAGGTGAATTAAAGAATGAATAGGACAAAGATAGGTCAAGGGACACTTGCCTCCACCAACCGACTGCTGCTCAGGGGCTTCTCCTGCGAATTCTTCGGGCTCCTCGACCGAATCGTTCTCTATGCGATTGCAAGCATACATACATCCATCCATTCAAATTAAGAAACAAATAGTACATCATACAAGAGAACAAATAAAGTAGATATGCATAGAATATCACATACGATAATGATTTTACCATGGTTAGAAAGAGGCGGTAAAAGGTCTCGCGAGGGTTAAAGCTTATGCTCAAGGCGCGTTACGGGTAAACGAATAACTAAACGCTACGTGCTCTAGTTCTACTTAGCTCCAATTAGTTCTAACAAAAGGATTAGCTACATGCATAACTCGAGTCATGACCATTTTCAATTGATCGACATTAGATGAGGTAAATAATCACTTACATGAATTAACTAACGTAAACAAATTCTAATTTGGGTTTCCATTTATCGATTACATAACACGCTCACTACGCACGGAATGCACAGGAGGGGGGGGGGTAGACGGGTGGTCGGGGGTAGACGATCGTGTCGCGGACGCGACAGAGCGCTATGCGTCGCGTCGCGGGCACGACGAGCCACGCTAACGCACCGTGCGCCACGTGAGCACGTACGCGCAAGGCCGCGCTGACGTGTCGCGAACGAGTCGCGCACACGCCGGGGCCGAGCCGCGCACGCGCTACGCAGGGGCACCACGGCCGTGCGAGCCAAAGCCGCGCCGGGCCGGGGCCGCGCTGCGCAGGGGCGGGACACGCCAAGGCGAGCGGGACCGAGCCGCCATGGTCGCGAGCCACGGGTGCGGCGAGCTCGCCGGGGGTACCGTGCGTGCACGGGCCGCGCCGGGGCTCCGCGCGCACGCCGAGGCCACGCCGGGATCGGGGCTGCGCGGGCGGGCGAGGCCGCGCAGGGGCCGGGGTCGAGCGCCGCGGGCGGGGAAAGCCGGGGCGGGACGCCGGGCGCGCGCCGGAACACCGCGGCCACGCCGGGCCGCGCGCCGGGCGGGGGAGGCCGCGCCGGGCGGGGACCAAAGCCGGGCCGCGCCACAGCCGCGCGAGCGCGCCGCGCCGGCGAGCCGCGGGCGGACAGCCATGGCTGGGCCGCGCTCAAGCCGGGGAGGGAGCGGGGACGGGGGAGCGGGGCCGGCGAACCGAGGGCGGGCGCGCGGGACGGGGCGGGGTTCGCCGCGCCGCGGGAGGGCGCCGGGCCGCCATGGCCGGCGGGCCGACGGCGGGGCGAGTGCAGGTGCCGGGCGGGCGGGACCGCGCCGGGGAGAGGGAGGGAGGGGGGGAGAGAGGTAAGGAAGAAGGGGAGGGGGCCGGGGCTTACCACGGGCGGGCGGGGCGCCGGTGGCGAGCGAGCTAGGGCGGGCAGGGGAGCGGCGGCGAGCAGGGGAGTGGGGACGAGCAGGGGATGAGAGAGGAAAGGGGGAAAGGCGGTTTTGGGAGGGGAAGCTGACGGGTGGGGCCCACCCGGGGGAGGCGGCGGCGGTTTCCAAACCGCCCGCTCCTCGGGCGCGCGTTGGGGCGGGGGAGCTGGCTGGGGCGGCTGGGCCGCCACGGGCCCAAAGCGGGGGGGGGCTGGGCCGCGGCGTGGCCGGCCCACGGCGGGGAGGAAAGAAGAAGGGGGGAGGGAGGCCGGCTGGGCCGGACGCGAGAGAGGGGGGGGGGGGCGGCTGCGCGCCTGGCTGGGCCGCGCCAACTGGGCCGCCCAGGTCGGCCGGGCTGAAAAGGGGGGAAAGGAGGGAAGAGAGAAGGAAAGGTTTTTTCCTTTTTTTTAATCATTTTTCCTAAAAGCATGTTTTCACAAATTCAATCCACACGCAAAAGATATACAGGGACCGGCATGGTGCAACAATCCAAATAAAATACTCTTAGGGTTTATTATTATTATACCACTTGGAGTTTTTGGAAATAGGTAGGGTTTTAGCGAAAAGAAATGGGAAAGAGAGGTAACGCCCGAATTTAGCGAGCGATAGAGAAAGAAAAAATTCAACTCGAAATTCGGGGCGTTACAGGGGGCTACACCCATTGGGTGCACCTTCGGTGCACCCAATGAATCATCTACCCCGAGAGGCAAAATGCTTCTAAAGCACAGGGCGAAACTAAGACAAGGCTGACTTCTGAAAAAGAACAAATGGAAGATAAAAGTGATTTTTGAGAAGACTTAAAACGAAGACCTTCGAGTGGATTATTTACAAAAATCCACTCGAAGCTCGGGAATGAAATTCGAGTCCTAAAAAATCAAAATGTTGACCTCTAAAGCATAAACTCAAGGCAGAACACCGAGTTTTGAAGAGTAATAGCGGAAGAAGACAGTAAAAGATCGCTTTTACTGGGTCACTCAGAGTTCAGGAGCAGTGGCCCGACATACTTACTTTCGAATTATTCCTTATTAAAATTATAAAGCTGCAAGCTAGACCTTAGATCTTTGGGCCGGTTATTTCAAAATCAACCAAAAGATCGGGGGCTTGTGGGGGACGGATATCCCCCGGGTCCACCAGAAGGATAAAAGACCTCACGAAAGGCCCGTGGGCCCAATAATTCGCGAGGTCATCCCTTCGTGGGCCTGGGGAAGAACGCCTAGTGAAGTGGATCGACACAAGATTGAATCGACGCAAGCCCAGACGGCCCGATGAATTCGAGCAGTGATCACAACAGTGACCCGACCTTCCCGCGCAGGAGCCTCATACATCGGAACCGAGCGAGGATGGGTCGACTGAATTATAGGAAGATAGACTCAGTCAGTTCACTATTACTTAGGCCCACGTTGTATCATATCCACATGTAATGCCCCACAGTCGAGTATATAAGGCCTATGGGGCACCCCTTCAAAGATATCTATCCCACTACTTAGTCATCCACCCGGCTCTCTACGCTTCCAACACTAGAGAGCCTCCTTGTAACCCACCACATAAAGTACTCACACCAGGACGTAGGGTGTTACGCATCTCCAAGCGGCCCGAACCTGTATAAAACTGTCCACTACCTCTTGTGCATTAACACGAACCATCGAGCTACAGTCGGTAACACTGTCCTACTCCAAAAAGCACCTTGAGGGGCAACCCCGGGTGCGCGGTCGGACCCAAAACACCGACACCTTCGGCCACAAAGGAGAAGGCTGACAGTCAGAAAAAATGAAGAATTGTTAATGTCATGCAAGCCATTGAATAGGCAACACCGCTGGCCTCGACGTCTTGCAAGTGCCGGGGCCACTGCCGAAGCTGCAGCTGCCACCGAAGCTACCAATCTTGAAAGTACATTGTCAAGAATTGATAAGCTTCTTTCGAATATGGTTGCAGAAGAGACAGCTGTGGCTGCAGAGAAGGTCATGGCCGCAGTGCCTGATAAAGGAAAAAAGATTGCTGATGCTGCTTTATAAGAAAAGGACTTTGACCTTCGGAACCTGGTGGGTCAAGAATTGTCCGAGGCTGAGAATAAGGAGCTACAGGAATATGGAATATCCTGTGGCTACCAGCCAGGAGCTATGCGCTTCGGTGGAATTAACGAAGGAGCCTTAAGATGTATTCGCGATCGCGCCGGGGCAAAGATAATCGACACTCTATCAAAGAGTGCCGGTTTTCCGAAGCTTGAGGCTGATATTAGTGGCTACCGGCGACAACATATCATCGGCAGTCTGTTTTATTCCAATTTCAAGGTAAAATTCTTTTTGCCTAGATTTCTGTTATATTTGTGATGAATCAAAATTTTGTGATGTCAGCTTATTTCCATAGAGTATGTTGCTAAGTATGGCATTGAGGATGCAACATGACCTCGAGGACAAGAAAAATGAAATTATAATCGAGGGCTTGGAGAGTAAAATTAAGGACTACGAAGCTTCTCTAGAGAAGAAGGACTTCCTGCTTCAAGCAACAGAGGGTTCGCTTGCAGAAATTCGAGCTAAAAATGCTAGACTAAGCGAGGAGCTTCTTCAAAGTCAAACAGTCTTAAAAGAAAAATCGGAGAGCTTCGAACAAGAGAAGAAAGACCTACAAGCAAAATATGAAGCCGAAGCTGATAAAAATACAAAGCTACATAAATCTTTGAAGGACCTTCGAGATACATGTTTGAATTTTGGCAGCCGCTGCGTGCAACGGTTGAAAGAGGTCTTCTGCTCGGTTGGGGCCAGCTCTAAAGATATTACACCTTCGTCTGAAGACATATCAAATACCTTCAAACATATTGAAAATGAAGTTGTTGCACTCGATGAAGTGATAGCTGGGCATGGTGACTTCTGTGCTTTGCTAGCTTATCACGGCACAGCTGCCGCATTCTTGAAAGCCGGTTGCACGCATGCGAAGACAGTAAACATACCTACCTTCAGCCTGTCGTCATCAGATTTGATTGATATTCCTAGTGAAGCCCGAAGCATCGGAAACAGATTCATAACTCAAATTTGGGCTAAGGGTGGACGAGAGTTGGCTAGGGACGAAGCCCGAAACTTGCTTAAACCAGTACGAAACTTATACATGTTGCTTGCCTTGATTCTTATAATTACTTTTACCTTATACCATTGTTTGTCTGCAGGGTAGCGGTGCCGAAGATTGATAACCCAAAGCACATTCCGAAGGTTGCTGAGATGAAGCTTCTCTTTAAACCTTCCTGTATAGAGCTTAGGAATATTTGCATTATCTTTGCAAAAGATTGTAATCGAGCATTAAACAGTACTGTGTATATTTGTCCATACCTTGTAATATATTTTTACCTTTTCACCCATGTATGAATTGCTTTATTGTGGACGAAACTTGTATCTTTTGAGCCGAAGGAAAAAACACCTTCCCTTCTTTTCATACACATCGAAGCATTTCCTTGCATAAAATGTGTATGTTTGAAACGAGGCTTCTTCGTGTTCATCGAAGCTCTATCGTCAAAGCTGGAGTATTTCTATTTGTGCTTTATGTCATGATGATGATGATCCTACGAATGTCTAAATGAATGTCTCTATGAATGCAATGCATGATGTGATGTAATATGCAAATGAATGTCCCAACACACACGAAGCCACACCCAGACTCTGAATCCCCTTAGGAACGACTTTGGAGTCTTTAAGCTCTGCATTCCCTTAGGAACGACTTTGGAGCTTCTTCACCTTCTATTTCGGTGGCATTTAAGCTCTGCATCCCCTTAGGAACGACTTTGGAGCTTCTTCACCTTCTATTTCGGTGGTATTTGGCTCTGCATTCCCTTAGGAACGACTTTTGAGCTTTGGAACTTACGCTGCGCTCCCTTAGGAATGACTTTTGCAGCTTCGGAACTTACGCGGCGCTCCCTTAGGAACGAATTTTGCAGCTTCGTCATCCTTGGGGTGATTACAGCTCTGCATCCCCTTAGGGACGTCTTTTGAGCTTTTTCCTGTTCTCTTTTGCACTCGATGGTGCAGGTTCTGATATTACATGTTACATCTTTGGGGGATTTTGGCCCTTTATTGCATAGGGCTAAACAAGAATGAAAATTACGAACTATGGCCCCATTAAAAACCTTTCTCCCCTCCTAAAAGGAAAAGGGTGCCATAGGAAAATTAGAAAAGATTACATCAATTACACATAATACCGCCGAAGCTCATCCGCATTCCAAGATCTCGGTATGTCGTTGTCGTCCATATCCTTCAATTTGTAAGAACCGAGTCTTGATGAAGATACCACCAGAAAAGGTCCTTCCCATTTCAGCTGTAGCTTTCCCACTGTGTCTGGGTTGGCTACTCTCCGAAGCACCAAATGGCCTGGCTTGATATTCTTCAATCGAACTTTCCTATCACGCCATTTTATTGTTTCGGCTTGATACTTATTGATGTGTTCTATGGCTTAAAGTCTGGTCCTTCTATAATGTCTTTTGTTATTTGAGAATCAGCTTTGTCCTCTGCTGAAGTTGTGGTTCTTATTGATCATGTCTTTGCTTCTTCTAGTATTATTGCTTCGTCACCGAACAAGAGCTTGAAAGGTGTAAAACCTGTCGACCTTGAGACAGTTTTGTTATGGCTCCACACCACTTTAATTAACTCTTCTGGCCACTTTCCTCTAGGTTGATTGAAGATTAACTTCATTATTACTGTCATTATGATTCCATTTGCTCTCTCTACTAACCCATTTGATTCTGGATGTCTTACTGATGCAAAATGAATTTTTGTACCAATTCGGTCACAAAAATCTTTGAACGTTTCAGCATCAAATTGAGTTCCATTGTCAACAGTTATTGCCTTCGGCATGCTGAAGCGACAAACAATGTTTTGTCAAAAGAATTTCTGTACTATGGCTGAAGTTATTGTGGCTAAAGGCTTTGCTTCGATCCACTTAGAGAAATACTCCACTGCCACAATGACGTATTTCAAATTTCCTTGTGCTGGTGGAAGTGGACCTAACAAATCCAAACCCCACCTTTGCAGTGGCTAAGTTGGCTGTATTAGCTGAGTGAAGGACGAAGGTTGTTTCTGGTCTTTTGCACATCTTTGGCAATTTTCACATTTTTGAACCAAGTCTGCTGCATCCGAAGCTACCTTCGGCTAGTAAAATCTTTGTCTGAAAACCTTCCCCAGCAAAGGCCTAGACCCAATATGAGACCCACATAATCCTGCATGTATTTCCTTCAACAATTCTTGACCTTTGGTTCTGGACAAACACTTGAGTAATGGAGAGCAGACTCCATATTTATATAACTCCCCTTCTATGATCACATATGGTCTTGTTCTTGCTTTCATTCTTTTATTATAAACTTCGTCATCCGAAAGACAGTTGCCTTGAAGGAGAGATATAATCTCAGTCCTCCAATCTTCACTATGTACATGTGATATTGCAAGCACTGCCCTCTCCATAAGTTCGACTGAAGGTGCTTTTATTGTCTCAAAGAACACTTCTGAAGGCAAAGGGAGCCCCTGTGCCGCTGACTTAGCTAGTAAATCCGCATGCTCATTTTCCCCCCTTGGAATATTTTTTACAGAAAATCTTTCAAAAGAAGGTTCCAATCTTCGGACTGCATCCAAATATTTTTCAAGCTTTGGATCCCTTGCCTTGCTACTTTTGTCTACATGTACAGAAATAACTTGAGAATCAGTTTTGAGTGTTGCCCTTCTTATTCCCATTGCCTTTAGCTTGCGAAGCCCTAACAGAAGAGCTTCGTATTCGGCAATATTATTTGTACAACTAAAGTCCAGCTTTACTGCATAGCATGTCCTGACTTTAGAGGGCACTACTAGAACAGCAGTCGCTCCTGCGCCAAAGGTACCCCAAGAACTATCACAGAATACCGTCCAGGCTTCGGCATCTTTTGTTGCTTCTTCTCCTTGAGCCCCTGGCGTCCAATCAGCAATGAAATCTGCTAACGCCTGAGATTGAATTGAGGATCTATGTACATAATCAATGGTGAATTCATTAAGCTCTGCAGCCTATTTTCCAATTCTTCCTATAGCTTCTTTGTTTCTCATTATATCCTTCAGAGGTTGTGATGAAGGGACTATTATATGATATACTTGAAAGTAATGCCGAAGCTTTCTGGAGGCCATCAACACAGCATACAATACCTTCTCCAATTCTGTGTAATTTTTCTTTGATAAACTGAGTACTTCAGAGACGAAATATACTGGTGCTTGTCTTTTTACTTGGCCATCTTGCTTCTCCTGTACAAGTGCCGCACTGACTACAGAATGGGAGACAACCACATACAAGAGTAATGGAGTTCATGTTGAAGGTGGAGTTAGAGTTGTCAAATCTACCAGATATTGTTTTAACTCTTTGAAGGCTTTCTGTTGAGCCGGACCCCATTGAAAGACTTCGACTAACTTCAGTATTTCAAAGAATGGTAAGTTTCTTTCTGCTGATCTTGATATAAATCTGTTCAACGATGCCAGTCTTCCTGCCAACCATTGAGCCCCCTTCTTTGAATTTGGCGGTTCCATCCGAAGGATAGCTTCGATCTTGCTTGGATTAGCTTCAATACCCTTTTTTGATACCATACAGCCAAGAAACTTGCCCTTCTTCACACCGAAGACACACTTTTCTGGATTCAACTTGAGACCAGCTTGCCTGAAATTGGCAAATTTCTCTTGCAAGTCGACGACATGATTCTCTTGTTTTGTGCTTTTTACTATAATGTCATCAACATAAGTTAGCACATTTCTGCCTATTTGAGAGTGAAGAACCTTGGTTGTCATTCTGCTGAAGCTTCCTCCAGCATTTTTGAGCCCCTCGGGCATCCGAAGGTAGCAATAAGTACCATTGGGAGTTATGAAGCTTGTCTTTGGCTCATCCTCTTTCTTCATCCAAATTTGGTGATAGCCCGAGTAGCAGTCCAATAAGCTCATGAGTTTCGAAGAAGTTGCTGCATCTACAAGGGAGTCTATTCTTGGTAAAGGGAACTCATCCTTCGGACATGCCTTGTTGAGGTCTGTGAAATCAATACACATTCTCCATTTCCCATTAACCTTCTTCACCATAACAGTGTTAGCTAGCCACTCTGGATATGTTACTTCTCTGATGACACCAGCACTAAGAAGTCTCTTTACTTCATTCCGAGCACCTTCGGCTTTATCCTCAGACATTTTCCGAAGTCTTTGCTTTCTTGGCCTGAAAGATGGATCCACATTGAGTGAATGCTCAATGACATCTCTATTAACACCACATAGATCATTAGCTATCCAAGCGAAGACATCTTTGTTGTTGAACAAAAGTCTTAGCAGAGTCTTTTCTTGTTCACCAGATAACTGAGATCCCAGCATTACCTTTTGGTCTGCTATATCTTCACATAGGAGCATAGGCTTCGGCTGATCCACTAAAGCGGCCTTCTCTCTTTTGTGCTTGTACTGCTGATAAGCTTCAGCTTCGTCTATGTTATGGATAGCCTTTGAATCCGTCCAGTTCCCTTCGGCCTTCCTGGCAGCTTCCTGACTTCCGTGAACAGCAATGGGCCCTTGTTCTGAAGGTATCTTCATGCATAAATATGCTGGATGAAGAATTGCTTCGAAGGCATTGAGTGTCCCTCGACCAATGATTGCATTGTATGGGTATTCCATATCAACGATGTCAAAGACAACTTGTTCAGTTCTCGTGTTATGGACGTACCCGAAGGTAACTGACATTGTTATTTTACCAAGTGCTACAATTTGTCTTCCTCCGAAGCCACAAAGAGGGTGTGTTGCATCATGTATCTTGTCTTCTGGCTCTTGCATCTTTCTGAATGCCTTTGCAAAAATGAATGTCCGCTGCACTGTCTGTGTCAACCAGAACATTATGGACCAGAAATCCCTTGATGACACAAGATATAACCATGGCATCATTATGAGGATAATCTTTGAGCTGAAGGTCTTCCTGGGAGAAGGTAATTGGGATGTGAGACCACTTGGATCTGATGAAGGGTCCTTGGACCCCAACATGCTGCACTCTTCTTTGTGCTTCCTTCTTCTTCTTCTTGTTGGCTGGTTCTGAGCTTGAACCACCTGTGATTGGGAGCACCAGCTTCGTGACCGAAGGTGCTGCAGCTTGGTTGTTGTATGAAGCCATCGTCACAACAGTAGAAGTGAGTTCACCGGAGGTGGGCGCCAATGTTGATCACTTGTTCTCAAAAGCTATAAATCAAGAACAAGGCAACACAAATGTTAATGGTTAAAGACCTTCGTCCTTCGTAACATTATCTCCTTTAGGATATAATGATCTTTGGATGAAGGTCATGAAGGACATACCTTCATCATTTCAATATACAAAGATATAAATAGGGACATATGAAACGCAAAAAGAGTATGAGTAACTATTTTAAATCATTATATTATTCACATTATCATTATAAAATCATGAACAAACATCAATGATGTTTAAATTACATTGATACCTTCGGCTTGACAGAAGGAAAAAATCCCGAAGTGACGCGTGAGCGATTACCAGTCAGCGTGAACAGTACGGGGGTACTGTTCATCTATTTATAGGCACAGGACTCAGCCCGGACAAAATTACATTCGTGTCCTTGATAACTAATCATAACCATAATACAAATTATTAGGGACTATGTGGTCTTTTCCTCTTTAAGTCGGTGCCATCCTTCGTCTTATGCACGCCATCATGCCGAAGCTCTTTCGATTGTAGCTTCGACATATGTCTTCATGTCGTATCTATTTGCACATCGTCTTGCCGAAGGTGTTTTTGCTTAGAGGACATTCGGTGGCGAAGAAGGCCCCCAACAACAAGTTAAGTGATAGAAATCAAATGTTCGAAGAAATAGTTGAATGGTTCAGCCTCCCCTCCTATTTAAAAGGGTTATTCCTCATTCCTAAACTACCCTTAGATATATTGAGTCTATCCACTTAGGCAGAGGCGAAATGGACCAACACTTGGAATTTTGATCTTAGGGCCACACTGTCTTCACAAAGTTGCTTTGCCTTAATGCACCCTCCGCGATGATGACATGTGTCGCCTCTGATTCTCTTTGGAACCACGCCGTCGAATTTTGAGATCCCAACCGAGTGAAACCTACGAACTATCATGATGAGTGGTTTTGAGACTCAACCACCAAAACTCTATGGGTAGCGTACTCCATGTGTCCCCCACATTATGGACATGTGTCCCGCCGTCCACAATCGTATTGGGCGACATGATCCACACCACCATGTCCTTTCGCCTATCGGTGTCCCTAGGTGACTAGCCACCATGGCTAGTCACCTGGCTTCGGTCATGACTCTGCACTCGTCCTTCGCCGCTCCCAGTCGATCGGTATGAACCCGCATGACCTTCACCTTCACCATCGATCACCATCTCTAGACTGCACACCTGTGCACCAAAAGCCAAGAGACATGTTGCACCAACACACTCACACTAGTCAATATGTCACAACCCAAGACACTATACTTGTTGACAATCACTCATCACAACTCGAACCACAAGGACACATATCAATCTTGTGCTCACATAATTTGTAAAATATTTAGTTCGATGGTAATATATATATTGTTCATTTTGATATAATTGTTGTGCATTAATATTTTATCGCATAATTTGTGTACCATCACATCACATGGGCATTGTACATTTTATCCACCAGTGTTAAACCTTACACTTGTTTTTTACAACCCCTGTACTACTGTACAAGTGTGCAACCAAGAGGCTCTTGGCCATAACTTTTTCACTACGATGCATCATGGTGCAAGGTACTGTACGATTGCATGCTAGGTACGGTGTATGTGCACGGTGACTCCCATGGGTGCAGATGTTTGGTGCGAAACTTCAATTCCTATGTTCGTGTGGTGTCAGAAGACAATTGAGGTTCCTGCTGAGAGCTCTCGATTAGAGGCAACGCAATCAATATTCGACATCAGTACGTCTATATGTCCTGTACAGCTGCTGTGGAATTAATCAACCAACATTATTGCACACTGTCCATGAAATGGGTAAGCTGGGCATATTATATGCATCAGACTTTATTGTGCAATTGTCCTTGCAGACATGCATGCATGATTGAGATCACCATGCCCTATTGCTCTTCGAGAGGTGTAAGTTAATTGGTACATTCATATATATCACTCGTTAGTAGAGAACAAGACTATAGTCCCGAATGAAAAATCTGTAAATTAGAAGTCTCGATTTTCTAGTCTGACTAAACTTTATCGTTTCATCATTTAGTTCCGTGTAAGAATAAAATAGAGACATTTAGTTTAGTTGTAACACCAACATAAACTAAACCTTTGAAAATATTGCATAAGGTATACTAGAGGACGCGCTCCAAGTACGAGCATAAAAAATTTCTATTTTGAGCGTAAAAACCTTTAATTTTACTTATAAATACCGTGCAAAAAGTGACAGACATTGATAACTCTTTTATGTTGTATTTATTATCGTAAAAATCCTCAAGTCTAAGCATAAATAGTGTTAGATATAGCGTAAATGTTGATTCACTCCCAACCAACAGCCACCACGTCCATGCAACCACTATAAATCAAGTGATTTGATTAGAAGAGTTGATTATATGATTTGATTAGAGAGATAATTAAGGGATTTGATTTTTTATTGCAGTTAAAGACACCATAAATCAAGGGAATCATTTTTTCACTATGCACGTAAAAAATATACATGCGGGACATTGGTGGGCGCACCCCAGGTTTGGGCGTAAAATTCTTTAGTTTTTAGCGTAACAAATCTTTAGTTTTGACCGTAAATACCAAGCCAACATGAGAGATGTTTATAACTCAGATGCGTTGTATTTATGATCGTAAAAATCATCAAGTTTGTGCGTAAAATAATGTTAGATATAGCGTAAATGTTGCTACCGTAAAAACCAAGCCACATGAGAGACGCCATATTCATAATTGTAAAATCCTCGAATGGAATGCATAAAATAGTACAGTCGTAGGCATAAAAACAATCACAGAAGGCATAAACATGGATCAGATGAGGTCGTCACCGTAGGATGCCTAAGGTGCGCCGGATCAGAGGATGTCACGCGAGCCGGGGTGTGGATGGAAAAACCCTTCGTGGACGACCCACTCTGTCAGGGCGGTGTCCGGTTCATCAGAGCTCGAGGAGTAATTGGAGGTAGGAGGTGGCGGCGATGCGCCTGACGGCAGTGGCGTGCCATTATGAATCATCATTAGTGATGTTTTGGTAATTAATGACACCTGATTATGGACTAACAATTCTTGGAGAAACAAGAATGCAGGATTGGACCACAAGAAACAGTAAAGTCTTTGAGACTTATAAGCATTGATTGTGGATCAAGTGAAGACAAAGGTAAAATGTAGGTTTTGTTTTGCCGGTCATCAGGTGTTTAGAGAAGAAATTGACCGGATTAATAGGCTATACAGTCGTACTATTAAGAGGGGTCAATGAACTTGATCGGTGTAAAACTTAGTGCCTCGTAGAGCATAAACTGTTGCATTTGCATGAGGTCTAACAGCGCTTCAGTTTTCAAAATACAAAGTCTTTTGTAAAAGCGCAAAATAAAAAAATCTATGGTCGGCGGACCGTCTGGGTCAGGAGGCCGGACCGTCCGTGACTCTACCAGAGAAGTCTGCTGGCGCACATGTCTCTGTCTCCTTGCGCGGACCATCCGGACCAGGAGGTCGGACCGTCCGTAGAAGCCAAATTGAGTTTGGGCAGGGACAATGTGTTTTAAGTCTTTGCACTACGGACTGTCCGGGGTTTTTAGCCGAACGGTAAGTGGTCCCTGTGCGGACCGTCCGGCCTGATTGGCGGACAGTCCGCTCGGGTTGTTTTAACTGGCCAGTGCTCTGGTATTCCAAGTTGACAGGTCTCGGATCGTCTGGCCTCGGAGGGCGGACCGTCCGGGCTTGACTTTTTCTGACAGCCCTGACAGGTTTCAAACGGTCTTTATAGCTGTTACCGGTACGACGGACCGTCCGCGTGTGCGTAGAACTTATGTATTTATGTATGTCAAATCTATTCATCACCTAGGGTGATAGACCATGGGTCCATCACCTAGACCTAACTCAGCAATCCCCGCCCGCTCAACCCCGACCTAGCGTACCCACCTGCGACCCCAAGCCGACCGGGCGAGCCGACTCCAATGCATGCGCACCCGCGATCGAGCTGCCCGCGCGCACATCCCCGACCCAGCACGCCCGCCCATGACCCCGAGCCGACCGGGCGAGCCGCCTCCCGTGCGTGCTCCTGCAATCGAGCCGCCTCCCCCGTAAGAGTCGAGCCAAGCCGGTCATTTAATGTGAGTCGAGCCACCTCCTTGAAATGACTTAATGTTTACTAGAATGGCTTAAAGTTGCCTAGATGCTTGAATAATTTTACCTAGACTTTAGAATGACCTAATGTTATCTAGAATGACTTAAATGTTGTCTAGATGCTTGAATGACTTAATATTGTCATGGTTAAAAGCTTCATACCACTTGTCTTCGTGATTGGGGCCTTCATGCTGAAGATCTGTTTGGTGTTGTCAATACTCTTGGTGCTCAGTATCATGCGCAATGTGTCGCATCTCTTCAGCTGCTTCGTCAATCTTATTTTGCAACTCAGACAACCGAAGCATGTTTTTCTCCTCTTCTCTACTCGTTGATGTATGGCTTCAAGGTTGCTGATCTCCTGATCTAGCTCCACATTTTGTGGGGTTGGGCTAACAACCTTCCTTTCTTGGCTTCGGGCCTCTCTTAAAAGAATTCGGTCTTGGTTGGTGTCCAGAGGAGCAAGAACAACCCCTGGCGTCGTTGTCTTCTTCGGTGGCATGACGAAGAAGGTCATTAATGAGTTCACCGGAGGTGGGCGCCAATATTGGTTACTTGTTCTCAATTGCTATACATAGTTGAAAACAAGGCAACACAATGTTAAAAATTAACCTTCTTCCTCAAACAGTTATCCCTTCAGAATAACACCTTCGAAGACGAAGGTTGAGATTTTAATCAAATGAGTCATACGTCAGTACATAAATGAATATACAGGGAATGTAAAGAAGTTAAACATGGTAACTCATCTCGGATATTTCAATATCTCATATCTCCCCGTTCATGTGATAATTTACAATCATAACTTCGGTTCTACAAAGTGAGTTAGAACAAAGGTGCTCTGGGGAAGAGATTACACGAGGCAATTATCCAGCCCACCAAAAGTACTTTATGTAGGCAATGTTCATCTATTTATAGGGGATCGTACAACTTCGTATGAAATTACAAATATGCCCATAAGACTTGTACATATTATTTACAAAACGATGCAAGGGCAACATTGACTTCTGCCTATAATATCTTGGACATGGAATCGTGAACATCTTCTCCCGGCACTGTTCACCTTCGTTTCCATATGTTGTTGTGACGAAGCATAACATCTTCGTCTTTGTCCTCGTCCTATTCCGAAGGTATTCGATACCGAAGCTCCTGCAATACTTAAAAACCTACTAACAACCAATAGTTAAGTGTGTTTTGAGGACCTTCGAAAGACGAAGGCCCCCAACAACTAGCACTCTCACTGATTATAATTTTTGTTTCAGTGAAGTGACCCAGACTGCTGCACTCTGTCATCTGCCACTGACTTTTATTAGTTTTAATTATCATAGCTAGATGCACTTATATTCAGATGACAATTATCATGTCAGTTTTTTCTATCATATCAGTCGTCAAGGATTGATTTTTCTTTCAATCTCTACTAGTGTTAGTTTCAAAAATATTATCCCTAAGTCACATGATTTTTATTATAGCACGCTAAAAGCATTAATATTACCAGGTTGATGCCCTTGTTATCAATAGGGTTGCTGGTTGATCTGTTAGATTTTCTGTGAGCAAATAAATAAGAGAAGAAAGGGAAAATGAGCATGCTTGCTACCCTACATGACAAAGTACTCTGTATTTCTAAGCATTTATTTTGAAATATTTCTAGAACATGTTATTCTTTGGTTTTACCTCTTTCTTTCTCTGTTCTCTTTTGAGGGATGACCTTACCTCTTTCTTGCAATACCAAACAATACTTCTATTCAAAATAGTGTTGTGCTGCTGATGTTACAAACTATTTTCAGTTTGTTGCTTGTTTGATGCAATTTGCCTATGGAATTCAGGTGTCCATTCCATTGCTTCATGCTTGTCTTTTACTCTTACAAATTGAAATACAAATTGTCTTTACTATCTTTGCCTGAACCCTAAAACCCTACTATCTTTGCCAGAATTCAGTTTGATGTATTGCTATGGAATTTAGTTTGCATATGGAATTCATTGTACCATGATTTGGGGGAGAGAGATAGGGGGAGGGAGGGAAAGCAGTGTTGGCACTTGGCCACATTTGTTTCAGGCTGAAGGATCAAGACGTGAGCCAAGGGACTATTGTAGAACGAAATGTTGCCTTCTTGTTGTGAGCAGGCAAAAAGCTGGTGCATCTCAATGCTGAATTTGGTACCAGTGGATGCTAGTGCCATTCGAGGCCATCTAGGCCGCCTAATTAACAAAATCAGCTACTAGTAGAGCAGACATTTTAGGCCACACGCTTTATATATCCACCCAAATCATGATACCTGATCTCATTTGCCTATGGAATGCAGTTTGCCTGAATTCAGTTTGCTATTGCTGAGGTGTTGCTGGCTTGGCTTCTATACTCTGTTTTCCTATGGCTATCGATGTTGAGATATCTAGGATCTTCATCCAGAGATGCAGTTTCGTTTCTGTTCATCAGTTGTAGAGTATTTGTGTGTCGTGATGTGGCGGGCTTCTATTCCTGTGACCTTTGTATATTTTTTTAGCACTGCACTGCAGCAGCTGCTAGGAGAAGAGTGCGGCAGTGTTGCCAACATTACAAAGGCAACGTCTTTGTGCAAATAATATTCTTCTCTTCTATCATGTAACACTACAAAGACATTCAATTACGCAAAATAACATTTTTCTCTTCTATCTTGGTTTATTGCAAGTGCTAGTAGTTTTTGTGTAACCATGTAAAACTAAACAGTGTGCCAATCGGTGTTACTTACATAGTGCTAAGTGAAAGCAATACATGAAGCTAACATGGAGAAGGAAAATGCAACGACGGTTCACATGAAACTTGTGAAAAAGGAATTAAACTCATAATTTTCATAGTTTATTCTAGTGCCAAAGTTCCTAATGAAGAGACATGTACTCCATTTTTATGTTATATTGTCTATCTGTACGTGTGAATGGAGATGATCTTATGAGATGTGATGTGATGATGTATGGATTAATTTTGTTGGATATTAGACTTTTCGTGAATCATATATGGTGCGTTTTTGGATTTCTAGTGATGTTTTATTGTGTTTCGAATTTTTCATAATATTTCTTATTTTTCTTTGATTTTTTCTGAATTTTTTGAAGTATTTTATTATTATGAGGGGTATTTAGCCCCTTGGTTGCCAAACCATGGCAAGGAAGTACACCCAGGTGGGAAAAATCCTCTCAGTGAATTGAAGTGTCATTTAAAATCCCCTTGGTGGATTACTACCCTGAGTTTTTTTGTCCCCTTGCTGCCAAAGTAGCCCTTAAAGGGTGGTTTTTTAGAGAAGTTTTCCACCTCAAGTGGGTGGCCAATCCTGGGAGTAAGCCACCACGGCTAGTCACCCCGCTGCTCTGGTCCGTCAGCTAAGACCCAGCACTCGTCGTCACCGCTCCCGGTCGATCAGCACGAGACCACATGACCTTCACCTCAGTCGTCGAACACCATCCTTGAGCTCCACATCTGCACACCACATGCCGACCAACATGGTTGTACATCATAATCTCACACTCTAGTCAGTCCACTAACTACCCAAGAGTGCTACCCGTTGACAATCACTCATCATCAACCTGAACCACAAGGGACAACCTTGTGTTCACATGCAACTCATAAGAAGTCTTGTTTAGAAAAGCTCAAAGAAAGATGTGATTGGACACATGGCAAGCAGTGTTGATCGCTTTGGTCCAAAAACGCCTTGTAGTCCTATGCTCATCGAGCATCATCCTAGCCATCTCAACAAGGATCTGATTCTTGCGTTCAACAATACCATTCTATTGAGGCACATACAGAGCGGAAAACTGATGTTCGAGTTCCAAAGAAGCACAAAAGGTCTCAAAATGAGTATTCTAGAATTTCGTGTCATTATCACTACGAAACGCTCTCATGGCATTTTTGGGAAACACATTTGCAACCTAAGAATCAAATCTCAAGAATGAGGAAAACCCACATCCTTTGCCTTAATGAAGAACATCCAAGAATAGCGAGAAAAGTCATGAACGACCATAAGCACATACCACATCCCACAAAGGAGCAAATCCGAGTTGGACCAACAGTGTCTATATGAAGCAATTCGCCAGGTTGTGAGGTCATCACCTTGGTGACCAGGGAATGGGAAGCAGCAACCATCTTGCGTTAACAACAAGGGTGACAAACAAGATCTTTCTCAAATTTCAAATTGAGCAATCCTTGGATGAGGCCAAGTGAGCTTAGTCTAGATAAAAGATCAAAGCTCAAGTGACCTAACCTCCTATGCCACTTCCTCAAAGAGGAAGATCCTACCAAATGACATCGAGAGGGGCCAGCCAGATGGGAAAATCAACATGGAAAACTCGACCAATTGAAAAAATTAGGCAAACAAAATCTCCCATTGAATCCAAAACACGAGAAAGGTCCCTCTTAAAGCGCACTTCATAGTCATCTCAAGAAATTGCAAAATAGAAAGCATATTGAAATGCAAATTTGAAACCCAAGCAACATCTTTGAGGACAAAACTCTCGGTAACTCGAATAGAGCCACAAGAGACAACCTTACCTCTCGACTTATCCCTGAATGTGATGTATTCCTTACTGATAGAGGGGGAGGCCTGATCTTTCGTGAGGTACGATAACTTGATTGGGTGGTGTCGGGGACCATAATTAGGGGTACCCTCAAGACGCCTAATTCTCAGCTGGTAACCCCCATCAGCATAAAGCTGCAAAGGCCTGATGGGTACGATTAAGTCAGGGATCAGTCCATACGAGCGACTCGATCACGCCTCGCCCGAGCCTAGCCTCGGGCAAGGGCAGCCGACCCCGAGGGGTTTCCGCCTCGCCCGAGGCCCCCCTTTAACGGCGGACACATCTCCGGCTCGCCCGAGGCCTTGCCTTCGCCAAGAAGCAACCCTGACTAAATCGTCGCGCCGACCGACCGAGTCGCAGGAGCATTTAACGACAAAGGAAGCCAGGCCCTGCCAAAGGCGCCGTAGGAAGCGTCGCCCGACCCAGGGCTCGGACTCGGGCTCAGCCCCGGAAGACGGCGAACTCCGCTCCGCCCGACCCAGGGCTCGGACTCGGGCTAAGGCTCGGAAGACGGCGAATTCCGCTCCGCCCGACCCAGGGCTCGGACTCGGGCTAAGGCTCGGAAGACGGCGAACTCGGCTCCGCCCGACCCAGGGCTCGGACTCGGGCTCAGGCCCAGAAGACGACGAACTCCGCTTCACCCGACCCCAGGGCTCGGACACCGCCCTGGCCTCTGCCGACGACCTCCGCCTCGCCCGACCCAAGGGCTCGGACTCGGCCTCGGCCATGAAGGACAGACTCGACCTCGACTTCGGAGGAGCCTCCACGTCGCCCAACCTAGGGCACAGGCCAGCCACGTCAACAGGAAGCGCCATCATCACCCTGCACCGAGCCGACTCGGGCCGCAGAGAACAAGACCGGTGTCCCATCTGGCTAGCTCTGCCAGATAGGCAATGATGGCGCCCCGCATGCCCTGTGACGACGGCGGCTCTCAGCTCTCTTACGGAAGCAGGGGGACGTCAGCAAGGACACAACCACTCCGACAGCTGTCCCTCCGCCAGGCTCCGTTGCTTCTCCGACAGCCACGACACCACACCAGCTGGGTGCCAAGATCTCTCCGGCTGCCACATTAGCATGTACCCAGGGCGCTAGCTCTCCCCCGCTAGACACGTAGCACTCTGCTACACCCCCATTGTACACCTGGATCCTCTCCTTACGCCTATAAAAGGAAGGTCCAGGGCCTTCTTAGAGAAGGTTGGCCGCGCGGGGACGAGGACGAGACAGGCGCTCTCTCGGGGCCGCTCGCTTCCCTCACCCGCGTGGACGCTTGTAACCCCCTACTGCAAGCGCACCCGACCTGGGCGCGGGACGAACACGAAGGCCGCGGGATTCCCGTCTCTCTCTCTCTCTCTCGCCGGACTCCGCCCTCCTCGCTCCTTTCCCCCCTTCGCGCTCGCCCACGCGCTCGACCCATCTGGGCTGGGGCACGCGGCACACTCACTCGTCGGCTTAGGGACCCCCGGTCTCGAAACGCCGACAGTTGGCGCGCCAGGTAGGGGCCTGCTGCGTGCTGACGAGTAGTTTCCCGTCAAGCTCCAGATGGGCAGTCTCCAACAACCTCTCCAACCCGGGACGGTGCTCCGTTTCGGGAGTCTTGAGTTCATGTCCCTCGACGGCAGCTACGACATGATACTCCTTCCACCGCCGCGCGACAACGACAATGGCGGCCGACAACCCGCCCGCCGGCGGCGGAATCGGCGACATCTTCCCCGCGTGGTGGAAGAACGACATTTGAGCTCGCCCCGTCCTCTCCCCCGCCATCGGAGGAGGAGGCGGGGCAACCAAGGCCAAGCGGGAGGCCGCGCTTCGTCGGCTGTCGAGCGAATCGACGTCCCCAGCGCCCCAACGGGGGATGCGTCGGGCGTCGACCTCGCGTCTGAGACGGAGGCGAGCGTCGTCCCCCCCGCGACACGCCAATCCCGAGCAAGTGGACGACACCAGCACGCTCGCGGAGGGCCTGCAGGACGTCGCCCTCGTACCCAAGACGACGGCGCAATCAGTCCCTGACGTGACTCTGTCGCTCCTCGTCGACCAAAAGGTACTAACTGATTCCCATCCTACGTCATTTCGACTCGGCCTCAACCCGCCTAGCGACCTCGCTTTGGCGGGCGCTCTCGTTGAGGCGAGTGCAACCCCTCTGGGGTTTCGTATGCGGTCGCCTTGGGACCGATTGACGGACGTCTCGACCTACGGGCCCTCTGGGTCCGAGGAAGATGACGATCCCAGCATCTGTTGGGATTTCTCTGGATTTGGCAACCCCAGTGCCATGCGGGACTTCATGACCGCATGTGACTACTGCCTCTCCGACTGTTCCGACGGTAGCCGCAGCCTTGACGACAAGGACTGCGGCCCAAGCCGCGAATGTTTCCACGTCGAGCTAGGGGATCCCTCCGAAGGCAACCATCTCGGCATGCCGGAGGACGGTGACCTCCCTAGGCCGGTGCCTCGCGCTGACATCCCGCGGGAGCTAGCTGTGGTCCCCGTTCCGGCGGGGGGTCGCGACCCACAGCTCGAGCAAGTCCGCGGGGCGCAGGCCAGGCTCGACGAGGGAGCAGGAGCGCTTGAGTCGATCCACCAGGACGTCGGGCAGGTATGGGCGGGCCAGCCCCCGGCCGGAGAAATACGTCACCTTCCCCAGGGATTCCAGCACCGCGTCGCCAACGACGTCAGGGTCAGGCCGCCTCCCGCATCCAGCGGGGTCGGTCAGAACCTGGCAGCCGCAGTGATGCTCATCCGCGCGATGCCGGAGCCATCAACCACCGAGGGTCGGCGAATCCAGGGAGAGCTCAAGAATCTCCTGGAAGGCGCTGCGGCCCGACGGGCCGAGAGCTCTGCCTCCCGAAGGCAGGGATACCCCTCGGAACCTCATGCCGCGACTTCCCGATTCATGCGGGAAGCCTCGGTCTACACCGGGCGCACGCGCAACACCGCGCCTGCGGCCCCGGGCCACCTCGGCAACGAGCACCATCGTCGCGACCGTCGGGCTCACCTCGACGAAAGGGTGCGCCGAGGCTACCACCCCAGGCGTGGGGGACGCTACGACAGCAGGGAGGATCGGAGTCCCTCGCCCGAACCACCCGGTCCGCAGGCCTTCAGTCGGGCCATCCGACGGGCGCCGTTCCCGACCCGTTTCCGACCCCCGGCTACTATCACAAAGTACTCGGGGGAAACGAGACCGGAACTGTGGCTCGCAGACTACCGCCTGGCCTGCCAACTGGGTGGAACGGACGACGACAACCTCATCATCCGCAACCTCCCCCTGTTCCTTTCCGATACTGCTCGTGCCTGGTTGGAGCACCTGCCTCCGGGGCAGATCTCCAACTGGGATGATTTGGTCCAAGCCTTCGCCGGCAATTTCCAGGGCACGTACGTGCGCCCCGGGAATTCCTGGACCTCCGAAGCTGCCGACAATAGCCGGGAGAGTCTCTTCGGGACTACATCCGACGATTCTCGAAGCAGCGCACCGAGCTGCCCAACATCACCGACTCAGATGTCATCGGCGCGTTCCTTGCCGGCACCACCTGCCGCGACCTGGTGAGCAAGTTGGGTCGCAAGACCCCAACCAGGGCGAGCGAGCTGATGGACATCGCCACCAAGTTCGCCTCTGGCCAGGAGGCGGTCGAGGCCATCTTCTGAAAGGACAAGCAGCCCCAGGGCCGCCCGTCGGAAGAGGCTCCCGAGGCATCTACTCCGCGCGGCGCCAAGAAGAAAGGCAAGAAGAAATCGCAAGCAAAACGCGACGCCGCCGACGCGGACCTTGTCGCCGCCGCCGAGTACAAGAACCCTCGGAAGCCCCCCGGAGGTGCCAACCTCTTCGACAAGATGCTCAAGGAGCCGTGCCCCTATCATCAGGGGCCCGTCAAGCACACCCTTGAAAAGTGCGTCAGGCTTCGGCGCCACTTCCACAAGGCCGGGCCACCCGCAGAGGGTGG
Source organism: Zea mays (assembly GCF_902167145.1). NCBI lineage: Eukaryota > Viridiplantae > Streptophyta > Magnoliopsida > Poales > Poaceae > Zea > Zea mays. The sequence continues at coordinate 75,590,445 of NC_050099.1, forward strand.
CAAGGCCCGCGTCGACGACAAAAAGGAAGATCACCAAGCGGGAGAGTTCCCCGAGGTCCGCGACTGCTTCATGATCTACGGAGGGCATGCGGCGAATGCCTCGGCTCGGCATCGCAAGCAAGAGCGCCGGGAGGTCTGCTCGGTGAAGGTGGCGGCGCCAGTCTACCTAGACTGGTCCGACAAGCCCATCACTTTCGACCAAGCTGACCACCCCGACCACGTGCCGAGCCCGGGGAAATACCCGCTCGTCGTCGACCCCATCGTCGGCGACGTCAGGCTCACCAAGGTCCTGATGGATGGGGGCAGCTGCCTCAACATCATCTACGCCGAGACCCTCAGCTCCTGCGCGTCGATCTGTCCTCCGTCCGAGCAGGCGCTGCGCCCTTCCACGAGATCGTTCCTGGGAAGCGCGTCCAGCCCCTCGGACGGCTCGACCTTCCGGTCTGCTTCGGAACGCCATCCAACTTCCGAAGGGAGACTCTGACGTTCGAGGTGGTCGGGTTCCGAGGAACCTACCACGCGGTATTGGGGAGGCCATGCTACGTGAAGTTCATGGCCGTCCCCAACTACACCTACCTGAAGCTCAAGACGCCGGGTCCCAACGGGGTCATCACCGTCGGCCCCACGTACAAACACGCGTTCGAATGCGACGTGGAGTGCGTGGAGTACGCCGAGGCCCTCGCCGAGTCCGAGGCCCTCATCGCCGACCTGGAGAACCTCTCCAAAGAGGTGCCAGACGTGAAGCGACATGCCGGCAACTTCGAGCCAGCGGAGACGGTTAAGGTCGTCCCTCTCGACCCCAGTGGCGACACCTCCAAGCAGATCCGGATCGGATCCGGGCTCGACCCCAAATAGGAAGCAGTGCTCGTCGACTTTCTCCGCGCAAACGCCGACGTCTTTGCGTGGAGTCCCTCGGACATGCCCGGCATACCGAGGGAAGTCGCCGAGCACTCGCTGGATATTCGGGCCGGGGCCCGACCCGTCAGGCAGCCTCTGCGCCGATTCGACGAGGAGAAGCGCAGAGTGATAGGCGAAGAAATCCACAAGCTAATGGCAGCAGGGTTCATCAAAGAGGTATTCCATCCCGAATGGCTTGCCAACCCTGTGCTTGTGAGAAAGAAAGGGGGGAAATGGCGGATGTGTGTAGACTACACTGGTCTCAACAAAGCATGTCCGAAGGTTCCCTACCCTCTACCTCGCATCGATCAGATCGTGGATTCCACTGCTGGGTGAGAAACCCTGTCCTTCCTCGATGCCTACTCAGGGTATCACCAAATCCGGATGAAAGAGTCCGACCAGCTCGCGACTTCTTTCATCACGCCCTTCGGCATGTACAGCTATGTCACCATGCCGTTCGGTTTGAGGAATGCGGGCGCGACGTACCAGCGGTGCATGAACCATGTGTTCGGCGAACACATCGGTCGCACAGTCGAGGCCTACGTCGACGACATCGTAGTCAAGACGAGAAAGGCTTCCAACCTCCTCTCTGACCTTGAAGTGACATTCCGGTGCCTCAAGGCAAAGGGCGTCAAGCTCAATCCCGAGAAGTGTGTCTTCGGGGTGACCCGGGGCATGCTCTTGGGGTTCATCGTCTCCGAGCGGGGCATCGAAGCCAACCCGGAGAAGATCGCAGCCATCACCAGCATGGGGCCCATAAAAGACTTAAAAGGCGTACAGAGGGTCATGGGATGTCTCGCGGCCCTGAGCCGCTTCATCTCACGCCTCGGCGAAAGAGGTCTGCCTCTGTACCGCCTGTTAAGGAAGGCCGAGTGTTTCGCTTGGACCCCTGAGGCCGAGGAAGCTCTCGGGAACCTGAAGGCGCTTCTTACAAAGGCGCCTATCTTGGTACCCCCAGCCGATGGAGAAGCCCTCTTGGTCTACGTCGCCGCGACCACTTAGGTGGTTAGCGCCGCGATTGTGGTCGAGAGGCAAGAAGAGGGGCATGCATTGCCCGTCCAGAGGCCAGTTTACTTCGTCAGCGAAGTACTGTCCGAAACCAAGATCCGCTACCCACAAGTCCAGAAGCTGCTGTATGCAGTGATCCTGACGAGGCGGAAGTTGCGACACTACTTCGAGTCTCACCCGGTAACTGTGGTGTCATCTTTCCCCCTGGGGGAGATCATCCAGTGCCGAGAGGCCTCGGGCAGGATTGCAAAGTGGGCGGTGGAAATCATGGGCGAGACCATCTCGTTCGCGCCTCGGAAGGCCATCAAGTCCCAGGTCTTGGCGGACTTCGTAGCCGAATGGGTCGACACCCAGCTGCCGACGGCTCCGATCCAACCGGAGCTCTGGACCATGTTTTTCGACGGGTCGCTGATGAAGACGGGAGCCGGCGCGGGCCTGCTCTTCATCTCGCCCCTCGGGAAACACCTACGCTACGTGCTACGCCTCCATTTTTCGGCGTCCAACAATGTGGCTGAGTACGAAGCTCTGATCAACGGATTGCGAATCGCCATCGAGCTAGGGGTCCGACGCCTCGACGCTCGCGGCGACTCACAACTCGTCATCGACCAAGTCATGAAGAACTCCCACTGCCGCGACCCGAAGATGGAGGCCTACTGCGTTGAAGTTCGGCGCCTGGAAGACAAGTTCTACGGGCTCGAGCTTAACCACATCGCTCGGCGCTACAACGAGACTGCGGACGAGCTGGCAAAAATAGCCTCGGGGCGAACAACGGTTCCCCCGGACGTCTTCTCCTGGGATCTGCACCAACCCTCCGTCAAGATCAACGACGTGCCCGAGCCCGAGGTACCCTCGGCCCAGCCTGAGGTACCCTCGGCCCATCCCGAGGCGTCCTCGGTTCAGCCCGAGGTACCCTCGGCCCCCGAGGGCGAGGCGCTGCGCATCGAGGAGGAGCGGAGCGGGGCCACGCCTGACCAAGACTGGCAAACCCCGTACTTGCAATATCTCCGCCAAGGAGAGCTACCCCTCGACCAAGCCGAGGCTCGGCGGGTAGCGCGACGCGCCAAGTCGTTCGTCTTGCTGGGCGATGAGAAGGAGCTCTACCACCGCAGCCCCTTGGGCATCCTCCAGCGATGCATCTCCATCGCCGAAGGTCAGGAACTCCTGCAAGAGATACACTCGGGGGCTTGCGGCCATCATGCAGCGCCTCGAGCCCTCGTCGGGAATGCTTTCCGGCAAGGCTTCTACTGGCCAACAGCGGTGGCCGACGCCACCAGAATTGTCCGCACCTGCGAAGGGTGTCAATTCTATGCGAAGCAGACCCACCTGCCCGCTCAGGCTCTGCAGACGATACCTATTACCTGGCCCTTTGCTGTGTAGGGTCTGGACCTCGTCGGTCCCTTGCAGAAGGCGCCCGGGGGCTACACGCACCTGCTGGTCGCCGTCGACAAATTCTCCAAATGGATCGAGGTCCGACCCCTAAACAGCATCAGGTCCAAGCAGGCGGTGGCGTTCTTCACCAACATCATCCATCGCTTCGGGGTCCCAAACTCCATCATCACCGACAACGGCACCTAGTTCACCGGCAAAAAGTTCTTGGATTTTTGCGAGGATCACCACATCCGGGTGGACTGGGCCGCCGTAGCTCATCCCATGTCGAATGGGCAAGTAGAGCGTGTCAACGGCATGATTCTACAAGGGCTCAAGCCTCGGATTTACAACGACCTCAACAAGTTCGGCAAGCGATGGATGAAGGAACTCCCCTCGGTGGTCTGGAGCCTGAGGACAACGCCAAGCCGAGCCACGGGTTTCACGCCGTTCTTCCTGGTCTACGGGGCCGAGGCCGTCTTGCCCACTGACCTGGAATACGGCTCCCCGAGGACGAGGGCCTACGACGATCAAAGCAACCAAGCTAGCCGAGAAGACTCGCTGGACCAGCTGGAAGAGACTCGGGACAGGGCCTTACTACACTCGGCGCGGTATCAGCAGTCCCTGCGGCGCTACCACGCCTGAGGGGTCCGACCCCGAGACCTCCAGGTGGGCGACCTGGTGCTTCGGCTGCGGCAAGACGCCCGAGGGAGGCACAAGCTCACGCCCCCCTGGGGGGGGCATTCGTCATCGCCAAAGTTCTGAAGCCTGGAACGTACAAGGTGGCTAACAGCCAAGGCGAGGTCTACGGCAACGCTTGGAACATCCAACAGGTACATCGCTTTTTCCCTTAAGATGTTTTCAAGTCGTTCATATACCTCGCACCCACGCAAAGTTTAGTCATCAAGGAAGGGTCGGCCTCGCCTCGGCAAAGCCCGACCCTCCCTCGGGGGCTAAAAGGGGGGAGACCCCCTCTGCGTCAAAATTTTCCTCGAAAAAAGATCTCTTTTACCAGAATATCTTTCGTGCTTTTTGGCTACTTCGAAAAGTGAGTCCTGGAAACGACGGAGTACACGTAAGCAGCCAAGGCTGACCGAGCCGAGGGACTCCTATGCCTCTGGGATACGCATACCTCACTCATCACCTTCTGCGATAAGTAACTCGCGGTCGGATAAAGTGGCTCAGCGGATCGAACAAGTCTTTACGTTCGGAAGCCCTTCTGCCAAAGCGATCCTTCGAGCCTTCTCGACCGAGTCGGTGACAGGGCCTCACGAACGGGTGAAAGTACGCGTAAGCGGCAAGGCCGACTGAGCCGAGGGACTCCCATGCCTCCGGGATACGGATACCTCACTCATCACCTTCCGCGAGAAGCAACTTTCGCTCGCACAAACATCCCTGTTACCGACAAAAAGTCCAGATACTCGAAACAAGAAGAAAAGAGACGCAGCTTTACAGCGCAGCGAGGGTGTGTGTTCTGGCCTCGGCGGCCGCACAAGGCACACACTACAAGACACTTTGACCCTGCAGGCTCGGGTCTTGACGCTGGAAGGGGGCAGCAACACCCTCGGCATCGACGATACCTTCAGCGAGGCCCGACCTAGCCTCGGACGGCGACGCGGTCTGAGGTTCTCCGCTCCGAAGGACGACGTCATCACCACGCCCGGGCAATCGCTGCCAGGGACTTCTCCGGGAATCCGGTCCGAGCAGGCGGCTCGGCCGGTTGCCCCCGGGGCCTCGGCCAACCATCTTCCAAGGGCGCCGGCCCGGTCCGAGGCCTCGGCTGATCAACTCCGGCATCGGTCCCGCTGACGGACAACTCGACTAGGCTCCGGCCAACCAGGTTTCACTTTCGAGCCAACTCCGCCTCTGTTCATGCTGATATCGCTACCCCTAGCCTCGGCTCATCGAAGAGCGGCCGAGGGGTCTCTTTAACTAAGCTAGAGGAGCCTCGGACAGCAAGGCCGACCGAGCCGAGGGACTCCTACGCCTCCGGGATACGGATACCTCACTCGTCACCTTGACACGGGGCGACTCATGCTCGGTGAAGCGATTCAAATAATCAACAGATGAGTCTTAGCGCTCGAAAATGAGGAAAAAACACGGCTCCGTGCCGTAATTACATACATGTTCAGGCCCCGAAAGCCGAAATGAACAAAAACACCGGCATTCGAAGTGCCGTCTCAAACGGAACTCCGGTTCCGTCCCCATGGGCACGAACAACCCCACAAGATTGGGGAGCCCGCGGAACGATCGCGGGCCGACGGGTGGCCCGCCGCCGCCCGATCCGGCGACGACGATAACTACCCTCGCCCCGAGCGACGAAGCAGCTTCAGCAGCGGCTTCGGGGCGGGTGCTACGGCAGAAGGACTCTCACCCACCGAGGACGAGAGCCAGCCATTCAGGCCGGGAGACGGAGACCCAGGGCTACTGGCGGAGTTGGCAATCTCATCAGTAGAGAAGCCATCTCCAGCCGCCGACGCCTCGAAGCACGCCGGCAGGTCTTCGCCCTTGCCGAGACCGCCCAGAGCGTGGGCGCTGCCCTCGTGATGCGCGGCGCAACCGTCGTCCGGGCGGGGGACATGGTGCTGCGCCCTGGCTGAGTGACGGCGGCCCGCCTCTCCCGGCATGGCTGGAGGAAGTCTCCGTGAAGCTGGAGGATGTCGTTCTCTCCCAGACGCCAGGGGAAGAAGAGGGCAACCGACCCCCACGGAGGCAGCCCCCCGACTCGCCTCATCCTCCATCTTGGCCTGGATGACGAAAATCCTTGAGGCCGAGGTAGGGGCAGAGGCCGTAGCCCGGCTCGCTTTCCCCCACCATCAAGCCGGAGGTCACCATCTTGGGTGACCGCCGGTGGAGGGGTGCAGTCGGGTTGCATGATGAAAATCCTTGAAGCCGAACGATGGCTGAAAGGTACCAACTCCCACGGAGTTGCGCCCCTCCAACGATGAGGCAAAAAGACGACGGGCATCCCCCCATCCGGGGGCTTGGAAGGAGGAAGGACGCGGTGCATAAGGGAGCGAGAAGACATGGTTGCCTTACGAAAGGGGTCGCCCTCCGTTTAAAGGCAACTCTCCCTGCTTGCGCCCCAACCATCACGGGCTGGGTCTTCTCCAACACGCTCAAAAGCCCTCCCCTGCGGCGCGGGGGCTGGGTCCCGCATGTCATGCAGACCGGCTCCGAGCAGAAGAAGCCAAACCGCCGCGCGTGGTGCACGCAACCACCCAACGGTTACAAGTAACCCTCCACCTTTGCCCAGACCAACGGGCGAAAGAGGCGGGCAGCCATGTAGGCGGCATGCAACCGCGCCAAGTGGACGCGCTTCTCCGACTCCTGACACGCCAGCATGGAGGCCCAGGCCCACGCGTCGCGCAACCGGCGCGCCGGATGCTGCGTGCAAGCAACTGCATCGCCTGCGCCACCACCGCGCCTCCTCGATTGCGGAACCAATACCGCGACTCGAGGCGACCCAGCGCGCGACCCAGCAGCGCCAGCCTGACGCGGCGGCCAACGCGGCCAAAGGAGGGCCGGCAGTAATGACGGTGGCAGGCGCGCGGGAGCAGCGGTCACGTCGTCAGCCAAGCTCACGTCCCATCCGGGGGCAGCAAGAGAGCCCCCTCTCACGGCGTGAAGACAACGCGCCCGTGATCCGTTCCTCGAACGGCTCGCGCACGCGCAACGGCTGCCCCGCCAACTACTCGCCCCGTCGCATTAACTCCGCGGCGGGACAGGCGGCGCCTCTGGCAGGAGAAGCAGGCGACGCTTCGCCTTCGCCGTAATAACCGCGCCATAAAAGGTACGCCACGTCGTTCGATTTCGAATCCTTTTCCTTTTTTCCTCTTTCTCTATCTCTTGCAACAGGGACCGGGAAAGGGGGATACCCCGAAAGGGATCCTTCCCCGTGAAGGAACCAGGCTCCGAGCCTTCTTACTGATCAGGGGTTCGAAGGCTGGCCCCCCGAAGGGTTCAACAGCTGCCTCAGATCGCGTGGGCCCTACACCCACTACTGGTCAGAGGTTCGAAGGCCGGCCCCCCGAAGGGTTCCACGGCCGCCTCAGGCTACTCGGGCTCCGCGCCCATTACTGATCAGGGGTTCGAAGGCTGGCCCCCGAAGGGTTCACAGCCGCCTCAGACGCCGAGCGAGGGATGACCAGGGGTACGTTCGATACATAACCAAGGCTCGGGCTGCGCTCCCAAGGTACCCTAGGACATTTCCGAGACCAGCGGGAGCGATCTTGTAACGGAATCCCATCGGAGGGAGGCATCGAGCCCTCGGACCCCGTCGCCAGGGGACCGGGTCCGACAGATCACCCGCAGGTACTTTTGGGCGTGCCTCTGGGCCCCTAGCCGACCCCCAACGAACGGGTCACGGACGTCCACTCGGATTACCCGCTTGCAGCTCACCGGAGACACCATGTTCGGTGCCCATCGAGGGTAGCATGGCGCTCTCCCCCCCTCCTCCTTGCGGAAAGGCGACGTAGGGGCGTATGTAAAAAAGCCGAGTCTGTCCCTGATCGCCCTCTCGCCCTGTGCAGAGGCTCGGGGGCTGCTCTCGCAAACCCGGCTCCGGCCAAACCGTTGACAACGTCAACATACCAGCCCGAGAACTTGGGCCCCGACCGTACACCCGGGCTACGGCCAGCTCGCATGAGGGAACAACCAGACCAGCTAAAGCATTACGCAAGGCATTAAGACCTCGAAGGAGTGAAACCACTCCTCCGAGGCCTCGGGGGCTACACCCGGCGGGTGCGCTCGCGCGCACCCACCGGAACAAAATGCAACCGAGAAAGGCTGCTCCCCTTGCAAAAAAGTGCGACGGAAGCCTCCAAGCGAGTGCTAACACTCCCTTCGAGGCTCGGGGGCTACTGTCGGGGACCATAATTAGGGGTACCCTCAAGACGCCTAATTCTCAGCTGGTAACCCCCATCAGCATAAAGCTGCAAAGGCCTAATGGGTACGATTAAGTCAGGGATCAGTCCATACGAGCGACTCGATCACGCCTCGCCCGAGCCTAGCCTCGGGCAAGGGCAGCCGACCCCGAGGGGTTTCCGCCTCGCCCGAGGCCCCCCTTTAACGGCGGACACATCTCCGGCTCGCCCGAGGCCTTGCCTTCGCCAAGAAGCAACCCTGACTAAATCGTCGCGCCGACCGACCGAGTCGCAGGAGCATTTAACGACAAAGGAAGCTAGGCCCTGCCAAAGGCGCCGTAGGAAGCGCCGCCCGACCCAGGGCTCGGACTCGGGCTCTGCCCCGGAAGACGGCGAACTCCGCTCCGCCCGACCCAGGGCTCAGACTCGGGCTAAGGCTCGGAAGACGGCGAACTCCGCTCCGCCCGACCCAGGGCTCGGACTCGGGCTAAGGCTCGGAAGACGGTGAACTCGGCTCCGCCCGACCCAGGGCTCGGACTCGGGCTCAGCCCCAGAAGACGACGAACTCCGCTTCACCCGACCCCAGGGCTCGGACACCGCCCTGGCCTCTGCCGACGACCTCCGCCTCGCCTGACCCAAGGGCTCGGACTCGGCCTCGGCCATGAAGGACAGACTCGACCTCGACTTCGGAGGAGCCTCCACGTCGCCCAACCTAGGGCACATGCCAGCCACGTCAACAGGAAGCGCCATCATCACCCTGCCCCGAGCCGACTCGGGCCGCAGAGAACAAGACCGGTGTCCCATCTGGCTAGCTCCGCCAGATAGGCAATGATGGCGCCCCGCATGCCCTGTGACGACGGCGGCTCTCAGCTCTCTTACGGAAGCAGGGGGACGTCAGCAAGGACACAACCACTCCGACAGCTGTCCCTCCGCCAGGCTCCGTTGCTTCTCCGACAGCCACGACACCACACCAGCTGGGTGCCAAGATCTCTCCGGCTGCCACATTAGCATGTACCCAGGGCGCTAGCTCTCCCCCGCTAGACACGTAGCACTCTGCTACACCCCCATTGTACACCTGGATCCTCTCCTTACGCCTATAAAAGGAAGGTCCAGGGCCTTCTTAGAGAAGGTTGGCCGCGCGGGGACGAGGACGAGACAGGCGCTCTCTCGGGGCCGCTCGCTTCCCTCACCCGCGTGGACGCTTGTAACCCCCTACTGCAAGCGCACCCGACCTGGGCGCGGGACGAACACGAAGGCCGCGGGATTCCCATCTCTCTCTCTCTCTCGCCGGACTCCGCCCTCCTCGCTCCTTTCCCCCCTTCGCGCTCGCCCACGCGCTCGACCCATCTGGGCTGGGGCACACGGCACACTCACTCGTCGGCTTAGGGACCCCCCGGTCTCGAAACGCCGACAGGTGGAGATCTCGATGTTGGTGATCCAAGGCTCCGAGCGAACAGCTCCTCGCAATCACTACACCACTGCTCCGTTGGTTATCACTCGTTACACACGAATGACATCGCCACGAAGGCTTATCCCTGCAAGCGCAATCAAGAACACAAGCAAGAACAGGTAGAACACAACCAAAATTGTGTTGATTACGATTTGGGGTCTCACAAACCGATCAACGGTGAACTGTTCAATGACAGATATGATCTAAGCAAAACCAATACCATAATGTGGCAGTGGATTCTATCAAAATAGAGGTTAAGAGTGTGCACAACCCCTGGAGGTATCCCTAATGGTCTCCAACACGATACACGGCCCAACGGCCCAACAGACGGTGTCGCGGTACCAAAATATAATCCGAGCGCTGACTTGTTTCGATGATTCCCGTTGACACCGGATGAATTTTAAGGTGGGACCAGTTGGGTTGGTTAGATAATATTTTTATCTTTCCAGCCATATCAAGTTGGTTGCAATCAGAGTCTGTATGCGTCCTTTGTGTCCATTTTAGTGCAAACTGGTCTGGAACCCAAGATGGAATCGCAGCTGAGTCGGACTTGATCTCATTCTTGTTGTGGACGCCCTTGCTGCTCCTCTTTGACACCCTGGCCTTTCCTAAGTCTTGATGATCGTATCCAAAGTTCCTAATCATTAAAACATCCATGACTACAAGCGTCCATGTATTGTTTATATGGGAGTGATGTTCTCATCATACTCCCCCACTTGAATTGGAGTCGTCCTCGACTCAGGCGGTGGCCGAGCAACCCTAGGATGTATAAGACCTTTAGGCCCAAAAACGGGCATCGCTGATTTCTGGCCGATTCTAGATGTCATTTTGTTATGACGATTCTGATCAGCTCTGAGAGTATTTTGATGTGGGGTCAATTGAGATGGAAAGCTTATATCCTTAACTTTCCGACGATGTCTAGAATCTTTAAAACAGGCTCCATATATGGCCTGGGCGTCCATTTTTGTGAGGACCACTCCTGCAGTCCGAACTAGATTCGCGAATAAACTGGACTTCAACTCCACTTGAGTTTGGAACTCTATCATTGATTTGGACTTTACCATATAGTTGACGCCCCTGTACTCATCACTTACCAATCACGGGGTTGAGGCTAGAGAACCATCTAGACCTTCCAGTCATAGGGCGCGAACAGCCAGAATACATGAGCCACGTGTTCTCCAGGCCTCTGTCCTACATCAACAATAAGACACGGGGTGAGAAAATGGCACAACACTAGCGTTAGGATACTACGAATAAAACTAGTGTTGTGGCATTTGCCCTGAAAGGTGTTAGGAAAAACACCAAACATCCCCAGTCCTATGGGGGATAGCGTTCACCACGAGAAGGAAACCATGGTCTGCTAGGGAAGTAAGAACCAAAACCTCTATCATGGGTCCTTGGCCATATGACACCCGACTAGCACCCCACCGGGCATGACCAGCCAGTGGTCTGACTGCGTGAAGCCAAGCAGCAAGAGGTTATGCACCTCTAGGCCTTGCATCCAAATGACCCTCCCTCTCATAATAATCTCAATGAAATCTCACCACTCTCTTAGGTGGAGTTTGTTTGTGGGATTTGGGCTTTTTGGCTGGCTAAGGAGCTTTTGGAGGGTGTTGGAGGCTTTCCTCTTCTGAAGGTCCTCAAAAACATGATTAAGCATTTGTTTCTAGCATAATATTGAATATCACAGGAGCTTCATCATAAATAAAGGTTTGTGATGGGAGTCTTCTTCTCCGCCGAAGGTCCTTAAGACGAAGATACAGCCTGGAAATGACAACGATGAATACCGAAGCTATAGCCGAAGAACAACAACTTCGGCTTAAAGTGGTGACGAAGATCATGCATGATGCTAAGCCGAAGAGAAAAATACTATCTAGTCTCTAATGATTTATGTTACAATCATGAGCACATGTTAAGGTCATAAATGTATTTTTATCTGGGCTATGTCCCGTGCCTATAAATAGGTGACTCGTACTATTCACACTGAATTGTAATCGCTCTTGCGCCAACACCTTCAAGCAAGCCAAAGGTATTCAAATATAAACTTTGTTAATGTTCATTTGTATGTCATGAAACGAACATATAAATGAATAAATGAATTACATATATTATCTCTATTAATTCCTATCTCCACAAATCATGAAGGTATGTCCTTCATGACCTTGGTCCGAATATCATTATATTCGAAAGGAGATAATGCTTCGAAGGACGAAGGTCCTTAATCTTTAACAATTGTGTTGCCTTGTTCTTTAATCACAGCATTTGAGAACAAGTGACCAACATTATCAGCCCAACACCACAAGAGGAGGAGCTAGACCAAGAGATCAGAGACCTAGAGGCCATCCACCAACAAGTGGAAAGAAAGAGAGAGAAAATGCTTTGGATAGCTAAACTTCAGAAGAAGATTGATGAAGCTGCCGAAGAAATGCGCGATATCACGCAGGACGAGCAATGACGGAGGCCACAACAGAGAGAGCTTCGTCAAGAAAGCCCAAGCTATGATGATGTATGGTATGATGATTTCCATCATGGTAACTTTGCTTTTGATGATGCTTCTCCTCTAGAAGCAGAGTTGCAGACTACCCCATTGTGATATCCCAATTTTCTGAAAAGAAGTTAAATTTCTTTTTCTCTTTTCTTTCATGTTCTGTGGCATTGGGGTTCGGAGTTTCAGGAGGCATTCCTCAGGGAAACAATAGATCTTTTGGCATTTATTTTCCGCTGGGGTCGGGAGCTCAGATGAGAGAGCGTGTTCGGGCCTTTGATCTCGATCCGATGGATGGGAGCCCCACCTCCCCAACCCTAGCCAACCCCCTCTCCTCCCAATTGTTGCAGCCGCCTCCACTCTTTCCATCCCTTTGGCCACCGCCCCCCTCCCTCTTCCTCTCCTCCCCTTGGGCAGCCGCCCTCTACCCTCTCCACGACTTCCTCCTCCCTCTAGATCCCCCCACGCAGCAAGGATCGAGAAGAGGAGGAGCACGTTGAATTGAAGGGGAATAGAGGATCAAGGAGATGTTCTTCCCCATCTCTTCTTGCAGAATTTCTTGGGGAAACCCTAGGTATGGATGGGATCCTTGTTCCTTGCTGTAATTATGTGCTTTTGGAGGTTGTGGATCATAGGGATTAAAGGATTAGAGGTTGGATTAGATGTGGGGTTAGGTTTTGATCTCGAATTTAGTTTTCTGCAGAATGGCAGATTCAACAGTTTCTGTTCATGCCAGTTTTCCGTGATCTTAGTGGCCTCAAAAAAATAAAAAGTCTATATATGAGTCGTAGATAATTTCTAGATCTTTCTGTGCCCGCGAAGAACACCTCAATCGGACATTAGATTAGAAAGTTATTGCAGTTTGATTATAGCAGTTTTTCAGTCTCATAATTCTGTGCAGAATTTGTTCTCTTAAGATTTAGGCAATTTTATCAACAGAATTGAACTTTAGGTTGGTAAAAGAAGTTGTAGATAATTTCATAAGCTTTTTAGATTATTAAAGAGTGCATTCATATGAATTTTGAATCTTCAGTTATGTTTGTTTTACTGTGGCTATTCCTGTTTGCCTGACAAAAATGAGCGGGTCTGTTCACTAATAGGTTTCATCTAGTAAATGGCCGAATTGGCTCTTCCAACTATGGATACTTTTGTAGAGGGATAAAATTACTTACTTACAGCAGAATTTCATGATTGTTGGTTGAGTAGTTTGGGAGATATCAAATTTTGAAGTTAACTATGTTGTTGTCTAAAACAGATTCAGTCAGTTATCTTGTCAGATGTTTTAAAACTTATAGATGGCAGAATTTAATTATCCATTGAATACAGAAGTTGTAGAGTATTTTGTGTAGATACTCCTAGAGTATTTGTTTGATATCACCACTATTATAATTTTAAAGATACAAAATTAACAAACAGCTCTTCTGTTTGGCATGTGGTTCAGGGTGGGAGTCATTCCACCAGATCTTGGTTTCAAGTGTAGGAGCGATTTGTTGATTGTTGGCAAATGTTTGTGAAATATTTGTACTAAGTTTTATTCCCCGCAGCAGGTGTCTACACTCCGGATCATGCCTAGTACATTTTTCTTCTTCGATGAAGGCAAGTGAATGTAGCGGTGGTTGCTGCCGTTTTGACTTGTTGTTTCATCGCCTACACTCTAATATTCAGAATCATCGAATTCTTTCATAATTGAACCCTATGGTGATGCTTTACTTGATTGTATTATATTGATGCTTAATCATATATTGATGATGATGATTTGAGTATGACCCACGAGATTAATTCACACCCCTGAAGATAAATGAAGTATTATTTGAGGTTTGTATTGTATTTGAAGGTAAACGAAGTATTGTTTGAGGTTTGTATTGTATGTGATGGAAGTGAAGTATATTGATAAATGCAGCATTCCATATACATTGCATGATTCACTTGCATCTGAAGTTTTGTCGTGACCTATGGTCCGACCATACCGGTACAACTTAGCATCGTACGTTGCCCGAGGAGGGGTACGATGCGGCTTCATACCCTTAGAGGTATGAAGGCAGAGAACATATGCATTGCATTCATATGCATTCATTGAACTGATATTTGCAGATGGTGTGGTTTTATACTCTAAGAGGTATGAAGGTAGACGACTTACACATTGCATTCCTATGCATACATTGAAGTGATATTTGCAGGTAATGTTGACGAAGGGAAGTGTTATACAACCTATTGTGGTTGTTCGAGGAAATGAGATGGCATTGGTTATTTTGGGACTATTGAGTTCTATATCTACAAGTATTTCTGATCTCAATTGTGATCCCTTTAAAATGTTGATTAATCCAATTTTTTTGGTTTAAATATCTCGTCAAAACAATTTACTTGCTGAGATGTTTTATCTCACTCTTGCATTACTCAATGCAGGTACTTGATTCATGTTGGGAATGAGGGAAGTAGCAGCATGTCCACCTTCACTCTCATAATAACGCTGCCCAGACACAACCATGATTTAATTAGAAACTTCTTGTCAAAGGATGTTTGTTTTTTTTAACTAGTCGTGCACACTAGTTAATTCAGTTCATGTCGTTATGGTTATCTTCCCATTGCTAGCAGATTATTAATGTCTAGTATGTTTTCTTATCATGATATCTGTTCATACTCTGTTGCTTCCACGTTTATGCAAATTTTCAAAGTAGATGCTGTCGAAATTTTATATATGAATGTTAGTTGTGTAGTTTAGTAGCATTTCGGGGTGTTTGTGGATCCCGGGGTGTTACAGTTGGTATCAGAGCTTAGGCTTTAGATTCTAGGTAAATTGAACCTGAAATTGCACACATGCACATATAGGAAGGGCATGGGTTCAAATATCTTTGATATATGTTAATGTCTTTGAAGTGCAGATGAAATAATTTCACCCTCCCTATTCCTTTACAGTGATGTGGTAAGTTGTTTATGACTTAATGCGTGATATAATTCATTTCTAAATTTTGATATTGTTTTATTAATACGATTGATATCGCTGGTCTTTTGTGAGATTGAAGTTGTGAAAGGGAAATGTGCACTTGGGCCATTTCTAAGTATTTTGGTGATTAAGTGTCCAACACAAATGGTTATGTGTTAAACTATGCCAAATGGTGGACAAAGTGAAAATCAATACAAAGGTATGATTCTAGACTTAGTACATTGGTTTTTGTGTACTAACATATTTGTCTAAGTGCTAGAATCAGAGAAAAGACAAATGGAAAAGACTTGGCTCGAGCAGCCAAGACTCTGCTCAGTCTGGGTGCACCGGACTGTCCGGTGGTGCACCGGACAGTGTCTGGTGCGCCAGGCTGGCGTCTGGTGAACTGCCTGCTCTCGGGTCTCGACGGCGGCGTACGGCTATAAATCACCGGACTGTCTGGTGGTGCACCGGACTGTCTGGTGAGCCAACAGTCGGCCGAGCCAACGGTCGGTCGTGCAATCCGCGCGTGACGCGTGGCCGAGCCAATGGTCAGAAGGGGGCACCGGACTGTCCGGTGTGCACCGGACAGTGTCCAGTGCGCCAACGGCTCCAAATCCTCAACGGTCGGCTGCGCCAGAATAGGAAAGCAATCCGCACCGGACATGCTACAGTACCTGTCCAGTGGCACACCGGACTGTCCTGTGCGCCACCCGACAGAAGGCAAGATTTGCCTTCCTGGATTGCTCTCAACGGCTCCTAGCTGCCTTGGGGCTATAAAAGGGACCCCTAGGCGCATGGAGGAGAAAACCAAGCATTCTTTGATCATCTCTTAGCACCAAGACATCTCTCTTGCGCATTTGATTCATTGTGATAGCAATTTGAGCTCCTCTTGAGTTGAGAACTCCGTGTGTGATCTTAGAGCTTAAGTTGTGACTTGTGTGCGTATTGTGCTCGTGCTTTGAGGCTTGTGTGTGTTGCTCTTCCCACTCTTACATCTGTGCTTCTTTGTGATCATCTCATTGTAAGGGCGAGAGGCTCCAAGTTGTGGAGATTCCTCGCAAACGGGAAAAAGTAAAGAAAAAAGAACATCGTGGTATTCAAGTTGATCATTGGATCACTTGAAAGGAGTTGAGTGCAACTCTCGTCCATTGGGACGCCACAACATGGAATAGACAAGTATTGTACTTGGCCGAACCACGGGATAAATCTCTGTGTCTCTTGTGCTTGTTCTCACTATGTCAATTGTGGTTCACAAGAGCTCTCTTTAGCCACTTGATTTCATTGTGCTAACACTTAATCAAGTTTGTGGCTTTAAGTTTCAAGTTTTTATAGGATCACCTATTCACCCCCCCTCTAGGTGCTCTCAATTGGTATCAGAGCCGTTCTCTTCACGAAAGAGACTAATCGCCTGAAGAGATGGATCCTAAGGGAAAGGGGATGGTGGTCAACGATAAGGAGAAGGAGTCCATCTTCAACGAGCCGAGAGACGACAAAGCCACTGAATCCGGCTCGAGTCAAAAGAAGAAGGACGGGAAGAAGAAGAGGCGGATCAAGAAGATAGTCTACTACGACAGCGACGAGTCTTCCTCTTCCCAAAAGGACGACGAATACGAGGAGAAAAAGAAAACGGTTAACTCGAACTTTTGTTTCGATTATTCTCGTATTCTGCATAATTCCAATGCTCATTTGCTTTCCATTCCACTTGGTAAACCTCCACACTTTGATGGAGAGGACTATGGATTTTGGAGTCACAAAATGCGTAGTCATTTGTTCTCTCTTCATCCAAGTATATGGGAGATAGTAGAAAATAGAATGCAATTTGATAGTTCGGATAATTCTATGTTTATCAATGAACAAATCCATAAGAATGCACAAGCTACTACTGTTCTTTTAGCATCCTTGTGCAGGGAAGAATACAATAAGGTGAGTGGCTTGGATAATGCCAAGCAGATCTGGGACACCCTCAAGATCTCACATGAGGGGAACGACGCCACCATGCTCACCAAGATGGAGTTGGTGGAAGGCGAACTAGGAAGGTTCACGATGATCAGGGTAGAGGAGCCAACTCAAATGTACAATAGGCTCAAGACCCTGGTCAACAAGATAAGGAGCTATGGAAGCACGAGATGGACGGACCACGACGTCGTCCGACTTATGCTAAGGTCCTTCACTATCCTTGATCCTCATCTTGTAAACTCTATTCGTGACAATCCTAGGTACATCAAGATGACGCCCGAGGAAATACTCGGAAAGTTCATAAGCGGGCGAATGATGATCAAGGAGGCAAGATATGTTGATGATGCATTGAATGGCCCAATGCCGATCTACGAGCCTCAATCTGTTGCTCTCAAAGCAACAAGTAGCAGGGAGGCACTACCTAGCAAGGTGGCACAAGTTGAGGCGACCGGGCTAAATGAGGAAGAAATGGCCCTCATCATCAAGCGCTTCAAGACGGCGCTCAAAGGTCGCAAGGAGCATCCCAAGAAGAGCAAGACGAAGGGAAAGTGCTCCTGCTTCAAGTGTGGTAAGATTGGTCACTTTATTGCTAACTGTCCCGATAATGATAGTGACCAGGAACAAGGAAAGAGCGGAAAGTGGGAAAAGAAGAAGACCTACAAAAAGATGAAGGGCGAGGCACACCTTGGAAAGGAGTGGGATTCGGATTGCTCCTCGTCCGACTCCGACAACGAAGGGCTCACCGCCTCAGCCTTCAACAAGTCGGCTCTCTTCCCCAACGAGCATCACACCTGCCTCATGGCAAAGGAGAAGGTAAGTACTCGAAGTACCACTACGTATGCTTTTTCATGTGATGATGAATCTAGCGATGATGAAATAGACTATGCGAGTTTATTCAAAGGTTTAGATAGAACTAAAATTGATAAAATCAATGAATTAATTGATGCCTTGAATGACAAGAATAGATTGTTAGAAAAGTAAGAGGATCTTTTGTATGAAGAGCATGATAAATTTGTAGATGTCCAAAAATCTCTTGCTTTAGAAGTTAAAAGGAATGAAATGCTTTCTTGTGAATTATCTACTTGCCATGAGACTATTTCTAGTTTAAAAAGTGTTAATGATGATTTAAATGCTAAGCTAGAAGTAGCAAATAGATCTAGTTCTTGTGTAGAACATGCAGTGATTTGCAATAGGTGTAAGGACTTTAATGTTGATGCATGTGTTGAGCACCTTACTTCTATTGCAAAACTAAATGGTGAAGTGGCTAGTCTTAATGCCCAACTTAAGACTAGCAAAAATGAATTTGATAAACTAAAATTTGCAAGGGATGCCTACACTATTGGTAGACACCCCTCAATTAAGGATGGGCTTGGCTTTAAGAGGGAAGCCAAGAACTTAACAAGTCATAAGGCTCCCATCTCCACCAAGGAGAAAGGGAAGGCCCCTATGGCTAATAGTGTTCAAAAGAATCATGCTTTCATTTATAGTGATAGAAAATTCTCTAGAAATGCTTATAGGAATTATTCTTATGATTCATATGCTATGCCTGCTTCTAGTTCTTTTATTGTGCATCATATGCCTAGGAGAAATGTTGCTCATGTTCCTAGGAGAGTAATTAATGAACCTTCTACAATTTACCATGCTTGCAATGCTTCCTTTGAAATTTCTAGAAAGAATAAGAAAGTGATTGCTAGGAAATTAGGGGCAAAATGCAAGGGAGATAAAGGTTGCATTTGGGTCCCTAAGACTATTGTCACTAACCTTGTAGGACCCAACAAGAGTTGGGTACCTAAGACCCAAGCCTAAATTGCCTTGCAGGTTTATGCATCCGGGGGCTCAAGCTGGATTATCGACAACGGATGCACAAACCACATGACGGGGGAGAAGAAGATGTTCACCTCCTACGTCAAGAACAAAGATTCCCAAGATTCAATCATATTCGGTGACGGGAATCAAGGCAAGGTTAAAGGACTAGGGAAGATTGCTATTTCATCTGAGCACTCCATTTCTAATGTGTTTTTAGTTGAGTCGCTCGGGTATAACTTGTTGTCCGTTAGTCAACTTTGTAATATGGGTTATAATTGCTTATTTACAAATGTAGATGTGTCTGTCTTTAGAAGGAGTGATGGTTCATTAGCTTTTAAGGGTGTACTAGACGGCAAACTCTATTTAGTTGATTTTGCAAAGGAAGAGGCCGGTCTAGATGCATGCTTAATTGCTAAGACTAGCATGGGATGGCTGTGGCATCGCCGTCTAGCACATGTGGGGATGAAGAACCTTCACAAACTTCTAAAGGGAGAACATGTGTTAGGCCTAACAAATGTAACTTTCGAAAAAGATAGACCTTGTACAGCTTGTCAAGCAGGTAAACAAGTGGGAAGTGCTCATCACAGCAAGAATGTAATGACCACATCAAGACCACTGGAGTTACTTCATATGGACCTCTTCGGACCCGTCGCCTACCTAAGCATAGGAGGAAGTAAGTATGGTCTTGTTATAGTTGATGATTTTCCCGCTTCACTTGGGTATTCTTCTTGCAGGATAAAACAGAAACCCAAGGGACCCTCAAACACTTCCTAAGGAGAGCTCAAAACGAGTTTGAGCTCAAGGTGAAGAAGATAAGGAGCGACAACGGGTCCGAGTTCAAGAACCTTCAAGTGGAGGAGTACTTTGAGGAGGAAGGAATCAAGCACGAGTTCTCCGCTCCCTACACACCACAGCAAAATGGTGTGGTAGAAAGGAAGAACAGGACGCTCATTGACATGGCAAGGACAATCCTTGGAGAGTTCAAGACCCCCGAGCGGTTTTGGTCGGAAGCCGTGAACACGGCTTGCCACGCCATAAACCGGGTCTACCTTCATCGCCTCCTCAAGAAGACTTCGTATGAGCTTCTAACCGGTAACAAACCCAACGTTTCATACTTTCGTGTATTTGGGAGTAAATGTTATATTCTAGTAAAGAAAGGTAGGAATTCCAAATTTGCTCCCAAAGTTGTAGAAGGGTTTTTGTTAGGTTATGACTCAAATACAAAGGCGTATAGGGTCTTCAACAAATCATCGGGTTTGGTCGAAGTCTCTAGCGACGTTGTATTTGATGAGACTAATGGCTCTCCAAGAGAGCAAGTTGTTGATCTTGATGATGTAGATGAAGAAAACGTTCCAACGATCGCAATACGCACCATGACGATTGGAGATGTGCGACCTCAGGAACAAAGGGACCAAGATCAACCTTCTTCCTCAACAATGGTGCATCCCCCAACTCAAACTGATGAACATGTTCATCAAGAGGCGTGCGATCAAGGGGGAGCACAAGATGATCATGCTATGGAGGAAGAAGCACCTCAAGCCCCTCCAACTCAAGTCCGAGCGATGATTCAAAGGAATCATCCCGTCGACCAAATATTGGGTGATATTAGCAAGGGAGTAACTACTCGCTCTAGATTAGTTAATTTTTGTGAGCATTACTCTTTTGTCTCTTCTATTGAGCCTTTCAGGGCAGAAGAGGCCTTGCTAGATCCGGACTGGGTGTTGGCCATGCAGGAAGAGCTCAATAACTTCAAGCGAAATGAAGTTTGGACCCTGGTGCCACGTCCAAAGCAAAACGTTGTGGGGACCAAGTGGGTGTTCCGCAATAAACAAGACGAGCACGGATTGGTGACAAGGAACAAGGCTAGACTTATGGCAAAAGGTTATGCCCAAGTCGCAGGTTTGGACTTTGAGGAGACTTTTGCTCCTGTGGCTAGGCTAGAGTCTATTCGCATTTTGTTAGCCTATGCCGCACACCACTCTTTCAGGTTGTTTCAAATGGATGTGAAGAGCGCTTTCCTCAACGGGCCAATCAAGGAGGAGGTATACGTAGAGCAACCCCCTGGCTTTGAGGATGAACGGTACCCCGACCACGTGTGTAAGCTCTTTAAGGCGCTCTATGGACTTAAGCAAGCCCCAAGAGCATGGTATGAATGCCTTAGAGACTTTTTAATTGCTAATGCTTTCAAGGTTGGGAAAGCCGATCCAACTTTATTCACTAAGACTTGTAATGGTGACTTATTTGTGTGCCAAATTTATGTCGATGACATAATATTTGGTTCTACTAACCAAAAGTCTTGTGAAGAGTTTAGCAGGGTGATGACTCAAAAGTTTGAAATGTCGATGATGGGCGAGTTGAACTACTTCCTTGGGTTCCAAGTGAAGCAACTCAAGGACGACACTTTCATCTCCCAAACAAAGTACACACAAGACTTGATCAAGCGGTTTGGGATGAAGGACGCCAAGCCCGCAAAGACTCCAATGGGAACTGACGGACACATCGACCTCAACAAAAGAGGTAAGTCCGTTGATCAAAAAGCATACCGGTCTATGATAGGTTCCTTGCTTTACTTATGTGCTAGTAGACCGGATATTATGCTTAGTGTATGCATGTGTGCTAGATTTAAATCCGATCCAAGGGAGTGTCACTTAGTGGCCGTGAAGCGAATTCTTAGATATTTAGTCGCTACGCCTTGCTTCGGGATCTGGTATCCAAAGGGGTCTACCTTTGACTTAATTGGATATTCAGACTCCAATTATGCTGGATGTAAGGTTGATACGAAGAGTACATCAGGGACGTGCCAATTCTTAGGAAGGTCCCTGGTGTCTTGGAGTTCTAAGAAACAAACTTCCGTTGCCCTATCCACCGCTGAGGTCGAGTATGTTGTCGCAGGACAGTGTTGCGCGCAACTACTTTGGATGAGGCAAAACCTCCTGGACTTTGGCTACAATCTGAGCAAAGTCCCACTCCTATGTGACAATGAGAGTGCAATCCGAATGGCGGACAATCCTGTTGAACACAGCCACACAAAGCACATAGACATCCGGCATCACTTTTTGAGAGACCACCAACAAAAGGGAGATATCGAAGTGTTTTATGTTAGCACCGAGAACCAGCTAGCCGATATCTTTACCAAGCCTCTAGATGAGTCAACCTTTTGCAGGCTGCGTAGTGAGCTCAATGTCTTAGATTCGCGGAACTTGGATTGATTTTTAGCATACATGTGTTTTATGCCTTGATCATATTCCTTTATGCATATTGTTGTTTATTTATGGTGCTCAAGTTGTACAAGCACTCCCCGAACCTCACAAGTCCATTTGCAAGTGGTGCACATATTTAGGGGGAGCTGTGCTACAACTTGACCCTTTGAGACTAACCATGTGTTTGAGCTTGCTTGATTTAGTCTCAAAGGTGGATTGAAAGGGAAAGATGGACTTGGACCATGAAAGACTTCCACTGCACTCCGATGAGAGGGTAACTTACTCTAAGTTCATCTCCATGCTCCTATTGCCATTTTTACTCTTAATTGAAGATTTTGGTGAGGCAATGAGGTTAAACGGGCCAAAAATGATCTCGTTTTGGTGCTTAATGCCAAAGGGGGAGAAAATAAGGCCAAAGCAAGAAATGGATCAGCTACCACTTGAGAATTTTGAAAAAGTAGAGTTAGAGCTTTTGGTTTGTCAAAATACTCTAAGTGTCTCTTTTTGGTCAAAAGTTGGTCTCTCTTGGGGAGAATGTTTGATTATGGGAAAAAGGGGAAGTTTTTGAATCTTTGATCAATTTCTCTTGGAATACCTCTCTCTATGCCTCAACAAGTGAATTTGACTTAGAGATAGGAAATTGAGTTTGATTTGCAAAAACAAACCAAGTGGTGGCAAAGAATGATCCAAATATGCCAAATTTGAATCAAAACAAATTCTTGTTCTCATTTGCATTGATGTTGCACTTCTATATGTTGCTTTTTGCTGTGTTGGCATAAATCACCAAAAAGGGGGAGATTGAAAGGGAAATGTGCCCTTGGGCCATTTCTAAGTATTTTGGTGATTAAGTGTCCAACACAAATGGTTATGTGTTAAACTATGCCAAATGGTGGACAAAGTGAAAATCAATACAAATGTATGATTCTAGACTTAGTACATTGGTTTTTGTGTACTAACATATTTGTCTAAGTGCTAGAATCAGAGAAAAGACAAATGGAAAAGACTTGGCTCGAGCAGCCAAGACTCTGCTCAGTCTGGGTGCACCAGACTGTCCGGTGGTGCACCAGACAGTGTCCGGTGCGCCAGGCTGGCATCTGGTGAACTGCCTGCTCTCGGGTCTCGACAGCGGCGTACGACTATAAATCACTGGACTGTCTGATGGTGCACCGGACTGTCCGGTGAGCCAACGGTCGGTCGAGCCAATGGTCGGCCGCGCAATCCGCGCGTGATGCGTGGCCGAGCCAACGATCAGAAGGGGGCACCGGACTGTCCGGTGTGCACCGGACAGTGTCCGGTGCGCCAACGGCTCCAAATCCTCAACGGTCGGCTGCGCCAGAATAGGAAAGCGATCCGCACCGGACATGCTACAGTACCTATCCGGTGGCACACCGGACTGTCCGGTGCGCCACCCGACAGAAGACAAGATTTGCCTTCCTGGATTGCTCTCAATGGCTCCTAGCTGCCTTGGGGCTATAAAAGGGACCCCTAGGCGCATGGAGGAGAACACCAAGTATTCTTTGATCATCTCTTAGCACCAAGACATCTCTCTAGCGCATTTGATTCGTTGTCATAGCAATTTGAGCTCCTCTTGAGTTGAGAACTCCGTGTGTGATCTTAGAGCTCAAGTTGTGACTTGTGTGCGTATTGTGCTCATGCTTTGAGGCTTGTGTGTGTTGCTCTTCCCACTCTTACATTTGTGCTTCTTTGTGATCATCTCATTGTAAGGGCGAGAGGCTCCAAGTTGTGAAGATTCCTCGCAAACGGGAAAAAGTAAAGAAAAAAGAACACCGTGGTATTCAAGTTGATCATTGGATCACTTGAAAGGAGTTGAGTGCAACTCTCGTCCATTGGGACGCCACAACGTGGACTAGGCAAGTATTGTACTTGGCCGAACCACGTGATAAATCTCTGTGTCTCTTGTGCTTGTTCTCACTGTGTCAATTGTGGTTCACAAGAGCTCTCTTTAGCCACTTGATTTCATTGTGCTAACACTTAATCAAGTTTGTGGCTTTAAGTTTCAAGTTTTTACAGGATCACCTATTAACCCCCCTCTAGGTGCTCTCAAGTTGTTATTATGCTTGTGATATACATGCATGCCTATGTTGTTTTCAACATGTTTTTCATGGTTGAGTTTTATTACAATTATATTGTTATATATGCTTGATTGAGGTTATTTCTACGAGGAGTGTGAATTGCGTGTTTTGGGTTACAAGGTAACCATCGATTTGAATTTAAGTTGTTGGGCGGTTCGTGGATAGCTTCAACTATCTTTGCAAAGAATGATTGTTTATGCCGAGAAACCAGTTCTGAAAGAAATGAATATTGGTACTTTTATATGGATTTTGGGGGAAGTCTTTACATAGCTAGCCATAGTGGCTTACATGTCTCCCTTCTATCTTGTGTTTTAGTAGCCACAAAGCCTAGATGTGGTTTAAAGTAGTTGCATGTTAGTCATGCTAATTGTAGAATAAATCTTTGATTTTCCTGATCCATTGATTATATATTAATACGTTGAGGATCTGATGGTTATCTCCCTGATGCATGCTAGTGGAGCCATTGTTGGACCACTTATCTATTGGTTTGAATGAAGTCATTGCCTAGCCTAGAGTGGGTTGGGTGTGGTTAGTCACCTATTCCTAAATAATGTGGTTTTTACATCAGCTTGAGATGTTTTTCAATGTGTGAAGGATTATAGTGTTATTATTGACCCTGTATGTCTGGTACTTTGAGTGCATCGTATGATAGAATGAAATGTAAGTTTCTGAACTACAATAGATGAAGACTTATATTATGTGTAGGTTAACCTTACTAGTTTGGATATTTTTCTTAGTTGAGTTTTGGATGAAGTATAGTGACATTGGTTAAGCAAGTATAGTGTTGTTGTTGTGCTGTCAGTGCTCTTTGTGGAGTTTTGGCATTTCTTCGATGAATTGTGCCACGTAGAATGTTATTGGCTTCTTGCCGGCTTTATTGCTCCATTAGTTCTGTAGACTTTCTCCCTTTTGTGGGGTGCAAAGAATGTGAGATTACATGATTATCTTTTCATGATGGCAAGAACAAGTTTTAGGGAGATTAGAAGTTTTGTTTCAATAGAACCACTTGTTTTGTGGTGCTTTGAGGTGAGGTGTTTGATCTTCTTATACATTCATCTGGTGTAGATGTTTCACCATTGAATTAAAATGAATTGTTGAAACTGGTAAGGGTTGTGGTTAGTGCATATTACCCCTTCATAAAAGAGTGTTGTTTGAAGACATTGATGTTGATGTATAACTGCATCCAAATTCGATGGTGTGAAATCGTAGTGTTGATTGCATCTATGACTTGCTTTGAGCTTCATTGCATGTTGTTTCATGCTGGATATCAGGTTATGTAGTTTCCTTAGACAATTAGTCCGAGATAGAAGTTCTTGTGTTAATTAAGACCAATAATGGACCCATGTTTTGAATGGTGGTGCTATATGGGGTACCTTGGCTGCTTTGCTTGGAGTGCTCGAATCCGAGGACGAATTCTTTTTAAGGGGGGTAGAGTGTGATATCCCAATTTTCTGAAAAGAAGTTAAATTTCTTTTTCTCTTTTCTTTTATGTTCTGTGGCATTGGGGTTTGGAGTTTCAGGAGGAATTCCTCAGGGAAACTGTAGATCTTTTGGCATTTTTTCGCTTGGGTCGGGAGCTCAGATGGGAGAGTGTGTTCGGGCCTTTGATCTCGATCCGATGGATGGGAGCCCCACATCCCCAACCCTAGCCGACCCCCTCTCCTCCCAATTGTTGCAGCCGCCCCCCACCCTTTCCACCCCTTTGGCCGCCGCCCCCTCCCTCTTTGTGACACCCAGTGTCACTTAGGGTTTCTTCCTTAAGCTAACCCAAACCATTATCACATGTAAACCAAATGAAGGGATAAACATCAAAAATGAGAACAAAGATTTATAATGAGTCTTCTCAAACTCTCCTTAATCTTGTCATGAATCTTAAGGAAGGAAAACTCTCAAACCCTAATTAGTCCTAAGTAAACCATTTAAGCATAAAGGGTATTTGGGAAAAATCTTGGGAGAAAAATACAAATTTTGGTAAAAACCAAAATACAAAGTTTTAGTTCACTAATTAACCAACAAAGCATAGTAAGGAAGTTTTGCCATTTGAACTTTTCAAAATCCCCAAAACAGCCCCTAAACTAATGCACTTGGGGGAAATTCAGAAATTCAGAAATCTGAATTTCAGCCCCTTTCCAAAGATCAATCGTGTTCTCTGTTTTTAAAAACTCAAATCAAACAAGTCCAAATATCAAAGTGGCGCCAAATTCCCTTGAACACACCGTGGCAAAGTTTGGAAACCTCTCTCCACCGTTTGACACACTCTTGACATGGTTTTACCTCGGGACTCAACCTTGTGACACTGCCACCTTTGTGACACGACAACTCTCTGTACACTGCCCCAAACCGCTCGACTTCCACACATAAACGACAAAGCTTTGTTGGGGGAGCAAATCTTGCACAGTGATCATGCCCAAATTCGCGAAGATCTTCAACCTATGAGCGCTTGAACTCGGGCAGAAGCAAAGAGCCACGTGTTCGATCGCTTGCCTGACCGGCCGAGCGTGGACTGGCCGCGGCAGCGCGCGCCCCACGTGTGGTCGCCCTGCCCCACGTGTGCCTCGCCCTCGCCTATAAATGCCTCCAGAGGCCTTAGCCGTTGGCACTTGCACACCCAGAGCCTCGCCCGAGCCAGAGATCATCGAAGCTCGCTGTGAAAAGCAAGCACCGCCGCCCGCCATCTCTACCCAAGCACGGTCGTCGTGACCAGCCTTTTCTGTTGAACCCCAGCCTCGCCCTAGCCCCTGGATCGCTTCCCAGAGAAGCCGTGAAGCTTCTCCAAGCTTGAGCCGAGGCATTGCCTCACCGGAGAGGCGGTTTCACCCTCGCCGGAGTTCGGTCTTCCGCCGCCGCGTGTGGACCGAGCTAACCAATAAGTCTTTTTCCAATTCCTTGCACCCACGAATTTCCTAGCATCTCGTGAAGCTCTATGACCCGTTCAATTGACCTATCATGTCGTGAGTAGGCCGGATTCCTCGCCGCCGACGAGCATCTCCGCCTGCGCACGTGGACCGGCCGACTCCGACCATCCCCGATGGCGACCCGCACATCGCCGTGATCCTCGAGACCTCCCCTACATCCTCGATGAAAGGGAAATAGGCTTACACCTTTTCCTAAATTGATTTTGGTGGTTGAATTGCCCAACATAAATAATTGGACTAACTAGTTTGCTCTAGTCTATAAGTTTTACAGGTGCCAAAGGTTCACAACAAGCCAATAAAAAGACCAAAGATGGGTTCAAATAAAGAGAGCTAAAGACATCCCAAAAGCACCCTGGTCTGGCGCACCGAACTGTCTGGTGCACCACCGGATAGCCCAGAGGCCCCACCAGTCAGAGCTCCAACGGTCAGAACCCAACGGCCGACTGACGTGGCTGGCGCACCGGACTGTCCGGTGGCGCACCGGACTGTCCGGTGCGCCATGCGACAGACAGCCTCCCAACGGCCACTTTTGGTGGTTGGGGTTATAAATACCCCCAACCACCCTCCATTCATGGCATCCCAAGTTTTCCAACTTCCCACACCTTACAAGAGCTATAGCATTCAATACAAGACACACCAAAGAGCTCAAATCCTCTCCCAAGTCCTTAGTTCATTCCAAATCAAATAGTGACTTGTGAGAGAGTGACTTGTGTTCATTTGAGCTCTTGCGCTTGGATTGCTTCTTTTTCTCATTCCTTCTTGTGATCAACTCAATTGTAACCGAGGCAAGAGACACCAATTGTGTGGTGGTCCTTGTGGGGACTTTGTGTCCCGTTTGATTGAGAAGAGAAGCTCACTCGGTCTAAGTGACCGTTTGAGAGAGGGAAAGGGTTGAAAGAGACCCGGTCTTTGTGACCACCTCAACGGGGAGTAGGTTTGCAAGAACCGAACCTCGGTAAAACAAATCATCATGTCTCACTCTTTATTTGCCCGCGATTTGTTTTCACCCTCTCTCTCGGACTAGTTCATATTTCTAACGCTAACCCGACTTGTAGTTGTGCTTAAGTTTATAAATTTCAGATTCGCCCTATTCACCCCCCCTCTAGACGACTTTCAATTGGTATCAGAGGCAGGTGCTTCATTAGAGTCTAACCACTTGAAGTGATGCCGGGAGCATCCGCCAAGAGGGAGATCGGTACCGGCGAGAAGCCCGCCACAAGCCATGGGAAGGCTCCATCCGGGGAGTCTGCCAACAAGGTGAAGGGATCCCCTTCACACGACAAGTCGCGTCGGAGCGGTGACAAGAAGAAGAAGATGAAGAAGGTGGTCTACTACGAGATCGACTCTTCGTCGCCATCTACCTCCGGCTCCGACATGCCGTCCGTAACTTCTAAGCGCCATGAGCGCAAGAAGTTTAGTAAGATCCCCCTACGCTACCCTCGCATTTCCAAACGTACTCCATTACTTTCCGTCCCATTAGGCAAACCACCTATGTTTGATGGTGAAGATTATAATATGTGGAGTGATAAAATGAGGCATCATCTAACCTCACTCCATACTAGCATTTGGGATGTTGTTGAGATTGGAGTACAGGTACCATCACCGGGGGATGAAGACTATGATTCGAATGAGGTCGCCCAAATCAGACACTTCAACTCTGAAGCCACCACTATACTCCTCGCCTCTCTAAGTCGAGAGGAGTATAACAAGGTGCAAGAATTAAAGAGCGCAAAGGAGATTTGGGACGTACTGAAAACCACACACGAAGGAGACGAGGTGACCAAGATCACCAAGCGGGAAACGATCGAGGGGGAGCTCGGTCACTTCCGTCTTCATCAAGGGGAGGAGCCACAAGAAATGTACAACCGGCTCAAGACCCTAGTGAACCAAGTGCGCAACCTCGGGAGCAAGAAATGGGATGACCATGAAATGGTCAAGGTTATTCTTAGATCACTCGTTTTTCTTAACCCTACGCAAGTTCAATTAATACGTGGTGATCCTAGATGCACACTAATGTCTCCCGAGGAAGTAATAGGCAAATTTGTGAGCTTTGAGTTGATGATCAAAGGCTCAAAGAAAATCATCAAGCAAGACGGACCCTCCACGCACGAAGCACAACCAGTCGCATTCAAGGCGACAGAGGAGAAGAAGGAGGAGTCTACATCAAGTAGACTACACATCGACGCCTCCAAGCTCGACAACAAGGAAATGGCGCTCATCATCAAGAGCTTCCGCCAAATCCTCAAGCAAAGGAGGGGGAAGGATTACAAGCCCCGCTCCAAGAAAGTTTGCTACAAGTGTGGTAAGCCCGGTCATTTTATTGCAAAATGTCCACTATCTAGTGACAGTGACAGGGGCGACGACAAGAAAGGCAAGAGGAGAGAAAAGAAGAGGTACTACAAGACGAAGGGCGGCGATGCCCATGTGTGCCGGGAGTGGGACTCCGATGAGAGCTCCACCGACTCCTCCTCCGACGAGGATGCCTCCAACATCGCCGTCACCAAAGGGCTCCTCTTCCCCAATGTCAGCCACAAGTGCCTCATGGCAAAGGACGGCAAAAGGAAGAAGGTAAAATCAAAATCCTCCACTAAATATGAAACCTCTAGTGATGAGGATAACTCTTGTGATGAGGAGGATAACTTACGCACCCTTTTTGCCAACCTAAACATGCAACAAAAAGAAAAGTTGAATGAATTAATTAGTGCTATTCATGAGAAGGATGAACTCTTGGACTCTCAAGAGGACTTCCTAATTAAGGAAAATAAGAAGCATGTTAAGGTTAAAAATTCTTACGCTCTAGAAGTAGAAAAATGTGAAAAGCTATCTAGTGAGCTAAGCACTTGCCATTATATTATTGCCAACCTTAGAAATGAGAATGCTAAAATAATTGCTAAGGTTGATTCAAATGCTTGTGATGTTTCAATTTCCAATCTTAGAGATGATAATGTTAGCTTACTTGCTAAGATTGAAGAATTGAATGTCTCTCTTGCTAGCCTTAAGATTGAAAATGAAAAATTAATTGCTAAGGCTAAAGACTTAGATGTTTGCAATGTTACAATTTCTAATCTTAGAAGTGAAAATGACATTTTACATGCTAAGATTGTTGAACTAAAATCTTGCAAACCCTCTACATCTACCGTTGAGCATGTTTCCATTTGCACTAGATGTAGAGATATTACTGTTGATGCTATTCATGATCACCTAGCTTTAATTAAGAAACAAAATGATCACATAGCTCAACTTAATGCTAAAATTAATGAGCATGACTTAGAAAATGAGAAATTTAAATTTGCTAGAAGCATGCTCTATAATGGGAGATGTCCTGGCATCAAGGATGGCATTGGCTTCAAAAAGGGAGACAATGTCAAACTTAATGCCCCTCCTAAAAGATTGTAAAACTTTGTTAAGGGCAAGGCTCCCATGCCTCAGGATAACGAGGGTTACATTTTGTACCCTGCCGGTTATCCCGAGCACAAAATTAGGAGAATTCACTCTAGGAAGTCTCACTCTGGCCCTAATCATGCTTTTATGTATAAGGGTGAGACATCTAGTTCTAGGCAATCAACCCGTGCAAAATTGCCTAAGAAGAAAACTCCTATTGCATCAAATGATTCTAACATTTCATTTAAAACTTTTGATGCATCTTATGTTTTGACTAACAAATCTGGCAAGGTAGTTGCCAAGTATGTTGGGGGCAAACACAAGGGATCAAAGACTTGTGTTTGGGTACCCAAAGTTCTTGTATCTAATGTCAAAGGACCCAAAACCGTTTGGGTACCTAAAATCAAGAACTAAATTTGTTTTGTAGGTTTATGCATCCGGAGGCTCAAGTTGGATCATCGATAGCGGGTGCATAAACCATATGATAGGGGAGAAGAAGATGTTCTCCTCCTATGAGAAAAACCAAGATCCCCAACGAGCTATCACATTCGGGGATGGAAATCAAGGTTTGGTCAAAGGATTGGGTAAAATTGCTATATGTCCTGACCACTCCATTTCCAATGTTTTTCTTGTAGATTTTTTAGATTATAACTTGCTTTCAGTTTCGCAATTATGTAAAATGGGCTACAACTGTCTTTTTACAGATATAGGTGTTACTGTATTTAGAAGAAGTGATGATTCAATAGCATTTAAGGGAGTGTTAGAGGGTCAGCTATACTTAGTAGATTTTGATAGAGCTGAACTCGACACTTGCTTAATTGCTAAGACTAACATGGGCTGGCTCTGGCATCGCCGACTAGCACATGTTGGAATGAAGAATCTTCACAAACTTCTAAAGGGAGAACACATTTTGGGACTAACAAATGTTCATTTTGAGAAAGACAAGATTTGTAGTGCATGTCAGGCAGGGAAGCAAGTGGGTGTTCATCATCCACACAAGAACATCATGACGACGGACAGGCCACTCGAGCTCCTACACATGGATTTATTCGACCCGATTGCTTACATAAGCATTGGCGGGAGTAAGTACTGTCTAGTTATTGTGGATGATTATTCTTGCTTCACTTGGGTGTTCTTTTTGCAGGAAAAATCTCATACCCAAGAAACCTTAAAGGGATTCTTGAGACGGGCTCAAAATGAGTTCGGCTTGAGGATCAAGAAAATAAGAAGCGACAACGAGACGGAGTTCAAGAACTCTCAAATTGAAGGCTTCCTTGAGGAGGAGGGCATCAAGCATGAGTTCTCTTCTCCCTACACGCCACAACAAAATGGTGTAGTGGAGAGGAAGAATAGAACTCTATTGGACATGGCAAGGACCATGCTTGATGAGTACAAGACTTCGGATCGGTTTTGGGCGGAGGCGGTCAACACCGCTTGCTACGCCATCAACCGGTTATATCTACACCGAATCCTCAAGAAGACATCATATGAACTCCTAACTGGTAAAAAGCCCAATGTTTCATATTTTAGATTCTTTGGTAGCAAATGCTTTATTCTTGTTAAAAGAGGTATAAAATCTAAATTTGCTCCTAAGGCTGTAGAAGGCTTTTTACTAGGATATAATTCAAACACAAGGGCATATAGAGTCTTTAACAAGTCCTCTGGGCTAGTTGAAGTTTCTTGTGACATTGTGTTTGATGAAACTAACGGCTCTCAAGTAGAGCAAGTTGATCTTAATGAGCTAGATGATGAAGAGGCTCCGTGCGTCGCGCTAAGGAACATGTCCGTTGGGGATGTGTGTCCTAAGGAATCCGAAGAGCCTCCACAAGCACAAGATCGACCATCTTCCTCCATGCAAGCATCTCCACCAACCCAAGATGAGGATGAGGCTCAAGATGATGAAGGACAAGATCAAGAAGATGAGCCACTTCAAGAGGAGAGCAATGATCAAGGGGGAGATGCCCATGATCAAGATGAGGAGGATGAACAAGTTCCAAGGCCGCCACACCCAAGAGTCCACCAAGCAATTCAACGAGATCACCCCGTGAACACCATCCTCAGCGATATTAAAAAGGGGGTAACTACTCGATCTCGTGTTACTCATTTTTGTGAACATTACTCTTTTGTTTCCTCTATTGAGACACACAGGATAGAGGAAGCACTTCAAGATTCGGATTGGGTGGTGGCGATGCAAGAGGAGCTCAACAATTTCACAAGGAATGAGGTATGGCATTTAGTTCCATGTCCTAATCAAAATGTTGTAGGAACCAAGTGGGTCTTCCGCAACAAGCAAGACGAGCATGGTGTGGTGACAAGGAACAAAGCCCGACTTGTGGCCAAGGGGTATTCACAAGTCGAAGGTTTGGATTTTGGTGAAACCTATGCACCCGTAGCTAGGCTAGAATCAATTCGCATTTTACTTGCCTATGCTACTTACCATGGCTTAAAGCTTTATCAAATGGACGTGAAAAGCGCTTTCCTCAATGGACCAATCAAGGAGGAGGTCTATGTTGAGCAACCTCCCGGCTTTGAAGATAGTGAGTATCCTAATCACATATATAAACTCTCTAAGGCGCTTTATGGGCTCAAGCAAGCCCCAAGAGCATGGTATGAATGCCTAAGAGATTTCCTTATCACTAATGGCTTCAAAGTCGGAAAGGCTGATCCTACTTTATTTACTAAAACTCTTGACAATGATTTGTTTGTATGCCAAATTTATGTTGATGATATTATATTTGGGTCTACTAACGAATCTACATGTGAGGAATTTAGTAGGATCATGACACAAAAATTCGAGATGTCTATGATGGGGGAGTTGAAGTACTTCTTGGGATTTCAAGTGAAGCAACTCCAAGACGGCACCTTCATTAGCCAAACAAAGTATATTCAAGACATTCTAAACAAGTTTGGGATGAAGGATGCCAAGCCCATCAAGACACCCATGGGAACTAATGGGCATCTTGACCTCGACACAGGAGGTAAATCCGTAGATCAAAAGGTATACCAGTCGATGATAGGTTCTTTACTCTATTTATGTGCATCTCGACCGGATATTATGCTTTTTGTATGCATGTGTGCAAGATTCCAAGCCGACCCTAAGGAAGCTCACCTACGGCCGTAAAACGAATCTTGAGATATTTAGTTTATACTCCTAAGTTTGGGCTTTGGTACCCTAGGGGATCCACATTCGATTTAATTGGTTATTCGGATGCCGATTGGGCGGGGTGTAACATTAATAGAAAGAGCACATCGGGGACTTGCCAGTTCTTGGGAAGGTCTCTGGTGTCTTGGGCTTCAAAGAAGCAAAATTGCATAGCTCTTTCTACCGCCGAAGCCGAGTATATTGCTGCAGGTCATTGTTGCGCGCAACTGCTTTGGATGAGGCAAACCCTTAGGGACTATGGTTACAAATTAACCAAAGTTCCTCTTCTATGTGATAATGAGAGTGCAATCCGCATGGCGGATAATCCCGTTGAGCATAGCCGCACTAAACACATAGTCATTCGGTATTATTTCTTAAGGGATCACCAACAAAAGGGGGATATCGAGATTGCGTATATTAACACCAAAGAACAATTAGCCGATATCTTTACCAAACCACTAGATGAACAAATATTTAATAAACTTAGGCATGAGCTAAATATTCTTGATTCTCGGAATTTCTTTTGATGTTTTGCACACATAGCTCAGTAATATACCTTTGATCATATCTCTTTTATATGCTATGACTAATATGTTTTCAAGTGTATTTCAAACCAAGTCATAGATTGAAGGGAATTGTAGTCTTCGGCGAAGACAAAGGCTTCCACTCCACTCCATCAAATTACTCACCCTTCGCCGTCGCTCCACACAGCTCTCCGTCTTTGGTATAATCTTCACTCATAGTTTGTTCGCCAAAGGGAGAGAAAGTAGTTATAAGGGCTTATATTTCACTCAAGTATCCGTTTTTGGCGATTCATGCCAAAGGGGGAGAAAGTATTAGCCCAAAGCAAAAGGACCGCACCACCACCAATTTTCAAAATTTGAGGTAAGAAAAGGTTTTGAAATAATGAATTTCTCAATTGGTATCCTATTTTTGATAGAATTTCAAATTGGATCACCCTCTTCAAAAACCAATATCTAAAACCCTCTTGAACACTAAGAGGAGGATTTTATTGAGGAGGAGTTTTGTTTAGTCAAAGGAAAAGCATTTGAAACAGGGGGAGAAAAATTCAAATCTTGAAAATGCTTCTCATAATCTTATTCATTTACCTTTGACTATTTGCAAAAAGACTTTGAAAAGAATTTACAAAAAGATCTGCAAAAACAAAACTTGTGGTGCAACGTGGTCCAAAATGTTAAAAATATAAAGAAACAATCCATGCATATCTTATGAGAACATATTGGTTTTATTCCAAGCAACCTTTGCACTTACAATTATGCAAACTAGTTCATTTATGCATTTCTATATTTGCTTTGGTTTGTGTTGGCATCAATCACCAAAAAGGGGGAGATTGAAAGGGAAATAGGCTTACACCTTTTCCTAAATTGATTTTGGTGGTTGAATTGCCCAACACAAATAATTGGACTAACTAGTTTGCTCTAGTCTATAAGTTTTACAGGTGCCAAAGGTTCACAACAAGCCAATAAAAAGACCAAAGATGGGTTCAAATAAAGAGAGCTAAAGACATCCCAAAGGCACCCTGGTCTGGCGCACCGGACTGTCCGGTGTGCCAACGGACAGTGTCCGGTGCACTAGGGAACTTGACGCTGAACTCTTCACCTTCGGGAAAATTGGAGGCCGCTCCGCTATAATTCACCGGACTGTACGGTGTGCTAGCGGAGCAACGGCTACTTCGCACGCAACGGTCGACTGCAACGTATTTAATGCGTGTCTGCCCGCGCAGAGGACAGAGCACGCACAGAAGGCGCACCAGACAGTCTATAGGACCTGTCCGGTGCACCACCAGACAGCCCAGAGGCCCCACCAGTCAGAGCTCCAACGGTCAGAACCCAACGGCCGGCTGATGTGGCTGGCGCACGGGACAGTGTCCGGTGCGCCATGCGACAGATAGCCTCCCAACGGCCACTTTTGGTGGTTGGGGTTATAAATACCCCCAACCACCCTCCATTCATGGCATCCAAGTTTTCCAACTTCCCACACCTTACAAGAGCTATAGCATTCAATACAAGACACACCAAAGAGATCAAATCCTCTCCCAAGTCCTTAGTTCATTCCAAATCAAATAGTGACTTGTGAGAGAGTGACTTGTGTTCATTTGAGCTCTTGCGCTTGGATTGCTTCTTTTTCTCATTCTTTCTTGTGATCAACTCAATTGTAACCGAGGCAAGAGACACCAATTGTGTGGTGGTCCTTGCGGGGACTTTGTGTCCCGTTTGATTGAGAAGAGAAGCTCACTCGGTCTAAGTGACCGTTTGAGAGAGGGAAAGGATTGAAAGAGACCCGGTCTTTGTGACCACCTCAACGGGGAGTAGGTTTGCAAGAACCGAACCTCGGTAAAAAAATCATCGTGTCTCACTCTTTATTTGCCTGCGATTTGTTTTCACCCTCTCTCTCGGACTAGTTCATATTTCTAACGCTAACCCGGCTTGTAGTTGTGCTTTAGTTTATAAATTTCAGATTCGCCCTATTCACCCCCCTCTAGACGACTTTCACTCGACCACCTCACCGGAGCAACCTCGCCGCCGATAAGCCCCTCCGCCTCTTTCTTTCTCCGCGGCCACTGTTCCATTAGGGAGGGACCGCAGGTTCGATTTCCAGAAACCCTAGGGGGTTTTCTGCAGAGCCGTAGACTCAAATGAATAGTGCCCCGAGGACCTGTCTGTAATTCCTTTAAGATCTTTCGCCAGGGCCCCAGCGCAAAACTGCTTTTCTTTAAACCATTTATAATTAATCTTTTATTATTCAGCAGAGGACTTAGGAAATTCATAACTTGAGGAATATTTAACCAAAAATTGTCAAACCAATTTTGCTAGACTCAAAATATTATGGACTATCAATTAAAAATACTGAACCCTATGCTTTCTGTTTTGAATTTTTGAGTTTGAAATTATTACAGAAACTGATTAAACCTTATTAAATTAAAGAAAATTAGTTATGCTGTTGTGCTGAACTTGAGAAAATTTGTAGATGTTCAAACCCCAATTAGACACTGTTTAAAAATACTAGACACCCCAGTATTGGAAGTTTAAGTAGGGTTATCCAATAAAAGCCATTTTTGTCCAAAACTTAAGAAAATCATAGAGGTATTAGAAAATAATGAATAGTAAATACAATTATTTTTCCTAGCCTACTTAAGTGACAGAGAACCTAGGAAAAATAAAGGGACCCTAGTCCAGAACAGAATCAAGGTGAAATGTTTTACTTAGCATTATACCAACTAGAAAACAATTATTAGAATTATAAAAACATATCCAAATTTGTTAATAAAAATCCAGTGGACTTGTAACCACTAGAACCCCACTACAAAAATGATAAACACCTCAGTCCATCATTTTAAGTAGGGTAAACAAATAGAACTTGATATTAAGCCATATTTCAATTAAATCATAAGTAATCCAAAAGTGGGCAACAGTGGGCAAATAAATTTTTACTAGATCAATAATGAAATAGTCCACCAGAGAAAAATGCAAAACCCATTTGGAAGCTGCAAAATAATACCCATTGCCAATACTTCATAAAAAAGGCCATTTAATCCAAATAATTCCTACCACCTTTCCCTTAAGCAAAAAGATGCCAAACTTCAAAATGATTGCTCTTGCACAAAGAAGAAGTTAGGAAAAATCAGAAATTTGTTGTTTAATATTTTTCAAATATAGTGGTAGTAGAAAGCACCCCTTTGGCTAGAAACTTTGGAAAATCATAATAAAATAACATTAATTATTAATGACTAGAAATTTGTGCAAAGTCATGTTATCACATCTAGATGCCAGCAAAAATATGTCTTAGGAAATAACCCTCTGTTAAAAAGGAGTCGTAGTTCAAAACACCCCTTTTGCCCTAATATTTGATGATTTTATACAAAGAGAACCCCTCACTGTTTAAACCCCAAATTTTGAGACAGAGACTTACACACCAGTAAGAAGACACTGTAATTTTTACAGAATTTTTGAAAATTTATTAAGATAACTTGTAGTTGAAACCCACCTTAAAAGCATAAAGGAAATAAGAAGAAAGGAAAATAATAAACCTCGCTCCAATAAGTTCAACTAGAAATCTTGATAAATTATCACAAGGACATTAAAAAGGATTTAATGGAACACCAAAATAGACTTACCACTTAGTTTAACTAAGCTGACCCTAAATTGCTAAGTATACCACAAGAATCTTTTGTAGCGAGATTAAGCTCTACCTGATTTAAGTAGATTATTCACCATCAAAGTTTAATTGCTAAATTACATATCATACCATGCATATATCTTACTCATTGCATTCATTAGACTGCAATCTAGCTGACGGAGAGTATGTGATCATTCCCGATCAAGGAGTTGTCCACGAAGAAGACCAGGAGCAAGCTTCCGAGACTGCCATTGAGGATCTTCCCGCAGCCCCAGCTATTGAAGGCAAGCCCCGGTTTATGCATAACCGTTTATATATGCTGCTTTACTACACTTAATGTTTGTAGGCTTGTAATGTGCACTTAAGTGTAGGAGTTGCTTGAAACCTCTAGTTGCATGAACTTAGGATTCCTTTTTGAGATGGATACAAGTATGCTAGGTCAGGTAGCTGCTTTGCTAATTAGGATCTCAGTAGAAGTCGAGTGATTTTTTTAGCACTCGCGCGAGGTCAGGAATTGATTGTATTCATCTTGATAACGGGATCTATGATGGTCTATGGACTTGGATCCAGGGAGGATGCCTTGTCCATGAGATGGGAAAAAGGAATTAAGGATTAATGTGTGGATACCTGAGTCAAGCGTTTGAACGTACTAAACACATGTCGGGAAATATGGTAACCGGTAAACCTAGTACCTAAGTGAAGCCAGGCGCGAACTTTTCCCCTCACTTGTCCTGAGACTGGGTCTCCCATGCTAGCTATGGTGGGTACAAGTGCGGTCACTGCACGGCGGCAGTCGGGGTCAGTGGAGCATTGTATGCCAAGACGGTGAGCCCTGGCCGCGAACGGGGAATCAATGGGGACGGTTGATGTGTGTGGGGACGGAGTGCCCTGACATGTCGTGTGTTTAGGTTTACCTTGCAAGGATAAAAACTCGATTCGAATCATCTGCTTCTCGCAGCTAATGAGACTGCTTGACCCCTTGTACTACATTGAGTAAGAAGTGGAATGAGGATTACTTGAGATAACTTGTTGCTTATACTAAATGCTTGCTACCATGTATGCTTAGAAGGAGCCAACTTAGTTAAACTAATGATGCTAGAAATTGAAAAGCTAAAACTTGATTTTAGATACAGCTAGTGCTTTTGGCAAACCAAACCCCTTAGCCAAACAGCTGCTTGTCTAGAGGTAGAGGAGTAGTTTCCTCACACCGGGTAACTCTAGCTGAGTATTAGTATACTCAGCCTTGCTTGTGGCATAATTTTTGTAGGTACGCTTCAGGATATGGTTGATGGTGACTTGGCCTACCACCCTGCCACCGGGTTGGACGGTCGACTGGGATACTGCTCCGACAGAAGAGGAGCAGGAGGAGTAGTGGGCTAGGCCTTGCCCATTTCCTCACTACCGACGACATCGATTATCCGCTGCATTTTATTTTATGAACTTTTACCAGCTACTTGAAAAACTCCAATTTATGTAATAACTCAGTACGTTAATTTGGGAATTCCTGTTTTATTGTATTTCTTCTGTGACTCACCTTCGAGTGAGATTATGGTATTTGATCCTGGTTAAGTGGCTTTATCAGACTAGATCTGAGGGACTGATGGGTTATTCCGATTTAAGTGTGTTACGGGCCCCGAGGCGTGACTCAGGCACTTAAGCTGGAATAATTTGGGCAGTTCTGCCACACTCTTCCTCTCCTCCCCTTGGGCAGCCGCCCTTTACCCTCTCCACGGCTTCCTCCTCCCTCTAGATCTCCCCCACACAGCAAGGATCGAGAAGAGGAGGAGCACGTTGAATTGAAGAGGAATAGAGGATCAAGGAGATGTTCTTCCCCATCTCTTCTTGCAGAATTTCTTGGGAAACCCTAGGTATGGATGGGATCCTTGTTCCTCCCTATAATTATGTGCTTTTGGAGGTTGTGGATCATGGGGATTAAAGGATTAGAGGTTGGATTAGATGTGCGGTTAGGTTTTGATCTCGAATTTAGTTTTTTGCAGAATGGAAGATTCGACAGTTTCTGTTCATGCCAATTTTCCGTGATCTTAGTGGCCTCAAATAAATAAAAATACCTCAATCGGACATCATATCAGAAAGTTATTGTAGTTTGATTACAGCAGGTTTTCAGTCTCATAATTCTGTGCAGAATCTGTTCTCTTAAGATTTAAGCAATTTTATCAATAGAATTAAACTTTAGGTTGGTAAAAGAAGTTGTAGATAATTTCATAGGCTTTCCAGATTGTTAAAGAGTGCATTCATATAGATTTTGAAACTTCAGTTATGTTTGTTTTCCTGTGGCTGTTCCTGTTTGCCTGACAAAAATGAGCGGGTCTGTTCACTGGTAGGTTTCATCTAGTAAATGGCCGAATTGGCTCTTCCAACTATGGAGACTTTTGTAGAGGGATAAAATTTCTTACTGGCAGCAGATATTCATGATTTTTGGTTGAGTAGTTTGGGAGATATAAAATTTTGAAGTTAACTATGCTGCTGTCTGAAACAGATTTAGTCAGTTATCTTGTTAGATGTTTTAGAACTTATAGATGGCAGAATTTAATTATCCATTGAATACCGAAGTTGTAGAGTATTTTGTGTAGATACTCCTAGAGTATTTGTTTGATATCACCACTATTTTAATTTTAAAGACACAACATTAACAAACAGCGCTGCTGCTGTTTGGCATGTGGTTCAGGGTGGGAGTCATTCCACCGGATCTTTGTTTCAAGTGTAGGAGTGATTTGTTGATTGTTGGCAAATGTTTGTAAAATATTTGTACTAAGTTTTATGCCCCGCAGCAGGTGTCTACACTCCGGATCATGCCTAGTACATTTTTCTTCTTTGATGAAGGCAAGTGAATGTAGCGGTGGTTGCTACCGTTTTGACTTGTTGTTTCATCGCCTACACTCTAATATTCAGAATCATCGAATTCTTTCATAATTGAACCCTATGGTGATGCTTTACTTGATTGTATTATATTGATGCTTAATCATATATTGATGATGATGATTTGAGTATGACCCATGAGATTAATTCACACCCCTGAAGATTCCTATGCATACATTGAAGTGATGTTTGTAGGTAATGTTGACGCAGGGAAGTGTTATACAACCTATTGTGGTTGTTTGAGGAAATGAGATGGCATTGGTTATTTTGGGACTATTGAGTTCTATATCTACAAGTATTTCTGATCTCAATTGTGATCCCTTTAAAATGTTGATTAATCCAATTTTTTTGATTTAAATATCTCGTCAAAACAATTTACTTGCTGAGATATTTTATCTCACTCTTGCATTACTCAATGCAGGTACTTGATTCATGTTGGGAATGAGGGAAGTAGCAGCACGTCCACCTTCACTCTCATAATAACGTTGCCCAGGCACATCCATGATTTAATTAGAAACTTCTTATCAAAGGATGTTTGTTTTTTTAACAAGTTGTGCGCACTAGTTAATTCAGTTCATGTCGTTATGGTTATCTTCCCATTGCTAGCAGATTATTAATGTCTAGTATGTTTTCTTATCATGATATCTGTTCATACTCTGTTGCTTCCACGTTTATGCGAATATTCAAAGGAGATGTTGTCGAAATTTTATATATGAATGTTAGTTGTGTAGTTTAGTAGCATTTCGGGGTATTTGTGGATCCCGGGGTGTTACACCCATGACCACCATCCTACAAACCACCACAACTCCCCATGTATGACGGGTATTCCGATCCGAAGCAGTTCCTTATGAGCTACGAGGCGACCATATCATCATATGGTGGCAACACTTCCATCATGGTGAAGTCCTTCGACATGGCAGTCAGGAGTGTGGCTCAAACGTGGTATTACTCCCTTCGATCGGGAACAATCACGTCATGGTAGAAGCTAAAGGACATGTTGGTAACCAGTTTCCAGATGAAGCCAGTG
The DNA here is from genome assembly GCF_902167145.1 of Zea mays. Classification (NCBI taxonomy): domain Eukaryota; kingdom Viridiplantae; phylum Streptophyta; class Magnoliopsida; order Poales; family Poaceae; genus Zea; species Zea mays. Next base: position 75,631,972 of record NC_050099.1, read on the forward strand.
AGTGCTCAAGCTCTATTCCAATGCACACAAGACCATGAGGAATACCTGCAGGCGTATGTCCGAAAGTTTCTGCGTCTCAGGGCCTAGGTGCCAACGGTGCCAAATGAGATTGTTATTGAGGCTATGATCAAGGGGCTCTGACCAGGACCGACAATGCAATATTTCTCCAGGAAGACACCACAAACTTTGGAGAAGCTTCTGCAGAATATGGACGAGTACATCAGGGCCGACAATGACTATCGGCAGAGAATTGAAGAAGCCTGTATATACTCCAAGATGACCAGGGGCTTCGGAGGAAGACTCCACCCAAGGCACGTCAGGACAATCCATAATCCCAACTCAAGCGACGACAGGGGAAATCACACTCAAGGCCATCAACAAAGCTCCTAATCATCAGGGACACAACAAAGTTCCTATAGGCCACCATCTCCTAGATGCAGAGGAGGTAGAAGCTTCGGTGGAAGATTCAGCTCCCAACCAAGAAGGTTGTTTTGTCTATTCTATGGGGAAGATAAGGGACATACAACAAGGACATGACAAGTCACTATTCAGAAGCAGAAGGAAAAACTAAGCCGAAGCACGGTAGAATCAGCCAAATAGGTCCTGCATACCACTTCGTGTTATTCCTCATACATCCCCGAGTATGTGGGCAACCAACAACCCATAACATTAGTTGCTTCGGCAAGCCACTCACAAGCTATGTGGGCCCCGCTACCACCACCACCACTCATGGCTCCAACCTCATCTCATAACCAACAACCAGAAGGGCACCACCAGGTACAACAACAGCGTGATGTACACGAAGAATCTGAAGCTCGGACAGTCAACAACATTGTACCAGAGTCGAGACACATTTACTGAAGCAGTACAGGGGCTCAATCAAGAAATTTTTCATACATACTCAATGTAATCTTTGCTTCTCTTGCTTTTATGTTATTACCCAAAGACAATATAAGAAGGTACAACCTTCGGCCTGTTGTAATAAATCTAGGGTTACACCATCGAGTGTAACAGAAAAAGTCACGAAGCTCAAAAGTCGTTCCTACGGGGATGCAGAGCTAAAATGCCAGCTAAGTAAAAGGTGAAGAAGCTCCAAAGTCGTTCCTAAGAGGATGCAGAGCTTAGCTCCAAAGTCGTTCCTACGGGGATGCAGAGCTAAAATACCACCTAAGGAAAAGGGAAATTGCTCCTTTAAACATATTGGCTAACACATGAGGTTGTTAAGACTATCTTTAGCAAAGAATTATGAAAGGACGTATCAACAATGCAAGATCTATGGCTTCAGCAGCAGTATTTTTATACAAGATTTATGCCTTCGACAACGGTACTCATGCAATACCTATGACAAGACCTTCGAGTCCAATAAGCTGCTTTGGCAAAAAAAGGGGACTTGTATTTTTATGAAGCGTGAAAAGAAGGGAAATGCCTAAGGCTCAAAAACGGTACGTATGAAGGTTTCACGCTCCACAAAGAAATATATTACATCATTGAATATACATATAGTTGATAATTGTTTCTTACAAAATGAAACTACATACAAAAATTCTACAGTTCAAATAAACAAGGCCTAATCATCCTCTTTTAGGACTTTATCAGTGGCTTCATTTAGAAGCCTATCTACAGCTTCTTCATCAATAGCTTCGTTGGCTATTCAGATTACTTCAAGAGCCCCCTTCAGAGATGGATCGACTTTAGGGTCATACGGCTCCGGAGGGGGAGAAAGTTCAGCTACACCATAGTATAAGTGTTCGTTAGTTCTGAATCTAAAACAATTTACGAAGCTAAATCACGACAAGTATACCTACAAGTCTTTCACGCTCTGCAACTGCTTCAGCTTTCCACGTCTATTCCAAGGCAGCATGAGACTCCTCATTTTTCTGATAGCTTCGTCGACTATCTCTCGGCCACCTTTCAACAAGACATCGGAATAGAATTTTCCGCTCAGCGTAGTGGCTTCAACTGAAGGGTTCTTAATGTCGTTAGTTGAGACCGAAAATTCTAGTTGAATAACAGCTTTTGCGTGCTCGCAGCCAGCTTTCTCAAGGAGCGAGACGGCTCCTCGGGCACCAAGGAAGGCACATAAATCTCTTCTATCACTAAGAATCTTATCAAAAGCTTCGGCTTCGTCGCTTATCCACCGGATAACCCCATCAGGGTCACCACGGATAAAATTCTGCTCCGTAGAGAATGAGCCAACTTTGGCAAAACTATTTTTCAGTTTATTACAACAGTCCATAGTGCCATTGTAGCATTCCTCTTTCGCTTCACGAAGCTCATCGACATTTTTCTGAACTCTTATCCGCTCAGTATCAGAAATTTTGCGTTTTGCTTACTCGACATTGAAATTTTCAGTCACTTCATCGAGCTTCTTCTCCAATCCTTGCACTTTGGATCTATGCAATCCTACCTGAATAGAAAGTGCAGATTCTAAATCAGCAATACACTTCACGTCTTTCTCTTGCTTCTTTTCAAATTCCTTGATTTTCTGATCTGCTTCGGAAAGGCTGGACAGTCTAGCTTCGCTAGACTTTAACCTCTCAACCAAGGAGGGCAGGATTTTATCCTTCTCAAGAGCTTCATTCCCAAGCATTATAACTTCTGAACGAAGGTTTCCAAAATCTATTTGAGTGCTTTCATCTTCTGCATCCTTCTGGGTTTCAAAGATTTGCTGAGGATAAGGCCCTGACAAACAAAAAAAATACAAATATGAATAAGTATTACCACAAATCGTTTGCCAGAAACTCACCTAACAAAAATCAGTAAATGCAAAAATAAAAATATACAAACCTTCAAACTGTTATAAGCAAGGCTGTCTGCAAGTTGGTCCTTCGTCATTGCAGATAAGCCAAGCTCAAGCTTCGGATATCCCATGTTGTCCATCATCTCCCGACAGACATTTATCTCCTTGTTGTCTAGGAGACAGTAAAGGAAGTCATCTTCATCGTTTTCTCCATATACCAAGGACCCTCGGGGGTATTTCAGGTCCTTTGCATAATGATGTACTTCGGAAATTTGCTCTTCTGATAGTTGTTTCCTCGAAGCATGTCGAACAATATATTCTAAGTGACCTTGAGAAGATGCTTCGGGTAGAGATGATGTTGGCTTCTCCAAAAGACTTTCCTTCGCCAGCTCTTCTGGTTTAGCTCCCAAAGGTCCCGCTTCAATGCGAATAGGAGAAGCACTTGCAGCGACTACTTCCCTTACATCTTCAATTTTGTTATCAGAAGCTTCGGTAGTAGCAGGAGTTGGCATCTTCGTGGATTTCAAAATAGCATCCAAAACACTGGCCATTCTCATTTTCCTAGGAGTCGTTGTTGCAGGAGTTAATAGCTTCGGCAACCTTGTCACGGTTGGGGGACTCAACAGTTTTGGATGCTCTTTTGCCATTGAGCTCTTTGTTTCCGGCTCTTCTACCGGACCGACACTAGCTTCGACTGACGCAGCAAGAATTATCTTCGAAGCCATGGGGGTAGCTTCGGCATGTTCAGCAATCTCCATCCTTTCTATATCAAGTACGGCACCTGTTCTCTCCAAAGAACGTGGCTTCGGCCTGCGAGTCAAAACTTTAGCTCTTTTCGGTTTATGCGCAGCAGAAGAGGATGAAGTTGCCACTTTTCTTTTCGGCCTTTGCTTTCGGGCAGGAAAGCAATAATCCGGATAAAAAATCCGATCACATCAAAAACTCTATTTAGTCTCCTCTTGCTGCGAGCGCCGAAAGTAGTTGTCATGGCTTCATCTTCTGCCTTCGTATAACCTCCCAACAGCTCGTCGCTGGTAACCTCAACAACCTCTAGCCAATCGTCATTCGGCTCGTCAAATTGACTTCTATAGCGGAAGGTATATCTTAGGTATACCAGACCACCTTCGCTGGAGCCAGCAGCAGTCTCTTTCGGCATCTCCCAGTCATTTACAAGCGGCCAAACCTTGTAAGCAATATGCTCTTGAACCAAATCTCTGGTGCCAATGTAAGTACACACCATGTTGAAGGCCATCAAACATGCTTGCACTTCGTTCCCACTTGCAATTGTTGGCCTTCTGATGCCGAAGCGTGACCGTATGGGGCGCTGGATTATACCCCTTACATCCAAGAGCCCGGCCATTTCTTTCGGAATGTTGGCACATGATACCTCACATCAGAACGGTGCACAAAGTTGTAACATCCGAAGTTGTTATACTGCTCCTTCCCAATCGCTTTCATCTCATAGGATAATTCATGAATGTTGCAAAAACACTTGGCATCTAGCTCCAGCCCTTGGCTTCTCATAGCCCAAGTAAAAACTCTAACTTTAATTAAAGCTTTAGGAGTAAACTGATAAAGGTATATCTCGAATATCTTTAGCACTTTGATCAGTTGTGCAAAGGAAAACGAAGTCGAGCCTTCATAAAACTTTTAACTACTACCACCTCATCTGCTTCAGTAAGAGGAACAGTGCTTTCTCCTCCAGCCCTCACTATAGATATATCATGGAAATATTTGCCCTTCATCGCTTCCGTTTGCCGTTGTTTGATAGTTAATTTCCCAAAACCAACATGGCTTGGCCTCCACGGACGATCTTCGGCATATTCGTTCTCACATTCAACATCGAAGCTCTCGCAGTCGCTGGAATCTCTAGATATCCCAGCTAGCATTTCATTAGTGATTTTTCAATGTTGGTCCTTGCCATGGCTTCACAGAAACCAACGAGTGCGGGATCCATGCTTTTATTATCTTTGGCCATTTCGATGATGATCACAATAGAAAGCCAGAGCTCAAAAACAAAGCTGAAGCTCAAAAAACAATTGAGCTCACAGAAGAGGAAAGCTAAAATGACAATCACAGAGCACAAAAGCTAGATAGCACAAAAAATATTCTCAACACAAGCCTCTGTATATATACACAAAGCACCACTGAGCAGTGGGGGCCATGATTCAGAATGATTCGCTATTCTAGTGAAGGGAAGGAGTTTTTCCGGACCTTCGGCTAAAGGCCTTCGTTCATGTCGAAGTCTGATACTGTTGGGGCTACTATTGGGGGCCTTCCTCTTCCGAAGGTTCTCAAAAACACAACTAACTATTTGTTTCTAGCATAATATTGAATATTACAAGAGCTTTGTCATAAATAAAGGTTCATGATGGGAGTATTCTTCTCTGCCAAAGGTCCTCAAGACGAAGATATAGCCTGAAAATGACAATGATGAATACCGAAGCTATAGCCGAAGAACAACAGCTTCGACTTAAAGTGGTGACGAAGATCAAGCATGATGCTGAGTCGAAGAGGAAAGGACTAGCTAGTCCCTAATGATTTATGTTACAATTATGAGCACATGTTAAGGTCATAAATGTATTTTTACCTGGGCTGCGTCCCGCGCCTATAAATAGGTGAACAGTACCCTCGTACTGTTAACACTGAATTGTACTCGCTCTTGCATCAACACCTTCAAACAAGTCAAAGGTATTCATGTAATATAAACTTTGTTAATGTTCATCTGTATATCATAAAACGAACATATAAATGAATAAATAAATTACATATATTATCTCTATTAATTTCTATCTCCACAAATCATGAAGGTATGTCCTTCATGACCTTCGTCCGAAGATCATTATATTCGAAAGGAGATAATGCTTCGAAGGCGAAGGTCCTTAATCTTTAACAATTGTGTTGCCTTGTTCTTTAATCACAACATTTGAGAACAAGTGACCAATAGAGGGGGAGCACTAGTGGTATCTGGTAGGTGTCAAGTGGGTTCCTGAGATGGTTATGTTTTAGACACCACACTTGTTTCTGAGGTGGACCTCACAAAGGCTCCACAGGAATTCCATCTCTCACAATAGGGTTGGTAGATTTTGGTGGAGTAAGCTTGACAAGTTTGGGGTGGCTGAAGGTTTCTCTAAAGGTTTTAGGCAATTGTACTCACCAACCTTACCAAAGTAAGCGACACTCCCATCCTTAGCATCAAAGCCTAACCCTGGTCTACTAGTTCCCCTCTTTAACTAGCTAACCATCATGCCTAATTTGGGCTCACTGCACGACACCTAGCTCAAGACAGATTGAAGGTGTGTGTTTTCTTCCTTGATCCTTGTCTTGTCGTGCATGCAGGACTCAAGAGCATACTACAAACCCTCACAATGTGCACACTACATAGGTGCAGATGCACTCACTAAGCTAGCCTTCTCAAGCAAGGCTATCCTAGTGTTTCTCTCCGCTAGCTCAGTCTGCAAGCAAGGACAAGTCTGACACACAACCAACAAACTAGACCTCGACTCAAGCTCATCACGCTCATCTAGCAGAGTAGTGTACTTGGTCTACAAAGTGGTGATGTTCGACAAGTGAGGGGCACACCCATCATTTCAGTATCATCGAACACCATAACTGAAGCTCTAGCAGACTCAAGTTCCCTAAGCGTGCTCTCATACTTGGATTTAAACTCTTTCCTCTCATGAGCAGCAAGTCTAAGCAACTTGTCCTGATTCGCCAAAGCAGCATTCAACTCTTCTACCTTAGCAGCGAGATCATTAGCGGAATCTGATACCTCAGACCCAGACCCATTGCTTATGTCCTGGTTGTCGCCGCCCACTGCATCATCACCAAGGGCCCTGGTTCAAAGGCTTCCTGCGGTGTCAGTGATGAAGCACAGCCTGTTCAGCTTGTCCTTGACCCACCTTTCAATCTCCTCGTCGCTCGAGGAAGAGTCCATGTTGTCAAAGTCGTGGTTGAGGTCGCTGAAGGAGGTGAGGAAGGCACGTTCATTGATCTTCGCCCTCTAAAGGTACTTCTTCTTGAGCGCCTCCTTGTCGAATCCTCCCTTAGACTTGTACTTGTCGGAGGTGTACTCCCGCTTTCCCTTGCACCGACCAAAGTGGTGGTCGTGCGGGCCCGCCTCCTGCTTGCCCTTCTTGGGGCAGCTGGTGATCAAGTGGTCGGGGTTCCACGCAGTCGAAGCATCCATCCTTCGACCCGCCACACCGCCAATTCTGGCGATTATTGTGGAACCGCGTGAACCAGCTGGCCACAAGCGCCAGCTCCTCATCCCCGAGGCTGTAACACCCTGAATTTGGGGGTATAAAATTTCTTTCCTAATATCCACCAAATTCAAGTGTTACTCTCTCATTTCTTTGCTTCCCTTTTCTTTTTCCTAAAAATGGAGAATTATTTTGTTTTATATAGATGTAAACCTAGTGGAATAAGCCCTAGAGGTGCTTTGGTTGTTGAATTCATGTCATTTCACGATGTTTCTAAGAGAAAAAAATGTGTTTGAAACATTTTAGTATATCCTATAGAAGCTCTCGGTAAATTTTCATATTTTTTGGAGTATTTTTCTATTTTCCGAAAACTAAAATATATTTATTTGAGGTACTTAAAAATGTTTTTAGAAACTCTAAGTATGTTTTTTGGGTACATTAAGTGCCAAAACATTTCTAGGAATTTTCCTTGAATTTTTTGAAGTATCTATAATATTGTGAGCACAAAATATGGATTTCTAGGCTTTTCTGAATTTTATAAATAGTAAAATCCGAATGTGACCTAAATTTTATCTCGTCCGAATCCCAACTATACATATATGGTCGGCTTCTCCTCGTCGAGCTAGTTCCGAATCACAAAAAGGTTTCTCCAGATTCAATCCCTAGCTCTCGGAATTGCTCATCAAAGTTCAGAGCGGTTCCAACTCCGGCGACAACTCCTGCGAGCAATTACTCCCAATACGTGCATCGTCTGCGGAATCTGAGGATACTGCTGTTGTTGGTCACTTGTTCTCAAATGCTATAAATCAAGAACAAAGAAACACAATTGTTAAAGATTAAGGATCTTCGTCTTACGAAGTATTATTTCCACATGGAGATAATACCCATCCGACGAAGATCAAGAGAGATTTGCCTTCATTATTTGATACACGAAAAAGAATATGAGGGGACAAAGATGAAGACTAGATCTTATTAATTCATTTATATTTGTATTCCATAAAACATAAATGAATATTTAATGGCATTAATATTACATTGATACCTTTCTCTTGCTCGAAGGCGTGAATGCGGGGAAGCGATTACAAATCAGCGTGAACAGTATGGTGGTACTGTTCATCTATTATAGGCACGGGACATAGCCCGGGTGAAATTACATATATATCCTTGACACTAGTCTATTTTATAATACAAAACATCAGGGACTAAGTAGTCTTTGTTCCTTTTCCACCATCATCATGCTCGACCTTCATCATTACATCAGAGCTGAAGCTCCTTGATCACAGCTTCATCGTTCATTCTTGTTATTTTTGGGCTTCATCTTCACTTTGCTATATAAAAGAAACTCATCCCGAAGCCGAAGCCTCCTGTAATAATCCACATCATACTAAAAACATACGGTCAGTTATGTTTTTGAGGACCTTCGGAGGAAGAAGGCCCCCAATAGTAGCCCCTCGCAGTATTGATTTGTTTCTTTGTAACAAATTTAAACTGCGACGTGAATGAAGTCCTTTAGTTAAAGGTCCAAAAAAACACCTTCCCTTCGCTAGAACAGCGAATTACACTGACCTGCGGGACCCACTAAACTGTGGGGCTCTAAACATATAAATAGGAGCCTGCATTGTGAGTATTTTTTGTGCTATTTCAGTTGCTTACATTGCGCTCGTCATTTTAACCTTTCTTGTCTCATCGAGTTCAATTAGATTTTAAGCTTCGGCATTCTAGCAATCATCGACCAAATGGCTGATGAAAAGAAGGTTGTTGATCCTGCGCTGGCCGGATTTTACAAAACTATGAAGAAAACCAACGCAGCGAAGATTGCAAATGAGATGTTGGCTGGAATATCTGAAAACTCCAGCGATAGTGAATGTTTCGATGTAGAAAGTGGAAATGAAGATGTCGAAGATCGACCCTGGAGACCAAGCCATGTTGTCTTCGAAAAATCGACTATTAAGCAAGGGCAGATCGAAGCAAAGAAAGGGAGATACTTTTGTGATATTTCAATTTTGAGAGCCGGAAGGGAGAATAATGTTCCTCTTCTTGAAGTTGACGAAGTGGTGGTTTTCAGAAGCTTCATGAAAGCCAGGCTTCGGTTCCCTCTGGACAAATTGCTTGTCGAAGTTCTGAAAACCTTCAAAATTTACCTTCATCAACTTACTCCCGAAGCTATCATCAAAGTAGGGACCTTTATATGGGCCATGAGGAGCCAAGGACTGGAACCAGATGCAAGATGCTTTTGCAACATTCCTGAGTTGTCTTATGAGACGAAGGCTACCAGAAAGGAGCAATATCTCAACAACTTTGGTTATTACATTTTCGTGCCTCGGTCTGAGGCGAGCTACCCAGTTCCCACATTTCGGAAGAGGTGGTCGGGCTCCTGGATGTAGGAATGGTTTTACGTGAAGAATGACCTAAGTCAAAGGGAGGATGTGAGAGGGATTATCCAATGCCCTATATGGTCTCGCTTCGGCATTAGGAGGCCAGCCATTGCCCTTGGGAATGATATACAAGCATGTCAGGCGACTTTCAATACGGTGTGTACTTACATAGGCACAAGAGACTTAGTCCAGGAGCACATTGCTTATAGAGTGTGGCCACTTGCAAATGGGTGGGAAATGTCGAAGGAGGTTGCAGCTGGCTCTAGCCAAGGAGGTTTAGTCTACCTGAAGTATACCTTCAGGTACAGGAGCCAATTTGATGAGCCGAATGATGATTGGCTAAATGCCATTGAAAAGACTAGTGATGAATTGCTTGGAGCATATACAAAGGCCGAATATGATGCCATGACAACTGCCTTCGGGGCTCGTGGCAAAAAGAGCCTGAATAGGGTATTTGATGTCATCGACTTTGTATATCCAGACTACTGTTATCCTCCAAGGAAGCAAGGAAAGAAGAGGAAAGCTGCTACCTCGGCGACTTCTAGCACATCAAAGACAAAAAAGGTTAAAGTTTTGACACGTCGGCCCAGGCGCATTGAAATGGTCGACGTGCCGAAGCTAATTGAGAGGGACGCTTCTATTGCAGAGCCAAGTTGCTCTATGTCAATCGAAGCTAGAACAGGACCGACTAAAGAGCCGAAATTGGAGAAGGCAGCAAAGCAGTTGAAAGCACTGAGTCCACCATGCACAACGGAACTGCCGAAGCCATCAAGGATCCCTGCAACAACTCAAAGGAGAAGAAGAATGGCCAGCATGCTAGACGCTGTTATGGAATATGTGAAGACATCAACTCCTGCTTCTACTGAAGCGCCTAGCACAGAAGGTGAAATTTCAAAGAAATCTGACGAGGCCGGCATGGCACAAACTGTTTTTGAAATTGAGCCCCCGGAAGTTACCACCGAAGCTAGACCTTCGGAAAGCGCACCGATGAACCTAGAAAAAGGGAGCGCTTCTGAAAAATCCAAATCTCCTGCTCCCGAAGCACCTGCCGAAGAGCTAGAATTCATTGTGCGACATGCTTCAGGGAAGAAATTATCAGAAGAGCAAATTACCGAGACGCAACATTATGCCAAGGATCTAAAGTACCCACGAGGGTCCTTGATTTATGGTGGCGATGACAAAGATGATTTCCTTTATTGTCTGCCAGACAATAAAGAGATAAATGTCTACCGGGAAATGGCGGACAATATAGGCTACCCCAAGCTTGAACTCGGCTTATATGTGATGACGAAGGATCAACTTGCGGACAACCTCGCTTACAATAGCCTGAAGGTGTGTATATTTTGGTCTGCCATTCCATAATAAAACATTTCTATGATTTTTCTTACCCTTATTTCGTGCTCATTCGTCGTTTTTCAGGGCCTGATTCTGAGCAAAGCCTTAAAGGCTCAAAAGGATGCAGAAGATGAGAGCTGCAAAATAGCCCTCGAGAATCTTCGTTCAGAAATCATATCTTTGAGAAACGAAGCACTTGAAAAGGACCAGATATTACTTTCCTTAGTGGAAAAGCTGAAATGTAGCGAGGCTAGTCTTGCTGCGCAAGCCGAAGCACACAAAGCTAATGAAAATTTTGAAGTCGAAGCAGTGAAGCATGAAAATTGTGAGATCGAAAGGTCTAGAGCTCAAAAGAACTGCGACAAGCTTCGTGCTTCAAAAGAAAACTGCTATGAAATATCTTTGGAATGTGCTAAGAAATTGAAAGACAGCTTTTGTAGAGTTGGGGCATTTTCTTCTGAGCAAAAATTCATTCGTGGCGACCCTAATGGAGTCGTCCAGTAGATCAATTGAGAAGTCGAAGCCTTGAATAAAATTTTAAGTGATCGAGGAGAATTTTGCACAATCGCTGGTGCACGGGGGTCGCGACGATATTAGAGAAAGCCGGTTGTGAACACGTTAAAGCTGCAGCTCAGTTGGGATTTGTTTTCTCGGCGGATGACACGAAAGACCCTTCGGCTGAAGCTTCTATACATGCTGGGTGGGAGATTTTACTCTGATGTGTGGATGAAGGGTGATCATGAGATGGCTGATGAAGCGATTAGAAAAAATGAAAAAAATCTCACGACGCTCAAGAAGAAGCCAAGTGAGCTGAAAAAGCTGCTGAGCGCGTAAGACTTATAGGTACTTTTACTGAGGTTTAGCTTTGGAGTTCATTTTCAGCTTCGGAATTAACCAACATTTTTTATTGTAGCTGAACTTTCACCTCCACTGGAACCATATAACCCCGAAGCTGACCCAGCCATGAAGGAAGCGTTAGATATGATAAGAATCGCTAATGAAGCTGTTGACGAAGCTGTCGACAGACTGCTAAATGAAGCTGCTGAAAAAGTGCTTAAGAAAGAGTAATTTTTTGTATTCTTAAGAGTGTAATGCTTGTGTATGGCTTTCGTCTTTTGTAAGAAACAATCATTAAGTTTTTGTATGAATATTAATGTAATATATTTCTTTGTGATGCATGAAACCTTCGTACGTACCGTCTTGAGCTGTTGTCGAAAAAACACCTTCCCTTCTTTTCATGCTTCGCGATGAAAAAAATTCTCCTTATGTTACTGCTGACGAAGATTAACTTTGTGTAGGAAGATATATCTGCCGAAGGCATGTCTTGTGCTATAGTATTCCCTTTCATAATTCGGTCAACTCTTTCGAAAGAGCAACTTTCCTTTGTTTCTCCACATCTTTTTAGTGATGCAAAATGATGTATGATGCAATGCTATGCAATATGATATGATGATATGATGTGGAATGTTATTTGTGACGAAAGTAAGAAACCACACGGATACACACCCAGACTCTGCATCCCCTTGGGAACGACTTTGAAGTCTCTTCACCTTTGATTTAGGTAGTATTTCAGCTCTGCATCCCCTTAGGAACGACTTTGGAGCTAAGCTCTGTATCCCCTTAGGAACGATTTTGGAGCTTCTTCACCTTTGATTTAGGTGGTATTTAAGCTCTGCATCCCCTTAGGAACGACTTTGGAGCTTCTTCACCTTTGGTTTAAGTGGTATCTTAGCTCTGCATTCCCTTAGGAACGACTTTTGAGCTTCAGAACTTACTCTGCGTTGCCTTAGGACCAACTTTAGAGCTTCGGAACTTACTCTTGTCACACTCGATGGTGTAACCACAGGTTTATTACATCAAGTTGAAGGTTAAACCTTCCTATATTGTCTTTTTAGAAGGAAATTTAAAAGCAAAAAAGAGTAAAAATATAACAAATTGAAGCTCTCTTTTGGCCAAAACACTATGGCATCTTCAGTAGATATGCCATGACTCGGGCACAATATTGTTAATTGTGCGATCTTCGGACTGCTCCCGATGGTCATATTGTTGCTGAGGTCGAAGATGCCCTTCTGGCTGCTGATCATGACTTGAGGCAAGCGCCAGTGGTGGTGGTGGTAACTGAGCCCAGGAAGCTTGAGAGTGACATGATGAAGCAACAGAAGTTGTAGGTTGTTGATTGCCTATGTACTCTGGAATATACGGAGAGTAGCACGAAGCGGTATGCAGGACCTGCTTCGGCTGACTCTGTAGTGCTTCGGCTTCAGCAATTTCCTTCTGCTTTTGGATTGTGACTTGGCACGTCCTCGTTGTGTGCCCTTGTCCTCTCCACAGAACAGACAGAACAATTTCCTGGGCTCAATAACATACCTTCCTCCGCCAAAGCTTCTCTCCCCTATGCCTCTCGGGGCTGGTGGTCTATAAGAAGCTTGTTGCATGCCCGAAGACTGTGAGTTGTGCTGACTGCTCTGAGCATTATTGGCCCTGTCATTGTTGGCATTGGGATTGTGGATTGTCCTGACATGCCTAGGATGGAGTCTTCCTCCGAAGCCCCTAGTAATCTCAGAATACCTATATGCTTCCTCCCTTCTTTGGCGGAAATAATTATCAGCTTGGATGTACTCATCCATCTTCTGGAGAAGTTTCTCCAAGGTCTATGGTGGCTTACTTGCAAAATATTGAGTTGTGGTTCCTGGTCGAAGCCCCTTGGTCATGGCCTCAATGATAATCTCATTGGGCACTATAGGCGCTTGAGCTCTCAAAAGCAAGAATCTTCAGACGTACGCCTGCAGGTACTCCTCATGGTCCTGCGTGCATTAGAACAGGGCCTAAGTAGAGACTGGGTTCGTATGAAAGCCCTGGAAGCTGGTGACTAGCATGTCCTTCAGCTTCTATCACGACGTAATTGTCCCTGGCTGAAGAGAGGATTACCATGTCTGAGCCACACTTCTAACTGCCATGATGAAGGAATTCACCATGACGGCAGTGTTGCCCCCATACGAGGATATTGTTGCCTTGTAGCTAAAAGGGAAATAGGGTGAAACCTTTTTCCTAAATGATTTTGGTGGTTGAATTGCCCAACACAAATAATTGGACTAACTAGTTTGCTCTAGATTATAAGTTTTACAGGTGCATAAGTTCATCTACAACCATTCTAAATCAACTGTCCGGAATACCGTAGATTATTCTGGACAGGAGAAGCTTATTGGAAAAACAGACTAAGCGCGGACCGTCCGGACCCTTGCGGCGGACCGTCCGCGACACCAGGATGACCCTCGGACAGAACCAATGCAAAAACCCAAGTCTACACTACAGACCGTCCGGAGGGAAAGCAAGCACCGTCCGAGACCACGTGCGGACCATACGGCCTCAGGCGCGGACCGTCCGGTAGGTGAGGAACCGAAAAACCTGACGGTAACGGGTTCGGTAAAATGAATTATAGCGTCCTCGCGGACTGTCCGGGGTGCACGACCGGACCGTCTGCGACTGCCTTTATCTGACATCTGATGACGCATTTAATGCATTATAGCCGTTGATATAGCCGTTACTGCTGACCATTGCGATTTCAGCCGTTGATGTACAGGGGCGGACCGTCCGGACCAGGGGCATGGACCGTCCGCGGTCGGCAGAATTGGAGCAACAGCTAGGAAGTGGTTGGTGGTTATAAATACAACCCCAACCACCTCCATTCACTACACCCAAGAATTTCAATCCTCTACATTTAATACAAGAGCTAGCAATCCATTCAAAGACACAATCAAAGCTTCAAATCTCTCCAAGTTCCACAATTGAGACAAGTGATCATTAGTGATTAGTGACTTGAGAGAGAGTGTGATTCGTGTGTTATTTGTTGCTCTTGTCGCTTGGTGTTTGCAATCGTGCTTTATTCTTCCTCATTCTCATTCTTCAAGTGACTTGTAATCAAAGCAAGAGACACCAATTGTGTGGTGGTCCTTGTGGGGTCTAAGTGACCCATTTGATTAAGGAGAAAGCTCACTCGGTCTAGGTGATCGTTTGAGAGAGGGAAAGGGTTGAAAGAGACCCGGTCTTTCTGACCACCTCAACGGGGAGTAGGTTTGCAAGAACCGAACCTCGGTAAAACAAATCACCATGTCATCCGCTCTATTTCTTTGGTTGATTTGTTTTCACCCTCTCTTTCGAACTCAAATTTAATTCTAATGCTAACCTCAGCTTGTAGTTGTGCTTAAAGTTTATAAATATCAGATTTGCCTATTCACCCCCCACCTCTAGGCGACTTTCAATTGGTATCAGAGCCTAGTACTTCATTAGAGCCTAACCGGTCGAAGTTATGTCGGGAGCTCACGCCAAGAAGGAGATGGTGACCGGCGACAAGCCCGCCACAAGCCACAGGAAAGCTCCATCGGGAGAGTCCGGCAACAATAAGAGGGAGGAATCACCTCCCCACGACAAGTCGCACCGGAGTGGCGACAAGAAGAAGAAAATGAAGAAAGTGGTCTACTACGAGATCGATTCTTCGTTGCCCTCCACCTCCGGCTCCGACACGCCTTCCGTCACTTCTAAGCGCCATAAGCGCAAGAAGTTTAGTAAGATCCCCTTACGCTATCCTCGCATTTCCAAACGTACCCCTTTACTTTCCATCCCACTAGGCAAACCACCGGTTTTTGACGGTGAAGATTATTGTATGTGGAGTGATAAAATGAGGCACCATCTAACCTCACTCCACACTAGTATTTGGGATATTGTTGAATTTGGTGCGTAGGAACCATCCGTGGGGGATGAAGGCTATGACTCGGATGAGGTAGCCCAAATCTAGCACTTCAACTCCCAAGCCACTACTATACTCCTTGCCTCTCTAAGTCGAGAGGAGTATAATAAGGTGCAAGGGTTGAAGAGTGCCAAAGAGATTTGGGACGTGCTAAAGACCGCGCACGAAGGAGACGAGGTGACCAAGATCACCAAAAGAGAAACGATCGAGGGGGAGCTCGGTCGCTTCATGCTTCATCAAGGGGAGGAGCCACAAGCCATGTACAACCGGCTCAAGACCTTGGTGAACCAAGTGCGCAACCTCGGGAGCACCAAATGGGATGACCATGAAATGGTCAAGGTTATTCTTAGATCACTTGTTTTTTTAACCCTACTCAAGTTCAATTAATTCGTGGTGATACAAGATATAAATTAATGTCTCTCGAGGAAGTGATAGGAAAATTTGTGAGCTTTGAATTTATGATCAAAGGCTCCAAGAAAATCATCGAGCAAGGCGCCACCTCTACATCCGAGGTGCAACCCGTCGCCTTCAAAGCGACGGAGGAGAAGAAAGAAGAGTCTACATCAAGTAGGCTCCCCATCGACGCCTCCAAGCTCGACAACGAGGAGATGGCGCTCATCATCAAGAGCTTCCGCCAAATCCTCAAGCAAAGGAGGGGGAAGGATTACAAACCCCGCTCCAAGAAAGTTTGCTACAAGTGTGGTAAGCCCGGTCATTTCATTGCTAAATGTCCATTATCAAGTGATAGTGACAGGGGCGACGACAAGAAGGGGAGAAGAAAGGAGAAGAAGAAGTATTACAAGAAGAGGGGCGGCGATGCCCATGTATGTCGCGAGTGGGACTCCGACGAGAGCTCCACCGACTCCTCCTCCGACGAGGATGCCGCCAACATCGCCGTCAACAAGGGTCTTCTCTTCCCCAACGTCGGCCACAAGTGCCTCATGGCAAGGGACGGCAAAAAGAAGGTAAAAGCTAGAGCCTCCACTAAATATGCAACATCTAGTGATGAGGCTAGCTCTAGTGAGGATGAGGATGATTTGCTCACCCTTTTTGCCAACTTAATCATGTAACAAAAAGAAAAATTGAATGAATTGATTAGTGCTATCCATGAGAAGGATGAACTCTTGGATAGCCAAGAAGACTTCCTTATTAAAGAAAATAAGAAGCATGTTAAAGTTAAAAATGCTTATGCTCAGGAGATAGAAAAATGTGAAAAATTAACTAGTAAGCTAAGCACTTGCCATGACACTATTTCCAACCTTAGATTTGAGAATGATGATTGATTGCTAAGGTTGAGAAATTAAATGATAGTGATGATTCTCTTGTCAACCTTAGAAATGATAATGCTAATTTGATTGCTAAGATTGACAAATTGAATGCATCTCTCTCTAGCCTTAAAATTGAGAATGAAAAATTAATTGTTAAGGCGAAAGATTTAAATGTTTGCAATATCTCTATTTCCAATCTTAGAGATGAGAATGCTATTTTACATGCTAAGATTGTTGAATTAAACACTTGCAAACCCTCTACATCTAACGTTGAGCATGTTACTATTTGCACTAGATGTAGAGATATTAATGTTGACGCTATTCATGATCACCTAGCCTTAATTAAACAACAAAATGATCACATAGCTCAACTTAGTGCTAAAATTAATGAGCATGACTTAGAAAATGAGAAATTTAAATTTTCTAGAAGCATGCTTTATAGTGGGAGACGCCCAGGCATTAAGGATGGCATTGGCTTCCAAAAGGGAGACAATGTCAAGCTTAATGCCCCTATGAAATTGTCTAATTTTGTTAAGGGCAAGGCTCCCATGGTTCAGGATAACGAGGGTTACATTTTATACCCTGCCGGTTATCTCGAGCACAAAATTAGGAGAATTCACTCTAGGAAGTCTCACTCTGGCTCTAATCATGCTTTTATGTATAAGAGTGAGGCATCTAGCTCTAGGCAATCAACCCATGTTAAATTGCCTAAAAAAATCTCCTATTGCATCAAATGAACATAACATTTCATTTAAGACTTTTGATGCATCATATGTTTTAACTAACAAATCAGGCAAAATAGTTGCCAAATATGTTGGGGGCAAACACAAGGGGTCAAAGACTTGTGTTTGGGTACCCAAGGTGCTTGTTTCTAATGTCAAAGGACCCAAGACCGTTTGGGTACCTAAGAACAAGGCCTAAATTTGTTTTGTAGGTTTATGCATCCGGGGGCTCAAGTTGGATCATTGATAGCGGGTGCACAAACCACATGACAGGGGAGAAAAAGGATGTTCTCCTCCTACGAGAAAAACCATGATCCCCAAAGAGTTATCACATTCGGGGATGGAAATCAAGGTTTGGTCAAAGGACTTGGTAAAATTGCTATATCACCTGACCATTCTATTTCCAATGTTTTTCTTGTAGATTCTTTATATTACAATTTGCTTTTTGTTTCTCAATTATGCAAAATGGGTTACAACTGTCTTTTTACGGATATAGGTGTTACTGTCTTTAGAAGAAATGATGATTCAGTAGCATTTAAGGGAGTGTTAGAAGGTCAGCTATACTTAGTTGATTTTAATAAAGCTGAACTCGACACTTGCTTAATTGCTAAGACTAACATTGAAAGGGAAATGTGCCATTGGGCCATTTCTAAGTATTTTGGTGATTAAGTGCCCAACACAAATTGTTTAAGTGCAAAGTGTGCAAAATGGTGGATGAAGTGCAAAACATCAAGAAGGTATGATTCTAGACTTAGTACATTGTATTTTGTGTACTAACATATTTGTCTAAGTGCTAGAATCAGAGAAAAGACAAAAGGAAAAGGACTTGGCTGAAACAGCCAAGACTCTGCGCAGTCTGGGTGCACCGGACTCTCCGGTGGTGCACCGGACAGTGTCCGCTGCGCTAGGCTGGAGTCTGGTCAACTGGCCGCTCTCGGGTCTCGACGCGGCGTATGGCTAAAAATCACCGGACTGTCCGGTGGTGCACCAAACTGTCCGGTGAGCCAACGGTCGGCCGAGCCAACGGTCGGCCACGCAATCCGCGCGTGACGCGTGGCCAAGCCAACGGTCAGATGGGGGCACCGGACAGTGTCCGGTGCGCCAACGGCTCCAAATCTTCAACGGTCGGCTGCGCCAGAATAGGAAAGCAATCAGCACCGGACATGCTACAGTACCGGTCCGGTGGTGCACCGGACTGTCCAGTGCGCCACCCGACAGAAGGCAAGAATTGCCTTCCTGGATTGCTTCCAATGGCTCCTAGCTGCCTTGGGGCTATAAAAGAGACCCCTAGGCGCATGAAGGAGTACACCAAGCATTCTTTGATCATCTCTTAGCACCAAGACATCTCTCTAGCGCATTTGATTCTTTGTGATAGCAATTTGAGCTCCTCTTGAGTTGAGAACTCCGTGTGTGATCTTAGAGCTCAAGTTGTGACTTGTGTGCGTGTTTGTGCTCGTGCTTTAAGGCTTGTGTGTGTTGCTCTTCTCACTCTTACATCTGTGCTTCTTATCATATCATTGTAAGGGCGAGAGGCTCCAAGTTGTGGAGATTCCTCGCAAATGGGAAAGAGTAAAGGAAAAAGAACACTGTGGTATTCAAGTTGATCATTGGATCACTTGAAAGGAGTTGAGTGCAACTCTCGTCCATTGGGACGCCACAACGTGGACTAGGCAAGTGTTGTACTTGGCCGAACCACGGGAAAAATCTCTGTGTCTCTTGTGCTTGTTCTCACTGTGTCAATTGTGGTTCACAAGAGCTCTCCTTAGCCACTTGATTTCATTGTGCTAACACTTAATCAAGTTTGTGGCTTTAAGTTTCAAGTTTTTACAGGATCACCTATTCACCCCCCTCTAGGTGCTCTCAATTGGTATCGGAGCCGTTCTCTTCACGAAAGGGACTAATCACCCGAAGAGATGGATCCTAAGGGAAAGGGGATGGTGATCGACGACAAGGAGAAGGAATCCTTCATCAATGAGTCAAAAGACGACAAGCCCACTGACACGGGCTCAAGTCAAAAGAAGAAGGATGGAAAGAAGAAGAGGCGCATCAAGAAGATTGTCTACTACGACAGCGACGAATCTTCCTCTTCTCAAAAGGACGACGAATACGAGGAGAAAAAGAAAACGGTTAACTCAAACTTTTCTTTCGATTATTCTCGTATTCCGCATAATTCCAATGCTCATTTGCTCTCCATCCCACTTGGTAAACCTCCACACTTTGATGGAGAGGACTACGGATTTTGGAGTCACAAAATGCGTAGTCACTTGTTTTCTCTTCATCCAAGTATTTGGGAGATAGTAGAAAATGGGATGCGATTTGATAGTTCGAATAACTCCATGTTTATCAATGAACAAATCCATAAAAATGCACAAGCTACTACTGTTCTTTTAGCATCCTTGTGCAGGGAAGTGTACAATAAGGTGAGTGGCTTGGACGACGCCAAGCAGATTTGGGACACCCTCAAGATCTCGCATGAGGGGAACGACGTCACCATGCTCACCAAGATGGAGTTGGTGGAAGGCGAACTAGGAAGGTTCACAATGATCAGGGGAGAGGAGCCAACTCAAACATACAATAGACTCAAGACCCTGGTCAACAAGATAAGAAGCTATGGAAGCACGAGATGGACGGACCACAATGTCGTCCGACTTATGCTAAGGTCTTTCACTGTCCTTGATTCTCATCTTGTAAACTCTATCCGTGAGAATCCTAGGTACATCAAGATGACGCCCGAGGAAATACTCGGAAAGTTTGTAAGCGGGCGAATGATGATCAAGGAGGCGAGATACGTTGATGAGGCATTAAATGGCCCAATCTACGAGCCTCAAACCGTTGCTCTCAAAGCAACAAGTAGCAGGGAGGCGCTACCTAGCAAGGTGGCGCAAGTTGAGGCGGCCGGGCTAAATGAAGATGAAATGGCCCTCATCATCAAGCGCTTCAAGACGACGCTCAAAGGTCGCAAGGAGCACCCCAACAAGAGCAAGACGAAGGGGAAGCGCTCCTGCTTCAAGTGTGGTAAGTTTGGTCACTGTCACACCCGGGCTTTAAGGAACAAAGCCGGGTGCATCTCATACATGCGCCAAAGGAGACAACATATATAATAACAGAGTGTATAGAGATAAATGTCACAATATAATCAGAGTACTTTATTACATAGCGAAAGTCTTACAAAATAAGAGATAAATATCGCAGGATCTAAAATCTATCCTTGGCGCCAGAAAGCTGACTGGGAGACGCCACCTAGATCAAGTCGAATGCCTCAGTGTTAGGCGGCTCCTCTTCGACCACCTGCTCTTCTCCTGTGGGGGGGTGTGAGACAGCAAGAGTGAGCTCACATACGTTCATAGCTCAACAAGTCGTGGGGAATAATGTGGCATGAACTCACCAAAGGTGGGAGTTCATGAAGTGTAAGGCTGATCAATGAAATAAAGGCTGAAGCTGAGCATTGCTTTTATAAGTTGGTCAAACTTTTATTAGCAATTACTAAGTGTAAGTAAATACCAAACCTTAATAATAATAAAGAAAAGTAATAGTAAAATAATCCCAAATGCGATGCAAATGTCAAATTAAATTTAAGTTCCATAAATTAATCATGTGAGGGTCCGAGCTGCTCATGACCGTGAGCACGACTAGTATACTAGTTTTACACTCTGCAGAGGTTGCACATCTTTACCCACAAGTCATGTTACCCATCTGCCAAGAGATGGCCAATCCCATACACCTCTACCGAGGAGGCGAGGCAGGGTAACACTACGAGGCCTTTACAAAGTTCCACTAGCTTCAGAAATCCTGCTACAATTTATAGGAAGCTCCAGTGCAGGAATCCCTCGCCTGACCGCCATCGGAGCAAAATCAACCCAAGGACCTCCCCACACTGACCACTCCCCTACTGGCCTTGCCCCTTTCAGGTAAGGAAGTCATCCACTAGCTTTCCTAGTTAATCAGCCAAGGGCGTCCCATTATACCCGTGTGGTAGCACTGTTTTCCTGGGTGGTCGCTCCATGTTCCCATTAACATAATGATCTTAACATGAGCAGTAATAATAAAAAGATAATAAAAGAATAATTATGAATAGTGTATCTCCATACCCAAATCCACATAAAGCAATAGCAGGTACTACCCAAAAAATATTTCAGTGATGAACAAGGTATAAAGATAACCAAAACTGGGGTAACCTATTGGATCCCATCAAAATTAACCTATGCAGATCATTATAATTAACAAGAACATGGCTGGGAAAAAGTAAGTGATCAAGGGGACAACTTGCCTTCAATGAGCTCCTGCTCAGCTACTTCTACTTGTTGAACCTCAGGATCCACAGTGGCCTGCTCGTCTACTCGCACCAACACAATACATACATCGTATAGCAGAAATTAACATCACACCAGACATGTAAATAAAATACATGAAAAAATCTACATATTAAAATAAGAACCTAGGAACAGGAATCGTTAATTTTGGAGTTATGGCTTTTGAGATATGAATTTCCAAAGGTATTATGTGCTTAAAATAGGTTTAAGTGAGAGATTATTTTCCTTACTGTTGTCATGACAAAACAGAGACTCTAAGTGCTAGAGAATAATATTACAAAATTTTAGAAACTGAAATGGGTTAATTTGGACTAGAGATGAATTTTCTATGAATTTTATAAGTTCTAGCAATTCTTTTTCTCATTAAAATCATTTTCTGATTTTATTTATCCATTTCTTATGAACTCTAGACTGGGCGCACTATTTTCAGATAACGCAGGGGCCACGGGGTAAATATTTCTAGACACAGAGAACAGTCCAGTGGACCGCGGGTTGATTTTAGGAAACTATAGGGGCTCTTTTGCGAAGCATACAAGCCGAAGGGAGTATCGCTGTACTGGGGCCACTAGATCAATTCTGGACGGCCCGGATTAGGCCGTGGCTTTTATGAAAGGGGTATGTTGAACCCACCGTGGGATCAAGATCGGATGCTCACAATTAACTCGAAGCTCATCCGAATCAGTATGCAATCACGATCGTACGATCTAAGATCTATGGTTAACAATGCACCCAGCAAGATTCAATCTGAACCGCCCATAGCCGATCGAATGGCCAGGCGGTTTCTTCTACCTACGCACCAGCGCACGACGGTTGCGCCGCTGGCCACGAATCCCGAGCGCCACCCTCCCTCAGGGAGCCCCAAACTACCGCGACTGTGCGCAAAACGAAGAGGAGAAAGCGACGAACATGGGAATAGTAGTTATACCACTGATTAAGCTCCCAGGTATTCCGTCCACGGCGCAAGGCGGAAGATCCGAATTTCGCCGATGATAGCGAACAATTACCCAGGGCTCCGGTGAACTCCGCTCGATTTGATGAGGCGCATGTCTTCCCCGAGACGCGAGGATCACCAACCGCTCTCTTTCTCTCTCCTCGGTCTCTCTCTTCTGCTCAGGTGCTGGCGCTCGGCCGAGACGGCAGGGAACGGATTAGCGGCTAGCTGGAGCGTGCGACCATGGTGGCAGCCATCACGGCCAACGACGACCACGGACGTTCACATATATGCGCAGGGGGAAATGGAGCTGCGCAGGGAGAAGTGGAGGAAGTTGCGGTTGACGCGAAATCTGGCACCGTTGCAACGACCCGGAGGTCCAGGCGATAATGGCGCGGCCCGATCCAAATTCCCACGGACTTCTTCGTCCCCTGCGCGCGCGTGGAGAAGCGGCAGATGAGTGGGCCTGCGAATGCAGTGAGACGCTGAGCACGAGCGAAAGACCGCCAGGTGGGTCCCACGCGTCAGCGGAGCCAACAGCGCAAGCAATGTTCTCGCCTGGGCTGCGCGGAGGGGGAATGCGAAACTGGGCCGAATTGGTAGCAGCCGGCCCAGGTAGTGTTTTCCCTTTTTCTTTTATATTTCTTCTTCATTTTCTTTTGCCTTTTTGATTCGAACTTTAACTTTTGAATTCACCAACTATTGTGGTTTTATTATTCTCAACTAACACATAATTTTAACATATCCATATTACTTTTATTTATAATATTTATTTTGTATAATTTTTGTACCTTTCTTTCTTCTTCTCCAATTTTCAAGGTTTTGTTTTCAAATTAGGGTTTAAATTCTATGGACCCATTTATAAATTGTTATGGACACTTTTATTTTTATCATCCACAAATGCACAATTACATAAACTCCAGCATGATGCACAATTTATTTGGGTGTCTCTTGTTAATGGTTTATTTGTGTAAGTAATGTGTTCACATGAAATGATAGATAGAGATGACACACTCATGTATTGAAAGGGATATAATTTTCCCCTTTTCGATTTTCTTACAAAGTGGGTGTTACAAATCCTACCCCCCTTAAAAAGAATCTCGTCCTCGAGATTTAGGTAGGACTAGGGAAAAGATGGGGAAAATCTATGTGAAGCTCTTCTTCTCTTTCCCATGTTGTCTCATCTTCTCCATGGTGACTCCATTGCACTTTGCACATCTTTATCACCTTATTTCTTGTAACTCGAGTCAATGTATCCAAAATATTGATCGGGTACTCCACGTAAGTCAAATCATCCTGAACACTAAGCTCTTCCATTGGTAACTGTTCCTCGGGGACACGGAGACACTTCTTAAGCTGAGACACGTGAAATACATTATGCACATCAGATAGACTATTAGGTAGCTCGAGTTGGTAGGCCATCTCTCCAACTTGCCTAAAAACTCAGAACGGTCCAATATAGCGAGGGGACAATTTACCCTTGACTTTGAATCTCCTCATTCCACGAAGTGGTGACATCTTGAGGTACACATGATCACCTTCCTCAAATTCCAGTGGTCTTCTTCTATTATTTGCATAGCTCTTTTACCTGGTTTGAGCTACCCTCAATTCTTCTGAATTATACGGACTTGTTCTTCTGCTTCTTGTATAAGTTCAGGCCCAAAGAACTCTCTTCCTCTAGTCTGGTCCTAATATAGAGGAGTCATGAACTTCCTGCTATATAGAGCCTCGAACGGTGACATCTTCAGACTGGCCTGTTATCTATTATATGAGAACTCAGCATAAGGTAGACTCTTGTCCCAACTACTACCATGCTGAAGGGCACAAGCTCTCAACATATCTTCCAATACTTGATTAGTCCTTTTAGTCTGTCCACCAGTCTGAGGATGGTAAGCCAAACTAGAATTCAACCTCGTATCCATATTCTCATGAAAACTTTTCCAAAATCTTGAGGTAAACTGTGAACCTCGATCAGACACGATCTTCTTTGGTACTCCATGTAAACACATAATCCGAGCCATATATAACTCTGCTAGTTGAGAACCATATAAATAGTCTTGATTGGAATGAAATGAGCAACATTGGCAAGTCTATCCACAATCACCCATATCACATCATATCCTTTCTGGGTGCGAGGCAATCCAGTAATAAAATACATACCACTCTCTTCCCACTTCCACTCGGGTCTCTTAAGTGGGTGCAGTAGTCCAGCTGGTCTCTGGTGTTCGGCCTTAACTCTTTGACACACATCGCACCTAGCCACATGTGCAGCCACATCTCTCTTCAATCCATACCACCAATATTTTTGCTTTAAATCCTCATACATCTTAGTACTCCCAGGATGAATAGAATAATCCGAGTCATGGGTCTCTTTTAAAATAGTCTCACAAAGGCTTTCAATATCAGGAACACATATCCTGTCCTTGAACCATATGGTGCCTTGCTCATCTTCCGTAAACTCTGGACCTCTACTTTCCGTAATAAGATCCTTAATCTCTTGTATATTAGCATCACCAGTCTGTCCTTTGCAGATTTCTTGCTCCAAGGTAGGTTCCACATCAATAGTAACTCCTTCAATGTGAGTAACTATCCCAGGTTAAGTCTCCTGAAATCCTCAACAATCTTATCGGGTAGCTGGGAAACAACATCTGAATGAACATGCTCCTTTTGACTCAAGGCATGTGCAACCAAATTTGCCTTACCCGGGTGATAGTGAATCTCCAAATCATAATCCTTAATAAGCTCCAACCAACGGCGTTGCCTAAGGTTGAGATCCTTCTGAGTGAATATGTACTTCAACTCTTATGATCTGTGTATACTTGGCACTTAGTTCCCTTAATATAATGTCTCCATATCTTGAGCGCATGCACTACGGCTGCCAGTTCTAAGTCATGAGTGGGGTAATTCAACTCCTGTTTCCACAACTGACGAGACGCGTAGGCAACCACGTGTCCTTCTTGCATGAGCACACATCCCAAGCCTTGGCCGCAGGCATCACAATAAATGTCAAATCATTTCTGTACATCAGGCATAACCAACACTAGGGTGACATCAATCTCTTCTTTAATTGATCAAAGTTGTCTTGACATTTCTCATCCCACTTGAACTCTCTTCCCTTCTCCAGAAGCGAGGTCATGAACTTAGCGATCTTAGAAAATCCTTCAATAAATCTCTGATTGTATCCTACAAGCCCCAAGAAACTCCGAATCTCCGTAACTGTAGTGGGTATGCTCCACGCCACTATCTCCTTGACTTTAGCAGGATCCACTGATATCCCTCCATTAAAAATGATATGTCCAAGGAATGGCACCTCGCCAATCCAAAACTCGCATTTTCTATACTTGGCATAGAGTTGATTATCTCTTAGCTTTTGTAGCACCAATCTCAGGTGTTTCTCATGATCACTTTCACTCTTAGAATAGATAAGAACATCGTTGATAAATACTACAACGAATCTGTCCAAATACTCCACGAACACCTTATTCATCAAATTCATAAAATAAGCTGGTGCATTAGTTAATCCAAAGGACATAACAGTGAACTCATATAATCCATATCGGGTTGAGAAAGTTGTCTTAGGAATATCCGATGGCCTAATCTTCATTTGGTGATAACCCGATCAGAGATCAATCTTCGAGAATACCCTTGCACCTCTCATTTGATCAAACAAATCTTCAATGCGGGGTAATGGAAACTTGTTCTTCATAGTGACACCATTAAGGGACCTTTAATCCACGCACATCCCTTACAATCCATCTTTCTTTTGTACAAACAAAACTGGTGCTCTCCAAGGTGAAGACTCGAACGAATGTACCCAGCCTCTTGCAACTTCGTTAAGTGCTTCTTGAGTTCTTTTAGATCTTCTACAGACATCCTATATGGCCATTTAGAAATAGGAGCAGTTCCAGGTTAGAGATCTATGACAAACTCAACTTCCGTATCTGGTGGCATCCCTGGTAACTCCTCTGGAAAGACATCCGGAAAATCCTTAACCACATGGATGTTGTCACCAACACACTTCCCATCGACTAAGAATGCCGCTAGTTTGGTGGCGGTAGTTACTGCAATTCCAACTTCAAATATTTCTCCTTTGGAACTGGTGAGTTCTATGGTTCCTTTAGCACAGTGTATAAACTGCCTTTACCTTTCTTAACCACGACATACCAAGGATCACATCTATAGTGTTCTCTTCTAACACTATAGGGTAGCCCATCTGGGTTAGAAACACAGGGGACGAAAGAAAGGATTGTAGACAAGGCAGTGATTACGAAGCATGTTACTTTGGGGGATTTATTAGCTAAGTGTGTCACCTACTAAAGCTAATTCATTACCTTATGGTGGTACATGCTAAGATGCCCGTCTATAATATTTCAATCAATCAAAGAAGCAAATCAGACATTTATCATCAGAACAATCAAACAACATTTTTACAATAAAGAAAATAGTTTTACTTTTGTCTTAGGTTCCCTATCTCTTAAAAAGATCATAAGTATAGGATTCCAAGGTGTGAAATCCATCTTGTCTCAGAGTAGAGAAGGTAAGAATGATCAGAGTAGAACAGTAGAAGGTGAGTCAGGATCGAGGTAAGTATAGAGAGAATCAGAGTAAGATAAGTATAGAAGGAATCAGAGTAAGGTAAGTAGGTAAGGGTTTTGTCCATTTCTATCTAGGTTTCGTCCTACAGTCAACATTTCCTCTAATACCACTTCTGTCACACCCGGGCTTTAAGGAACAAAGTCGGGTGCATCTCATACATGTGCCAAAGGAGACAACATATATAATAATAGAGTGTATAGAGATAAATGTCACAATATAATCAGAGTACTTTATTACATAGCGGAAGTCTTACAAAATAAGAGATAAATATCGCAGGATCTAAAATCTATCCTTGTCGCTAGAAAGCTGACTGGGAGACGCCACCTAGATCAAGTCGAATGCCTCAGTGTTAGGCGGCTCCTCTTCGACCACCTGCTCTTCTCCTATGGGGGGGGTGTGAGACAGCAAAAGTGAGCTCACATACGTTCATAGCTCAACAAGTCGTGGGGAATAATGTGGCATGAACTCACCAAAGGTGGGAGTTCATGAAATGTAAGGCTGATCAATGAAATAAAGGCTGAAGCTGAGCATTGCTTTTATAAGTTGGTCAAACTTTTATTAGCAATTACTAACTGTAAGTACCAAACCTTAATAATAATAAATAAAAGTAATAGTAAAATAATCCCAAATGTGATGCAAATGTCAAATTAAATTTAAGTTCCATAAATTAATCATGTGAGGGTCCGAGCTGCTCATGACCGTGAGCACGGCTAGTATACTAGTTTTACACTCTGCAGAGGTTGCGCATCTTTACCCACAAGTCATGTTACCCATCTGCCAAGAGATGGTCAATCCCATACACCTCTACCGAGGAGGCGAGGCAGGGTAACACTACAAGGCCTTTACAAAGTTCCACTAGCTTCAGAAATCCCGCTACAGTTTATAGGAAGCTCCAGTGCAGGAATCCCTCGCCTGACCGCCATCGCAGCAAAATCAACCCAAGGACCTCCCCACACTGACCACTCCCCTACTGCCCTTGCCCCTTTCAGGTAAGGAAGTCATCCACTAGCTTTCCTAGTTAATCAGCCAAGGGCGTCCCATTATACCCTTGTGGTAGCACTGTTTTCCCGGGTGGTTGCTCCATGTTCCCATTAACATAATGATCTTAACATGAGCAGTAATAATAAAAAGATAACAAAAGAATAATTATGAATAGTGTATCTCCATACCCAAATCCACTTAAAGCAATAGCAGGTACTACCCAAAAAATATTTCAGTGGTGAACAAGGTATAAAGATTACCAAAACTGGGGTAACCTATTGGATCCCATCAAAATTAACCTATGCAGATCATTATAATTAACAAGAACATGGCTGGGAAAAAGTAAGTGATCAAGGGCACAACTTGCCTTCAATGAGCTCCTGCTCAGCTACTTCTACTTGTTGAACCTCAGGATCCACAGTGGCATGCTCGTCTAATCGCACCAACACAATACATACATCGTATAGCAGAAATTAACATCACACCAGACATGTAAATAAAATACATGAAAAAATCTACATATTAAAATAAGAACCTAGGAACAGGAATCGTTAATTTTGGAGTTATGGCTTTTGAGATATGAATTTCCAAAGGTATTATGTGCTTAAAATAGATTATTTTTCTTACTGTTGTCATGACAAAACAGAGACTCTAAGTGCTAGAGAATAATATTACAAAATTTTAGAAACCGAAATGGGTTAATTTGGACTAGAGATGAATTTTCTATGAATTTTATAAGTTCTAGCAATTCTTTTTCTCATTAAAATCATTTTTAGATTTTATTTATCCATTTCTTATGAACTCTGGACTGGGCGCACTATTTTCAGATAACGCAGGGGCCATGGGTTAAATATTTCTAGACACAGAGAACAGTCCAGTGGACCGCGGGTTGATTTTAGGAAACTATAGGGGCTCTTTTGCGAAGCATACAAGCCGAAGGGAGTATCGCTGTACTGGGGCCATTAGATCAATTCTGGACGGCCTGGATTAGGCCATGGCTTTTATGAAAGGGGTATGTTGAACCCACCGTGGGATCAAGATCGGATGCTCACAATTAACTCGATGCTCATCCGAATCAGTACGCAATCACGATCGTACGATCTAAGATCTATGGTTAACAACGCACCCAGCAAGATTCAATCTAAACCGCCCATAGCCGATCGAATGGCCAGGGGGTTTCTTCTACCTACGCACCAGCGTACGACGGTGGCGCCGCCGGCCACGAATCCCGAGAGCCACCCTCCCTCAGGGAGCCCCAAACTACCGCAACTGTGCGCAAAACGGAGAGGAGAAAGCGACGAACATGGGAATAGTAGTTATACCACTGATTAAGCTCCCAGGTATTCCGTCCACGGCGCAAGGCAGAAGATCCGAATTTCGCCGATGACAGCGAGCAATTACCTAGGGCTCCGGTGAACTCCGCTCGATTTGATGAGGCGCACGTCTTCCCCGAGACGCGAGGATCACCAACCGCTCTCTTTCTCTCTCCTCGGTCTCTCTCTTCTGCTCAGGTGCTGGCGCTCGGCCGAGACGGCAGGGAACGGATCAGCGGCTGGCTGGAGCGCGCGACCATGGTGGCGGCCATCACGGCCAACGACGACCATGGACGTTCACATATATGCGCAGGGGGAAATGGAGCTGCGCAGGGAGAAGTGGAGGAAGTTGCGGAGCTTTGGTTGACGCGAAATCCGGCGCCGTTGCAACGACCCGGAGGTCCAGGCGATAATGGCGCGGCCCGATCCAAATTCCCACGGACTTCTTCGTCCCCTGCGCGCGCGTGGAGAAGCGCCAGACGAGTGGGCCCGCGAATGCAGTGAGACGGTGAGCGCGAGCGAAAGACCGCCAGGTGGGTCCCACGCGTCAGCGGAGCCAACAGCGCAAGCAATGTTCTCGCCTAGGCTGCGCGGAGGGGGAATGCGAAACTGGGTCGAATTGGTAGCAGCCGGCCCAGGTAGTGTTTTCCCTTTTTCTTTTATATTTCTTCTTCCTTTTCTTTTGCCTTTTTGATTTGAACTTTAACTTTTGAATTCACCAACTGTTGTGGTTTTATTATTCTCAACTAACACATAATTTTAACATATCCATATTACTTTTATTTATAATATTTATTTTGTATAATTTTTGTACCTTTCTTTCTTCTTCTCCAATTTTCAAGGTTTTGTTTTCAAATTAGGGTTTAAATTCTATGGACCCATTTATATATTGTTATGGACACTTTTATTTTTATCATCCACAAATGCACAATCACATAAACTCCAGCATGATGCACAATTTATTTGGGTGTCTCTTGTTAATGGTTTATTTGTGTAAGTAATGTGTTCACATGAAATGATAGATAGAGATGACACACTCATGTATACAAAGGGATATAATTTTCCCCTTTTCGATTTTCTTACAAAGTGGGTGTTACAAATCCTACCCCCTTAAAAAGAATCTCGTCCTCGAGATTTAGGTAGGACTAGGGAAAAGATGGGGAAAATCTATGTGAAGCTCTTCTTCTCTTTCCCATGTTGTCTCATCTTCTCCATGGTGACTCCATTGCACTTTGCACATCTTTATCACCTTATTTCTTGTAACTCGAGTCAATATATCCAAAATATTGATCGGGTACTCCACGTAAGTCAAATCATCCTGAACACTAAGCTCTTCCATTGGTAACTGTTCCTCGGGGACACGGAGACACTTCTTAAGCTGAGACACGTGAAATACATTATGCACATCAGATAGACTATTAGGTAGCTCGAGTTGGTAGGCCATCTCTCCAACTTGCCTAAAAACTTAGAACGGTCCAATATAGCGAGGGGACAATTTACCCTTGACTTTGAATCTCCTCATTCCACGAAGTGGTGACATCTTGAGGTACACATGATCACCTTCCTCAAATTCCAGTGGTCTTCTTCTATTATTTGCGTAGCTCTTTTACCTGGTTTGAGCTACCCTCAATTCTTCCGAATTATACGGACTTGTTCTTCTGCTTCTTGTATAAGTTCAGGCCCAAAGAACTCTCTTCCTCTAATCTGGTCCTAATATAGAGGAGTCCTGAACTTCCTGCCATATAGAGCCTCGAACGGTGACATCTTCAGACTGGCCTGTTATCTATTATATGAGAACTCAGCATAAGGTAGACTCTTGTCCCAACTACTACCATGCTGAAGGGCACAAGCTCTCAACATATCTTCCAATACTTGATTAGTCCTTTTAGTCTGTCCACCAGTCTGAGGATGGTAAGCCAAACTAGAATTCAACCTCGTATCCATATTCTCATGAAAACTTTTCCAAAATCTTGAGGTAAACTGTGAACCTCGATCAGACACGATCTTCTTTGATACTCCATGTAAACACATAATCCGAGCCATATATAACTCTGCTAGTTGAGAACCTTATAAATAGTCTTGACTGGAATGAAATGAGCAACATTGGCAAGTCTATCCACAATCACCCATATCACATCATATCCTTTCTGGGTGCGAGGCAATCCAGTAATAAAATACATACCACTCTCTTCCCACTTCCACTCGGGTCTCTTAAGTGGGTGCAGTAGTCCAGCTGGTCTCTGGTGTTCAGCCTTAACTCTTTGACACACATCGCACCTAGCCACATGTGCAGCCACATCTCTCTTCAATCCATACCACCAATATTTTTGCTTTAAATCCTCATACATCTTAGTACTCCTAGGATGAATAGAATAATCTGAGTCATGGGTCTCTTTTAAAATAGTCTCACGAAGGCTTTCAATATCAGGAACACATATCCTGTCCTTGAACCATATGGTGCCTTGCTCATCTTCCGTAAACTCTGGACCTCTACTTTCCGTAATAAGATCCTTAATCTCTTGTATATTAGCATCACCAGTCTGTCCTTTGCGGATTTCTTGCTCCAAGGTAGGTTCCACATCAATAGTAACTCCTTCAATGTGAATAACTATCCCTAGGTTAAGTCTCCTGAAATCCTCAACAATCTTATCGGGTAGCTGGGAAACAACAGCTGAATGAACATGCTCCTTTTGACTCAAGGCATCTGCAACCAAATTTGCCTTACCCGGGTGATAGTGAATCTCCAAATCATAATCCTTAATAAGCTCCAACCAACGGCGTTGCCTAAGGTTGAGATCCTTCTGAGTGAATATGTACTTCAACTCTTATGATCTGTGTATACTTGGCACTTAGTTCCCTTAATATAATGTCTCCATATCTTGAGCACATGCACTACAGTTGCCAGTTCTAAGTCATGAGTGGGGTAATTCAACTCCTGTTTCCACAACTGACGAGACGCGTAGGCAACCACGTGTCCTTCTTGCATGAGCACACATCCCAAGCCTTGGCCGCAGGCATCACAATAAATGTCAAATCATTTATGTAGATCTGGCATAACCAACACTAGAGTGACATCAATCTCTTCTTTAATTGATCAATGTTGTCTTGGCATTTCTCATCCCACTTGAACTCTCTTCCCTTCTCCAGAAGCGAGGTCATGGACTTAGCGATCTTAGAAAATCCTTCAATAAATCTCCGATAGTATCCTACAAGCCCAAAGAAACTCTGAATCTTCGTAACTGTAGTGGGTATGCTCCACGCCACTATCTCCTTGACTTTAGCAGGATCCACTGATATACCTCCATTAAAAATGATATGTCCAAGTAATGGCACCTCGCCAATCCAAAACTCGCATTTTCTATACTTGGCATAGAGTTGATTATCTCTTAGCTTTTGTAGCACCAATCTCAGGTGTTTCTCATGATCACTTTCACTCTTAGAATAGATAAGAACATCGTTGATAAATACTACAACGAATCTGTCCAAATACTCCATGAACACCTTATTCATCAAATTCATAAAATAAGCTGGTGCATTAGTTAATCCAAACGACATAACAGTGAACTCATATAATCCATATCGAGTTGAGAAAGTTGTCTTAGGAATATCCGATGGCCTAATCTTCATTTGGTGATAACCCGATCAGAGATCAATCTTTGAGAATACCCTTGCACCTCTCATTTGATCAAACAAATCTTCAATGCGGGGTAATGGAAACTTGTTCTTCATAGTGACACCATTAAGGGACCTTTAATCCACGCACATCCCTTGCAATCCATCTTTCTTTTGTACAAACAAAACTGGTGCTCTCCAAGGTGAAGACTCGGACGAATGTACCCAGCCTCTTGCAACTCCGTTAAGTGCTTCTTGAGTTCTTTTAGCTCTTCTACAGACATCCTATATGGCCATTTAGAAATAGGAGCAGTTCCAGGTTAGAGATCTTTGACAAACTCAACTTCCGTATCTGGTGGCATCCCTGGTAACTCCTCTGGAAAGACATCCAGAAAATCCTTAACCACATGGATGTTGTCACTAACACACTTCCCATCGACTAAGAATGCCGCTAGTTTGGTGGCGGTAGTTACTGCCATTCCAACTTCAAATATTTCTCCTTTGGAACTGGTGAGTTCTATGGTTCCTTTAGCATAGTGTATAAACTGCCTTTACCTTTCTTAACCACGATATACCAAGGATCACATCTATAGTGTTCTCTTCTAACACTATAGGGTAGCCCATCTGGGTTAGAAACACAGGGGACGAAAGAAAGGATTGTAGACAAGGCAGTGATTACGAAGCATGTTACTTTGGGGGATTTATTAGCTAAGTGTGTCACCTACTAAAGCTAATTCATTACCTTATGGTGGTACATGCTAAGATGCCCGTCTATAATATTTCAATCAATCAAAGAAGCAAATCAGACATTTATCATCAGAACAATCAAACAACACTTTTACAATAAAGAAAATAGTTTTACTTTTGTCTTAGGTTCCCTATCTCTTAAAAAGATCATAAGTATAGGATTCCAAGGTGTGAAATCCATCTTGTCTCAGAGTAGAGAAGGTAAGAATGATCAGAGTAGGACAGTAGAAGGTGAGTCAGGATCAAGGTAAGTATAGAGAGAATCAGAGTAAGATAAGTATAGAAGGAATCAGAGTACGGTAAGTAGGTAAGGGTTTTGTCCATTTCTATCTAGGTTTCGTCCTACAGTCAACATTTCCTCTGATACAACTTCTGTCACACCCGGGCTTTAAGGAACAAAGTCGGGTGCATCTCATACATGCGCCAAAGGAGACAACATATATAATAACAGAGTGTATAGAGATAAATGTCACAATATAATCATAGTACTTTATTACATAGCGGAAGTCTTACAAAATAAGAGATAAATATCGCAGGATCTAAAATCTATCATTCGCGCTAGAAAGCTGACTGGGAGACGCCACCTAGATCAAGTCGAATGCCTCAGTGTTAGGCGGCTCATCTTCGACCACCTGCTCTTCTCCTATGGGGGGTGTGAGACAGCAAGAGTGAGCTCACATACGTTCATAGCTCAACAAGTCGTGGGGAATAATGTGGCATGAACTCACCAAAGGTGGGAGTTCATGAAGTGTAAGGCTGATCAATGAAATAAAGGCTGAAGCTGAGCATTGCTTTTATAAGTTGGTCAAACTTTTATTAGCAATTACTAAGTGTAAGTAAATACCAAACCTTAATAATAATAAAGAAAAGTAATAGTAAAATAATCCCAAATGCGATGCAAATGTCAAATTAAATTTAAGTTCCATAAATTAATCATGTGAGAGTCCGAGTTGCTCATGACCGTGAGCACGGCTAATACACTAGTTTTACACTCTGCAGAGGTTGCACATCTTTACCCACAAGTCATGTTACCCATCTGCCAAGAGATGGCCAATCCCATACACCTCTACCGAGGAGGCGAGGCAGGGTAACACTACGAGGCCTTTACAAAGTTCCACTAGCTTCAGAAATCCCGCTACAGTTTATAGGAAGCTCCAGTGCAGGAATCCCTCGCCTGACCGCCATCGCAGCAAAATCAACCCAAGGACCTCCCCACACAGACCACTCCCCTACTGCCCTTGCCCCTTTCAGGTAAGGAAGTCATCCACTAGCTTTCCTAGTTAATCAGCCAAGGGCGTCCCATTATACCCTTGTGGTAGCACTGTTTTCCCGGGTGGTCGCTCCATGTTCCCATTAACATAATGATCTTAACATGAGCAGTAATAATAAATAGATAATAAAAGAATAATTATGAATAGTGTATCTCCATACCCAAATCCACATAAAGCAATAGCAGGTACTACCCAAAAAATATTTCAGTGGTGAACAAGGTATAAAGATAACCAAAACTGGGGTAACCTATTGGATCCCATCAAAATTAACCTATGCAGATCATTATAATTAACAAGAACTTGGCTGGGAAAAAGTAAGTGATCAAGGGCACAACTTGCCTTCAGTGAGCTCCTGCTCAGCTACTTCTACTTGTTGAACCTCAGGATACACAGTGGCCTGCTCGTCTACTCGCACCAACACAATACATACATCGTATGGCAGA
Organism: Zea mays; assembly: GCF_902167145.1. NCBI lineage: Eukaryota > Viridiplantae > Streptophyta > Magnoliopsida > Poales > Poaceae > Zea > Zea mays. The sequence continues at coordinate 75,667,562 of NC_050099.1, forward strand.
AATTAACATCACACCAGACATGTAAATAAAATACATGAAAAATCTACATATTAAAATAAGAACCTAGGAACAGGAATCGTTAATTTTGGAGTTATGGCTTTTGAGATATGAATTTCCAAAGGTATTCTGTGCTTAAAATAGGTTTAAGTGAGAGATTATTTTTCTTACTGTTGTCATGACAAAACAGAGACTCTAAGTGCTAGAGAATAATATTACAAAATTTTAGAAACTGAAATGGGTTAATTTGGACTAGAGATGAATTTTCTATGAATTTTATAAGTTCTAGCAATTCTTTTTCTCATTAAAATCATTTTCAGATTTTATTTATCCATTTCTTATGAACTCTGGACTGGGCGCACTATTTTTAGATAATGCAGGGGCCACAGGGTAAATATTTCTAGACACAGAGAACAGTCCAGTGGACCGCGGGTTGATTTTAGGAAACTATTGGGGCTCTTTTGCGAAGCATACAAGCCGAAGGGAGTATCGCTGTACTGGGGCCACTAGATCAATTCTGGACGGCCCGGATTAGGCCGTGGCTTTTATGAAAGGGGTATGTTGAACCCACCGTGGGATCAAGATCGAATGCTCACAATTAACTCGAAGCTCATTCGAATCAGTACGCAATCACGATCGTACGATCTAAGTTCTATGGTTAACAACGCACCCAGCAAGATTCAATCCGAACCGCCCATAGCCGATCGAATGGCCAGGGGGTTTCTTCTACCTACGCACCAGCGCACGACGGTGGCGCCGCCGGCCACGAATCCCGAGCGCCACCCTCGCTCAGGGAGCCCCAAACTACCGCGACTGTGCGCAAAACAGATAGGAGAAAGCGACGAACATGGGAATAGTAGTTATACCATTGATTAAGCTCCCAGGTATTCCGTCCACGGCGCAAGGCGGAAGATCCGAATTTCGTCGATGACAGCGAGCAATTACCCAGGGCTCCGGTGAACTCCGCTCGATTTGATGAGGCGCACGTCTTCCCCGAGATGCGAGGATCACCAACCGCTCTCTTTCTCTCTCCTCGGTCTCTCTCTTCTGCTCAGATGCTGGCGCTCGGCCGAGACGGCAGGGAACGGATCAGCGGCTGGCTGGAGCGCGCGACCATGGTGGCGGCCATCACGGCCAACGACGACCATGGACGTTCACATATATGCGCAGGGGGAAATGGAGCTGCGCAGGGAGAAGTGGAGGAAGTTGCGGAGCTTTGGTTGACATGAAATTCGGCGCCGTTGCAACGACCCGGAGGTCCAGGCGATAATGGCGCGGCCCGATCCAAATTCCCACGGACTTCTTCGTCCCCTGCGCGCGCGTGGAGAAGCGGCAGACGAGTGGGCCCGCGAATGCAGTGAGACGCTGAGCGCGAACGAAAGACCGCAAGGTGGGTCCCACGCGTCAGCGGAGCCAACAGCGCAAGCAATGTTCTCGCCTGGGCTGCGCGGAGGGGGAATGCGAAACTGGGCCGAATTGGTAGCAGCCGGCCCAGGTAGTGTTTTCCCTTTTTCTTTTATATTTCTTCTTCCTTTTCTTTTGCCTTTTTGGTTTGAACTTTAACTTTTGAATTCACCAACTGTTGTGGTTTTATTATTCTCAACTAACACATAATTTTAACATATCCATATTACTTTTATTTATAATATTTATTTTGTATAATTTTTGTACCTTTCTTTCTTCTTCTCCAATTTTCAAGGTTTTGCTTTCAAATTAGGGTTTAAATTCTATGGACCCATTTATATATTGTTATGGACACTTTTATTTTCATCATCCACAAATGCACAATCACATAAACTCCATCATGATGCACAATTTATTTGGGTGTCTCTTGTTAATGGTTTATTTGTGTAAGTAATGTGTTCACATGAAATGATAGATAGAGATGACACACTCATGTATACAAAGGGATATAATTTTCCCCTTTTCGATTTTCTTACAAAGTGGGTGTTACAGTCACTTTATTGCTAACTGTCCTGATAATGATAGTGACCAGGATCAAGAAAAGAAGAGGGAAAAGAAGAAGACTTACAAGAAAGCGAAGGGCGAGGCACATCTTGGAAAAGAGTGGGACTCGGATTGCTCTTCATCCGACGACGAAGGACTTGCCGCCTCGGCCTTCAACAAATCATCCCTCTTCCCAAACGAGCATCACACCTGCCTCATGGCAAAGGAATAGAAGGTATGCACTAGGAATACTATTACATATGCTTCTTCGAGTGATGATGAATCTAGCGATGATGAAATAGACTATGCAAGTTTATTCAAAGGTTTAGATAGAACTAAAATTGATAAAATCAATGAATTAATTGATGCTTTGAATGACAAGAATAGATTGTTAGAAAAGCAAGAGGATCTTTTGTATGAAGAGCATGATAAATTTGTAGATGTCCAAAAATCTCTTACTTTAGAAGTCAAAAGGAATGAAATGCTTTCTTGTGAATTATCTACTTGCCATGAGACTATTTCTAGTTTAAAAAGTGTTCATGATGATTTAAATGCTAAGCTAGAAGTAGCAAATAGATCCAGTTCTTGTGTAGAACATGTAGTGATTTGCAATAGGTGTAAGGACTTTAATGTTGATGCATGTGTTGAGCACCTTACTTCTATTGCAAAACTAACTGGAGAAGTGGCTAGTCTTAATGCCCAACTTAAGACTAGCAAAAATGAATTTGATGAACTAATGCCTAGACAGTTGGTAGACACCCCTCAATTAAGGATGGGCTTGGCTTCAAGAGAGAAGCCAAGAACTTAACAAGTCATAAGGCTCCCATCTCCGCCAAGGAGAAAGGGAAGGCCCCTATGGCTAATAGTGTTCAAAAGAATCATGCTTCCATTTATAGTGATAGAAAATTCTCTAGAAATGCTTATAAGAATTATTCGTATGATTCATATGCTATGCCTGCTTCTAGTTCTTCTATTGTGCATGATATGCCTAGGAAAAATGTTATTCATCATATGCCTAGGAGAAATGTTGTTCATGCACCTAGGAAAGCAAGTAATGAACCTTCTACAATTTATCATGCTTGCAATGCTTCCTTCACAATTAATAGAAAGGATAAGAAAGTGATTGCTAGGAAATTAGGGGCAAAATGCAAGGGAGATAAAGCTTGCATTTGGGTCCCTAAGACCATTGTTACTAACCTTGTAGGACCCAACAAGAGTTGGGTACCTAAAACCCAAGCCTAAATTGCCTTGTAGGTTTATGCATCCGGGGGCTCAAGCTGGATTATCGACAGCGGATGCACAAACCACATGACGGGGGAGAAGAAGATGTTCACCTCCTACGTCAAGAACAAAGATTCCCAAGATTCAATCATATTCGGTGACGGGAATCAAGGCAAGGTTAAAGGGCTAGGAAAGATTGCTATTTCATCCGAGCACTCCATTTCTAATGTGTTTTTAGTTGAGTCGCTCGGGTATAACTTGTTGTCCGTTAGTCAACTTTGTAATATGAGCTATAATTGCTTATTCACAAATGTAGATGTGTCTGTCTTTAGAAGGAGTGATGGTTCATTAGCTTTTAGGGGTGTACTAGATGGCAAACTCTATTTAGTTGATTTTGCAAAGGAAGAGGTCGGTCTAGATGCATGCTTAATTGCTAAGACTAGCATGGGCTGGATGTGGCATCACCGTTTAGCACATGTGGGGATGAAGAACCTTCACAAACTTCTAAAGGGAGAACATGTGTTAGGACTAACAAATGTGACTTTCGAAAAAGATAGACTTTGTGCAGCTTGTCAAGCAGGTAAACAGGTGGGAAGTGCTCATCACAGCAAAAATGTAATGACCACATCAAGACCTTTGGAGTTACTTCATATGGATCTCTTCGGACCCGTCGCCTACCTCAGCATCGAGGGAAGTAAGTATGGTCTTGTTATAGTTGATGATTTTTCCCGCTTCACTTGGGTATTCTTCTTGCAGGATAAAACAGAAACCCAAGGGACCCTCAAGTGCTTCCTAAGGAGAGCTCAAAATGAGTTTGAGATCAAGGTGAAGAAGATAAGGAGCGACAACGGGTCCGAGTTCAAGAATCTTCAAGTGGAGGAGTACCTTGAGGAGGAAGTAATCAAGCACGAGTTCTCCGCTCCCTACACACCACAGCAAAATGGTGTGATAGAGAGGAAGAACAGGACGCTCATTGACATGGCGAGGACAATGCTTGGAGAGTTCAAGACCCCCAAGCGGTTTTGGTCGGAAGCCGTGAACACGGCTTGCCACGCCATAAACCGGGTCTACCTTCATCGCCTCCTCAAGAAGACTTCGTATGAGCTTCTAACTGGTAACAAACCCAACGTGTCATACATTCCGAATTTTTTGCATTTTGGTCCTTCATCGGAAAAAAATTCACGTTTGGACCCTAGAAAATTTTAATGCCATTTTTGGACCCTTTACTCGGCGCCATAGCCTGTGGCGCCGAGGTAACACAGCTCGGAGCCATAGGCTATGGCGCCGAGGTACGTGCTGCGTTGGCACAAACGGCCGTCGTGGCGTCGACGTGGTAACAAGCTCGGTGCCATAGATCTTGGCGCCGAGCTCTATTCTATACAGAAAACTTGTCTAGCTCGGTTGGTAAAATACAAGGCTCTTAACTTTGTGGTCGCGGGTTCAAGTCCCACGGTGGGCGTTTTTTAATAAGTCTTTGTCACTTATTTGTTTTTTGTTGTCCATATTTTTCGTTTATGTCGCTGATTTATTTGTCCTGATTTATTTCTCATCCAGTTTTATTTTTGTGACTGATTTGTTTATTCGTCCAGATTTTTTTATCCGGCAAGCACAGCAGCTGTGTGCCACAGTGCTCACAAGCCGTCAACTTCTCCCCTTGTTTGCTCAGCTAACCACAATAAAAATCAAATGAGAACACTCTTACTTCAATCGTGATCAAATAAAAATATTATATTTTCATTGAGTTCTTTTGAACATAAATTTTAAATACATAATAACATATTCCCAGTAAAAAGAAGCACACATATTCATCTTTTTTTCTTCTGCACTAAATAAAAGTATACTCCATTATATACTTGTCTCATGGATGATATATTTTAGAATTTACTGCATATACAGCTGTTGTGCTCGCCGGATAAAAAAATCTGGATGAATAAACAAATCAGTCACAAAAATAAAACTGGATGAGAAATAAATCAGGATGGACAAATCAGCGACATAAACGAAAAATATGGACAAAAAAAATAAGTGACAAAGACAAAAAGTATTAAAAAATGCCCACCGTGGGGCTCGAACCCACGACCACAAGGTCAAGAGCCTTGTATTTTACCAACTGAGTTAGACAAGTTTTCTGTACAGAATGGAGCTCGGCGCCAAGATCTATGGCGCCGAGCTCGGTACCACGTCGGCACCACGACGTCCGTTTGTGCCAACGCAGCACGTACCTCGGCGTCATAGCCTATGGCGCCGAGCTGTGTTACCTCGGCGCCATAGGCTACGGCGCCGAGTAAAGGGTCCAAAAATGACATTAAAATCTTCTAGGGTCCAAACGTGAATGTTTTTTCGATGAAGGACCAAAATGCAAAAAATTCGGTCATACTTTCGTGTATTTGGGAGTAAATGCTATATTCTAGTGAAGAAAGGTAGGAGTTCCAAATTTGCTCCCAAAGCTGTAGAAGGGTTTTTGTTAGGTTATGACTCAAATACAAAGGCGTATAGAGTCTTCAACAAATCATCGGGTTTCGTTGAAGTCTCTAGCGACGTTGTATTTGATGAGACTAATGGCTCTCCAAGAGAGCAAGTTGTTGATCATAATGATGTAGATGAATATGATGTTCCAACGGACGCAATTCGCACCATGGCGATTGGAGATGTGCGACCATATGAACACCAAGAGTAAGATCATCTTCTTCCTCAACAAAGGTGCAACCCCCAACTCAAGACGATGAACAGGTTCATCAAGAAGAAGCGTGTGATCAAGGGGGAGCACAAGATGATCATGTTATGGAAGAAGAAGCACCTCAAGCCCCTCCAACTCAAGTTCGAGCGACGATTCAAAGGAATCATCCCATCGACCAGATATTGGGTGATATTAGCAAGGGAGTAACTACTCGATCTAGATTAGTTAATTTTTGTGAGCATTACTCTTTTGTCTCTTCTATTGAGCCTTTCAGGGTAGAAGAGGCCTTGCTAGATCCGGACTGGGTGTTGGCCATGCAGGAGGAGCTCAACAATTTCAAGAGAAATGAAGTTTGGACACTGGTGCCACGTCCAAAGCAAAACGTTGTGGGAACCAAGTGGGTGTTCCGCAACAAACAGGACGAGCACGGGGTGGTGATAAGGAACAAGGCACGACTTGTGGCAAAAGGTTATGCCCAAGTCGCAGGTTTGGACTTTGAAGAGACTTTTGCTCCTGTGGCTAGGCTAGAGTCAATTCGCATATTGTTAGCCTATGTCGCTCACCATTCTTTCAGGTTGTTCCAAATGGATGTAAAGAGTGCTTTCCTCAACGGGCCAATCAAGGAGGAGGTGTACGTAGAGCAACCCCCTGGCTTTGAGGATGAACGGTACCCCGACCACGTGTGTAAGCTCTCTAAGGCGCTCTATGGACTTAAGCAAGCCCCAAGAGCATGGTATGAATGCCTTAGAGACTTTTCAATTGCTAATGCTTTCAAGGTTGGGAAAGCTGATCCAACTTTATTCACTAAGACTTGTGATGGTGACTTATTTGTATGCCAAATCTATGTCGATGACATAATATTTGGTTCTACTAACCAAAAGTCTTGTGAAGAGTTTAGCAGGGTGATGACTCAAAAGTTTGAAATGTCGATGATGGGCGAGTTGAACTACTTCCTTGGGTTCCAAGTGAAGCAACTCAAGGACGGCACTTTCATCTCCCAAACGAAGTACACACAAGACTTGATCAAGCGGTTTGGGATTAAGGACGCCAAGCCCGCAAAGACTCCAATGGGAACTGACGGACACGTCGACCTCAACAAAGGAGGTAAGTTCGTTGATCAAAAAGCATACCGGTCTATGATAGGTTCCTTGCTTTACTTATGTGCTAGTAGATCGGATATTATGCTTAGTGTATGCATGTGTGCTAGATTTCAATCCGATCCAAGGGAGTGTCACTTAGTGGTCGTGAAGCGAATTCTTAGATATTTAGTCGCTACGCCTTGCTTCGGGATCTGGTATCCAAAAGGGTCTACCTTTGACTAAATTGGATATTCAGACTCCGATTATGCTGGATGTAAGGTTGATAGGAAGAGTACATCAGGGACGTGCCAATTCTTAGGAAGGTCCCTGGTGTCTTGGAGTTCTAAGAAACAAACTTCCGTTGCTCTATCCACCACTGAGGCCGAGTATGTTGCCGCAGGACAGTGCTGCGCGCAACTACTTTGGATGAGGCAAACCCTCAGGGACTTTGGCTACAATCTGAGCAAAGTCCCACTCCTATGTGACAATGAGAGTGCAATCCGCATGGCGGATAATCCTGTTGAACACAGTCGCACAAAGCACATAGACATCCGGCATCACTTTTTGAGAGACCACCAGCAAAAGGGAGATATCGAAGTGTTTTATGTTAGCACCGAAAACCAGCTAGCCGATATCTTTACCAAGCCTTAAGAGGAGAAGACCTTTTGCAGGTTGTGTAGTGAGCTAAATGTCTTAGATTCGCATAACTTGGATTGATTTAGAGCATACATGTGTTTTATGCCTTTGATCAAGTTACTTTATGCATTTTTGAGATCTGTTGTTTATGTATGGTGCTCAAGTTGTACACATGATCCCCGGACATCACAAGTCCATGTGCAAGTGATGCACTTATTTAGGGGGAGGCATGCCACAACTTGACACTTTGAGACTAACCTTGTGTTTTAGTTTACATGTTTTAGTCTCAAAAGTGGATTGAAAGGGAAAGGTGGACTTGGACTATGAAAGACTTCCACTGCACTCCGATGAGAGAGTAATTAACTCCAAGTTCATCTCTTTGCTCTTATTGCCTTTTGCTCTTAATTGACGATTTTGGTGAGGCAATGAGGTTAGAGGGCCAAAAATGATCCCGTTTTGGTGCTTGATGCCAAAGGGGGAGAAATTAGGGGCCAAAGCAAGAAATGGATCAGCTACCACTTGAGAATTTTGAAAAAGTAGAGTTAGAGCTTTTGTTTTGTCAAAATACTCTAAGTGTCTCTTTTTGCCAAAAGTTGGTCTCTTGTTGAAAAAGTAGAGTTAGAGCTTTTGTTTTGTCAAAATACTCTAAGTTTCTCTTTTTGCCAAAAGTTGGTCTCTTGTGGGGAGAATGTTTGATTATGGCAAAAAGGGGGAGTTTTTGAATCTGTGATCAATTTCTCTTGGAATACCTCTCTCTATGCCTTAACAAGTGAATTTTACTTAGAGATAGGAAATTGAGTTTGATTTACAAAAACAAACCAAGTGAAGGCAAAGAATGATCCAAATATGCCAAATTTGAATCAAAAACAATTCTTGTTCAATATTGCATTGATGTTGCACTTCTTTTAGTTGCTTTTTATTGTGTTGGCATAAATCACCAAAAAGGGGGAGATTGAAAGGGAAATGTGCCCTTGGGCCATTTCTAAGTATTTTGGTGATTAAGTGCCCAACACAAATTGTTTAAGTGCAAAGTGTGCAAAATGGTGGATGAAGTGCAAAACATCAAGAAGGTATGATTCTAGACTTAGTACATTGTATTTTGTGTACTAACATATTTGTCTAAGTGCTAGAATCAGAGAAAAGACAAAAGGAAAAAGACTTGGCTGGAACAGCTAACACTCTACGCAGTCTGGGTGCACCGGACTGTCCGGTGGTGCAGCGGACAGTGTCCGGTGCGCTAAGCTGGAGTCTGGTCAACTGGCCGCTCTCGGGTCTCAACGGAGGCGTACGGCTAAAAATCACCGGACTGTCTGGTGGTGCACCGGACTGTCCGGTGAGCCAACGGTCGGCCGAGCCAACGGTCGGCCCCGCAATCCGCGCGTGACGCGTGGCCGAGCCAACGGTCAGATGGGGGCACCAGACTGTCCGGTGTGCACCGGACAGTGTCCGGTGCGCCAACGGCTCCAAATCTTCAACGGTCGGCTGCGCTAGAATAGGAAAGCAATCAGCACCGGACATGCTACAGTACCTGTCCGGTGCGCCACCCGACAAAAGGCAAGAATTGCCTTCCTGGATTGCTTCCAACGACTCCTAGCTGCCTTGGGGCTATAAAAGGGACCCCTAGGCGCATGAAGGAGTACACCAAGCATTCTTTGATCATCTCTTAGCACCAAGACATCTCTCTAGCGCATTTGATTTGTTGTGATAGCAATTTGAGCTCCTCTTGAATTGAGAACTTCGTGTGTGATCTTAGAGCTCAAGTTGTGACTTGTGTGCGTGTTTGTGCTCGTGCTTTGAGGCTTGTGTGTGTTGCTCTTCCCACTCTTACATCTATGCTTCTTTGTGATCATATCATTGTAAGGGCGAGAGGCTCCAAGTTGTGGAGATTCCTCGCAAACGGGAAAGAGTAAGGAAAAAGAACACTGTGGTATTCAAGTTGATCATTGGATCACTTGAAAGGAGTTGAGTGCAACTCTCATCCATTGGGACGCCACAACGTGGACTAGGCAAGTGTTGTACTTGGCCGAACCACGGGATAAATATCTGTGTCTCTTGTGCTTGTTCTCACTGTGTCAATTGTGGTTCACAAGAGCTCTCCTTAGCCACTTGATTTCATTGTGCTAACACTTAATCAAGTTTGTGGCTTTAAGTTTCAAGTTTTTATAGGATCACCTATTCACCCCCCCCCCTCTAGGTGCTCTCAAACATGGGTTGGCTCTGACATCGCCGACTAGCCCACGTTGGGATGAAGAATCTCCACAAACTTCTAAAGGGAGAACACATTTTGGGACTAACAAATGTTCATTTTGAGAAAGACAGGGTTTGTAGCGCATGTCAAGCAGGGAAGCAAGTTGGGGTTCATCATCCACACAAGAACATCATGACAACCGACAGGCCGCTTGAGCTACTCCACATGGATATATTTAGCCCGATAGCTTACATAAGCATCGGCAGGAGTAAGTATTTTCTTGTAATTGTGGATGATTATTCTCGCTTCACTTGGGTGTTCTTTTTGCAGGAAAAATCACAAACCCAAGAGACCTTAAAGGGATTCTTGAGACGGGCTCAAAATGAGTTTGGCTTAAGGATAAAAAAGATTAGAAGCGACAACGGGACGGAGTTCAAGAACTCACAAATAGAAGGCTTCCTTGAGGACAAGGGCATCAAGCATGAGTTCTCTTCTCCCTACACACCTCAACAAAATGGTGTAGTGGAGAGGAAGAATAGAACTCTACTTGACATGGCGAGGACCATGCTTGATGAGTACAAGACTTCGGACCGGTTTTGGGCGGAAGCAATCAACACCGCTTGCTATGCCATCAACCGTCTCTACCTTCATCGAATCCTCAAGAAGACATCATATGAACTCCTCACCGGTAAAAAGACCAATGTTTCATATTTTAGAGTCTTTGATAGCAAATGTTTTATTCTTGTCAAAAGAGGTAGAAAATTTAAATTTGCTCCTAAGGCTGTAGAAGGCTTTTTACTTGGTTATGATTCAAACACAAGGGCATATAGAGTCTTTAAAAAGTCCACTGGACTAGTTGAAGTTTCTTGTGACATTGTGTTTGATGAGACTAACGGCTCTCAAGTAGAGCAAGTTGATCTTTATGAGCTAGATGATGAAGAGGCTCCATGCGTCGCACTAAGGAACATGTCCATTGGGGATGTGTGTCCTAAGGAATCCGAAGAGCCTCCACAAGCGCAAGATCAACCATCATCTTCAAATCAAGCATCTCCACCAAATCAAGATGAGGATCAAGCTCAAGATGATGAAAATGATGATCAAGAAGAGCAACCTCAAGAGGAGGACAATGATCAAGGGGGTGATGCCCATGATCAAGACAAGGAAGATGATGAGGGTCCAAGGCCGCCACACCCAAGAGTCCACCAAGCGATACAACGAGATCACCCTGTGAACTCCATCCTCGGCGATATTCATAAGGGAGTAACCACTCGATCTCATGTCGCTCATTTTTGTGAACATTACTCCTTTGTGTCTTCTATTGAGCCATACAGGGTGGAAGACACATTAATGGATTCGGATTGGGTGTTGGCGATGCAAGAGGAACTCAACAACTTCACGAGGAATGAGGTATGGCATCTTGTTCCATGTCCTAATCAAAATGTTATAGGAACCAAGTGGGTCTTCCGCAACAATCAAGATGAGCATGGTGTGGTGACAAGGAACAAAGCCCGACTTATGGCCAAGGGATATTCACAAGTTGAAGGTTTGGATTTCGGTGAAACCTATGCACCCGTAGCTATGCTTGAGTCAATTCGCATTTTACTTTCCTATGCTACTTACCATGGCTTTAAGCTTTACCAAATGGACGTGAAAAGTGCCTTCCTCAATGGACCAATCAAAGAGGAGGTCTATGTTGAGCAACCTCCCGGCTTTGAAGACAGTGAGTACCCTAACCACGTATATAAACTCTCTAAGGCGCTTTATGGGCTCAAGCAAGCCCCAAGAGCATGGTATGAATGCCTAAGAGATTTTCTTATCGCCAATGGCTTCAAAGTTGGAAAAGTCGATCCTACTCTCTTTACTAAAACTATTGCAAATGATTTGTTTGTATGCCAAATTTATGTTGATGACATCATATTTGGGTCTACTAACAAATCTACTTGTGAAGAATTTAGTATGATAATGGTTCAAAAATTCGAGATGTCAATGATGGGGGAGTTGAAGTATTTTCTAGGATTTCAAGTCAAGCAACTCCAAGAGGGCACCTTCATCAGCCAAACCAAGTACATTCAAGACATACTCACCAAGTTTGGGATGAAGGAAGCCAAGCCCATCAAGACACCCATGGGAACTAATGGGCATCTCGACCTCGACATGGGAGGTAAATCTGTAGATCAAAAGGTATACCGGTCGATGATAGGATCTTTACTCTATTTATGTGCATCTCGACCGGACATTATGCTTTCCGTATGCATGTGTGCAAGATTCCAAGCCGATCCTAAGGATGTTCACCTTAGGACCGTAAAACGAATCTTGAGATATTTAGTTCATACTCCCAAGTTTGGTCTTTGGTACCCCAAGGGATCCACTTTTGATTTAATTGGTTATTCAGATGCTGATTGGGCAGGGTGTAAAATTGATAGGAAGAGCACATCAGGGACTTGTCAGTTCTTGGGAAGATCCCTGGTGTCTTGGGCTTCAAAGAAACAAAATCATGTAGCTCTTTCTACCGCCGAAGCCGAGTACATTGCCACAGGCCATTGTTGCGCGCAATTACTTTGGATGAGGCAGACCCTTAGGGACTATGGTTAAAAATTAACCAAAGTCCCTCTCCTATGTGATAATGAGAGTGCAATCCGCATGGCGGATAATCCCGTTGAGCACAGCCGCACTAAGCACATAGCCATTCGGTATCACTTTTTGAGGGATCACCAACAAAGGGGGGATATCGAGATTGCATATGTTAGCCCCAAAGAACAATTAGTCGATATCTTTACCAAGCCCTTAGATGAGAAAACTTTTACCAAACTTAAGCATGAGCTAAACATTCTTGATTCTAGGAACTTTGATTGATTCCTTGCACACATAGCTCATTTATATACCTTTGATCATCTCTCTTTCATGTGCTATGACTAATGTGGTTTTCAAGTGTATTTCATGCTAAGTCATAGATTGTAAGGGAAATGGAGTCCTCAGCGAAGACAAGGCTTCCACTCCACTCCATCAAATTATTCATCCTTCGCCGTCACTCCGCACCGTTCTCCAATTTGGTATAATCTTCACTCATATATTGTTTGCCAAAGGGGGAGAGAAAGCAAAAGGGCTTATATTTCACTCACAGGTATCCATTTTTGGTGATTCATGCCAAAGGGGGAGAAAGTATTAGCCCAAAGCAAAAGGACCGCACCACCACCAATTTCAAAAATGTAGTCTTTCAATTTGTATTAAAGAAGTTTTTCAATTGGTATATTATTTTTGATATAATTTCAAATTGGTATGACCTCTTTCAAAATTAATATCTAAAACCCTCTTGAACACTGAGAGGAGAATTTCATTAAGGGGGAGTTTTGTTTAGTCAAAGGAAAAGCATTTGAAACAGGGGGAGAAAATTTCAAATCTTGAAAATGCTTCTCAAAATATTATTCATATACCTTTGACTATTTGCAAAAGACTTTGAAAAAGAATTTCCAAAACATTTGCAAAAACAAAACAAGTGGTGCAAGTGTGGTCCAAAATGTTAAATTAAAAAGCAATCCATGCACATCTTATGAAAATTAAACCAATTTAATTCCAAGTAACCTTTGCACTTACCTTATGCAAACTAGTTCAATTCTGCACTTGTATATTTGCTTTGGTTTGTGTTGGCATCAATCACCAAAAAGGGGGAGATTGAAAGGGAAATAGGGTCAAACCTTTTCCTAAATGATTTTGGTGGTTGAATTGCCCAACACAAATAATTGGACTAACTAGTTTGCTCTAGATTATAAGTTTTACAGGTGCATAAGTTCATCTACAACCATTCTAAATCGACTGTCTAGAATACCGTAGATTATTCCGGACAGGAGAAGCTTTTTGGAAAAACAGACTAAGCGCGGACCGTCCGGGCCCTTGCGGCGGACTGTCCGTGACACCAGGATGACCCTCGGACAGAACCAATGCAAAAACCCAAGTCTACACTACAGACCGTCCCGAGGGAAAGCAAGCACCGTCCGAGACCACGCGCGGACCGTCCGGCCTCAGGCGCGGACCGTCTGGTAGGTGAGGAACCGAAAAACCCGAAGGTAACGGGTTCGGTAAAATGAATTATAGCGTCCTCGCGGACCGTCCGAGGTGCACGACCGGACCGTCTACGACTGCCTTTTTCTGACATCTGACGACACATTTAATGCATTATAGCCGTTGATATAGCCGTTACTGCTGACCATTGCGATTTTAGCCGTTGATGTACAGGGGCGGACCATCCGGACTATGGGCGCGGACCGTCCGCGGTCGGCAGAATTGGAGCAACGGCTAGGAAGTGGTTGGTGGCTATAAATACAACCCCAACCACCTCCATTCACTACACCCAAGCATTCCAATCCTCTACATTTAATACAAGAGCTAGCAATCCATTCAAAGACACAATCAAAGCTTCAAATCTCTCCAAGTTCCACAATTGAGAAAAGTGATCATTAGTGATTAGTGACTTGAGAGAGAGAGAGTGAGTGATCCGTGTGTTATTTGTTGCTCTTGTCGCTTGGTGTTTGCAATCGTGCTTTCTTCTTCCTCATTCTCATTCTTCAAGTGACTTGTAATCAAAGCAAGAGACACCAATTGTGTGGTGGTCCTTGTGGGGTCTAAGTGACCCATTTGATTAAGGAGAAAGCTCACTCGATCTAGGTGACCGTTTGAGAGAGGGAAAGGGTTGAAAGAGACTCGGTCTTTGTGACCACCTCAACGGCGAGTAGGTTTGCAAGAACCGAACCTCAGTAAAACAAATCACCATGTCATCCGCTCTATTTCTTAGGTTGATTTGTTTTCACCCTCTCTTTCAAACTCAAATTTAATTCTAACGCTAACCCCGGCTTGTAGTTGTGCTTAAAGTTTATAAATATCAGATTTGCCTATTCACCCCCCTCTAGGCGACTTTTAGTAGCTCATCAGAACTGCTTTGGATCCGAATGCCCATCATACATGGGTAACTGAGGTGGCTTGTAGGATGGTGGCCACGAGGTAGCCTGCAATTCTACTGCCAAAGGAGAAGCATCATCGAAAGCAAAGTTACCATGGTGGAAATCGTCGCACCATTCATCTTCGATGATTGGGCTTTCTCGACGAAGCTTTCAGTGTTGGGGCCTTCGGTCTTGGTCATGTTGAGTGAGATGACGCATCTCCTCAGCTGCTTCGTCAATCTTTCTCTGAAGGTCAGCCAGCCGAAACATTTTTTCCTTCTTCCTCAATACTTGCTGGTGAATTGCTTCGAAGTCCATGATCTCCTAGTCCAGCTCCTCCTCATGAAGTGTTGGGCTAGTAGCCTTTCTCTTTTGGCCCTAGCTTCTCACAGGGAGAGTGTGTCCTGATTTGTGTCCAGTGGCTGCAGAGCATCCCCTAGCACTATTGTCTTCCTCAGCGACATGACGAAGGTGGATGCTTGACGAAGGTGGTCGTTCAGGTTCACCAGAGGTGGGCGCCAATGTTGGTCACTTGTTCTCAAATGCTATAAATCAAGAATGAGGCAACACAATTGTTAAAGATTAAGGATCTTCCTCTTCCGAAGTATTATTTCCACATGGAGATAATACCCATCAGACGAAGATCAAGAGAGATTTGCCTTCATTATTTGATACACGAATAAGAATACGAGGGGACAAAGATGAAGACTAGATCTTATTAATTCATTTATATTTGTATTCCATAAAACATAAATGAATATTTAATGGCATTAATATTACATTAATACCTTCGACTTGCTCGAAGGCGTGAATGCGGGGGAGCGATTACAAATTAGCGTGAACAGTACGGTGGTACTGTTCATCTATTTATAGGCACGAGACATGACCCGGGTGAAAATTACATATATATCCTTGACACCCGTCTATTTTTTAATACAAAACATCAGGGACTAAGTAGTCTTTGTTCCTTTTCGACCATCATCATGCTCGACCTTCATCATTACATTAGAGCCGAAGCTCCTTGATCACAGCTTCGTCGTTCATTCTTGTTATCTTCGGGCTTCATCTTCACTTTGCTATATAAAAGAAACTCATACCGAAGTCGAAGCCTCCTGTAACAATCCACGTCATACTAAAAACATACGGTTAGTTATGTTTTTGAGGACCTTCGGAGGAAGAAGGCCTCCAACTGCTGTGTTCGTCTCATCGAGGGCTTCGTCTCAGTGCATTTGGTTCGTCGATCGGACATCCGAATCTCCATCAATCGACGATTTCCTCCTCGGCTCCGACGAGGGTCTTCTCCTCGGTGAGAAACCTCCATTGTTGTACTAATGGTTTCTTCGTTTCTTCGTTTTCCCGTCTGTGCAGGGCCTCCCTCTCCCTCCCCTCACCTTCCTCGGTAGCGTCGCCCCTCCCCCTGTGATTACCCCCACCCGACGCGGTCCCCTCTCTCCCTGGCGGCGGTGCTCGGCCTCGCGTGCCCGCGTACCCAGCCTGTAGCCCCGCGTGCGCCCCTACGCCCCTGCATGCGCGCGATGCACGCGCCTGTGCACCGCGACCACGGCCCAGCCTGCTCGCCCCCCTGCGCAGCCCGCTCCCCTTCCCCCTCTTTCTCTCTCTTCCATGGATGGGAGAAAGAAGATAAGGTGAGGAAGAAGATGGTAGTTTTGTGATTTAGTACGTAGGAATTACAGTACAGTTTAAAATAGTGATAACTTTTGCGTTTTAAACCCGATTCGATCCATTCAAGTTGCATTAGATTCGTATTAAAATTATGTTTATGTTAGAAGTATTTTTTCCCACTGTTGCACATTTTATTTAATTTATTTAAATGTTTGTTTGACCGGTGCCTACTAGAACGATGTTTCAATTTTAAAATCTAATTTAGGAATTTGATTTGCACATTTATAATTAGTAACCAACATGATTAACCTTGACTAAAACTTTTCTTATTAATAATTGTTTAGTTTAATCATGTTGTCTATTTATCAATTTCCGCGTATCGCGTTGGCCCGCGCGCCGTACGCGTGCCGCAATGCTAGGATCTCCATGAATTAATTGAACTTAAGTAGGATTACAGAAAACAAGAGATCTTAGAATAACCTTGACCATTTCATGGTAATCCCATTTGGTGCTCCCGAGGTTGCGCACTTGGTTGACCATTGTTTTGAGCCGATTGTACATCGCTTGTGGCTCCACTCCTTTGTTGAGGACGAATCGACCAAGCTCTCCCTCGATCGTCTCGTGCTTGGTGATTTTGATCACTTCGTCCCCTTCATGCGCCGTTTTGAGGATGTCCCAAATTTCTTTGGCACTCTTCAACCCTTGCACCTTGTTGTACTCCTCTCGACACAAGGAAGCGAGGAGCATAGAGGTGGCTTGGGAATTGAAGTGCCTTATTTGAGCGGCCTCATCGGAGTCGTAGTCCTCGTCGCCCACTTGTGGTTCCTGTGCGGACAGATATCCCCCGGGTCCACTAGAAGATAAGAAGGCCTCGCGAGAGGCTTTAGGCCTGCTATCTCGCTAGACCATCCCTTCGTGGGCCAGGAGGAAACTACTGGTGGAATGGGCCGACGCGAGAAATAAGCAGACTGAGGCCCAAGCGGTTCGTCGGACATAAGCGCTATCTACAGCACAGACCCGACTTTCCCGCGTATAGCAACCTTGAATATCGGAGCGTACTAGGGATAAGTCGGCCAGATTATAGGAAGATCAGTTCAGTCGGTTCACTATTGTTTAGGAGCATATCATCATCACATACGCATGTTGTGCCCCACGGTCGAATATATAAGGCCTAGGGGTACCCCATCATTTCCAGGTCAATCACCAACTCATCTCACTAGTTTCTCTCCATTCCGGAGATTCCTCTTGTAAGCCATCACATAAAGATCCACACCAGGAAGTAGGGTAGTACGCCTCTCCGAGCAGCCCGAACCTGTATAAAATTGTATGTCGTCTCTCGTGCATCTTGCACGAACCATTGAGTTACAGTCAACAGCACCGTCCTACCGAAAAGCACCGCGAGGGGTAACCCTAGGTATGCGGTCGGGCTCCAAACACCGACAGCTGGCGCGCCAGGTAGGGGTGTGTCGTTGATCCAAGCTAGCTCATTAGCTGTCACTTCCCAGTGCAAGATCGCTCTTCGCCCTGGATCCGTATTCTGCTTCGGGACCATCTTGTCCGTAGCAGATGAAATGGGAATTCTGCACGGCATAGCAGATCCACCGGAGAAGAAACTTTCCTGGGAAATCCCAAGGAAGGCCAGAACAAGACTACTTCTTGCAAGCCGAGAACCGGGAATTCACTTTCCTGAAGAACTCCATTGCCCACTTCGCCCACAAAGGAGTGGACACGGATTTGTCGGGGACCATAATTAGGGGTACCCCCAAGACTCCTAATCTCAGCTGGTAACCCCCATCAGCACAAAGCTGCAAAGGCCTGATGGGTGCGATTAAGTCAAGGCTCGGTCCACTCAAGGGACACGATCTCGCCTCGCCTGAGCCCAGCCTCGGGCAAGGGCAGCCGACCCCGGAGGATTCACGTCTCGCCCAACGGCCCCCTCAAGCAACGGACACACTTTCGGCTCGCCCGAGGCCCATTTTTCGCCGAGAAGCAACCTTGGCCAGATCGCCACACCGACCGACCGTATTGCAGGAGCATTTAATGCAAGGATGGTCTGACACCTTATCCTGACGCGCGCCCTTCGGTCGACAGAGCTGAAGTGACCGCAGTCACTTTGCCGCTCCACTGACCGGCCTGACAAGAAGACAGCGTCGCCTGCGTCGCTCCGACTGATGTGCCACTCGACAGAGTGAGGCTGACAGCAGCCAAGTCCGGCCTCGGGCACCATAGGAAGCTCCGCCTCGCCCGACCCCATGGCTCGGCCCCCATCTCGGCCTCGGACGACGAACTCCGCTTCGCCCGACCCCAGGGCTTGGACTCGGCCTCGGCCCCGGAAGACGACGAACTCCGCCTCGCCCGACCCCAGGGATCAGACTCGACCTTTGCCTCAGACGATGGTCTCCGCCTCGCCCGACCCGGGGCTCGGACTCGACCTCGACCTCGGAAGACATACTCGACCTCGACCTCGGAGGAGCCTCCGCCTCGCCCGACCCAGGGCTCGGACCGACCACGTCACAGGGGGGGCCATCATTACCCTACCCCTAGCTAGCTCAGGCTACGGGGAACAAGACCGACGTCCCATCTGGCTCGCCCCAGTAAACAAATAATGATGGCGCCCCGCGTGCTCCATGACGACGGCAGCTCTCAGCCCCTTACGGAAGCAAGGAGACGTCAACAAGGACTCGACAGCCCCGACAGCTGTCCTTTCGCAAGGCTCCAGCGCTCCTCCGACGGCCACGACATCACATGAACAGGGTGCCAAAACCTCTCCGGCTGCCACGACGGCATGTACTTAGGACACTAGCTCCTCTCTGCTAGACACGTTAGCACACTGCTACATCTCCTATTGTACACCTGGGCCCTCTCCTTACGCCTATAAAAGGAAGGTCCAGGGCTCTCGTACGAGAGGGTTGGCCGCGCGGGGGAACGGGACGACGCGTAAGGTCTCTCGCTCTCTCCCACGCGGACGCTTGTAACCCCCTACTGCAAGCGCACCCGACTTGGGCGCAGGACAACACGAAGGTCGCGGGTTTCCCCTTTTGCCTGTCTCCCTTCCTTTTTCCCCCTTCGTGCTCCGTCTCGCACCGACCCATCTGGGCTAGGACACGCGGCGACAATTTACTCGTCGGTCCAGGGACCCCCCGGGGTTGAAACGCCGACAGTTGGCGCGCCAGGTAGGGGCCTGCTGCGTGTTGATGAACAGCTTCCCGTCAAGCTCCAGATGGGTAGTCTCCAGCAACCTTTCCGGCCTGGGACGATGCTCCGTTTTGGGAGTCTTGAGTTCATGTCCCTCGACGGCAGCTACGACATGATACTCCTTCCTCCGTCGTGCGACAGCGACAATGGCGGCCGACAACCCGCCCACCGGCGGCGGAATCAATGACGTCTTCCCCACGTGGCAGAAGAACAACATTCGGGTTCGTCCCGTTGCCTCCCCCGCCGACGGAGGAGGAGGTGGGGCAACCAAGGCCAAGCAGGAGGCGGCACCTCGCCGGCTGTCGAGCGAGTCGACGGCGCCGGCGCCCCAACAGGGGACACGTCGGGCGTCGACCTTGCGTCTGAGACGAAGACGAGCGCCGTTTACCCGCAACGCGCCAACTCCAAGCGGACGGACGACGCCAGCACGCTCACAGAGGACTTGCTGGGCGTCACCCTCGTACCTGAGACGACGGTGCAGTCTGCCCCTGACGTGACTTCGTCACCGCCCGTCGACCAAGAGGTACCAACCGATTCCCATCTCGTGCCTCTTGGATTCAGCCTCGACCCACCAAGCGACTTCGCTTCGGTGAAATCCTTCATAGAGGCATGTTCAAACCCTCCGGGGTACGGTATGTGGTCACCCTGGGACCGGCTGACAGCCGTCTTGACCTACGGACCCTCGGGTTCCGAGGAAGATGACGAGCCCGACTCTTGTTGGGATTTCTCTGGACTCGGTAACCCCAGTGCCATGCGGGACTTCATGACCGCATGCGACTACTGCCTTTTCGATTGTTCCGACGGTAGTCACAGCTTCGACGACGAGGACTGCGGCCCAAGTCGTGAATGTTTCCACGTCGATCTAGGGGGTCATGGCGAAGGCAACCATCTTGGTATACCGGAAAATGGTGATCCCCCTAGGCCTGCGCCTCGCGTTGACATCCTTCGGGAGCTAGCTGTGGTCCCAGTCCCTGCGGGGGGTCAGGACGCACAGCTCGAGCAAATCCGCGAGATGCAGGCCAGGCTCGACGAGGGAGCATGAACACTTGAGCCTTTCCGGCGGAACATCGGGCAGGAATGGGCAGACCAAGCTCCGGCCGGAGAAGCGCGTCATCTACCCCAGGGCATCCAGCACCGCATTGCCGACGACGTCAGGGCAAGGCCGCCACCGGCTTCTAGTGGGGTCGGCCAGAACCTGGCTGTGGCAGCAATACTACTCCGCGCGATGCCGGAACCATCGACCACCGAAGGGCGGCGTATCCAGGGAGAGCTCAAGAATCTCCTGGAGGATGCCACGGTCTGACGGGCCGAAAGCTCTGCCTCCCGAAGGCAGGAATACCCCTCGGAGCATCGCGCCGCGACTTCCCGATTAATGCAGGAAGCCTCGGTCCACACCGGGCGCACACGCAACACGGCGCCTGCGGCCCCGGGTCGCCTCGGCAACGAGCACCACCACCGCAACCATCGAACCCACATCGACGAGAGGATGCGCCGAGGCTACCACCCCAGGCGTGGGGGACGCTACGACAGCGGGGAGGATCGGAGTCCCTCGCCTGAACCACCCGGTCCGCAGGCTTTCAGCCGGGCCATACGACGGGCGTCGTTCCCGACCCGGTTCCGAACCCCGACTACTATCACAAAGTACTCGGGGGAGACGAGGCCGGAACTGTGGCTCGCGGACTACCGGCTGGCCTGCCAGCTGGGTGGAACGGACGATGACAACCTCATCATCCGCAACCTCCCCCTGTTCCTCTCGACACCGCTCGAGCCTGGCTGGAGCATCTGCCTCCGGGGCAGATCTCCAACTGGGACGACCTGGTCCAAGCCTTCGCCGGCAACTTCCAGGGCACGTACGTGCGCCCTAGGAACTCCTGGGATCTCCGCAGCTGCCGCCAGCAACCGAGAGAGTCTCTCTGGGACTACATCAGGCGATTCTCGAAGCAGCGCACCGAGCTGACCAACGTCACCGACTCGGATGTCATCGGCGCGTTCCTCGCCGGCACCACCTGCTGCGACCTGGTGAGCAAGCTGGGTCGCAAGGCCCCCACCAGGGCAAGCGAGCTGATGGACATCGCCACCAAGTTTGCCTCTTGATAGGAGGCGGTTGAGGCCATCTTCCAGAAGGACAAGCAGCCCCAGGGCCGCCAGCCGGAAGATGTCCCCGAGGCGTCCACTCAGCGCGGCACCAAGAAGAAATGCAAGAAGAAGTCGCAAGCGAAACGCGACGCCGCCGACGCGGACCTTGTCGCCGCCGCTGAGTACAAGAACCCTCGGAAACCTCCCAGAGGTGCCAATCTCTTCGACGAGATGCTCAAGGAGCCATGCCCCTATCATCAGGGGCCCGTCAAGCACACCCTTGAGGAGTGCGTCATGCTTCGGCGCCACTTTCACAAGGCCGGGCCACCTGCGGAAGGTGGCAGGGCCCACAACAACGGCAAGAAGGAGGATCACAAGGCAGAGGAGTTCCCCGAGGTCCACGACTGCTTCATGATCTACGGTGGGCCAGTGGCAAACGCCTCGGCTCGGCACTGCAAGCAAGTGTGTCGGGAGGTCTGCTCGGTAAAGGTGGTGGCGCCAGTCTACCTAGACTGGTCCGACAAGCCCATCACCTTCGACCAGGGTGACCACCCCGACCGCATGCTGAGCCCAGGGAAATATCCGCTCGTTGTCGACCCCGTCATCGGCAACGTCAAGCTCACCAAGGTCCTCATGGACGGAGGCAGCAACCTCAACATCATCTACGCCGAGACCCTCAGGCTCCTGCGGATCGATCTGTCCTCGGTCCGGGCAGGCGCGGTGCCTTTTCACGGGATCATCCCCGGGAAACGCGTCCAACCCCTTGGACAACTCGATCTGCCCGTCTGCTTCGGGACTCCCTCCAACTTCAGAAGGGAAACCCTCACGTTCGAGGTGGTCGGGTTCTGAGGAACCTACCACGCGGTGCTGGGGAGGCCATGCTACGCCAAGTTCATGGTCGTCCCCAACTACACCTACCTCGAGCTCAAGATGTCGGGCCCCAACGGGGTCATCACCGTCGGCCCCACGTACCGACACGCATACGAATGCGACGTGGAGTGCGTGGAGTACGCTGAGGCCCTCGCCGAATCTGAGGCCCTCATCACCGACCTGGAGAGCCTCTCCAAGGAGGCGCCAGATGTGAAGCGCCATGCCGGCAACTTCGAGCCAGCAGAGACGGTTAAGTCCGTCCCTCTCGACCCCAGCAACGACGCCTCCAAGCAGATACGGATCAGTTCCGAGCTCGACCCCAAATAGGAAGTAGTGCTCGTCGACTTTCTCCGCGCGAACGTTGAAGTCTTTGCGTGGAGTCCCTCTGACATGCCCGGCATACCAAGGGAAGTCGCCGAGCACTCGCTGGATATCCGAGCTGGAGCCCGACCCGTGAAGCAGCCTCTACGCCGATTCGATGAAGAAAAGCGCAGAGCCATAGGCGAGGAGATCCACAAGCTGATGGCTGCAGGGTTCATCAAAGAGGTATTCCATCCCTAATGGCTTGCCAACCCTGTGCTTGTGAGAAAGAAAGGAGGTAAATGGCGGATGTGTGTAGACTACACTGGTCTAAACAAAGCATGTCTGAAAGTTCCCTATCCTCTGCCTCGCATCGATCAAATCGTGGATTCCACTGCTGGGTGCGAAACCCTGTCTTTCCTCGATGCCTACTCAGGGTATCACCAAATCAGGATGAAAGAGTCTGACCAGCTCGCGGCTTCTTTCATCACACCTTTTGGCATGTACTGCTACGTCACTATGCCATTTGGTTTGAGGAATGCGGGTGCGACATACCAAAGGTGCATGAACCACGTGTTCGGCGAGCACATTGGTCGAACGGTCGAGGCTTACGTCGATGACATCACAGTCAAGACGAGGAAAGCCTCCGACCTCCTTTCCGACCTTGAAACGACATTCCAGTGTCTCAAGGTGAAAGGCGTAAAACTCAACCCCGAGAAGTGTGTCTTCGGAGTCCCCCGAGGCATGCTCTTGGGGTTCATCGTCTCCAAGCGGGGCATGGAGGCCAACCCGGAGAAAATCGCGGCCATCACCAACATGGGGCCCATCAAGGACTTGAAAGGCGTATAGAGGGTCATGGGATGCTTTGCGGCTCTGAGCCGCTTCGTCTCGCGCCTCGGTGAAAGAGGCCTACCTCTGTACCGCCTCTTAAGAAAGGTTGAGTGCTTCACTTGGACCCCTAAGGTCGAGGAAGCCCTCGGGAACCTG
The DNA here is from genome assembly GCF_902167145.1 of Zea mays. Classification (NCBI taxonomy): domain Eukaryota; kingdom Viridiplantae; phylum Streptophyta; class Magnoliopsida; order Poales; family Poaceae; genus Zea; species Zea mays. The sequence continues at coordinate 75,691,289 of NC_050099.1, forward strand.
AAGGCGCTCCTCACGAATGCGCCCATCTTGGTGCCCCCCGCTGCCGGAGAAGCCCTCTTGATCTACGTCGCTGCTACCACTCAGGTGGTCAGCGCCGCGATCATGGTTGAGAGACGAGAAGAGGGGCATGCATTGCCCGTCCAGAGGCCGGTCTACTTCATCAATGAGGTACTGTCCGAGACCAAGATCCGCTACCCACAAATTCAGAAGCTGCTGTACGCGGTGATTCTAACGCAGCGAAAGTTGCGACCCTACTTCGAGTCTCATCTGGTGACTGTGGTGTCATCCTTCCCCCTAGGGGAGATCATCCAGTGTCGAGAGGCCTCGGGTAGGATTGCAAAGTGGGCGGTGGAAATCATGGGGGAGACAATCTCGTTCGCCCCTCGGAAGGCCATCAAGTCCCAAGTCTTGGCGGACTGTGTGGCTGAATGGGTCGACACCCAGCTTCCAGCAGCTCCGATCCAACCAGAACTCTGGACCATGTTTTTCGATGGGTCGCTGATGAAAACAGGGGCAGGCGCGGCCTGCTCTTCATCTCGCCCCTCGGGAAGCACCTCCGCTACGTGCTGCGCCTCCATTTCCCGGCGTCCAACAACGTGGCCGAGTACGAGGCTCTGGTCAATGGGTTGCGCATCGCCATCGAGCTAGGGGTTCGACGCCTCGACGCACGCGGTGACTCGCAGCTCGTCATCGACCAAGTCATGAAGAACTCCCACAGCCGCGACCCGAAGATGGAAGCCTACTGCGACGAGGTTCGGCGCCTGGAAGACAAGTTCTACGGGCTCGAGCTCAACCACGTCGCCCGACGATACAACGAGACTGCGGACGAGCTGGCTAATATAGCCTCGGGGCAGACAACGATTCCCCTGGACGTCTTCTCCCGAGACCTACATCAACCCTCAGTCAAGACCGACGACACACCCGAGCCCGAGAAGGCCTCGGCCCAGCCCGAGGCACCCTCGGCTCAGCCCGAGACACCCTCGGCCCCCGAAGGTGAGGCACTACGCATCGAGGAAGAGCAGAATGGGGTCCTGCCTAATCGAGATTGGCAGACCCCATACATGCAATATCTCCACCGAGGAGAGCTGCCCCTCGACCAAGCCGAAGCTCGGTGACTGGCGCGGCGCCATAATGACCGCGTCAAAAAAGGTGTGCCACGTCATTCGATTTTGTATCCTTTCCCACTTCCTCTTTCTCTCTCTTGCCTCAGGGATCGGGAAAGGGGATACTCCGAAAGGGATCCTTCTCCGCGAAGGAAGCGGGCCCCAAGCCCCCTACTGATCAGAGGTTCGAAGGCTGGCCCCTCGGAAGGTTTCAACAGCCGCCTCAGAGCACTCGGGCTCCGCGCCCACTACTGGTCAGAGGTTCGAAGGCCGGCCCCTCGGAAGGGTTCAACGGCCGCCTCAGGCCACTCGGGCTCCGCGCCCACTACTGATCAGGGGTTCGTAGGCTGGCCCCCGAAGGGTTCGACAGCCGCCTCAGACGCAGCGCGAGGGATGACCCAGGGTACGTTCGATACATAACCAAGGCTCGGGCTACGCTTCCGAGGTACCCTAGGACATTTCCGAGACCAACGGGAACGATCTTGTAACGGAATCCCACCAGAGGGAGGCATCGAGCCCTCGGACCCCGTCAAAAGGGGACCGGGTCCGGCAAATCACCCGCAGGTACTTTTGGAGCGCGCCTCCGGGCCACTAGCCGACCCCTAACGAATGGGGCACGGGCGTCCACTCGGATTACCCGTTAGCAACTCACTGGAGACACCATGTTCGGTGCCCTCCGAGGGCAACATGGCGCTTCCCCCCTCCTCCTTGCGGAAAGGCGACGCAGGGGCGTATGTAAAAAAGTCGAGTCTGTCCTTGACCGTCCTCTCACTCTGTGCGGAAGCTCGGGGGCTGCTCCCGCAAACCCGGCTCTGGCCAAACCGTTGACAGCGTCAACATACCAGCCCGAAAACTTGGGACTCGACTGTGCACCCAGGCTACAACCAGTTCGCATGAGGGAACAACCAGACCGGCCGAGGCATTACGAAACGCGCTAAGACCTCGAAGGAGTCAAACCACTCCTCCGAGGCCTCGGGGGCTACACCCGGCGGGTGCGCTCGCGCGCACCTACCGGAACGAAATGCAACCGAGAAAGGCTGGTCCCCTTGCAAAAAAGTGCGACAAAAGCCTCCAAGCGAGTATTAACACTCCCTTCGAGGCTCGGGGGCTACTGTCGGGGACCATAATTAGGGGTACCCCCAAGACTCCTAATCTCAGCTGGTAACCCCCATCAGCACAAAGCTGCAAAGGCCTGATGGGTGCGATTAAGTCAAGGCTCGGTCCACTCAAGGGACACGATCTCGCCTCGCCCGAGCCCAGCCTCGGGCAAGGGCAGCCGACCTCGGAGGATTCATGTCTCGCCCGAGGGCCCCCTCAAGCAACAGACACACCTTCGGCTCGCCCGAGGCCCATTCTTCGCCGAGAAGCAACCTTGGCCAGATCGCCACACCGACCGACCGTATCGCAGGAGCATTTAATGCAAGGATGGTCTGACACCTTATCCTGACGCGCGCCCTTCAGTCGACAGAGCCAAAGTGACCGCAGTCACTTCACCGCTCCACTGACCGGCCTAACAAGAAGACAGCGCCGCCTGCGTCGCTCTGACTGTTGTGCCACTCGACAGAGTGAGGCTGACAGCAGCCAAGTCCGGCCTCGGGCGCCATAGGAAGCTCCGCCTCGCCCGACCCTAGGGCTCGACCCCCGTCTCGGCCTCGGACGACGAACTCCGCCTTGCCCGACCCCAGGGCTCAGACTCGGCCTCGGTCCCGGAAGACGACGAACTCCGCCTCACCCGACCCCAGGGCTCGGACTCGGCCTCGGCACGGAAGACGACGAACTCCGCCTTGCCCGACCCCAGGGCTCGGACTCGACCTTTCCTCAGACGATGGTCTCCGCCTCGCCCGACCCGGGGCTCGGACTCGACCTCGGAAGACAGACTCGACCTCGACCTCGGAGGAGCCTCCGCCTCGCCCAACCCAGGGCTCGGACCGACCACGTCACAGGGGGGGCCATCATTACCCTACCCCTAGCTAGCTCAGGCTACGGGGAACAAGACCGGTGTCCCATCTGGCTCGCCCCGGTAAACAAATAATGATGGCGCCCCGCGTGCTCCATGACGACGGTAGCTCTCAGCCCCTTACGGAAGCAAGGAGACGTCAGCAAGGACTCGACAGCCCCGACGGCTGTCCTTCCGCAAGGCTCCAGCGCTCCTCCGACGGCCACGACATCACATGAACAGGGACATGAACTCAAGACTCCCGAAACGGAGCACCGTCCCGGGCCGGAAAGGTTGCTGGAGACTACCCATCTGGAGCTTGACGGGAAGTTGTTCGTCAACACGCAGCAGGCCCCTACCTGGCGCGCCAACTGTCGGCGTTTCGACCCCGGGGGTCCCTGGACCAACGAGTAAATTGTCGCCGCGTGTCCCAGCCTAGATGGGTCGGCGCGAGACGGAGCACGAAGGGGGGGAAAGGAAGGGAGACAGGCAAAAGGGGAAACCCGCGGCCTTCGTGTTGTCCGGCGCGCCAAGTCGTTCGTCTTGCTGGGGGATGGGAAGGAACTCTACCACCGCAGCCCCTCGGGCATCCTCCAGCGATGCATATCCATCGCCGAAGGCCAGGAGCTCTTACAAGAAATACACTCGGGGGCTTGCGGTCACCACGCAGCGCCTCGAGCCCTTGTTGGAAATGCTTTCCGACAAGGTTTCTACTGGCCAACCGCGGTGGCCGACGCCACTAGAATTGTCTACACCTGCCAAGGGTGTCAATTCTATGCAAGGCAGACCCACCTGCCTGCTCAGGCTCTGCAAACAATACCCATCACCTGGTCGTTTGTTGTGTGGGGTCTGGACCTCGTCGGTCCCTTGCAGAAGGCACCCGAGGGCTACACGCACCTGCTGGTCACCATCGACAAATTCTCCAAGTGGATCAAGGTCCGACCCCTAAACAGCATCAGGTCCGAACAGGCGGTGGCGTTCTTCACCAACATCATCCATCGCTTTGGGGTCCCAAACTCCATCATCACCGACAACGGCACCCAGTTCAGCGGCAGAAAGTTCCTGGACTTCTGCGAGGATCACCACATCTGGGTGGACTGGGCCGCCGTGGATCACCCCATGACGAATGGGCAAGTAGAGCGTGCCAACGGCATGATTCTGCAAGGACTCAAGCCACGGATCTACAACGACCTCAACAAGTTCGGCAAGCGATGGATGAAGGAGCTCCCCTCGGTGGTCTGGAGTCTGAGGACGACGCCGAGCCGAGCCACGGGCTTCACACCGTTCTTTCTAGTATATGGGGCCGAGGCCATCTTGCCCACAGACTTAGAATATGGTTCCCTGAGGGCGAGGGCCTACGACGACCAAAGCAATCGAACAAACCGAGAAGACTCACTGGACCAGCTGGAAGAGGCTCGGGACATGGTCTTACTACACTCGGCGTGGTATCAGCAGTACCTGCGACGCTACCACGCCCGAGGGGTTCGGTCCCGAGACCTCTAGGTGGGCGACTTGGTGCTTTGGCTGCGACAAGACACCCGAGGGCGGCACAAGCTCACGCCTCCTTGGGAAGGGCCGTTCGTCATCGCCAAGGTTCTGAAGCCCGGGACATACAAGCTGGCCAACAGTCAAGGCGAGGTCTACAGCAACGCTTGGAACATCCGACAGCTACGTCGCTTCTACCCTTAAGATGCTTTCAAGTTGTTCGTACACCTCGTTCACACACAAAGTCTAACCATCAAGGAAGGGTCAGCCTTGCCTCGGCAAAGCCCGACCCTCCCTCGGGGGCTAGAAGGGGGGAACACCCTCTACGTCAAAATTTTCCTCGGAAAAGGTCTTTTCTGCCAGAACGCCTTTCGTGCTTTTTGACTACTTCGAAAGTGGGATCCTGAAGACGACGGAGTACACGTAAGCAGCCAAGGCTGACCGAGCCGAGGGACTCCTACGCCTCCGGGATACGGATACCTCACTCATCACCTTCTGTGATAAGTAACTCACGCTCGGACAAGCGATTCCGCGGACCGAACAAGTCTTAACGCTCGAAAACTCTTCTGCCGAAACGTTTTTCGTGCCTTCTCGACTATATCGATAGCAGAATCCTACGGACGAGTAAGAGTACATGTAAGCGGCAAGTCCGACCGAGCCGAGGGACTCCTACGCCTCTGGGATACGGATACCTCACTCATCACCTTCCGTGAAAAGTAACTCTTGCTCGGACAAACAATTCTGTTACCGACAAATAAGTCCAGATACTCGAAACAAGAGGAAAAGAAATGCAGCTTTACAGCGCGACGACAGTATGTTTGGGCCTCGGCGGCCGCAGAAAACATACGCACACTACAAGATGAACCGATCCTGCAGGCTCAAACGTCGACGGAAGGGGAGCAGCAGCACCCTCGGCGTCAACTCCACCTTCGGCGAAGTCCGACCGAGCCTCGGACGGCAACACGGTCGGAGGGTCTCCACTCTGAAGGACGACATCAGCACCACGCCCGGGCCATCGCCGCCAGGGTCTCCTCCAGGAATCCGGCCCGAGCAGATAGCTCGGCCGGCCGCCCCGAAGCCTCAGCGGCTGTCCTCCGAGGACACTAGCCCGGCTCGTAGCTTCGGCAACTCGACTCCAGCGTCGGTCCCGCCAGTGGACGGCCCGGCCAGGCTTCGGCCGACGAGGTCTTCTTTTCGAGCCAACTATGCCTCTGTCCATACTGACACCGCTGCCTCCGGCTCCGGCTCATCGAAGAGCGGCCGAGGGTTCCTTTAACTAAGCAAGAGAAGCCTTGGGCGGCAAGGCTGACCGAGCCGAGGGACTCCTACGCCTCCGGGATACGGATACCTCACTCGTCACCTTCGCACGAGGCAACTCACGCTTGGTGAAGCGGTTCAGTTAGCCGACAGGCGAGTCCTAGTGCTCGAAATGAGGAAAAAATACGGCTTCATGCCAAAAATACATACATGTTCAGGCCCCGACAGCCATAATGAACAGACACCGGCACTCAATGTGCCATTACAAACAGAACTCCGGTTCCACCTCCGCAGGTACGAAAACCCCCCACGTTGGAGGGCCTGCGGAGCAACAGAAGGCCGACGGATGGCTCGCTGACGCCCTCTCCGGCAGCAGCGACAACAACCTCCGCTCCAGGTGGCCAAACAGCAGCAGCGATGGCCTCAGGACGGACGTTGCTGCAACAAGGCCCTCGCCCGCGTCCCCGCTTGAGGGGCGAGGACAAGCTATCAAAGCCAAAGACCCGGAGGCCCGGAGCGCGGATGGTGGCGGTGATCCCGTCGGCGACGAGGACTTCTTCAGCCGCCACCACCTCAGCGCCAACGACGGAAGCCATCCGCCCACCGGCAGATCCCCACTCGGATCCTCATGGACGAGCGCAGAGGCGTCGTACCGGGGCAAAGGTAGGACAGCCCCAGAACACGAACGCCGCCCTAGCAGCGCGCGACATCTTGGGCGGTCCTCTGTGCGCGCGGCGTGACAACCGCTCCCGCGGCAGGAGGGGGCACCGGGAGCCGAGCCAGAGCCAGCGAGCCCAACGCGCTGAAGCTGACGACGCTCGCCGCCGACCAGCCCCGCGTTGTCGAAGTCCGACCCTCCCGCTAGGCCGGTGAGCGCCCTCTCCCTTAAATGTTGAGGGAGAAGGTGACCCACGAACCAGCGCAAGAGGTAGAGCTCCGGCTCAGCCCGGCCTCCGCCCCAGCTAGGATGATGAAGATCCTTGAAGCTGAGGGCAGGACCAAGATCGCAGCCCGGCTCGCTTCTCCCCACCATCGAACTGGTGGTCACCGTCTTGGGTGACCACCGGCGAGGGGATGCGGCCGGGCTGCCTGATGAAAATCCTTGAAGCCGAATGATGGCTGAAAGGTACCAACTTCCGCGAAGTTGCGTTCCTCCGACGACGACAAGACGGAAGAACCGCGGGCGCCACCCATCCGGGGGCTCGGAAGGTGGAAAGACACGATACATGAGGGGAGCGCGAAGACATGGTTGCCTTTCAAGGGGGTCACCCTCTTTTTAAAGGCAACTCTCCCCACTTGCGTCCTCAGCCGTCGCGAGCTGAGTCTTCTCCAACACGCTCCAAGGTCCTCCCCCTACGACACGGGGGCTGGGTCCCACGCGTCATGCAAGCTGGCCCAGGGCAGAAGAAGCCAAACCGTCGCGCGCGGTGCGCGCCACTTGTAACACCCCAGGTGTTACCATGGCTAGAGCCCACCTTGATACTAAAGGCTATGATCACATGTGGAAGAACTTAAGGAGCAAAAGCATGAGGGCCTTGGAAAGCTAGATTTTAACCAAGGAGTGTGAGTAACCAAAAGCATTACTCTAATCCTTGCACACTTACTACCTTGGATAAGAGGAGAGAAGAACCCTAGAGCTCTCTTAAACCCTATCTCCCAAAACCCTAGGTAAGAGGGAAAAGAGAGTGAACAAGTGTGCAAAACATGAGTAATATTTACCCAAACCTTAAGTAACATTATAACCAGCAATTAGGGGGAGGAAATATTGCAAAAAGACCCCTGGAGAAACCCCCAAATCAAATCTCCAAGTGGAGAGAGAGCTAGAGCTCTCTATTTCTCTCTAAGTTAAAAACTATACCTACACTAAAGATCAGTTGTGTTCACCTCGAAGCTGGCATCAAATCCACCTATGTCCTATACCAAAAATGTGGCATACCACCCAAGGCACCCACTGGAAAAAGTTGAGCCCGAGACTCGGACGTTTGACATGCCTTGGCATGGGTTTTATCGCGAGGTGGGCAGTGTGACACACCCGATTTGGTGACCAGAGATCTCCCTACCTAGGCCATATCTGCCATGGCAGCTCACGGATGAGAGACAGCCCTAGGTGCCAGGAAAAGACTCGCGCCGGATTTTTGCCAAGATTCGCACGTTTGCGACTTGGGTGAGCTGTGGAACACGGGCAGATTGTAAGCTCCACGTGTTCGACGTGCCCTGAGCTTGCCAGAGCACGCCCCCGCGCGCCCTGCGTCGCGCCAATGGCCAGTCGGCGCCCTGTCCCACGCCCGCGCCTATAAAGCCCTCCCTGGCGTCGGTTACACTCTTCCGCGCACGCTCAAGCCTCACCGGAATCCAGTTCACCGTCGTTTGCCCGTGCGCAGTGTGTCCGCGGCCACCCGAGCCACTGCCGCCGTAGACCAACCAGTCCAGCTGGCCCCAGCCCCATCCAACCCTCAGAGACGAGTAAGCACACCTCAGTGAAGCTCCCCGAGCGAGGAATCGAAGCCTGCTTCGCCGGAGAAGCCAGTCCACGGTCGCCGGAGCTCTCAACCCCGTCGGAGTACGTGGACCGGGTAATCCACTCGACCATTTTCCGATTCCTTGTGCATACGGTCACTGCGTTACCCCGTGAAGCTCACCGTGCCCTTGGATTGAACCAGATCGCCGTGGTTTGGCCGGTACACTCGCCGCCGACGAGAACACCCGCCTGCGCACGTGGACTGGGCAATTCCGGCCATCCCCGCCGTCAAGCCGCACCTCGCTGTGACCGCCAGAGCTTCCCCGAGCCAACCCTGCCCTTCGCCGGACCTATCTCGCCGCCGGTAAGCCGCGCCACCCTTTTCTTTCCCGCGGGTACTGTTTACATTGGGGTAAGGACTGCGGGTGAGAGGGAGAGAAGGTCAGGGGGCTTTTTGAACTGTCAGCGACTCAGGGGAATAGTGGCGCAAGGGTAGAACTGCGAAGATTGATTTAGTTTAAACCCAGGGACCTCGGTGCAAACTGTTTTTCCAGGAAACTCTTTTTAAATCTGTTTTTAATTTAAACAGAGGCTTTAAAAATTCATAACTTCTGTTTAGTTCATCCAAATTTGGTCAAACCAATTTTGCCAGACTTTAAATAATGTAAACTACTTGAGAAAAATATAAAAGCACCTATGAACTACAGAAAACTTTAGGGTTCTAATTTAATTATTGTTTTGGCCATAAGCTCAATAATAGAAAGAAAAATAGTTATACTATTTGACTAGGGTTAGAAAAATTTGGAGGAGTGTATATCTACCTACTGACCTGTTTAAAAATGTTAAACCTCTCTGTCCACTCCATTAAGTTAGTTTTTACCCCTTATTTTACAATATGCTCAAGGTTAAGAAAAATAGAAAATGTGATTTAAATAATGAACCAGATAGCACCCCTATTTTTGTTAGGGTACTTATTCAATGTAGTTCACTGGAAAAATCCATCATACCCTGGTTTAGTATAAATTAAGTGGGATACCTTTTATTTGAATAAAACAAGGAAAACTTAGAAAAACCCTACAAAAATAACCCCAAGGTGAAAACACCCCCACCCTTGGGATAGTTAATGTTTTGTTATTAAAAACTTAGGAAAAATATGAAATCTGATGTTTGACATTTTTCAAATAACAATGTAGTAGAAAGTGCCTTTTTGATATTAAACTTTAGAAAATCATAACTAAATAACCACCCCTTAGCCTTCTGTGGTTTTTGGCACAGAAGCCTATTATTACTGTTAGATGCCAACAAAAATAACCTTTAGGACAGAACCCACTTCTAAGTAAGAGTTGTAGTACAAAGTGGCCCATTTACCCAACTTTTATTATTTTTGCCTTAAGCATAGCCTTTATATGTTGAGCCTCAAATTCTTAAAACAGGCTAGAATAGCAAATGGCAACCCACTGTAATTTTTACAGAATTTTTGGAAAATATTAAACCACTGTCATAGTTCAAACCTACACTAGAAACCATAAGTAGAAATTAAAGAAAGGAAAATGAATAATGGTAATTAGTGTCATCCTAAAACCCTTGTAATTTGTCCACTGAAAGGTATAAAGACAATACAAACCCACTATGTTATCCTCAATGAAAACCTAAGCCTAAAGGGTAATAAGTATAAACCACTTGGAGCCTCGCATGACTAAGAAACACTAAGTTACTTCTTGACTTAGTTTCTTTTAACATAATGTTATTAAATCCTGCATAATCATGACATACATGTTCATTGCATTCGATAGACTGTAACCTTGCTGACGGAGAGTACGTCCTCGTGCCGGAGCAAGGAGCTGCTCAGGAGGTAGTCCCAGATCCAGCACCAGAGCCTGCACCAGAGGACCTGCCTGCCACTGCTTTGGAAGGCAAGCCCCGATTTATGCATAACCATTATATATGCTATTTTACTGCACTTAATGATTGTAGGATTGATTGTGCACTTAGGTGTAGGAATTGTTTGCAACCCTAGTTGCATGATCTCAGGAATCCTTTTGAGATGAATACTAGTATGATAGGTCGAGTAGTTGCTTTAATTAATTAGGATCTCGGTAGAAGACGAGTGATTTTTCTAGCACTCGCGTGAGATCAGGATTTGGTTGTACCACCTTCATACTATTATGATACTAGTGGTAGACAACAATCCATGGGGATTGGTTGTCTACGAGATGGGAAATTGGAATAAGGATTAACGTGCGGATACCTGTGTCAAGCGTTTGAACGTACTAAACACATACCGAAAAATATGGTAAATCGGTAAGCCTAGTACCTGAGTGAACCTGCCCGCAGACATATCCCCTCACGCGACCTGAGACGAGGTCTCCCATTCCGGTTATGGTGGGTACAAGTGCGGTCACTGCACGACGGCAGTCGGGGTCAGTGGGGCATTGTACGCCAAGGCGGTGAGCCCTGATCTGTTGCCAGGAAATCGATGGGGACGGTTGATATGTGTGGGGACGGAGTGCCCCTACATGTCGTGTGTTTAGGTTTCCCTTGCAAGGATAAAAACTCGATTCGAATCGTCTGCTTCTCGCAGCTAATGAGACTTCTTGATCCATTGTACTGCATTGAGTAACAAGTGGAAATATGATGAGTTGATATAAGATGTTGATTGCTAATAATGCTTGCTACCATGTATGAATAGATAGTCCACTTTTAGCCTTAAGAGAGTCACACTTAATTTGACAAAGTTAAAACTTGACTTAGAAACTCAGCTAGTGCTTTTGGCAACCAAACCCCACAGCCAAACAGCTGCATGTCTAGAGGTAGAGGAGTAGACTCCTCACACCGGGTAAGTCTAGCTGAGTATTAGTATACTCAGCCTTGCTTGTGGCATAATTTTTACAGGTTCTCTGGAGGAAATGGTTGCTGGAGTGACTTGGCCGTCCATCTTGCCACCGGGTTGGACTGTCGAGTGGGACCCTGCCTCGGCTGAGGAGGAGCATGAGGAGTGATGGGACAGGCTTCCCCATCTCTCTGTTTATTTATCGTTAGTTTTATTCCACTGCACTTCGAACAATGGTGACTACTTTTGCAAAACTCCGATGATGATGTAATAATTTAATACTCTTTAATGCATGGTTTTATGTTTTATTGTATTTGCTCTGTGACTCACCATCGAGTGAGATTGTGGTACTTGATCCTGTCAGTGGCCGTGTCGGACTAGATCCGAGGGATTGACGGGTTATTCCCATTTAAGTGTGGTCTAGCCTTTAAAGCGGGACTCAGACACTTAAGTTGGAATAATTCGGGCAGTTCCGCCACAGCTGGTATCGGAGCTTGTACCACCACAGAGGAATCAATAAAATGTGAATACCATCATTTTTTCCAAAATAAAACTTGATAGAAACAATGTTGGATAGATAGTAGGACGAGCAGGATAGATCTAGGACGTGAAGCCTTAGGGTGATAGAAGGGTAGCTAGGTGGCTAAGTGATTAGGCCCTACAGGCCACATTTACAGGATGGGAGTTCTTCCCTATTCCTTTTATCTTGTTGTGAGGTCGTTCAGGACGAGCCTGCATGAATTTTTAAAATTAAACAAATGAAAAAATTAAGTGAGGACCTAATTACAAAATGATAACCAACTAGGTCCCCAGTATATTTTTTTTACTAGAGAAAGGCAGAGTTTTATTTTCCTTGTTCTTTTTATAATTCTTTTTCTTTTTACTTACGCTTAACCAGACACAGATGACTTCCCACGAATCCTCAGATGACGGGAATGCACTGTCTCACACTGACGGGCTTGCACGAGAGGGCTTTCCCCGTATTTTGTGGGAGGTACTTCAGGGGGTCGGATACATGACACCCCCTCAGTACACGGTGCAGCAGTTCGAGAAGCACCGAGTGCCTCGCTGTAGGGTGAGGATGACTTTGGAGCCTCATCCCCTACAGCCAGGCTGGCGCTCATTGGACTCCGAGTCTTTTGGATACCGAGCTGAGGACACGATCGAGGCGATCGCTCTGCACGGGTTGACCACTTTCTACGGATTCCATCCTTTGGAGCTGGCTGCCCACCCCATTGGCTTGTTCCCCGCCGAAAGGGAGGACGACCCAATGTGGAAGGATCGGGTGGAGCATGCCAAGGATATCTGGGCCATCTACCCAGGACAGACTGCGCACTTGACCGTATGGTGCATGAATGCTCTGTACCGTCTGCAAGTGATGCGCGGTGAGGCGATGTCCCATCTGATGGCACTACTGGAGGCAACAAAGATTACGTTGGACAACAGAGAGGAGCTCGTGGTTGATTTGTCCACTGAAATGGTGGAGAAGGACTTGCAGGTGGAGCAGCTATCCACTGATATTCAAGAGTTGGAGGAGCTAGTGGGCACCAGGGAGAACACCATAGAAGTTCTCGAGGATCAGCTCATTAACACCCAGCAGCAGCTTGCCGAGGCTAATGAGCACTTGGACATGCATCATCAGGAGATCCAGGACATGGAGGCCAACGAGGACGTCGACATCGAGGGAGGAGAGGAGTCTGCCTCTAGTGTGGACACTGCTGGCTCAGGGAGACCACCTTCCCCCGAGTCGAGTGTTGCCTCGTTCGCTCACTAGATGTCCAGGATAGAGTTAGACGTTGGTGATGGTAGGACTCCTCGCAGCTAGCTTAGCTTTTGCACCCTTGGGGTACTAGGCTAGATAGAGTTGAGTCTTTTTGGGACAATTGATGTAATAGTGCTAAACTCTTTTGGAAACATGTTTGTTGGATGCGGTTATCAGTCTTAAATTTGGAAGGCGAAATTTATGTCTCTTTTAAATCCTTTTGTTGAAGTTGGAGTCTATCGTCTTGCTTTTGGCTCTTTTCGCCGCGATTAAACCTTGAACTTGGAGTTATGGTGTTAAGTATATATGTGGTTTTTCAGATGGCCGGGAGGCAGCGTCGTGGCCAGAATGAGCGCGTTCCTCCACCGCCGCCACCACCTCCCACTCTGCAGGAGCTCATGGCTCAGCAGAATGAGATCTTGAGACAGCTGGCCCAGCGTCAGCCACAACCTCAGCATTATGGTGGTGGAGACCATCAGCGTCACCCTGCGGCAGCCACCTACCAGGAGTTCCTTAGTACCCAGCCTCCTTTGTTCACCAGGGCAGAGGACCCACTTGATGCAGATGTGTGGTTGCGAGTGGTGGAATCCAAATTCCCGCTACTCCATGGAGCTTGTTCAGAGGTCACTAAAGTCAGGTTCGCCACCCAGCAGCTTCGCAGACCCATTAGGACTTGGTGGGACCATTTTCTTGCTATGCAGCCAGAGGATCGAGAGGTGGAATGGAGGGAGTTCAAGGCAGCTTTCAGGGGACACCATATACCAGCCGGGATTATGGACCGGAAGCTCAATGAGTTTTTGGCACTCACTCAGGGCAACAGGACAGTGTTGCAGTATGCCCAGGCTTTTAATGACTTGTGCCAGTATGCGGGATATCACGTAGACACGGATGAGAAGAAGAGAGACAGGTTCAGGAGGGGGCTCAGCACTAAGCTCCGTGACCGTCTCAACACCGTCAGGGCCAACAGTTACAATGAGTTGGTCAACATGGCTATCTCCCAGGAGGACTGCATTACAGCTCGACGGGCAGAAAAGAAGAGGAAGACCCCTGTGGCAGGACCCTCAGCTCAGCCACAGCGCTTCAGGATTGTGTCCGACACACAGAACAGGGGATCCCAGCAGTAGCAAGGAAGATGGGTGATCCGACCACAGCAGCAGCAGCAGGCACCCAACCGCACCCAGTTTCCAGCTCAGAGGAACAATCAGCAGCAGCAGTACCGCCAGGCAAATGACAACAGGTGTTTCACATGTGGCAACACCGGACACTATGCCAAGAATTGCCCCAGGAACCAGCAGAGGCAGGGGCAGAATGTTAATCAGAGTCAAGGCAAGAGACAGAAGGTGCAAGTGAGGCAGGGCAAGCTAAACTTCACCACCATGGCTGATATTCCAGAGGGGGCACCCATCATGACTGGTATCTTTACAGTTTTGAATTATCCTGCTATTATTCTATTTGATTCTGGTGCATCGCATAGTTTTATCAGTGCCAAATTTAGTGCCAAGTGCCAATTACCTTTTCACCACACCAATGGAGGTATCACAATTTCAACACCAGGAGGCAGGGTTGCCACTTACCAAATTAACAAGAATGTGCCTATAAAGTTTGGTAGTCTGATAATTAAAACCAACCTCCTCATTTTGGGGTTGGATAGTGTGGATATCATATTGGGAACTGACTGGTTGACCAAACATCAGGCTGTGATTGATATTGCAGCTAGGGCCATTGAGGTGCACTCACCAACTTGTGGTGAAACTACACTATATCTGCCTGACCAGGGTTGTACCCGTTCTTGTGCCTTCGTCATGATAAATTCCCCAATGGAAAAGATCCCAGTGGTCCGTGACTACCCGGATGTGTTTCCGGATGAGTTGCCAGGGATGCCACCTGATCGAGACATTGAGTTCGCAATCGAATTGCAACCCGGGACTGCTCCTATCTCTAAGAGACCCTATAGGATGCCTCCCGCGGAATTGGCAGAATTGAAGAAGCAATTGCAAGAATTGTTGGACAAGGGGTTTATTCGCCCAAGTACTTCACCATGGGGATGTCCAGCATTATTTGTGAAGAAAAAGGATGAGAGTTTGAGGATGTGTGTTGACTACCGCCCTCTCAATGCGGTGACTATCAAGAACAAATACCCGCTGCCCCGTATTGATGTTCTGTTTGATCAGTTGGTGGGAGCCAAGGTATTCTCCAAGATAGACCTTCGCTCAGGATACCATCAAATCAAGATCCGTGCCAGCGATATTCCCAAGACGGCCTTCTCCACTAGATTTGGGCTGTATGAGTTTTTGGTGATGTCTTTTGGGCTGACCAATGCCCCGGCTTATTTCATGTACTTGATGAACTCAGTATTTATGCCAGAGTTAGACAAGTTCGTGGTCGTTTTCATTGATGATATTCTGGTTTATTCCAAGAATGAAGTCGAGCACACCAAACATTTGCATACTGTACTTCAGAGACTGCATGACCATCAGTTGTATGCTAAGTTGTCTAAGTGTGAATTCTGGTTGAAGGAGATAAAATTCTTGGGTCACACAATTTCTTAGAATGGGATATCCGTTGATCCTGAGAAGGTGCAGGAGGTGATGGATTGGACACCCCCGACTACCGTGAGGCAGATTCGAAGTTTTCTGGGTTTGGCAGGGTATTATCGACGATTTATTCCGGATTTTTCCAGGATTGTCAAACCAATGACTGAACTGTTAAAGAAGGGAGTCAAGTATGTTTGGAGCCAGAAGTGTGAAGATGCCTTTCATACTTTGAGGCAGCAATTGACAACAGCCCCAGTGCTGGCTCAACCTGACAACACCAAGTCATTTGAAGTTTATTGTGATGCTTCTGGTACGGGATTGGGATGTGTCTTAATGCAAGAGAACAGAGTCATTGCTTATGCTTCCCGAGCACTCAGGCCCCATGAGCAGAACTACCCTACACATGATCTGGAATTGGCAGCTGTGGTTCATGCTCTTAAGATATGGAGACACTACTTGATGGGAGCTCACTGCAACATCTACACTGATCACAAGAGTCTCAAATACATCTTCACTCAGGCAATTCTGAACATGAGGCAGAGGAGATGGTTGGAGTTAATCAAGGATTATGATTTGGAAGTGCATTACCATCCTAGCAAAGCCAATGTGGTGGCAGATGCCTTGAGCAGAAAGGCCCAGTGCAATTGTATAAGCATAGATACAAAAGTTACCACCCTGTGCGATGAGTTGTGCAAGCTAAACCTGGAAGTTGTTCCTTCCGGTGAATTAAGTTACATCTCAGTGGAACCCACATTGCAAGAGCAAATAGTCAGGGCACAGATTGAGGATAAGGGTGTTCAAATGATTAAGGAAATGATCAAGCAAAAGGCAGAGAAGTACAAGTGCTTCCGTCAGGACAGCAAGGGAATTTTATGGTTTGGAGATTGATTAGTTGTTCCCAAGGACCTTGAGCTCAGAAAGAAGATACTAGATGAAGCTCACCTTTCCAAATTCTCCATGCACCCTGGTAGCAACAAGATGTACCATGATCTCAGATCTTTATATTGGTGGACCAGAATGAAGAGGGAAATTGCTAAGTACATATCCGAGTGTGACACCTGCCAGAGGATCAAGGCCAGTCACTTGAAGGCAGCAGGCCCTTTGCAACCCCTTCCCATACCATCTTGGAAATGGGAGGACATTTGCATGGATTTTATCGTAGGATTGCCCAATACCTCCAGGCACCATGATTCCGTTTGGGTTATCGTGGACAGGTTGACCAAGACCGCTCATTTCTTGCCAGTGCACACCACCCACAAGACGGAGAAGTACGCAGAAATTTATGTTGATCAAATAGTGCGATTGCATGGTATTCCAAAGACCATTATATCTGACAGAGAAGCACTGTTTGTGGCACGCTTTTGGGAGAAGCTGCAAGAATCACTTGGAACCCAAGTAATACGAAGCTCAGCATACCATCCCCAAACAGATGGCCAGACAGAAAGGGTGAACCAGATTTTGGAAGACATGTTGCGAGCATGTGCACTTCACTACGGAAAGGATTGGGACAAGTGTCTGTCTTTGGTAGAGTTTTCTTACAATAACAGCTATCAGTCCAGTCTGAAGATGGCACCTTTTGAAGCCTTATATGGGAGAAGGTGTAGGACCCCACTAAATTGGTCTCAAGCAGGAGAAAGGGAAATTTTTGGGCCAGATTTGGTACTTGAGGTAGAGGCAAAGGTCAGGATTATTACCAAGAACTTAGAAGCTGCTCAGGCCAGGCAAAGGAGCTATCATGATAAGAGGCGGAAGCCTCTACAGTTTGAGGTGGGAGATCATGTCTATCTTAAGGTGTCGACCACCAAGGGTGTTCAGAGATTTGGGATCAAGGGCAAGTTAGCTCCTCGCTACATTGGACCCTATGAGATCAAGGCAAGTTGTGGACCCGTGGCCTACCAATTGGAATTGCCACCTCACATGTCAACAGTTCACAATGTGTTCCATGTATCTCAGCTGTGGAAATGTGTTCGCCTACCCACTGAGGTGCTGCCAGAACCAGACCTTGAGATAGAACCAGACTTATCCTACCAAGAGTACCCTGTCAAGGTATTAGATCAAAAGGAAAGATCAACTCGGGCAAGGTCGGTCAGAATGTATAAGGTTCAGTGGAGTCACCATTCAGCAGAAGAAGCCACATGGGAGACTGAGGATTTTCTACGCTCTCGCTTCCCCGACTTTCTACCCAAAGGAGTCGGTACGTAACCCCAAAATCCCACCCCACCTGCCCTTTGAATTCAATTATAAGAAAAACTTAGATAACAAGGATAGTCTAAGTTGTGGATTTAACTTAATAAGGGCTTCCTTCTGAAGTTGCAAAGAGAATGACATTCGAAGAGCAGTTAATAAGAGAAGCTTGAGTGTAAAGGAAGAATAACACCAACACACCTTCAAGCACCCTCCAAGGGCCTCTACCTAAAATCTCGGGACGAGATTCCTTTAAGGGGGGAGGGCTGTAACACCCCAGGTGTTACCATGGCTAGAGCCCACCTTGATACTAAAGGCTATGATCACATGTGGAAGAACTTAAGGAGCAAAAGCATGAGGGCCTTAGAAAGCTAGATTTTAACCAAGGAGTGTGAGTAACCAAAAGCATTACTCTAATCCTTGCACACTTACTACCTTGGATAAGAGGAGAGAAGAACCCTAGAGCTCTCTTAAACCCTATCTCCCAAAACCCTAGGTAAGAGGGAAAAGAGAGTGAACAAGTGTGCAAAACATGAGTAATATTTACCCAAGCCTTAAGTAACCTTATAACCAGCAATTAGGGGGAGGAAATATTGCAAAAAGACCCCTGGAGAAACCCCCAAATCAAATCTCCAAGTGGAGAGAGAGCTAGAGCTCTCTATTTCTCTCTAAGTTAAAAACTATACCTACACTAAAGATCAGTTGTGTTCACCTCAAAGCTGGCATCAAATCCACCTATGTCCTATACCAAAAATGTGGCATACCACCCAAGGCACCCACTGGAAAAAGCTGAGCCCGAGACTCGGACGTTTGACATGCCTTGGCATGAGTTTTGTCGCGAGGTGGGCAGTGTGACACACCCGATTTGGCGACTAGAGATCTCCCTACCTAGGCCATATCTGCCATGGCAGCTCACGGATGAGAGACAGCCCTAGGTGCCAGGAAAAGACTCGCGCCGGATTTTTGCCAAGATTCGCACGTTTGCGACTTGGGTGAGCTGTGGAACACGGGCAGATTGTAAGCTCCACGTGTTCGACGCGCCCTGAGCTTGCCAGAGCACGCCCGCGCGCGCCCCGCGTCGCGCCAACGGCCAGCCGGCGCCCTGTCCCGCGCCCGCGCCTATAAAGCTCTCCCTGGCGTCGGTTACACTCTTCCGCGCACGCTCAAGCCTCACCGGAATCCAGTTCACCGTCGTTTGCCCGTGCGCGGTGTGTCCGCGGCCACCCGAGCCACTGCCGCCGTAGACCGGCCAGTCCAGCTGGCCCCAACCACATCCAACCCTCAGAGACGAGTAAGCACACCTCGGTGAAGCTCCCCGAGCGAGGAATCGAAGCCTGCTTCGCTGGAGAAGCCAGTCCATGGTCGCCGGAGCTCTCAACCCCGTCGGAGTACGTGGACCGGGTAATCCACTCGACCATTTTCCGATTCCTTGTGCATACGGTCACTGCGTTACCCCGTGAAGCTCATCGTGCCCTTGGATTGAACCAGATCGCCGTGGTTTGGCCGGTACACTCGCCGCCGACGAGAACACCCGCCTGCGCACGTGGACCGGGCAATTCCGGCCATCCCCGCCGTCAAGCCGCACCTCGCTGTGACCGCCAGAGCCTCCTCGAGCCAACCCTGCCCTTCGCCGGACCTATCTCGCCGCCAGTAAGCCGCGCCACCCTTTTCTTTCCCGCGGGTACTGTTTACATTGGGGGAAGGACTGCGGGTGAGAGGGAGAGAAGGTCAGGGGGCTTTTTGAACTGTCAGCGACTCAGGGGAATAGTGGCGCAAGGGTAGAACTGTGAAGATTGATTTAGTTTAAACCCAGAGACCTCGGTGCAAACTGTTTTTCGAGGAAACTCTTTTTAAATCTGTTTTTAATTTAAACAGAGGCTTTAAAAATTCATAACTTCTGTTTAGTTCATCCAAATTTGGTCAAACCAATTTTGCCAGACTTTAAATAATGTAAACTACTTGAGAAAAATATAAAAGCACCTATGAACTACAGAAAACTTTAGGGTTCTAATTTAATTATTGTTTTGGCCATAAGCTCAATAATAGAAAGAAAAATAGTTATACTATTTGACTAGGGTTAGAAAAATTTGGAGGAGTGTATATCTACCTACTGACCTGTTTAAAAATGTTAAACCTCTCTGTCCACTCCATTAAGTTAGTTTTTACCCCTTATTTTACAATATGCTCAAGGTTAAGAAAAATAGAAAATGTGATTTAAATAATGAACTAGAGAGCACCCCTATTTTTGTTAGGGTACTTATTTAATGTAGTTCACTGGAAAAATCCATCATACCCTGGTTTAGTATAAAATAAGTGGGATATCTTTTATTTGAATAAAACAAGGAAAACTTAGAAAAACCCTACAAAAATAACCCCAAGGTGAAAACACCCCCACCCTTGGGATAGTTAATGTTTTGTTATTAAGAACTTAGGAAAAATATGAAATCTGCTGTTTGACATTTTTCAAATAACAATGTAGTAGAAAGTGCCTTTTTGATATTAAACTTTAGAAAATCATAACTAAATAACCACCCCTTAGCCTTCTGTGGTTTTTGGCACAGAAGCCTATTATTACTGTTAGATGCCAACAAAAATAACCTTTAGGATAGAAACCACCTCTAAGTAAGAGTTGTAGTACAAAGTGGCCCATTTACCCAACTTTTATTATTTTTGCCTTAAGCATAACCTTTATATGTTGAGCCTCAAATTCTTAAAACAGGCTAGAATAGCAAATGGCAACCCACTGTAATTTTTACAGAATTTTTGGAAAATATTAAACCACTGTCGTAGTTCAAACCTACACTAGAAACCATAAGTAGAAATTAAAGAAAGGAAAATGAATAATGGTAATTAGTGTCATCCTAAAACCCTTGTAATTTGTCCACTGAAAGGTATAAAGACAATACAAACCCACTATGTTATCCTCAATGAAAACCTAAGCCTAAAGGGTAATAAGTATAAACCACTTGGAGCCTCGCATGACTAAGAAACCCTAAGTTACTTCTTGACTTAGTTTCTTTTAACATAATGTTATTAAATCCTGCATAATCATGACATACATGTTCATTGCATTCGATAGACTGTAACCTTGCTGACGGAGAGTATGTCCTCGTGCCGGAGCAAGGAGCTGCTCAGGAGGTAGTCCCAGATCCAGCACCAGAGCCTGCACCAGAGGACCTGCCTGCCACTGCTTTGGAAGGCAAGCCCCGATTTATGCATAACCATTATATATGCTATTTTACTGCACTTAATGATTGTAGGATTGATTGTGCACTTAGGTGTAGGAATTGTTTGCAACCCTAGTTGCATGATCTCAGGAATCCTTTTGAGATGAATACTAGTATGATAGGTCGAGTAGTTGCTTTAATTAATTAGGATCTCGGTAGAAGACGAGTGATTTTTCTAGCACTCGCGCGAGATCAGGATTTGGTTGTACCACCTTCATACTATTATGATACTAGTGGTAGACAACAATCCATGGGGATTGGTTGTCTACGAGATGGGAAATTGGAATAAGGATTAACGTGCGGATACCTGTGTCAAGCGTTTGAACGTACTAAACACATACCGAGAAATATGGTAAATCGGTAAGCCTAGTACCTGAGTGAACCTGCCCGCAGACATATCCCCTCACGCGACATGAGACGAGGTCTCCCATTCTGGTTATGGTGGGTACAAGTGCGGTCACTGCACGACGGCAGTCGGGGTCAGTGGGGCATTGTACGCCAAGGCGGTGAGCCCTGATCTGTTGCCAGGGAATCGATGGGGACGGTTGATATGTGTGGGGACGGAGTGCCCCTACATGTCGTGTGTTTAGGTTTACCTTGCAAGGATAAAAACTCGATTCGAATCGTCTGCTTCTCGCAGCTAATGAGACTGCTTGATCCATTGTACTGCATTGAGTAACAAGTGGAAATATGATGAGTTGATATAAGATGTTGATTGCTAATAATGCTTGCTACCATGTATGAATAGATAGTCCACTTTTAGCCTTAAGAGAGTCACACTTAATTTGACAAAGTTAAAACTTGACTTAGAAACTCAGCTAGTGCTTTTGGCAACCAAACCCCACAGCCAAACAGCTGCATGTCTAGAGGTAGAGGAGTAGACTCCTCACACCGGGTAAGTCTAGCTGAGTATTAGTATACTCAGCCTTGCTTGTGGCATAATTTTTACAGGTTCTCTGGAGGAAATGGTTGCTGGAGTGACTTGGCCGTCCATCTTGCCACCGGGTTGGACTGTCGAGTGGGACCCTGCCTCGGCTGAGGAGGAGCATGAGGAGTGATGGGACAGGCTTCCCCATCTCTCTGTTTATTTATCGTTAGTTTTATTCCACTGCACTTCGAACAATGGTGACTACTTTTGCAAAACTCCGATGATGATGTAATAATTTAATACTCTTTAATGCATGGTTTTATGTTTTATTGTATTTGCTCTGTGACTCACCATCGAGTGAGATTGTGGTACTTGATCCTGTCAGTGGCCGTGTCGGACTAGATCCGAGGGATTGACGGGTTATTCCCATTTAAGTGTGGTCTACCCTTTAAAGCGGGACTCAGACACTTAAGTTGGAATAATTCGGGCAGTTCCGCCACACAACCGCCCAACGGTTACGAGCATTCCTCCACTTTCGCCCAGACCAGCGGGTGAAAGGGCGGGCCGCCATGCAGGCGGCATGCAACCGCACCAAGGGGGCGCACCCTTTCGGTTTCGACGCGTCCAGCATGGAGGCCCAGGCCCACACGTCATGTAACCGGCGCGTCGGTTACTACGTATGAGAAACTGCACCGCCACTTGCGCCAGTACCACGCCTCCTCGACTGCGGAACCAGTGCCGCGACTCGAGGCGACCATGTGCACGGCCCGACAGTGCCAACCGAGCACATCGGTCACGGGTCAATCAGCCGCGGGAGAAGGCGCGACTGTCGATATGGCCAGAAATGGGCCGGTAGTAATGGCAGTGACAGGCGGGCGGAAGCAGCGGTCAAGTCGTCAGCAAGCTCACGTCCCCACCTGGGACAGCGAGAGAACCCTCTCCCATGGCGTGAAGACGACGCGCCTGTGTTCCGTTCCTCGAACGGCTCGCGCACGCGCAACGGCCGCCCCGCGAGCCACTCGTCCCATCGCATTAACTCTGCGGCAGGACAGGCGGCACCTTTGGCAGGCGAAGCAGGCGACGCTTCACCTCCGCCATAATGACCGCGTCAAAAAAGGTGTGCCACGTCATTCGATTTCGTATCCTTTTCCACTTCCTCTTTCTCTCTCTTGCCTCAGGGATCGGGAAAGGGGATACTCCGAAAGGGATCCTTCTCCACGAAGGAAGCGAGCCCGAGCCCCCTACTGATCAGAGGTTCGAAGGCTGGCCCCTCGGAAGGTTTCAATAGCCGCCTCAGAGCACTCGGGCTCCGCGCCCACTACTAGTCAGAGGTTCGAAGGCCGGCCCCTCGGAAGGGTTCAACGGCCGCCTCAGGCCACTCGGGCTCCGCGCCCACTACTGATCAGGGATTCGTAGGCTGGCCCCCGAAGGGTTCGACAGCCGCCTCAGACGCAGAGCGAGGGATGACCCAGGGTACGTTCGATACATAACCAGGGCTCGGGCTACGCTCCCGAGGTACCCTAGGACATTTCCGAGACCAACGGGAATGATCTTGTAACGGAATCCCACCAGAGGGAGGCATCGAGCCCTCGGACCCCGTCAAAAGGGGACCGGGTCCGGCAAATCACCCGCAGGTACTTTTGGAGCGCGCCTCCGGGCCACTAGCCGACCCCTAACAAATGGGGCACGGGTGTCCACTCGAATTACCCATTAGCAACTCACTGGAGACACCATGTTCAGCGCCCTCCAAGGGCAACATGGCGCTTCCCCCCCTCCTCCTTGCGGAAAGGCGACGCAGGGGCGTATGTAAAAAAGTCGAGTCTGTCCTTGACCGTCCTCTCGCTCTATGCAGAGGCTCGGGGGCTGCTCTCGCAAACCTGGCTCCGGCCAAACCGTTGACAGCGTCAACATACCAGCCCGAGAACTTGGGACTCGACTGTGCACCCGGGCTACGGCGAGTTCGCATGAGGGAACAACCAGACCGGCCAAGGTATTACGAAACGCGCTAAGACCTCGAAGGAGTCAAACCACTCCTCCGAGGCCTCGGGGGCTACACCTGGTGGGTGCGCTCGCGCGCACCCACCGGAACGAAATGCAACCGAGAAAGGCCGGTCCCCTTGCAAAAAAGTGCGACAAAAGCCTCCAAGCGAGTATTAACACTCCCTTCGAGGCTCGGGGGCTACTGTCGGGGACCATAATTATGGGTACCCCCAAGACTCCTAATCTCAGCTGGTAACCCCCATCAGCACAAAGCTGCAAAGGCCTGATGGGTGCGATTAAGTCAAGGCTCGGTCCACTCAAGGGACACGATCTCGCCTCGCCCGAGCCCAGCCTCGGGCAAGGGCAGCCGACCCTGGAGGATTCACGTCTCGCCCGAGGGCCCCCTCAAGCAACGGACACACCTTCGGCTCGCCCGAGGCCCATTCTTCGCCGAGAAGTAACCTTGGCCAGATCGCCACACCGACCGACCGTATCGTAGGAGCATTTAATGCAAGGATGGTCTGACACCTTATCCTGACGCGCGCCCTTCAGTCAACAGAGCCGAAGTGACTGCAGTCACTTCGCCGCTCCACTGACCGGCCTGACAAGAAGACAGCGTCGCCTGCGTCGCTCCGACTGCTGTGCCACTCGACAGAGAGAGGCTGACAGCAGCCAAGTCTGGCCTCGGGCGCCATAGGAAGCTCCGCCTCGCCCGACCCCAGGGCTCAGCCCCCATCTCGGCCTCGGACGACGAACTCCGCTTCGCCCGACCCCAGGGCTCGGACTCGGCCTCGGCCCCGGAAGACGACGAACTCCGCCTTGCCCGACCCCAGGGCTCGGACTCGGCCTCGGCCCTGGAAGACGACGAACTCTGCCTCGCCCGACCCAGGGCTCGGACTCGGCCTCGGCACCGGAAGACGACGAACTCCACCTCGCCCGACCCCAGGGCTTGGACTCGACCTTTGCCTCAGACGATGGTCTCCGCCTCGCCCGACCCAGGGCTCGGACTCGACCTCGACCTCGGAAGACAGACTCGACCTCAACCTCGGAGGAGCCTCCGCCTCGCCCGACCCAGGGCTCGGACCGACCACGTCATAGGGGGGGGCATCATTACCCTACCCCTAGCTAGCTCAGGCTACGGGGAACAAGACCGGCGTCCCATCTGGCTCGCCCCGGTAAACAAATAATGATGGCGCCCCGCGTGCTCCATGACGACGGCAGCTCTCAGCCCCTTACGGAAGCAAGGAGACGTCAGCAAGGACTCGACAGCCCCGAGAGCTGTCCTTCCGCAAGGCTCCAGCGCTACTCCGACGGCCACGACATCACATGAACAGGGTGCCAAAACCTCTCCGGCTGCCACGACGGCATGTACTTAGGACACTAGCTCCTCTCTGCTAGACACGTTAGCACACTGCTACATCTCCTATTGTACACCTGGGCCCTCTCCTTACGCCTATAAAAGGAAGGTCCAGGGCTCTCGTACGAGAAGGTTGGCCGCGCGGGGGAACGGGACGACGAGTAAGGTCTCTCGCTCTCTCCCACGCGGACGCTTGTAACCCCCTACTGCAAGCGCACCCGACCTGGGCGCAGGACAACACGAAGGCCGCGGGTTTCCCCTTTTGCCTGTCTCCCTTCCTTTTCCCCCCCTTCGTGCTCCGTCTCGCTCCGACCTATCTGGGCTGGGACATGCGGCGACAATTTACTCGTCGGTCCAGGGACCCCCCGGGGTCGAAACGCCGACAGGATTATAAGAAAGAAAGAAGCAAGTGTTCCTGGAAAAGGGACAGAGGTCCGTCGAGCTATCTTTCCGGCGCCTTCGCCCTCAAAGAAGGACGGAAAGCAACTCGCCACCACTGTAACTCCCTTCTACCCCGACATCCTCTTCATCGGGGGGAGATTGGAGTCGTCTCCCATCTCCGACGATGAGCCAACCATGCCAAGGGAAGAACCTCCCCAGCGAGAAGCTCGGCGATGAAGGAACAGACGCTGGAATATTCGGCGACATCACGAAGCCAGAGAGCAGGACCCAGCGCAGCCCGTATCTCGGGATGAAGTCTCGGAAGTGGGAGAAACTCCCAACGAGTGGGTGTTCAGAGAAAGGAGGAATTCTCACCGACGTGACCGCCGGCAAGCTCAAGACCGAGATCGAGAACAAGCTGAACAGGGTGCGAGGTTACACCGAGAGAACCCTCTCTTCGCTCAAAACCTGAACCCTGACTTTGCTCGCGCAATGAACACGCCGAGCGAAGTTGGAGGAGTGCTGGCTCAGATAGCTGATGGCCTCCCGCGGACTCCGGATGCTGAAGGCTATCGGCGGCTGCTTACTCGGGTAGCTAATCATCTTCTACCCATCGCTCATCCCCCGAGCGACCTGTGACACGCCATCAATAGTCGGCGAGACGCGCGGAGCTCCATCAATGCTTCACGCGACCAACGACACAAAAACAAGATAAGGCGTCGGGAGGAGTATGATCGGGACCATGGCGTCCCGGCTCGAAGTCACGCCACTCGAGTTGAGTCGGCTGCAGCCTCAACCAGTGGCCCGAACCGGGGACGGTCGAGACGACACATAACCGACTCCCCTCCCCGGGACCGACACCATGAACGTCGATAGGAAGACACATGTGGAGTATCCGCGCTTACTCCACGTCTCAGGGCCATCCAGTGGCCCCCAAACTTCAAGGTCTCCAACGTCGACAAGTACGAGCCTGAGCAGGACCCGAGAAGCTGGTTGGCAGTCTATACGACCGCTGCCTAGGCCGCTGGGGCAACAGAAGATGTGATGACTGCATATTTGCCCATCGTCCTTGGGCAAGATGCATTATAGTGGCTATGACATCTGCCACGACACTGCATCGATGATTGGAGTGACTTCAGTCGGCGTTTCATCACCAACTTCCAGTCTCTCTCCGACAAGCCGGCGCAGCCATGGGACCTCAAATCCATCAGGCGCCAGGGCGATGAAACACTCTGGTCGTACCTCAAGAGGTTTCATACCATGAGAAAGCGTATCCCCGAGGTCACTGAGGAAGCAGTGATTGAGGACTTTTACCGGGGATCTAATGACTCGGCCTTCGTCCGAGCCATATTGCAGAAAGCACCGACCACCTCCGAACAACTGTTTCGAGAGGCGAACCTCTACATCACCGCTGACGAGCGGGCCCAGGACCTCATCGAAGGAATAAAACCTGCACCACCGCACCACGGCACGACACGAACCAGCAACCCGACATACATTGGGAGAAGAGGCCTCGTGAGGAGGTCCACGCCGCCGGACCACCCGTCGCTCGTGCTCGAGGGGCACCCCGTGGAGGCGAGCAAACACTGGACGACATCCTCAACGCCCAGTGCCCGTACCATAAGGACATGCGCCACACCTTGCGGAACTGCTAGGACTTCAAGCACTCCGTCGGGAATGGCCGACCGTTCCAGCCTCTACCACCTCCCCCACCACGAGGAGGGCCTGGAGAGCCCAGGCAGCCTCAGCAACCAGAAGGGGGAGGGGGTGGAGCACTCCCACACGTTGACAGGGAGGTCAACATCATCTTCGGAGGACATGAGTCGCAGGAGAATAGAAGGCAGCAAAAGCTCAACGACCGGTAGGTCCTGGTGGCAACCACTAGTGCCCCAGCTCCCTATCGGTGGTCAGAGCACACAATCACCTTCAGCCACGCGGATCAATGGCTCAACTTCGACCATCCTGGCAAGTACCTGCTCCTCATTGATCCGGTGATTCGAGAGAGTAGGGTAAAGAAAGTACTAGTGGATGGGGGAAGTAGCATCAATGTTACCTTCCCCGGACACTCCTGGGATTGGGGTTGCACTCAAAGACCTCACCGAGTCAGACACCCCTTTCTTTGGCATTGTGCCGACCGAAGAAGAGTACCCGCTCGGGCACATCTACATGCCCATCATCATTGGAACTCTGGAAAACTACAGAACCGAGTTCCTAAGGTTCGAGGTGGCAAATTTCGACTGCGGGTACAACGCCATCATCCGCGGGCCGGGACTAGCGAAATTCATGGCCATTCCACACTATTCATACATGATATTGAAGATGCTGGGACCACAAGGAATTATCACCGTGCTCGCCGACTTCCAAGGCGCCGCGGAATGCTTCCAGGGAGCCATCCAGGCGGCCCTTACTACTAGACCACCAACGACTTCCTCCACGCAGGCGGGCACAAAGCCTGAGGAAGACCTTGCAATACCCACAAATGAAGCTCAAGTCGTGACCTCTATACGATCGACTGAGGAGACTAAAAGAATCAACCTGGGATTTGTCGATGAGCGCAAGACTGCCATCATCAGTTCTAGCCTTGACGACAAATAGGAAAGCATGCTCGTCCGGTTCCTGCAAGATAACCGAGACGTATTCGCATGGCAACCTGTGGATATGCCGAGAGTCCCGAGAGAACTAGCTGAGCACAAATTGAAGGTCTATCCTCAAGCAAGGCCGATTTGATAGAAGCTGCGTCATTTCACGCCTGACAAGAGAGAGGCTATTCGCACTGAGTTAGCTCACTTAGTGGCAGCAGGGTTCATTAGAGAAGTGTTGCATCCTGAGTGGCTAGCAAATCCTGTTCTTGTACTCAAAAAGAATAAAGTGGATTGGCGCATGTGCGTCGACTATACTGATCTCAACAAACACTGTCTGAAGGATCCCTTCGGGCTCCCCAGAATAGATCAGGTGGTTGATTCGACCACCGGCTGTTCTACGTTGTCCTTCCTAGATTGTTATTCTGGATACCATCAGATCAGCTTGGCAAAAGAAGATGAGGAGAAAACTGCATTCATCACCCCGTTTGGAGCTTTCTGCTATACCTCCATGTCGTTCGGCCTCAAGAACACGGGAGCAACCTACCAGAGAGCCATTCAAACATGCTTAGCCGATCACTGGGGCAAGCGGGTGGAAGCCTAGGTCGATGATGTGGTGATCAAAATAGAAAACTCAGAAAACTTCGTCGAAGATTTGCAGCTAGTCTTCAATAGCTTGAGGCGATACCGTTGGAAGCTCAATCCAGAAAAGTGTGTCTTCGGAGTACCGGCAGGGAAGTTACTCGGATTCATTGTCAGCCACCGAGGAATTGAAGCCAACCCAGAAATATCGAGGCCATCATTAGAATGGAAGCGCCATGATCACAGAAAAAGGTACAGAGGCTTACTGGATGCATGGCAGCCCTGAGTAGGTTCATATCAAGGCTAGGCGAGAAAGGCATGCCAATCTACAAATTGCTCAAAAAGGTGGACAAATTTTAGTGGACCACAGAGGCACAGGAAGCTCTAGAGGCACTAAAAAAGTTCCTAACTACACCACCAAAACTCAAGCCACCACACCGAGCCACGTCGAATCAGCCAGCAGAAGATCTGTTGTTATACATCTCCTGCACGACTCACGTGGTGAGCACCACGTTAGTGTCGAGCAGGTGGAGGAAGGACATACATACCCGGTACAGCATCCGGACTACTTCGTCAGCGAAGTTCTCGGGCCCTCAAAAATGAAGTATCCCCAAGTCCAGAAACTGCTATACGCGGTACTTCTAACCGCTCGCAAGCTTCGTCACTACTTTGACGACCACAAAGTCATGGTAGTCACAGGATTTCCAATAGAGGACATTCTCCACAACAAAGAAGCTATCGGAAGGATAGCCAAGTGGGCATGTGAGCTAGGAGCTCACGACATAGAGTTTCGACCTCGCACGGCAATAAAGACTCAAGGACTGGTTGACTTCGTATCAGAGTGGACTGAGCACTAGGTCCCAGACAACCCGAAGACTACCAAAGTATGGAGAATGTACTTTGATGGCTCGCTGAAATTGCAAGGAGCGGGTGCAGGGATTCTCTTTATTGCTCCTGGAGGTGAACAACTTAAGTACGCACTCCAGCTATTATTTCCGGCATCAAATAATGCAGCAGAATATGAAGCACTGATCCACTGATTAAACATCGTTGTATCACTCAGCATCAAGAAGTTGATGGTATATGGAGATTCGCTAGTGGTCATATGCCAGATAAACAAAGACTAGGATTGCTCAACTGATTCCATGGGCAAGTACTGTGCAGCCGTCCGAAAATTGGAGGACAAATTCGAAGGATTGGAGTTCCATCAAGTGGAAAGAGACCGCAATGCGGCAGCAGACACGTTGTAGAAGTTGGGATCTAGTCGGGCCCAGGCTCCACCCGGGATCTTCGTCCAAGAAATATCACAACCAAGTATCCTCTCAGATCAGATGGAAGAGTGCAACACCTTGAGCCAACCAGAGTCGGACCCTAATGACTAGAGAAAGCCTATCATCAGGTACATAAAAATGAAGAAGAACCGGATGACAAGGTGGCAGCGGAACATATCACAAGGCAGTCAGCCTACTACACCCTCATAGGGGGCACACTGTACAGAAGAGGTGAGACGGGAGTCCTCATGAAGTGCATTCACTCGGCTATTGGGAAGCAACTGTTAGATGAAATCCATGTTGGGCAGTGCGGAGTACATGCAGCGTCCAGAACTCTGGTCGGGAAGGCTTTCAGATCTTGTTTCTATTGGCCAACAGCGAAGAGTGATGCTGCCGAGTTAGTCTAGAGATGTGAAGCTTGTCAATTCTTATCAAAGCAACAACATTTACCCGCGCAGCAGCTGTAGACCATTCCTGTAACATGGTCGTTTGCATGCTGGGGGCTGGACATGATTGGACCTTTCAAGAAAGCTCAGGGAGGCTATACTCACGTACTGGTTGCCATTGACAAATTCACAAAATGGATAGAGTACAAGCTCATTGCCTCTTTGACCTCAGCCAAGGCAGTGGAATTCATACAAGACATAATATTCAGGTTTGGGATACCAAATAGCATCATTACCGACCTAGGATCCAACTTCACCAGCTCTGAATTCTTTGACTTTTGTGAGCAGCGGAGCATCAAGATTAAGTATGCATCAGTAGCACACCCAAGAGCCAATGGCCAAGTAGAAAGAGCCAACGGGATGATACTGGAAGCACTCAGAAAGAAAGTGTTTGACAAGAGTGAAAAGCTTGCAGGAAAATGGATTAGAGAGCTGCCATACATGGTTTGGAGCCTGAGAACTCAACCCAGTCGAGCTTTGCATGGAAATACCTCGTTCTTCATGGTCTATGGGTCAGAGGCAGTGCTGCCCGCCGACCTAATATTTGGGGCGCCAAGGTTGACTTTTGAAAGCACAGCTGAAGCTGAAGCTACGAGGCTAGAAGATATCGATGTGCTAGAGGAAGAACGATTGAACACAGTAATTCAGTCGACTAGGTACCAGCAGACCTTGAGGCGCTATCATGATAAAGTTGTGCGACGCCGGTCCTTTGCAGTGGGAGACTTGGTTCTTCGCCGAATTCTAATAGGGGAAGGACGGCACAAGCTGTCACCGCTATGGGAAGGGTCATTCATCGTATCAGAGGTCACTCGACCAGGATCATACCGGCTTACTCAAATGGATGGCATGGAAGTGGGGAACTCATGGAACATAGAGCACCTCAGAAAGTTCTATCCCTAGAGGCCTCAAAAATTCTCGAAGAAACATTGTACTCTGTAATCTGGGGACTTCATCATCAATAAAGTTTTCGTTTTCAAAGGCATTCAGACTCTTGACTTACAGCTGACTTCGATTGGATTGGACTTGAAATCAGCACGTTACTTGACTTAGGGTGACCACTATACCCTACTAACGGAGCAATCAGCTTAAGTCGGTGTGACAACTTAAGTCGGTGTGACATGCTCACGCTTACTCAACTTAGGGTGAGCACTATACCCTACTAACGGAGCAATCGGCTTAAGTCAGCGATGACTTAAGTCGGTGCGACATGCTCACGCTTACTCGACTTAGGGTGACCACTATACCCTAATAATGGAGCAATCGTCTTAGGTCGGCGACGACCTAAGTTGGTGCGACATGCTCACGCTTACTTGACTTAGGTTGACCACTATAGCCTACTAACGGAGCAATCGGCTTAAATTGGCAACGACTTAAGTCGGTGCAACATGCTCACGACGACCTGACTTAGGGTGACCACTATACCCTGCTAAACGGAGCAATCGGCTTAAGTCGGCGACGACTTAAGACGATGCGACATGCTCACGCCTACTTATCTTAGGGAGACCACTATGCCCTACCAGCCAGGCGATCGGCTTAAGTCAGAAAACGCCTTTAAACCAGCATGGCACACTTGCTTTCACGTTGTTCAGGGTGACTACTATACCCTAACAGCGAAACAATTAGTTCTTCAGTAAAAAAGAATGTTTTACTTGCTGGCACTTGGGCGTGTTATGGCACCCTGTTCACAAAATATTCGAGTTCTAACACAACTGTCACATGCACATAAGAATTCATATTATATCCTCTAAAAAAGATGCTGACTCGATAAAAAAGAGTGCTTTGCAAGACATCACTGCATTGAAACATCTTTGTTGGCAATGTCTTTCATAGGTGGAACGAAAGAAGGATGGCTTGCAGCATTGGGCGCAGCCTTGACATTGGCAACAATATCGTCAGGCACCACGACGCCGGGTCTCCTCATCAGGATCTGTCCAGCGCGAACGGCTTTATCCATAGCCTTGTCGCGATGAGCCTTCAAGACAGTGCAGCTGTCCTCTAAAGCTGAAACAGCCAGTCAAGCGGTCTCTAGCTCCTGCGTGACAAGCTTCTTGGAAGCACGCAGATCCTTGATGGTGGAATCCTTGGTCGATAACAGTTGTCCGAGTCACAGAACTTCATCTTGGGATACTTGCAGTTCATGGCGGTGATGATCCAGGTCAGACATGGTAAAGCGGTGGATCCTCTCCAAGATGGTCAAGGAGTTACTAGCGTCACGGTACAACCTGTCTAGATTGTCACGAGAGGCAACAAGTGCTCGCTGTTGGGGCGAAGGCGAAGATGCCACCCTTCGCTCCAGGCCTTCGTCACCTCGCTACATCAACGGAGGCAAGATGACCGGTGCGGCCCACCCTTCGTCCTCCTCACTGCAAGACAAAGGCCTACGACGAAGTCTCTCCATCCCACGTCCTCACCCAACCTGGAGGCCCACATGGGATTCAGCCCATTGTAACACGTCCCGCACGGAGAAGCGTGTTACAGGCCTGATTTGTAATAGCTTTTCTATAATGACAGTCTATAACCCTCCTCTATGGGAATATTCTGGGAATAGTCCAGGTGCCTGAGGGCATAAACGTCCTCACATCGGGACGTTGGGCACTCGGGCACCTATAAATACCCCCGTATAGTGCTCTTGAGGGGCTGGATTAACAGAGCAATTGCCATCTCGAGTTAAACCTTGTTTGCATTCTTTCCACTCCCCCATTGGATCATCTTGCCTAGGAGAGCGAGTTCCAACATTTGGCGCCCACCGTGGGGCTCGAACCCACGACCACAAACAGAAAGCAACATTCAGCACCAAGGCAACAATAACATGGCAGGGTCAGCCAAGGAAGTTTGCCTCATGCGCCATCTTTTCAGATTCAAGCTGGACATTAAGGGAGGAATTCAAAGAACGTGCACCGTCCAAAAAAGCAGAAGTCTGGGCCAAGTCGGCTTGACTTTGAGAATACTTCTCTTTAAGGTCAGAGCATCATTAAGCCATATCTTACAACGCAGCTGAAAGGGAATCACGATTAAGAACAAGTTGATCAATAAAAGCAATCAGGTAAGCTGTAAGCTCACTAACCAGCATTCCACGCCTTCAGATCATCGATCTGTTTCTGGAGCAGCAATGGATTCCACTACATCAGAGATAGAGCTTGTTCAGGAACCGCGACACCGCAGGATTCCAACTCGGCAGATACTCCATCAACAAAATCCTGTGATCATGGACAGATGAGCAAAATAAAGATAATTTGCCAGTAGGTACAACATAGAGCAAAAGGCCGACTCACCTGGAGATTGGAAAGGAACATCGGTAGACCTAGGGCAGGAGGAGCTGGGGCATGGGTTGACGAGGGAAGGTCAGCAGGAACAATCTGAAGAGCATTATCCGGGGTGACCTTAACCCCCACCAGCAGACAGCAGGCTCCTTGCATCTAGCTCGCCGACCTCTAAGGCGACTTGTTCAGTTAAAGCTGTGGAAGCATGTGTTATCGTCGCTCCATCGGACCGAGGTGGGGACGACCCAACGTGGACATCCATGGAGGCATCGGAAAGAGAGCACATCTGAACACCCTTGGGGGCTGGGTCGTAGTTTGCACTACCCACAAGAGCTGGATTGCTACCAGCAACACCCTCGGGGGCTGGGTAGCCACCAGCGCCACCCTCGGGAGCTGGGTCTTCTGCAGTAGCCACCTCTAAGGTTGAATGCCCTTCAGCCACCTCCATGGGAGTCGGGTGACTCAGATCAACGTCTTTGCATGGAAGACTACCCTCCAAGGTCGACAATGCACGAGACACCGCTCAGGTTACCTCTTGCCCGGCGGAGTCAAGCAGCGAAAGCCCACCATCTGGAACCTCCAAACAGACGACTGGGATATCATCTTCAGGAGGCTCTGATAGCATGTCTTCGACGACCTCCTCCAGTACTTGATCAAAATCTGATATTGAAAGCCCCTGAAGACTGACAAGTGCCGACTGAGCTAGAGAAGGAATATCGCTACCCCCTCACTGCCTCTATAGTGCCGGCTGTTCTTGTGGATCAGTGGGACTTCCTCTTCTTCCTCCTCTTCGTCCTCGTCAAACATGCAGCCAGCAACCTATGCACGATCTCAACCCTTGGCACCAACCTCAGGAATGGCCTTTGCCGGGACATCATCGGGAGCCGGTACAGAAGGGCCTACATCCTGATCCAAGCACGACAGTCGCCGAAGTCGCCTCTTCTTCCTTTTCTCCTCGAGAGGTGCAGTTGGGCGGCTCACTCGGCGTGGACGCTTTGGGCGGGCACCTTCGGGTTTCTGAGTTTCCACCTCTTCACCAAATTCTTACCCAGTTGTAATGGCCATCGGCTCGGTGTGGGTAGAGTCGGATGATTCCCCAGCCAGCAAGCTAAGCACAACATCTATCTCCGTGTCATCAGTGCTAG
Organism: Zea mays; assembly: GCF_902167145.1. NCBI lineage: Eukaryota > Viridiplantae > Streptophyta > Magnoliopsida > Poales > Poaceae > Zea > Zea mays. Next base: position 75,725,934 of record NC_050099.1, read on the forward strand.
CCGGCATCTCAAAGTGAGTCTGCCTCTCATCCTCAGGAAGACTCCGAAGTGGAGCAATCAAAGCCTCAATGTTCTCAGAAGAGGGTCGCACTCTAAGACCCAGGCTATCGTCACAAGCAGGAAGGTTGGATACAAACTCAGAGAATGGCCTAAGTGGTGGCAGGTTCCATGCAGAATAGGCCACAGGAGCACCAGCATTTGAAACCCTGCCCCTCAGGATCATGTCCAGTTGACTCAGCAGATCTTCAGTGGGAATTCTTCCGTTTGTGATTCGGGTAGAATCGTTGACACTGCTATACAAGTAAGCTGGGTAGGTTCTGTCCTTTAAGGGTTGAATGTTCTTGAATACGAAGTCAGCAACTACAGCATCAGCAGTTAGACCCCCATCCTTCAGCGAGCAGATCTCGGCAAGCAGCACTTTGGCTTCTATTATCTCCGAAGGGGTTGGAGATTCTATCCAGCTAGGTGTGCAAACATCTGACTGCCTCCCTGACCGAGGAGGGAGAGATTTGCAGTGGTTCTCCATAATGAACCACTCAAGGCGCCACCCCTTGATGCTGTCCTTAAGAGGAATGTCAAGATACTCTGCTTTCCTCCCTCGGCGAAGCTCCAGACTTGCGCTGCCAACAAGCTGGTGCTGTCCCCCAACCATCCCGGGCCGACAATGATAAAGGTATTTCTAGAGACCAAAGTGGGGAGAATCCCGACAAAGGCCTCGCACATATGTACAAAAATGGAAATTTGCATAACGGAATTAGGGTTCAGATGCGTCAAGTTCAGCTCATAAAAATCAAGGAGACCGCGGAAAAAGGGGGAGACAGGAAGAGCAAGCCCACGAATAAGAAAAGGAATGTAAACGATAGATTCATGGGTATCCTCTGTCGGAACGGTGACGTCACGGCAAATCCACCAAGGATAGAGCTCTTTTGGAAGCAAAACCCCAACTTCAACGAGATGGAGGCCGGATTCAGAAATGATAGACATATGGTTACCAGCAAATGGAAGCTGGCTGTTGGGGTCGATGGGCGGGATGATTGCAGCAACGGTGCTCTACCTCTTCTGCTTTGGCGCCATCGCAATCTTTCTGGCGGAACGAGCAAGATCGAAATCTGAGGGAAGCAGAGGAGTGGTTCGAAGGGAAAAAGTTAAGTTAGGGCTCAAAAATCAAAAAAATCACGTCGGCGCGAGTACAAATGGGGTTTCCTGGGTTGGGCACTATTTCTGAAGTGCCAAGTCACTACTCGGGAAAGCAAAGCTTTAGGCATCACTCGGCGGTTACCTCTAAAACGCCGGCAATATCAGGCATCACTCGACGCTTACCTCTAAAACACCGGCAGTATCAGGCATCACTCGACGGTTACCTCCAAAGCAGCAGAAGACATCAATTACTTGGAGCAACTAAAAGTTATTCATTAATATCAAAAGGGGTTACACAAACTCAAAAGTTGACTCATTATGAGTCGGCCTTTCCCCCCCCCTTTTTTTACTATATTACATTACACTACTTCACTACTTACACTACACTATACAACTAACTACTACTACATTATTCTACTACTACTACTAATTATCTATAATAATATTTAGACCAGTGGCGCTTTGCCACTGGCCTTTCCGCTGCCACTGCTGCCCTTGCCGCCACCATCGCCACCGTCATTGTCACCGCCCTTGACGCCACCATCGCCATCGTCACCGTCGCTGCCTTCGTCGCCTTCACCGCCCTTGCCGCCATCGCTGTCGCCTTCGCCGCCGTCACCGTCACTGCTGTCGTCGCCACCCTCATCGTTGTTGTCGTCGCCGCTCCGCTCCTCGAACGAGCCGAAGGAGTTCTCCTCATCCGAGGAGACCTTTGACTCATCCGACCCCTCGAGCCCAGTGCGCTCGACAGAACGGATGTACGTCCAGACCTCTATGGCTATCCTCTGGGAGTCGTCCGAGTCATTGGACAACGTCGAGGGAGAAGCGAGAGCTAGCGACCCCTCGGACTAGGAGGAAACCTCCTCCTCCAAATACTCCGAATCGCCGAAGTCCTCCAAGGGAGGACTTGGATCGCTCTTCCTCTTGTCGCCAGCACGACGGGGTGAGCCTCGACCTCTCTTGCCTTTACCCATGGTCGGATGGAGAAGAAGACGAAGTTAGAGGAAAGCAACAGAAGATCAAAAAGATGAGTGAAGAGAACAACGGTGCAAGCAGGCTATTTATAGAGGCCAGGAGTGACCGTCCACTTCCTACCATGCTCGCCGAACAGCCGCAAGTATTCAATAAGAAATTCAAGCCGCCTGAAAATGAGTCAGGCAACAGACGCCGCTTCGCATAACACGACACCATTTGGACCAAGGTCAATGCTCGAGCGGTATGATTACACCCTGCGGTCACATCAAGTTACTACTCCAGGACAGTGTGCTAAATGCTCTGCGTACCAAGACGCCCCTTGGTCACACCCATTGGGGGGGTAACCAGGAATTTTCAATAGCTTTTTTGAAGAAGTCATATCCATACAGTATACGCAATGAATGTACTGAGACAGAAGGAAGAGATCGATAGAGATTGGAGGAAATCCAAATATAGCTACTGAACCGCAAGTCTAATCAGCAGAGGCATTGAAGCGCAGAGCGGGGTGAAGACCAGCCAAGAGTCATCTACCAAACGTCAAATCCGTCACCGATCAAATAAATTTCAGACCTAACAAGGAGTGGGCAGATAATATTGTTTGAATTCGCAAGAGCATGAGATGAAGACAAAATGCTTATTTCTAAAGCATAAGATGATGACAAAATGCTGATTTCTAAGGCATGGTATGAAGACCTTTGAGTGGATTATTTTCAAAAATCCACTCAAAGCTCGAGGGCTACACCCATTGGGTGCACCTCCGGTGCACCCAATAGATTTTTAATCCTAGAAGACAGAATGCTGATTTCTAAAGCATAAGACGATGACAGAATGTCGATTTCTAAGGCATGAGATGAAGACCTTTGAGTGGATTATTCTCAAAAATTCACTCAAAGCTCAGGGGCTACACCCATTGGGTGCACCTTCAGTGCACCCCATAGATTTTTAATCCCAGAAGATGAAATGCTAACTTCTAAAGCATGATATGATGACAAGATGCTGATCTCTAAAACATCAAATGAAGATCTTTGAGAAGACTGTTTTTACTGAGTCACCCAAAGTTTAGGAGCAACGCTCAATAGGTGCATCTTCAGCATGCCCATTGCCAGAGTGGAAATCATGCCACAAACTAGCAAGCTGGACCTAGAATCTTTGGGCTGATTATTTCAAAATCAACTCAAAGATTGGGGGCTTGTGGGGGACAGATATCCCCCAGGTCCACTAGAAGGTAAGAAGGCCTCACGAGAGGCTTTAGGCCTGCTATCTCACTAGACCATCCCTTCGTGGGCCAGGAGGAAACTACTGGTGGAATGGGTCGACGCGAGAAAGAAGCAGACTCAGGCCCAAGCGGTTCGTCGGACTTAAGCGCTATCCACAGCGCCGACCAACTTTTCCGCGTACAGCGACCTTGAATATCGGAGCAATCTATGGATAAGTCGGCAAGATTATTGGAAGATCAGTTCAGTCGGTTCACTCTTGTTTAGGAGCATATCATCATCACATACGCATGTAGTGCCCCACGGTCGAATATATAAGTCCTAGGGGTACCCCATCATTTCTAGGTCAATCACCAACTCATCTCACTAGTATCTCTCCATTTTGGGAGATTTCTCTTGTAACCCATCACATAAAGATCCACACCAGGAAGTAGGGTATTACGCCTCTCCGAGCGGACTGAACCTGTATAAAATTGCCTGTCGTCTCTCGTGCATCTCGCACGAACCATTGAGTTACAGTCAATAGCACCGTCCTACCCAAAAGCACCGAGAGGGGTAACCCCGGGTGTACGGTCGGGCTCCAAACACCGACAATGTCTGCGCTCCAAACTCAACTATATCCCATATGCTTTCGTGGAGTGAGGTTAGATGGTGCCTCATTTTATCACTCCACATACAATAATCTTCACCGTCAAAATATGTGGTTTGCCTAGGGGTACATAAAGTAGAGGAGCGCGTTTAGGAATCGCGGATAGCGTAGAGGCATCTTACTATACTTCTTATGCTCTTGGCGCTTTGAAGATGTAGACTCAGCGTCGGAGGTGGAAGGTGATGAAGAGTCGGTCTCGTAGTAGACCACCTTCTTCATTTTCTTTTTCTTCTTGTCACCCTTCCTATGTGACTTGATGGAGCCAGTGGATTCCTCCTTGTGCTTGTCGCCGGACTCCTTTGATGGAGTCCATTCATCGTTCTTCCTCCCTGAGGCTTCGGGCTTTTCGTTGGTGACCATCTCCCTCTTGGTGTGTTCTCCCGACATCACTTCGAGTTGTTAGACTCTAATGAAGCACCAGCTCTGATACCAATTGAAAGTCGCCTAGAGGTGGTGAATAGGCGAAACCTAAAAATAATAAACTTTGAACACGCACTATGCCCGGGGTAAGTGTTAGAATTAATTCGGAGTGCGGAAGATAGTTCTCCTTGCTAGAAGTTGCTCAAACAATGCGGATAACTTTGGGAGCCAACTCAAATCAATATGAGCAAGGGAACTTTTAGAGGAAAGAGGGGAAACAAATCAAGTGGAGATCAACACAAATGTCCATGTGTAGGCGGCGGACCATCCATAGTGGCATAGAGAGCTCCCTGAAGAACCAAGATTTCGCCTCCTGAGAGGGACCCTATCAGGGAGAAAGGATCTTGGGCTTGCTTTGGCATCTGGAGGACACCCAAAGCTCCTCTAGACGACATAGAGCCGAAGAGAGGCGACGATTGAGGTTGGGGAACTACAAATAAAGCTAAAGTGCACATAAACTACTCCTAGATTTAATGCATAAGGTAAAAATGGTTTGATAGATCGATTGTTAGTTAATTCAATCGGTTGGATCCCTTCATATATATAGTGAGAGGCCTAGACCCATTCTTAGGAGAAAGCCACGAAACCGAACAGTTTCCCACGAGTTGTTAATATAACCTTGCAAGAGATATGGACTCCAATCTAAGTTAATTTAATCAAGGACCGTCCGATCGTTTAAGAGCCAAATTTGGTGCTCAACACCTGTTTTGTTATAAAATAATATAAATGAGGTGTGGTGAAACCTATCCACCAAAAGCACCGAGAGGGGTAACCCCAGGTGTGCGGTCGGGCTCCAAACACCGATAGTGCCTGTGCTCCAAACTCAACTATATCCCATATGCTTTCTTGGAGTGAGGTTAGATGGTGCCTCATTTTATCACTCCACATACAATAATCTTCACCGTCAAAATATGTGGTTTGCCTAGAGGTACATAAAGTAGAGGAGCGCGTTTAGGAATCGAGGATAGCGTATAGGCATCTTACTGTACTTCTTACGCTCTTGGCGCTTTGAAGATGTAGACTCAGCGTCGGAGATGGAAGGTGATGAAGAGTCGGTCTCGTAGTAGACCACCATCTTCATTTTCTTTTTCTTCTTGTCACCCTTCCTATGTGACTTTATGGAGCCAGTGGATTTCTCCTTGTGCTTGTCGCCGGACTCCTTTGATGGAGTCCATTCATCGTTCTTCCTCCCTGAGGCTTCGGGCTTTTCGTTGGTGACCATCTCCCTCCTGGCGTGTTCTCCCGACATCACTTCGAGTTGTTAGACTCTAATGAAGCACCGGCTCTGATACCAATTGAAAGTCGCCTAGAGGGGGTGAATAGGCGAAACCTGAAAATTATAAACTTTGAACACGCACTATGCCCGGGGTAAGTGTTAGAATTAATTCGGAGTGCGGAAGATAGTTCTCCTTGCTAGGAGTTTCTCAAACAATGCGGATAACTTTGGGAGCCAACTCAAATCAATATGAGCAAGGGAACTTTTAGAGGAAAGAGGGGAAACAAATCAAGTGGAGATCAACACAAATGTCCATGTGTAGGCGGCGGACCATCCATGGTGGCATAGAGAACTCCCTGAAGAACCAAGATTTCGCCTCCTGAGAGGGACCCTATCAGGGAGAAAGGATCTTGGGCTTGCTTTGGCATCGGGAGGACACCCAAAGCTCCTCTAGACGACATAGAGCCGAAGAGAGGCGACAATTGAGGTTGGGGAACTACAAATAAAGCTAAACAGCACATAAACTACTCCTAGATTTAATGCATAAGGTAAAAGTGGTTTGATAGATCGATTGTTGGTTAATTCAATCGGTTGGATCCCTTCATATATATAGTGAGAGGCCTAGACCCATTCTTAGGAGAAAGCCACGAAACCGAACAGTTTCCCGCGAGTTGTTAATATAACCTTGCAAGAGATATGGACTCCAATCTAAGTTAATTTAATCAAGGACCGTCCGATCGTTTAAGAGCCAAATTTGGTGCTCAACACCTGTTTTGTTACAAAATAATATAAATGAGGTGTGGTGAAACCTATCCACCAAAAGCACCGAGAGGGGTAACCCCGGGTGTGCGGTCGGGCTCCAAACACCGACAGTGCCTGCGCTCCAAACTCAACTATATCCCATATGCTTTCGTGGAGTGAGGTTAGATGGTGCTTCATTTTATCACTCCACATACAATAATATTCACCGTCAAAATATGTGGTTTGCCTAGAGGTACATAAAGTAGAGGAGCGCGTTTAGGAATCGAGGATAGCGTATAGGCATCTTACTGTACTTCTTACGCTCTTGGCGCTTTGAAGATGTAGACTCAGTGTCGGAGATGGAAGGCGATGAAGAGTCGGTCTCGTAGTAGACCACCTTCTTCATTTTCTTTTTCTTCTTGTCACCCTTCCTATGTGACTTGATGGAGCCGGTGGATTTCTCCTTGTGCTTGTCGCCGGACTCCTTTGATGGAGTCCATTCAACGTTCTTCCTCCCTGAGGCTTCGGGCTTTTCGTTGGTGACCGTCTCCCTCTTGGCGTGTTCTCCCGACATCACTTCGAGTTGTTAGACTCTAATGAAGCACCGGCTCTGATACCAATTGAAAGTCGCCTAGAGGGGGTGAATAGGCGAAACTTGAAAATTATAAACTTTGAACACGCACTATGCCCTGGGTAATGTTAGAATTAATTCGGAGTGCGGAAGATAGTTCTCCTTGCTAGGAGTTTCTCAAACAATGCGGATAACTTTGGGAGCCAACTCAAATCAATATGAGCAAGGGAACTTTTAGAGGAAAGAGGGGAAACAAATCAAGTGGAGATCAACACAAATGTCCATGTGTAGGCGGCGGACCATCCATGGTGGCATAGAGAGCTCCCTGAAGAACCAAGATTTCGCCTCCTGAGAGGGACCCTATAAGGGAGAAAGGATCTTGGGGTTGCTTTGGCATCGGGAGGACACCCAAAGCTCCTCTAGACGACATAGAGCCGAAGAGAGGCGACGATTGAGGTTGGGGAACTACAAATAAAGCTAAACAGCACATAAACTACTCCTAGATTTAATGCATAAGGTAAAAGTGGTTTGATAGATCGATTGTTGGTTAATTCAATCGGTTGGATCCCTTCATATATATAGTGAGAGGCCTAGACCCATTCTTAGGAGAAAGCCACGAAACCGAACAGTTTCCCGCGAGTTGTTAATATAACCTTGCAAGAGATATGGACTCCAATCTAAGTTAATTTAATCAAGGACCGTCCGATCGTTTAAGAGCCAAATTTGGTGCTCAACACCTGTTTTGTTATAAAATAATATAAATGAGGTGTGGTGAAACCTATCCACCAAAAGCACCGAGAGGGGTAACCCCGGGTGTGCAGTCGGGCTCCAAACACTAACAGTGCCTGCGCTCCAAACTCAACTATATCCCATATGCTTTTGTGGAGTGAGGTTAGATGGTGCCTCATTTTATCACTCCACATACAATAATCTTCACCGTCAAAATATGCGGTTTGCCTAGAGGTACATAAAGTAGAGTAGCGCGTTTAGGAATCGAGGATAGCGTAGAGGCATCTTACTATACTTCTTACGCTCTTGGCGCTTTGAAGATGTAGACTCAGCGTCGGAGGTGGAAGGTGATGAAGAGTCGGTCTCGTAGTAGACCACCTTCTTCATTTTATTTTTCTTCTTGTCATCCTTCCTATGTGACTTGATGGAGCCGGTGGATTTCTCCTTGTGCTTGTCGCCGGACTCCTTTGATGGAGTCCATTCATCGTTCTTCCTCCCCGAGGCTTCGGGCTTTTCGTTGGTGACCGTCTCCCTCTTGGCGTGTTCTCCCGACATCACTTTGAGTAGTTAGACTCTAATGAAGCACCGGCTCTGATACCAATTGAAAGTCGCCTAGAGGGGGGTGAATAGGCCAAACCTGAAAATTATAAACTTTGAACACGCACTATGCCCGGGGTAAGTGTTAGAATTAATTCGGAGTGCGGAAGATAGTTCTCCTTGCTAGGAGTTGCTCAAACAATGCGGATAACTTTGGGAGCCAACTCAAATCAATATGAGCAAGGGAACTTTTAGAGGAAAGAGGGGAAACAAATCAAGTGGAGATCAACACAAATGTCCATGTGTAGGCGGCGAACCATCCATCGTGGCATAGAGAGCTCCCTGAAGAACCAAGATTTCGCCTCCTGAGAGGGACCCTATCAGGGAGAAAGGATCTTGGGCTTGCTTTGGCATCGGGAGGACACCCAAAGCTCCTCTAGACGACATAGAGCCGAAGAGAGGAGACGATTGAGGTTGGGGAACTACAAATAAAGCTAAACTGCACATAAACTACTCCTAGATTTAATGCATAAGGTAAAAGTGGTTTGATAGATCGATTGTTAGTTAATTCAATCGGTTGGATCCCTTCATATATATAGTGAGAGGCCTAGACCCATTCTTAGGAGAAAGCCACGAAACCGAACAGTTTCCCACGAGTTGTTAATATAACCTTGCAAGAGATATGGACTCCAATCTAAGTTAATTTAATCAAGGACCGTCCGATCGTTTAAGAGCCAAATTTGGTGCTCAACACCTGTTTTGTTATAAAATAATATAAATGAGGTGTGGTGAAACCTATCCATCAATGTTTACGTTTTCAAGTCGACGCATGTGCTTATATATTTTTGAGATTTTTTTAGGATTTAATGGTGTTTTTAGTAGTAGGCTACGCACTAGTCAATAATGAGGCATATGATGATTTTGTCCATTTTGAGATCTGTTGGCTCAATTCTTTAAAGGTGCTCATAGAGTTATAGTTTCACTAGTAGAAAAAGGCTTAAATCCTGCGGAATGATATATTTTTATAGACGGATTCGGTTATCAACCGACTATGCTATTTTTAGCGGCGGTTACTTAAGAAACCCGTCACTAGAAATCGTATTTCTATAGACGGTTCCTTAAGAAAACCGTCTGTAAAAATCCATGATTTATAGTGGCGGTTTTCTTAAGGAACCGCCACTAGAAATTATTTTTATCCTTAATTTTTTTGAGTTTTTCAAACGACCTAGTATGACAAAACCAGCAAAATAAAAGTTGTAGATCTCTAAAAGTTATAAAACTTTGTAGTTGACAACTTTTTTATTTAAACTCATTTCGGTTCTTAAAAATTGAATCTAAGTGTGTCAAATTTAAAATTCAAATTTGCAAACTACATCGGATGAAAAAAGTGTCAAAATAAAAGTTGTAGAACTTCAAAAGTTATTAAACTTTGTAGTGGACAACTTTTTTATTTGAATTCGTTTACGGTCTCAAACAAGCCATTTACACTTAAATAGTTGTAATATGTGGACAAAATAACTACATAGACTCAAAGAATGTCATAGATGGAGTGGTAGTGAAGGGTACACGTGAGGGTGCGGTTGACGGTTCGATTACTAACAACCGCGTAGCGCACGAATTTTGCACGAAAAATGACGCGACTTGCTACTTTTTTTGTTGTTTTAAATAAATTTTGAGCGGGTGGGGTGGGCTAAGTCCTCTACTTAAATATTTTTTTGTTGTTTTAAAAACGCGTTTAATGTTTCTAAAAATAATTTTTACTAGTGAATTTATTACGTCGATCGCGAGTGGAAATCGATTTCCACTGCTACCACCAGTGGAAATTGATTTCCACTGGCGGATCTCAGTTACCCATCTGTAAAAATGATGATTTTTACTAGCCTCTAGTACCGACGGTTCTAAGAAACGCCAGTAAAAATATGTTTATAATCGTCACTATAGAGCTCCTTTGTACTAGTATTTGTGTACGTACGTTCATAAAGGATGGGTGTACGTGTGTATGTGATCGTTTGCATCTATATATACTATTTCAAAAAGAATATAATGGGGATTTTGGACCAAGTCTAGGATTATTGTAATCTTGATTATGAAGTATAACAGTTAGAGTAATTGGATTTGTAACTAATTATGTTGGATTATTCTTGGTACAAGTGATACATACTCATAGTCGTAGAAAACGTATGAAGATGGACTATAGGATTATTGTAATGTGGTGTTTTAATTATACTAGGAAAAGTGTACGTGCGACACACACGTGATTACAAAATATTACATATATGATATTTATATAATATCAAATTCATGGTTTAAAACATATCTAAGAAAGATATAATCAAGAGTTTTTGTTGATTACATTTACCTTGGCTAAATAACTCCATGTTTAGATCTCTAACCATTTGATAATGGGATTAGGATAATTGCAGCGACTAATATGCAAGCAAGCATTATATACAAGCGTGCAAGCAGCTCTTTTGGTCCGTTGGATCTAAATCCAACCGTATGTGTAATCGTGTTTTGTTAGGGTTTTTTTATAAATCTACACGAGGTGGTGGTGGGAGGATTTAAATGCTAAATATACCGTTAGATCTAAATCTAATGGACCAAAAGACTTGCTTGCATGCTTGCACATAGTGGCTGCTTGTATATTAGATGTTGACTAGGATAATTGGATCACATCAAGTTGTGCTTGTATAGGAGCTAGTAAAGTTGTTATTGTTGTCATGCAACATTATTATATATTTGCACAAGACACGTTAAAGTAATAATAAACCAATAAGCGTTAAAGAAATAAAGCTATTATTATTGTCGTGCAACGTTAATTATATATTTGCACAAAACACGTTAAAGTAATAAAAAAGGAACAGTAGTATTATTCGTTACCTCGTTTTCTCTTGTTTCACGCCGTCGTCGTTCAAGGGGCATGCAGTGAGGTGTCGCGGTCGCATCGCGTCGTCCGCGCCGGCCGTCGCTGGTGGGCTGACCGATCGAATTTCTGCGTTTCTGCGGCAAACGGCGGCCATACGATTTAAACAAAGGACTAATGTAACGATAGCGTGATCTCCGTTCCTACAACAAATGAAGACCGTACGATTGAATAATCTAACGATGCCGGTGGATAAAAGAAACTGGTCCTTTTATAGATAGATAGAAAAATAGATAGATAGATTGATGGATAGATGGACTAATCGACCTTATAATCTAGCACATTTCATCACAGTTAGATTATTTTAGCTGATTCTTACAATCCAAGTGGATTGAAATGCCCTTAGGGCCCGTTCGCTTCTACCGGAATGAACCCGGATTTATTTCAACTCATCGAAATCTATATAAATTAAAGAAGTAATCTGGCTAGGAATTAATCCTGACCTCCAATTCCTAGAAACCGAACGGGGCCTTACGAGTTACGACAACCCAATTATTTAGTGTATGTTTGGGACCTTAGGCTGTCTGCAGCAGACCGTGTAAAATAAATGATTTATACTGTAGATGATATTGTTTGTAGAGTAAAGTTTGAAATAGAGGATGAAATAGGATAGCTACCGGAGATAATCTTAAAGCTAATAGTCAGACAACCAATAGATTGTTAGTTGGAATGAAGCTAATAGATTGTTAGTTGGAATGAATCAAGTAACTATTAAGTAGAGCTGTTTGGAACTCTAGCTAATAGATTGGTTAAACTACTAGTTTCCCATAATGCTCCTATTTAGAACTCCAGCTAATAGACAGAGGGTTGCGTTGAAAGGACAAAGGGAATAATCTTTTGTCAAGTTTTAGATTTTAGTTACCCCAACTCAGTTAATAAACTAACTGTTTGTTGAGAATCCAGCTAACAATTAGTTGAAGCTTTAGCTATACTATTTAGAACTCCTATAACTAATTTTAGCTGCTAATAATTATCTCTATGTTATATACATGTCTTTAATTTGCTTGTAAGCATCGTTAAGGACGGATGTGGGCATTCATGCTCCTGAATCACAGCAATTACGACGAGCCGATCAACAATTCAAATGCACAGCTTAATCGCTCCAATATAGAAAAAGAAAGAGGGCTATTTTCTGTGTGCCACTGTAATTTTGTTTAGTATTTTATTTGTCATACCATCGTTAGTGATATAGAAGAGATTAGAACATCAATTTTTTCAGCCGTCTATATCAATGACGATGGCATAGATAAAGGTAAATAATTACATTCAAATAATATAGAAGAGATTGAAAAATTACAGTAGTAAATAAAATATTGGATAAAATTACAGGGTGAAAGAGTATGAGAGATGCAACTTCTATTGTATTGATCATCTCTGGTGTATAAATACAGGAGATGGCTCCGCGCATGCCGCCTTGGGCGGGCATCGCGGCCACGACGCGCGCACGGCGCGCTGGTAAGTGTGGCGCACTCGGTCCCCTAACAAACTAGGCAACAGCCTCTAGAGGATAAGTGATCAGCCACTTTTACACCCCCGCAGTTCGTGCGTCGTCGACGATGCACAATCTGGAGCGAAAATCTTCAAACAACGTAGTTGGCAGCCCTTTTGTCATGATGTCTGCGAGCTGATGACGAGCCGGAACGTGTGCGACACGAATGTCCCCAACAGCAACTTTCTCGCGAACAAAATGAATGTCCAACTCAACGTGCTTGGTTCTTCCGTGATGCACAGGATTCTGGGACATGTAGACGGCCGAGACGTTGTCGCAGTACACGATTGACGCCTTGGACACCGGGTGCAGCAGCTCGCCAAGAAGATGACGAAGCCAACAACATTCTGCCGCGACGTTGGCCACACCCCTGTACTCAGCCTCCGCGCTCGACCTAGAGACGACGGGCTGGCGTTTGGACGACCATGACACCAACGAGTCACCCAGAAACACACAGAACCCGGACGTCGAACGTCGAGTGTCGGGGCAGCCCGTCCAGTCGGCATCGGAATAGCCCGTGAGTGCTGGCGTAGAGGAGCGATGAAGTTGGAGACCCTTGCACGATGTGCCGCGCACATAGCGCAAGACCCTCTTGACGAACATCCAATGCACGTCTTTGGGATCATGCATGTGTAGGCACGCTTGCTGGACGGCATAGGTGAGGTCGGGCCGCGTCAATGGTTAGGTACTGGAGTGCGCCAACAATGCTGCGGTAGAAGGTTGGGTCGGCGACTGGTGCTCCTGCGTCGCTTGGAAGCTTCGCCTTCGTGTCCACCGGCGTGGTCGCATGCTTGCAGTCACTCATGCTCGCGCGATCAAGGATGTCGTCGGCGTACTGTTCTTGCGAGAGGAAGAAGCCGGTCGTCGAGCGCTTAACTTGGATGCCGAGGAAGAAGTGGACGGGGCCAAGATCTTTCATTGCGAACTCGTTGTGGAGCCGAGTGACGATGTGTTGCAGAACAGCCGATGATGACGTCGTAAGCACGATATCGTTGACGTATAGAAGAAGATACTCTGATACCATGAAAGAGTATGAGAGATGCAACTCGTATTGTATTGATCATCTCTAGTATATAAATATAGGAGATGGCTCCGCGCATGCCGTCTTGGGCGGGCATCGCGGCCACGACGCGCGCACGGCGCGCTGGTAAGTACGGCGGACTCGGTCCCCTAACAAACTAGGCAACGGCCTCTAGAGGATAAGTGATCAGCCACTTTTACACAGGGACATACATAAAATTTTATTAAAAGGACATATTAACTATAGAACTCATCTTGTCAACAGACAACAGCTTCTTCAATACTAAACCTTGGTCGAACACCACACCAGAATAGCAACATTAATATTGGCAAATAAAACATTAATGAATTCCTCCTTGTTGATATGATATGGAGCAAAAAGACACTGGTCTCCGCCTCCGGACGTCCGCACGTGACAGACCAACCCAACAACAAAACATCATCCAGCGCACGCGCCTCCACAGGGAAAACGCGTCCTCGGTACTCACGAAAACCAAATTCGATGCAGGGACGCGTGTAACTTTTGTGTTTGGGACAAAAAAAAACACGTTTGTTGCTTTCCAATAAAATTGGCGCTTCTCATTCCCTGGAGGAAACACACATTTTCACTGTTTTGCTCCGATATTTCACAAAGAAAAAGAGAATTCAAATTAGTACCTGATGAAGAAAAATATATGTTTAAGAACGAACGGCTTAGTGTATATTAGTGATACAGTACATAATGACAAACTGTATTTTCGCTTCGAGTTGAATACAGCTGTTTAGATTGTTACAGCTATAATCTATATATAGAAAATATTATGGAATCAGTAGCATTAAGGATTAAAGCCAACGGACATGCTATTAAAATGAAAATCTAAAACGTGTACAGCCCATTCTGCTACGAACATCCGGCCAGAACATCGTTAACCCTTCCTCTACTGTGTCGCGTCTTCATCTATGTCTTTGACGGTCCTGACTGTGTTGACTTCAGTACCATCCCTTCTATCATGATTGACTTACGTATCTCTTGTATTGAACTAATCAATCATGAACTATTAGATACCTTTGTGGTACCTAAGTCTACCACTATAATCGTACATGTAGCGGTGTTCATAAGAATAATCAGGTTGTTTGTACTACTGTAACTATAATACATAGAAACTAAAACGTTGTAGAAATAGTAGAAACCGGTACGAATTAAAGTCAAACGAATAGTCTAGCATATTGTCTAGAGAGGTTAGTCATATCCTCTGAATAATCTTCAGCTCATGAAATCCAGTACGACGATTATCCCACACTATTCTCCTAGAAGTACAAGAATTTTTTTCCCAAAATAAATGAGAGGGAATGATGAAGAGAAATACATTATCAGTTAATGGACACTTCTCTCTCTTTTATTTTGAACTAATAACTGTTTTAGTGCGGTAGTGCCATCCTGTCAGCTCGCATTCACACACACTCCCCAGTCCCCACTCTTGCTATATTGGCCTCGTCTCGTCTCGTCTCCGTTTCTGGCAATCCCCATCCCCAAATCTCCCATGGCTTCTTCCCCTCCCCAGCCACTCACCCGCACCGTCCTCGCCGCTACCCTGCTCCTCCTCTTGCACAATGCCGCCGCCAGAGCCGACGGCGCGTCGCCGGCGGTGAACCCATTCACGGCGAAGGCGGCATTCATCCGATACTGGAACCGCAAGGTGCCCAACAACCGCCCGCACCCGGCCTTCTTCGTCGCCAAACTCTCCCCGCTCCCGGCCGCTGACTCCGCCTCCTTCCCATCCGCGCTGCCCGACATCCGCGCCAGCCTACCCGCGCTCTGCACCAAAGCCGCGCTCCTCTGCCCCGGGCCGGCTACTACTGATGCGGCGTCGCTGACATCGGGCCGCAGGGGCGGGGGACCTTTCAAGGGCTACAACAACGCCAACTTCTCCAACTACGGCACCGGCGGCGTAGCGGGGACCGACTCGTTCCAGAAGTACTCCCCGGACCTCAACATCGCCGCCGACAGCTTCCGCCGCTACGGCCGGGACTCGTCGGGACGCGCCGACAGCTTCACCTCTTACGAGGCCGACGGCAACGTCGTGACCGCCAACTTCACCTCCTACGCCGGCGGCGCCACGGGTGGTTCGGGCTCCTTCGCCGCCTACGCCGCCGAGACCAACGTCCCGGACTCCACCTTCACCAACTACGACGCCGCCGCCAACGGCCGCGGCCGGAGCTTCGCGTCCTACTCCCAGGAGGCGAACCATGGGGAGAACGGCTTCTCCGGCTACGGCAAGAACGGCAACGGCGTGCGCGAGACGTTCAAGTCCTACGGCAATGAGTCCAACGTGCTGGCCTCCGGCTTCGCCAACTACGGGCAGTCCGCCAACGGCGCCACGGACACCTTCACGGGCTACGGCGTGGAGGGGAACGTCCCTGAGAACAGGTTCCGGAGCTACGGCGCCGGCGGCAACGCTGGCGTCGACACCTTCAAGAATTACCGCGACGACGGCAACGTCGGCGACGACAGGTTCACCTCCTACGCCAAGGGCGCAAACGGCGGCGCGGCGGAGTTCCAGAGCTACGGCAACTCGGCCAACCCGGGCAGCACCATCTTCAAGGGCTACGGCGAGGGCACCAACCCCAACCACCACATTGGGTTCAAGGAGTACGCCGGCGAGAACAACACCTTCAAGGGCTATGCCAAGAGCGGTGTGGACTTCAAGGGGTACCACAACACCACCGTCTCCAGCTCCACCGCCGCGGTGCTGACGGTGTCGGCGGAGGCAGCGGCATCGATGCATCACGAGCACCTGAAGTGGTCGCCGGAGCCCGGGAAGTTCTTCAGGGAGCGGGAGCTCGTGGCCGGGAACCGAATGCCGATGCCGGACATCAGGGACAAGATGCCGCCCAGGGCGTTCCTGCCCAGGGCCATCGCCGCGAGGATACCGTTCGAGCCCAACGCCGTGTCGGAGGCCTTCGGGCTGCCCCTCGACACGGCGCTGGGGAAGGCCGTGGCGTCCACGGTGGCGGAGTGCGAGCGCGCGCCGAGCAAGGGCGAGACGAAGCGGTGCGCGACGTCGGCCGAGGACGTGGTGGACTTCGCGGTGGAGGTGCTGGGCGACGACATCGTGGTGCGCAGCACGGCGTCCACGGCGGGCGGCGGCGGGCGCGTCCAGCTGGGCGCCGTGGCCGGCGTGGACGGCGGCAGGGTGACGCGGTCCGTGTCGTGCCACCAGAGCCTGTTCCCGTACCTGGTGTACTACTGCCACTCCGTGCCCAAGGTGCGGGTGTACGAGGCCGACATCCTGGCCGCCGATGGCTCCGGCTCCGGCGAGAAGATCAACCGCGGGGTGGCCATCTGCCACCTGGACACGTCCGACTGGAGCCCGGCGCACGGCGCGTTCGTGGCGCTCGGCGGCAAGCCCGGCGAGGTGGAGGTGTGCCACTGGATCTTCGAGGGCGACATGACGTGGACAGTCGCGGACTGATGGAGTGAGTGACGTTCCTCTCTGCCTGCTTGCAAGAGCACACGACTAAGAAGAACTACTAAGAAGAATTATTTTCTCCCTCTCTCTTTCTCTCTCTCGCAAATTATTATTTTTGTCCACTCCTTTCTCGATCTACCTTATATGACGAAGGTGGTAAGAATTGGTCCAGGAGAAAAAAAAAGGTTTGGCGAACGATGAGAATGTTGTAAACTGTAAATCTTGGGTAGGGGAATAGCTGGCGATGTGATTGCCTTGGATCAAATCGCTGCTGTTGTTGTCATGATGGTGGTGCAAACAAAGGGAGTTTCTGTTATTCCAAAACAAAAGCTTGGTGAAATTTCATTTCAGCAGTATAAACTGTAAAGTGGGTGTGCTTCAAGTACGCCGTGTCATTTTCGGTGTGTGTGTGTATGTATGTAGCGGATCTCGCAGAAGCAAATAGTTCCTTCCACGGCCTCATCTCAGAGGAAAAGCGAGCAGCTTGTTGTAAACCATGGACCATGGACGGACGATGCTCCAGTGTCCGGAGGGGGGCAGGAAGAAAGTGACGCGGCAAAGAAAGCGCGTGTGAGGAAGAAGAGAAGCACAGCACAGGTTCCCTTTCGCATGGCCTGTCAATTCCAGCAATGGGTTCGATTCCGAAGTCGGTCCTGCCACTGGCGTGGCTCAAGAAAACGGCAGGTCCGAATGATCTGGCCGTCACTCACCACCCATGGCATGGTGGTAGGACTACGTACTGCATCTGTATGTTGCAATGTCACTTTCGGCGAGGATCTGGACTCATCTTGGATTGGACTGGTAATCCCTCAGGATCAGATCAGAAGCCTCTGCTCAAACCGAGCTAGCTATTCGTTGCCGTGCTGCAGTGGATGTTCATCCGTATTCTCATCTCATGGTTGTTGTAACAGCTGGAGCTGGACCTGGAGGTGAATGCGTTGTTGCCTAGCGTGCGCATCGTCAGTACAGTGCTAGTTTAATCGGGGAGGACTTTGGCGTCTGGCTGGCCGCCCAGGTTGTGAGCTGCGACAACTTGCTGGCTCACGAGCTCTAGGCAGCAGGCTGGGGCTGGGCCTCTCTCTGCCCCCGTGACGGCCGCCAGTACTTAGCCCGATGCCTCTTTGTGATCTTGCAATCACGAGGGCAAGCTAATGCCGTTATAATACTCATGTTACTGTACTACTCCCAGTTGTTGCTGAGGTTACCAGAGAGTCAGTGCCTCTGGCCAGACCCTGCTCTCTGCTTCTGCACGACATGCTTATCAGCTATCAGGTATCCTGTCGCCTGCTACTGATCTTGCATTTAGCGTGGATTGATTGATTGAATGACTGGTTTCTAAAATTAGCAGAATTTTAGTTTTGTTCAGTGCAAGATTGATTGAATGACTCGGATATTCTTGGTGGGTGGTGCTGGTGGATGTTGCCGTGCAGTGCAGGCTGCAGGGGCACCCAGCTCCCAGCTGAGCTGAGCATGCCCAGCCCAGGGAAGTGAGAGAGCAGTTGGACCGGAGGCCGGCCCCGTGGTGGCCTAGCCTTCCTCAATGCAAGGTCTTTCATCTTTTTATGGGGCAGGCAATGCGTTTGGCATTGGGAAGGGAACAGTGCTGCTGCTGCCCTGCCCTGCCACTGCCATGGCTGGTGACCTGTGAGGTGAGAGCATCTTCGAGGTCAAAGAGCTGGCCGCGGGAGTTATTAATGGCCACAGTGTCGTGCGCTGCGTGCATCGCATGAAGAAGATGAATGGGGGTGGCGGTAGCAGCTCCCTCGCCTGAGAGGGGGTACCAATACCATACCATGGGCCAGCCAAATGATGAGTGGCAGGCAAGTTTGGTGAACGGATTTAGGCTCTCACTAGCCATGACCCCGTGAATCATTTGCCACTGAAAAGAAATAATAGGATCATCTCTTTGTGAGTTCCTGGTGCTGATGATTGCATGTGTCTGTATACCACCATGCGTCTCCTCTGCGGTGTGCGCACACCGTCACAACCCTGTACACCTTTCATCTGCACTTTGGATCTGTTCTGAAACTTTGTTGAGACTCTAGTTTCATACTATCTTACTGACAAGCTCATCGATCTCACGAGTGTAAAAAAAATTAAAAAAAAAACAGTTTTACCTTTGCAACCTTAGAGTAAAAAACAAATCTTACTTTCTGTAGCCTTTCTGAAGCCATGCCAGCAGAAACTGTGTTTTAGTTAGTCACACAAGGATGATAGTTCCGTGATTGCAGCACTTGGGTGGAGCTCTGGAAGATGCTTTCACCACAACAGATCTTGTAGCTAGATGCGTCCATGCATCCTTGCTCAGTTGCTCAGACAAAAAAGTGTTCGCCTTTAAAATTATGAACCCTATCACTAGGCTACCCATATGGTAGGCTCAGGATACACATATTCTCTGCCATTGAATAGTCTTTGCTAGCAAATCCTGCAAAATGTGAACGAACAGTACAGAAGTTTGTTTTGGGGTTTCTATAGTTGGTTTGCAAACAAGGCGAAGGCAATGGTGCGGATCAAAGAACAAGGAGCCAGGTGTCACTAAAGTTAATTTGTCTACTTATTTATTACACAAGGGGTCTCCCGACAAGACGCACCATTTTCTTGGCTGCCTTTTGCCAAAGGTTTAGACCCTCCTTGGGACGAAAGGAAAAAAAAGCATAGGATTAAACTCCTTGTAGTTGTTTTGGAGTAAATTTCCCCCTGTTACAGTTGTGGTGATTAGCCCAAGTCAGCACAGGTCATCCTGGCGTCATGCTAGATGGGCGAACCTCCCTCCAGTGCTTTGTCCATCTATTTGTCATAGTGCAACAGCCATGCATGGCACCATCTTGCGCGCCCACTTCACCCAGTTGTTGTTCAGTTCACGCGATCGCAAAAGATGAGTGGTCTAACGGCAATCCTCATCTTCACAAACGATTGTGCGATCCAATTCCCAAGTTGCCAGCAAAAAAAAGTCCAAACCGCTTGTTCACTGCCTGCCAGCCAAGCGAGCTCAGCTCTGCTCTGTTCTATTATGTTCTTTTTAGGCATCCTGAATGACCGACCCCGTTTCAGACAGGCACACAAAGAAGGGTGTCGTTTCGGCTGTTCCTGCTTGTTGCAGCTCCACTCTGCTGAGACTCTTGAATGCCAAGGGCAAAGGCATCCTCAATGCCAATAGATCGCAGCCAGAAAGTAAAAAAAAAAAGGCAGGCACATGATGAAGCACCGGTTGTTTAGCTTTAGCGAGAAGACGAAGTGTGGTATGAGAGGATACCGAGCTGGTGGCAGGTTCGAGGACCTTTGTGTGGTGTGGCACTGGCAAGGTCACAGGCAAGTGCTTCCTATAATTATTTGTTTTTATCTCCTCATCATTATGCTGCTCCTTTTTCGGCTCCCTTTTTGTTTGGTTTGCTCTCGTCTGGCCTCCAGATTCTGATGGTCACTGATAACATATAGAAAGGGCAGGCTCAACCCAACAATGGTCCCGAAAGCAGTAATCTTTTATTGGGCCTGTAAGTGTGGAGGCGTTTTTTCCTTTTGAGCTCCCTTTTTGTTTGGTTTGCTCTCGTCTGGCCTTCAGATTTTGATGGTCACTGATGATAAAATATAAGCAAGGCAGGCTCAACTCAACAATGGTCCACAAAGCAGTATTTTTTTATTGGGCCTATGAGTATAGAGGTGTTTGCAAGAGTAGTTGACAACCCAAACTTAGATATACACATTTATTGCATCTTGATATATTGGATGAGGAATAACCCCTTGCGGTGGCACGCATATATCAGTGGCGGCGGATTCATGATTGGACTAAAGAAGGGGCTGATTTTCTAGTGACTAGTATCGGAGGCATCACAAGCTAGTAGAGAGACTCATTTTTTCTCTCTTCTTCTTCCTCCCTTCTCCTCTACCTTCCACCTCTTTTTCCAATGGAGTGGAGGGTTCATTTTTCTCTCCTTTTCTTCTCCCTCCTCTACCCTCCACATCTATATTCAATAGAGTTTCATGGATGTAGGAGAGGCTAGGGCCCCCAACCCCCATTCAGACCTGCCCCTGCATATATAGGAGCCGATTTTGAGAGCACCAGATAAATATACTACTGATTTAAACTAGATTCTAGTTTATCCTAAAATTAGATTATCTTTTTTAATACAACTCATCATCCTATACAATATCTCTTAACAACCTTCCTCACCCTTAACCTTCTCAAGATTTTTTATTGTGCTTAAAATTCTATAATAATCTTACAAACAAAATTTTAGTAAATTCATTAGTCGCATAATCTCAAGCATTCTTCTAAGGACTCTTTTTCGAACAAAATGATAATCAACTTCTATATTCTACATTCTAGCATTGGATATAGGATTAGATGACAAATATGTTGCTCCAATATTGTCACACAAGTTTTATGACCTTAGGACTAGCAATATGAAGCTCTTTTAAAATAATTTACGTCCACATAACTTCTGTAGTAGCATTTGCTATGCCTTTATACTCAGTTTCAATACTAGATCTTGATACAATGTCTTATGGGCACTCCATGAGATAAAAATACTACCCAAATAAACTACAAACCACATATAGATCTTCTATCATCTATATATCTTGCTCAATCTGCATTAGAGAAGCACTTACAAGAGTAGAATTTGATTTCTTATTTTGTAATGCTAAACTAGTGGTTGGATTGATATATCTAATATCCTCTTAATTGCTACCCAAAAAATAGTTTTAGGAGTATACAGAAACTGATATACTTTATTTATTGAGAATGCAATTTCAAGTCTAGTTAAAGTTAAGTGTTGCAAAGATCGTACTACACTTCTATAGCTTGTGGCATTGTTTGGCCTTAGAAGAAATCCTTCATTATATGATAACTTCTCACTTGCTGAAAGTGGCATGGCAATAGGGTTGCAATCTACCATTCCAACTCGTTTAAGATGATTAGACACAAACTTTTCTTGAGTAAGTACAATCCCATAAGGAGTTCTTGTTACTTTTATACCAATAAAATAGTAGAGATCTTCTAGGTCCTTAAGAGAAATATTTTTCATAAGTCCTGCAACACAACTATAGTGGCCTTCTCTAACAAAGTGGAGCAACAATTTCATCCACATAGGCAAGTATAACAATTATTATATTCTCTTTGTTATAAAATAATAATGATTTATCTAACTTTTATGCATGAAAATTGATAGAGATTAGTTTATTAATTAGCTGAGAGTCCAAGGATTTTGGGCATTGTTTGTTAAGGATATATACCAGGGATACCCAAGACGCTCCAACAACGACGATACTAACTTTTGAGCCTAACTAACTCGGACTCGGACTAAATAACTTGGACTTGTCCGACGAACTCGAACTCAAACACTAGGGGAATATGTTGTTCACTTGTTCTCAACTGCTTCAGAATCAAGAACAAGGCAACACAATTATTAGACATTAAAGACCTTCGTCCTACAAAAGCATTATCTCCTTTCAGATATAATGATCTTCAGACGAAGGTCATGAAGAACAAGTCTTCATCATTCATAAAAGTAAGAATTTATATATACGAAATATAACATCCATTCACATATTTATTTCATGGCAGATGTATAAACATTATCACAGTTTATATTACATTGATACCTTCGGCTTGTTTGAAGATGATGACACGATAGCGATTACCAATCAGCGTGAACAGTACGGGGTAGTGTTCATCTATTTATAGACAATCGTAAGACTTTGTGTTATTACATTCATGCCCTCAATAATTACATACATAGTTTATAAAATGTTACAAGGGCAGTATCGCCATTTGTATTCACTGACTTGAACAACACCTTCTCCTTACGCTGTCTCCCCGTTTCACCGTGATGAAGCATGTTGGACGAAGCTTGCTTTGTCGTGCTCCTCTTGTGTTATGTCGAAGCTTTTCTGGTGACGAAGCTCCTGTAATATTCAGTAGTATGCTGAAAGCAAATGGTTAGCCGTGTTTTTGAGAACCTTCGGAAGAGGAAGGCCCCCAACAATAGCCCCTCGCAGTATTACTTTGTTTCTTTATAACAAATTCAGACTGCGAAATGAACGAATGCCTTTAGCCGAAGGTCCAAAAAACACCTTCCCTTCGCTAAA
The DNA here is from genome assembly GCF_902167145.1 of Zea mays. Taxonomy (NCBI): domain Eukaryota; kingdom Viridiplantae; phylum Streptophyta; class Magnoliopsida; order Poales; family Poaceae; genus Zea; species Zea mays. The sequence continues at coordinate 75,749,091 of NC_050099.1, forward strand.
ATAGCGAGACATTTTGTATTGTGGGACCCACCGCTCAGTGGTGTTTTGCGTATATATACGAGGGCTTGCATTGAAAATATTTTTCATGCTATCAAGCTGTGTTGTGTTTGTCGTTTTAGCTTTCTAACTCTGCGACCGCAATTATTTTTTGAGCTTCGGATTTTTGTTGCAATCATTGCTGAAATGGCCGAAGAGAAGAAAGGCGTGGATCCCGCACTTGCTGGTTTCTACGAAGCCATGGAGAGGACCTATGTTGAGAAAATTACTGATGAAATGTTAGCTGGGCTGTCTGGAGACTCAAGTGACAGTGAAAGTTTTGATATTGTGAGTGACAACGATGATGCCGAAGATCGGCCGTGGAGGCCAAGTCATGTTGTTTTTTGGAAAACCCATTGTTAAGAAAGGGCAAACTGAAGCAATGAAGGGCAAATATTTCCATGATATATCTGTAGTGAGGGCTGGAGGAGAGAACACTGTGTCTCTTCCTAAGGCAGATGAATTAGTGGCATTCAAAAGTTTTATGAAGGATGGGCTTCACTTTCCTTTACATAAGATGCTAGTCGAAGTGCTGAAAAGATTTGAAATATACCTTCATCAGCTTACTCCCGAAGCTTTGATTAAAGTTGGAGTTTTCATTTGGACGATGAGGAGCCAAGGGCTGGAGCCAGACGACGACTGCTTCTGCAATATACACGAATTATCCTACCAGACGAAGGCAGTTGGGAAGGAATAATATCATAACAACTTCGGATGTATAACTTCGTGTACCGATCTGATGTGAGGTGTCATGTGCCAATATTTCGGAAAAAATGGCCGGGTGGATGAAGCAATGGTTTTATGTTAAAAATGATTTGAGTGAGAGGGAGGATGTGAAGGGCGTGATACAATGCTCCATACGATCGCACTTCGGCATTAGAAGACCTTCAAACGCGGGTGGTAACAAAGCTCAAGCTTGTCCGCTGGCCTTCAACATAGTTTGCAGCTACATTGACACCAGAGATTTGGTCCAGTAGCACATTGCTTTAAATGTATGGCCCCTTGTTAATGATTGGGAGATGCCGAAGGAAACCTCTGCTGGTTCCAGTGTAGGTGGCCTAGTTTATCTGAAGTACACCTATAACTATAGAAGTCAGTTTGGCGAGCCAAATGATGAATGGCTTGAAGACGTTGACGCGACCAGTGATGAATTGCTGGGGCTTATTCGAAGGCAGAGGACGAAGCCATGGATATTGCATTCGGCGCTCGCGGGAAGAGAAGATTGAACATAGTTTTTGATGTAATTGGATTTGTCTATCCTGACTACTGTTTTCTCGCTCGAAAACAAGAAACGAAGAGGAAAATCACATCTACAACCTCTTCCGCCGAAGCCAAAAAGGGAGAAAGTTTTGACTCATCGGCCAAAGTTGCATTCTTTAGAGAGGGCTACTGCACTGCCTGCTTTAGAAAAGATGGAAGTTGTTGAATATGCCGATGCTACCCCCTCGGCTTTGGAGATAATTCCCGCTGAGGCTACCGAAGCTGCCACCACGCAGCTAGACAAATCAGAGCCAGAAAGTTCTAGGGCCAAGGGGCAACCAAAGCTGCAGAGTACTACAACCATGACATGGTTGTCAAAGATAACAGCTGCTCCAGCGGCAACTCCTAGGGAAGGGAGAAGAATGGCCAGCGTTCTAGACGCTGTCCTGAAAAATATTCGAAGGTGTCTACTCCTGCTTCCACTAAGGTTTCCGAGGACAAAATTGAAGAATTGGGATAATCTGCTGCTGTGAGCGCTTCTCCTGCCTATGCTGAAGCCGGACCTTCAGAGACTAATCTAGTGGAGCAAGTAAAGAAAGGTCTTCCAGAGAAGCTAACATTGCCGATACCCGAAGCATCTTCTCATGGCAATTTTGGATACATTGTTCGCCATGCTTCAGGGAAACAATTAGCAGAACAGCAAATTGCCAAAGTGCAATACTATGCAAATGACCTGAAATATCCCCGAGGATCCTTAGTATATGGAGGAAATGACGAAGATGACTACCTTTACTGCCTGCCGGACAACAAGGAGATAGATGTTTGCCAAGAAATAATGGATAACATAGGTTATCTGAAGCTTGAACTTGGTTTATCTGCAATACCGAAGGATCAACTTGCAGACTGTCTTGCATACAACAGCTTGAAGGTTTGCACATTTTATTTTTGTATTTGTTCGTTTGTGTTAGAAAGGTTTTTGGTAAACGATATGTGGTAATACTTATTATTTTTTATTTATATGTTTTCTATTTGTTAGGGTCTTATTCTTAGCAAGGCTTTGAAGGCTCAAAAAGATGCTTAAGATGAAGGCACACGGATAGTGAAAGTCGCCTAGAGGGGGGGTGAATAGGGTGAAACTGAAATTTACAAAATTAATCACAACTACAAGCCAGGTTAGTGTTAGAAATATAATCGAGTCCGCAAGAGAGGGTGCAAAACAAATCGCAAGCGAATAAAAGAGTGTGACACGTGGATTTGTTTTACCGAGGTTCGATTCTTGCAAACCTACTCCCCGTTGAGGAGGCCACAAAGGCCGGGTCTTTTTCAACCCCTTCCCTCTCTCAAACGGTCCCTCGGACCGAGTGAGCTTTCTCTTCTCAAATCAACCGGGAACAAAACTTCCCCGCAAGGACCACCACACAATTGGTGTCTCTTGCCTTGGTTACAATTGAGTATTGATCACAAGAAAGAATGAGAAAGAAGAAAGCAATCCAAGTGCAAGAGCTCAAAAGAACACAACAAATCACTCTCACTTAACACTAAAGCTTTTGTTGAATTGGGAGAGGATTTGATCACTTGGGTGTGTCTTGTATTGAATGCCTAGCTCTTGTAAGTGGTTGAAAGTGTGAAAACTTGGATGTCTTGAATGTGGGGTGGTTGGGGGTATTTATAACCCCAACCACCAAACTAGCCGTTTGGTGGAGGCTGCTGACGCATGGCGCACCGGACAGTCCGGTGCGCCACCGGACAGTGTTCGGTGCGCCAGCCACGTCACCAGGTCGTTGGGTTCCGATCGTTGGAGCTCTGACTACTGGGCCCTCCTGGGTGTCCGGTGGCACACCGGACATGCACTGTAGAGTGTCCGGTGCGCCACTTCGCGCGTGCCTGACTTCTGCGCACTCTGGCGCACATTAATTGCTTCTGCAGGTGACCGTTGGCGCGAAGTAGTCGTTGCTCCGCTGGCTCACCGGACAGTCCGGTGCACACCGGACATGTCCAGTGAATTATAGCGAAGCGAATTCCCGAAGCTGGCGAGTTCCGGAGACGCTTCATTCCTGGAGCACCGGACACTGTCCGGTGTACACCGGATAGTCCGGTGAATTATAGCAGAGCGCCTCTGGATTTTCCCGAAGGTGAAGAGTTTGGCTTGAAGTCTCCTGGTGCACCGGACACTGTCCGGTGGCACACCGGACAGTCCGGTGCGCCAGACCAGGGCACACTTCGGTTATCCCTTGCTCTCTTTGTCGAACCCAATTCTTGGTCTTTTTATTGGCTAAGTGTGAACCTTTGGCACCTGTATAACTTATACACTAGAGCAAACTAGTTAGTCCAATTATTTGTGTTGGGCAATCCAACCACCAAGGTGTAAGCCTAATTCCCTTTCAGATAGCCTTCAGAAACCTGCGCTCAGAAGTCATAACACTTCGAAATGAAGCCCTTGAGAAAGACAAGATCATGTTTTCCTTAGTCGAGAGACTAAAGGCAAGCGAAGCTAAATTGGCTAGATTCTCTGAGGTGGACCAAAAAATCTTGAAATTTGAAAAAGAAAAAGAAGCAGATGTAAAGCGCATTGCTGGTCTAGTATATGCTTTGTCCATTCAAGTGGGATTACACAAATTCGAAGTAGCAGGACTAGAGAAGAAGCTTGAGAAAATTACTGAAAATTCGAAGTGGGAAACAAAACGTGAGATATCCGATACTGAATGGTTGAGGGTTTAGAAGAACGTTGATGAGCTTCATCAGGCGAAGGAGGAGTGCTACAATGTTGCTATGCAATGTTGCAACAAGCTGAAGAGTAGTTTTGCTAAGTTTGGCGCGTTCTCTACTGAACAAGACTTTATTCGTGGTGATCCTGATGGAGTTATCAGATGGATTGAAGGTGAAGCCGAAGCTTTTGATGAGATCCTTAGTGATAGGGGAGATTTTTGTGCCTGCATCGGTGCTCGAGGAGCTGTCTCTCTTCTTGAAAAAGTTGGTTGTGAGCATGTGAAGGCTGTAATTCAGCCAGAATTCTCAGCTTCAGCGAGTGACATCAAGGATCCTTCAGCCGAAGCTATTGCCCTTAGCGGAAAATTTTATTCCGAAGTATGGATGAATAGTGTCGACGTTTCGAGACCGGGGGGGGTCCCTAAGCCGACGAGTGAGTGTGCCGCGTGCCCCAGCCCAGATGGGTCGAGCACGTGGGCGAGCGCGAAGGGGGGAAGCGAGGTAGCCGGAGTCGGGCGTGAGAGAGGTGGAAATCCCGCGGCCTTCGTGTTCGTCCCGCGCCCAGGTCGGGTGCGCTTGCAGTAGGGGGTTACAAGCGTCCACGCGGGTGAGGGAAGCGAGCGGCCCCAAGAGAGCGCCTGTCCCCGTCCTCGTCCCGCGCGGCCAACCTTCTCTAAGAAGGCCCTGGTCCTTCCTTTTATAGGCGTAAGGAGAGGATCCAGGTGTACAATGGGGGTGTAGCAGCGTGCTACGTGTCTAGCGGGGGAGAGCTAGCGCCCTAAGTACATGCCAATGTGGCAGCCAGAGAGATCTTGACACCCAGCTGGTGTGATGTCGTGGATGTCGGAGGAGCAACGGAGCCTGGCGGAGGGACAGCTGTCGGAGCGGTTGTGTCCTTGCTGACGTCCCCCTGCTTCCGTAAGGGAGCTGAGAGCCGCCGTCGTCACAGGGCTAGCGGGGCGCCATCATTGCCTATCTGGCGGAGCTAGCCAGATGGGACACCGGTCTTGTTCTCTGCGACCCGAGTCGGCTCGGGGTAGGGTGATGATGGCGCTTCCTGTTGACGTGGCGGGCCTGTGCCCTAGGTCGGGCGACGTGGAGGCTCCTCCGAAGCCGAGGTCGAGTCTGTCTTCCACGGCCGAGGCCGAGTCCGAGCCCCTGGGTCGGGCGAGGCGGAGGTCGTCGGCAGAGGCCAAGGTGGAGTCCGAGCCCTGGGTCGGGCGAGGCGGAGGTCGCCGTCTTCCGGGGCTTAGCCCGAGTCCGAGCCCTGGGTCGGGCGGAGCGGAGTTCGCCGTCTTCCGGGGCCTAGCCCGAGTTCGAGCCCTAGGTCGGGCGGAGCGGAGTTCGCCGTCTTCCGGGGCCTAGCCCGAGTCCGAGCCCTGGGTCGGGCGGAGCGAAGTTCACCGTCTTCCGGGGCTTAGCCCAAGTCCGAGCCCTGGGTCGGGCGGAGCGGAGTTCACCGTCTTCCGGGGCTTAGCCCGAGTCCGAGCCCTGGGTCGGGCGGAGCGGAGTTCGCCGTCTTCCGGGGCTTAGCCCGAGTCCGAGCCCTGGGTCGGGCGGAGCGGAGTTCGCCGTCTTCCGGGGCTTAGCCCGAGTCCGAGCCCTGGGTCGGGCGGAGCTTCCTATGGCGCCTTTGCGTTAAATGCTCCTGCGACTCGGTCGGTTGGTGCGGCGATTTAGTCAGGGTTGCTTCTTAGCGAAGGCAAGGCCTCGGGCGAGCCGGAGATGTGTCCGCCGTTAAAGAAGGGGGGCCTCGGGCGAGATGGAAACCCCTTGGGGTCGGCTGCCCTTGCCCGAGGCTAGGCTCAGGCGAGGCGTGATCGAGTCGCTCGTATGGACTGATCCCTGACTTAATCGCACCCATCAGGCCTCTGCAGCTTTATGCTGATGGGGGTTACCAGCTGAGAATTAGGCGTCTTGAGGGTACCCCTAATTATGGTCCCCGACAGTAGCCCCCGAGCCTCGAAGGGAGTGTTAGCACTCGCTTAGAGGCTTTCGTCGCACTTTTTTGCAAGGGGGCCAGCCTTTCTCGGTTGCATTTTGTTCCGGTGGGTGCGCGCGAGCGCACCCACCGGGTGTAGCCCCCGAGGCCTCGGAGGAGTGGTTTCACTCCTCCGAGGTCTTAATGCCTTGCGTAATGCTTCGACTGGTCTGGTTGTTCCCTCATGCGAATAGGTCGTAGCCCGGGTGCACGGTCGGGGCCCAAGTTCTCGGGCTGGTATGTTGACGCTGTCAACGGTTTGGCCGGAGCCGGATTTGCGAGAGCAGCCCCCGAGCCTCTGCACAGGGCGAGAGGGCGATCAGGGACAGACTCGGCTTTTTTACATACGCCCCTACGTCGCCTTTCCGCAAGGAGGAGGGGGGGAGAGCGCCATGTTACCCTCGATGGGCACCGAACATGGTGTCTCCGGTGAGCTGCAAGCGGGTAATCCGAGTGGACGTCCGTGCCCCGTTCGTTGGGGGTCGGCTAGGGGCCCAGAGGCACGCCCAAAAGTACATGCGGGTGATCTGCCGGACCCGGTCCCCTGGCGACGGGGTCCGAGGGCTCGATGCCTCCCTCCGATGGGATTCCGTTACAAGATCGCTCCCGCTGGTCTCGGAAATGTCCTAGGGTACCTCGGGAGCGCAGCCCGAGCCTTGGTTATGTATCGAACGTACCCCTGGTCATCCCTCGCTCGGTGTCTGAGGCGACTGTGAACCCTTCGGGGGCCAGCCTTCGAACCCCTGATCAGTAATGGGCGCGGAGCCCGAGTAGCCTGAGGCGACCGTGGAACCCTTCGGGGGGCCGGCCTTCGAACCTCTGACCAGTAGTGGGTGTAGGGCCCACGCGATCTGAGGCGGCTGTTGAACCCTTCGGGGGGCCAGCCTTCGAACCTCTGATCAGTAGGGAGGCTCGGAGCCTGGTTCCTTCAGGGGAAGGATCCCTTTCGGGGTATCCCCCTTTCCCAGTCCCTGTTGTAAGAGATAGAGAAAGAGGAAAAAAGGAAAAAGGGATACGAAACCGAACGACGCGGTGTACCTTTTTTGATGCGGTTGTTTCGGCGAAGGCGAAGCGTCGCCTGCTGCGCCTGCCAGAAGCGCCGCCTGTCCAGCCGCGGAGTTAATGCGACGGGGCGAGTAGTTGGCGGGGCAGCCGTTGCGCGTGCGCGAGCCGTTCGAGGAACGGATCACGGGCGCGTTGTCTTCACGCCGTGAGAGGGGGTTCTCTTGCTGCTTCCGGATGGGACGTGAGCTTGGCTGACGACGTGATCGCTGCTCCCGCGCGCCTGCCACCGTCATTACTGCCGACCCACTTTCGGCTGCGTTGACCGCCGCGTCAGGCTGGCGCTGCTGGGTCGCGCGCTGAGTCGCCTCGAGTCGCGGTGTTGGTTCCGCAATCGAGGAGGCGCGGTGGTGGCGCAAGTGCTTGCACGCAGTATCCGGCGCGCAGGTTGCTTGCATGCGGCATCCGGCGCGCCGGTTGCGCGACGCGTGGGCCTGGGTCTCCATGCTGGCGTGTCGGGAGCCGGAGGAGCGCGCCCACCTAGCGCGGTTGCATGCCGCCTGCATGGCTTCTCGCCTCTTTCGCCCGTTGGTCTGGGCAAAAGTGGAGGGCCACTTGTAACCGCTGGGCGGTTATGTGCACCACGCGCGGCGGTTTGGCTTCTTCTGCTCGGAGCCGCTCTGCATGACATGCGGGGCCCAGCCCCCGCGCCGCAGGGGAGGGCTTTGGAGCGTGTTGGAGAAGACTCAGCCCATGACGGCTGGGGGCGCACGTAGGGAGAGTTGCCTTTAAAAGGAGGGCGACCCCTTTCGGAAGGCGACCATGTCTTCTTCCTCCCTTATGCGTCGTGTCTTTCCACCTTCCAATCCCCCGGATGGGGGAGATCCGCTGTCTTTCTGCCTCGTCGTTGGAGGAACGCAACTCCGCGGGAGTTGGTACCTTCCAGCCATCGTTCGGCTTCAAGGATTTTCATCGTGCAGCCCGGCTGCGCCCCTCCACCGGCGGCCACCCAAGATGGTGACCTCCGGCTTGATGGTGGGGAAAGCCAGCCGGGCTGCGGCCTCTGCCCCTACCTCGGCCTCAAGGATTTTCGTCATCCAGGCCAAGATGGAGGATGAGGCGAGTCGGGGGGCTGCCTCCGTGGGGGTCGGTTGCCCTCTTCTTTCCCTGGCGTCTGGGGGAGAACTGCATCCTCCAGCTTCACGGAGACTTCCTCCAGCCGTGCCGGGAGAGGTGGGCTGCCGTCACTCAGCCAGGGCGCAGCGCTACGTCCTCCGTCCGGACGATGGTTGCGCCGCGCACCGCGAGGGCAGCGCCCACGCTCTGGGTGATCCTGGCATGGGCGAAGACCTGCCGGCGCGCCTCGAGGCGTCGGCAGCCGGAGATGGCTTCTCTACCGATGAGATTGCCAGCTCCGCCAGTAGCCCTGGGTCTCCGTCTCCCGGGCTGAATGGCTGGCTCTCGTCCTCGGTGGGCGAGAGTCCTTCTGCCGTGGCACCCGCCCCGAAGCCGCTGCTGAAGCTGCTTCGTCGCTCGGGGCGAGGGTAGTTATTGCTTATCGCCGGATCGGGCGGCGGCAGCGGGCCACCCGTCGGCCCGCGATCGTTCCGCGGGCTCCCCAATCTTGTGGGGTTGTTCGTGCCCGTGGGGACGGAACCGGAGTTCCGTTTGTAACGGCACTTCGGATGCCGGTGTTTTTTGTTCATTTCGGCTTTCGGGGCCTGAACATGTATGTAATTACGGCACGGAGCCGTGTTTTCTTATTTTTGAGCGCTAAGACTCGTCTGTTGATTATCTGAACCGCTTCACCAAGCATGAGTCGCCCCGTGTCAAGGTGACGAGTGAGGTATCCGTATCCCGGAGGCGTAGGAGTCCCTCGGCTCGGTCGACCTTGCTGTCCGAGGCTCCTCTAGCTTAGTTAAAGAGACCCCTCGGCCGCTCTTCGACGAGCCGAGGCTAGGGGTAGCGATATCAGTATGAATAGAGGCGGAGTCGGCTCGAAAATGAAACCTGGTTGGCCAGAGCCTAGCCGGGTTGTCCGTCAGCGGGTCCAATGCCGGAGTCGATCAGCCGAGGCCTCGGACCGGGCTGGCGCCCTTGGAAGATGGTTGGCCGAGGCCCCAGGGGTAACCGGCCGAGCCGCCTGCTCGGGCCGGATTCCCGGAGAAGTCCCGGGCAGCGATTGCCCGGGCGTGGTGATGACGTCGTCCTTCGGAGCGGAGAACCTCGGACCGCGTCGCCGTCCGAGGCTAGGTCGGGCCTCGCCGGAGATGTCATCGATGCCGAGGGTGCTACAGCTCCCTTCCAGCATCGAGACCCGAGCCTGCTGGGTCAAAGTGTCTTGTAGTGTGTGCCTTCTGCAGCCGCCGAGGCCAGAACACACACCCTCGCTGCGTTGTAAAGCCGCGTCTCTTTTCCTCTTGTTTCGAGTATCCGGACTTTTTGTCGGTAACAGGGATGTTCGTGCGAGCGAAAGTTGCTTCTCGCGGAAGGTGATGAGTGAGGTATCCGTATCCTGGAGGCGTGGGAGTCCCTCGGCTCGGTCGGCCTTGCCGCTTACGCGTACTTTCACCCGTCCGTGAGGCCCTGTCACCGACTCGGTCGAGAAGGTTCGAAGGATCGCTTCGGCAGAAGGGCTTTCGAACGTAAAGACTTGTTCGATCCGCGGAGCCACTTTATCCGAACGCGAGTTACTTATCGCAGAAGGTGATGAGTGAGGTATCCGTATCCCAGAGGCGTAGGAGTCCCTCGGCTCGGTCAGCCTTGGCTGCTTACGTGTACTCCGTCGTTTCCAGGACCCACTTTTCGAAGTAGTCAAAAAGCACGAAAGATATTGTGGTAAAAGAGATCTTTTTTCGAGGAAAATTTTGACGCGGAGGGGGTCTCCCCCCTTTTAGCCCCCGAGGGAGGGTCGGGCTTTGCCGAGGCGAGGTCGACCCTTCCTTGTTGACTAAACTTTGCGTGGGTGCGAAGTATATGAACGACTTGAAAACATCTTAAGGGTAAAAGCGACGTAGCTGTTGGATGTTCCAAGCGTTGCCGTAGACCTCGCCTTGGCTGTTGGCCAGCTTGTACGTTCCGGGCTTCAGAACTTTGGCGATGACGAATGGCCCCTCCCAGGGGGGCGTGAGCTTGTGCCTCCCTCGGGCGTCTTGCCGCAGCCGAAGCACCAGGTCGCCCACCTGGAGGTCTCGGGGTCGGACCCCTCGGGCGTGGTAGCGTCGCAGGGATTGCTGATACCACGCCGAGTGTAGTAAGGCCCTGTCCCGAGCCTCCTCCAGCTAGTCCAGCGAGTCTTCTCGGCAAGCTTGGTTGCTTTGATCGTCGTAGGCTCTCGCCCTCGGGGAGCCGTATTCCAGGTCAGTGGGCAAGACGGCCTCGGCCCCGTAGACCAGGAAGAACGACGTGAAACCCGTGGCTCGGCTCGGCGTTGTCCTCAGGCTCCAGACCACCGAGGGGAGTTCCTTCATCCATCGCTTGCCGAACTTGTTGAGGTCGTTGTAGATCCGAGGCTTGAGCCCTTGTAGAATCATGCCGTTGGCACGCTCTACTTGCCCATTCGACATGGGATGAGCTACGGCGGCCCAGTCCACCCGGATGTGGTGATCCTCGCAAAAATCCATTGCCGGTGAACTGGGTGCCGTTGTCGGTGATGATGGAGTTTGGGACCCCGAAGCGATGGATGATGTTGGTGAAGAACGCCACCGCCTGCTCAGACCTGATGCTGTTCAGGGGTCGGACCTCGATCCACTTGGAGAATTTGTCGACGGCGACCAGCAGGTGCGTGTAGCCCCCGGGCGCCTTCTGCAAGGGGCCGACGAGGTCCAGACCCCACACAGCGAAGGGCCAGGTGATGGGTATCATCTGCAGAGCCTGAGCGGGCAGGTGGGTCTGCTTCGCGTAGAATTGACACCCTTCGCAGGTGCGGACAATTCTAGTGGCGTCAGCCACCGCCGTTGGCCAGTAAAAGCCTTGCCGGAAAGCATTCCCGACGAGGGCTCGGGGCGCTGCGTGATGGCCGCAAGCCCCCGAGTGTATTTCTTGCAGGAGTTCCTGTCCTTCGGCGATGGAGATGCATCGCTGGAGGATGCCCGAGGGACTGCGGTGGTAGAGCTCCTTCTCATCGCCTAGCAAGACGAACGACTTGGCGCGTCGCGCTACCCGCCGAGCCTCGGCTTGGTCGAGGGGTAGCTCTCCTTGGCGGAGATATTGTAGGTACGGAGTCTGCCAATCTCGATCAGGCGTGGCCCCGCTCCGCTCCTCCTCGATGCGCAGCGCCTCGCCCTCGGGGGCCGAGGGTACCTCGGGCTGGACCGAGGGCTCGGGCGTGTCGTTGATCTTGACGGAGGGTTGGTGCAGATCCCGGGAGAAGACATCCGGGGGAACCGTCATTCGCCCCGAGGCTATCTTTGCCAGCTCGTCCGCAGTCTCGTTGTAGCGCCGAGCGATGTGGTTAACCTCGAGCCCGTAGAACTTGCCTTCCAAGCGCCGAACCTCATCGCAGTAGGCCTCCATCTTCGGGTCGCGACAGTGGGAGTTCTTCATGACTTGGTCGATGACGAGCTGCGAGTCGCCGCGAGCGTCGAGGCGTCGGACCCCTAGCTCGATGGCGATTCGTAATCCGTTGATCAGAGCTTCGTACTCAGCCACATTGTTGGACGCCGGGAAATGGAGGCGCAGCACGTAGCGTAGGTGTTTCCCGAGGGGTGAGACGAAGAGTAGGCCCGCGCCGGCTCCCGTCTTCATCAGCGACCCGTCGAAAAACATGGTCCAGAGCTCCGGTTGGATCGGAGCCGTCGGCAGCTGGGTGTCGACCCATTCGGCTACGAAGTCCGCCAAGACTTGGGACTTGATGGCCTTCCGAGGCGCGAACGAGATTGTCTCGCCCATGATTTCCACCGCCCACTTCGCAATCCTGCCCGAGGCCTCTCGGCACTGGATGATCTCCCCCAGGGGGAAGGATGACACCACAGTTACCGGGTGAGACTCGAAGTAATGTCGCAACTTCCGCCTCGTCAGGATCACTGCGTACAGCAGCTTCTGAACTTGTGGGTAGCGGATCTTGGTTTCGGACAGTACTTCGCTGACGAAGTAAACTGGCCTCTGAACGGGCAATGCATGCCCCTCTTCTTGTCTCTCGACCACAATCGCGGCGCTAACCACCTGAGTGGTCGCGGCGACGTAGACCAAGAGGGCCTCTCCATCAGCTGGGGGCACCAAGATAGGCACCTTGGTGAGGAGCGCCTTCAGGTCCCCGAGAGCTTCTTCGGCCTCAGGGGTCCAAGTGAAGCTCTCGGCCTTCCTTAAGAGGCGGTACAGAGGCAGGCCTCTTTCGCCGAGGCGTGAGATGAAGCGGCTCAGGGCCGCGAGACATCCCATTACCCTCTGTACACCCTTTAAGTCCTTGATGGGCCCCATGTTGGTGATGGTTGCGATCTTCTCCGGGTTGGCTTCGATGCCCCGCTCGGAGACGATGAACCCCAGGAGCATGCCTCGGGGCACCCCGAAGACGCACTTCTCGGGATTGAGCTTGACGCCTTTTGCCTTGAGACACTGGAATGTCACTTCAAGGTCGAAGAGGAGGTCGGAGGCTTTCCTTGTCTTGACTACGATGTTATCGACGTAGGCCTCGACCGTGCGACCGATGTGTTCGCCGAACACATGGTTCATGCACCGCTGGTACGTCGCTCCCGCATTCCTCAAACCGAACGGCATGGTGACGTAGCAGTACATGCCGAAGGGCGTGATGAAAGAAGTCGCGAGTTGGTTGGACTCTTTCATCTTAATTTGATGATACCCTGAGTAGGCATCGAGGAAAGACAGGGTTTCGCACCCAGCGGTGGAATCCACGATTTGGTCGATGCGAGGCAGAGGGTAGGGAACCTTCGGACATGCTTTGTTGAGACCTGTGTAGTCTACGCACATCCGCCATTTCCCCCCTTTCTTTCTCACAAGCACCGGGTTGGCAAGCCATTCGGGATGGAATACCTCTTTGATGAACCCGGCCGCCATTAGCTTGTGGATCTCTTCGCCTATCGCTCTGCGCTTCTCCTCGTCAAATCGGCGCAGAGGTTGCTTGACCGGTCGGGCTCCGGCCCGAATATCCAGCGAGTGCTCGGCGACATCCCTCGGTATGCCGGGCATATCCGAGGGACTCCACGCAAAGACGTCGGCGTTTGCGCGGAGAAAGTCGACGAGCACTGCTTCCTATTTGGGGTCGAGCCCGGAACCGATCCGGATCTGCTTGGAGGTGTCGCCACCGGGGTCGAGAGGGACGGCCTTAACCGTCTCCGCTGGCTCGAAGTTGCCGGCATGTCGCTTCACGTCTGGCACCTCTTTGGAGATGCTCTCCAGGTCGGCGATGAGGGCCTCGGACTCGGCGAGGGCCTCGGCGTACTCCACGCACTCCACGTTGCACTCGAACGCGTGCTTGTACGTGGGGCCGACGGTGATGACCCCATTGGGGCCCGGCATCTTGAGCTTCAGGTAGGTGTAGTTGGGGACGACCATGAACTTCGCGTAGCATGGCCTCCCCAATATCGCGTGGTAGGTTCCTCGGAACCCGACCACCTCGAACGTCAGAGTCTCCCTTCGGAAGTTGGAGGGCGTTCCGAAGCAGACAGGAAGGTCGAGCCGTCCAAGGGGCTGTACGCGCTTCACAGGAATGATCCTGTGGAAGGGCGCAACGCCTGCTCGGACGGAGGACAGATCGACGCGCAGGAGCCTGAGGGTCTCGGCGTAGATGATGTTGAGGCAGCTGCCCCCATCCATCAGGACCTTGGTGAGCCTGACGTCGCCGATGACGGGGTCGACGACGAGCGGGTATTTCCCCGGGCTCGGCACGTGGTCGGGGTGGTCAGCTTGGTCGAAGGTGATGGGCTTGTCGGACCAGTCTAGGTAGACTGGCGCTGCCACCTTCACAGAGCAGACCTCCCGGCGCTCATGCTTGTGATGCCGAGCCGAGGCATTCGCCGCGTGCCCGCCGTAGATCATGAAGCAGTCGCGGACCTCGGGGAACTCTCCTGCTTGGTGATCTTCCCTTTTGTCGTCGTCGCGGGCCCTGCCACCCTCCGCGGGTGGCCCGGCCCTGTGGAAGTGGCGCCGAAGCATGACACACTCCTCGAGGGTGTGCTTGACGGGCCCCTGATGATAGGGGCATGACTCCTTGAGCATCTTGTCGAAGAGGTTGGCACCTCCGGGGGGCTTCCGAGGGTTCTTGTACTCGGCGGCGGCGACAAGGTCCGCGTCGGCGGCGTCGCGTTTCGCTTGCGACTTCTTCTTGCCTTTCTTCTTGGCGCCGCGCGGAGTGGACGCCTCGGGAGCATCTTCCGACGGGCGGCCCTGGGGCTGCTTGTCCTTTCGGAAGATAGCCTCGACCGCCTCCTGGCCAGAGGCGAACTTGGTGGCGATGTCCATCAGCTCACTCGCCCTGGTGGGGGTCTTGCGACCCAACTTGCTCACCAGGTCGCGGCAGGTGGTGCCGGCAAGGAACGCGCCGATGACATCCGAGTCGGTGACGTTGGGCAGCTCGGTGCGCTGCTTCGAGAATCGCCGGATGTAGTCCCGAAGAGACTCTCCCGGCTGCTGTCGGCAGCTTCGGAGGTCCCAGGAATTCCCGGGGCGCACATACGTGCCCTGGAAATTTCCGGCGAAGGCTTGGACCAGGTCATCCCAGTTGGAGATCTGCCCCGGAGGCAAGTGCTCCAACCAGGCGCGAGCGGTGTCGGAGAGGAATAGGGGGAGGTTGCGGATGATGAGGTTGTCGTCGTCCGTTCCACCCAGTTGGCAGGCCAGGCGGTAGTCCGCGAGCCACAGTTCCGGCCTCGTTTCCCCCGAGTACTTTGTGATAGTAGTCGGGGGTCGGAACCGGGTCGGGAACGGCGCCCGCCGGATGGCCCGGCTGAAGACCTGCGGACCGGGTGGTTCGGGCGAGGGACTCCGATCCTCCCCGCTGTCGTAGCGTCCCCCACGCCTGGGGTGATAGCCTCGGCGCACCCTCTCGTCGAGATGGGCTCGACGGTCGCGGTGATGGCGCTCGTTGCCGAGGTGGCCCGGGGCCGCAGGCGCGGTGTTGCGCGTGCGCCCTGTGTAGACCGAGGCTTCCCGCATGAATCGGGAAGTCGCGGCATGAGGTTCCGAGGGGTATCCCTGCCTTCGGGAGGCAGAGCTCTCGGCCCGTCGGGCCGCGGCGTCTTCCAGGAGATTTTTGAGTTCTCCTTGGATTCGCCGACCCTCGGTGGTGGATGGCTCCGGCATCGTGCGGAGGAGCATCGCTGCTGCTGCCAGGTTCTGACCGACCCCGCTGGATGCAGGTGGTGGCCTGACCCTGACGACATCGGCGACGCGGTGCTGGAGACCCTGGGGCAGGTGACGTATTTCTCCGGCCGGGGGTTGGCCCACCCATGCCTGCCCGACGTCCCGGCGGATCGGCTCAAGCGCTCCTGCTCCCTCGTCGAGCCTGGCCTGCGCCCCGCGGACTTGCTCGAGCTGTGGGTCGTGACCCCCCACCGGAACGGGGACCACAGCTAGCTCCCGCGGGATGTCGGCGCGAGGCACCGGCCTAGGGAGATCACCGTCCTCCGGCATGCCGAGACGGTTGCCTTCGGAGGGATCCCCTAGCTCGACGTGGAAACATTCGCAGCTTGGGTCGCAGTCCTTGTCGTCAAGGCTGCGGCTACCGTCGGAACAGTCGGAGAGGCAGTAGTCGCATGCGGTCATGAAGTCCCGCATGGCACTGGGGTTGCCAAATCTAGAGAAATCCCAACAGATGCTGGGATCGACATCTTCCTCGGACCCAGAGGGCCCGTAGGTCGAGACGTCCGTCAATCGGTCCCAAGGCGACTGCATACAAAACCCCAGAGGGGTTGCACTCGCCTCAACGAGAGCGCCCGCCAAAGCGTGGTCGCTAGGCGGGTTGAGGCTGAGTCGAAATGACGTAGGATGGGAATCAGTAAGTACCTTTTGGTCGACGAGGAGCGACATAGTCACGTCGGGGGCTGATCGCGTCGTCGTTCTAGGTACGAGGGCGACGTCCTGCAGGCTTTCCGCGAGCGTGCTGGCGTCGTCCACTTGCTCGGGATTGGCGTGTCGCGGGGGGACGACGCCCGCCTTCGTCTCAAACGCGAGGTCGACGCCCGACGCGCCCCCCGTTGGGGCGCCGGGGACGTCGATTCGCTCGACGGCCGACGAAGCGCGGCCTCCCGCTTGGCCTTGGTTGCCCCGCCTCCTCCTCCGTTGGCGGGGGAGAGGACAGGGCGAGCTCGAATGTCGTTCTTCCACCACGTGGGGAAGACGTCGTCGAATCCGCCGCCGGCGGGCGGGCTGTCGGCCGCCATTGTCGTCGTCGCGCGGCGGTGGAAGGAGTATCATGTCGTAGCTGCCATCGAGGGACATGAACTCGAGGCTCCCGAAACGGAGCACCGTCCCGGGTTGAAGAGGTTGTTGGAGACTGCCCATCTGGAGCTTGACGGGAAACTGTTTGTCAACACGCAGCAGGCCCCTACCTGGCGCGCCAACTGTCGGTGTTTCGAGACCGGGGGGTCCCTAAGCCGACGAGTGAGTGTGCCGCGTGCCCCAGCCCAGATGGGTCGAGCGCGTGGGCGAGCGCGAAGGGGGGAAGCGAGGTAGCCGGAGTCGGGCGTGAGAGAGGTGGAAATCCCGCGGCCTTCGTGTTCGTCCCGCGCCCAGGTCGGGTGCGCTTGCAGTAGGGGGTTACAAGCGTCCACGCGGGTGAGGGAAGCGAGCGGCCCCAAGAGAGCGCCTGTCCCCGTCCTCGTCCCGCGCGGCCAACCTTCTCTAAGAAGGCCTTGGTCCTTCCTTTTATAGGCGTAAGGAGAGGATCCAGGTGTACAATGGGGGTGTAGCAGCGTGCTACGTGTCTAGCGGGGGAGAGCTAGCGCCCTAAGTACATGCCAATGTGGCAGCCGGAGAGATCTTGGCACCCAGCTGGTGTGATGTCGTGGCTGTCGGAGGAGCAACGGAGCCTGGCGGAGGGATAGCTGTCGGAGCGGTTGTGTCCTTGCTGACGTCCCCCTGCTTCCGTAAGGGAGCTGAGAGCCGCCGTCGTCACAGGGCTAGCGGGGCGCCATCATTGCCTATCTGGCGGAGCTAGCCAGATGGGACACCGGTCTTGTTCTCTGCGGTCCGAGTCAGCTCGGGGTAGGGTGATGATGGCGCTTCCTGTTGACGTGGCGGGCCTGTGCCCTAGGTCGGGCGACGTGGAGGCTCCTCCGAAGCCGAGGTCGAGCCTGTCTTCCACGGCCGAGGCCGAGTCCGAGCCCCTAGGTCGGGCGAGGCGGAGGTCGTCGGCAGAGGCCAAGGCGGAGTCCGAGCCTTGGGTCGGGCGAGGCGGAGTTCGTCGTCTTCTGGAGCTGGGCCCGAGTCCGAGCCCCTGGGTCGGGCGAGGCGGAGGTCGCCGTCTTCCGGGGCTTAGCTCGAGTTCGAGCCCTGGGTCGGGCGGAGCGGAGTTCGCCGTCTTCTGGGGCCTAGCCCGAGTCCGAGCCCTGGGTCGGGCGGAGCGGAGTTCGCCGTCTTCCAGGGCTGAGCCCGAGTCCGAGCCCTGGGTCGGGCGGAGCGGAGTTCGCCGTCTTCCGGGGCTTAGCCCGAGTCCGAGCCCTGGGTCGAGCGGAGCGGAGTTCGCCGTCTTCCAGGGCTTAGCCCGAGTCCGAGCCCTGGGTCGGGCGGAGCGGAGTTCGCCGTCTTCCGGGGCTTAGCCCGAGTCCGAGCCCTGGGTCGGGTGGAGCTTCCTATGGCGCCTTTGCGCTAAATGCTCCTGCGACTCGGTCGGTTGGTGCGGCGATTTAGTCAGGGTTGCTTCTTAGCGAAGGCAAGGCCTCGGGCGAGCCGGAGATGTGTCCGCCGTTAAAGAAGGGGGGCCTCGGGCGAGACGGAAACCCCTTGGAGTCGGCTGCCCTTGCCCGAGGCTAGGCTCGGGCGAGGCGTGATCGAGTCGCTCGTATGGACTGATCCCTGACTTAATCGCACCCATGAGGCCTCTGCAGCTTTATGCTGATGGGGGTTACCAGCTGAGAATTAGGCGTCTTGAGGGTACCCTTAATTATGGTCCCCGACAAATAGTGGCCGAGAAATGGCAGACGAGGCTATTAGGCAAAATGAAAAAGAATCTCATAACGCTTTAGAAGAAGCGAGAAGAGTTGAAGAAGCCGCAGAACACGAAAGGCGTATAGGTATGTTTGTCATGTCTTAGCTTCGTACATTCTTTTAACTTCGTAATTGACAAAAACTTATATTTTGGTGTTACCAAACTTTCTCCTCCTCCGGAGCCATACAACTCTAAGGCTGATCCGACCCTGAAGGGTGACGAAACCGTCCAGATTATTCCAGCTTAACTGCCCAGGTCCCGCCTTAGAGGCAACGACACACTTAAATCGGAATAACCTGTCAATTCCTCGGATCTAGTCCGATAAAGCCACTTACCAAGGATCGAGTACCATTAATTCAAACGATGGTGAGATCCAGAGAGAAAGCAATAAACATGAAACCACAATTAAAGTACTTGAGTTATTACATAAATTAGAGTTTTGATAAAGGTAACTTTATTCTTAACGTTGCAGCGGATGATAATTAACGTCGATAATGAGGAATAGGGCAAGGCCTGGCCCACTACTCCTCCTGGTCCTCTCCTACCGAGGTGGCATCCCACTCGATCGTCCAACCCGGTGGCTGGCCAAGTCGCACCATCAACCATGTCTTGAAGTAAACCTGTAAAATGATGCCATAAGCAATGCTGAATATACTAATACTCAGCTAGACTTAGCCAGTGTGAGGAGTCTACTCCTCTACCTCTAGACCATGAAGTTGTTTGGCTGAGGGGATTTGGTTTGCCAAAAGCACTAGCTGAGTCTAAAAACAAGTTTTATCTTTTCAAGTTCTATGATACTCTTTAACACTAGGTTTGCTCCTTTCTAAACATACATGGTAACAATCATTTAGTGCAAACAACATATTATCTCAAGAACCTCATTTCACTTCTTACTCGATGCAGCAGCACATATCAAGCAATCTCATTAGCTGTGAGAAGCAGACGATTCGAATCGAGTTTTACCCATGCAAGGTAAACCTAAACACACGACATGTCAGGACACTCCATCCCACACATGTTAACTGTCCCCATCGATTCGCTGGCAACAAAACAGGGCTCACGGTCTTGGCATACAATGCTCCATTGACCTTGGCTGCCGTCGTGCAATGACCGCACTTGTACCCACCATAGCTAGCATGGGAGACTCCGTCTCAGGTCCAATGAGGAGTGAAGTCTGCGGGTAGGTTCAATCAGGTACTAGGCTTATCGGTCATCATATTTCCCGACATGTGTTTAGTACGTTCAAACGCTTGACACACGGTACCACACATTAATCCTTATTCCATTTTCCATCTTGTAGACAGCGCATCCCCATGGATCTGTGTCCACTCCAATCATAATTCCGATATCAAAGTGGATATAATCAATTCCTGACCTCACGCGAGTGCTAGAAAATTTGCTCGACTTCTACCGAGATCCTGAATTAGCATATAGTAGCTACTCGACCTAGCATACTAGTATCCATATCAAAGGGATCCTGAATTCATGCAACTAGGGTTTCAACCAATTCCTACACTTAAGTGCACGGTACAAACCTACAAACATTAAGTGGTGTAAAATAGCATATATGACGGTTATGCATAAAACCGGGCTTGCCTTCAAATGTGGGTGTGGCGGAAGGTTCCTCGGCGACGGGCTCAAGAGCTGGTTCCTGGGCTTCTTCCTGCTGAGCCTCTTGCTCTTGGATCAACACGTACTCTCCATCCGCGAGATTGCAATCTAATGAATGCAAATGCATGAGAATGTATGCAGTGTATATAAATCCCTTGCGCATGCTAGGATTTTAAGCTTCTTTCATCCCTTATTTTAAAAGGCTTTTATGGGGTAGGTTGAACTATGTCTCTGCTCTAGAAGTTCTTAAAATTATATGAAAATTACAGTGGCTTCTTACTGACTTAATTAAGCTTCTCTAAAAATTTGGGAAGTAGAGCAGAAGTGGGCTACCTTGTACAAAAATGACAAGGTCTAGGGCAGAGAGGGCACTTTGAATCACAACCCTTGTGTAGAAGCGGCTTCTGCCCTAAAGCTTATTTTTGCTGATGTTTATGAGTAATACTATGCCTCTGTGCCAAATTTTACTCAAAAAACCTAGTGGTTATTTAATGGTGATTTTCTAAAGTTTGGGGCATAGTGGGTGCTTATAACTAACACTCCTTTTGAAAAATGTCAAACAACAGATTTTCTATTTTTCTAGTTTATTCTTTGCGCAAGAGCAATCATTTCTAAAGTTGGTCATTTTTACTCATAGGGAATGAGTTGTATGATTTCTTAAAGTTTTTTAAACTTTCTCATGGAGCAGGGGTGGGGCATGTTCTATTGTGCAACTATCTAATTTTTATATTTTTCTCCCATAGTGTATAGCTTAAGTGTTTAGGAAAAAATTAGGTTGCTCACTGTTTCCCACTTTTGGTTTCTCTTTTTATTTTCTAAAGGTATTTGCAAAAACCTAACTTTATTTGTTTAACCCACTTACCTTGGTGTTCTAGGGTGATTAGTATTTTTGTAGAGGTTTATTAATGGCCAAGTGGTTACCAAAATTTTCTAAACCTCAATGAATATGTCCTACTATTTTTACCATTATATTCACTTAAATACTTAAAATCTAAATTAAATAATAAATTCTAGAAACGGTACTGGACTAGGGGTTTTTCTATTTTTTTCTCTAAAGTTCAACTCGTATAGAACTCAACAAAATTTGTTTGGTTGAATTTTCCCAAATATTTCTCGAGTTATGGATTTTATAAGTTATCTGTAGATTTAAAATTGAATTTCTAAAGGATTTCAGAAATGACTATTTAGCGCTGGGTCACTGGGCTTTCTTCCCTTCTTATTTCAGAAGTTAGTCCTTGGAACGCTATTCACTCGAGTCACTAACATCGCGAAAACCCCCTACCCCTAGGCTTAAGAACTATCCAACCAGCGCTCCTGAGTCTTTTGGATGATTGTCTTGTTACATACATCGAGAGAGATATTTTCTTCGAAGTGAATGAAGAAGATATAATTAAAACTTTTATGGCGTTGAGAAAGCGCAAACCAGATAAATAGTATTATTGCAATCTTTATATTTAATGTATACAAGTTTCATGCTTATTTGTTGAGTGTCAAATTTTATATTTATATATCGAATTTTTTATCAAATTTACTATGTAAATTAGATAGAATTCTACATAAATTTTTTGTTGCTTTATATCCTATGCAAAAATACTAGATCCGCCACTGCTCACGAATGGCCAACGCCGACGCTTTGCAGGTGTCCTCGCCGAACATCGTTGCCGCCGCCGTCGCCCGTCGATACATACATCTGTTATCGTCACATGCTAGGGCTAACACCCATGTCGTCGTGCCCTCGCTGAACGTCGTTGCTGTCGCAGCCGCCACCTGCTGGTCACCACGTTCAAGGGCTGCTGCAACATGGCAGCGCCGCCACTGGCATGCTCCAGCCGTGGTGGTTTGACGGAGCTTCTCAACGCCATGGACGTGCAATGGGTAGTCGAGCCTAGCAGCAACGTGGACGCTATGGACTCTGCTCTCTTTAAACCCACTGTTTTTGTTGCAACCGGTGCACACATGCAACCTGACCTTCTCGTTCATGGTCCTGTTGAAGCTTCACATCATGTTGATTCTTGTGAAGAATTCAATACACCTAAAAATATCCAATCAGTTTAACATCGGTGACCATTTTTTGTCCCTCGTTCAATCTGTTCAACATTTATACACAATTCTCTTGCACCAGGTTTGAATCAAAATTCAGCTTACAGACGATCTTGAGCTCCAGATTTGAATCAAAATTTAGGTTACAAAAACTGAAGCTGGGTAGTTGGTGGAGGTGTTGCGCCAGTCTGGACCTCCAGACAATGGCGACATCGGTGGGGAACCAACGTTCAGCGAGTTCTTTGGCGGAAGCCGGCAAGAATGGAGGCGGCGGTGCAAGGACATGGCAGTTGTCATGTTCCAGAAGTCTCGTGCAACTGTTTGGAGGAAGGGAAGGAGAAATGGAGGTTTTGCAAAAAAGGATTCTTATCACACGGAAGCCGCGGGAGGGTTAAAATGTTAAAATGACAGTAGCCACTGGATCTTGATTGAAAGAATGAGATTAAAGATGTGCCAGAGGAAGCCACGGGAGGGTTAAAATGTTAAAACGACAGTAGCCACTAGATCTTGATTGAAGGGATGGGATTAAAGATGTGCATACGTGCCATGTACATAAGATACGCTGCCATTTTACAAATGCAACGAAACACGCTCTGTTTTGAAGTGCGAAAAGTTAAAACGACCCATTTTAACAAATTTTACGACTGTCGTGCATATGTCCGGATATCAACCCCTCCCCTCGTATTAGGCCCCACCTCCCCGCGCGCCCTAACCCTAGCTTCTCGATTCAACTCTGCGCGAGACGAATTCTCTCCCGAATTCGCTCGCCGAAAGCACCTGCTACCTCGCGCCCGCCTTCCGTCGCGCGGATTCGGTGCCGTGCGTGGAGATGGACCCGATGGACATCGTGGGGAAGTCTAAGGAGGACGTTTCCCTCCCCAAATGTAAGTTCCCTGCCTCGGTTACCCCTGTAGAAGCCGTATTCTGGCTCCTTTTATTGTGTTGAAATTTGACGCCATTAAGGGGATGTCGTGTGGATGGGCGTGTTCTTCTTGGTCTGAAGAATCTGGTTAGCTGGGTTTGGTTTGCGTAATCTTGTGAGATGATACGCTAGGAAGCTTGATTTTTGAAGCGATGCTGTGAGGAAAGTTAGGTTTGTCCCAAGTGCTATTCAATTTCTGCGCCAATTCGTATGTACGATGGTTGTCCTGGGGCTTGTGGCGAGGTCCTGATCTTTTTGGATTGTGGCTAGTTGATTTTGGCAGCCTTGTTGATAGCAAACTACTATGATGCAGCACTATACAGTTCGTTTCTTGTGGTATGCTTGAGTGCTCTAGACGGATCCAATACAAGGCTTCAACATGGCATGTACAGGACCATGGGAGCTCATCATTTGGTGCTGGTCTAATAAGTTTCCTTTGTCTCTTGGCGTTTCTTAGTATATGGAATTTGGGCCCCTGTGCCTTACAAACAGGACTGGATAGACTAGTAACTTAGTGTAGTTTTGATGGTTTCTAGCCTGTGAACTATGGCACTCCAGTCGTTGGAAACATTACATCATGTAATGGTTTGGTATATGAAATCGTTCTGCTGTGAATTCTGACTGTTTGTGATAACATTGGAAAAAGTGGCTTTGTTTCATAATTTCATATGATTTTTCATGTATGAATTATACTGGAATTGTTTGATGATTTTTATTATATAATAGTATTGGATTATCTTTGAATTAATTAATGTTATACCATGAAATGTGAATGAACAAGTATATGGAGTTACAACTATACTAATATTATGTTTTGCCAAATTAGTGCCATGCGATTTGAATAAAGTTCCTTGAACCTGGATGGGAGCAGATCACCAGTTGACGACATTTTGTTTTCAGAGTTGTTTAAAATCTTGTACTTATTGACTTTCTGCTTCGCATTTTAGCAACAATGGTTAAGATAATTAAGGAGATGCTTCCTCCTGATGTACGAGTGGCAAGAGATGCACAGGATCTTCTTGTTGAATGCTGCGTAGGTAAGACATACAAGTGTGATGCAGTATACACCATTATAGTATCATCCATCATATGGTACAGCTTGTATGCTCAACTATGCAAGAATCACTGTTTGAATAACATATTAACATGGTTCTGCACATGTATCTTTATTTAAATTATAGCCTGCCATGAGTTGTTCTTTATGAAATATCATTTTGTAGCACTGAGCTTTCTTCTTGTTGTTCCAAATAAAACAAACTGCTGGAATTAAAAATATACTCCTGCACAGTTCAGACTGTAGTGACATATATATATGGTTATCTCTTTGATTTGTCTGGGAGCTTTCAAGTATGCATGTCATCTTGTGAATAATAATAGACAATAAGATTATACATGTTTTTTAGAAGAAAATCATTAGGTAAAATTTCTAACTTTATATCATACTCTCTCTGTCCCAAAATATAGTTCTTTCTGGCGCACCTTTTTTCCGTCCACATTCGTTCAAATGATAATGAATAAAGACATACATACAAACTACATTCATATGTTACTTAATGAATGCATGATTAGTCTAAAACGAATTATGTTTCAAGACGGAGGGAGTATTATATTCTGTTTTCATGAGAAAGCCAATATACTCCTACTGTATTCAGGCCATTAATGAAGTAACTGCATAACTTGTTCTGTTTAAATGGTTTACACTTGTATGGATCTCTCACAACCTTACTTTCAACAAAGAAAGAATCTTCATAAGCATAGAGATTGGTCTCTCCTTTTCTAATCTAACTACTTGTAAAACCAATTTTCAGAGTTCATCAATCTCCTTTCGTCTGAATCCAATGAAGTGTGCAGCAGAGAAGAGAAGAAAACAATTGCTCCTGAGCATGTTATCAAGGCTCTAAGTGTTAGTATTTTCTCCTCATAATTTTTTATGTCAGATTTCTCTAAGAATAATTTGAGGTAAAGTGGTAAACACATGGTTAGATATGAGGCATACGATTAGGTGTGATATCTTTGATGGTTTTGGGGATTCTTGGCGAACTTTAATTTTTTAATTTTGGGTAGACATGCTTTTGTAGATGCTTGTTTAATATAGAAGCACATCATCTTTATCGTTCATTTTTTCACAAACTCTCTCTATATATAAATAACGAGCATCGTTTGAGCGGAGTAACGGGGATCTCTTTGAACCAATTTGGATTCATGTGCGGAAGGTCAACCATGGAAACCATTTTTTTAATAAGACATGTGATGGAGTAGTATAGAGAATAGAAGAAGGATCTACATATGATTTTCATTGACTTGGAGAAAGCTTATGACAAAATACCAAGTAATGTTATGTGTTTGGTTTTGGACAAACATAAAGTTCCAACGACGGAAGTACGTTGGATTATTAAGGACATGTACAAGTACAACAATGTTGGTGTTCGAGCGATGGCGACACAAATTTCTTTTCGATTGGAATAGGACTACATCAAGGGTCAGCTTTGAGCCCTTACCTTTTTTCCTTGGTGATGGATAAAGCCACAAGGGACATACAAGGAGATATCCCTTGTTGTATGTTTTTTGTAGACGATGTAGTGTTAGTTGATGAATGTCGGGCAAGAGTAGATAGAAAACTAGAGTTGTGGGGAGGGACTCTAGAATTCAAGGTTTTAGACTCACTAAAATAGAATACATGAGATGTGATTTCGGCAGTACACATAAGGAAGAAGATGTTAGTTTGGAAGGACGAGTAGTGCTTAGGAAGGACACCTTTAGGTATTTAGGATCAATGTTACAGAGAGATGAGGATATTGTAAAGATGTTAGCCATAGAATCAAAGCAAGGTGAATGAAGTGGCATGCCATCAATCGTCTGGTGTTCTAAATGACAAGAGGGTACACATAATATATATTAAGAAGAAATGACATCAATCATCTGGTATTCTAAATGGCATCAATCATATGGCATCAATCATCTGGTGTTCTAAATGATAGAAGCTAAAAGGCAAGTTTTATAGGATGTTGATTAGTCCTGTTTATGCTGTATGGTGCATAATGTTGGCCTACAAATAGATGACACGTTCAGCAGATAAGTGTTGCAGAAATGTGTGTGTGTTTTCTCTCTCGAAAGCGTAGGAGAGCTACGCATAATATATATTAAGAAGAAACAGGTCTAAAATAGACCAATACAAAAGTCTGTGGCCAAATAGCTCATGGCGGTCGAAAACAACAAAACATAAAGACATCTAACATTATAGCTAATGCAACAAACTACAGCTGGAGGCCAGGAATGGGAGCAGTAAGGAAGGAGAGATCCCTAGCTCCAGCCAAAGCCCACCTCTCCAACTTCTGATTGAACTGGGAGATAGCAGCACCCATATTAGGAGGAAAACTATCAAAGACACCCCCTATTTCTATGCTTCCACAATGTCCAAGCTCCAAGGATTATCAAGGAGTTGATCCCCTTCTGCACAATCCCAGAAATCTGCATAGAAACCCACTCTCACCAAACCATAAACCCCCGATTATGAAGCTGTGGAGACAAGCTTTGAAGATTGACTTTACTGAGCACATGGAACCAGAATTCCCTGGCGAATACACAGTTAACCAGCAGGTGATCAATTATTTCCTGTTGTTGATCACAAAGTGGACATCTAATAGGATGAGGCAGCCCCCTTTTGCTTAACCGATCAGCTGTCCAACATTTATTAAGAGCAGTTAGCCAAATGAAGAATTTACACTTAGCCGGAGCCCAAGGCTTCCAAATTCGGTTAGCAGGCTCAAAGTGGACAGACCCAAGGAAGAGAGCCTCATATACAGCCTTAGAAGAATACTGTGGTAGCAAGCATAAACACATGCCTATCCTCAATCTGCTCATGCAGCCTCCACCTCCAATATTAGGTCATATACTTACAAAAACTCCACTAAAACCCCAACCGACCGAGCACCAATAATATCAGCAACCCAACTTCCCTCAGTGATGGCCTCGAGAACTGTTCTAGACTTGATAGCTCTATTAGATACTGCAGCAAATAATCTCGGAGCAAGCTGTGGATGCTCATTTTATTTAGCCACTTATTCTTCCAGAATAGTGGCCCAATTTCCAATTTCTCTATAGAAGTTGGAAAAGTAACATCTAACCACTTGAGGGACATGATGATATACCTGATAGGCTAGGAGTAACACCAATTGAAGAAAAGCTTGTCCAACATTTGTTGAGATGGTTTGGACATGTCTAACGGAGACCTCCAGAGTCGTCGATGTGTCGTGGGATTATAAGGTGCGATAGCAATGAGAAGAGAGGAAGAGAAAGACCGAAGTTGACATGGGAAGAGGCAATAAAAGGAGATTTGAAAGAATGAGATATACATAAAGATTTAGCCTTGAACAGGAGTGCATGGAAAATAACTATTTATGTGCCCGAACCTTGACTTTGAGATATGTTGATTTTTTAACTCTAACCTACCCTAACTTACTTGGACTAAAAGGCTTTGTTGTTGTTGTTATTGTCTCTCTATATAAATATAATAATATACTTGGGGACTGCGTGTAAGAGAAGCATATTAATGATTAACACAATTTAGAATGTGAATATTTGAACTCATCTGATCTTGTATAATAGACCATAAAATTTTTTTGAGATCAACAAAATATTTGGGACTGTTATATGTTACGTTCTGGGGGCGCATTTGATATGTGCTATCTTTGTGTATACTCCCTCCCATAATAAATCAATTTGAGTTGTCCTAAGTCAAACCACCTTAGGTTTGGCCAACTTTTTATGAAGCAAAGCACCAATATCTGAGCAACAAATAAGTACGCCATGGAAAAATATTTCATGGTCTATCTAGTTGTTACTCTCTCCATTGCAAACTATAAGATGTTTTGATTTTCTAGATGCATTGTTTTTACTGTGCAGCTAGACATAATCTATATCTAAGTACATAGTAAAAAAGAAAAGTCAAATGTCTTATCATTTGCAATGGAGGGAGTACTAATTTGGTGCATAAATATTGGTGTTCTTTCCAGAAATTTGGTCAAAATTAAGATAGTTTGACTTGAGGCTGACTGTAGAAGTTGATTTATTTTGGGACGAGGACGAGGGAGTAGTGTTTATTTGTTTAAATTCGAGCTGTACATATTATTACTAATAAAACATGGGAGGTCCCGTAGCTTATCATTATTCTTCCGAAATCAGGATCTTGGCTTCAGAGAGTACATTGAGGAGGTTTATGCTGCGTATGAACAGCACAAACTCGAGACTCTGGTTTGTACCACTTCTTAGTCACAGGGCTGTGCATATCATTCCCTTCTCTAATCTGTGTACTGTGCTTGACACCAATATGTCTTGAGTAGGATTCTCCAAAAGCTGGCAAGTTCACTAGGATTGAGATGACAGAGGAAGAAGCTGTTGCTGAGCAACAAAGGATGTTTGCTGAGGCTCGAGCAAGGATGAATAACGGAGCCCCCAAGCCAAAGGAGCCAGAACAAGAACCGCCACAGCTACCACAAGCACAACCCCAACTTCAGCTGCATACTGAACCACAGCAACCCATGCAATCTCAAGTTCAGTTGCATTCGCAAACACAACACTACCTCCAACCTCAACTGCAGCTCCACCATCAGCCACAACAGCTCCCACAAGTGCAGCTGCACTCTCAGCCGCAGCTGCAACCCCAAGTGCATCTGCACCCTCAGCCGCAGTTGCCCCCACAATTGCAGGTCCATCAGCAGCTGCAGCAACCCCCACAAGTGCAGGTCCACCAGCAGCCCGAAGTGCAGCCCCAAGAAGCGCAGTTGCAATCATCAGCCCAGCAAACCTCCCAACCGCAACCTCAGGCACAACTACAATCACAGGGGCACTCACAAGCGCAGCTGCAAGCCGGACTGCTGGGTCAGTTGCAGACACAGGCGCAAACCGGACCTGACATGGATAGTTAGAGACTATTGTGTAGCCTGAGTATAAGCAAAAAAGGGAAAAAAAACCAGGCACTTTTGCTGCATCTACTAGAAACCTGTATGCCTGCTTGTGACTCATTAGATCCTGATTTAGGTTTCCGTGCTTCCTGTAGAATGTAAATGCAGTGTGATTGCAGTTGCCTTGTTGCTAATAATGCGAAGCCGTTAGTTACTGATGATGTCATTATTGTGTGGAATACTGAATTCGTGACAAGTGTCATGGCATGGTTTTATGTGACGTGCTGAAAGATATTCCGTTGCCATTGTAATAGCCGAACTTCGACATTTGTCCATGGTGATAGCGACTGATTTGAATGAGTTCTTGCTGCATATCGTCATTGAGACTGTGTTTTCTGTGTGCAAGCCAGCTTTACGCTGTTGTCTTGTTGCTGAGCACCTTGGAGGCCTCTCCATTCGAGCCATTTGGATGTCACCCAAACTGCTGTCACTCAACTGAAAGTCCAATGCGGCATATTTCTTCACTTTTTTGTTTTTGGTGTGTGGAGTTCTATCCAAGAGCCCAAGAGGGTTTTTTTTATATAGCACGGTGTTGGTACTGGTAGGAAGTTCTTTTAAAAAAGGAGAATGTCTCTGCTTTTTTAAAGCAATTAAGTAAATATCCAAGTTTATTACAATCCAGAGCTGGGGATACACACACAGATGGCACCCAGAAACTAGTACTCGTCGACCACTTCAGATTGTAAATAGTTGCTCAGAATGACGCGTTTAAGCCAATTGAGCACGTCATGTCATCCAGGCGGAACAGTAGAGTTGTCCAAAACCATGAACAGGCAGGCACCATCTTCATCGCTCAATCACAGAGTTGCCCAAACGATTCCAGAATATGATAACCAGATCTGAAACCCTTGTTGCAGCAGCTAGAAACGTTGCCCTTCTTCCCTTGGCCGCGGCTACAGCTGTTCTCGGTGCATCACTGTTTGCGAAGCAGTAGCTGCACTGCAAAGAGTGCAGCAGAGCAGATGCGCTAGCCATAACAAGAAAAGCACAGGCGACCATAGCCATTATTAAATGCCTGTCATGTCGTGAGAATTTGTAAATACAGTCAACCTCTAATTATGGATTTTAGTGATCATAACTAATGGGATTTATGGAATCATATAATAGGTTAAATGAAAAGGAGGTGGACCCACAAATTATTAAAGAACGCGACAATTGACTCAAGCAGATTTAATTTTATCTTATATTTTGAAATTGGGTATAAAAAACCATACTATTAAGAAGATACAACTCACAAGCTTAAATGTGCAATCATATGCTCAAAATCCCACCACAAATATCCTAAAAGGCCTAGCAACTACAACATGCTACTCATTGTCCAATCTGAACCTGAGGGGCACCTGGCCCGGCGGTGGCGTGACTTAGGATGTGTTTATTTTGAGGTCAAAGTAGGATGAGCCGGGGACGACACCGTCCCCTCGATTTTTTTGGATCATGCCGCCACAAAAAATTACTCTGATGTTTACCTCGCCCCCACGTGACTCTCATCCAAACACTATAAAAACTATGCCCGACCCCTTCCGTCCCTCTTTATACATCCAACCAAACACACCCTTAATGTGACCGTTGAGGTTGGTGAGGGGTAGTTTACCACTAAACTGCCTTTATAACAACAAATTTTGACCAAACTCGCCAGTACTTAAACAAATAGCTCTCTCTCTCTCTCACTCCATCGAAGCCGCTTAAGCTTCTCTCTACACTTTTCCTATGATTCCTTGAGAGATCGAGCCTCCAAACCATGAAATAGATCTCATCAACATGTTCCCCGATTTGAAGAGCACTTGGTTTATATTCAAGCCAGAGGTTGCATTCATTACACTTGAAGCCTTGCTCCTAGCTGGCTAGATTGCCATCTGCGGAGCTATGACATCTTGTGTGATAGTCCTAAAAGTCTGTAATCACCCCCTACATTTGAGTAAGATCCACTCATCTCAAGAGCTTAGTCTCTTGATTTGAGAACAAGGATATGGTTTGAAATATCCAATTTTTGTGGCTTACTTAACAATACGAAGGTACTATACAAGCTTTTGTGGCGAGCTAAACCACAAGTTAAATCCTTGTGTTCTAATCTTCTTTACTTATATTATGATTTACTTTCTCGTAAGGTGATTTTAGGGTTTGGTCAAATCTAGTAATTTATGCTTCTATGACTATATTCTACCACTATATTAGACTATTCTCTACTCCAAGAAGCCTAGAAATTTACCTGATCTAATTTTCTTTGGGTAGTTTTTGAACTGTGAACAAGTGCAAGTCAGAGTGCTCGATAGTGTCGTTGTAAGGCCAATAGTGCTAGGATGCGACAATGTCAGGATCCAACTTGTTGGAAATAATTTAGAGTCTGATTTTTGACAAGCCTATTCATCCCCTTCAGGCTTAGTAGATTCTTAGAAGTGGCAACAGAGTCGGTTTCCTCATGGACTGTTAACCGCGTAAGGAATGGCTATGTTGAGGATGTGTGAAGTGGTATGTCAAGTGAAGCACAAAGAAAGATAAAGTTTCATGATGATAGTAGCAGTGAGAGTGTGTCAATGGCCAACAACACCACACTCCCTATTTTTGACATTTCCAAAGGTGCAAAAGCAAGAAGGAAGAAAGAATATTAAGAAGAGAATAAAAAAAGAAAATGGAATAAAAATAAGAAAATATTAAAAGAAAAGGAAATAGAAGGATGAAAAGGGAAGAAAGAATAAGAAAAATAAGAAGATGAGAGAAATAATCTAGAAAAAATAAGGGCAAGAAATCCACAAGTGACGAGGAAGAATTAAGTAGTAGTGAAGATAGAGATGATGATAGATCTTATCAAATATCCAAGAATAACATGAAAGCAATTGATGACATGAGCGGAAACATATCCATCAATTACAATTCTATGCTTAACTTTGACTATAGAACACTTATAAATGTTCCCATAGGCAAGCAACCTCATTTTGATGGGACTAACTTTTTAAGTGGAAACATGTGATGAAAGCTTATCTATAGGTCTTATTCCAAATACATGGGAGATGGTTAAGAATGGTGTGGAAGAGACACTTGATCCTGAGACTCCAACTGCACTTGAGTACCATCACGTACACCTCAATGCTCATAGGGCTGGAAAATAAGCTTGAGGCTCATGAGTCGACTTGAGCTTGAAGTGGCTCACGAGCCTTGAGCGAGCCTAGCTATGCCAGTTTTTTAGCTCACTAGTACAACGAGCCAGGATGAGTCGGCTCGTTCTAGCTTGCGAGCCAGTTCACAGGCCAAGTCACAAGCTATACCAAATTAATCGACCTACATAATATTAATGAATATTATATAACTTTATAGATATCTGACTCCTTCCTTAACCTTTAATGATAGATATATGATAAATTATAATTTAGGTTACTCGTAATGTTAAGTGATGATTCTTCATTTCACATTTATATACTATTAATTGACTATATAATGTAATAACATTTATCAAGGTGTAGCTCATGAGATGACTTCGAGCTGAGCTAAGCCTCCTTCTTTAGCTTGAGTGGGCAAGCCGAGATCGATTAGCCAGCGAGCCACACCAAGCCGAGGCGAGCTTACCTTAGCTCGGCTCGTTTCTAGCCCTAATGTTCAAGCCACAAGTTCCTTATTGAGTGCTTTGAATGGAGAAGAATACAATAAGGTGATAGGTTGGGGTGGCCAAAGGAATATGGGATACTTTGCATACTGCCCATGAAGGGATTGCCAAAGTGAGACAATAAAAAAGTGAGTTATTGATGGCAAAGCTCAACCAAATTATGATTATGGATAATGAATTGACATAAGTAATGTTTGATAGGTTGATGATAATTGTTGGAAAGATTAGAGGCCTTGGTGAAGAGGAAATCAATGGTCACAAGGTCATCAAAATTACGTTAGAAGCCTATTCACCAAGAAATGAGATGGTTGTGACCTTGATTAGAGACAATAAAATATTTGAGTATGTTGATCACTTGTTCTCAAATGCTATAAATCAAGAACAAGGCAACACAATTGTTAATGGTTAAAGACCTTCGTCCTTCGAAGCATTATCTCCTCTCGGATATAATGATCTTCAGACGAAGGTCATGAAGGACACACCTTCATCATTTTGTGATATAATGTGAACATGAATATGAATATAAACAAGAAGACGAAGGAATACAGAGGAATCAAGATAATGTCTATTATATATCCATGATCCATTTATTTTCGATGAACATGAATAAACATTAACAATATTCATATTACAATGATACCTTCGGCTTGCTAGAAGGTGTGAAAGCGAGGATGGCTCGAGAGCGATTACAATCCAGCGTGTACAGTACGGTGCTACTGTTCATCTATTTATAGGCACGGGACATAGTCCGAAAAAAATTACATTCATGCCCTTGACATTTACTCGTGATTATAATACAAATTATCACGGACTAAGTGGTCTTTTCCCCCTTTAAGTCGATGTCATCCTTGGTCTTCATCACCATATCAAGCCGAAACTCTCTGGCAATAGCTTCGGCGCTTACTCCTATCACCTTCAGGTTGCTCCTTTACACCGCGTATACTTTCGCCATTAGAGAAGGTCTTTTATCTGGGAGCCGAAACCGCCTGTAATAATCTATATCGTACTGAAAACATATGGTTAGTCATGTTTTTTGAGGACCTTTGGAAGAGGAAGGCCCCCAACAGTAGCCCCTCGCAGTATTAATTTGCTTCCTTGTAACAAATTTAGACTGCGACCTGGACAAAGGCCTTTAGCCGAAGGTCTGAAAAAAGACCTTCCCTTCGCTACAATAGTGAACGACACTGACATGCTGGACCCACCAAGCCGTGGGGCGCTATGCATATAAATATGAGCTTGTATTGAAAGCGTTTCTCATGCTATTTCAGTTGTGTACACTGTGCTCGCTATTTTAAACTCTCTTGTTTTGTCGCGAGTTTGAGCTTCGACATTTCAACAAATTTTGATTTAATGGCTGGTGAGAAGAAGAATGTGGACCCAACGTTGTCCGAATTTTACAAAGCTATGGAGAGGACTAATGCAGAAAAGATTGCACATGAGACATTAGCTAGAATATTCGAGGGCTCTAGTGACAGTGAAGACTTTGATGCTGAAAGTGAGACTGAGGATGCCGAAGATCGGCCCTGGAGGCCAAGCCATGTTGTTTTTGGAAAGTCGACAATCAAACAAGGACAGATTGATCCATGAGGGGGAGGTATTTTTGTGACATTTCTATTGTGCGGGCTGGAGGAGAGAGTAATGTCCCTCTGCCCGAAGCTGACAAGGTAGTTGTCTATAGAAGTTTCATGAAAGCGGGGCTTCGGTTCCCTTTGGATAGTATGCTGGTTGAAGTGCTGAAAACCTTTGAAGTTTACCTTCATCAACTTACCCCTGAAGCCATCATCAGGATAAGGGTTTATATTTGGGCCATGAGGAGTCAAGGACAAGAGCCGAATCTGAAATGTTTCTGCAACTTGCATGAATTGTCTTGTGAGACGAAGGCTATTGGAAAAGAACAATACCACAACAATTTCGGTTGTTATGGCTTCGTAACCCGTTCTGAAGTAAGCAATTCAGTGCCAACTGTTGGGGGTATGCTTCGTAGCCGAAGATCCTAAAGAAAGAGAACACCTTCGGAAGATCCTCTCAGGAGTAGGCGCCGAAGCTATTACCTATAGAGCTTCGGCATAATGACAGATCTCAAGACGAAGGGCCGAACCGACTTAAAGATGGATTGACTTAAAGACCCATGATGTTTTGTGTCATTATTGTAGTCGATTGTAAAGGACATAAATGTAATTTTACACAGGCTGCACCCTGTGCCTATAAATAGGTGAACAGTACCCCGACACTGTTCATGCAATCCTGTAATTGTTAATGCATTACGCTGGGATTATTTTCTGTCAGAGGTGAAGGTATAAACGTACCTAAATATTATGTTTTGACATTTAAGTTCATATTATAAAATATATAAATAATGTAATTTGTTTTTCTATAATGTTTCAATATTTTATATTTTATTTTGTATTGATGAATGTTTAACCACGAAGGTATGACCTTCGTGGTATTTTATCCGTGGCCTTCGTTCTAAGTTCATTAAATCCATGGGGATATAATGCTTCAGCGAACGAAGGGCATTATTATTTAATATTTTCTGTGTTGCCTTGTTCTTAATTCATAGCATTTAAGAACAAGTCCCAACATTGGCGCCCACTTCCGGTGAACTCACTTCCACTTGTTTGAGCTGATGGCTTCGTTCAACAACCAAGCTGGAGCTGCTTCGGCTCCGAAGCTGGTACTCCCGATAACAGGCGATTCATGTTCAGAGCCAGCTAACAAGAAGCAGAAGAAGGAGGCACAAAGAAGGGTACAGCATGT
The DNA here is from genome assembly GCF_902167145.1 of Zea mays. Lineage (NCBI taxonomy): Eukaryota > Viridiplantae > Streptophyta > Magnoliopsida > Poales > Poaceae > Zea > Zea mays. Next base: position 75,784,002 of record NC_050099.1, read on the forward strand.
CGGGGTGCGAGGACCCTTCATCAAGTCAAGATGGTCCCACATCCCAATTACCTTCTCTCAAGAGGACCTTCAGCTCAAGGATTACCCTCACAATGATGCTATGGTTATTTCTTGTGTTATCAAAGGATTTCTGGTCCACAATGTTCTGGTTGACATAGGTAGTGCAGCGGATATTATATTTGCTAAGGCCTTAAGACAGATGCAAGAACCCGAAGATAAGATCCATGATGCTACACATCCCCTTTGTGGCTTCGGAGGAAGGCAGATTGTAGCACTCGGCAAGATCACGATGCCAGTGACCTTCGGATTTATCAACAATACAAGGACTGAACAAGTTGTGTTTGATATTGTTGACATGGAATACCCTTACAACGCAATCATTGGTCGTGGGACTCTTAATGCTTTTGAAGCAATTCTTCACCCAGCATATCTTTGCATGAAGATACCTTCGGATCAAGGACCTATTGCTATTCATGGAAGTCAAGAAGCTGCCAGAAAAGCCGAAGGAAATTGGACAGATTCAAAAGCAATCCATAATATAGATGGAGCTGAAGCTTGTGAGCAATACAAGTATAGAAGGGAGAAGGCTGCTTCGGCTGATCAGCCGAAGCCCATGCTTTTATGTGAAGATATAGCAGAGCAAAAGGTGTTGCTAGGGTCTCAATTGTCTGAGGAGCAGGAGAAAACCTTGACAAGGTTTCTGTTCAACAATAAAGATGTCTTCGCATGGTCGACCAATGATCTCTGTGGTGTGAACAGGGATGTCATTGAGCACTCGCTCAATGTTGATCCATCCTTCAGACCCAGAAAGCAGAGACTTCGGAAGATGTCTGATGACAAAGCCGAAGGTGCTCGGAACGAAGTGAAAAGACTTCTTAATGCTGGCGTCATTAGAGAAGTAAAGTACCCAGAATGGTTAGCCAACACTGTCATGGTGAAGAAGGCCAATGGTAAATGGAGAATGTGCATTGACTTTACTGATCTCAATAAGGCTTGTCCGAAGGATGAATTTCCATTACCAAGAATAGATTCTCTAGTAGACGCAGCAGCTTCGTCAGAGCTCATGAGTCTACTAGATTGTTATTCAGGCTACCATCAAATCTGGATGAAGAAAGAAGATGAGACAAAAACCAGCTTCATAACCCCCAGTGGTACATATTGTTATCTTCGGATGCCTGAGGGGCTCAAGAACACAGAAGGAAGCTTCAACAGAATGACAGCAAAGGTCCTTCATTCTCAGATAGGCAGAAACGTGCTAACATATGTTGATGATATCATAGTAAAAAGCACGAAGCAAGAAAATCACATTACTGATCTGCAGGAGACATTCGCTAATTTTAGGAAAGCTGGTCTGAAGCTGAATCCAGAAAAATGTGTCTTCGGAGTAAAGAAGGGGAAATTCCTTGGTTGTTTGGTTTCAACAAAAGGGATCGAAGCTAATCCAAATAAAATCGAAGCTATCCTTCGGATGGAGCCGCCAAGCACAAAGAAAGGGGCTCAACGGCTAACAGGAAGACTGACATCTTTGAATCGATTTATATCCAGATCAGCAGAGAGAAATTTACCATTCTTTGAAGTGCTGAAGTCAGCCGAAGTTTTTCAATGGAGATCAGCTCGGCAAAAAGCCTTCGAAGAGCTGAAGCAGTATCTGATAGATTTAACAACCTTAACTCCACCAGCGCCAGGGGCTCCTCTGCTACTGTATGTGGCAGCTTCGCACTCTGCAGTAAGTGCGGCGCTTGTCCAAGAGAAGCTTGAAGGACAATTGAAAAAGCAGGCTCCAGTATACTTCGTCTCCGAAGTTCTCAGTTTATCAAAGAAAAACTATACATAATTGGAGAAGGTGCTGTATGACGTCTTAATGGCCTCCAGGAAGCTTCGACATTATTTTCAAGCATACCATATAATTGTTCCTTCATCACAGCCTTTGAAGGATATTATGAGAAACAGAGAAGCTACTGGAAGGATTGGAAAGTGGGCTGCGGAACTCAACGAGTTCAGCATTGATTATGTGCATAGATCTTCGATTCAGTCCCAGGCGCTAGCAGACTTCATCGCTGACTAGACGCCAGGGGCTCAGGAGGAAGAAGCAAGTAAAGATGCCGAAGCTTGGATAGTGTTCTGCGATGGCTCCTAGGGAACCTTCGGGGCAGGTGCAGCTGCCGTTTTAATTGCACCTTCCAAAGTCAGAACATGCTATGCAGTAAAACTTGATTTCAGCTGCACAAATAATATTGCTGAATACGAAGCTTTGCTTTTGGGGCTTCGGAAGTTGAAGGCAATGGGGATAAGAAGGGCGGTTCTCAAAACCGATTCCCAAGTTATTTCTGGTCATGTTGACAAAAGTTGCAAAGCAAGAGATCCAAAGCTTGAGAAGTATTTGGATACAGTTCAAAGGCTTGAAGCTTCCTTCGAAGGGTTTTCTGTCAAGAATATTCCACGAGGAGAAAATGAGCACGCTGATCTACTAGCTAAGTCAGCAGCACATGGGATGCCTTTACCTTCGGAAGTATTCTTTGAAACAATAAAAACACCTTCGGTTGACCTTCTTGAAAGAGCAGTGCTCAATATATCTCCTGTTTATAGCGAAGATTGGAGAACTGAGATCATGTCTTTTCTCCAGGGCAATTTCCTTTCAGACGACGAAGCTTATCATAATAGAATAGCGGCAAGAGCCCGTCCATAGGTAATAATAGAAGGGGAGTTATACAAGCATGGAGTCTGTTCTCCATTACTCAAATGTTTATCCAGAGCTGAAGGTATAGAGCTGATGAAAGAAATACATGCAGGGCTGTGTGAATCTCACATCGGATCTAGACCCTTGCCGGGTAAAGTTTTTCGTCAAGGATTTTATTGGCCAAAGGCAGCTTCGGATGCAGCAGAATTAGTCCAAAAATGCGAAGGTTATCAAAAATGTGCAAGAGATCAGAGACAACCTTCGTCTCTAACTCAATTAATACAACCCACTTGGCCATTGCAAAGGTGGGGCCTTGATTTGCTAGGCCCACTTCCACCAGCACAAGGGAATTTAAGATATGTTGTGGTGGCAGTAGAATATTTTTCTAAGTGGATTGAGGCGAAGCCCTTAGCCACAATAACTTCGGTCACTGTTCAAAAGTTTTTCTGGCAAAATATTGTGTGTCGCTTCGGAGTGCCGAAGGCTATCACTGTGGACAACGGAACACAGTTTGATGCCGAAGCTTTCAAAGAGTTTTGTGAACAAATTGGCACGAAGATCCATTTTGCATCGGTTCGACATCCTGAGTCAAATGGACTTGTCGAAAGAGCTAATGGCATTATAATGACAAGAATAATGAAGTTAATCTTCAACCAGCCCAGGGAGAAGTGGCCAGACGAATTAATCAAAGTGGTGTGGAGCCACAACACAACAATGTCAAGGTCAACAGGTTTTACACCATTCAAATTGCTGTTTGGTGACGAAGCAATAACCCCAGAGGAAGCTAAAGCAGGATCAATAAGAACAGTGGCTTCGGCAGAGGACGAAGCTGATTATTCTGTGGCAAAGGATGCTATAGAAGGGATCAGGCTTCAGGCTGTGGAGAATATCAATAAATATCAAGCCGAAACAATAAAATGGCGTGACAGAAAAGTTCGGTTAAAAAAATATTAAGCCAGGACACTTGGTACTTCGGAGAGTTGCCAACCCAGATACAGTAGGCAAGCTACAGTTGAAGTGGGAAGGACCTTTTCTGGTAGTATCTTCATCAAGACCCGGTTCCTATAGGTTGAAGGATATGGACGGCAATGACATTCCTAGATCTTGGAATGCATATGAGCTTCGGCATTATTATGTGTAGCCTGATGTAATCTTTTTTATTCTTTCCTATGGCACCCTTTTCCTTTCCAAAGGGGGAGAAAGGTTTTTAATGGGGCCATAGCATGTAATTTCTCTTTTTCTTATATCAGCTCTACAAGAGCAATATCCCCCGAAGATGTAAATGTAAAAACTGAGCATGCACCTTCGAGTGCAAAGAGAAAAGGAAAAACAGGGAGAAGCTCAAAAGACGTCCCTAAGGGGATGCAGAGCACGACGAAGCTACAAAAAGCCATTCCTAAGGGAGTGTAGCGTAAGTTTTCTGCTCAAAAGTCGTTCCTAAGGGAATGCAGAGCTTACAGCGAAAAGTCAACGCTGATTCCGCCGAAGTATAAGGCGAAGCGCGAAAAGTCAACGCGATACCGCCAAAAGTAAAAGGCGAAGAAGTTCAAAAGACGTTCCTAAGGGAATGCAGAACTTACAGCGAAAAGTCAGTGCTGATACACCAAAAAATAAGCGGTGAAGCCGAAAAATAAACGACAAAGATTTGTTATTCCTAAAGGAATAAGAGTTTTGATTGTGGTTTTGTATGTGTCTTTGAACATTCATTTGCACGATACATTACATCATATATTTGCATTCATAAACATTCACTTAGACATACATAGGATCATCATCATCATAACATACACACTTGCTTCGGCTTTACAAGAAAAGGCTTCGGAAAAAAGGAAAAAGAGGCAATTTTATGCTTCGCTGTGTACGAAAAGAAGGGAAGGTGTTTTTCGCCTTCGGCTCAAAAATATTAATTTCGTCCACACCAAAGCACTTTATACATTGACGGAAAGGTAAGACTATATTACAAGGTATGGATAAAGTCCACGAAGTGAGATTTAATTACATTATACTTTATACAAGTTATCACAGAAGTTTTTTGAGCTATTTCTACAGACTACTCGAGCTTCGTCAGCATTCATGGAGCTTCGTCTTTTTACTCTGTAGCTTCAGCTTCGGCTTCGTCATCCTGTATGTAAGTATTATAAGCTAAATTCAAAATTCAAAGGAAAAAGGTAAGCATAAGGTATGATTCTGTTACTGGCTTAAGGTGGCTTCGAGCTTCGTCACTAGCTTTGCTTCGTCCACCCTTTGTCCATACTAATTTTATAAATCTATTCGCAATACTTCGGGCAAGGTTGGGAATGTTATCTAAGTCTGCTGGTGACAAGATAAAGTTGGGTCTATTGATAATCTTCCCATGTTCACAGCCGGACTTCAGAAAGGCAACAGCTGTGCCCCGAGAAGCTACCAGGGCACAGAAGTCACCATGCCCAGCTATAACTTCGTCAAGATCATTAATTTCACCTTCAATATGCTCGAAGGCACCAGGCAGGTCTTCAGCTGAAGGAGTAAACTTCTCGCTGCTAGCTCCAACAAAATAGAACACCTGCTTCGGCCGTTGAACACATCGATTGCTGAATTCCAGACATTTATTCTGAAGGCTTGTCAAAGATTCTTTCAGCTCTGAACTTTTTTGGACTTCGGCCTCAAGTTTTGCATCAAGCTTCAGCTTTTCTTGTTCGAAATTTTCTGATTGAGAAAGAAGTTTTGAATTTAATTCTGTTATTTTGGCTTCAGCATCCGCTAATAAGCCTTCGGTTGTTTGAAGCTCGAAGTCTTTCTTTTCGATAGAAACTGATTGCTCTTTTATCTTGTTCTCTAAGTTCTCAATTATAACTTCGTGCTTTTATCCTCTAAGTCCTGCTGCATTTTTAAAGCCTTGCTCAACAGCATACTCTGCGAACAAATAACCTTCGTTAGAAAACATCTATTTTATTAAAAACAATAAAAGTTAGAGAAAAGTTGTTTACCTTGAAATTGGAATAAAATAAACTACCGACAATGTGTTGTCGTCGGTAGCGGCTGATATCTGCTTCGAGCTTCGGAAAGCCGATACTCTTTGACAGAGTACCGATAACTTTTGCGCCGGTCTGATCTCGTATGCAGCCCAACCTTTCGTCATCAATGCCACCGAAGAGAAGCGCTCCCGGCCGATACCCGCAAGATATAGCATATTCTTTTAGTTCTTCTTTTTCAGCTTTTGTCAGTTCTTGGCCAACTAAGTTTTGAAAATTAAAAGCTTCGTCTTCCGAAGTCATTTCTTCCTTCTTGGGTTTTGCGGCCGTAGTCTCTTCGGTGACTGCGGCAACCTCTTCTGCAGCAGCTTCTTCCACGGCCATGTTTAGTAGCATTTTGTCTATATCAGCAACCATGCTTTCTAAATTAATATCTTCGGATTTGGCATCTTCGGCTCTGGCCTCTTCTGCGGCAGCCTCCGAAGGTACAGCTTCAGTAGATGTCATGCTTTCAATAGCCGGCAACTTCGGAGCTGAAGCTCCTGGTGGTGTTGCTTCAATGACTTCTGTCACAGTAACGATTCTTTGCCTCTTTGGCCTAGGTGCCTTTGTTTTTGCGGGCTCCTTTTCCTTCTGAAAAAGCTTCGTCAGATGAGGTCCCAGTGGACTTAGTTTGACAGGCAAAGTTTCAGTCAGTACCTTTAAGATCTCCTCTACTTCGGTAGCAGAGGATGTCGCAGAAGTCCTTTCTTTTTCATCAATTGATTTTTGCTTCGGAGTCGAAGCCTTTCTTTTCTTCGGAGCAACTGTTTTTGCCTCAGACTCTTGTTTTTTCTTCTTTGGTTGATCTTCATCGTCCTTATTCAGAGCACTAGCTACTCTCTTCCTTTTTTGGCCTTCGGCACCTTTGTCCAACCGCTCGTAGTCAGGATATTCAAAACCTATAGCATCCATCACTCGGTTTAGCCTTCGTTTCGGACGGGTGCCGAAGGCCGCAGTCATCAATTGGCCTTCTTTTTTAGAATAATTTCCAAGTATTTCGTTGTACATTACTTCGATTGTATCTAGCCATTCTTGGCAAGGCACTTTGAAATGTCTCTTGAATTTGTAATGGTAGGGTAGCCGGATAAGTTTTCCTTCCTTCTTTTTTCCTTCAAGCTTCGGCATGGCCCACTCTTTCATAGTTGGAAACACTTTGAAAGCCAAAAATTCCTGCACTGAGTCCCTAGTGCCGATGTGCTCTGCGATAACCCTAAATTTAGCCAACGCAATCTGGGTTCGACCCTCTAGTGTCATATTGCATGGGGGTCTGGTCTCTCCGAAGATCAACTCTAACGGACTCTGAACCAGCTTCTCTTTATCATCGTCAACTTTGACGTAGAACCATTCAGATTTCCAGCCAGCTGGCCACTTGCTTCGGTAACTGACCACGGGAAATTTTGTAGTCTTCCGGTAGGCAAAATTGTAGCAGCCGAAGTTTTCATGTAACCCATCTCCTCTAGCCTTGGTCTGATAATGCAGCTCGTGCACTCGGCAGAAACCTTTGGCAAATGGTTCCACCCCTTGGCTTCGGAGAGCCCAAATGTAAACGCTAAGCCTAACAATAGCGTTAGGAGTTAGCTGATGAAAGTAGATTCCAAATTTCTTCAGCACATCAGCAATCATCTTATTCAAAGGGAATCTCAAACCAGCTTTGAAGAAACTTTTAAAAACTACTACTTCATCTTTTCCTGGCTTCGGAGTAGTTTCCTCCCCACCAAAGCGAACCAGCTCTTTCTTTTCTTCATTAAAATAGCCCAATTTCAACATCTTAGGTAGGTCACCTTCGGAGATGGTGGATTTTCCAAAATCCAGATGGTTGGGTTTGCTCGGCACCGCGCTGCTATAATCATCTTCAGACTCGGTTTCCTCAACATCAGCTTGCTCTGCTTCAGCCGCAGGGACATCCTCCGATGTTACCAGCCTAGACCGCTTCATTGCTTCGGAAATCGGAATAGTCTCAGTAGCTTCGGTCTCATCTCCCTCACGATCAACCCTAGCAGTGGAGCGAACTCTGGCCATTTGATTATGACTTTCTTGAAATTTTTGTTGTTGACTTTTTTGATTTTCCCGAAGCTCTTCCTCTTGTGACGAAGCAGAATCAAAAGCGAAGTTTCGTCTGAGCACGAGGATTAAGCTTCGGCTATGACTAAATTTTTGGCAGCAAAACAGTGCAATAGCAATGAATGCTGTGGTAACTTCACACCTACCCGTCTGTTTATATAGTGCTACAGGTGGGAAGGTGAATCGTCAAGGTCTCCCGCACCGAACAAACAGCCACCCGCACTCGCTGAGCAGTGGGCCACAGGGTCCGAGAAGGTGAATCGCTGGGGCGCGCGTAACTACTGCAAGATGGGGCCACCGCGCGCGCGATGATTATTTTAATCGTTTCTCGCCAACGAGCTCAGGGAAGATGTTTTTCAGATCTTCGGCGTCCCGAAGCCTAGAAGATTTTTTCACAGATCAAGCTCGTTACAAAAAACGATCTAGCGCCGCGAAGGGGCTACTGTTGGGGGTATGCTTCGTAGCCGAAGATCCTAAAGAAAGAGAACACCTTCGGAAGATCCTCTCAAGAGCAGGCGCCGAAGCTATTACCTATAGAGCTTCGGCATAATGACAGATCTCAAGACGAAAGACCAAACTGACTTAAAGATGGATTGACTTAAAGACCCATGATGTTTTGTGTCATTATTGTAGTCAATTGTAAAGGACATAAATGTAATTTTACACAGGCTGCACCCTGTGCCTATAAATAGGTGAACAGTACCCGACACTGTTCACACAATCCTGTAATTGTTAACGCATTACACTGGGATTATTTTCTGTCAGAGGTGAAGGTATAAACGTACCTAAATATTATGTTTTGACATTTAAGTCATATTATAAAATATATAAATAATGTAATTTGTTTTTCTATAATGTTTCAATATTTTATATTTTATTTTGTATTGATGAATGTTTAACCACGAAGGTATGACCTTCGTGGTATTTTATCCGTGGCCTTCGTTCTAAGTTCATTAAATCCATGGGGATATAATGCTTCAGCGAACGAAGGGCATTATTATTTAACATTTTCTGTGTTGCCTTGTTCTTAATTCATAGCATTTGAGAACAAGTCCCCAACACCAACGTTTCACAAGAGATGGCCAGGAGCCTGGATGCAAGAATGGTTCTATGTAAATAATGATCTGGTTGAGGGGGAAGACATCAAGGGAATTATCCAACGTCCCATATGGTCTCACTTCGACATTAGAAGACCATCTCTTGCCCTTGGAAATGACATTCAAGCGTGCCAAGCTGCTTATAACACGGTATGCACCTACATAGGCACCAGAGACTTAGTCTAAGAGCACATTACCTACAAGGTGTGGCCACTTGGGAGTGGGTGGGAGATGCCGAAGGAAGCTGCTGCTGGGTCTAGCCAGAGTGGCTTGATTTACTTGAAGTATACATTCAAATACATGAGTCAATTTGACGAACCAAACGACGACTGGCTAGACGCCATTGACGCAACCAGCGATGAGTTGCTTGGTGCCTACTCAAAGACCAAAGATGATGCCATGAAGGCGGCCTTCGGAGGGCAAGGCAAGAAAAGGTTAAATAGGGTTTTTGATGTTATTGGTTTCGTGTACCCAGATTACAGCTATCCTTCACGAAAGCAAGGAAAGAAAAGGAGAGCTGCCGCTTCGGCGTTTTCCACTACGCTGAAGCTGAAAAAGGTTAAAGTTTTAACACATCGTCCTAAGCGCATGGAAACAGCAGAAGAGCCGAGGCTTGCTGAAGGGTCCTTTGCTGCTGAGTCAAGTCACCCCGCTACTGCTGAAGCCAGGGTGGAATTGGCCGAAGAGCCAATCTCGAAGATAGCAGCGGAGCAGCCAAAAACCTCGAGTTCATTGCAAGAATCAGAACTACCGAAGGTTCAAAATATTGCTTCAATAACTTCGAAGAGAAGGAGAATGACCAGTGTATTGGATGCTGTTATGGAATCCTCAAAGGCGATAACTCCTGCCTCTGCAGAAGCACCTAGCGTGGAAGACAAGAGTACAAAGAAATCTGCCGAAGTCGTCATGACGCAGGTTGAAACTGAAGCTGGGCCCTCAGTTTGCGCAGAAGCAGAGCCCGCGAAGATTGTTGAAAAGGATATTGAATTAAGACCTTCAGATGCTTCAAAAGTACCGTTACCATTAAGATCTGAATTCCCTGCTCCTGAAGCATCTACTGAGGAATAAGAATTTATAGTGCGTCACATTGCAGGGAAAAAACTATCGGAGGAGCAAATTGTCGAAGTTAGGCAATATGCCAAGGATCTGAAGTATCCGTCAGGATCCTTGGTATACAGCGGTACTGATGAAGATGACTTTCTATATTGCCTACCGGACAACAAGGAGATATTTATTTGTCAAGAAATGGCAAAGAATATGGGATTCCCGAAGCTAGAGCTTGGCTTATCTGCGATGTCGAAGGATGAAATTGCAGACAACCTTGCTTATAATAGCTTGAAGGTATATACACTTTTGCTTGTAAAATAAGTTATGTTTGTTGGTTTTCTTACTATTTTTATGTTCTCACACATATATTTTTGTTATTAGGGCTTAATTCTCAGTAAAGCTTTAAGGGCTCAAAAAGAAGCTGATGACGAAAGCTGTCAAATTGCACTTGGGAACCTTCGATCAGAGGTCATCACACTAAGGAATGAAGCCCTTAAAAAAGATAAGATTCTGCTCTCCTTAGTAGATAGACTAAAAGTCAGCGAAGCCATGCTTAATGTACAAGCCGAAACTCACAAAGTCGAAGTTGACGATCTAAAGAAAAAACTTGCCGAAATGAATGAAAATTTTGAAGTTGTGAAGGCAAAGCAAGAGATAAGTGAATGGACAAGTTCAAGGCTACAAAAGAATGTTGAAGAGCTTCGTGATTCCATGGAAAGGTGTTATGAAAAATCCTTGGATTACGCGAAGAAGCTAAAAGATAGCTTTACGAAGGTGGGGGCGTATTCCTCAGAACAAAAATTTATTCGCGGCGACCCCGAAGGGGTTATCCAATGGATAGGTGAAGAAGCCGAAGCTTTCAATGAGAACCTTAGCGATTGCAGAGATTTTTGTGCTTTTTCCGGTGCCCGAGGGATTGCAGCAATCTTAGAAAAGGCTGGGTGTGAACATGTCAAGGCCCACGGCCTAGCCAGAATCTATTCTCTCTGCTGACAATACTAAGGACCCTTCGGTTGAGGCTTCTACCCTGGGCGGCAAATTCTACTCCGATGTGTGATGAAGGGTGGTCGTGAGATGGCTGACGAAGCCATTAAAAAGAATGAGAAAGAATCTCACACCGCATGCGAGGAAGCTAAGCAAGCTGAGGAAGCTGCCGAACGCGCCATGATTATAGGTACTTTTATTTGAAACTTTTTGCCTTGTTGCTCGTTTTTACCTTCGTAATTCACCATCATATATTTATTACAGCCGACCTCTCTCCCCCACCGGAGCCATACAACCCCGAAGCTGATCCAGTTATGAAAGAAGCTTTAGATGTTATGCAAATTGCTTATGAAGTTGTTGACGAAGTTGTCAACAAACTTTTACATGAAGCCACTGAAAGAATTCTGAAGGAAGACTAGATTCTTGTTTTACTTGGAAAAGTAATATTTGTGTATGAGTCAAAAATCAAGTATTTATATGTATATTAATGTAATATGTTTCTTTGTGATGCATGAAATTTGTGTACATACCATTTTTGAGCCTTCGACGAAAAATACCTTCCCTTCTTTTCATGCTTCGCAAAGAAAAAATCACCCCTTCTATGCCACAGCTGTTATGTAATATCGTTGTCGACGAAGATTTCCTTGGTGTGTAAAATTATATCCGCCGAAGGTATACTTTGTGCTTCGGCACATTGTTTCATAATCCATCAAATATTTTGGGAGGAGCATCTTTCCCTCTCCACAGTTTTATTGCTAATGCGATATGTATGATGTAATGCTATGCGAAATGATGTGATGGTATGATGCAATATGATGTTTATGTCGAAGATAATCACCCACACGAAAACACACCTAGACTCTGCATTCCCTTAGGAACGACTTTGGAGTCTCTTCACCTTTTACTTAGGTGGAATTTTAGCTCTGCATTCCCTTAGGAACGACTTTGGAGCCAAACTCTGCATCCCCTTAGGAACGACTTTGGAGCTTTTTCACCTCTGATTTAGGTGGTTTTTAAGCTCTGCATCCTCTTAGGAACGATTTTGGAGCTTCTTCACCTTTAATTTAGGTGGCATTTTGGCTCTGTATCCCCCTCAGGAATGACTTTTGAGCTTCGGAACTTATACTGCGCTCCCTTAGGAACGTCTTTGTAGCTTCGGAACTTACTCTGCACTCCCTTAGGAACGGCTTTGTAGCTTCAGAACTTAATTCTATCACACTCGATGGTGTAACGATAATTATACTAAGTTGAAAAATTCATCCCTGCTGTATTGTTTTTCTTTCAAGAAAATATAAAAGGCAGAAAATATTAAGATACATCAGATCATCATACTCCTTGGCCAAGCCACTGTAGCTCTTTTAGTAAATATGCTTCGACTCAGGCATAATGTGTTGACTGTGCGAGCTTCGGATTCCTCCGAAGGTCGCGCTGCTGCTGAGTATGATTGCGCCCTTGTGGCTGGTGGTTGTGGATCAATGGTTGTGGTGGTAACTGGGGCCATGAAGCTCGGGAATGGCTTGCCGAAGCAACAAACGTCGTGGGTTGTTGATTGGCCACATATTCTAGGATGTATGGGGAGTAACACGAAGCAGTGTGGAGGACTTAATTCGACCGACTCTGCCGCGCCTCAACTTCGACAATTTCCTTCTGCTTCTGAATTGTGACCTAGCATGTCCTTGTTGTGTGGCCCTTGTCCTCTCCACAAAAAAGGCAGTACAACTTTCTAGGTTGATTGCCAAATCGCCCCCACCGAAACTCCTTCCTCCCCTGCCCCTCGGAGCTGGTGGTATGAAAGAAGTCTATTGCATGGTTGAAGACTAAGAACTATGATGGCTATGCTGAGCATTGCTGGCCCTTTCATCACTGGCATTGGAGTTATGAATTGACCGGACATGCCTAGGATTAAGTCTCCCTCCAAAGCCCCTGGTCATCTCGGAAAACCTGTAGGCCTCCTCCCTTCTTTGGCGAAAATCATTGTTGGCCCGGATGTACTCATCCATCTTCTGAAGCAGCTTCTCCAGGGTTTGTGGAGGCTTCCTAGCAAAATGTTGAGCTGCAGGTCCTGGCCTAAGTCCCTTGATCATGGCATCAATGACAATTTCATTGGGCACTGTGGGTGCTTGTGCTCTTAGTCGCAGGAACCTTCGGACATACGCCTGAAGGTATTCCTCCTGGTCTTGTGTGCATTGAAATAATGCCTGAGCAGTAACCGGCTTCGTCTGGAAACCTTAGAAGCTAGTGACCAGCATATCCTTAAGCTTCTGTCATGATGTAATTGTTCCTGGCCGAAGAGAGGAGTACCATGTCTGGGCCACACTTCGGACTGCCATGGCGAAGGACTTTGCCACGATAGCGGCGTTGCCTCCATACAAGGATATTGTTGCCTCGTAGCTCATCAAGAATTGCTTTGGGTCCGAGTGCCCATCGTATATGGGCAACTGGGGTGGCTTGTAGGATTGTGGCCATGGGATAACCTGCAGTTCTGGTGCCAGGGGAGAAGCATCATCAAAAGTAAAGTTACCATGATGAAAATCATCGTACCATTCATCTTCGTTGAATGAGCTCTGTTGACGAAGCTCCCTATGCTGAGGCCTTTGGTCCTGGTCATCTTGAGTAAGATGACGCATTTCTTCAGCGGCTTTGTCAATCTTCTTCTGAAGGTTGGCCAGCTGGGCCATCTTCTCCTTCTTCCTTTGTACTTGCTGATGGATGACCTCTAAGTCCCTGATTTCCTGATCGATTTGCTCCTCATGTAGAGTTGGGCTGGTGGCCTTCCTCTTTTGGTTTCTGGCCTCTCGCAGAGAGAGGGCATCTTAATTTGTGTCTAGTGGTTGCAAAGCAGCACCTGGCACCATTGTTTTCTTCGGTGGCATGTCGAAGATGGATGGTCTTCCGAAGGTTGTGGAAGTGAGTTCACCGGAGGTGGGCGCCAAATGTTGGCCACTTGTTCTTAAATGCTATAAATCAAGAACAAGGCAACACAATTGTTAATGGTTAAAGACCTTCGTCCTTCGAAGCATTATCTCCTCTCGGATATAATGATCTCCAGACGAAGGTCATGAAGGACACACCTTCGTCATTTTGTGATATAATGTGAACATGAATATGAATATAAACAAGAAGACGAAGGAATACAGAGGAATCAAGATAATGTCTGTTATATATCCATGATCCATTTATTTTCGATGAACATGAATAAACATTAACAACATTCATATTACAATGATACCTTCGGCTTGCTAGAAGGTGTGTAAGCGAGGATGGCTCGAGAGCGATTACAATCTAGCGTGTACAGTATGGTGCTACTGTTCATCTATTTATAGGCACGGGACACAGCCCGGACAAAATTACATTCATGCCCTTGACATTTACTCGTGATTATAATACAAATTATCATGGACTAAGTGGTCTTTTCCCCCTTTAAGTCGGTGTCGTCCTTGGTCTTCGTCACCATATCAAGCCGAAACTCTTTGGCAATAGCTTCGGTGCTTAGTCCTATCACCTTCGGGTTGCTCCTTTACACCGCGTATACTTTCGCCATTAGAGAAGGTCTTTTATCTGGGAGACGAAACCTCCTGTAATAATCTATATCGTACTAAAAACATATGATTAGTCACGTTTTTTGAGGACCTTCAGAAGAGGAAGGCCCCCAACAGAGTACTTCACACCAAGTGATGTGTTTGGTAGAATCATAACATTTCACATGCAAAGAGAAAAGGCACTTGAAATAAAAAATTAGAGAGTTGCAAGCTAGATTAGATGGCATGAGAATTAAGAAGATAGCTCTAAAAGAAAACAAGTAAACAAAAAACCCACCAATATCAAGGTGAAGATCAATAAAGAGACATCAACTAACAAGTTGAGGACACATAATAAGACCAAAGAAAGAGTAGAGACAACATATCATCAAGTGAGAGTGGAAGTGATGATGAACAATATGAAAAGGTTGGAGACATTGCTCTCTTTGTGAAAACAAATCATAAAGGGTTCAAGAAATACTGATGAAAATTGTGAAGATAATATTCCCCAATAAGAAAAAGAGAACATGCTACAATCGTGAAAGCACCAAATATTTTATAGTTATGTCCACATGAGAAGAAAGAGAACAAGCATAATAAAAGGGAAGGAAAGCTTGCATTTGAGAAGAACAGAAAATATAGAGGGGGGGCTCACATTGGACATGAATGGAATTCATCAAAAGAGAGTTCAAGTGAGGAGGTGAAAAGATTGTTACCGCTGCTATTCACAAGTCATCCACCACGCCAAGGCTCTTCAAGACATGTCCTACGACGATGATTCCCCCCTCACATTTGTTTTATGGCAAAGGTGAGAAGGAAAAAACCAAACCTTCTCTTGATAATACCACTAGTGATGATGAATCTAGCGGTGAAGAATTTGATCAAATAATTAAAAATCTCAATAGAAAGACCAAGTTTTCATCACTAAGCTAATGGGAGAATTAGAAAGTGTAAAAAATGAATTATCTTCTATGTAAGACACACTAATTGAAAAAGAAGATCTCTACATTGCTAGCAAGAGAGGTCTTGCATTGGAAAGAAATACAGTGGACTTTTTGCACAAGGCTTTAGCTAAAGAGAAAGAGGACCATATTATCACAAAAATAAAAAACATTGAGCTCAAGAAAAAGCATTGTAACCTAGAAGCGAAGCACAAAGAGCTTTAGGAACGACATACCATTCTTTATGATAACAATTCACAATTGTCCAAGACAAGAGAAGTCTTTATTCCTATACATGGTTATCACAAAAGGATTTAGGAACGACATATCATTCTTTAGGGACGCATGATTGAAAAGGATCAACACAAAGGACAGGGGTTGGAAGAACCAAAAGGTCCACAATACAAGAATGG
Source organism: Zea mays (assembly GCF_902167145.1). NCBI lineage: Eukaryota > Viridiplantae > Streptophyta > Magnoliopsida > Poales > Poaceae > Zea > Zea mays. Next base: position 75,799,733 of record NC_050099.1, read on the forward strand.
AAGACATCTATCCATCAAAGATGGACTTGGGCATAAAAAGGTTAGAAAAACTAATGGGAGAAAATATGATAAATGATATTTAATGTGTAAAGTTTGAGAGAAAAAGACAAATTGGTACATTTCAACCTACATAACGTGCAACAATGTTGCACTCCTAAAACACCTTAGTTTTGTAATGTGCAAACTAATTTGTAAGTATACAAAACTCAACCCAAGAAATGAATTTTCTTCATCACATGTGATTTATTTTTACCAATTAAAGAGAGGAGAGAAATTATTTAATTTTAAATCTAAAATCTCATTCTAGAAAAGAATAATGATAAAGCAGTGCATTAGGGTTGCCCTAGTAGCTTTTGGCTGAACATCTGCACGCCCCGTGCTTTTCTCCACTCAGTCACTGATAGGCGGACCAACATCGTTAACACCTCTTTCCCACACACGTGCTCTCTCTATGTCGCTAACTAGTGGGCCCCTACTGTCATCCCTAACCACATGCTCCTTTTTATCAGTTCACAACGAACTTTTTGTCATAGATTGGCTGCCTTTCTTTGCTCAGCTCCTTGTCGCCACTAGAGGATGTCTAGGATCACACGCACCATTTCCATCCTCTTTTCCCCACCTAATTCCTTGTGGGCACCGATTAGCCTGAGCACATCTTAGGGTTGCCAACGAGTCCTTTGAATCCACCACCATCATCATAGCCTTTCCATCCAACTAGACCATGCTAGAGTATAACACTGTCTCACTCATAATCCATGCTCATCTTGTATCAAACACCAAACCATCAGAAGTCCTAGCTTACCAGGCCTAGTGCCGCCACCACCATTGCTCGAGCTCCGGAGAGCGTTATGCCCTCTAGAGCACCTCGACATTCATCTATGGCGCTGTTAGCTTCACTGATACCTAGGTTGCCATTAGTTGATAGGATAGGAACCAATATTGCGTAAGTTATTTGTGGTATAGATACACACCTAGCAAAACCTTAGTTGTACACATAGATAATTTATTTATTACATAGGTTTTAACTAGGTTGTTGATAGGATAGGAAGTTAATTTTGAGTTGTTGAATTCACCCTCTCTTAGGCATCATGGTCCTTTCAAGCTTCACCTGAGGTAGAAGAGAGCTAGACCAAAAAAGAACGTCGTGCTCTCTATGACATAACACATTCTTAGTATTGATGGATTTGATGTTAGAGACCAATGCTCCATCGACTGGGTGTGTTGGTGAAGCAATGTCAGCACAACATAGCAAAGCACACCTCATACCTACCTATCACACCTATCACCTACTTAGCATGCCAAATGACATTGGTATGGCATACCAAGGCAAGGGTACTAGAAAATATCGAAGAGAGAGGGGGGCATAGGACTAGGACCATTGGATTAGAATGCTAACAAGATAGAATGCACACATGCAATATAGAGAAGTTTGTGTCATCCAAATGTAATACCATATGTCCTCTATATAGTTGATGTTTAGATACAAGTGTGAAGAGAGATTACACGCTCATATAAAGTAGAGCTAGAGAGTAAGGAGGGCCCTAGCTACCCCTTATTATGCTACTATTTAGCCAAGCGAGAGAGCTCAGACTCAAGCAAGGGCTCTTTTCTATGTGCTAGCTCCTAAACTTTGAACTTGAACCAGAGTGAAACAAAAAAAGCTAAGCCCCCACCCTTTTTATAGTACAATAGTGAAGAGAGTTACATCCCTGCATATATAGTGGGCCTTGTCCAGCATAGGTCTAATTAACTACAACTAATTTATCGTAGTTGTTATATTGTATGTAGAGCATGTCTCTGATATGCCATAGTGGTGATTATGGCATACAACAATGGCACATATGGGTGTCCATATCATCAAGTATGACATAGTTGGTAGCTTGAAGTCATACACACTGCACAATGCTTGTGGGTACACCTACAGTCTAAGGCGTGGGTACAGTAACAACATTTGACCGGTGTGTCGTCTCTGAAAACAAATATTATTGATGAAAGCTTTATCTTAATTACTCGGTGCCACGTGCGCTCGACCTAGTTAGGGATGCATGTGGTGCTAGGGCTGTGCCCCAGGGTTGCCCTACTTGGGGTGTCTTAGGGAGTGCGGGGCTTGTATGCAAGGTCATTGACTCTTAGGGTCTCAAGGCCTGAATGACTTAGGGCTTGGCCCCAGGGCACAAGGATTTGGAAGCATATGGCTGGCATCGAGCTAGACCCTTTATGGGTTTGTCTTTTACTGATGAAGTCATCGAGGGTGTTTTGGCAACATCCATGGTATGCCCTTCTCGATGCAATGGTGTCTATATGGATATAGTCTATTCAATAATGTATGTATGTATATGGATGTCTCTTGTGGCTTGATGGGAGTGTTTGGGCTCTATCAGCACTAGAAAATAAAGACGCCTGAGGTTTATTAACTGTCTATGTAAAAACTATTTTTACAAATGACTATAGATTTCAGCCACCTTTAAAAACTAACCAGTAAAATGTCCATACATTGCGACGGCACACAATAACAAATATTACACTTTAACTTAGCCAAAAGACTTAGAAAGATATGAGTTGAAAAGGAGTTGCCTGCGCCGATCTGGGCACCAATCACTGCGATGCGTACCAGCGGCGGTGCTCTCCACGACAATGCGGACGGTCCACGGCTGAGGGCCGGACGGTCCGTGCCCTGGTGCGGAGGCTAGGGTTTCTGCATACAAGCCGGACGGTCCACGCCTGATGGCCGGACGGTCCAAGCGTGCGTAGAGGCGACGAAGTTTGCCAACAGTACCTGGATCTTGCTCCCGGGACCCCATCAGAGAGGAGAGATCCTAGGGTTTGTCATGAGATCGGCAGGCCACCCAAGACGCCTCCAAACGACGTAGAGCCAGAGAGAGGTGAAGATTAGAGGGAGAAAACTATGTTACTATCTACTCCTAGGGCAAAATGTAAAGAACATAAGATATATTGATTGTTTGATCGATTGTTGGTGTTTCAATCAGCCGTACCCCTTCAAATATATAAGGGAGAGGTCTAGACCCGTCCCTAGGCGTCCTCCAATAGCTCCCGCGAGATTAGACGGATAAACACGTGAGGAGATAGGAGTTTAATCGCCTGATCTAATCCTATCGCGGACCTTCCGCGCCTATAGCAGGACTGTCCCTAGGCCGGATCGTCCGGGCCTGCTGGACCGTTCGGCCATGCCTAGTGCCACAAATGGTGCTCAATAGGAGCCAAACCCCTTTTTTATAGTTCGCTCGATCGCTTGTCCTCCTTTAACTAGCGGTGTGGTACAATATGGGAGCGATGCACTAATGTGGCTTCCTGTCGTGTTGGGCTTAGGTGGTTTCTCACGACTTATCTATAGGATAATGACCCAATTATTAATAAGGCTTGGATGATTTTCACGACCTATTTATGGAGTAACGACCCACTGGTTGGGGAGGAGAATAAACTTACGCATTTCGCGTGACCTGGAGGAGAATAAACCTATACGCTTTGCGCGTGATGTAGAACTACCGTCGAAACTGATGCTTTATACTGATAGAGAAAGAAATTTATAAAAACTGATGTTTCTTTCTACGGCCGCTAAGAGAGCATCTCTAACAGTGCCTTTAGTCAGTACCATATCTTAAAATATAGTGCTCAACACATAAAATACAGCTCCAACATTGCCCTATTTTACAAATGTTTATAAAAACAATATAGAGCACACCATGCATAAAGTGACCTAAATATATTACACCCTAGACTAGTGTCGTATCCTTGTTTTCTACACCATTCTCGTCATTTTCTTTCCTAATAATATAATTTACTTTATAAAATAAATAATATATGACTTAACTGTTGGAGCATAATTTGTTTTTAGTGCTCCAAACACTTTAAATAATGTATTTTAATTTTTGGGGCACAATTTTGAGTCATCTGTTGGATATGCTAAAGCTATTAATAGAGGCGGCTAGGTATCATAATCTATATAATTTACAGATCTGTATAGTAGAAAAAAAAGAGGAGGCCAGTGAAAAATCTGTCTCTATAAACGCATTACAGCCGAACCACCTCTATAATGAAATCATGTAGTAGTAGTGATCCAGGATCAAATTTCTCAGACCCATATAAAATTCATTTTTCATTTAATTCGAGTATTAGCACTATGGTTAACCCGTGTACACATGCAGCATATCGTAAAATATTATAATGGCTGCATTCACATGCATGCTCACTTTAATTACTCAAAAGAAGAATATATGGTAGAATAGCTTAGAACATCACACATGGCATGCCAATTGGCATGTACAGGCGTTCAGCTACAGCATGACGATCGATGAATTGCCAAAGCTCCTCAACACAACTAATAATATGATATAGTAAGAATTTTATATCTTTATTGACGGAGAATATAGACGACGAGGAGCTAGCGGGCCAAGTGTAGGTGTAGGTCAGCATCTGCTCCGAGCCGCCGACCGGCCGGCGTCCGGGGGATGGAGACTCCATCATGCATCTTCACTTGCAGGTGGCGACGAGGACCTTGCGCGGCGGCAGCGAGGGGCGGCGGCCGTGGAGCGTGGCGAGGTTGTCGAGGATGAGGATGTCGCCCTTCTCCCACCGGAACTGGATGCTCTCCTCCTCGATGATCTCGCCGCAGCGGCGCACGAAGTCGGCGGGGATCTCGGACCCGTCAGCGAGCGTGGCGGAGCTGAGCTCCTTGCCGTGCATCCCCACCACCGTGTTGAACCACATGCGGCGGTTCCTGCGGCCCGGGAAGACGCGCGTGAGCTTCCGCGGGCCGAGGATCGTGCGCACGCCGCCGTCGGGGAGCCACTCCACGTCCATGCCCAGCGCCCGCGCGCGCCTCTCGGCCTCGGCCTTGTCGGAGGTGGCGAAGGCGTCCTCCCACCCGCGCCCGCGCATGGACTTGGTGTCGTTCTTGCTCAGCGCCGTGAAGGTGTAGCGGAGGCCCTTGTCGTCCAGCTCCTCCACCATCTCCGGGAACTCCTCCAGCGCACGCTCTGTCACCCGGAAGCTCGGCACGAACGGCGTTTCGCCGCCCGACGGCGGCGGCACCTCGCAGAACAGGATCACCTTCCCCGGGAACTCCTTGATCTAATGATCGATCGATCGATCGATTCGCAAGCACATACGCTCGCCATCATTAGCAAGTAGCAACAACGAATGGCGATGGATGGAAATGCCTGCCTGCCTGCTTCCGGTACGTACCAGGACCATCTCGTGGTGGTAGTAGATGAACTCCTCCAGCGGGCCCTCGTTGGCGGTCCAGACGCGGCCGTGGACGTGCGTGCGCGGCGCCGGCCCCACGTAGCGGATGTCCGGCCACCCGAGCGCCTCGACGACGGCGTTGAACTCGGCAGCATCGCGCACGTCGAAGCCGCGCAGCAGCAGGCCGCTGTTGGCCACCACCTTGGCCTCCACCCACTCCCGGTTCGCCTTCAGGGCCTCCACCAGCGCCTCGTAGCCGTTGCTCTTGCCGTCGTCCCCGGAAGGAGCCAGGACCAGGGGCACCTGCTCGCCGTCGATGGTCTTCTGGCCCTTGCACTCGCTCACGAAGAAGAAGTCGGTCGCCGCCATTGCCTCTCGCTTTCTCTCGATCTGTGCACCCTTCCTTCGGATTAGGTACGGTGTGACTTGTGAGTGCAATGAGCTAGAGTAGGGCACGCGTATATATATAGCGAGGGACGACAGGCTGCAGAGGGAGGAAGAAGGCAATGCAGTTCAGTAAATCGTACAGTAATATGGAGCCTGACATTATATTGTTTCAAAAGCAGCCGCGAAGGAAACCATGCGATCTCTTTGACGTCTACGATCGCGGCAACGGTCTTTAATTTCCATCAATCAATCAAAAAAAAGAAGTGATGTGGCGGCAACAGATAAACCAAACGGTGCTGCAGTTAGTGACGATGTAAAAATAAAAAATAAAATAAAGCAGGACACAAGGTGTGACTAAAAAATTAAAGCATGGTACAAGGTAAAAGAAAACTGCCATGGTTGAGAACAAGGTTTTTACCTAGTCGTCGTCGCGACGGAGCCTAGTTATCAACGATATGTCGGTTGCAATGCAGGCTAGAGATCAGATGCATCGAGTGCTGCTTTAATATTTCGATAACCTCACTACGCCATCAGACTTGTACCTTGAGTTTTTTTTTGTCTGTTGTAGAATGTTGGGGCGAAGGTTTAACGCCCCCTCGCTTGGGAGGCCCGTGCCAAGGGATTCAATATTGGAGACCTATAAGGCCTGAAGGTTGAGCTACTTTACGAAGTGCACGGAGAGAACGCGCAGGCGAAGACTCAAGTGTTACCTTTACCCGAACATGCCAGGGCGAAGACCATCAAGAACTCCGGAGACTGGACAATTAGGACCGCGAAGACCACGCATTGTAATCTGCCACTGATTGTAATAGGGGGTGTGTATAGTCCGCCCATGTTACAGGATTCCGACCGTAGACCGCCACGCAGGAAGGGCGAATATTCCGGGGATTCCGACCGTAGACCGCCACTGATCTGCCACTGTTTATAATTGATTACGCTGAAATGACTGTCTTAACCCCCAAGGGCGAATATTCCGGGGATAACGTAGGTAACTGAGGGTGTAATCGTCTTTGGCGGGGCCGGGCCGACCCTCGGTTCCCTATAAATACCTCGTACTGTACCATTGCGAGGACGGAGAAAAACACTGTTGCCCTAATACTCTGTGTTTATTGAGATCAAATTGTTCTCCATTCTTCCCATGTTTGAGTTTGGCTGACCACGAGTTAGCAAGTTCCAACATTTAGCGTCAACCGTTCGTGCTACGATAAAACATTCTCGCGATGGCCCTCAAGAGAGCGAATTTGAAGGCCACCGCTTCCATCGACGATGCAACGAAGGCGGCCCTTCTGGCTGAAAAGAAAGGCAAGGCTCCCATTGCAGACAGCATCCCTTAGGAGGCCTTCGACGATAAAGCAGTCAACAGCAAAAGGCAACGCCAGGACAACCTGCCTACACCAGAGGGCATCGCGCACCTGCAGTTCCGAGGGGGTACCTTAGGCACCCCCGCCAGGCTTCATCAACCCAGAAGGCGAAGACACCGTCGAAGACGGCGAAATCACAGGCATTTCAGCCAAAGACCAACTCAAGTTGCGAGCCCTGCGCATCAAGAACAATCACCTACAAAAGCAGAAAGAAATACTCGTTGCCAAGCGCCAGCGCATCAACATGCAAGTCAAAGTTAGGCAAATGATACTGGATGAGTAACAAAAGGCCCGAGAGCTAGAGCAACAAATCGCAGATATGCAAGGCGGAGGCCCATACCACATGCAGCGAGGCCCTCTCGTCACCCCAACCACTTTCCAGGGGGTTAATTACCTCGACGAGCGAAGCCCACTTGCACCACAGCTTCAGGCCTCACCTTGGCCTAGCAAATTAAGAGCTGGTACTTACCCCAAGTACAACGACGGCATAGACCCAGCCTAGTACATCATGAGCTACCAGGTTGTTGTTACATCCTCCGGAGGGGACGACGCCACCATGGTCAAATCTTTCATCATTGCACTCGAGGGCCTAGCCCTGACATGGTACACCAGACTGCCGCCTCTATCAATCGAGTTATGGAAAGGTCTTCGCGACAAGTTCTTGTTGAATTTCCAAGGGTACAGGCCGGACACAAATGCCTTGGATGAATTATCACTCTACAGACAACAAGAGAAAGAAACTCTTCGGGAGTACTATAAAAAGTTCCTCACGCTCAAGTCGCAATTGCCATCTGTTGATGACCACATAGCCATCCACTATGCAATTGCCATCTGTTGATGACCAACAACAATTCCACAACGACCCAATCCTTCACCAGCCTAATCATATGTACCACCAACACCAAGAGATCCAAGTCCTCCCTCCACCACCACCACATCATCAAAATCCTCCACCACCAGCACCCAAACAAGAGGACTTCGCCGAGCAGCCTTTCTACGGGGTCATCCACATGATTACCGGAGGGTCAAGTGCAGACTTCGACACGAAATGACAGAAGAAGGATCACTACCGCAATGTTAACTAGGTAGCCCTCACTGGCCCAGTGGTTCAGACAAAATGGTCCCATGTACCAATTACCTTTGACGCAAGAGATATCGACCTACACAGCGCGCCACATGCAGATGCCATGATGATCATCTATCGTGTGGCAGGCTGCGATCTATGGAAAGTTCTGGTCGACAATGGCAGTCAGGCCAACATCATTTTCATGCACGCCTTTGATCGTGTCACACCCGAGTTTTAAGGGACAAAGCCGGGTGCATCTCATACATGCGCCAAAGAAGACAACATATATAATAACAGAGTGTATACAGATAAATGTCATAATATAATCAGAGTACTTATTACATAGAGGAAGTCTTACAAAATAAAATATGAATATAGATCAAACTAAAATCCATCCTTGGCGCCATAAAGTCAACTGGGAGACGCCACCTAGATCGAATCGAACTCCTCATTGTGTGGCTCCTCTTGAACCACTTGTTCTTCTCCTGTGGGGGGTGTGAGACAGCAAGGGTGAGCTCAGACATGTTCATCGCTCAACAAGTTGTGGGGAATAATGTCGCATGAACTCACCAAAGGTGGGAGTTTATGTGATGTGTAAAGCTGGTCAACAATAGGGGTTAGAGCTGAGCATTACTTTTAATAACTTGGTCAAATTTTATTAGCAATTACTAAATGTAAGTGAATACCAAACCATAATAAATAATAATAGAACAAAATTAATAAATAATCTCATGCAATGCATATGACAAATTGAGTTTAAGTTCCATAATTTAATCATGCGAGAGTCCTGAGCTGCTCATGACCGTGAGCTCGGCTAGTATACTAGTTTTACACTCTGCAGAGGTTGTACCCTGTACCCACAAGTCGTGTATCCCATGTCGCCAGGGTTTGCAAGGCCCTTAGACACTACCGAGGTGAATGGCTAGGGATCCACTACGAGGCCTTTACAAAGTTCCACTAGCTTCCGAAAACCCGCTACAGTTTATGGGAAGAGCACTTGCAAGAATCCCTCGTCTGACCGCCATCGCAGCAAAATCAACCCGAGAACCTCCCTGCATGCAACTCCCCTACTGCCCTTGCCCCTATCGGGTAAGGTAGTCTTCCACTTGCTTTCCTAATTAGTCAGCCAAGGGCGTCCCATTCCACCCTTGTGGTGGCACGTGTTTCTCAAGTTAAGCTCCATGTTCCAATTAACATTAATGATCTTGACATGAACATAAATAAAATAACATAATAATTGGAGCATGGATATAATGAAATATTAACCCAAAACCATATAAAGCAATAGCATAACTACCCAAGTGAATCAGGGGTAAACAAGGTAAACATGATAAACAGACTAGGGTGACCTATTGGGTCCCATCAAAATTAAACCTATGTATTGAATAGTGATAATAAATAACATTATTGGGTAACAAAGGTGGATCAAGGGCACAACTTGCCTGGCACTTGAGATTCCAGTTACCAGGGTGATTCTTTAAATCCTCGTGACCTCACGCTAGTCGTATCAATACAAACAAACATGATATAGACAAAATTAACATCACACCAAACATAAGAACAAACTGAAATATAGTAATCTACGTGTTGCTTACGAGATCGTGGGATCAAGAACTACTAAGATCGGAGGTACGGTTAAGGAGTTATGATTTTATAGAGGATTTATGTGATGAAAATGTTAAACTATATTATAAATTGGTTAATATAAATCATATAAGAGGTTATTCTATAAAGAATTATCTCAACTTTAATCTAAGTTATAAATTGACCATAGATCATAGTTTAGTAAATAATGATTAACACATTAACAAGACTAACCAACATAAGTTAAATAAAGATCTAATCATAAAATAATGAGACATGGTATAATAAATGGTGTTATTGCATTTTAAATATTTATACGGGGCTAACGCAACTTGAACTGATCAAATCGGAGTTAAAACAGAGGAGTTATGAATTTCCGAAGATTCTATGTGTTTTGTACCAGATTAAATAGGATATAAATTTTAATGTGACTTTCATGTCAAAACAGTAGTACGACATGATAAACAATAATATTATAAAATTATAGGAACTATAATGGACTCATTTGGACTTAATATGAATTTTCTATAAATTAAACAAGCTCTATGAATTATTTTTATATTAAAAATTCATTTTCTAAATCATTTATCCAATTTAAATGGTCTCTGGACTGCGCGTGTAAAAACAGAGAAACGCAGGGACCATGGTGTAAATGTTTCCAAGACACAGTACGCCCTGCGCAGGACTGCGAGTTTATTCCTAAAATCCTGAGGGGTTCATATGCAAAAGACGCACGACGAAGGGGTACGGTTATATCCTGGCTGTTGGATCACCAATCTACGGATCAGATTAGATCCAAACTTTTCTGAACCGATACGCGCTCAGAGCCGCCCGATCTAGATTCGATGGCTCCGAGATTAAAGTGTCGCGATCTAATCTGAGCCGCAAACAACAAGATCAACGGCGCAGATCTAAGGAACGACTGGGCATGCCTGCGCCTATTCTCCACCATCCATCGTCAGATTAACGACACACGGGTCATCTTCCATCCCACGCCTACAAGTCACGGCGGCGCGCCCAACCAGTTTCCCCCACGGTCGCACCATTACCAGAGAGGCTCCACTACGGCTCCAGTGCCTAAAACTTCAACCGAGTGGTCCTACACAATGCGGTAATAAAAACGAGTTCGGGCAAGCAACTATTACCGAGAATCGGGCGCGCAGTCGCACTATCCACGACGAGGGGTGGCTCCACCGCGAGTCAGTGACCCCGGTGACAAATCCAGGGGTCCCTGGTCGCAAATCCTGCCCAATGAGGTCACCAACGTCTTCCCAGCGACCCGGTGCAACACTTAAGCCCACTGGTTTGAGCTTCGAGCCACGACGAGGGTGAAATCCCCGGCGGTGAAAACTCCCCACATTGCTCCCTAACACAACGACGGTGGCAAGGGTCATGGCGTTTGAATATGGCTTGAGTCAAGTTACCAAGGACACGGAAGGGGAGATTTATATCCCAAGCCCGCACAGGTGATCCCATCCCAACAGACTCTGGAGCTAACGCGCGGATCACGCAACGGCCATGCGAGGGCGACGGGTTTGGTTGCGCGAAGCTAGGGGAAAGGACTGACAAACCGGCCACCCACCAGTGACCCGCACTGTAGTCCCTGGCCACGGTGGCCCACCAGTCGGCTAAGACATCAAGTGCGCAGCGGAAGAGGTCGACGCGCGAGCCCCACACATAAGTGGTTCTGCAGAACGACAGCGCGCGTGGGGGAAAAGAAATCGGAGCCGCGCGCGGAACAGAAATGGGCTGAGGGAAGTCCGGCGGGGTTGAGGTAGTGGGCCGCAATTAGGTATTTTGGCCCAGGTAGGGGTTTTTCTCCTTTTCTTTTCTTTTTCTTTTCTTTTTTTGTTTTCTTTTCTCTGAATTTCAAATTTGAATCTATATATGTATTTGAATTTCACCCTAGAGCCCAATGTACAAATTCAACTCAAATTTGCAAGAATATTATGTATTTATTTATATATGTTTTTTGTATATAATGTTTTCTTTCCTCCCCTCTTTTCTTGATTACCTCTCATTCTCAAATATTCAAGCGAGTCATTAACTCTCAAATTTGGATATAAATTTATTTCTATCCATATTTTGTTTTATTTTATATAGTGTTTTTACTTCTCCTTCTCCATATTCTAATTTGCAAACTAGGTCTTAAATCCAAATGTGGACATAAATGTATTTCTATTACTTTTCTAAAATAATTCTTGTTTTCCAAAATTAAGTTCTCAATTTTCAACACTCAAGTATAATTTGAGATCGCTGAATTTGTTATTTCATTTCTTCATATATTTATTTTATTATCATTAACAATGATTAATTTTTATACAGATTTTGGGGCTTACAGATCGCCTGGTCCGCTCTAGACCTAGTGGGGGTCAGCTGCACCATCATCGAACACAGCTTGGGCATCGACCCCTCGGTGCGTCTAAGGAAGCAACAGTTAAGGAAAATGTCTGATGAAAAAACAGAAGCAACGAAGGCCGAGGTGCACCATTTATTGGAAGCAAAGTTCATCGAGCCAATAGCTTACCCCACCTGGCTCGCCAACGTTATGATGGTTCAGAAAAAAACGGGAAATGGCGAATGTGCATTGATTTCACTAGCCTCAACAAAGCATGCCCCAAGGACAACTTTCCTCTACCACGAATCGACAAGATCGTCGATTCCGCAGCTGGCTGTGAAGTCATGTCTCTCCTAGATTGCTTCTCAGGTTACCATCAGATCTACATGAAAGAGGAAGACAAGGCTAGCACAAGTTTCATTACACCCTTCGGCATGTACTGCTTCGTGCGGATGCCTGAAAGGCTCAAAAACGTCGGCTCAACATTCTCCCGCCTCACCAAAAAGATTCTCAAGGACCAAATGGGTCACAATCTCTTCACTTATGTCGACGATATAGTTGTTGCGAGTAAAAACAAAGAAGATCACCTATCAGACCTCACACAAACATTCGCCAACATGCGTGAAGCCCGACTCCGGCTGAACCTAGAAAAATGAATCTTTGGTGTACACCAAGGCAAAATCCTCGGTTACCTCATATCGCACAGAGGAATTGAAGCCAATCCGAACAAAATTCAAGCTATCATGCACATGGCACCGCCACAATCCACCAAGGACATCCAACGGATGACGGGAAGATTGGCTGCACTGAACACGTTTATCTCGCGATCCACCGAGCGAAGCCTTCCATTTCTTAAAACATTATGCGGCGCCAAAGACTTTGCTTGGGGCCTAGAACAAGCTGCTGCCTTCGAGTCTCTGAAGTAATAACTGTCTGACCTGGCAACATTAACAAGTCCAGACCCAAAGCTACCCCTATTACTATACATCGCGGCTTCGCCCAGCGCAGTCAGCGCAACATTAGTCCAAGAAAAGACTAGAGATGGCAAGACTGACCAATGTCCAGTATATTTTGTCTCTGAAGTCCTCACAAGCTCAAAGTGCAACAAGACAAAGCTAGAAAAAATAGCATACACGGTCATCATGGCTTCGTGCAAGCTGAGACACTACTTTGAGGCACACAAAGTACGAGTCATTTCTGATAGGGGTCTTGGGGAGTTGCTCAGGAATCCGAAGGCGTCCGCCAGGATAATAAAATGGGCAGCAGAACTCTCCGGTTACAACATCACCTTCGAGCCAAGAACATTAATCAAATCACCTTCGCGCAAGCTGAGACTGGACATGGCCTTCGGAACCACTGCAATGTCATGCAGAAACCGTCTAGACCATCCACTGTGATGGGGCATGGTGTCACGCAAGCGTCGGCGCTGCAACAATCATTACATCACCGCCGGACTCAAATACAGATACGTCGCGCATCTCAGCTTTGCACTTGAGTCAGATAAGTGCACAAACAACATCGTTGAGTACGAAGCAGTCATCTTAGGACTTTGCAAAGTGTGAGCCCTTGGAGTGACCACCTGCATTATCAAAACTGATTCCAAGGTCGTCGCTGACCAGATTGAAAAAGATTACTCTACCAAAGAGCTCGTATTAATGCAGTATCTTGCCGCTATTCAAAGCCTAGAAAAACAATTCAAAGGTTTCACATTACAACATATTGAGAAGAACAAGAACGAAGAGGCCGACACACTAGCTAAAGCAACAGCGAAGGGCGAACCCTTACCATCCGATGTATTTTATTACATAGTCAGCACACGAGCCGTAAGAAACCCCGAGGGTCTGCAAATAACACAAGACGCTGACTGTGACGGAACCTCCCAAGGTATTAGGCCCGCCTACAGATGTCCTTGTCCTAAGGACCTCAGACAGTCATGCAGGTGTGCATAATGATTCGACAAGTTTGGTTATCTGTATCTCCAAGAGCGCTTAACCCATCATGCAGACATTACACAACATCAGAGTAAGCGAAAAGGATTACAATAACATAATTTACATTCATAAGTAAAATCTAGAAAGAGTTGGTTATTACATATCCGGGTACTTGAGTGTGTAAACTTATTATTACATCACACAGGAAGGCAAAACACCTTCCCTAGGTAAGTCTTAGTTCTCCTCCTCCTGCTTGGGAACCACCTTGGAACAGAAATGGTAGAACTTGATAGTTTCATCACCTACAACAACATGGGTTTGAAAACCCTGAGTACGGAGTGTACTTTCGCAAGTCTTACCCGTCAAAGGAAAAAGACTCTCAAGGATATGCTGGCCTTTGGGAATCAAGGTAAAGCTAATCAAGATTCAAAGACTCTCTTTGCAGAAAAACTTACTATGAGTGGATCCTTAAGAATTCATTTTACTTATCAGGTTAAGTCATTACCTGCATATAGATTTCTTTCTATTCTAGATCAAGCACTTGGCCTATACCAGCCATCTTTTTATCACCCCTTCAATCCACTTGTTGCTACGTGTAGGTTAGTGACCAAGTCTTCATGTCCGAGAAGTAACAGCGATCTGAATCGATTAATACCCAGCTGGGGATCTCCAACCACACGACATATGTGGCACTCACCCCTTACATATGTTAACTCGCATCCAGGTTTCTCAAGACCAGAACAGGTTCACGTGAACCGAGAGCACAGATACTCCACCATCCAGCCTCTTGCCACGGAGGGTACACGCTACTCTCGCCATCTCTCCACTCCTATTGCGTGGTGGCCTTTTTGATATTGGTCCGACCGAGGCAAAGCTTACCCATGACGAGGCATATGGCCAGTTAAAAGGTCCTTGATCAGTAGGCCTACATCGGCTCGGTCCTTAAATGACTCAGGCAGAGACACTACACCAACACTCCCTTCTCGTGCAAGTCACTCGCCCGGTCTCGTATATATTATTTAAAACCCAAAGTTTGGTACCTTACAGAGGTACCCCTTTTAGATGTTGAACCCATCACGGTCATGATGGATTCACCATCATAAGTCTTTTTTTGTAAAAATCCCTATCCAGTGTGAAGCATCACCTTTTCAAAACAAAACCTTTTGTTTTCTATAACAAGACTAAGCATTGGAAAACTTGTTTACATAAACAGGTAAACAAGGAATGGAAACCAATTTTCCAAGGAAGGAAATGCATCAATTGTTTATCACACAATTCCAATCACCTAGTGCATCATATAAGGTGATAAAGATTTTAAAACAACAAGGAAAAGGGTTAATGCACCGGGGCTTGCCTTGTGTTGTAGGAGGTTCTGATTCCACACCGTAGATGTCGAAGTAAAAGTTGTTCTCCGCTAGAGAATTCTCAGTCTGGGAGACAACCTCTTCTACTACGATTTCTTCCTCGTGTTCTATACATGACAATACATGTACATGAATGCTTAGGCTATGTCATGAATATGTAGTTACTCAATAGAAATATAGTAAGTTGCATATTGAATACAACTTTCCTTCATGGTACAGACCAATCACTAAGGTTTCTTTCTGGTTAGATATTCCTTTAGGATTAGTATTAAGTAATTAATTTTATGAAGCTAGTTATTGGGTTTCTGGTCAAACAATGTCCAAACTATTTCAAACTTCACTCAAGGTCTCTAATCATCTTATTAAGTCTACCCAAAAAAATTATGATTTTTGGAATTACTAAAATATTTATAAAATTCTAAAAAGCTTTACTCAAGCACTTTTAAATGCTACATAATTCAGAGTTTGAAATAAATATCTTACAATTATTTTTATAGAGCGAGCGCGCGTGGACGGGCAGACGAGCGCTGACAGGCAGGCCAAGGAGGTCAGCGACTAGGGAGGGAAGACGGGCTGACCAGTCAGGCCCAACGCCAGGGGGCGCAGGCAACCGACAGGTGGGGCACAGGGGTAGGGCGCGTGCCCGAAGCGGTATCCAGTGATCTGGATCATTGGATCAGGGACGGACAGTTGGGATTTGGCGCATAGGGTTAACGACGTGGTGAACGGTGCTGGTCACCCGCGGCGGCGAAGTCGCCGGAGACGGGACAGGAGCGGCCTCTAGGGGTCTAGGTTCGTCAGGGTTGGCTGAACTGGTGACGAGGGTCTGGTAAACTCACTGCAGGACTCTGACTGCGAGAACGGGACCGAAGGTGAGAGAACGGTAGAGGGGTGCTCTAGGCGGGTTGGGATAACTCCGGCGAGGAATCCTAGGCGTGGGGAGGGGGAATCGGGCGCTCTAAGGCTCGGACTAGCTCCGACAAGGTAAGGGGGACGCTATGGACCAAAGCAAGGGCTCGAGATGGGGTTGAATCGACTGGTCATCGCATGGGGCGGCGAACCGGCACGACTGAACTGCGGCGAGCACAAATCAACTAAGGCAAGGCAGAATTAAGGGAAACCGAGCATGGGATCGAGTTCCTCACCTCGGGACGGTGCTCGGGAAGGCTCAGCGTGGCTTCTGGCGTGCTGGACGGCCAGCACGGCGAGCGCGAGTCTCTGGCGAGCACTGGCAGCAGCAGAGCGCGAGGGAGGGTGAGCGTGGGCAAAATGAGGCAGGGGAGAGAGAGCGGGTGCGAGCGGGGCTTAAAAAGGAGCTAGGGCGTGTGGCCGGACTTCTCGGCGTGCATGCGCGCGTGGGTCAGCGGCAGTTGCGGGGAACACAGAGTTGATAGGGCTAGCCCACGACGCGGAGAGAGGGTGTGGAGTGAACGGTTCGTGGCGCTGACGGGCGGGGCCCATGGGACAGAGAGAGCGGGGCACGCACGCGAGGGGAGTTGGCGCCGATAGGTCGGCTCCACTAGGCAGAGGGAGAGAGGGAGCGAGAGCGCGCGGATGCGGGCTGGCGCTGACAGGTAGGTCCCACCTGTTAGGGAGAGCGGGCGCACGCCCGGCCGGCTAGGTCGAACTAGGTTGTTTGGGCCGAAAAGGGGTTTTCCATTTTTCCTGAATTTCTAAATGCCTTTTCTTTTTATTTTCTCTATGGAATTCAATTCAAATTCAACCACAATTGAAATTCAAATAATTCACACATGTGCATCGAACAAAAAGAATAATCTAGGCTCAGCATGATGCAAACATTCACATATACCCTAGGTTTTGATATTATCAAGAAAATAATACATCTCCCACATAATTAACCCAAAATCCTATTAAAGAGAATAAAAAGAAACACTATAGAAGTGAGAAAAGGAGTAACACCTGAATTTAATAGGTATTTAGAGAAGAAATTTTATACCCCCAAATTCAGGGTGTTACAACTTGAAAGGGAAATGTGCCCTTGGGCTATTTCTAGTTGTTTTGGCGATTAAATGCTAAACACATTACTACGATCTAACATGTCATCCTATGAGCATGACCACACATAATTGTGAAGCAAATTGAGAAATATAGGAAAAAACATCTTTGGGATTAAAAGTGGGCATACTGCAAACCTATGTGGTCCAAAGTGATAAAGTTATGACTCTAGTACTTAGTCAATTGTGTTATGTACTAATCATGTTTGTCTAAGTGCTAGGGACCATATGAAGTCGAGCCAAAAGGAGAAAAAGAAAGTTGGAACAAAAAGGAACAAGTTGAGCTGGACTGGGCAACACAGAACAGTCTGGTGTGCACCGGACCGTCCGGCCATACTGGCCACTCTCGGGCTCAGCCAGGCATCATTGACTAAAAATCACGAGACAGTCCACGCGGAATGCGAGATAGTCCGGTGTGAAGATAGCCAATGGCTATCTGCCACGTCACCCTCAATCAACGTTCATATGGCGCACTAGACAGTCTGATGCCCCCACAGGACTGTCTGGTGCCCGCCTGAAACGGAAAGTGACCAATC
Source organism: Zea mays (assembly GCF_902167145.1). Lineage (NCBI taxonomy): Eukaryota > Viridiplantae > Streptophyta > Magnoliopsida > Poales > Poaceae > Zea > Zea mays. The sequence goes on from NC_050099.1 coordinate 75,817,517, forward strand.
AGGGATCTATTGACTGTTACACTGTGCAGTGTCCAGTACACCCCCGGACATTCCGCACCCGTAGACAGGGAAGGCTAGGAGCTTCCAAATGGAGCTCCAATGGCTCCTAGGTCCCTTAGGGCTATAAAAGGACCCCTAGGCGTATGGAGCTATTACATATTTTGAGCACACCACAACTCCAAACCTCTGCAACCAGGTTGTAGATTTGTTAGAGAGAGATTTGAGTGTGTTCTTGAGATGTGACTCTATCGTTATGATTCATGCGCTCTCTCTTTTTCTTGTGTGTGTGGTTGCTGCGTTGTGCTCTTATGTGTATCTCTACTCCCCTCCTTACTTTGGATTTGATTGTATTCATTTGTGTAAGGCATGAGATACTCCAATTTGTGGAGATTCCTCATAATAGGATATTGATATAAGGAATACTACTATGGCACTCAAGTTTGATCTTTGGATCACTTGAGAGGGGTTGAGTACAACCCTTGACCAAAGGAGGTCACCACAATGTGGAGTAGGCATTGGTCGAACCATAGTAAAAATCGTTGTGTCTCTTGTCCACTTTACTTATTGTGATTACAGTCTTCTTGAGTTCTCTCTCACTTGCAATATAACTCCAAAGTTTAATACTCATCTTAAAGGAGCAATCAAGTGAAGAGTTCTCCTTTCTTCTCTCTTATCATCCTAACTTGGTTTTAGTTCTCACTAACACTTTGTATAAACCAAGTTTGTGTTGTTTAGAGTTAGTTTCACAGGATCACCTATACACCCCTCCTCTAGGTGCTCTCAATTGGTATCAGAGCCGTTCTCTTCATCAAGGGACTAACCACACGAAGAGATGGATCCAAAGGGAAAAGGATTGTGATTGATGACAAGGAGAAGGAGACCGTCAACAACAATGAACCAAAGGGAGATAAGTCCATCGACTTAGGCTCAAACAATAAGAAGAAGGACAGTAAGAAGAAGAGGCGCATCAAGGAGATAGTCTACTACGACAGCGATGCCTCTTCATCTTCACCAAAGGACGATGATGATGACGACTCTTCTTCAAAGAAAAATATGGTTAACCAAAATTACTCTTTTGATTATTCCTGCATTCCGTACAACTCCAATGCTCATTTATTGTCTATTCCTCTTGGCAATACCCCTCACTTTGGTGGGGAAGATTATTCTTTTGGAGTCATAAAATGTGTAGTCATTTATTTTCTCTTCATCCTAGCATTTGGGAAGTAGTAGAAAATGGAATGCATTTTGATAGTAATGATAATGCTATTTTTATTCATGAACAAATTCATAAAAAATGCCTAGGCTACTACTGTTCTTTTAGCATCTCTATGCAGGGATGAATATAACAAGGTTAGTGGCTTGGACAATTCCAACGAGATATGGGACACCCTCAAAATCAGTCATGAGGGTAATGATGCCACAGTGATCACCAAGATGGAGTTAGTGGAAGGCGAGCTGGGGGGTTTGCCATGAAGAGAGGTGAAGAGCCAACTGATACATACAACAGGCTCAAGACCCTGGTGAACAATATCTAAAGCTATGGAAGAACAAGATGGCTGGATCATGACGTTGTGCGCCTCATGTTAAGGTCATTTACTATTATTGATCCTCATCTTGTTAATCTTATTCGTGAAAACCCTAGATATACCAAAATGTCGCCCGAAGAAATTCTTGGTAAATTTTTAAGCGGGCGCATGATGGTTAAAGAAGCAAGGTACGTTGATGACATCGCCAATGGACCTCTTCATCAATACGAGCCACAACATGTTGCACTCAAAGCAACGGCCAACAAGGAGGCGCACCCCAACAAGGTGGCACAAGTTGAGGTGGCCAACCTTAATGAGGAAGAAATTGCGCTTGTAATCAAGCGCTTTGAGATCACTTTGAAAGGATGCAAGGACTACAACAAGAACAAATCAACGGGAAAGTGTTCATGCTTCAATTGCGGTAAGTTTGGTCATTTTATTGTTCAATGTCCTGATAATGAAAATGACTATGATCAAGACAAGAAAGGGAAGAAGGAGAAGAAGTTCTATAGAAATAAGAAGGGTGAAGCACACATCGACAAGGAATGGGACTCGGATGCTCTTCATCCGACTCCGACAATGAAGGACTTGTTGCCTCTGCTTTCGACAACTCTTCCCTTTTCCCCAACGAGCATCATACTTGCGTCATAGCAAAAGAGAAGAAGGTATAGACACGTGACACCTCCTAAGTATACTTCTTCTAGTGATGAGGAATTTGACGATGATGTAGACTATAGCAATCTTTTTTAAGGGCTTGAATAGATCTAAGGTAGATAAAATTAATGAATTAATTGATGCACTTAATGAAAAGGATAGATTGCTAGAAAAGCAAGAGGATTTTCTTTATGAGGAACATGATAAAGTAATAGTAGTAGAAAAATCTCTTGCTATAGAAATAAAGAAGAATGAAATGCTTGCATTTGAATTGTCTTCTTGTCATTCCTCTATTACTAGCCTTAAGAGTTTAAATGTTGATTTAAATGCTAAATAGAAAAATTAAGTGTTGCTAGTTCATCCATGGAGCATGTTTCAATTTGTACTAAATGTAAAGATCATGATTTTGATGCTTAAATCATGATTTTGATGCTTGTAGTAATCATGCCTCTACTATTGCAAAGTTGACTGATGAAATTGTTCGATTAAATATTCAACTTAAAACTTGCAAAAATGAAGTAGAGAAAGTTAAATTTGCTAGGGATGCTTTCACCATTGGTAGACATCCCTCCATTAAGGATGGACTTGGTTTCCAAAAGGGAACCAAGGACACTAAAAGCCAAAAGGTCCTCAACTTCACCAAGGAGAAGGGGAAGGCACCTATGGCTAGTAGCTTGCATTCTTCTCATGAAAATAAGAACCATGCTTACTTATATTCTCATCTTAAGAATGTTTCTCATAATGTTCATCATGATATTTGTAATTATAGTTTTACTTTTCCAAAGCGTCATGATGGTGTCTTTACTCCTCGCACTATGTTTGCTTCATCTAGTGATTCTAGTAGGAGTAGAACTAGGCACCATGCATCTCATGTTGTCTCTTATGTGCCTAAGGATAGGAATGCATCTCATGGACCTTCAATTCTATTCCGTACTTTTGATGTGTCCTATGTAATTTATTGTAAGAATGATAGAATTGTTGCTACAAATGTGGGACCGAAATGCAAGAAAGGTAAGACTTGCATTTGGATTCCAAAATCTTATGTAACTAACCTGACTGGACCCAACACAAGTTGGGGACCTAAACCCTAAGCCTAAATTCCTTGTAGGTTTATGCATCTGGGGGCTCAAGCTGGATCATTGATAGCGGATGCACAAACCATATGATAGGGGAAAAGAAGATGTTCACCTCCTACATCAAGAATAAGGATTTCCATGACACGATTATCTTTAAAGATGGGAATCAAGGCAAGGTAAAGCGGATAGGTAAAATAGCGATTACTACCGAGCATTCCATTTCTAATGTCTTTTTGGTAGAATTGCTTAGATATAATTTGCTCTCTGTCAATCAGTTATGTCACATGGGATATAATTATTTATTTACAAATGTTGATGTAATTGTCTTTAGACGAAGTAATGATTCATTAGCATTTAAAGGTGTATCTGATGGCAAGCTTTATTTAGTAGATTTTACTAAAGAAAATGCCAATCTAGATGCATGTTTACTTGCTAAGACTAACATGGGCTGGCTCTGGCATCGCCGTCTAGCACGTGTTGGGATGAAGAACCTTCATAAGCTTCTAAAGGGAGAACATGTGTTAGGACTAACAATGTCTATTTTGAGAAAGACAGACCTTTTGCAGCATGTCAAGTAGGCAAACAGGTGGGAACAAGTGATCCAAACAAGAACATGATGATGATGTCAAGATCATTGGAGCTTCTCCATATGGATATCTTCGGGCCCGTTGATTATCTTAGCATCAGGGGAAGTAAGTATGGTCTAATAACTGTTGATGACTATTCCTGCTTTACTTAGGTATTCTTTTTATAGGATAAATCTAAAACCCAAGCAACCCTCAAGCGCTTCTTAAGATGGGATCAAAATGAATTTGAGCTAAAAGTAAAGAAGATAAGGAGCGACAATGGATCCGAGTTTAAAAATCTTCAAGTGCAGGAATATCTTGAGGAGGAAGGCATCAAGCATGAGTTCTCTGCTCCCTACACTCCACAACAAAATGATGTAGTGGAGAGGAAGAACATGACACTCATTGATATGGCAAGGACAATGCTGGGAGAATACAAGACACCAGAACAGTTTTGGTCGAAAGCTGTAAATATGGCTTGCCATGCCATAAATCGTCTTTATCTTCATCGCCTCCTCAAGAAGACGTCTTATGAGCTCCTAATCGGTAACAAACCCAATGTTTCTTAATTCCGTGTATTTGGGAGCAAATGCTACATCTTGCTTAAGAAAGGTAGACACGCAAAGTTTGCTCCCAAATCCGTTGAAGGGTTTTTACTTGGTTGTGATTCAAATACAAAGGCATATAGGGTCTTCAAGAAATCTTCAGGTTTAGTTGAAGTCACTAGTGACGTTGTATTTGATGAGACTAATGGCTCTCCAAAAGAGCAAGTTGATCTTGATGACACAGATGAAAACGAGGTTCCGATGTCCGCAATGATGACTATGGCGATATGCGATGTGCGACCATGGGAACAACAAGTGTAGATCAACCTTCTTCCTTAATAATGGTGCAACCCCCAACTCAAGATGAGGAACGGGTACCTCAAGAAGACAACATGAATCAAGGGGGAGCACAAGAACAAGAAGAAAAGGAGGAGGAAGAAGTACCCCATGCACCTCCAACCCAAGTCCGCACCAATATTCAAAGGGATCATCCAGTGCATCAAAATCTTGGTGACATTAGCAAGGGAGTTACTATGCGTTCATGTATTGCTAATTTTTGTGAGCACTACTCTTTTGTTTCTTCTATTGAGCCTTTTAGGGTAGAAGAAGCCTTGCAGGATCCGGACTGGGTGTTTGCCATGCAGGAGAGGCTAAACAACTTTAAGAGAAATGAAGTATGAGGTTTGGTGCCACGGCCGAAGCAAAATGTTGTGGGAACCAAGTGGGTGTTCCGCAACAAACAGGATAAGTACGGGGTGGTGACAAAAAACAAGGCGAGACTTGTGGCAAAAGGTTGTGCCTAAGTCGCATGTTTGGATTTTGAGGAGACTCTTTCTCCTATAGCTAGGCTTGAGTCTATTCGCATACTAGTAGCCTATGCTGCTCACCACTCTTTTAAGCTCTATAAAATGGACGTGAACAACGCCTTCCTCAATGGGCTAATCAAGGAGGAGGTGTACGTGGAACAACCCCCTGGCTTCAAGGATGATAGGTACCCCGACCATGTGTATAAGCTCTTTAAGGCGCTCTATGGACTTAAGCAAGCCCCAGAAGCATGGTATGAATTCAAGGTTGGGAAAGCTCATCCTACTCTTTTCACTAAGACTTGCAATGGTGATTTGTCTATATGCCAAATATATGTCGATGACATAATATTTGACTTAACTGGATATTCAGACTCTGACTATGCTGGGTGCAAGGTTGATAAGAAGAGAACATCAAGGATTTGTTAGTTTCTAGGAAGGTCCCTGGTGTCTTGGAGTTCAAAGAAACAAACGTCTGTTGCCCAATCCACCACCAAGGTCGAGTATGTTGTCGCGGGTCAGTGTTGCGTGCAATTACTTAGGATGAAGCGAACCCTTCAGGACTTTAGCTACAATCCGAGCAAAGTCCCACTCGTATGTGATAATGAGAGTGCAATCTGCTTTGTGGATAATCGGCATCACTTTCTGAGAGATCACCAGCAAAGAGGAGATATCGATGTTTGTCATATTAGCACCGAACACCAGCTAGCCGATATCTTCACCAAGCCTTTAGATGAGAAAAGGTTTTGTAAGCTGTGTAGTGAGCTAAATGTCTTGGATTCGCGAAACATGGATTGATCTGTAGCATATATGTCTTTTTATGTTTTTGATCATGTCATTTTAAGCTTAATAATGTATTTTGGTGTTAGAATTGTAAAACATCATCCCTGGACCTCACAAGTCCTTGTGCAAATGATACATATGTTTAGGAGGAGGATATGCTACAACTTGACACTTTGGGACTAATGTGTCTGCTTGAGTGCTTTTGGTGTAGTCTCAAAGGTGAATTGAAAGGGAAATGGTGGACTTGAGCAACAAAAAAGGCTTCCACTACATAACGGTATCATTGTACCATGTTCAAGTTGCCCTTGGTGTTCATTAACTTCTTGCTCTTCATTCACAATTTTTTGGTGAGGCAATGAGGTTTTAATGCCACTAGTTTCTTCGTTTTGGTGATTAATGCCAAAGGGCGAGAAATTAAGACCAAAGCAACTGGATCAACCGCCACTTGTGAATTTCAAAAACTATTGTGTTTAGTACTTGACTTCTGATCAAAACCCTCTTAATGGAAAGATACTCACTTGTGGGGGATAAATATTTTTATGGGTAAAAGGGGGAGCTTTTGGTGGTTTGATCAAAACAAGTCTTGATTTGCAAAACTCAAGTGTTTTTGACTTATAAGTAAGAAAATGAATTTGTTTTGCGAAAATAAACTAAGTGGTGGCAAAATAATCCAAATATGTCAAGTTCTATATGTTGGGCTCTTGCTTTTGAATCCTTCGGGATGTCAAAAACAAGACAACATAAATTAGTACGTTGCTCGCTTCTTCCTTCATTTAACCTCTTACCGAAGGTCATATGAAAGAAGGTGACAAATAAAGAATTCACATATCTCTAACAATAATAGAAAGTGCTAATAATAAAGAACAAGTCCTCTAACTTATCTGCATATATTCATCTCAAATTTCATTCTTGGCAATGTGACAAACAATTACAAGCATACCTTCCACTTTACACGAATGAGAGCTCGAAGGTAACTTTGAAAGCTGAACAAATGAGAGTATTCTCTCCTCCAAAAAAGGTGAATTTATGCATGACATTGTTCCTCTATTTATAGGGGAGAGATACAGCTTCGTATGAAATTACAAGTATGTCCATAAAGCTTCTACATATGGTTTACAAATGACACAAGGGTATTATTGTCTTCTATCTCTATCATCTTGTCATAAGAATCTTGTAAACACCTTTTGGTCTCGTTTGACTTCTATCTTTGTCTTCCCGTATTGTTATGTCAAAGCTAATGCCTTCATCTTTTTCTTGATTTGTTCTGAAGGTGGTTATTGTCGAAGCACCTACAACACTTAGAGATGTATCGGAAAATAGTGGTTAACTGTGTGTTTTTGAGGACCTTCGAAGGACGTAGACCTCCAACAGTAGCCCCTTGTAGTATTAGTTTGTTTCCTTGCAACGAACTAAGACTGCGAAATGAACGGAGGCCTTGTGCCGAAGGTCCGAAAAACACCATCCCATCACTAAACAGCGAAATTTCTGAAATACGGAGGCCACACCGCAATGGTAGTTTTTAAATTTTCTTCCTCTCCCGTCTTTTTACTCATCCCTGACTCCAAACATTGCGTATAAATAGAATGAACACCGTAAAGTATTTATTGTGCCATTCGACTGTTTTGTTGCTTTGAGCCAAAGGTTATCACTAAGAGTTACACTTGTTTTAGCTTCATTGTTTTTAGTTTTGGCTAAGATGGCCGAGGGGGCATGAGTGAGGAGCTTGCGTGTCACACATGGTTTTAGAAGGTAAACCAAATGTGAACCATGTACGTGCTAGATTCAGAAATTCATGTACATAGCGATTACATAATTGGACATCATCACACAATGCTCAAATAATAGCGGAAATAAGTATTACTTTATTACAACATGATGTACGAAACATCCACAGTCATTAACTTAAACATAAATCAAAGTGTTGAACGAAACATAGTAAGATAAGGCCTTCACAGGCAGCCAACTGAGGTTTGCTGCTAGTCTATTTTAGAATTCCTCGAAGTCCTAAAACTCCTAAAAATCCTCCGTGTTGCCTTCATCTTCTCCTGAGCAATGGTTGCAATAGGGAAAACCTGTTGTTTGGTATTTAAGTAAGGGTGAGTATAAATCAACGTACTCAACAAATGTCCCATTTGGCAGAAGTGGACTAGTAGTATGTGGGGTTAAGCTCAAAGCAGTTGCTTTTAGTTGGTCAGGTATTTATCATTAATAGAAGCCAAGTTTTATTATAAAATCCAAGTTGTATTCCCAAAAGAAAGCACTTCATACAAGAGGAAAGTACCAGATATTAACGAATCCAGAGTATCTCTAATCAAAGAGGATCCCAACGTTGTTCTTAGCCGTGAGCATAACTGATATACCGGTTTCTAACCCTCTGCAGAGATTGCACACTTTATCCACGAGTCGTGATTTCCTTGCTCCTCGAGGAGCGCTACTTCCCATTAATCACTGCCTAGGTGATCTGGCGGGGCATCACTACATAGCCTTTACAAAGATTCTCCTGGTGTGTAGTCGCCCTTTAGGTTTCGCCAGTCGTACAAACATAGTACTCCTCACTAAGGTGGGTGACTAACAAAACCAAATCGAATGAACCTCAGCACCCACTCTTAGCAAAGCGAGCACTATGCCCTAGCTCCCATTGACAGCATAACGGCGAAGCAAACTACACCTCCAGGTTCCTCCAATTAATCAGCTATGGGCATCCCACTCCACCCTCGTGGTTGTATTGTTGTTCTGGGTGGTCTCTCATTGAACAGGTCCTTACGGAGAGGTACTCGGGAAATAGCCCGAGTCTCCTAAATTGCCACAAGTTTATAATCATAATCATAATGAATCAACTTATCATAAAATAATTCTCATCATGTTTGTTGATTAGAGTAAAGCACTAGCATGTAGCTAATCATAATAACTCAACCCAAAAAGGTAATCAAGGACAAGATAAATAGAAAGTTGGTCAATCCTTAGGTTAATCATAGTATGTGGGACTGTGAATTATAAATTAAATAGAACATAATAGGTCAGCGGACACTTGCCTTCACCAAATTGCTGCTGCTCAAGGGCTTCTCCTGCAACTTCCTCGGACGGAACGTTATCTAAGCGAGTGCGAACATACATTCAACATTCTTGAAACAGAAAGAAACATTACACTATACAAGAGAAAATATTATAAACATGTGCAATATAAAATAGCGCTCGCTGCTATGGTCACACAAGAAAATTAACGCCGAGATCGAAGCTACAATGAGAAGTTATTGTGTTTATGTTATACAAATATGAAATAGAACATTTAATTCTACATACTTGCATTAATCGACATCTTTTAAATGGAACCTAGAGCTATCGCCTAGTTTTAATTAATCTACTACGCTAACAGTTTCAGTTAGATAAGTAATTTAAATAACATTAGCGATTCTAAGCGAGACGAATTAACGGCGCGAGACGAAATGTGCAACGCGTGAAACAACACGACTGCATGCACACGATGCGCAGGCCAATGCGACACGAGAGGACTATTAAACAGATAGCACGTTTAAACTAAACAATTATTAATAAAGAATATTTCAGTTGAGGTTAACTATGTCGGTGTTTATTTTTAAACGCGCAAATCGAAACCCTAAATTAGATTTAAATTGAAACACTACTTTAATAACCATTGATCAAACAAACATTTAAATAAATTAAATAAAATGTGCAACAACAGAGAATGATAGTTCTAATATATAGACAATTTTAATACAAATCTAACGCGACTTGAACAGAGTGAATCCGATTTAAAACACAAAATTTATAGCGATTTTAAATTAAAATGCATCACTGCGCGCAGTTTAAAAATTCTCTAAGGGCATTTTTGTAAAATTGCCACCTTCTTCATCCCTCCTTCTCCTTCCTCTCACCATGGAAGGGGAGGAGAGGGGGAGGGAGCAGAGCCGGCCGCGCAGTGGGGGGGAGGGGGGCGGGCGCTACCGTCGCGTGGGGCCACACCGTTGTACACCTCAAAACCATCAACTAAAAATAATGCATTTACGTTTTACTAGTAAATATAGTAATGATTTTTTCTTTCAACTGTTTGATTTTCTTTACCTTTGGAATAATTTTTGTTTGCTCACATTGGATTGATGATTATTTTTGTGGAGTTCCTTTTATATTGAAAACCCAATTAATTAATATGAGCACTTTGGTCCAAAAACAAATTATTTAATGGTAATATTGTTGGGAATAATTATTAATAATTTTCAGAAATATTTAAAAATATATTTATTTAGATTTTTGGGAAATAGGGATAAAAGGAGAAAAAAAAGAAAACTGAAACCCTAGCCGACTGGTTGAATCGGCCCAGCCCAACCGGCTTCTTCCCCTCTCTCTCTCACCAACGCGCGGGTCCCACCTCGCGCCGCTGCGCTAGGCATGCGTCCGCGTTACCTCGCCGGTCGAGACCCTCGCCTCCCCCAGCGCCAGAAACCGCCACCCCTTCCTCTTCCCCCCATTCACTCCCCCACTTCCTCTCTCCATTATTGGAGAAACAACCGCCATTATGGCCGTTGATGGCCACCGGTCACCCCTTCCCCTCCCCCGACGCCCTCTCCTCTCTCCTTCTCGATCTATAAATAGGACCGACCGAGCCCTCCTCTCCCCTACCGAACTCGCCCCCATCTCCTCTGCCAAAGCTGTCGTCGCTGCCCCATTACTGGCCGCTAGAGCTTCGCCAGAACGTCCGCGTCCCCGTTGTCCGCCGAGCCGAGCCCTACCTCGTTGCATGCGCCTGAGCCATCCGGACCGTTTGCGCCCGCTCGCCGGAGTCGGAGCCATCTGCCACAGCCTGAGCCCACGCCGTCCGAGCCCCGTCTGCCACCGTCCGTTCTAAGGTTGAAGACAACCCAAAAAATGATTTACTTTTTAATCATGTTTTGAGTTAGTTTATGAAGTTTGTGAATTATTGTTGTAATACCGGAATGATGTAATTTGGAATGCATGTGTATGTGAACTATTGCTTTTGAGTATATATGCGAAGAATTAGTGAATTATTATTAGACATGATATTGGTTTATGATTTTTATAGAAATTGGGGATTGGAAAGAAGTATGATAAAAATCTAGTAGACATGTGTTAGCAGTAAGAACACTAGATAGGTAATTTCATAGTTAATTTTGTTTATGATGAATTTTAGAACTTATCTAGAAGTTATAATCCAAGGTTCATTTAGGCTCATAAAATAAATAATGAAAATCCTTAACACGGAATTAGTAAGTGGTGTAGGATTCAACATAATGTAAGAATTGTAGGTTAGTTGGTGGTCTAATTTATTATTAAATAATTTGACCCCTGACTAATTATAATGGTGTTCTCTTTCAGAAAGAAAGGATAAAACTAAAAGGATATCATTATTCATAATAGAAATAATTAATTGGTAATTTATTTCTTTAGAATTGGTTAAGTTATTTCATCTAAGCTATGTTAGGTGAAATACCTTTGTAGTCAAATGTCCATATAACTTTCCCTAGTGACAATCTAAAGTAGAATTTTAGTGGATTAATAAAATAATTATGATTTAGGCACTATTTATAAGTATAGTTGAGTGGTATATGATTGTTTATGTAATGGTGAACGTTACCCATGTAATGGTGTGTGTTTATTTATTTGGTATATGTTCTCTTTTGTATGTACGATATGTGAATCGATATTAGAAGCTGATTTCGTGGTAGAAGAACCAAACCCATTCGAGGACGACCTGCAGGAAACGTTCGAGCAAGGCAAGTGGATTCTCCCTCTACATTTCTATTTGTACCCAAGTAATGCATACAATAATGTTTACTTTTTAGATATTTACATAATTTGATGGGATTTGCATAAATAGGATTTTCTTAGAATTACCAACCATATTCCTTGATTGCCCTAGGATAAATGCTATGCTTAGCAATTTTTGCTATTGCTCAACTTGACAATTAAGATGTCACTCTTTTAATGATACTATGTTCCAGAAATGAAGTTTATATTATGATGTTAACCCGATGGTTAAACAAGATTATTTCATATTAAATGGAACATGGAGTGACCACCCAGAATAACAGTGCAACCACGAGTGCTATAATGGCTCTGGCTTTGGTAATTAGCTCTATAGAGTTAGTGCTTAGCAACCCTACCTGAAAGATGGCAAGAGGGGGTGGCAGTGGTTTGGTGGCAGCTCATGTTAACATGGGGTGGTAGTCTTGGCTAAGTTACCTCGCCTAGAGGGCCATCAATACTGATGTGGAAACCTTAGCGGGTGGCTTTGTACTAAGGATATTTTGTGAAAGCCTCATAGTGGATCCCTAGCCATTCATCTAGGAAGTGTTTACGGGTCCGATCAACCCAGGCTAGATGGGATACACGGCTTGTGGGTAAAGTTGTACCACCTCTGCAGAGTGTAAAACAAATATGTCAACCGTGCTCATGGTTAAGAGCAACCTGGAACCTCACATTATAATTGAACTTAAAGATGGAAAATAAATTGTGATTTGATGATCCACAAGTGGGTTGCTTAAGTGATTTCACTCAAGTGTTTTGAGATTTAATCATGTACTTATGTTTAATTGGGAATTTTGGGATACATTTACAATTAGTAAGTCGGGCGTTGCTAATAAAATATTGAACAACTAAAATGCTTACCGCTTATCCATAGCCTACCTTGTTAACTTTGCATTATTCCTCCCACTTGCTGAGCCCCGACCATAAGTTAGCTCACCCCTTGCTAATATTTTGATCAGAGGGTGATGACAAAGACATTGCAGATGACGTTGATGAATATTGAGGCTAACGATGTGCCAGTCACCTTCCTGTGGAAGAGTGTCCATGTTTAATTCCGTTGTACTTTGATAATGATACTTGTTAAGATACTGTGATCTGGATGATGTAATAAAGTTACTCTACTCCCTTTACGCCTTTATTGCATTGTCTTTTGATATATTACACTTGTGACGTCAACATGTGTGGAAAATGGATCATGGCACACATATGCTATGCATTCGGTTTTGCCCCCAAAACCGGGTGTGACAGAAGTGGTATCAAAGCTATGCTGACTCTAGGTCGTTATACTAGTTAGAAATGGAAAGCCTAGTCTGTTCAAAATATGCTTATTTTTGCTCTTACAAATTTATTTTATTAATCTTACCTCTTTAAAATTCAACTAAGTTTACATTTTCTCTTGTAGATGGTGCGTACAATCCAAACCACCAGGGTCAACACCAACTACATCCCTCCGCCACGGCAGGCTCCCGTCTACCAAGTGCTAGTCGAGGAAATCCCTGTGTACCTCCCTCACCTTCATGTGGAGAACGGAGTTGTTCTGGAGGACAACTCAGAGGAGTTTCTGTCGACGCCCACCCCGTTGGCAGAATCACTAGCCTTCGTAGCTAGAGCGTCATCTTTAGCAACACCAGCAGTCCAAGCACCTGCTCCTAGAGGCGACGACCTAGATGACTCTGGTGACCATGATGAAGACGAAGAAGAAGAAGAAGAAGAAGAAGAGAATGCCAATGAGGAAGCCAATGGTGAACAGCAGGACAACTTCGTGGGGATATGGCCTGTCACCGAACATTATACTTCAATGTTCAAGACGGGGCACTTCCCTAACCTACTGCAGGATGTTCTGCATGCATTGGGAACCTACGTCCAACTCCTGTATGAGACAAGGCAAGTGTCTGAGCCCCCTCGGGCTTGCTACTACATCACTCACATTCATGTCAGGGTGATGGATGTAGGGGATAGAGGGTTCATGACTCTATCAGCTCATGAGTCTCTGACGCCGCTATCCACCTACGCTGCTTCGGTCAGCAATGTTGCTAGGCGAGCTCTGTGTCTCTCAGCCACACTTACCGGCAGCAGCTGCATGACACGAAGTACATGCATATTCCTCTACGTCTTCGTGGAGAAAGCCAGACCAGCATTGTCCCAGGTGGTGCTAGAGAAGATCGCCTCAACACCCTCGTTAGTGTAGTGGCAGGTCTTAACACAAACCTAGACAGTGCTACCCTGGACCTCTCTAGGGTACATTTGGAGCTAGAGCATGCACATGCAAGGATTGCAGTCCTGGAAGCTCAACTGGAAGGAAGGGATCCCCCTAAAGCCCAAGTCCCTGCCATGGCTTTGTCCCCTCCCCGCAAGAGGATCCGCTATGGAGAACCAGGATCCATCACCAGACTGCTATAAAATTTTCAGTTAAATTGTAATAAGTTAGATTTTGTGATTAGATGATGAAACACTTTATGTTATACTGAATATAATAAACAACCATGTGTTGGTGATGTTTTGCAATGTTTGATTTTGATTTTTGATTAGTGCAATGATCTTATGGAATGATGGTCATAAGAACATTTTAAATTTACAAATAATCTTAACTTTAGTATTAAACTATTCCCCCTAAAATTTTTCTTTACTCCTCACTTACCTAACAGTTGCACTTTCTAACCAACCAGATGGTGAACGCTCACTCAGGTCCCAGGAACAACAGAAACCAGCGTGTTGGTCAACAGTTGCCACCACCGCTACCAAATCCCAACATGGAGAAATTTATCGCAGTACAAATGTAGCTTCTGCAAGGACTCACTTCTTCTGTGCAACAAATTCAACAAAATCAGCAGAACCAGCTGTTGGGGGTCTTCTTCTCAGCCGAAGATCCTCAAGGAAAAAACACCTTCGGCAAAATGATACAAAGGATCGCCGAAGCCTCCTTCAGCCTCGGTTTAGATCCTCAAGATGAAGACTCTGTGAAGAGACGATAGTGCGAGATGTCGAACCTTAATGGCTTCAGCCAAGGCCAAGCAAAGAAGGAAAAAGGACTAGATAGGCCTTATTGGTTTTAATTACTTGTAAACAAGTGTTTGAGGGCACGGATGTAATTTTACCCAGACTGTGTCCCATGCCTATAAATAGAGGAACAGTACCCCCGTACTGTTCACGCTGCATTGCAATTACTCTCGCGTCATTCTCGCTCCCACACCTTCTAGCAAGTCGAAGGTATCAATGCAATATGAATATTGTTGATGTTCATTCATGTTTATGGAATATAAGAATAAATAGATTATTGATACATAATTATTATTACCTTTATTCCTTTATGTTCTTTTATTTTCTTATTCATATTTACATGTATAAACTAAAATGATGAAGGTATGTCCTTCATGACCTTCGTCTGAAGATCATTATGCCCGAAAGGAAATAATGCCTCGAAGGACGAATGTCTTTAATCACTAACAATTGTGTTGCCTTGTTCTTGACTTATAGCATTTGAGAACAAGTGACCAACATTGGCACCCACCTCCGGTGAACTCACTTCCACAACTGTGATGATGGATTCGCAAAGCAACCAAGCTGTGGCACCTTCGGCTACGAAGCTGGTGCTCTCAATCACAGGTGGCTCAAGTTCTGATCTAGCCAACAAGAGGCAGAAGAAGGAAGCACAGAGAAGGGTATGTTGGGGGTCTGCTTCATCGCCGAAGGTCCTGTAAGAAGAAAACACCTTCGGAAGATCGACACAGAAGCAACGCCGAAGCTACCACCCAGGGAGTTTCGGCATAGTGACGCGCCGTGAGACGAAGGGTTGCACCGACTTAAAGATGAAAAGACCGATCGACCCATGATAATTTGTGTCATGATTGTAACCAGTTGTAAACGACATGAATGTAATTTCACACAGGCTACGCCCTGTGCCTATAAATAGATGAACAGTACCCTCGTACTGTTCACGCTGACTTGTACTCATTTGTGTGTCACGCTTGGACTTTTACCTTCTGTCAAGCCGAAGGTACAAATGTAATTCAATATTGTTTCTTTTTGTCCATGTTAATAAGAAGAAGATATATTAATAATGTCATGTGATTATTCATGTTGTCTCTTATATTTCATATGCTTCTTCTTTCATTAACATATTCTGTGATGATGAAGGTATGTCCTTCATGACCTTCGTCTGAAGATCATTATATCCTAAAGGAAATAATGCTTCGAAGGATGAAGGGATTTTAACCATTAACATTTGTGTTGCCTTGTTCTTAATTCATAGCATTTGAGAACAAGTCCCCAACATTGGCGCCCACCTTCGGTGAACTCACTTCCACTTTTGAGCTGATGGCTTCGTTCAACAACCAAGCCGAAGCACCTTCGACTATGAAGCTGGTGCTTCTGATAATAGGCGGCTCAGGTTCAGAGCCAGCTAATAAGAAGCAGAAGAAAGAAGCACAGAGAAGGGTATAACATGTTGGGGTGTAGGGACCCTTCATCAAATCAAAATGGCCCCATATCCCAATCACCTTCTCCTAGGATGACCTTCAGCTCAAAGATTACCTTCACAATGATGCTATGGTCATATCTTGTGTCATCAAAGGATTTCTAGTCCATAATGTTCTGGTTGATACAGGCAGCGCAACGGATATCATATTTGCTAAGGCCTTCAGACAGATGCAAGAACCAGAGGATAAGATTCATGATGCTACACATCCTCTATGTGGCTTCGGAGGAAGGCATATTGTAGCACTCGGCAAAATCACAATGCCAGTGACCTTCGACTTTGTCCATAACACAAGAACTGAACAGGTTGTCTTTGACATTGTTGACATGGAGTACCCCTATAATGCAATCATTGGTCGTGGGACACTTAATGCTTTCGAAGCAATACTTCATCCATAATATCTATGCATGAAGATACCTTCGGAACAAGGGCCCATTGCTATTCATGGGAGTCAAGAAGCTACCAGAAAGGTCGAAGGAAACTGGACAGATTCAAAGGCAATCCATAATATAGATGGAGCTGAAGCCTGTGAGCAGTATAGATACAAAAGAGAGAAGGTTGCTTTGGCGGATCAGCCGAAGCCTATGCTTCTTTGTGAAGATATAGCAGACAAAACGTACTGCTGGGGTCTTAGTTATCTGAAGAGTAGGAGAAGAATTTGCTAAGATTTCTATTCAACAACAAAGATATCTTTGCTTGGTCAGCCAATGATCTTTGTGGTGTCAACAGAGATGTCATTGAACACTCGCTCGATGTGGATCCATCTTTCAGGCCAAGAAAACAAAGGCTTCAGAAAATGTCTGACAACAAAGCTGAAGGTGCTCGGAATGAAGTAAAGAGGCTTCTTAGTGCTGGTGTTATCAGAGAGGTGAAATACCCAGAATAGCTAGCCAAAACTGTTATGGCGAAGAAGGCCAACGGTAAATGGAGAATGTGCATTGATTTTACAGACCTTAACAAGGCTTGTCCAAAGGATGAGTTCCCATTAAGAATAGATTCTCTAGTGGATGCAGCAGCTTCGTCAGAGCTCATGAGTCTACTAGATTGTTACTCAGGCTACCACCAAATCTGGATGAAGAAAGAAGATGAGCCAAAGACTAGCTTCATAACCCCCAGTGGTACATACTGCTATCTTCGGATGCCTAAGGGGCTTAAAAATGCTGGAGGAAGTTTCAGCAGAATGACAGCCAGATTCCTTCATTCTCAAATAGGCAGGAATGTGCTGACCTATGTTGATGATATCATAGGTAAAAGCACGAAGCAAGAAAATCACATTGCTGATTTGCAAGAGACATTCGCCAATTTCAGGCAAGCTGGTTTGAAGTTAAATCCAGAAAAGTGTGTTTTAGGGGTAAAGAAGGGCAAGTTCCTTGGCTGTCTAGTATCGACGAAGGGAATTGAAGCTAACCTAAGCAAGATTGAAGCTATCCTTCGGATGGAACCGCCAACTACAAAGAAAGGGGCTCAACGGCTGGCAGGCAGATTAGCATCATTAAACAGATTCATATCCAGATCAGCAGAAAGAAATTTGCCATTCTTTGAAATACTGAAGTCAACCGAAGTTTTTCAATGGGGCCCGGCTCAGCAAAAAGCCTTCGAAGAATTGAAGCAATATTTGATTGATTTAACAACATTAACTCCACCTTCGCCAGGGGCTCCATTGCTCTTATGTGTTGCAGCTTCGCATTCTGCAGTAAGTGTGGCACTTGTGCAGGAGAGGCTAGATGGCCAAGTCAAAAAGCAAGCTCCAGTGTACTTCGTCTCCGAAGTTTTAAGTCTGTCAAAGAAAAATTATACAAAATTGGAGAAGGTGCTATATGCTATGTTAATGGCCTACAGAAAGCTTCGGCATTACTTTCAAGCATATCGCATAATTGTTCCTTCGTCACAGCCTCTAAAGGACATTATGAGGAACAGAGAAGCTACTAGAAGGATTGGGAAATGGGTTGCAGAACTTAATGAATTCACCATTAACTATGTGCATAGATCCTCAATTTAGTCCCAGGCGCTAGCAGACTTCATCGCTGATTGGACGTCAGGGGCTCACGAAGAAGAAATAAACAAAGATGCCGAAGCTTCGACAATGTTCTGCGATGGTTCTTGGGGAACCTTCGGTGCAGGAGCGGCTGCGGTCCTAGTGGCACCTTCAAAGGTCAAAACATGTTATGCAGCCAAGCTTGACTTCAGTTGCACAAATAATATTGTTGAGTACAAAGCACTTCTGTTGGGGCTTCGGAAGTTAAGGGCAACGGGAATAAGAAGGGCCATCCTGAAAACTGATTCTCAAGTCATTTCTGGCCATGTAGACAAAAGTAGCAAGGCAAGAGATCCGAAGCTTGAAAATATCTAGATACAGTTCGAAGGTTGGAGGCTTCTTTCGAAGGTTTTTCTGTCAAGAATATCCCAAGAGGTGAAAATGAGCATGCAGATTTGCTAGCCAAATCGGCGGCTCAGGGGCTCCCTCTACCTTCGGAAGTATTTTTTGAAACAATAAAGGCACCTTCAGTTGAACTCATGGAGAGAGCAGTGCTTACTATTTCTCCAGTACATAGTGAAGATTGGAGGACTGAAATTATATCATTCCTCCAAGGTAATCGCCTTTCAGATGACGAAGCTTATAATAAGAGAATGGAGGCAAGGACAAGACCGTATGTGATAATAGAAGGGGAATTATATAAACATGGAGTCTATTCTCCACTTCTCAAGTGTTTATCAAGAGCTGAAGGTGTTGAATTAATGAAGGAGATACACGTAGGTCTGTGTGGATCTCACATTGGGTCTAGGCCCTTGCTGGCAAAAGTGTTTAGACAAGGATTTTACTGGCCGAAGGCAGCTTTGGATGCAGCAGAACTAGTCTAAAAATGTGAAAATTGTCAAAAATGTGCAAGAGACCAGAAACAACCTTCATCTCTCACTCAGCTAATACAGCCCACTTGGTTGTTCCAAAGATGGGGCCTGGATTTGCTAGGCCCACTTCCACCAGCGCAAGGCAATTTGAGATATGTTGTGGTGGCTATGGAATATTTTTCTAAGTGGATTGAAGCGAAGCCTTTGGCTACAATAACTTCGGTCACAGTCTAGAAATTATTTTGGCAAAACATTGTGTGTAGCTTCGGCGTGCCGAAGGCTATAACTGTGGACAATGGAACACCGTTTGATGCCGAAACTTTCAAGGAATTCTATGATCAGATTGACACGAAGATTCATTTTGCATCAGTCAGACATCCAGAGTCAAACGGACTTGTCGAAAGAGCAAATGGCATTATAATGATGGGGATAATGAAACTAATCTTCAATCAGCCGAGAGGAAAGTGGCCAGATGAGTTGATTAAAGTAGTGTGAGCCACAATACAACCATATCAAGATCAACAGGTTTTACGCCGTTCAAATTATTATTTGGTGATGAAGTTATAACCCCAGAAGAAGCTAAAGTGGGGTCAATAAGAACAGCAGCTTCGGTAGAGGACGAAGCTGATTATCACATAGCAAAAGATACTATAGAAGGGACCAGACTTCAGGCTGTGGAGAATATCAATAAATACCAAGCCAAAACTATAAAACGGCGTGACAGAAAAGTTCGATTGAAAAATATTAAGCCAGGGCATTTGGTACTTCGGAGAGTGGCCAATCCGGACACAGTAGGCAAACTACAGCTGAAGTGGGAGGGACCTTTTCTGGTGATATCTTCGTCAAGGCCCGGTTCTTACAGATTGAAGGATATGGATGGCAATGACATTCCTAGATCTTGGATTGCGGATGAGCTTCGACGATATTATGTGTAATTTGATGTAATCTTTTTTCATTTTTTTTCCTATGGCACCCTTTTCCTTTCCAAAGGGGGAGAAAGGTTTTTAATGGGGCCATAGCTTGTAATTTTTCCTTTCTTATTTAGCTCCACGAGAGCAAATCCCCCAAAAGAATGTTAAATGTAAAATCTGAGCATGCACCATCGAGTGCAGAAAAAAGAAAAAAAGAGCAGGGAGAAGCTCAAAAGTCGTCCCTAAGGGGATGCAGAGCACGACGAAGCTACAAAAAAGTCGTTCCTAAGGGAGCGCAGCGTAAGTTTTCTGCTCAAAAGTCGTTCCTAAGGGAATGCAAAGCCAAATACCACCGAAATATAAGGCGAAGAAGTTCAAAAGATGTTCCTAAGGGGATGCAGAACTTATACCGCCGAAATAGAAGGCGAAGAAGTTCAAAAGACGTTCCTAAGGGGATGCAGAACTTACACCGAAAAATAAGTGGTGAAGAAGACTCCAAAGTCATTCCTAAGGGGATGCAGAGTCTGGATGTGGCTTCGTAAGCGTGTGTTTGGATATTCATTTGCATATTACATCACATCATTCATTGCATTCATATACATTCATTTAGACATTTGTAGGATCATCATCATCATGTCATAGAGTACAAACAGTTGCTTCAGCTTTAATGACAAGGCTTCGGTGAGTGCAAAAGAAGCAGATTTATGCTTCGTTGTGTACGAAAAGAAGGGAAGGTGTTTTTCGCCTTTGGCTCAAAAAGTACAAGTTTTGTCCACAACAAAGCAATTCATACACGGAGGAGAAGGTAAAAATATATTACAAGGTATGGACAAGTTTACAGAGAAGTGTTTGATTCCTAAATTACAACATCTTTTATAAAGTTAATTCAAAAGTTTCTCTAGAACTTTTTGCAGCAGCTTCATCACTTCATCATCACCCGTCAAGCTTCGGGTCATTGTTCTTTGGCTTCATCATCCTGTACATAGCAAAGTGTTATAAGGTAAACTCAAGACCCAAGGAGAAGGTAAGCAACAAGTACGAGTTTATTACCAGCTTGAGATGACTTTGAGCTTCGTCACCAGCTAAGTTTTGCCCACCCTTCGACCAGATTTGTGTTATGAATCTATTTCCAGTGCTTCGGGCCATGCTGGGGATGTCAGTTAAATCTGCTGGTGATAGGTTGAAGTTAGGTCTATTCACGATCTTCCCATGCGTGCAACCAGTTTTCATGAAAGCAACAGCTGTGCCCCGAGAAGCTAGCAGGGCATAGAAGTCATCGTGCCCAGCTATAACTTCGTCAAGAGCATCAACTTCGCCCTCAATGTGTTCGAAGGTGCCTGGCAGGTCTTCAACTGAAGGTTCAAATTTTTCAGAACTGGCTCCAACTGAATTGAAGACCTGCTTCAGTCGTTGCACGCACTGGTTGCCGATGTCTAGACATTTATCCTGAAGCTCCTTCAATGATTTCTGCAAATTCGAACTTTTTTCGACTTTAGCTTCAAACTTTGCATCAAAATTCTTCTTTTCTTGTTCAAAGCTTTCTGACTTCGTGAGGAGTTCACTGTTTAATCTGGCAATTTCGGCTTGGGCTTCTGCTAGTGAACCCTCCATTGTTTGAAGTTCAAAATCTTTCTTTTCAAGAGCAGCTCCATGATATTTTATTTTGCTCTCTAAGCCTTCAATTATAACCTCATGTTTTTATCTTTGAGGTCCTGTTGCATCCTCAAGGCTTTACTTAGTAGCATACTCTGTGGAAAACTACCTTCATCAGAAAACACCTTCGTAGTAAAAACAATGAAAAGCCGAAGAAAAAAATTACCTTGAAATTAGAATAGAATAAACTACCAATGATATGCTGTCGTCGGTAGCGGCTGATGTCAGCCTCAAGTTTCGGGAAACCAACACTCTTCGACAGAGTACTGATAACCTTCGCTCCAGTTTGGTCTCGGAGGCATCCTAAGCTTTCTTCGCCAATACCGTCGAAGAGCAACGCTCCTGGTTGGTAGCCACAGGATATAGCATATTCTCGCAGCTCTTCTTTCTCAGTCTTAGATAACTCTTGACCAATTATATTTTGAAAATTGAAGTCCTTTTCCTCCGAAGTATCTTCGGCGATCTTCTTCCCTTTTCCAGGCACTATGGCCAGGGTTTCTTCGGCAGCTGCAGCAGCTTCTTCCGTGGCCATATTCAAGAGCATTTTATCAATATCAGAAAATGTGCTCTCTAGATTCGTGGCTTTGGCTGTTGTAGCTTCGTCAGTTGTAGCTTCGATGGGAGCAGCTTCGGTAGCTGTGGCACCTTCGGCAGCTGGTGTTTTTGACGCTGAGGCCGGTGGTGGCGTTTCTTCAATAGCTTCAATTACAGTAATAATCCTCCGCCTTTTTGGCCCAGCAGACTTCTTTGCTGCCGAAGGCTTCTTCTTCTTCTGTAAAAGCTTCATCAGATGCGGCCCCAGTGGACTTAGCTTGATAGGTAAGGAATCGGTCATTACCTTTAGAATTTCTTCGACGTCAACAGCAGAAGGTGTTGAAGTAGTCTCTTCCTCTATCTCAGTTGTTTTTGGCTTCGGAGCCGTAGCTTTCCTCTTCTTCGGAGCAGCCACCTTCGGCTCAGGGTTGGATTTTCTCTTTTTCAGAGTTTCTTCATCTTCTTTCACCATCCTAGCAGCTTGTCTGCTCAGAACACTAACAATCCTTTTTCTCTTTTGCCCTTCTACACCCTTGTTCAATCGCTCATAGTCAGGATATTCAAAATTCAAGGCATCCATCACCTGATTCAACCTTCGTTTTGGTCGGGTGCCGAAGGCTACAGTCATCAGCTGATCTTCTTTTTAGTGTAATTACCCAAAATTTTGTTGCACATAGTTTCTATCATTTCTAACCATTCTTGGCATGGCCCTTTGAACTGTTTCTCAATTTTGAACCGATAAGGCAGTCGCACAAGTTCATTCTTTTCCTTTGTCCCCTTTAGCTTCGGCATATTCCATTCACTCAGCGTTGGGAACACGTTATAGGCTAGATATTCTTGGACTAGATCTCTGGTGCTGATCTGCTCGGCTACCACCCTGAATTCTGTCATAGCTTGTCGGCATCATGCGGCACAGGGGCCTAGTCAACCCGTAGCTCAAACTCAGCGAGCTCAGTACTAATGTCTTCAGCTTCTCCATTTCTTATCATCAGCTTTGATATAGAACCACTCACTTTTCCAACCAGTTGGCCACTTGGTGCGGTAGCTTAGCACCGGGGCCTTCATATCCTTGCAGTAAGCGAAATTGTAACAGCCAAAATTCTCATGAAGCCCATCTTCTCTGGCCTTCGTCTGATAATGAAGCCCATGCACTTGGCAAAAAGCTTTGGCATTCGGGTCTATTCCTTGGCTTTGGAGTGCCCAGATGAAGACGCTGAGCCTAACGATAGCGTTAGGAGTTAGCTGATGAAGATAGATTTCGTAATTTTCCAAAACTTCCCCAATCATCTCGTTCAAAGGAAATCTCAACCCCGCTCTGAAGAAACACCTGAAAACTACCACCTCATCATTTTCCGGTGTCGGAGTGATTTCTTCCCCGGCAAAACAAATCAGCTTCTTCTCAGCTTCTCCGAAGTAGCCTAGCTTTATCATCATGGGCATATCAGCCTCAGAAACAGTAGATTTTCCAAAGTCCAAGTGGCTAGATTTGGCTGGCATGAGAGTGTTATAATCTTCCTCTTCTTCATCAACATCATCTTCTTCGATGTCAGCCTGTTCAGCTTCAGCAGCAGGTGCACCTTCGTCAGTAGCTCCCTCTATCACAACCAGTCCCGATTGTTTCATCACTTCAGAGATCAGTGCTATTTCGGTGGCTTCGGCCTCCTCTCCGTCACGGGTCACTCTAGCAGTTGAACATACTCTGTCCATCAGGTGTTGAATTTCTTGCGGTTCTTACGAATATTGATGATTTTCACAGTTTTGACGAAGCTCCCTCTTATGCCGAAGCTAAATCAAAATGATGCTTTGCTTGAGAATGCGATGAGAAAGCTTCGGCTATGGTTAAAATTTTCAGCAGCACAACAGTGCAATGGCAATGAATGATGTGGTAACTTCACACCTACTCGTCTGTTTATATAGTGCTACAGGTGAGAAGGTGAAACGTCGAGTCGCCAACACCCACTGAACAGTTACCTGCACCCACTGAATGGTGGACCACGGCACGTGGGAGGTGAATCACCAGATCGCGTGTACCCGCCGCATGGTGGGCCACCTCGCGCTCGGAATATTTTAATCATTTCTCGGCAACGAGCTCAGGGAAGGTGTTTTTCGGACCTTTGGCATCCTGAAGCCTTGAAGAATTTTTCACGGATCAAGCTCGTTACGAAAAGCGATCTAGCACCGCGAAGGGGCTACTGTTGGGGGTCTGCTTCATCGCCGAATGTCCTGTAAGAAGAAAACACCTTCGGAAGATCGACACAGAAGCAACGCCGAAGCTACCACCCAGTGAGTTTCGGCATAGTGACGCGCCGTGAGACGAAGGGTTGCACCGACTTAAAGATGAAAATACCAATCGACCCATGATAATTTGTGTCATGATTGTAACCAGTTGTAAAGGACATGAATGTAATTTCACACAGGCTGCGCATTGTGCCTATAAATAGATGAACAGTACCCCCGTACTGTTCAGGCTGACTTGTACTCATTTGTGTGTCACACTTGGACTTTTACCTTATGTCAAGCCGAAGGTACAAATGTAATTCAATATTGTTTCTATTTATCCATGTTAATAAGAAGATATATTAATAATGTCATGTGATTATTCATGTTGTCTCTTATATTTCATATGCTTCTTCTTTCATTAACATAGTCTGCGATGATGAAGGTATGTCCTTCATGACCTTCGTCTGAAGATCATTATATCCTAAAGGAAATAATGCTTCGAAGGACGAAGGGCTTTTAACCATTAACATTTGTGTTGCCTTGTTATTAATTCATAGCATTTGAGAACAAGTCCCCAACAGGGTACAACATGTTGGGGTGCAAGGACCCTTCATTAAGTCCAAATGGTCTCACATACCAATCACCTTCTCCCAGGAGGATCTTCAGCTCAAGGATTATCCCCACAACGATTCAATGGTCATATCTTGTGTCATCAACAGATTTCTGGTCCACAATGTCCTGGTAGACACAGGCAGTGCAGCGGATATCATATTCGCGAAGGCGTTCAGGCAAATGCAAGAGTCGGATGATAAGATACATGATGCAACACACCCCCTTTGTGGTTTCAGAGGAAGACAGATTGTGGCGCTCGACAAGATAACCATGTCGGTCACCTTCAGCTATGTTCACAACACAAGGACAGAACAGGTTGTCTTCGACATTGTTTATATGGAGTATCCATACAACACAATCATTGGTCGAGGGACGCTCAATGCCTTCGATGCAATACTCCATCCAGCATATCTTTGCATGAACATACCTTCGGAACAAGGGCCCATTGTTGTACATGGGAATCAAGAAGCTGTCAGGAGAGCCAAAGGAAGTTGGACGGATTTGAAGGCCATCCATAATATAGATGAAGTCGAAGCTCATCAGCAATATAAGCATAAAAGAGAAAAGGTTGCTTCGGCAGATCAACCAAAGCCCATGCTTTTGTGTGAAGACATAGCTGAGCAAAAAGTGCTATTGGGTTCTCAATTATGTGATGAACAAGAGAAGACCTTGCTGAGATTTTTGTTTAACAACAAAGATGTTTTTGCTTGGATAGCCAATGATCTCTGTGGTGTTAATAGAGATATTATTGAGCACTCACTCAATGTACACCCATCCTTCAGACCAAGAAAGCAGAGGCTTTGGAAAATATCCGATGATAAAGCTGAAGGTGCACGAAACAAAGTGAAAAGACTTCTAAGTGCTGGCGTTATCAGAGAAGTGACATACCCAGAGTGGCTGGCCAATACCGTCATGGTAAAGAAAGCTAACGGAAAATGGAGAATGTGTATTGACTTCATAGATCTCAATAAAGCATGCCCAAAGGATGAATTCCCATTGCCAAGAATATACTCCCTTGTGGATGCAGCAGCTACTTTAGAGCTTATGAGTTTATTGGATTGCTACTCAGGCTATCATCAAATTTGGATGAAGAAAGACGATGAGCCAAAGACAAGCTTCATAACTCCAAGTGGGACTTATTGTTATCTTCGGATGCCTGAGGGGCTCAAGAATGCTGGAGGAAGCTTCAGCAAAATGTCTGTCAAAGTCCTTCACTCCCAAATTGGCAGTAATGTGCTGGCATATGTTGATGATATCATAGTAAAAAGCACGAAACAAGAAAACCATGTTGCTGATTTGCAAGAGACATTTGCCAACTTCAGACGGGCTGTCTTAAGCTAAATCCAGAAAATGCGTCTTTGGAGTGAAGAAGGGCAAGTTTCTTGGCTTCTTGGTATCAACAAAGGGTATTGAAGCTAACCCAAGCAAAATCAAAGCTATCCTTCGGATGGAACCACCAAATTTGAGAAAGGGGGCTCAGAGGTTAGCAGGAAGGTTGGCATCATTGAACAGATTTATCTCAAGGTCAGCAGAGAGGAACCTGCCTTTCTTTGAAGTATTGAAATCAGTCGAAGTCTTCCAATAGGGTCCAGCTCAGCAGAAAGCCTTCGAAGAGCTGAAGTAGTATTTGATAGATCTAACAACTCTAACCCCACCTTCGTCAGGAACTCCATTACTTTTATATGTGGTTGCTTCCCATACTGTTGTTAGTGTGGCGCTTGTACAAGAGAAGCAAGATGGCCAAGTAAAAAAGCAAGCACCAGTATACTTTGTCTCTAAGGTACTTAGTCCATCAAATAAGATTTACACAGAGCTGGAGAAGGTAATGTATGTTGTACTGATGGCCTCCAGGAAGCTTCGGCATTACTTCCAAGCATACCACATAATAGTGCCTTCATCACAACCCTTGAAGGACATAATGAGGAACATAGAAGCTACATGAAGGGTCAGAAAATGGGCTACAGAACTCAATGAATTCACCATTGATTATGTCCATAGATCTTCAATCCAGTCCCGAGCGTTAGCAGACTTCATTGCTTATTGGACGCCAGGGGCTCAGGACGAAGAAAGAATAAGTGATACCGAAGCTTGGACAATATTTTGTGATGGGTCTTGGGGAACCTTCGGTGCAGGTGCAGGTGCCGTTTTAGTTGCACCATCTAAAGTCAGAACCTGTTATGCAGTAAAACTAGACTTTGGCTGCACAAATAATATTGCAGAGTACGAAGCCCTTCTCTTGGGGCTTCGAAAACTTAAGGCAATGGGTATAAGAAGGGCGATCCTTAAGACTGATTCACAAGTTATCTCAGGTCATGTAGACAAAAGCAGCAAACCAAGAGACCCGAAACTTGAAAAATATTTAGATGCAGTCCGAAGGTTGGAAGCCTCCTTTGAAGGTTTTTCTATAAAGAATATCCCACGAGGAGAAAATGAGCATGTAGACTTATTAGCAAAATCAGCGACTCAGGGGCTCCCATTACCTTCGGAAGAGCGGTGCTCATAATTTCACCAGTACATAGTGAAGATTGGAGGACCGAGATTGTATCTTTCCTCCAAGGCAATTGTCTTTCTGATGATGAAGTTTATAATAAAAGAATGGAAGCAAGAGCAAGACCATATGTAATTATAGAAGGGGATTTATACAAGCACGGAGTTTGCTCTCCATTGCTCAAGTGCTTGTCTAGAGCCGAAGGTCAAGAATTGATGAAGGAAATACATGCTGGATTATGTGGGGCCCATATTGGGTCTAGGCCTTTACTGGGGACGGTTTTCAGACAAGGGTTTTGCTAGCCAAAGGCAGCTTCGGGTGCCGCAGATTTGGTTCAAAAATGTGAAAATTGCCAAAGATGTGCCAAAGACCAGAAGCAACCTTTGTCTTTAACCCAATTAATACAACCAACCTGGCCATTGCAAAGGTGGGACCTGGATTTGCTAGGACCACTCCCACCAGCACAAGGCAACTTGAAATATGTTGTGGTGGCAGCAGAGTACTTTTCTAAGTGGATTGAAGCAAAGCCCTTAGCCACAATAACTTCGGCCATGGTCTAGAAATTCTTTTGGCAGAGTATTGTTTGTCGCTTCGGTGTGTCGAAGGCTATAACAATTGATAACGGAACTCAGTTTGATGCTGAAACATTCAAAACTTTTTGTAGCCAGATTGGTGCAAAAATACACTTCACATCAGTGAGGCATCAGAGTCAAATGGATTGGTAGAAAGAGCAAATGGAATCATAATAACAGGAATAATGAAGTCAATCTTCAACCAACCCAAAGGAAAGTGGCCAGACGAACTAATAAAAGTGGTGTGGAACCACAATACTGCGGTATCAAGGTCAACAGGATTTACCCCGTTCAAGCTTCTGTTCGGTGACGAAGCAATTACACTGGAAGAAGCAAGAACAGGTTCAATAAAAACTCTAGCTTTGACAGAGGACAAAGGTGATTGCCAAATAACAAAAGACATAATAGAAGGGACCATACTACAAGCAATAGAGCACATCAATAAATACTAGGCCGAAACAATCAAATGGCGTGATAGAAAAGTAAGATTGAAGAATATCAAGCCAGGTCATTTGGTGCTTCGAAGGGTGGCCAACCCTAATACAGTAGGGAAGTTGCAACTCAAGTGGGAAGGTCCCTTCTTAGTGGTATCTTCATCAAGACCTGGGTCTTACAGATTGAAAGACATGGACGGCAATGATATACCCAGGTCTTGGAATGCGGATGAGCTTCGGCGATATTATGTATAAACAATGTAATTTTCTTATTTTTTTCCTATGGCACCCTTTTCCTTTCAAGAGGGGAGAAAGGTTTTTAATGGGGCCATAGGTTGTAATTTTCATTTTTTGTTTAGCCCTCTGCAATACAAGGGCCAAATTCCCCCACATGTAAAATGTAACATCAGGATTCGCACCATCGAGTGCAAAAGGTCATGGAGAAGCTCAAAAGTCGTCCTTAAGGGGATGCAGATCTAAAATGTCACCCAAGAGGTGAAGAAGCTCCAAAGTCATTCCTGAAGGGATGCCGAGTAAGTTACAAAGCTCCAATGTCATTCCTGAAGGGACGCAGAGTAAGTTACGAAGCTCCAAAGTCGTTCCTAAGGGAATGCAGAGCTAAAATACAACCTAAATCAAAGGTGAAGAAGCTCCAAAGACGTTCCTAAGGGGATGGAGAGCTTAAATGCCACCTAAGTCAATGTCGAAGAAGCTCCAAAGTCGTTCCTAAGGGGATGCAGAGCTTAGCTCCAAAGTCGTTCCTAAGGGGATGCAGAGCTTAGCTCCAAAGTCGTTCCTCATGGGATGCAGAGCTGAAATGCCACCTAAGTAAAAGGTGAAGAGACTCAAAGTCGTTCCTAAGGGGATGCAGAGTCTAGGTGTGTTTTTGGCATACATTTGCATAATTCATCACATCATCTTTTGCATTCATACAAACATTCATTAGACATTCGTAGGATCATCATCATAACATAAAGCACATACATTAACATGAAAGACAGAAGATGCTTGTCTTCAGTGACAAAATGCTTCGTTGAATACGAAGCTGCTTCGACTTAGATAAAACTTAGCGGCAAATGGAGGTACTTCGCCTTTAAGGAAAAAATGCTTCGATGTCAACGAAAAGAAGGGAAGGTGTTTTCGCCTTCGGCTCAAAAGATTGCAAGCATCGGTTTCGTCCACAGCAAAGCAATTCACACAGGAGCAAAAAAGGTAAAATTATATTACAAGGTATTCACAAATAAATACAATATTTTGTTCAACTGACAATTACAACTTTTTGCCGAGTTCTTAAGTCTTTCTACAGATAGATACAAAAAGAAAGTTCTAGAATCTTCGGTACTTCGGAACAAGCTTCGGCTTGATGACCTTCGGTGCCATCATCCTGCAGAGACATGAAGGCATAAGGTAATCGGAAATTTAACAAAGGAAAACCAAGGTAAAGACAAAGGTAAAAGTTTCAAACTCAGTCAAGCAGTTTTCGTGCTTCGTCCCCAACCAGTTCACGCCCGCCCTTTGCCCAAATTTGGGTAATAAATATGTTTCCTTTGCTTCGGGCTTCGACTGGAATATCAACTAGATCTGATGTTGAAAGATTGAAAGTTGGCTTATTAACAGTTTTGGCGTGATTGCACCCAGCTTTCATAAATGTTGCAGTTGTGCCGCGTGAAGCTACCAGGGCACAGAAATATATGTGCCCGGTTATAAGTTCATCAAGGGCTTCAACTTCATTTTCAATATGTTCGAAGGCCCCGGAGATATCTTCGGTCGAAGGGTTAATTTCTTCAGAAGTAGCTCCAACCGAGTTAAATATTCCCTTTAGCCGATTAATGCACCGAGTGGCAAAGTCATAACACTTGTTCCGAAGGTTCTCAATAGCTTCGTGTAGCTTCGTATTTCTTTCAGCTTCAGCTTTGACCTTTGCTTTGAGCTCTTTTGTCTCGTGGTCGAAGCGATGTGGCCTTTCGTTTAAAATTGATCGAGCTTCGTATAGCTCCTCGCTCAACTTATTATTCTGAGATCGTGCTTCTGCGAGGGAGCCTTTGGCTGATTGCAGCATGATGTCTTTTTCCTTTAAAGAAGTTTCAAGTTCCTTGATTTTATCCTCTAAGCCTTCAATTATAATTTCGTTCCTTCTATCCTCAGTATCCTGCTGCATTTTCAAGGCCTTGCTTAATAACATGCTCTGCAAAACAAGTTAAAATTAGAACACTCAATCCACCACAAAGGTAATAAAAAAATCTAGAGAAAAGTCTCACCTTGAAGTTGGAATAAAACAGGCTACCGACAATATGTTGTCGTCGGTAGCAGCTAATGTCGGTCTCCAACTTCACGAATCCAACACTTTGGAATAGAGTGCCGACAATCTTCACCCCGGCGTGGTCGTGAATGCATCCTAAGATTTCCACATCGACCACGCTGAAGAGCATGGACCCCGGTTGGTAACCACAAGATATAGCAAATTCTTTTAGTTCTAATTTGTCCTCCTCATAAAGTTCTTGATCACCCAGGTGTCGAAGATCAAAATATTTCCCGTCTGAAGGAGTATTATCAATTTTCTTTCCTTTATCTGGCACTGCGGCCATGTTTTCCTCTGCAACTACACTTGTTTTATCTACAACCACATCTGATACAAGCTTGTCAATTTCTAACATTGTGGTTGCAAGTTCTTCAGCTTTAACTTTGCCAACATCTTCGGCATCCACAGGAATTGCTGCTTTCATCGCCGAAGCTGAAGGCGGCGTTTGCTCAATTGCTTGCATTACATTCACAATTCGCCGTTTATTTTGCCCTTCGATCTTCTCTTCTGTAGCCGAAGGCATTTCCTTCCTCTGTAAAAGTTTTGTCAGTTCTAATCCCAGAGGACTTAGCAGCTTGAATGGTGGAGATTCAGTCATTACCTTCAAAATTTTGACCACTTCGGTAGCAGACGGCGACAGATGGGTTTTCTCTGTTGTTTCGTCTACCTTCGGTTCAGTAGAGGGTACCTTGTCAAGCTTTCGCTTCTTAGAAATTGTTGCCTTCGGCTCTAGCGCTGTTTTTGCTTTCTTCAGGGCTTTTTCATCTTCTTTTATGGACCGGGCAGCTTGCCTGCTTAGGATGCTAACAACTCTTTTTCTCTTCACACCCTCGGCCCCTTCATCAAGCCTCTCATAATCTGGGTATTCGAAGTTCAATGCATCCATTACCTGGTTCAGCCTTCGTTTCGGCCGGTTACCGAAGGCAGCAGCCATTAGCTGGTCCTCCTTCTTCGTATAATTGCCAAGAATCTCATTGCACATGGTCTCGATCATTTCTAGCCATTCATTGCAAGGCTTCTTGAACTGTTTCTCAAATTTGAAGCGATAGGGGAGCCGAACAAGTTCATACTTTTTTCCACCTTCCTTTTTCTTCGGCATCCCCCAGCCGCTAGAAGTTGGAAATGTTCTATTTGCCAAATATTCCTGCACTAGGTCCCTAGTGCTAATCTCGGTAGCTACCACTCTAAATTCAACTTCGGCCAGCTAGCACGGGGAGCCAAGTTGCATGTGGCACAAGGGCCTTGTCATTCCGAAGCTTAATCTCATCAGACTCATGACCATAGTCATCAATTTTTCCCTCCTTTTCTCATCAGCTTTTATATAGAACCACTCACTCGTCCACCCGGTCGACCACTTGGTGCGATAGCCGATTACCAAGGCCTTGGTATCCTTTCGATACACAAAATTACAGCAACCAAAATTTTTGTGAAGCCCATCCGATCTGGCCTTCGTCTGGTAGTGCCACTCATGCACCCGTCAGAAACCTTCGGCATTAACGCTCATGCCCTGGCTTCGGAGAGCCCATATGTAAACACTGAGTCTGACGATGGCATTTGGTGTTAGCTGATGAAGGTATATCTCAAAATTCTTTAAAACTTCTCCTATCATGTCATATAAAGGGAACCAAAGCCCTGCCCTAAAGAAGCTCTTGAAAACAACAACTTCGTCCTCTTTTGGCTCTGGAACCACTTCCTCCCCAGCAAAACAGACAAGTTTGCTCTCGGCTTCCCCGAAATAACCTAGCTTCTTCATCATAATCATGTCCTCTGCTGTCACAGTAGATTTTCCAAATTCGATGTGGCTTGGTTTTGACGGGCTCAAAATATTGTAGTCTTCCCCAGCCTCACCATCACTCCCGTCTTCAGCTGCAATCTGCTCAGCTTCGGCAGCTTCACCTTCGGAAACAACTTTTTTCGATGTCACTAGACCTGATCGCCTCATCATTTCTGATATTGGCGTTGTCTCTGTCGTCTCAGCGTCATCTCCCTCCCGAGACACTCTAGCGGTGGATCTCACTCGAGCCATCTTAACTTTTGCGGTTCCTTAAGCCAAAGTTGATTCTGAATGACAAAGTGTGTGTCTGCAAGGAACAATCCGGAAAAGCTTCGGCTATGGTTAAAAATTTTAACAGCACAACAGTGCAATGCCAATGAATGTTGTGGTAACTCCTCACCAACCTGTCTTTTTATATAGTGCTGCAAGGGAAGAAGGTGAGCCGCCACACCGCCCACACTAGCTGAGAAGTGGACCGTTCGACGTTCGGAATATTTTAATCGTTTTTCGACAACAAGCTCAGGGAAGATGTTTTTGGACCTTTGGCATTCTGAAGCCTTCGTGTTTTTCACAGATTGAGCTCATTACGAAAAAACGATCTAGCACTGCGAAGGGGCTACTGTTGGGGGTCTTCTTCTGAGCTAAAGGTCCTCAAGGAAAAAACACCTTCAGCAAAATGATACAAAGGATCGTTGAAGCCTCCTTCAGCCTCGGTTTAGCTCCTCAAGACGAAGACTCTGTGAAGAGACGATAGTGCGAGATGCCGAAGCTTAATGGCTTCATCCCAGGCCAAGCAAAGAAGGAAAAGGACTAGATAGGCCTTATTGGTTTTAATTACTTGTAAACAAGTGTTTGAGGGCATGGATGTAATTTTACCCGGGCTGCGTCCCGTGCCTATAAATAGATGAAAAGTAACCCCGTACTGTTCACGCTGGATTGCAATTACTCTCGCGTCATTCTCGCTCCCACACCTTCTAGCAAGCCGAAGGTATCAATGCAATATGAATATTGTTGATGTTCATTCATGTTTATGGAATACAAGAATAAATAGATTATTGATACATAATTATTATTACCTTTATTCCTTTATGTTCTTTTATTTTCTTATTCATATTTACATGTATAAACTGAAATGATGAAGGTATGTCCTTCATGACCTTCGTCTGAATATCATTATATTTGAAAGGAAATAATGCCTCGAAGGATGAAGGTCTTTAATCTTCAACAATTGTGTTGCCTTGTTCTTGACTTATAGCATTTGAGAACAAGTGACCAACACCAGCATCAACAACAGAATGCACCCCAAGCTCGAGACAAGCACTGAGATTTCATGAGCCACCACCCGCCTGCTTTCTCTCATTCGATTGATCCCTTGGATGCCGATGACTGGCTTAAGGTCATCGGGAAGAAACTGGACATTACCCAATGCAATGACCGGGAGAAGGTCTTGTACGCCTCAGGAAGACTCGAAGGTGCCGCGTCCGACTAGTGGGATGCCTTCACCGCGACACATGCTAATGCTGACAACATAACATGGCAGGAATTCTAGGAGAACTTCTGTGCTCATCATATTCCCTCGAGAATAATGAAACTTAAGAAGGAGTTCTTATCCCTCATGAAAGGGAACATGTCCGGTAGTGAGTATCGTGATCGCTTCACCTAGCTTTCAAGTGACGCCCTAGAAGAAGTGGACACCGATGAGAAGCGCCAAGAGCATTTCTTGGAAGGCTTGATTGGGCCTTTGAAATATCAGCTGCAGAGTCATAGCTTTCCCAATTTCCATACTTTGCTTAACAAGGCAATTGGCCTTAAATGCAAAAGAAGATAATTGTTTGATCATAAAAGGAAATTCCAAGGACAGTCCAGCAGGAATACCCGTCAGAACAACTCGCAGGGTTCTCAGTTTTGCTCTGGAAATCAGAGCGGGAACAACAACTATCAAGTGCAACGCTCTGGGCAACAAGGTTAGAGGAGCAACCAATATCAGAACCAGCAGAGGAACAACACTCAAACCGGTCAAAGGTCTAGAGGTTATCAGCAGAATCATCAAGGAAGCATCATGAACACACCGACCAAAAACAACATCACAACTACTCCAGTCCAACCTAATGTCTGTTTCAAGTGTGGCGAACTTGGCCACTATGCTAACAACTGCCCAAGGCGCAATCAATAGACACCCTAGAGGAACAGCAACCAAAGAGCTGATCAGAATACACCTGCTCGTGGATCTGCACAGAACAAGACCCCACAGAACCCGAGTAAGGGAAGAGTTAATCACGTGACAACAGAATCAGTTCCCGAGGATGTCGACGTGTTGTATGGTATGTTTCTGATTAACTCCATACTTGCATCAGTTTTATTTGATTCTGGAGCATCTCACTCTTCGTAACAAAGTCATTTGTGAAAAAGCATCATATATTAAACTATCCTTTGAATAGGAAACTATTAATTCGATCACCATGAGGTGAACTTTGAGCCACTGACTCATGCCCTCAGACTAAGATTGAAATTAGAGGAATAAGCTTTCAAGTAGAGCTGATAATCTTGGAATTGAGTGGAATCAATGTGATACTTGGAATAGACTACTTAACGAAGTATGATGGAGTAATATCTTGTGCTAAGAGGATGGTTACATTAACCAGTCCACAAGGAGAAAGAATTGAAGTCAATGTCAGTATGCCAGCGACAGCAGAAGCCATGGTAACTCAACTGGAGGAGAAATCTTTGGAACACATCAGAATAGTGTGTGAATATCCAAACGTATTTCCGGAAGAATTACTAGGTATGCCACCTGATCGTGATATAGAGTTTTCTATTGAATTATTACCCGGAACTGCACCAATTTCAAAAAGAGCTTACCGAATGGATATAAAAGATTTAATTTAATTGAAGAAACAAATAGAAGAATTACTAGAAAAAGGTTTTGTTCACCCCAGTTCGTCTCCATGGGGAGCCCCAGTTCTATTTGTGAACAAGAAAGATGGTTCGAGGAGAATGTGTGTCGACTATAGAAGCTTGAACGAAGTAACAATTAAGAACAAATACCCATTACCTCGGGTTGAAGATTTGTTTGATCAGATGTGAGGAGCTAAAGTATTCTCAAAAATAGATCTAAGATCAGGCTATCACCAGTTGAAGATTCGGACTGAAGATGTACCTAAAACAACCTTTGCTACAAGATATGGACTATACGAGTTTTTGGTTATGTCATTTGGATTAACCAATGCATCAGCATACTTTATGAACCTGATGAATAAAGTATTCATGGAATACCTTGACCAGTTTGTTGTGGTATTCATCGACGATATACTAGTATACTCTCAGAATGGAGAAACACATGAAGATCATGTGAGACTAGTCCTACAGAAGCTTCGTGACAACCAGTTGTATGTGAAATTTTTGAAGTGTGATTTTTGGCTAAAGGAAGTCGCTTTCCTAGGTCATATTATCACAGATGGAGGAATCAAGGTAGACCCCGATAAAATAAGTGAAATATTAAATTGGAAGCAACCAACATATGTGTCCAAGATTAGGAGTTTTCTTGGATTGGCAGGATACTATAGAAGATTCATTGAAGGCTTCTCCAAAATAGTGAAACCCCTTACTTCACTGCTGGAGAAAGGTAAAGAGTTTAAATGTGATGAAGCATGTCAGAAATGTTTTGACGAGTTAAAGGAAAGGCTAACCACAACACCAGTGTTGATTATGTCTGATATTCACAAAGGATTTTATGCGTATTGTGATGCATCACATCTAGGACTTGGATGTGTGATAATGCAAGAAGGAAAATTAATAGCCTATGCCTCAAGTCAGTTATGGAAGCATGAAAAGAATTATCCTATGCATGATCTGGAATTAGTTGTCGTAGTGCACGCTTTCAAGATTTGGAGGCACTACATGATTGGAAACAAGTGTAAAATCTTCACGGATCACAAAAGCTTGAAATATATCTTCACGCAGAAGGAACTCAACCTAAGACAATGAAGATGGCTTGAGTTAATCAAAGATTATGATTTGGAAATACAATATCACCCAGGAAAAGCAAATGTAGTGGCAGATGCTTTGAGCCGTAAAGGTCAAGTGAACAGTATTACTACCTATTTGATGCCACAAGAAATATGTTGGGAAATGGAATAACTCAACCTTGGTATGCTCAATAATATGGAAGCAACAATTATGGATGTGGAATCTACTTTGGAACAGGAGATTCATAAAGGACAAGAATCTAATGAGAAAATCAAAGAAATTAACGCACAGATTAAGTTGGGAAAACTCAGATTTCACCGAGGATGAATAATGCATAGTATGGTTTTAAAAGAGAATCTGTGTACCCAAAATTGAACACTTACGCCAACTTATCTTAAGAGAAGCTCATGATTCGGCTTACTCTATTCACCCTAGAAGTACTAAGATGTACCAAGACCTAAAAGAAAAGTATTGGTGGTACGGTCTGAAAAGAGATGTTGCTACTTATGTTGCACTATGTGATGTGTGTCAACGAGTTAAGGCCGAACACCAAAGACCAGTAGGATTGTTACAACCTCTCAAGGAACCGGAATGGAAATGGGAAGAAATCGGTATGGATTTCATAGTTGGATTACCCCGTACTCGTGACGGCTATGATTCCATATGGGTTATAGTGGACATGTTGACTAAAGTGGCACACTTTATACTTGTAAAGGCAACTTACTCGAGAGCCTAGTTAGCAGAGTTATACATGTCGAGGATTGTTTGTCTGCATGGAGTACCGAAGAAGATCTTATCAGACCGAGAAACCCAATTTACCTCACGCTTTTGGAAAAGACTACATGAGTCCATGGATACCAAGCTAAACTTCAGCTCAACATACCATCCGCAAACATATGGACAAATGGAAAGAACAAACTAAGTGTTGGAAGATATGTTAAGAGCTTGTGCTCTAAAGCATGGTAGAAGTTGGGATAAAAGTTTGCCTTATGCAGAATTCTCATAT
Source organism: Zea mays (assembly GCF_902167145.1). NCBI lineage: Eukaryota > Viridiplantae > Streptophyta > Magnoliopsida > Poales > Poaceae > Zea > Zea mays. The sequence goes on from NC_050099.1 coordinate 75,855,041, forward strand.
AACAATAGCTACCAAGCAAGTCTAAAAATGGCATCGTTTGAAGCACTTTATGGATGGAAATGTAGAACACCGCTTTATTGAAATTAGACTGGAGAAAGTCAAGTATTTGGTTCAGAAATTCTCCAAAAAAGCAGAAAAGCAAGTACATATCGTTAGAGAGAATTTGAAAACAGCACAGTCAAGACAGAAAAGCTATGCTGACAATAGAAGAAGGGAGTTGATTTTTAAAGTTGGAGAGTTCGTATATCTTAAGGTTTCACCAATGAGAGGAATGAAAAGATTTAAGGTTAAGGGAAAACTATCTCCTCGCTACATCGACCCATTCAAAATTTTGGAAAGAAAAGGTGAAGTAGCGTATCAGTTAGAGCTACCCGATAGTTTATCGGACATGCATGACGTATTTCATGTGTCATAACTTAAGAAATGCTTAAGAGTGACTGAGGAACAATTACCTATGGAAGAACTCAACGTTAATGAGGATTTGACTTATTCGGAGTACCCTATCAGAATTTTGGAAACATCTCGCAGAATTACTTGGAGTAAAGTTATCAACATGTGAAAAGTTTGGTGGAGTCATCATTCAGAGAATGAGGCCACATGGGAAAGAGAAGATGAACTCAGAGCAGAATTTCCCCAGCTATTCTCAGAAGTTCCTTACTCGAGGACAAGATTCTTTTTAAGGGGGGTAGGTTTGTAACACCTCAAAACCATCAACTAAAATAATGCATTTAGGTTTTAGTGGTAAATATAGTAATGAATTTTTCTTTCAAGTGTTTGATTTTATTTACCTTTGGAATAATTTTTGTTTGCACACATTCGATTGATGATTGTTTTTGTGGAGTTTCTTTTATATTGAAAACCCAATTAATTAATATGAGCACTTTGGTCCAAAAACAAAATCTTTAATGGTAATATTGTTGGGAATAATTATTATTAATTTTCAGAAATATTTAAAAAATATTTATTTAGATTTTTGGGAAATAGGGATAAACAAGAGAAAAAAAGAAAATTGAAACCCTAGCCGACCGGTTCAACCGACCCAGCCCAAACCAGTCCAACTGGCCTCTTCCCCTCTTTCTCTCACCGAAGCGTGGGTCCCACCCGTGAGTCTTCTTCCACCTCGTGCCACCGCGCACCCCGATCGAGCCGCCTCGGCGTCCCCTCGCCTCCCCAACGCCTGAAACTGCCACCCCTTCCCCTTCCTCTTCACCCCATTCACTCCCCCACTTCCTCTCTTCATTATTGGAGAAAAGGCTGCCATTATGGTCGTTGATGGCCACCGGTCGCCCCTTCCCCTCCCCCGAGGCCCTCTCCTCTCCCTTCTCTCTCTATAAATAGGACCGGTCGAGCCCTCCTCTCCCCTGCCGAACTCGCCCCCATCTCCTCTCCCAAAGCCATTGTCGCTGCCCCATTACCGGTCGCCGGAGCTTCGCCAAACCGTCCGCGCCGAGCCCACCAGAACGTATGTGTCCCTGCTGTCCGCCATGCCGAGCCCTGGCTCGCCGTCCGGACCATCCGTGCCCGCTCGCCATTGCCGAAGTCGTCCGCCACCGCTCGAGCCCACGCCGTCCGAACCCCGTCCGCCACCGTCCATTCTAAGGTTTAAGACAACCCCAAAATTGATTTATTTTTTAATCATATTTTGAGTTAGTTTATGAAGTTTGTGAATTATTGTTGTAATACTAGAATGATGTGATTTGGAATGCAACTATTGCTTTTGAGTATATATGCAAAGAATTAGTGAATTATTATTAGACATGATATTAGTTTACGATTTCTTTAGAAATTGGGGATTGGAAAGAAGTATGATAAAAATCTATAGACATGTGTTAGTAGTAAGAACACTAGATAGGTATTTTCAAAGTTAATTTTGTTTATGATGAATTTTAGAACTTATCTAGAAGTTATAATCCAAGGTTCATTTAGGCTCACAAAATAAATTATGAAAATCCCTTAACACGGAATTAGCAAGTGGTGTAGGATTCAACATAATGTAAGAATTGTAGGTTAGTCATTGGTCTAATTTATTATTAAATGATTCGACCTCAGATTAATTATAATGGTGTTCTCTTTTAGAAAGAAAGGATAAAACTAAAAGGATATCATTATTCATAATAGAAATAATTATTTGGTAATTTATTTCTGTAGAATTGGTTAAGTTATTTCAACTAAGCTATATTAGGTGAAATACCTTCATAGTCAAATGTCCATATAACTTTCCCTAGTGACAATCTAAAGTAGAATTTTAGTGGATTAATAAAATAATTATGATTTAGGCACTATTTATAAGTATAGTTGAGTGTATGTTCTCTTTCGTATGTACGATATGCGAATGGATATTAGAAGCTGATTTCGTGGTAGAAGAACCAAACTCGTTCGAGGACGACCCACAGGAAACGTTCGAGCAAGGCAAGTGGATTCTCCCTCTGCATTTTTATTTGTACCCAAGTAATGCATACAATAAGGTTTTTGGATATTTGCATAATTTGATGGGATTTGCCTAAATAGGATTTTCTTAGAATTACCAACTATATTCCTTGATTACCCTAGGATAAATGCTCTGCTTAGCAATTTTTGCTATTGCTCAACTTGACAGTTAAGATGTCACTCTTTTAATGATACCATGTTCCGGAAATGAATTTTATATTATAATGTTAACTCGATGGTTAAACAAGATTATTTCATATTAAATGGAACATGGAGTGACCACTCAGGATAACAGTGCAACCACGAGTGTTATAAAGGCTCTAGCTTTGGTAATTAGCTCTATAGACTTAGTGCTTAGCAACCCTACCTCAAAGATGGGAAAGAGGGGGCGGCAGTGGTTTGGTGGCAGCTCATATTAACATGGGGTGGTAGTTTTGGCTAAGTTACATTGCCCAGAGGGCCATCAATACTGACGTGGAAACCTTAGCGGATGGCTTTATACTAAGGATATTTTGTGAAAGCCTCATAGTGGATCCTTAGCCATTCACCTAGGAAGTGTTTACGGGTCCGATCTACCTAGGCTAGATGGGATACACGGCTTGTGGGTAAAGTTGTATCACCTCTGCAGAGTGTAAAATTGATATGTTAGTCGTGCTCACGGTTAAGAGCAACTTGGACCCTCACATGATAATTGAACTTAAAGAAGGAAAATAAATTGTGATTCGATGATCCACAAGTGGGTTGCTTAAGTGATTTCACTTAAGTGTTTTGAGATTTAATAATGTACTTATGTTTAATTGGGAATTTTGGGATACACTTACAATTAGTAAGTCAGACGTTGCTAATAAAATATTGAACAACTAAAATGCTTATCGCTTATCCATAGCCAACCTTGTTAACTTTGCATTATTCCTCCCACTTGCTCAGCCCTGACCATAAGTGAGCTCACCCCTTGCTAATATTTTGATCAGAGGGTGATGACAAAGACATTGCAGATGACGTTGATGAATATTGAGTCTAACAATGCGCCAGTCACCTTCCTGTGGAAGAGTGTCCATGTTTAATTTTATCGTACTTTGATAATGATACTTGTTAAGATACTGTGATCTGGATGATGTAATAAAGTTACTCTACTCCCTTTACGCCTTTATTGCATTGTCTTTTAATATATTACACTTGTGACATCAACATATGTGTGGAAAATGGATCAAGGCACACATATGCTATGCATTCGGTTTTGCCCCAAAAACCGGGTGTGAGAGCCGGCCGCGGAGGGGGCGAGCCAGGGCGTGTGGGCTAGCTGCCGTCCCGGGAAGGGGGAGGGAAGCCGCACCGAGGGGAAAGAAGGGGAGGGGGGTGCCGCTGCCAGGGGGAAGAGAGAGAGAGGAGGAGCAGGAGGGGGAGGCGCTGCGCGAACGGGAATCAAGGAAACAAAAAAGTGACATGGGCAACAATGAACGAGGGATCGCCAGAGCCGACAAGAAAAACGTCAATTGGGGACTAACTGTTGGTCAGATCGAAGAATCGAAGGCACCAGGATGAAGCTTCGACAAGACGAACGCAGTGGTACCCTCAGAATCCGCCAACAACGCACGGATCGAAAGTAATTGCTCGCCGGAGTGGTCGCCGGAGTTGGAACTGTCCTGAACTTTGGCAAGCAATTGTGGGAGTTGCGGATCTAAACTGGAGAAAAGGTTTTGAAATTTGGAAAGGGCTCGTCGACAGGATTCCAACCATATATATATTGCTAAGGTTTGAAGATATTTTATTTTTTGTAATTATCCCATTTTTAAAATTAAAACTAATTTCAGAAAAAGGATGATATTTATAACTTTTGAAAATGTTTTTAAGTACCTCAAATAAATAGATTTTCAATTTGGAAAAACAAAAAAAATATTCAAAAATATGAAAATTTATGGGAAACTTCTACAATATATATTACATGTTTCAAACACTTCTTGCACTTAGAAACACTATGCAACAGCATGAATGCAACAACCAAGACACTTCTAGGGCTCACGCCAACATAGAACAAAATAACTCTCTATTGTTTTGATAAAGGGAAAAGAAATCGAAGAAAGGAAAGAGTAACACCTGAATTTTGTGTACAGAGCAAAGAAATTTTTATACCCAAAATTCAGAGTGTTACATTGCGCTTGCCGGGTTTCACGAGGCCATGGAGAAGAGTAACACTACAAAGATTACTGACGACATATTGGCCAGACTATGGGACGATTTCGAGGATAGCGAGGATTTTTATTTCGAGAGTGATGCTGATGATGTCGAAGAGCGACCCTAGAAACCAAGCCATGTTAACTTTGGGAAATCAACTGTGAAGAGAGGACATATTGAAGCTATGAAAGGTAAATATTTTCTTGATGTTTCCATAGTGAGGCCTGATGGGGAGAGCATTGTTCCTCTTCCTGAAAAAGACAAAGTGTTTGCTTACTGAAGCTTTTTGAAGGCTGGCCTGCGCTTTCCTCTTCACAAAATGTTGGTCGAGATTCTAAAAAGGTTTGAAATATACCTTACTTAGCTTACTCCTAAAGCTCTGATTAAGGTTGGGATTTTTATCTAGGCAGTAAGGAGTCAGGGTTTGGAGCCAAATGTTGATTGTTTCTGCAACATCCACAAGCTGTTTTATCAAACAAGAGCTACCAAAAATGAGCAATATCATAACAACTTCGGTTGCTACACCTTCGTATACCGGTCAGATGCCAGGTATCTTGTTCCAACTTTTCAATAGAAATGGGCCGACTCATGGATGAAGCAATGGTTCTATATAAAGAATGACTTGGACAAGAGGGAGAACATTAAGGGTATAATTATGTGGCCTATTCGATCTTGCTTCAGCATAAAAAGCCAGCTATTGTGAAGACAGAAAAGGCCCAAACCTGCTTGGTAGCATTTAATGTTGTGTGCAGTTACATTTGCACTAGAGATTTGGTCCAGGAGCATATAGCTTTCAAAGTTTGGCCCCTTATCAATTAATGGGAAATACCGAAGGAGATTGAGGACGAGTCGAGCCAGAGTGCTGGAAAAGGTGATTTGGTATATCTGAAATATACATATCGATATATAAATCAGTTTGGTGAACCTGATGACGAATGGCTTGAAGCTATTGAGGCAACTTGTGATGAAATGTTGGGAGCTTATACGAAGGCTGAAGACGAAGCTATGAATACCACATTTGGTGTCCAAGAAAAGAGAAGGTTAAACAGGGTGTTTGATGTTATTGGTTTTATCTATCCTGACTATTGTTTCCCTGCACGAGGGAAAGATCAAAAGAGGAAAAGTGCTCTAAAATCTCCTTCAAGTGCTCTAAAGCAGAAAAGAGTGAAGATTCTAGCAAATCGACCAAAATCGTACTATATTGAAAGGGCAGCAACAATACGTGCACTCTTGGCCACTGTGGCGGATGAGACGAAGGCTTTGTCTCCGAAGGATGACACTCCAGTTATTTTGAAGGTAACATGCCTTGATTTTACTCTGATTAGCTTAGTTTTTATTAATATGTTTATTTTATTTTGATTTTTTAATATAAGAAACAGAAAAATTCGAAGAGAGGGAATAACTGAAATTCCATTTTGGGATGAAGTGTCCCTGGCTAACATGGAGTCGAAGGTGTCGAGCAGTGCGCAGGAGTAGCCAAAGCTAAAAACTGCTGCAACAGGGACCCCTCGAAAAGGTAAAAGAATGGCCAATGTTCTGAAGACTATTCTAAAACCTGCAAAGATGGCTTCACCCGCAGCGCTGAAGATTACCGAAAGTCCTCTTAGCGCACCTATCATTGAAAATGTGACTACTGAGTTGAAGGTGGCTGCATGTGCAGAGGCTTCTCTTGATGCAGACAAAACTAGCTCTCCAAAAGCTTATTTAATAATAGATGTTGCTAAGGAAAAGAACAAGAGAAAATCGAAGCTTCTAAGGCTAAAGGTTTGACAGAGGAAAAGACTTCGTTAGCGCCCGAAGAAGTGCTACCCGCGCCCCGCGAATATATTATTCGCCACGCTTCAGATGGAAAGCTTACTTCTAAACAAATTGCTAAAGTTTAGAATTATGCCGAGGATTTGAAGTATCATCTGGGCTCTCTTATATATAAAGGTAATGATGAGGATGACTTTTTATACTGCCTATTGGATAGCAGAGAGATTGACGTATGCCACGAGATGATGGATAAAATGGGCTATTCGAAGCTTGAACTCAGATTATCCGCTATGCCTAAGGACCATCTTGAGGACTGCTTAGCATACAACAATTTGAAGGTTAGCATACATTTCTCTCCCTCCTTTTTATCATGATAACTTAGGTGTTTCTTGTGTTATTCATTTTCTCTTTGTTTTACCATTTTTAGGGACTTATTCTGAGAGCTTTGAAGGCCCAGAAGGACATCGAGGATGAAAGTACTCAGATAGCCTTCAGAAACTTACGATCAGATGTCATCAACCTTCGTCATCAAGTTGAAGAGAAACATAATATTTTAATCTCTCTGGTTAGTGAGCTAAAGGAAAGTCGTGCTGAACTGAAAAAAATCCGAAGAGGAGAATACAAAAGTTTCAAAACTGGAAGACGAGAAGAAGGCTACTGCAAAACGCATTGTCAACCTCGAGTCTATGCTGACAACACAAGCTAAGTCACACAAGTCTAAGATGCTGAAGCTGAAAGAAAAATTCGATGAAGTAAATGGAAATTTTGAGGTTGAAAAATTGAAGCGTGAAATAGTCGAAGCTGAACGTGATAGAGTTCAGAAAAATGTTGATGAGCTTCGAGAATCAAAGGAACAATGCTTTTCTGTTGTTGCACAATGCTGCGATAAATTGAAGAGTATGTTTGCTAGTGTGGTAGCTTTTTCTAGCGGCGAAAAGTTTATTCGCGACGACGCCGAAGGGGCAATAAAGTGGATTGAAGGTGAAGTTGAAGCCTTTAACGAAGTTCTTACTGGGAGCGATGTCTCTGCTCGAAAAAGTTGGTTGTGAGCACGCAAAATCCGTGATTCAATCAGAATTTAAGGTTTTGGCTATTGATATCAAACACCCTTTAGGTGAAGCTGTTGCACTGGGGGAAATTTTATTCCGACACCTAGCTTGCTGGCGGGATGGAAATGGTGGATGAAGCTATCATAGATAGTGAGTGAGAGGTTCCTTTTTGAATGCTAAATCTTGTTCTTCGATTTTTGTGTAGTATTTTTAACAAATTGTATTTTGGTTTTACAGGCTCACCGAGCCGCAGAAGCGATTAAAAAGGCGGAAGAAGCTTTGCGGCTAGCGAAACTCATAGGTACACTATTTTGCTCTATGAGTTCTAGCTTCATGATAATTATGATATTACATGAAAAAATTTGTACAACGACCCTTTTCCCACCATCAGAACCGTACGATCCTAAAAATGATCCAAAATTGAAAGATATCCTTGTTGAAGTCAAGGTGGTAAATTAGGCAATAGATAAAGCTATTGATAAAGCTCTAAACGAAGCTGCCGAAAAAGGTTTGAACGAAGAATAAGAAGCTTTTGTAAAATCATTTTTAAGTATATGTCTGGTGTGTGTACGAACAATTGTGTGAAATGCATATTCTATATAAGTAAAGATTCCATGATATTCCCTTCTTTTCACGCTTTGTACAGAAATGCTCTTTCAGCCGAAGGTCTTATTTAGTCAATAATGCCTTGGAAAATACCTAGCTGCTGAAGAAGAAGAATTTGGCCTTTTTCGCCTTTCTGTCTCTACTATATAATTTTTACAATGGTATAGAAATAATAAAAATCATATACGATGCAAAAGGACATCATAAAATTTAAATGCGCCTTTATCTTTTGGATTTGACTTTGTGTTCCCTAGGGAACTGCTTCGGAGTCCTTTTTCATTTGTACATGGAGGAGCAATTCCCCTTCTTTTCACTTTATATTTGTGAATAATGATGTGCATGATATGATGATGAAATGATGGTATGGTGCATGGTGTTTGGTGCAAGATAATGATGGTAAAAAGGGAAAGAAAAGAAGTGTGTCTTTGTAAGCTTTTGTATCATGACTCTGCATTTCCTTAGGAACGACTTTGGAGTCCTTGTCACCTTTACTAGGTGTTTCATTTGAGCTCTCCATCCCCTTAGGAACGACTTCAGAGCTTTTACACCTTTACTAGGTGTTTTCATTGAGCTCTGTATTCCCTTAGGAACAACTTTAGAGCTTTTACACCTTTACTAGGTGTTTTCATTGGGCTCTGCATTCTCTTAGGAACGACTTTGGAGCTTTTACACCTTTACTAGGTGTTTTTATTGAGTTCTGCATTCTCTTTGGAACGACTTCGTAGCTTTTACACCTTTACTAGTTGTTTTCATTGAGCTCTACATTCCCTTAGGAACGACTTTGGAGTTTTTACACCTTTATTTTGTTACACTCGATGGTGTAACCTCAGATTTATTATAGAGTGCCGAAGGATATACCTTCTTGATGTTTCTTGGGACAGAAATGTAAAGGAAAAAACTAAAATTACAATAGATTTTCGAATAGCTTCGGTTGTTTGATCCAGTCCCTCAGGCGTTTCAATAGATGTGCTTCGATTCTGGTACAACACTATTGACTGTTATGGCCTCAAATTGTTCCCTTGCGTCACGTTGTAGTGTTTTTTGAGCAGAAAATTGATGTTGGATCTAAAGTGGTCTTGGATGTTGTTGCTCATATGACAAGGGTGCTGGTGTAAATGGCTGAGGCAAAATCCAACGAGCCGAAGAGTGACTTACCGAAGCAACTGAGCCCAAGGGTTGTGGACTTGGCTATTGATTATGAACATATTCTATAGTGTATGGGGAATAGTACGAAGTGGTGTGAAAGACTTGCTTTGGTTGATTCTGTCGTGCTTTAGCTTCGGTGATTTCCTTCTACTTCTGGATTGTGACTTGACAGATTCTTGTTGTGTGCCCCTTGTCCTCTTCACAAAAAAGGCAGAACATTTTCCTTGGTTGAATGTTGAATCTTCCTCCAAAACTCCTTCCTCCTCTTCCACCTCTTGGGGACAGTGGTTTGAAGGTATTTTGTGATTGTTGTTGTTATTGGGTTCCTGTAGGTTGAGGTTGACTTTGTTGTCCCTGAGTGTGATTATTTTTTTGTCTTCGTTCTATTTTTGATTATGTATGGTTTTGATATGTCTTGGGTTGAACTGTCCACCGAAGTCCCTGGTCATCTCGGAATATCTCAAGGCCTCCTCCTTCCTCTAACGAGAATCATTGTCTGCTCTAATATACTCATCCATCTTCTGAAGAAGCTTTTCTAAGGACTAAGGGGATTTCTGGTAAAGTATTGAGCCGCCAGTCCTAGGCGAAGGCCCTTGATCATGGCCATGGTAACTATTTCATTTGGTATTGTTGGTGCTTGAGCCTGAAGTCGGAGGAATCTTCGGACATAAGCTTGCAAGTATTCATCATGTTCTTGTGTACATTGGGAAAGCACCTGGGTGTGATTGGCTTCGTCTGGAATCCTTGAAGGCTTGTGATCAACATGTCCTTTAATTTCTGCCAAGAGGTTATTGTTCCTGGCCGAAGAGAAGAATACCATGTTTGCGCAACACTTCATACTGCCATGACGAAGGACTTGGTCATGATGGTTATGTTGTCTCTGTATGATGATATTGTTGCTTCATAACTCATCAGGAATTGCTTCGGATCAGAGTGACTGTCATACATAGGCAATTAAGGTGGTTTGTATGAAGGTGGCCATGGTATTACCTGCAAATTTGTAGCTAAAGAAGAAGCATCATCACAAGGAAAATTGTCATGATTAAAGGCTTCGTACCACATGTCTTCATGATTTTGGCCTTCATGCCGTAAGTCTTTTTGATTCTTGTGATGCTCTTGACGCTAAGTATCGTGTGAAATATTTCGCATCTCTTCAGTCGCATTGTCAATCTTCTTCTAAAGTTCAGAAAACCGAAGCATCTTCTCTTTTTGCTTTTCAACTTGCTAATGGATAGCTTCGAGATTACTGATCTCATGGTCCAATGCGTCATCTTGTGGTGTTGGACTGGTGGCCTTCCTTTTCTGGCTTCATGCCTCTCTTAAGAGAATTCCATCTTGGTTAGGATCCAGGGGAGTAAGGACGGGACCGGGTACCGTTGTATTTTTTGGTGGCATGACGAAACAACTTGTGAACGTAAATGAGTTCACTGGAGATGGGCGCCAATGTTGGGCTCTTGCTTTTGAATCCTTCGGGATGTCAAAAACAAACAACATAAATTAGAATGTTGCCCGCTTCTTCCTTCATTTAACCTCTTTCCGAAGGTCATATGAAAGAAGAAGGTGACAAATAAAGAATTCACATATCTCTAACAAGAATAGAAAGTGCTAATAATAAAGAACAAGTCCTCTAACTTATCTGCATATTCATCTCAAATTTCATTCCTCGCAATGTGATAAACAATTACAAGCATACCTTTGGCTTTACATGAATGAGAGCTCGAAGGTAACTTTGGAAGCTGAACAAATGTGAGTATTCTCTCCTTCAAAAAAGTTGAATTTATGCATGACACTCTTCCTCTATTTATAGGGGAGAGATACTGCTTCGTATGAAATTATAAGTATGTCCACAAAGCTTGTATATATGGTTTAAAAATGACACAAGGGTATTATTGTCTTCTATCTATATCATCTTGTCATCATAATCTTGTAAACACCTTCTTCCGACCTCGTTTGAATTCTATCTTCGTCTTCCCGTCAGATGGCACATCGGACAATCCAATGCCCGCCTAAAATAGAAAGTGACCAATCAGGGATATGTTGACCGTTGCACTGTGCAGTGTCCGGTGCGCCATCGGACAGTCTGGTGCACCCGCAGACTGGGAAGGCTAGGAGATTTCAAATGAAGCTCCAACGGCTCTTAGGTCCCTTGGGGCTATAAAAGGACCCCCTATGCGCATGGAGCTGTTACCCAAGCATACTTCGAGCATACCACAACTCTGAACCTCTATGACCATGCTATTGATTTGTTAGAGAGAGATTTGAGCACGTTCTTGAGTTGTGACTTTGTCGTTTTTATTCGTGCGCTCTCTCTTTTGCTTATGTGCGTGTTGTTGCTATGTTGTGCTCTTGTATGCATCTCTACTCCCCTCTTTACTCCAGGTTTGATTGTAATCATTTGTGTACTCTATCATCTTGTCATCATAATCTTGTAAACACCTTCCGGCCTCGTTTGACTTCTATCTTCGTCTTCCCATCAGATGGTGCACTGGACCAACGGTCAGATGGCGCACCGGACAATCCGATGCCCGCCTAAAACAGAAAGTGACCAATCAGAGATCTGTTGACCGTTGCATTGTGCAGTGTCCGGTGCGCCACCGGACAGTCTGGTGCACCCGCAGACAGGGAAGGCTAGGAGCTTGGAAGCTCCAACGGCTCTTAGGTCCCTTGGGGCTATAAAAGGACCCCTAAGCGCATGGAGCTATTACCCAAGCATACTTTGAGCACACCACAACTCCGAACCTCTATGACCACGCTATTGATTTGTTAGAGAGAGATTTGAGCACGTTCTTGAGCTGTGACTTTGTCATTTTTATTCGTGCGCTCTCTCTTTTGCTTGTGTGTGTGTTGTTGCTATGTTGTGCTTGTTGGGGGTATGCTTCGTAGCCGAAGATCCTGAAGAAAGAAACACCTTCGGCATGTCCTCTCAAAAGCAGTGCCGAAGCTATCACCCATAAAGCTTCGGCATAGTGACATGTCCCAAGACGAAGGAGTGAACCGACTTAAAGATGAAATGACCAATCGACCCATGATAGTTTGTGTCATGATTGTAATCGATTGTAAAGGGCATAATTGTAATTTCACACAGGCTGCGCCCTGTGCCTATAAATAGATGAACAGTACCCCCGAACTATTCACGCTATCTTGTAATCGCTTGCACGCGACACCTGGATTATTGCCTTCTGTCAAGTCAAAGGTATAAATGTGATTGAATGTTATGTTTTAATATTTAAGTTTGTATAATGAAATATATGAATACGTTTAAGTGCTTTAATATATTATTCTCTCATGTTATATATATCTTATCTTTCATTATTTCATAACCTTAGTCATGAAGGTACACCCTTCATGACCTTCGTCCAAGACCTTCGTCCGAAGATCATTATACCTTTGAGGAGATAATGCTTCGATGGACGAAGGGCTTTAACATTTAACATTTTATGTTGCCTTATTTTTAATTCATAGTATTTGAGAACAAGTCTCCAACAGTGCTCTTGTGTGCATCTCTACTCCCCTCTTTACTCTAGGTTTGATTGTAATTATTTGTGTAAGGCATGAGAAACTCTAATTTGTGGAGATTCCTCACAACAGGATATTGATATAAGGAAGACTACTGTGTCACTCAATTTTGATCTTTAGATCACTTGAGAGGGCTTGACTGCAACCCTTGGTCAAAGGAGGTCACCCTAACGTGGAGTAGGCATTGGCCGAACCACGATAAAAATCGTTGTGTCTCTTTTCCACTTTACTTATTGTGATTACAGTCTTCTTGAGTTCTCTCTCACTTGCAATATTACTCCTACGTTTAATACCCATCTTAAAGGAGCAATCAAGTGGAGAGTTCTCCTTTCTTCTCATCCTAACTGGTTTTAGTTCTCACTAACGCTTTGTATAAACAAAGTTTGTGTTGTTTAGAGTTAATTTTGCAAGATCACCTATTCACCCCCTCTAGGTGCTCTTAGCACTCAATCGGTCTTGCACTGGGGGTGCCAACCTGTCAAATACAAAAGTTTGGGGTGCCCCCCAAGTGGGATATTGTGGCATTCCATATGGATATGTTGGCATGCCCCACATTTGATTTGGTCATAAGATGGTGGTAGGTATGCATATTGATATGGCGCAGGTGGGTATGGGGGTGGGGGTGTCCATGTAGGTACATTAGGTCTTACATGAATATCGTGATGTGTTGACTTCTCCGATTGGTGAGATGACCCAATCAGTCTTACATGTCGTCGCTCCTAAGTAGGTGATCGAGGTCGCTTATTGGTCAGTCACTTGGTTCGGCCTTCTTTTTCACATATTTAGATAACAATTGATTGAAGGTCGGGCCAGATTTGACCAATCGACCGGATGCCTTAATCATGTTTGTCTTTTCCATGTACCTATTTTTGGTCATCGATGTTTGAAGCTATGCGGTCATCGCTGCACCTGGGCGTTGCCAGACTATCCGCTTGATCTGTTCGGACTGTTCGCTGATGTCTTGGACCGTCCGCGCCTATACACCGGACCGTCCTCGGTGCGCAAAATAGGGGGTCGTGCGGTCGTGCCTGGCCGTCGGCCTGTGCCTGCCCCCAGCGTTGGAGGTCATGATGGTGATCTTCAGGGTCTCTCCCCCCATCAGAAGTCTTTTTTGTCACCACTTTCCTGCAAGAATTTTAGTGTTACCATCGACCTCTCGTGCATCGCTGATGATGATCTCCTTGCTCTTGCCCTTATCGGTTGCGCTAGGCCGAACCAGGACTTCTTATCGTCAAAGTTTATCATATTTATTGGGAAGGGCTCCATGTCAACCTGCATTTCCTAGAATTTCAATAATCAAATTTCAAACGTCCCTCGTTAATGTTCGATTGGATCTGTCGTCGAAACACATTACAATCATTAGTAGCATGAGATAATGAGTTGTGCCACTTGTAGTAAACAAGATGCCTGAGTTCGTCGGTGGATGGAATAGTATGGTTTATTTTAATGTTGCCATTTTCAAGTATTTCATCAAATATTTTATCACACTTGCCAACATTAAATGTAAACTTAACATCCTCTTGTCGTTTCTTTTTAACCGGCTGCAAAGAGGAAGAAGCCAAAGATTTGGCCTGCTTTGGCCTACTTTAGCCAAACCATCTCAGTAGCATATACTTCTTTTGATTCGTCGTCCGAGCTACTTTGGTCACATTCTACCACATGGACGTTGTGAGGAACCGCTTTGGCAGTATCTTTGCTTCGGCTTTCATAAGTCAAAGCTCTCTAGTGTAACTGAGCTAGCCTGAAAAATTGAATGCCTTCTAATCTTTCCTTTAAATAATAACACATTCCATTAAATGCTAATCATGCTAACTGTTTTTCTGCCAAATGAATTTGTAAACATCGGTTTCTTATGTCCCAGAACCTCCGGATGTAATCATTAATCGATTCATCTTTCCCTTCGTAAAGCCACTAGATCTATTAGATCTAACTCGTAATCGTCGGAGAAAAAATGATCATGGAATTTTTGTTATAAATCCCCCACGAAAAAATAGAATTAGGAGGCAGTGAGGCATACCATGCGAATGCAGTCCCTGTTAGGGACAATAAAAATAAACGAACACGGAACGCCTCTGTGTCGGCCAATTCTCCTAATTGTACTAGGAACAGACCTATGTGTTCGTGTGTGCTCTTACCCTGATCACTCGAAAATTTCGCGAATTAGGGTTTCCTAGTTCCCTGAGGGTACGGGTGATAGTCAAATCGGCTATCATAGGGTCTCCTATATGACTGTCCTCTAGGGATCATGCTAACTCTGAACTTATCTCGGAACGCCCCGGCTATCTCTTCCCTTACTATGTCAATGGCGCCCGGTGAGAGTCCATCGGCCCTCTGGTCTAGCATAGGTGTGGGTGTTTGGATATTAGTATGTTGTTTCCCTACCCACTGGCTTGGGTTTTGTGGGCCATTAATGGTGCTGTTTGTTTCGGCTTCTGGCAGCTTCTGGCCACCAAAAGCTGCTGTGGACTGCCAAACTCTCAGCTTTTCAGTCAGCTTCTATAAAATTCGTTGGGCAAAAACCATCCAAAATCAACATAAACACATAATCTGTTGAGTCGTTGTAATAGTAGGAATCTGTCACTTTCTAGATCCTGAGCCCTATGAACAACTTTATCTTCCTTCACATGTAATCGTAATAATACTCAGATTCTCTCCACAGCCAGATTCTCCCCACAGCCAGATTTTCAGAAAAGCTGGTCAGAAAAAAGTTGAACCAAACAGGCCCAATGTTTGCTCTATGCTGCTCATATGACTGGTCATCCCTTTCCGGCTTTCTGGGAGGGGCCGAAAAGTATTCGCCCCCATGTGTCTCGGATGTTATATTACAGTGCTGGGGCGCTATAGGATGTGACGGGAGGTTTAGCTGGGACGGATGTGTTGTTGGGTAATAATCATAATCATTAGGTTCTGTGGATTCAGCGGATTCAGCGTCGGATCGTTCGGTCAAATACACGGACCATCCGACTGCGTGTGCGAACTGTCTGACTGCATGGCCGGATCGTCCAATAATGTATTCGAACTGTCCGGTGCTATGTGAGGATGGTCCAAATTGTTTGTTTAGGGTTTGCACGGGACGTGGCAGCTCGGGCACGGGTCTCGGTAATTCGATTCTAAAAACGGGCTCGACTACTGTTAGCCTGGAGGGTCCACGCTCATGCGCGGACCGTCCAACCGTATGCAGGTCGACGGGTTTACCCCGATCTGCGTAGGAGGCTGTGGTTGTCAAGGATATGTGTTTATCACCATCTCGTAAAGGGGTTGTGATTAGCCATGTCAATCTATAGCCGATGAATCGCCCATGTTTTCACCAAATTCAACCTCGTGCGAAGAAAAATTCGCGACAATAGATTTATCAAATGCGTGCACTAGCCTCTTATAATCATTTTGCTTACCCCATATGATTTGTTGCTTTTGGTCTCGCTGCTCATCTATGCAAACTCTAAAAGATTGAATTTTATTTGTCTCGCTTACCTTGGGGTAGTTGTAGTAGGACAAAGCAAAGCTAGACCAGTCGCCCGCTGTCGGACGACCTTGTGATTCCTGTCCATTTTGAAGTTAGTCAGGAATTTCACCTGTGCTTCCTTGATCAGCTGCTCCTTGTGCTCTTCGAACTCCTGCTGATCTTCAGCCGGTAGAGTTTCCTAGGTCGCCTCAATGATGTTACTGGGAGAGACGTCTGAGTTATCTTTTGAAACGACCATTGAGGGCCGATCTATCTATTTATGGACCAGCACCTATGGGTGAAACATCTGTGGGCCAGACCGTTCGGTTAGAGCCGGATCGTTCAGTTAGAGCCGAACCGTTCGACTGTGCCCAGTAGGGGTGGAAACGAGCCGAGCCGAGCTTGGCTCGCTGTGGCTCGCTCATGCAACGAGCCGAGCTTGGCTCGGCTCGCCCATCTGGCGAGCTCGAAAACGAGACTCGGCTCGGCTCGGCTCGCTCCTGGCTCGCGAGCCGGCTCGCCGAGCCAACGAGCCTAGGCATAAACGTAAAACTGCTCTCTAAATTATAATATAAAATCTTAAAAATATTTTAAATAACATATTTTAAATTTCTAAAATAGATATATCACTAATATAATATAGAAAATAGATTATTTTTTATAGCAATCTTAAATAACATAAATTAATTGTCCACTCGATACTAATATTATATGCTAATTATGATTTTATGTAACAAATTATTGTTGAATCGAGCCACGAGCCAGCTCGTGAGCTGCACCGAGCCGAGCCGAGCTGGCTCGCTCTTTTCACGAGCCACAAAAACAGGCTCGGCTCGGGCTCGTTCTGAGCGTCGAGCCGGTCCGAGCCGAGCCGAGCTGCTGCGAGCCCGAGCCAGCTCGTCGAGCTCGAGCTTTTTTTCTAGCCCTAGTGCCCAGTGCTACAAATGATGCTCAACACTTATTTTAAGGACGCAAGAAAATAAAATTGACATTTAAAATTATTGGGTCTATAAAAACATGTGAATAGGTATATTTTGTCCACTACACGCTGGTTAAACGGGCGTACGACGATTGACGGGGGTATTCTAGCCAGCGGCGACCTAAATAATCAATTTTAAAGTGACCCATTTCGTCAAATTCATCTTCTTCGTCTTCATCGCAGCATCGGCGCTCCATCTTCTGCTCCCTCCCCCACTTCGTGCTCGGGTTCCATCTTCCGCTCCTTCCCCCACTCGCGGTCGGCACGCAGGCTCGGCCGGCGTCAGCGGCTCCCCATCCCGCCAGTACAGGAAGAGGGCCGCCGCTTGGAGCTCGCGGGAGGTAGCGTCGCCACCGCCGCATGGAGGTCCCGAATGGCTGAATCCTGACCGCTGCCTGGAGAGTCTCGCGCCGTAAGCCTCTATGTACCCGCGCCTACTCGTAATCCCGCGTCCCTGACCTCTAACTCCTTCCCCAAACCCTACAAAGGCCAAGGCGTCTGCAAATCGACGCCTTGCCGACGCTCGAAGCGCCGGGGCGACGCCTCAATCCCTAAGGCGGACGCCTTACGAGCTTCCGCAAGGCGGCCAGGACGCCCTAGCAGGCGAACTTGCCTCACCGCTTAAGCGTAGCGATTCCTTAAAAACTCAACTTGACCCTAAATCAGTTCAAATTTGGATCAAGTTTGAATCTATCCCATTTGGGGTTACATCTGAAATGAATACACTAACTATGTTTTCAACTTTTCATATCTATTTCAAATATGCTTCAGAACCCATTTAGAAAAAAAGGCCAAATTTTATCGCAGAATGTTCGTATTTTCTTTGAGTGCTGTCTGTTTTGTAGGAAGGGGATTGTTTTTCACTTGATGAATGAAACTTGGTACTCCATCCATTTTTAAATATATGATGGTGTTTCAGACAAGCTTTGCAAGAAGTCTTACCCTGTTTGTTTCTTCTGCGGGCATGTCTCTGTGATACATATTTTGTTCTGTCTCTACAAGTTCATGTTACAATCACTTACTTGTTTTTGTATATTTCAGTGCTATAAACGTACCTGTAGACTGATCTCCTTGAATTTTACCAAATACATTCGTTCTATGCCATTTTATTCCCTGGGTTCTAGTCAATATAAGTAGATTGCTCTATTTTTAAATATGCAGAAGAGTTGTGTATCTTTGTATGAAGAGAGGGAGAAGAAATGGTCCATTACAAAAACCACTCTCTCTAGGAGAATAGAGAGTTCGGACTATGAAAGAAAACAGTAGCACTTGAAAAATGGAAAACAACTCGGGACCCTACCAGGGCTAATTGAACTAACCCCTTAACATGACTTGATTGGATCAATTTAGAGTTACAGGTCTAAGGATTACTAGTTCAAAGACGGCTATATTCCTTGACAGACCTTCATCACAATTACTGCGTGTCTGATGTGTGATTTTCTGATGTTTCTTGAGTAAATTTTATAAAACAAAACAAAAACTAAGTAACCGATGTATCCTGTTCTGATCCAATCTTCTTCTTGTAGTAAATCACATCATATTGAGCTTCTCGCCTTTGGATCCGTCTTATTATTTGCTCACACTGAAGAATTAGTTTGCACTTTGGAGGAAAATGAGTGGTGCTCCAAAGAGGTTGCTCGAGGAAGGTAGTCACTCCACACCAACAAAACGCCCTTTGGATGACAGCAGCTTGTATTCGAGTCCTGGGAAATTTATTCAGTCCGGTGGCAGTGATTTCCATGGTTCTTCTGAACATGATGGTAGATTTGCGAAATTTCAACGTGTGGAGTCTCGTGATGATAAGAGGCCATCTGTACATCGGATGCCTGTTGGCTCCACTAACTTTGCTGTTCACCCCATCTCGTCTGACAGCAGATTAGAGTCAAAGCAAAATAAAGATGCACGGGACAGTAAGGCAGATGACCGCGAAACAAAAGTCGATGCCAGGGACGTTCATAGTGATTCAAGGATTGAATTTCAGGCTAATAAAATTGAGAGTGATGTAAAGGTAGACAATAGAGCAGATGAAAGTGAAATAAGGGCTGACAGGAGGGGCCATCCTGATTACAGAACTGACATAAAATTTGGTAAGGATAGTCATTCTACTGTTCCAGCAAACATAAACTGGAAGGACAACAAGGAGCACAGGGGTAAAAGACATTTTGAACCGCCCGCTGATACTGTGGATTGGCGTTTGCCCCGTCCTAGTTTACAAAGTATCGATGAAGCTCCCAAAGGTCCAATTTCTGTGGAAGGACGTAATTCCAAGGACACAAATGAATCTGCTGGTGATTACAAAGCTGAACCAAAAAACGAAGATAGGTTCAGAGACAAGGACAGGAAAAAGAAGGACGAGAAGCATAGGGACTTCGGTGCAAGAGAAGGCGATAGAAATGATCGTCGGACCGGTGTACCACTTGGCAGTAGTGGTGTTGAGCGAAGAGAAATGCAAAGGGAAGATAGGGATGCTGAGAAATGGGACAGGGAAAGAAAAGATTCCCTGCGAGACAAGGAAGGCAATGATAGGGAGAAGGATTCTGCTAGGAAAGATTCATCTGTAGTAATTGCAAAGGATAACCCTATACTAGAAAAAGCTTCATCTGATGGAGCTGTTAAGAGTGCTGAGCATGAGAATACGACAACAGAATCCAAGGCACCTAAGGATGATGTATGGAAAGCTCACGATAGGGATCCTAAGGACAAGAAAAGAGAGAAGGATGTGGATGCAGGAGACTGGCTTGAGCAACGAAACAAATATAATGATAAGGAATTAGATGACAATGCCATTGAAGGAGATATGGAGAAAGATAAGGATGTTTTTGGAAGTGTCCAACGAAGGAGGATGGTGCGACCAAGGGGAGGTAGTCAAGTATCTCAGCGTGAACCTCGATTCCGGTCCAGAATGCGTGATGGTGAAGGGTAAGCTTGATGCTGCATTTTGCTCCACTTTCAAAGTTTTTCCAATAGCATGATAAAGTAAATGCAGTTGTATGGCATTTTCCATTTCTGGAAATTCAATCTTCGTTAACTGGGAACTAGAGATAGGAATGTAATGTTTATTTTGCTAGAGGTTATTAATGAGTGATAGTCATTGGTATCTTATTTCTTCTTTTTTTGTCCTGCAGGTCTCAAGGTCAGTCAAATATCTATATTTTTATAGCTGAATACAATGTATACTGGTGCTTCCCTTTGGAACTGGAGTAATCAAAAGATCTGCTTCTGTAAATATTCTTTTTTCATTTCCTTCATACAAGACATTGCCACTCATACTTTCACCCAATATTAGAAGTTGCTTACATTTTTATGTTGGAAGAAATGCCAGATGTTTGATTTGTTGGACACAGTGCATTTTACAGTGTGTGCATGTTTAGTGTGCTTTTCCTTTTTTTAGCTTGCTAAACACAACTATGAAAAAAATATGGGTGCTGCTATGGAAACATGCATGCATCAGTATTATAAAGGTTAATTGTATGAGGAACACTGTTCTAGTTTTAGGAATGCTGTTTAGTCTTAGGGAAGTTATATGCTTAGGAGTCCAAGTTGGATGTGGTCTGCTGTCCAGTTTCTAAACTTAGTAATATGCAGCAGTGGTACCTCAATTTTTATCTCTGGATATCATTTGGTTCCACAAACTATTATATGCAGTTGCATATTCTTGAACTTACTAACTAGTTCACCTGAGGTCCAAACTCCAAAACCTTTTGACATGGACGCTAGCAAGGTATGAAATGGAGAGAAGAATAGAAGACAATGTTAAGAGATGCCAAGTGTATAGATTATCACTGATTAGGAAATTGGAGTTCAGGACCTGAAATTAGTAGTCCAGGGATCTAGATTACATTCCAGGACAAGTTCAAGGACAGTTGCTGTATTCCACTTCCTAAAACTACAAATGCTGGCCATGCATCCAAGGTACAGGAAGGAATCAATAGTCAATCTATTATAGGGCATTCCCCATAATCTGCTATGATCAGAGGATCCTTTCGACAGGAGAAGCCTGTAGATTAGAGAGTGACCAGTCTCCCTGTCACTGTATTCATCTGGTTGCATAGTCTTTGGTATCGCAGTGACATTGTATATTGCTTCCCATCCACAAGTTTCCAGGGCCACTGTTTTCACTGTATCTGTTGCTGCTGCTCATTGCCTGTTCTCGCTTCTCCGCCCGTGCAGCTGCTATTTGTTTATCGCCTTTGCTCAGAAGCCTTCAAATTGCCACCACCAGCAACCACAATGTGCCCTCCTGATCCCAACAAATTGGATGACGCCTCTGCGTGGTTTCCTTCTGCTCCACTGCCTCAACTTTGTTTGTTTCCTGCATCAATTGCTCGCACCAACTGTCAAATTGCTGCCACCCCTACCCTCTAAGTCCCTCTGCTACTGATTCCCCTGCAGCTGATCTCTGCGAAAATTGTCCTCAGCCATCCTTCACGACCTATTCTCACAGCAGTTGTCCTCCTATACATTAGCTGTACTCGTCCTCCATTTTTAACGGTGTGCCACCTGCCCTCCCATGCTTCTGCTCGTGGCATCAATTTATTGCCATCAAATACCATTGGCCCACTAAAACCAGCCACAAAATCAATCACTACTTTCTGCAATCATATGCCAGGCTTTCTATGTTTCCTGCTGCTACCTTCCAACGGCTAGCTTCACAGCACTAGGATAATCTGGGCTCATAAGGATTACTTTCATAATACTGATAACCTTTGTAATCCTAGTAGCGGAATGGTTTATACTTTATAGTCTAGTGGTTGTGACTCCTGTAGCACCTCATGCACCTGGGTTTGATTTCTGAGCGAATTTCAGGTCTGGCTAAAAGACCTCCCTTGCTGGCAACACCAAGTAGTGGCTGGGCGCCGGTCTATGGTAATGGTGTCAGTCGGCCTGTGTGGTCATGTAGTCCTACCACAGGGGGGGGATCAGTACTGGCAGGGCGCCAAACTAGGTGGGTGGCTCTGGCCACTGACCTTGGGTATGGAGAGATCAGATATTCACTGTCAGGGTTTTGGAGTTTGCTTGATCGATTGAAGGCTGAGGTTTCTTCTTCCATGCAATACCATCAGGGCGGTCTTTACCCTGCTGCTGAAGTACCCCCCCCCCCCCCCCCAAAAAAAAACCTAGTATCCTTGCTAAGGCTAATAGCCTTCCTAATACTGGTGCATGCATGGTTTCCATATCAGGACCACATTCTGTATAAATGACGAGTTTCCTGTTGCAATGTGCATGAAATTGTTTTTTGGGGTACCTGGCTCTGTAAACTTTATGGCCTTATCTTCATTGCAGGTAAGTCTGAGGTGTCTGCCATTGTTTATAAAGCTGGGGAGTGCATGCAGGAGCTTCTGAAATCATGGAAAGAGTTTGATGTAACTCAGGATGCTACAATTGCTGAAAGCCTACAACATGGTCCTACTCTTGAAATCCGAATACCTGCAGAATTTGTTACTTCCACTAACCGTCAGGTTAGTGTACAGATTTGGTAGACAATCCCTGTTTTAGTCACTTCAGATACATCGGTTCTCCATGTTGATACTGAAGCTGTCAGCAATTTTATTATGTGTACTACTAGTGGAGCTTCACTTGGGTGTTATTAGTTATGGACATGTTTGGCAAATACCAGCATGACAACATGTTTCCATTTATCTTCAAATTTTATGAATTTTTATCCTCCAAGCTTGCACTCTACTCTTTTTTCTCCATTATTCATTTGTCAAGACCACTGTGGTGCAGGTAAAAGGTGCTCAGCTCTGGGGAACAGATATTTATACAAATGATTCAGATCTTGTGGCTGGTAGATTCCTGTCCACTGTTGCAAGTTTCTAAATAGTTCAGAAAGTTTTCCTATGTACTAATGTGTGTTTCTTTTAGTGCTAATGCATACTGGTTACTGCTCCCCTACATCCTCCCCTCCACCATCCGCCATTCAAGAGCTTCGTGCAACTGTTCGAGTTCTACCACCACAAGAGAGTAAGTTTCCATAAATTTCGTGACAGTTCAGTCACACTTTGTTGGTACGGACTTCACTTATAAGACTTGGTATCTGTCCCAGGTTATACTTCAACACTGAGGAACAATGTGCGTTCACGTGCTTGGGGTGCTGGGATTGGTTGTAGCTTTCGGATTGAACGTTGCTGCATTTTCAAGGTATGAACTATGAAGGATGCAGCCAGTATAGAACATACACTTTTGATGTGGTTACCTTCAGGAACATTTTACTGGCTCTATTTCATGGAATGTTTGCTATGCTTAGCATCTTTTACATGCTTTTTCAGAAAGGTGGTGGCACCATTGGTCTTGAGCCACGCCTTAGCCACGTGTCAGCTGTGGAGCCTACTCTCGCCCCAGTTGCAGTTGAGCGTACAATGACGACAAGAGCTGCAGCTTCTGTATTTTTCTTTTGATTTCCTTTATATCTCTCTCACAGTTTTATTCCCAACTGGATCAATGTTTCTTTTAGTCTGTTTTAGGTGCCGTGACAAATAAACTTTTCGCCACTCTAAACTAAGAATTTTCCAACACGGTTTGTTACAGAATGCATTGCGGCAACAAAGATTTGTCCGTGAAGTGACTATACAGTACAATCTGTGCAATGAGCCATGGTACCTTTCTGACCTGCATTCAGAGATCTCATTTGTAGTTTCACAAGGATTATGTCCAATCCTTTTACCTTTATTGCCATTTGTGCTAGCTCTTGATGCAATAGGCTCTTTGGCTACTTTCTGGAAGTGTTCTCTTGTTTAGTGTTAGGATGCTTATGCTATGACATTTTGCATTTTTCAGGTTGAAATATAGTATAAACATTGTGGCAGATAAGGGATTGAAAAAGTCTCTTTATACTTCTGCTAGACTGAAGAAAGGAGAAGTCATATATTTAGAAACACACATTAATAGGTATGTAGTTTTGCTACTACTTTTATTTAGTTGTGATATTTGTTCATTGATTCTTTTATTGATTCCCAAGTTGCACTTCGATGGAACTCAGTGTTTCATTTCTGTTACAAGTTTAAACAGGTATGAGCTTTGCTTCAGTGGAGACAAGCCTTGCATTATTGGATCAAGCTCCAATGCATCTGAATCAGAAACGGAGAAACACCAGAGCGGGAGTCACCATTCTCAGAATGGTGACAGAGGCTGTGTGGAGCATGAACTCCGGGATGTGTTCCGGTGGTCCCGCTGTAAGAAGGCCATGCCTGAAAGTGCCATGCGCTCCATCGGTATCCCACTACCAGCAGACCAGTTAGAGGTATTTTCTACTTTGTCGGTGATGAGACTTGAAGTCTCCTGTAGACAAGAACATGACTGACATTGGCATTTGCTACCTCTGACAATGATGCAGGTATTGCAGGATAACCTCGAATGGGAGGATGTGCAGTGGTCACAGACCGGTGTGTGGGTATCTGGGAAGGAGTATCCCCTCGCCCGAGTGCACTTCCTCTCGGCGAACTAGAAGCAGATGATGTTGGCTGTGTTCGTGGGGGGAAAAAAGAAGGTGATGTTGGAGCAACAAAGGAATTAATATTTCTTGTGGACAAGACAGAGTCGGGAACATTGCGTTTGCTTGTACGGGTCACCATGCCATGTGTACAAAAGAAGGATCAGTTGGTTAGTGTTGATATGGTAGCCTTACTGTGTTGACAATAACACTATTCATTAGGCTGGCCTGCTGCCCATGCATGTGCCAAAGCTATATTTGCTGGTTTTAGGTCCTGTGTCGGTACGCAAATAACTTGCAATATGCTTGCTTCTCAAGTAATCTGGCCATCCTTATTGGAACACTGCTTCCTCTGTCCCTGAATAATAGTTTTAACAAGTTCAAAACAGATTGCATTGCATTAAAAAAGATCATGTTGGTCACTTGTTATTGGTTCCCGAAGGATACGAAAAACAAGGCAACATAAGTAGTTAAATCAGAAGTTTTTCTTCTTCAATTAACTCTTCTTCGAAAGTTAATTTAAGAGAGAAGATAAAAATGTGGAAATAGATCGATGAGAACAAACTTGTAAACAGTAAAAAGGATTATTCATCTGAATGTGCAAGCACATTTATTCTTCGTTACGGTACATCAAATGATTATAAGTATATCTTTGGCCTTATAATGAATAACACAAAGATGGGAGAAAAACATAGCCTCGTGGTCAGACTTACTCTGATAAAGTGTCGTTATTTATGACATTGTTCATCTATTTATAGCAGGGGATACAACTCCGTATGAAATTACAAACATGTCCTCAAACTCTATACATGTCAACTATGAATATTATGAGGTTAATATTGTACTTTTCCATCCATATATCTTACTGATCAAGTCTTTCGTACCCTTTAGTTTCTTCACTTCGTAAGCCGACACACATCACCCGAAGTTTCCTCCTTCAGCCTCGTCTGGCTTAACACTTCCACAAGATTTAATCTTATTAACCTCGTCCCTTGTATCAGCTTCGGATCGATGACTAAGATGAACATGTTTACATGAAGCTTGTTTTTCTTAACAAAAATGATATTTTGGAAACCTTCGGCGACGGCCCTGCCCCAACAGCAGTCCCTCACGGAATAAGGTTGTTTTCATAACGAGCTCAGGTCGCGAAACGTATTAGGGAGGCTTTGTGCCGAAGGTCAGAAAAACACCTTACCGAGGATCGTTATTGAAAATGACAAAAATAAATACTTCGAAATAGATAAATGTATATTTGCGGCCCACCAAACGGCGAGAAGGTGAGACCACGACTTCTCATGTTCTGCGCATGGTTCTTGTATAAAAACGAAGAAGCGTGGTGAAGTAAAACTACATTTACTGCTCCCACACCTACCTGTTGTTGGTTTCTCCTGTGACTCTGAAGCTTTCCGTTGACTGTCACCTTTAAAGCGAGCTTCGGGGGAAGCTTCCCCTTGGATGGCTAGAATTCGCACAACTGCTAGTTTAGTCACTTTCACTTCATCAGAGACCATTTAGAGAGAGAAAATCGCTTCAGATACCGCACCCATTTTTGGCGTCGTGAGGGTTTCCACAGTGCCAAAGTCCAAGGATGATTCAAAGACTATAGATGAAGAATACGAAGGTCGGCCGATGAAACCGAGCTACATTATGATGGGTCGATCCATTCTGAAGGATGAAGATTTGAAAGCAATGAAGGAGCTTTGGTATTTTGGTGATAAGGTCAAGGTCCAACTTGCTAGCAATGAGACGACCCAAAACCAAAGAACAATGAAGTTGTGGTTTTTAGAAGCTTCTTCCGGTCTGGTCTTCGGTTGCCAATGTATAGTATGATTGCGAAGGTTCTTAAGAGATTTGAGATATATATTTATCAGCTGACTCCTAATGCTATTGTTAGGTTTAGTATTTTTATATGGGCTGTGTGAAGTCAAGGGGTTCGCACCGAAGTTGATGCCTTCTGCAGAGTGCACAAGCTGCACTATCAGACGAAGGCTAGACCTTTAGATAAGCTTCAAAACAACTTTAGATGTCAAAATTTTGCCTATTGGAGGGATTCCATTGCTCCTGTGCTCGCCTATCTAACCAAGTGGTAGAGTGATTGGATGAAGGAATGATTTTATGCCGAAGTAGACTGTAAGAAACGAGAGGACTTCAAGCATATAATGATGAGTCCTCTGAAGGTCAACTTCGGCCTGAAGAGGCCAAGTTGTCGGATGGGTGGAGCTACTTCAGATGTCGTTAAGGCTTTTAACTTCGTGGCCGAGAATATAGGTACCCCACACAAATCGGATGGAAACTATCGAAGATTCCAGAGGCATCAGAGGCGAAGAAAAGAGACAAGGAAGAAGGGGATATGAAACTTGTGAAAGTCGCCTAGAGGGGGTGAATAGGCGAAACCTGAAAATTATAAACTTTAAACACGAACTTCACCCGGGGTTAGGATTAGAAATAAGTAATAACAAATTTGAAGTGCAGAAGAGAGTTCTTCTTACTATGAGTTGCTCAATCGATGTGAATGCCTTGAGAGCTAACTCAAAAAGATTGTAAGCAAGAGGGCTTAGAGAGAGGGGAGAGGAAGAATCAAATCGTAAGGTAATGATCAACACAAATGAACACAACGATTTGTTTCCCGAAGTTCGGTTCCAATGAACCTACTCCCCGTTGAGGAGGTCACAAAGGCAGGGTCTTTTTCAACCTTTTCCCTCTCTCAAATGATCACTTAGACCAGTTGAGTGCTTCTTTTAATCTCAAGGATCACTAAGACCCTCGCAAGGAGCACCACACACTTAGGTATCTCTTGCTAGCTTTACAAGTCACTAGAGAGTTTAGAAGGAGATGAAGAAAGCACAATTAAAAGCCAAGCAAAAAGAAAAGACACAAGATCACACTCTCTCAAGTCACTAATCGTTAATGATCACTAGTCACAATTATGACACTTGGAGAGATTTGAAAGCTTTGAATGTGTCTTGGGATGAAGTGCTTGCTCTTGTATTGGATGAGAGTGAATGAAAGGCTTGAATGGAATGAATAGGAGGTGGTTGGGGTTGTATTTATAGCCACCAAACACTTCCTAGTTGTTGCCCTTGTTCTGCCAACCGCGGACGGCCCGCGCCCTTGGCCCGGACGGTCTGCCCCTACACATCAACGACTAAAATCAAAACGGTCAGCAGTAACGACGATATCAACGGCTACAAGTGCATTAAATGTGTCGTCAGATGTCAGATAAAGCAGTCGTGGACGGTCCGATCGTGCACCCCGGACGGTTCGCGAGGGCGCTTAAAATGCATTTTACCGAACCTGTCACCTTCGCGTTTTCTGGTTTTTTCAACGAGCGGACGGTCCGCGCCTGAGGCCAGACGGTCCGAACTTGGCCCCGGACGGTGCTCTCTTCTCCTTCGGATAGTCCGCAGTGTAGATGCGAGTTTTGCATAGTTCCTATCCGAGGCACACCTTGGTGTCGCAGACGGTCCGCCGGAAGGGCCTGGACAGTCTGCGCATAGGTGAATTTTCAAAAAGCTTCTCCTGTCCGAAATAATCTACGGTATTCCAGACAGTCGATTTAGAGTAGATGTAGATGAACTTATGCACCTGAGAAATAATCAACTAGGCAAACTAGTTAGTCCATAAGATTTGTGATGGTCCTTAAGCACCAAAATCGATTATAGAAAATGGATAAGGCCATTTCCATTTCAATCCCCCCTTTTTGGTGATTAATGCCAACACAAATCAAAGCAAATATAAAGTGCAAAAATATAGCTAGTTTGTATTTTGATAGATGTGCATAAGTTACTTTGAAATGAAAGCAGTTCTAAGTATATATGAATGTTTTGATATAGTTAAAATTTTAGACCACACTTGCACCACTTAGCTTGCTTTTGCAAATCTATTGGAGAAGTCTTTTCAAATTCTTTTGCAATTAGCCAATAGTACAAGAATATAATTTCCAAAGGAATTTTCAAGTTGTGAAAGATTCTCCCTTTTTTCAAATGCTTTTTCTTTGACTAAATAAAAGCTTTCCCTGAAAAAGTTCTCCTCTTGGTTGTCAAGAGAGTTTTTGCAAACGCAATAGTTCCTATTTCGAAAAAAGAAAGTTTTCAGAAAACAGGGTGGTGGTGCGGTCCTTTTGCTTTGGTATATTAATTTCTCTTCCTTTGGTATTAAGCACCAAAAACAAAAGATCGAGTGTAAATACATGAGTATGGCAAAGGGTATACGATACTGACAAAAATATAGTGGAAGCCTTGCCTTTGCCTACAACACCATTTCCCGTTCAATCTAAGACTAAGTATAGAAATACACTTGGAAGCACATTAGTCTTAGCTTTGGCACTAGAAGAATAAGAAATATGCATTTGTACCAAATTGTAACACCTCAAAACCATCAACTAAAATAATGCATTTAGATTAGTAGTGATAATTATAGTAAATATTTTTTCTTTCAAGTGTTTAATCCTATTTACCTTCCGAAGAAATTTTTTGCTTGCTCATAATTGTTTGATAATTGTTTTTAATTCTTTTATATGAAAACCCAATTAATTAATATAGAAACTTTGGTCCAAAAATAAATTCCTTAATGATAAATATTGTTGGTATAATTATAATGAATTTTTAGAGATATTTAAAAATATATTTATTTATAATTTTTAATGAATAATAAAAAGAATTTCAAAAATAAATGAAACTAACACTCGTCTCCTGGCCGAATCCAAGCCCATGAGTGCCCCCCACTCTTTCCTATCCTTTGTCTTACACATGGGCCCACCTGTCTTGTCTGTATGGCACTTGGGCCCCACATGTAAGGTTCCTATCCTTCCTCCTCTTCCTCGTTTCTCATGGGCATATGAACGCAGCCGTTGTATCCGTATGTTGGATGCTCCTCGCCGCGCCGTTTCGTCTCCACGCAGTACCGCCACCTCATCTCCCGATGTGGACTCTGGTCTGGCCTCCTCACATCCCCGCCCTCTCGCATCCGGAAACTGTCGTGTCTTTCCCTTCTTCCACTCCCACGTGGCAATTTCTCTTCGTGCAGATAACGCTCGCCATTGATGGCGATTTCGGTTCCTGATTCTTCACAAATTCAATTTAGCGCATCAATTAACCATCAAGGAGCACTAATTCGTCTTTATATTCCTCTCTTCTTCTACCTATAAATACTGCCCGCCGAGCTCCTTGCTTCCCCTGCTGCTCTGCATACGCCCCGTGCCTGTCTGCTGCCTGCACAAGGCCGCCGTCACCGTCCTGTCCATCGACACCAGAGCTGTCGGGCCGTTTCAGCCCCCGACGAGCTACTCGATCGCGTCCCGTCGACCCCACCGCCGGTGCCATGTTCCAGTGTGCCACCGGTTGCTGTCGAGAGCCCGCCCATTCCTTAGCTCGCCATCGCCCCCGTGCCGTGCGCTGTGAACAGAGAGAAGGCAGGAGAAAATAAACTTTTGTTTAGGTCTATGGTTTGTTAAATTGCGTCTACGTTTCATGTAGTGCAAAAATATTTAAATAAGACCCTGTTTTGCTACCCACTGGAAACTACGGTGAAATATGTGTTAATCGTTGCTGCATTATTTCACAATAAAGTCTAATCCAATTAAGTTTATTATTGTTTTATTAACATCATATTAGTGTGCTACGAATTCTAATTCATTGATTTACAGCAATTTTTAGCATTTTCATATTCTTATTTGAATTACGTTTGTAATAATGTGTAGCTTTTAAGTAATAAATTAAAAGGAACGTAACTCCTATATTGAAAGTTGGTTATCGGTTTAATATATTTACTCATAGAATATAGACTAGTTTATTATTCAAGTTATTTATATATATAAGAGTGTAGTATGTTTTATATGCCTTGGTATTTCAAAAATACTAAAAATAGTTAACTAATATAATTTGTAAGTAAAATTTTAGATTATGTATTGTTTTCGAATTGAAAGTAGTTCACCTGTGAAATATATATCTTGCATAAAATTGAAGATAATATTCTCTATTTTAGTTCTTTTGCATGAACACATCCTTAGGCCTATACTTAGTTTGTTTCAATAAATAGTAATAACATGTTATATAAATATCAATTAGATTTTCGTAAAAGATGAAGTAAATTAACAATTCTAATGATGAACCTTAAGTTAGGATTAAATTTACACTATAGTTACAAATCAAGTTTTATTTTTGAATGTTTTCCTTTTATAAGTATGAATTGTATAATGCATGTTTTATTGTTTGTTGAATGGTGTCTGTTTATTTATTGGCGTATGTATTCTTTTGTATGTACGATATGTGAAACTATATTAGAAGCTGATTTCGTGGTAGAAGAACCGAATACGTTTGAGGACGATCGGTAGGACACCTTTGAGCATGGCAAGTGAATTCTCCCTCTGCATTTCTGTTTGTACCTAAATAATACATATAATAATGTTTACTTTTTGAATATTTGCATAATTTGATGGGATTTGGCTAAATAGGATTTCGTAGAAATACCAATCCTATTCCTTGATTACCCTGGGATAAATACCATGCTTAGCAATTTGTGCTACCGCTCAACTTGATAATTATAATGTCACTCTTTAACGATACTATTGTTCCGGAAATAAAATTTGTATTATGATGTTAACCCGATGGTTAAACAAGATTATTTCATATTAAATGGAACATAGAGTGACCATCCAGGATAACAGTGCAGCCACGAGTGCTATCATGGCTCTAGCTTTGGTAATTAGCTTAATGTGCTTAGTACCTAGCAACCTTACCTGAAATATGGCCAAGACGGGGAGCGGCAGTGGTGGCAGCTCACGTTAACATGGGGATATATTCTTTGCTAAGGTACCTCACCTAGAGGGCCTCCACACCGACTTAGAAACCTTTGCAGGTTGCTTTGTATTAAGTATATTTTGTGAAAACCTCATAGTGGATCCCTAGTCATTCACCTCGGCAGTGTATAAGGGTCCGTACAATCCAGGCTAGATGGGATACACGACTTGTGGGTAAAGTTGTACCACCTCTGCAGAGTGTAAAACTGATATATCAGCCATGCTCACGGTTAAGAGCAACCTGGATCCTCACATGATAATTGAACATAAAGATGGAGAATAAATCGTGATCCGATGATTCACAAATGGTTTGCTTAAATGTTTTCACTTAAGTGTTTTTGATATAATCTCATGCATGTGATTAATTGGGATATTTGGGACACACTTATTAGTAAGACAGATGTTGCTAATAAAACATTGACTAACTAAAATACTTACCGCTTAACCTTAGCCTTACCTTGTTAAACTTGCATAATTTCCCCCACTTGCTGAGCCCCGACCATAAGTGAGCTTACCCTTGCTAATATTTTGATCAGAGGGTGATGAAGAAGACTTTTATGGAGACTTTGATGAATATTGAGTCTAACGATGCGCCGGTCATCTTCCTGTGGGAGACTACCTATGTTATTTCTGCTATACTTTGATGATACTGTTTAAGATACTTATGTCTGTATGATGTAATAAAGTTATTCTACTCTCTTTACACTTTATTGCATTGTCTTTTGATATATTACACTTGTGACGTCAACATATGTGTGGAAAATGGATCCTGGCACACATATGCTATGCATTCGGTTTTGCCCTTAAAACCGGGTGTGACACAAATGAAGGAGACATGCCATGATCAAATGTATAAAATGAGCAATGTGTGCAGAATTTCAATCCAAGTTCCAAGAATCTAAGACATTTAGTTCATGCCTAAGCTTGCTAAAAGTCTTTTCATCTAAGGGCTTGGTGAAGATATCGACTAATTAGTTGTGGGTGCTAACATAATTAAATGTGATATCTTCCCGTTGTTGGTGATCTCTCAGGAAGTGATACCGGATGTGAGAGCACCTAGAGGGGGGGGGGGTGAATAGGTGATCCTATAGAATTTAACACTAAATTCCAACAAACTTGATTATAAAGATATTAGTGCGAGTTAATCAAGTCTATGAGGCGAGCTCTTGCGAACACAGACAATCAAAGAGAAAGCACATAGGAGACACACGATTTTTATCCCGTGGTTCGGCCAAGTAATACTTGCCTACTTCCACGTTGTGGCATCCCAATGGACGAGGGTTGCACTCAACCCCTTTCAAGCGATCCAATGATCAACTTGAATACCATAACTTTCTTTCTTAGTCTTTCTCCCGTTTGCGAGGAATATCCACAACTTGGAGCCTCTCGCCCTTAAAATGATGATCACAAAAGAAGCACAGAAGTAAGGGAGGGAAGAGCAACACACACAAGACTCAAATTCACAGCACAACCACGCACACAAGTCACAACTCGAGCTCGAAGTACAACACACGGAGTTCGCAACTCAATTGGAGCTCAAATCGCTAACACAAAGAATCAAATGCGTGGAGTCGAAGTTTGGGAGTCTTAGAATGTTTCTTGTAAGCTTGGATGACTCCTCCATGCGCCTAGGGGTCCCTTTTATAGTGTAACGCCCTGAATTTGGGGGTAGAATTTTTTTCTTCTTTTCTCTCACCAAATTCGGGCGTTACTCTCTTTTCTCTTTCCCCGTTTGCTCCTTCTTCCCAATTTCAAACCAGTATAGCGGCAGGTGTCCGTGTCATGTATAAACCAAAACCTAAGTGTCATGGGTGTTGCATCATGCCGAAGCACATTTCTTTGTCTGATGTTGTGTGTTCGTCTCGTTCCGTTCCGGATTTCGGTTCGCGATTTAAGTCCGTTTTGTGGTCGCGCTCGTCGTGGGTTTTCGATCCGCGAAGTGGCCCGGCCCAGCCCAACCTAGTCCGGCCCGGCCCGCCCCGGCGCCCAAACCCCCCCCATGCGCCCCCCTCCTCTCCCTCTCTCTCATTTGGATCTCCCGCGCAACAACCTCTCCTCTCCCTCTTCCACCCCTCTCTCCCCGTGGTGCCCTAGGATTTGGAGACGGCGATCACCGGATTTTGGACCCCGAGGTGAGCTCCCCTCCCCTTCTCCTCTCTCTCCCTCTCCCTCCTCTTCTTCCCCCCGCGCGTGCCCTCCCTCTCCCCCTGCCCGCGCGCGGCCCCCGCTCGGCCCCTCGGCCCGGCGGCGCGGCCCCCGCCCGGCCTCCTCGGCGCGGCGGCGCGGCCCCCGCCCGGCCTCCTCGGCGCGGCGGCGCGGCCCCCGCTCGGCCCCTCGGCGCGGCGGCGCGGCCCCTGCCCGCCCCTCCCCGCGGCGGCGCTCGGCCCTCCCCGCTCGGCCCCCCCGTCCGGCCTCCCCGCGGCGGCGCTCGGCCTCCCCGCTCGGCCCTCCCCGCCCGGCCTCCCTCCCGCGGCCTCGCCCGCCCCTCCCCGGCCCGCGGCGGCGCTCCCCCGCCCCTCCCCGGCCCGCGGCGGCGCTCCCCCGCCCCTCCCCGGCCCGCGGTGGCGCTCCCCCTCCCCTCCCCCGTCCCCGCGGCGGCGATCCCGCCCGCCCCCGGCTGGGTGGCCCCTGGCCGGTTCAACCGCCCCCCTGGCCGGTTCAACCGCCCCGGCCCCGGCTCGGCCGCCCGTTCCCGTCCCGGCCTCGCCCGACCGTATCTTCGCTCGCCCGCGCTCGCGGTGATTATTCGTTAATTAGCGTGTTGCGTTGCGCGCTTCGCCGCGTGACGGATTTGTCTAAATTCAGATTCTATCTTGTGTTGCGTCGTGCGCTTCGTCGCGCGACGATCCATTTTTTGTTTCAGGTTGTTTAAGGTGTAACGCCGCGTGTGTATTCACGCGACGTTCCACTTTGGACTCAGTTTAGTCGACGTATGCCGTCGTGCGCTTCGTCGCGTGACACTTAACGTCTCCTCGTAACTAAGGCGAAGTGTCTCGCTGCGTGCTCGGTCGCGCGACGAGTCGTTAACTTCTTAATTTGTTTTAGAGAGCTTTGTCGCGCGTCTCGCCGCGCGACCATCCTTTTATTTATCTCCACCTGCTTATAATAATTAGACATGAAACATGACTTTACTTTACGCTAAACATAGTGTCTACATTAAATTTCCTTCCATTAAGCGAGTGGTTAATTTATAATCATGTAACGTGATCGTTTCTCGACTGTCTTTTCCTCTTTCTCTCTTAACCGTACTCGCGAGCCCGCGTAGAACGTCTGTTTACTTATTGCATTCTATTGTATGGTGTACTGTTCTTTTGTATTAAATATGTGGATGTATGTATGTTTGCGCTCGCATAGAGAACGATCCGGTTGAAGAGCCCGAGGAACTCGCAGGAGAAGCCCCTGAGCAGCAGTCGGTTGGTGGAGGCAAGTGTCCCTTGACCTATCTATGTCCTATTCATTATTTAATTCACCTCCCGCTTTACACATTTATGCCTAAGGATTGACTAGCTTTTGTTATCCATGTCCTTGTTTACCTATCTGGGTTGGATTATTACTGTTTAGCTTTATGCTATTGCTTAACTCTAATCAATGAACATGATGAGAATATCTATGATACGCTGTTTTCCCTTCTCTTATTATGATGTTGTACTTGTGGTCACCAAGGGGGCTCGAGCGGTTTCTCGAGTGCCTCTCCGTAAGGACCTGTTCTATGGATGACCGCCCGGGAAAACAGTGCAACCATGAGGGTGGAATGGGATGCCCTTAGCTGAATAATTAGAGGATCCGGGGTGTAGTTCACTTAGCCGTCGTGCCGTCAATGGGGCTCGGTGTATGCGGCTCGCTCTGCCAAGGTTGATTTGTCCCTTGGGGAGGAGTGCGGTACATTTAGGAAACCTAACGGGTGGCTACAGCCCCGGGGAATCTTTGTAAAGGCTACGTAGTGATGCCCTGCTGGGTCACCTTGGTAGTGATCAATGGAGAGTCATGATCTCCGGGCAGAATGGGAATCACGGCTTGTGGGTAAAGTGCACAACCTCTGCAGAGTGTTTGAAAAACTGATATATCAGCCGTGCTCGCGGTTATGAGCGGCCAAGGGAGCTCCAGTGATTAGTGGTACTTGATCAGAGATACTTTGGTACAGGTGGTTATGAGATTGATGGTTTTGGTTATGACTATGGTGCTGGTAAGTGGTATTCTTTCCGTTTGGAAAGGGTACATCGGGTTAATAACTTGGGTAAATGTTAAAACTTGGCTTTCTACTAGTAAGTAATAATCTGACCAACTAAAAGCAACTGCTTGACTTATCCCCACATAAAGCTAGTCCACTACAGCCAAACAGGATACTTGCTGAGTATGTTGATGTGTACTCACCCTTGCTCTACACACCAAACCCCCCCCATCCCCAGGTTGTCAGCATTGCAACCACTGCTCAGGAGAAGATGAAGCTGTGGAAGGAGACTTCCAGGAGTTCCAAGACTACGACGAGTTCTAGGTGTGGGTTAGCGGCAACCCCCAGTCGGCTGCCTGTGAAGGCCGCAGTTATCTACGTTTCTTTTCCGCACTTTGATTTATTGTAAGAACTATATGGACGTCTCAGACGTACGATGTAATCGACTATTATTTCCCTTTTAATACTATTTTGAGCACTGTGTGATGATGTCCATGTTATGTAACTGCTGTGTACGTGAATAACTGATCCTGGCACGTACATGGTTCGCATTCGGTTTGCCTTCTAAAACCGGGTGTGACATAAGTGGTATCAAAGCCGTGCTGACTGTAGGACCGCTAACCTAGAGTAGAATGGTCGTTCTAAGGACTATAGACCTCTGTCCCTGCCTTGACTTTGATATCCCTTCAAAAGTTGGTCATACCGACCAAACCTATGTTCTACTATATATTATACCTTGCTGAAAATCATGTTTTATTCTAATCCTTCATTCACTCATGATTCATTTTTTGCTGGTCCTATTAATTCTGTTCTTACCCTTTCGCTTGCGATGTCTTTTGTAGATGGCTCGACTTAGACACACTGCACGTAAGTCAGTCATCCCCTTCTTACCCTCCTGCCTTGCTGAGCGTCCGCTTCGCCGTCCAGTGGCCGGACAGTCCAGCCACTTGGAGAGACTGCACCACCGCCTGCATGAGGAGCAGGAACGTCGACGACAGGAGCAGCAGGGCTCTTCTTTCTCGCTCCAATAGGAGATAGAGTCTGTGAGGAGCTGCTCCCCTGTGCTTCCCCTGGAGCCGCCCCCTGCACCACCACTGGGCGTCCCAGCTTCTGGAGTAGCTGCTGGAGGAGACCCAGACGACGGAGGAGGCGACGACAGCTCAAGCCACGACACCGACTTCTCTGCTAACCTTGAGCCGGAAGGATGGGTTGCTCGACCCATCACTCGCGACGCTGCTCGCGGGTGTCACTTCCACGATGCGCTCGACACCCTGCTACGTCGGGCATTTGACCGGCATACTTGGTCCGTCGAGTATCGCTGTGTGGTCTACCAGCATAGTCGCGGGGTCTACCCGGACCGCTGGGAGGCAACTTGCTTGGTGCGCTGCCCGGAGAACAGTCTCCAGGGTGCGGAGGCCTGCTCAGAGCACTATTCTATCTCTGAGCGGGACTCAGCTGAGGCAGCCATGCAAGATGCTGCACGGCGTGCGCTTTCGCACTACTGCTCAGTTTTCGGTGGGGCAGCTGACGGTCTTGACCTGAAGTATTACCCCCGCCGTCCATCCGGCAGCACAGGAGGCGTGATTGTCTCACCTGTCGGTGAGGGCGATCCTAGGTTGAGCAGCACAGTCAACCTAGCCGCCGTGCTAAACACGGAGCTGGACCATGCATTAGATGAGCTGAGTAGGGCTCGTGCTGAGATCGCCCTGCTGCGGGCTGAGCGCACGGAACGTCGTCACCTGGATGGTGGTTCCCCCGCTCCCGTCGGGACTCAGCACCCGTACCGCTCACCTCAGCGTGGACACCAGTCTTATGGCAATCCCGACTGCAAGACCAAGATAACTCTAGAACCATAGATCGTTAGAGTTGGATCTTGTAATTAATACGAAATATATATACATAGAAGCTTCAGTCTTAGCGTTAGTCTCGGTCTTAGTTAGTCTTAGTTAGACAGGGTAGTTTGCTATATCCTGTGCATTTATGTTTGTCATGATGAACTATGTTTGGTTTGGATCTTTGTAATGATTGTCACCAGAGTGTGGGTATCCCCTGCATTTTGGTTTACCTATTATGTTAATAAAGTTAGTTACATAGTTGGGAAACCTTTTATTCCACTTTCCTCTTTATCTGAGAAGCTGTGTGGTCTGTGTTGGAGATCAGTGAAGATGCTCATCTGTTCAGTGCTGTTGAAGAATTCCATACTCTTTTCTCATGCTGCAAGATTTGCCAGATCAGTTCTGATGTGTGGTTGCATTCTGCAGATGTCAGAGAATAGGCGCAGAGGAGGAAGGCGTGCTCAGCAGGAGCGAGCCGCTCAACAGGAGGAGGTGCCCCAGCAGCAGCACCTGCCGCCCCCGCCCCCGATGTCCATCGAGCAGATGTTTCTGATGCAGACTCAGGCAGTTCAAGCCATCGGTCAGACTTTGGCCGCCATTCAGCAGCAGCAGCAGCAACAGCAGCAGGCCCCACCTCAGCCTCAGATGCCTCAGATGCCCAGAGACAAGCGTGCTGAATTCATGAGAGGTCATCCACCAACGTTTGCTCATTCTTCTGACCCCATGGATGCTGAAGATTGGCTGCGCACTGTGGAGCGGGAGTTGCATACCGCTCAGTGCGACGACAGGGAGAAGGTTCTGTATGGTCCCCGTCTGTTGAGAGGAGCAGCCCAATCATGGTGGGAGTCTTACCTCGCCACCCATGCCCACCCTGACGCTATCACTTGGGAAGAGTTCAGAAGTAGTTTTCGTCAGTACCATGTTCCTGCAGGTCTGATGACAGTGAAGAAAGAGGAGTTCCTGGCTCTCAAGCAAGGGTCATCGTCTGTCAGTGAATACCGAGACAGATTTCTGCAATTGTCTCGCTATGCTCCTGAAGATGTCAACACTGACGCCAAGCGACAGTACCGTTTCCTGAGAGGCTTGGTTGACCCTCTACAGTACCAACTGATGAATCACACCTTCCCGACATTCCAGCACCTGATTGACAGAGCAATCATGACAGAGAGAAAGCGTAAGGAAATGGAAGATCGTAAGCGCAAGATCAGTGGACCCCAGCCTGGAAGCAGCAATCGTCCTCGTTTCTCAAGCAATCAACCTCAGCAGTTCAGGCAGAACCAGCGTCCACCTCAGCAGCATCAGCAGTTTCAAAGGCAGTATCCTCAGCACCAGTACCAGAACCGTCAGAGCAATCAGTCAGGAGGTCAGTTTCAGAAGCAGAATCAGCAAGCACCTCGTCTTCCTGCCCCAGCAACCCAGCAGAACAATCAGGCAGCACCAGCTCAGGTTGGAAACAGAGCATGTTTCCACTGTGGAGAGCAAGGCCACTGGGTGATGCAATGTCCGAAGAAGGCAGCCCAGCAGCAGTCAGGCCCCAATGCCCCAGCAAAGCAGAATGTGCCTCAGCCTGGAGCAGGCAATCGCCCTCAGCCGCGTTATAATCATGGAAGGCTGAACCACTTGGAGGTTGAAGCAGTTCAGGAGACCCCCGGTATGATAGTAGGTATGTTCCCAGTCAACTCCCATATTGCAGAAGTGTTATTTGATACTGGAGCAACACATTCTTTCAGTACTGCATCATGGGTAGAAGCACATAATCTTCCAATTACTACCATGGCAACCCCCATTCAAATTGACTCAGCCGGTGGTAGAATTCGAGCCGATAGCATTTGTTTGAATATAAGTGTGGAAATAAGGGGGATAGCGTTTCCCGCCAACCTTATAGTAATGGGTACTCAGGGAATAGATGTCATCCTAGGGATGAATTGGCTAGATAAGTATCATGCAGTTATCAGTTGTGATAAGAGGACAATCGAGTTGGTGTCTCCACTAGGAGAGGAAGTGGTGACCGAGTTAGTCCCGCCTGAGCCAAAGAAAGGAAGTTGTTATCAGCTAGCTGTCGATAGCAGTGAAGCAGACCCGATCGAGAGTATCAATGTTGTGTCCGAGTTCCCAGATGTGTTTCCAAAGGACTTACCGGGTATGCCACCAGAGCGGAAAGTTGAGTTTGCCATAGAGCTTCTTCCTGGAACCGCCCCTATCTTTAAGAGAGCTTACAGAATATCTGGACCAGAGTTGGTTGAGCTTAAGAAGCAAATTGATGAGCTGTCAGAGAAAGGTTACATCCGGCCAAGCACCTCGCCTTGGGCCGCCCCTGTCTTGTTCGTGGAAAAGAAAGATGGCACCAAGAGAATGTGTATCGATTACCGAGCTTTGAATGAAGTCACGATCAAGAACAAGTATCCCTTGCCCAGAATAGAAGATCTGTTCGACCAGTTGAGAGGAGCCAGTGTGTTCTCCAAGATTGATCTGAGGTCAGGTTATCATCAGCTCAGGATCCGACCTTCGGACATTCCGAAGACGACATTTATTACCAAGTATGGTTTGTATGAGTTCACAGTGATGTCTTTTGGTTTGACCAATGCGCCAGCGTTCTTCATGAACTTGATGAACAGTGTATTCATGGATTACCTTGATAAGTTTGTGGTGGTATTCATTGATGACATTCTGGTTTATTCTCAAAGCGAAGAAGAGCATGCAGATCATTTGAAGATGGTATTGCAGAGATTGCGAGAGCACCAGTTGTATGCAAAGTTGAGCAAGTGTGAGTTCTGGATCAGTGAAGTCCTGTTCTTGGGTCATATAATCAACAAGGAAGGATTGGCTGTGGATCCGAAGAAAGTGGCAGACATTCTGAACTGAAAAGCGCCAACAGATGCTCGAGGAATCAAGAGTTTCATTGGAACGGCCGGATATTATCGGCGATTCATTGAAGGGTTTTCGAAGATTGCGAAACCAATGACCGCGTTGCTAGGCAACAAAGTTGAGTTCAAGTGGACCCAGAAATGTCAAGAGGCCTTTGAAGCGCTGAAAGAGAAGTTGACTACAGCGCCTGTCCTAGTCTTGCCTGATGTGCACAAGCCCTTCTCGGTGTATTGCGATGCTTGTTACACAGGTCTGGGATGTGTGTTGATGCAAGAGGGAAGAGTTGTGGCTTACTCGTCCCGACAGTTGAAGGTTCATGAGAAGAACTACCCAATCCATGATCTAGAGTTGGCAGCAGTGGTTCACGCACTGAAGTCATGGAGGCACTATCTGTATGGACAGAAATGCGATGTTTACACAGATCATAAGAGTCTGAAGTACATATTCACTCAGTCAGAGTTGAACATGAGGCAACGAAGATGGTTAGAGTTGATCAAAGACTATGAGTTGGAGATTCATTACCATCTAGGCAAAGCAAACATAGTGGCAGATGCTTTGAGCAGAAAGAGTCAAGTCAATCTGATGGTCGCTCGTCCGATGACTTATGAGTTGGCCAAAGAGTTCGATAGGTTGAGTCTCGGATTTCTGAACAATTCGCGAGGAGTCACAGTTGAGTTGGAACCTACCTTGGAGCGCGAAATCAAAGAAGCGCAGAAGAATGATGAGAAGATCAGTGAGATTCGGCGACTGATTCTAGATGGCAAAGGCAAAGATTTTCGAGAAGATGCAGAAGGCGTGATATGGTTCAAAGACCGCTTGTGTGTTCCCAATGTCCAGTCTATTCGGGAGTTGATTCTCAAGGAGGCTCATGAGACAGCCTATTCGATTCACCCTGGCAGCGAGAAGATGTATCAGGATCTGAAGAAGAAATTCTGGTGGTACGGAATGAAGAGGGAAATCGCAGAGCATGTGGCTATGTGCGATAGTTGTCGAAGAATTAAGGCAGAGCACCAGAGACCTGCTGGATTGTTGCAACCGTTGCAGATCCCTCAGTGGAAATGGGATGAAATCGGTATGGATTTCATAGTCGGATTGCCTCACACTCGAGCCGGCTACGATTCCATTTGGGTAGTAGTGGACCGCTTGACCAAGTCAGCCCACTTCATACCTGTCAAGACCAACTATAGCAGTGCAGTATTGGCAGAATTGTATATGTCTCGGATCGTTTGTCTTCATGGTGTGCCAAAGAAGATAGTGTCAGACAAAGGAACGCAGTTCACCTCTCATTTCTGGCAGCAGTTGCATGAAGCTTTGGGCACGCATCTGAACTTCAGTTCAGCTTATCATCCGCAGACAGATGGCCAGACCGAAAGAATCAATCAAATTCTTGAAGACATGTTGAGAGCCTGTGCGTTGCAAGATCAGTCCGGATGGGATAAGAGATTGCCTTATGCAGAGTTTTCCTATAACAACAGTTACCAGGCCAGTTTGAAGATGTCACCATTTCAGGCGCTCTATGGAAGGAGTTGCAGAACTCTGTTGCAATGGGATCAGCCTGGAGAGAAGCAAGTGTTTGGGCCAGACATTTTGCTTGAAGCCGAAGAGAACATCAAGATGGTCCGAGAGAATCTGAAGATAGCGCAATCGAGGCAGCGAAGCTATGCAGACACAAGAAGAAGAGAGCTGAGTTTCGAAGTCGGAGACTTTGTCTATCTGAAAGTGTCACCGATCAGAGGAGTCAGAAGATTTGGAGTGAAAGGCAAGCTAGCACCCCG
Organism: Zea mays; assembly: GCF_902167145.1. NCBI lineage: Eukaryota > Viridiplantae > Streptophyta > Magnoliopsida > Poales > Poaceae > Zea > Zea mays. The sequence continues at coordinate 75,897,001 of NC_050099.1, forward strand.
CTACATTGGTCCGTATCAGATTCTTGCAAGACGTGGAGAAGTGGCCTATCAGCTCAGTTTGCCCGAGATTTTGTCTGCTGTGCATGATGTCTTTCATGTGTCTCAGTTGAGGAAGTGCTTGCGTGTGCCAGAAGAGCAGTTGCCAGTGGAAGGTCTTGAAGTCCAGGAGGACTTGACCTACGTTGAGAAGCCAGTGCAAATCCTTGAGGTTGCAGACAGAGTCACCCGAAGGAAGACCATCAGAATGTGCAAAGTCAAATGGAACCATCACTCTGAGGAAGAAGCAACCTGGGAGCGTGAAGATGATCTGATGGCTAAATACCCTGAGCTCTTTGCTAGCCAACCCTGAATCTCGAGGGCGAGATTCTTTTAAGGGGGATAGGTTTGTAACGCCCTGAATTTGGGGGTAGAATTTTTTTCTTCTTTTCTCTCACCAAATTCGGGCGTTACTCTCTTTTCTCTTTCCCCGTTTGCTCCTTCTTCCCAATTTCAAACCAGTATAGCGGCAGGTGTCCGTGTCATGTATAAACCAAAACCTAAGTGTCATGGGTGTTGCATCATGCCGAAGCACATTTCTTTGTCTGATGTTGTGTGTTCGTCTCGTTCCGTTCCGGATTTCGGTTCGCGATTTAAGTCCGTTTTGTGGTCGCGCTCGTCGTGGGTTTTCGATCCGCGAAGTGGCCCGGCCCAGCCCAACCTAGTCCGGCCCGGCCCGCCCCGACGCCCAAACCCCCCCCATGCGCCCCCCCTCCTCTCCCTCTCTCTCATTTGGATCTCCCGCGCAACAACCTCTCCTCTCCCTCTTCCACCCCTCTCTCCCCGTGGTGCCCTAGGATTTGGAGACGGCGATCACCGGATTTTGGACCCCGAGGTGAGCTCCCCTCCCCTCCCCTTCTCCTCTCTCTCCCTCTCCCTCCTCTTCTTCCCCCCGCGCGTGCCCTCCCTCTCCCCCTGCCCGCGCGCGGCCCCCGCTCGGCCCCTCGGCCCGGCGGCGCGGCCCCCGCCCGGCCTCCTCGGCGCGGCGGCGCGGCCCCCGCCCGGCCTCCTCGGCGCGGCGGCGCGGCCCCCGCTCGGCCCCTCGGCGCGGCGGCGCGGCCCCTGCCCGCCCCTCCCCGCGGCGGCGCTCGGCCCTCCCCGCTCGGCCCCCCCGTCCGGCCTCCCCGCGGCGGCGCTCGGCCTCCCCGCTCGGCCCTCCCCGCCCGGCCTCCCTCCCGCGGCCTCGCCCGCCCCTTCCCCGCCCGCGGCGGCGGCGCCCGCCCCTCCCCGGCCCGCGGCGGCGCTCCCCCGCCCCTCCCCGGCCCGCGGCGGCGCTCCCCCGCCCCTCCCCGGCCCGCGGCGGCGCTCCCCCTCCCCTCCCCCGACCCCGCGGCGGCGATCCCGCCCGCCCCCGGCTCGGCGGCCCCTGGCCGGTTCAACCGCCCCCTGGCCGGTTCAACCGCCCCGGCCCCGGCTCGGCCGCCCGTTCCCGTCCCGGCCTCGCCCGACCGTATCTTCGCTCGCCCGCGCTCGCGGTGATTATTCGTTAATTAGCGTGTTGCGTTGCGCGCTTCGCCGCGTGACGGATTTGTCTAAATTCAGATTCTATCTTGTGTTGCGTCGTGCGCTTCATCGCGCGACGATCCATTTTTTGTTTCAGGTTGTTTAAGGTGTAACGCCGCGTGTGTATTCACGCGACGTTCCACTTTGGACTCAGTTTAGTCGACGTATGCCGTCGTGCGCTTCGTCGCGTGACACTTAACGTCTCCTCGTAACTAAGGCGAAGTGTCTCGCTGCGTGCTCGGTCGCGCGACGAGTCGTTAACTTCTTAATTTGTTTTAGAGAGCTTTGTCGCGCGTCTCGCCGCGCGACCATCCTTTTATTTATCTCCACCTGCTTATAATAATTAGACATGAAACATGACTTTACTTTACGCTAAACATAGTGTCTACATTAAATTTCCTTCCATTAAGCGAGTGGTTAATTTATAATCATGTAACGTGATCGTTTCTCGACTGTCTTTTCCTCTTTCTCTCTTAACCGTACTCGCGAGCCCGCGTAGAACGTCTGTTTACTTATTGCATTCTATTGTATGGTGTACTGTTCTTTTGTATTAAATATGTGGATGTATGTATGTTTGCGCTCGCATAGAGAACGATCCGGTTGAAGAGCCCGAGGAACTCGCAGGAGAAGCCCCTGAGCAGCAGTCGGTTGGTGGAGGCAAGTGTCCCTTGACCTATCTATGTCCTATTCATTATTTAATTCACCTCCCGCTTTACACATTTATGCCTAAGGATTGACTAGCTTTTGTTATCCATGTCCTTGTTTACCTATCTGGGTTGGATTATTACTGTTTAGCTTTATGCTATTGCTTAACTCTAATCAATGAACATGATGAGAATATCTATGATACGCTGTTTTTCCTTCTCTTATTATGATGTTGTACTTGTGGTCACCAAGGGGGCTCGAGCGGTTTCTCGAGTGCCTCTCCGTAAGGACCTGTTCTATGGATGACCGCCCGGGAAAACAGTGCAACCATGAGGGTGGAATGGGATGCCCTTAGCTGAATAATTAGAGGATCCGGGGTGTAGTTCACTTAGCCGTCGTGCCGTCAATGGGGCTCGGTGTATGCGGCTCGCTCTGCCAAGGTTGATTTGTCCCTTGGGGAGGAGTGCGGTACATTTAGGAAACCTAACGGGTGGCTACAGCCCCGGGGAATCTTTGTAAAGGCTACGTAGTGATGCCCTGCTGGGTCACCTTGGCAGTGATCAATGGAGAGTCATGATCTCCGGGCAGAATGGGAATCACGGCTTGTGGGTAAAGTGCACAACCTCTGCAGAGTGTTTGAAAAACTGATATATCAGCCGTGCTCGCGGTTATGAGCGGCCAAGGGAGCTCCAGTGATTAGTGGTACTTGATCAGAGATACTTTGGTACAGGTGGTTATGAGATTGATGGTTTTGGTTATGACTATGGTGCTGGTAAGTGGTATTCTTTCCGTTTGGAAAGGGTACATCGGGTTAATAACTTGGGTAAATGTTAAAACTTGGCTTTCTACTAGTAAGTAATAATCTGACCAACTAAAAGCAACTGCTTGACTTATCCCCACATAAAGCTAGTCCACTACAGCCAAACAGGATACTTGCTGAGTATGTTGATGTGTACTCACCCTTGCTCTACACACCAAACCCCCCCATCCCCAGGTTGTCAGCATTGCAACCACTGCTCAGGAGAAGATGAAGCTGTGGAAGGAGACTTCCAGGAGTTCCAAGACTACGACGAGTTCTAGGTGTGGGTTAGCGGCAACCCCCAGTCGGCTGCCTGTGAAGGCCGCAGTTATCTACGTTTCTTTTCCGCACTTTGATTTATTGTAAGAACTATATGGACGTCTCAGACGTACGATGTAATCGACTATTATTTCCCTTTTAATACTATTTTGAGCACTGTGTGATGATGTCCATGTTATGTAACTGCTGTGTACGTGAATAACTGATCCTGGCACGTACATGGTTCGCATTCGGTTTGCCTTCTAAAACCGGGTGTGACATATAGCCCCAAGGTAGCTAGGAGCCGTTGAAGATCAACATGGAAGGTTATCCTTGCCTTCTGTCGAGTGGCGCACCGGACAGTCCGGTGCGCCACCGGACAGATCCTGTAGACGGTCTGGTGCTTGATCTCCTTCCAAATTTGGCATATCCGACCGTTGCTCCCCTGGGCTGATTGACTCACCGGACAGTCCGGTGCACCAGCCGACCGTTGGAGCAGTCCACGTGTCGCGCGAAGATTGTGCGGCCGACTGTTGGCTCACCGGACAGTCCGGTACACCACCGGACAGTCTGGTGAATTATAGCCACGTCGCCTCTTTGCTTTTTGAAAGTGCATTCATCCCTTTTGTGAGTTTTGGTGATTTGGATGACAACACATTTAAAAGACTAACAAGTTTGCTAAGTGTTGAACAGGAAATTCAGTATGATGAACATACTTGAATAGTGTATAATGACAGTGAACAAAGGTTCAACACAAGGTTAAATAACCAGTGAGACAATGCAAATGGATATAATATGATCTCTATATTGGTTTGAATATATGGACAAGACCTAAGAAATCACTACATACATATGATCAGAATAGACGATGAAGTGATTAAGAGGATAGGTCAAGCCAAAGTGAATAAGATATGAGGAATCGTGAATTGGCTTGACCATATTACTATCAGTCCATATATGCTTCTATGAGAATCAAACTAGAGCTTGATTGATCTTAATAGTTATATCTAGAAGACATTCAAGCAAGATTCACAATATTGAAGAAATGATTGTCTCAATGGATGCTCAATATGATGTGACTCAAGAATGGCTTGATAGGGTGAAGATAGCAAGGAAAGGGCTTCAAGGAACTAAGCGAAGGTGAAGGCCAAGCGACGGCTTGTGGACCGAGGTACCATGGCTAAGGTGAAGAAGAGAGTACTTGCACTAAGTCGATGAACTAATCAGCTATGAAGAGTTATAACATGTTGAAGCATCAGTACGGTGACTTGAAGCCATGATTTGAACTCATATATGGTGATATGGTACAAGTCACAGGGTTTGAGTTGTGTTTGCTTCAAAAGGTGAGACAAAGATGTTTGTGATCCTTATGAAGCAACGCCATGGAGAAATCACACACGAGACACCAATTACTCAAGTAGTTTACTTAATTATATTTTATTTAACTTGAGTATAGGAATCGTCGTACTATAAAGGGGGATCCAAAAAGAAGGTTGGTGTTTGCCAAAGCTCAAACCTCTATATTCAAAAGCTATTTTTTAAAAGCAAAAATCTCTTTAACATTCTATGGTTGACCATGGTTAGGTTTAAGGAACCTAGAGTGTTCTTGTTGAAAAGCAGCTGAACTTCTTCAATTGCAGCTGAGCTTTCCAGCTGAACTTGACTTTAGCTAAGTTGAGCTTCTTCAGCTGCACCTGAGCTTTTCAGCTGAGCTGAACTTCAGTTGAGTTGAGCTTTCTCAACTCCAGCTAAACTCAACTTCAGCTGTGAACCTCTTTGACCATACACCAGCTGAACTTGCCTCCGGGCAGTTGAGCTGGGGTTTTCTCTCCTAAACTCTCTGGTCAAGACCAGCTGAACTGGTCCTAAGGGGCAGTTCAACTGGTCTCTAACCCCTCTGACCTCTGACCTGCAGTCTGCCAGTCAGACTGGCAAACAGGTCGTCTGAGCTGTCAGGGGCGGTTCAACCAGTCTTGGTCAACTTGACCAGTCTTCAGGTCAGTCTGCGCGTTAGTCTGCCAGTCAGACTGGTAGACAGGCTGCCAGGCCTGCTAGGGGCGGTTCAACCGCCCTATGGGGCGGTTCAACCGGTCTTAGGCAGAAAAATCAGTCCAACGGCTAGTTTTGATGCCCCACCTATATATACTCACTCCCACCTCTCTCCCCACACAAGAGAGCATGACCCAAACTCCATTTCTAACTTGAAGAACACCTCCCACTCTGTCTCACACATCTCTTTCCTCTCCCATTTCAAATCTTTGAAGAGAAATCTTTGAGTGAGTTTGAGAGCTGCGGTTTTTGTGCTTCATCTCCAAATCTCTCTTGCTCTTCTTCATTCAAGCTTTGGTACTACATCAAGTTCTTTGTGGATTCATTACTCTTAGAGCTTCTAGCTCCTAGACGACTAGGTGTCTCTTGTGGGTCTCCAAATCTTGTGGAAGACCATAAGAAAGTTTGTATTACCCGCTCGTTTGAGCAAAGATTAGTGTGTGAACTTGACCTTTGTGGTCGGCAAAGGGAGGATTACGGTTGAAAGAGACCCAGCTCTTTGTGGGCGCCTCAACGAGGAAGTAGGGCACCTTGGTGGTGTGACCGAACCTCGGGATAAATCTTGTGTCTCTTGTGTTCTTGTTCATTGTGCTTATTCGTGTTCTTCGTTCTCTCACCATTCCGTGGAAGATTTGTTCATATCTTTTTGGTGTGTGGATTTTGAGAAGTGCCCTTCTCAGATCTGCTACTTTGAACCCTGTGGATCATTTAGAACATCTCATTTCCAAAGTTAACTAGGTGAATTTCGAGATCAATTCAGTTTTATATCTCATTCTTTAGTTGAGCTCGTTCAAACTGGTAGCACAGGTTTTGACATCGGACAGTTTTACCTAGTTTGTTTCTAGTTTTTGTTGAAAAAGTTTTAACTTGCCTATTCACCCCCCTCTAGGCAACTTTCAATTGGTATCAGAGCCTAATCCTCATTCTAACGCTTAACCGCATGAGGAAAAGATCATGTCGGGGGGACTTAGAAACGAAAGTGCTTCTAAGCTTGAAAAAGTTGAGGTTGCCTCGACTGTATCTTTTGGTGCAGATGTTGATCCTAGGGCAATAGATCTTGCCATGAGAATCGCCGAAAGGATGTTCCTCAAAATGAAGGAAGATGAGGCAAAGAACAAGATTGAAGAAGAAGAAAATGATCGATGGAGACCAAACGACGAATCCACCTCTTCACAAGGTTCATCTTTCAAATCCACTTCTCATATGTGCTTTGTCGCTAATGGGAGTGACAGTGAAAGCGAAAGTGAGGATGAGCATGAAAGTGACAGTGAAGATGAGGATGATCTTCAAAAATTCTTCGCTCAACTAAGCAAGAAGAACCGGATGAGCTTGCTCAAACTCATGGAAAGAGCAGAAGAACAAAAAGAAATGCTTCATAAGCAAGAAGATATCCTCATCGAAAAAATCAAAGACTTGGAGAAGTTGACCAAAGAGCATGAGAAGCTAAAGTGTTCTCATGATGATTTGGTCCAAAGGTATGAAGACATTTCAATTGAGCAAATTAAAGCTGTTAATCATTCATCATATATTGCTCAATTAGAAAATAAAAATGCTATGTTCATGAACACGCTAGAAAGGCTAAATATGGAAAATCTAGCTTTGCAAGAAAAACATGATATGCTTGTGTGCTCTCATAATAAATTTATGGATTCACATATCATGTTAGAAATGGCTCATGAGGTTGTGTTAACTAATTTGAAATCATGCCAACCTCACATATGCACATGTACTCAAGTAGAAACTATATTATCATGTGCTAACAAATGTTGCTCTCAAGAAAGCCAATCTTCCATTGAGCTAGAATTTTTAGGAACAAGTAATGTTTCCCATGGAAAAGAAAACAATGAGCTCAAGGAAGAAAATGAGAGGCTAAGAAGGAGTTTGACTCAATTGAAGGGAAAGTGTCATGCTTAACCTTCTCAAGATAATCATGATAATAAGGTGAAAAAGCTTGAGAAGGGGACAACTGTAGCATGCACAAAACCCCTTCAAAAGAATACCAAACTTTCCAAGAAGGGCATGAGCAAAATTCATGGTAAGAAAATTAATGCTCATACTATTTGCTCTAACAATGTACCTATGTGCTTCAACAAAGAAAGATCAAAGAGAAGCGATAGAAGGTGCTATGGATGCAAGGAGAAGGGTCATGAAATTGATTCATGCCCCCACATGAAGAACCAAGACCTTGCACTATCAAGAAAGATGACTATCAAGAAAGATGAAAGCAAAAGGCAAATGCATTGCAAGGACAAGCACCACATTTGCTATAATTGCCGTAAAAAAGGTCATCTATTCAAGGTTTGTCCAAAGGGTAAAACTCCTAAGCCTAAATTGTCAATACATTTAGATTTGCTTAGGAGACCCAAATTTGACTCTTGTGCTAGAAAGGTGATGAGTTCACCACATTCTAGGACCAAGGCTATTTGGGTGCCTAAGTCCTTATTGGCTAACCTTGATGGACCCATCATGAGATGGGTACCAAAATATACTTAATAAGTTTTTGCAGGTACCTAGAGATAATATGAAGCTTTGGGTGCTTGAGCAGTTTAACTCAATCCTTATCTCAAGCTATCAATATTACATTGACTATTCTTTTAAGATTGGCCCAAAGATGAATTGAGTTGTTATATCACTAACTTCATATTCATCTCTAGCAAGAACTTGTGTTGTATGGAATAAGGATTAACCTTTGTGGGAATCAAGCAAAAGGCCTACAAACAAGTGATATCCAAAGGATGGTAACAATTAAATCTTAAGTGCACATTGTTTTTAATTAGTATATTCCTTTGTGTCTTTTGTAGACACATAGAAAAAATGAAGCACTTGAGAATGAACTTAAAATATTTTACCTTGTCTTGGAAAAGTTCCAATCATATGGTAGATTGCAAGTTTATATTTTTATATTGTGACAATCTACATGCTTTAAATTAGTTGTATGTATCGTGTGGCATATTTCCAATTTATTATCGTATTATTGCCATGACATAGACATAAAGAGGATTATCCCATGTTCTTAAATGAATAGAGTGCTAAGTAAGAAATTCAAATTCTTAAAGCACTTACCAAAAGGGGAATTCTCTATATGACTAGACTTGTGAGACTAATGTTTCTATCTAAGTGTTTATGTAGTCTCAGAACATGAGAATGTGTTTCTCAAATGGAGTGTGACATTCAACATTCAAAGAAGATCGAACCAACACTATGTGATGTATTCATTCTCATTTAAATTGGTTTTGAGTCTTCTACATTAATCACTCACCATGCTATGAATTAAACTTGCCATGTAAACTTAATTAAATAATCATGCTTTTTTCACCTTGTTTAATTTTGGTGTTATGCATGATGCTTGTAAGGGCAATTTAGTTCATATCATGAGGTTTCCTTATTTTAGTAACCTTCTTGTCATTCATATACTAGAGGTTTCTAAATAGGAAACTATTGTTTGTGTTTCTAATGCAATCTCTTTTAAGCCATTTCATGGAAATTGATAAGTAGAGATTGTGCTCTTTCATTTGGTAAAATCACAAGCATTAAAGGTTAATCTTCACCTAAAAGAAAGATTAGGAATGCTCAAGGCCTTTGGAACTAGTTGTTTCATTTGGTATGTGACCAATAATAGTTCCTTTCAAGTGGCATTGTTTCAATTGGTAATAATCTATTTTATGGAAAGAAATGCCAATATGAAGGTTAAATTCCTTTTGGATTAAATTTGTAAATTGATGCATATTATTAATTCACTCATCCATGTGCATTAATTTAAAAGGAATTTAATTTATGCCTTTATGCCTCATAAATGATGATTTGTTTGCCATTCATATATAGATATCATCATTCATTAAATACTTCCTTGTACTACTAATGCCTCTTTTCAAAGTGTTTTATCGACTAGTTTTAAAAGGAAAAGAGATAACAAAGAAGGAAGTCTCCACAAATGATGAAAAGAAGAATACTAAGGTGACACCACCACAGATAGTAAGATCTGTCAAATTGGTATAACAAATGGTACGTTCTATATGGTGGTAAGTATTCTTAGGCATAAGTTAATTCATTGCAAATTTGTCATGCCTTGACCATGGTATGTAATGTACTCCTCATGAGACTCTTAACTGAATTAAAAGTGCATGTGGTAAGTCATTCAAATACTTGATGCACATATCTAGTGGGAGAACATTATATATCTTGTGTCGTAGAGAATAAGTTTCCCTTGAGTAAGCTATACTAAGACAATCCAAAATGGTAAATTTGTATCTCATTCATATGGATTATAATCTTTGTTTTTTTAAATAGCTACTCTTGATGCAGTTTAAAATTCCCTTATAGTTAAATCTAAAAGTGCATAAGAATTTTTTTTGTTGATATTCATCTCATACATATGCACTAACATGGATATGATTTTTAAACTGTAAAAGGTACAATTAGTGACCCATACTCTCTAAATTTTGGAAACCCATATTTTGATATCTTAGAAATCTACTTCAATCGGTATCCATATGCTTCACATTGAATTGGATCACTAAGTTGTAAATTACATGCATAACTTGTCTTTATGATATGAATGCTTGTGCGATTAACCTTAATAAGCTAGGTGCACCCAAGGTCAAGCTAGGTTCATCATCAAGAAGGCAACACAATGATGTATCAAGAAAAGGAGAAAAGGCTCCTATTCTTAACTCTAACTCTTATCTATGAGTTTACATATTAACTTGGAAGCATAGTAAGATGGTTGTCAAGTATATGTGAATGCCTACACAAAGAGAAAGGCCATAATAAGGAATGTGTGGGTACTCAAGGATCTTACTACTAATCTCAAAGGACCCAATTCAAATTGGGTACCAAGATATGAAGCTTAAACTTGTTTTGTAGGATCACTCCTTCAATGGATCAAGTTGGATGCTCGATAATGAATGTATAAATCATCTTTGGTGGTAACAACTGAATCTCAAGTGCATATTATTTTCAAATCTTATCTCTTTTGTGACTTGTGTAGCCACCAAGGGAAAAGAAGCACTTGAGGATATACATCAGTTGTTGATTATGAAATAAAGGTCCAATTGAAAGATGAATGAATATTATCATATGGTGAACAATCCAAAATTATGTGATGTATTCTCTATCTAGTTAATTTGGATTTGATTCTTCTTTATTAGACACTCACCATAATATGGATTAAGTCAGCCTTTAGACTTCATTGAACAACCATGCATATTATCCATGTCATTATATATTGTGCATGAGGGCTCAAGGGAAATTTAGTCCATATTATGAGGTTTCTCTATTTTAGCAACTCGCTTGCCTTCCACATATAAAGGATTGCTAAATAAGAAACTAGTGCTTGTGCTACTAATGTCATCTCTTGTGTTGAGTTTATCCATAGAAAATCTATGTTAAGAGATGGTGCTTGTTTTAAATTGGATAAATTACAAGCTTAAAGGATACTATTCAACTAAAGTAAGAAGAAGTTGATAAGAGGCCAAGGTATGAAAACTTCCTCTCCTTCAGTTGTTTTAGTATTATATCCTTAGTGGGATGTACCATAGTATAGGTTAAATTCCTTGCAATATAAAATATTCAATAGTGCATATAACTTTGACATCAACTATATGTATGCACTAATTTAAAGGAATTTAGTCTATCCTTTTGGGTTTCAATAATGATGATTCATTTGCCATCCACATATAAGGATCATCATTTGTGAAACCCTCTCTTGTGTTTCTAATGCTCTCTTTTCTAAGTGTTTCAACAAGGTCCTCCCAAGTTCTTTGAAGATAAATTCAAAATCTACAAATATAAGAGTCTTGGTTGTTTCAATCATTGAGTTTCAATTGATCTCATATCAAGTATGACCGAATGAAGAAAAGATGAAAGAAGTTCATGATCACTTGGTTGGATGAAATCGTAAAGAGAAAAGAGATCACAGTGATTCAAGAAGGGAGTTATTTTTTTATCAACCAAATAATGAAGATGTAGTGACATATTTATATGGTTTCTGTTTGAAATGTCAAGCCTATCAAAAGCTAAGATGGAAATTCATGATTATAATGGAGACCATGTGGCGTAGAACAAAGGTGTATCACTCCATGAATTATTGTATTACATTTGTGTATCTAGGCTCTTACATGCTAGTGTATGCATGTATATGCAATATCTTAAGTCACATCATAAGTTTGCACTTGTGGTGACGATTAAAGAATCTCTAGATATTTGATTAATGCCTCTTGTGGTGATGTCATAAGTTAGTCTTAAGTCATCTAAGTGAGGTATGAGTCAAACATGCTAACTTCTCAAGAATCTTGGCTTAAAATATTGCATATCATGTCTATTAGTATACCTTTTGATTATGAGTAATTCCTTCAATTGGTGCAATTTCATATTTTCATACTTTATTTGTACCAAGGTTCAAATTGTAGAACTTACTCCCCTGGCCTCACAAGTCCAAGTGCATAAGGTAAAACAAGTATTCATCACTTGTATGCACACATTTAGGGGGAGAATGGTCTATAATTTGAATCTTTGAGACTAACTTCATTTTCAAGTCTATTATGTGTGTAGTCTCAAATTAGAAAGGAACCTTCGGGCAAAGATAATCGCTTCCACTACAAATTTGATGGGTATCAAAGATTCTTTGCTCCAATAAATGTATCTTTTATACATTTCATAGGAGGATGAGTTTCTCTTGTACATGCTACTCCAACATCATCTAAAATTGGTAAAACATGTATCATATTCTTTTGGTTTGCAAATGTCTAAAGTAGCATAGCTTATGAATTCTCCTTTCTAGAACTTAATTGATTAAATAGTGCACATATTCCTTATGTTGCATGATTATGTTCAATTGATACTCCTTTTATGCCAATGGTACATTAAGCTGCAAATAAGTACTCTCAACAATATCAATTGAATTAATATATATATGTGTGCACTAAAACTTGAGGAGAACTTAGTGTAATATGCTATTAGTGATCTGCTTATCTATCAAATTGTATCAATTGGTGTTTTTCAATTGATATTTTTCATACATGATCACTAGTTGCATAATCCATACTTGTGCAATTTTCATGTTGCCTCTTGTTGTGATAAGAAAATGCTAGGTGACATCTAGACTCTGGGTATCAAGTTTCACCTTCGATTTAGTATGGCAATCTTCATTTAATATCTTGGACCTATGTCACAACTATACCAACAAGAGCTTGCAAATGAATTGTAAATCCAACACAAGTTTGGAACTCCCCTTGAAAAGGTAAAATGCAAAGGTACATCACTTCATGTCACTTCTCCATTACCTTTGTGTCATCTAAGGACCCTTTTCATAATAGTGTGTTCCCATCTTGCTTAATCATAAATTCTACCCTTTATATTCTTTGTATCCTTTTTGGAGATTTATGACAAAGGGGGAGAAATTTTGCATTAAAGCTTACCTTTAGTCTTATGTAACTAAGTGTTAGAAGACTTTAAAAAGGGGATAAATAATTAACAAAAGGGGAAGTCATAAAAAACATAAGATGTAGAAAATTGATGAGTGCATACTATATCATGAGCATCACGTTTATTTTATGACACACTGCACTCCATGAATAGTATGATATAAGTTGTCTCCATACTTTGACCCAAATATGTGCTTTTGGCATTTGAGTACAAAAGTGTTATTTCCTGAAATGCACATATTTAGGGGGAGGAAACTATATCATAGGATTCAAAATCTTACTTATCAAATCTTATGTAAGCTTTAAATGTGTTGTCATCAATCACCAAAAAGGGGGAGATTGAAAGTGCATTCATCCCTTTTGTGAGTTTTGGTGATTTGGATGACAACACATTTAAAAGACTAACAAGTTTGCTAAGTGTTGAACAGAAAATTCAGTATGATGAACATACTTGAATAGTGTATAATGACAGTGAACAAAGGTTCAACACAAGGTTAAATAACCAGTGAGACAATGCAAATGGATATAATATGATCTCTATATTGGTTTGAATATATGGACAAGACCTGAGAAATCACTACATACATATGATCAGAATAGACGATGAAGTGATTAAGAGGATATGTCAAGCCAAAGTGAATAAGATATGAGGAATCGTGAATTGGCTTGACCATATTACTATCAGTCCATATATGCTTCTATGAGAATCAAACTAGAGCTTGATTGATCTTAATAGTTATATCTAGAAGACATTCAAGCAAGGTTCACAATATTGAAGAAATGATTCTCTCAAAGGATGCTCAATATGATGTGACTCAATAATGGCTTGATAGGGTGAAGATAGCAAGGAAAGGGCTTCGAGGAACTAAGCGAAGGTGAAGGCCAAGCGACGGCTTGTGGACCGAGGTACCATGGCAAAGGTGAAGAAGAGAGTACTTGCACTAAGTCGATGAACTAATCAGCTATGAAGAGTTATAACATGTTGAAGCATCAGTACGGTGACTTGAAGCCATGATTTGAACTCATATATGGTGATATGGTACAAGTCACAGGGTTTGAGTTGTGTTTGCTTCAAAAGGTGAGACAAAGATGTTTGTGATCCTTATGAAGCAACGCCATGGAGAAATCACACATGAGACACCAATTACTCAAGTAGTTTACTTAATTATATTTTATTTAACTTGAGTATAGGAATCGTCGTACTATAAAGGGGGATCCAAAAAGAAGGTTGGTGTTTGCCAAAGCTCAAACCTCTATATTCAAAAGCTATTTTTTTAAAAGCAAAAATCTCTTTAACATTCTATGGTTGACCATGGTTAGGTTTAAGGAACCTAGAGTGTTCTTGTTGAAAAGCAGCTGAACTTCTTCAACTGCAGCTGAGCTTTCCAGCTGAACTTGACTTTAGCTAAGTTGAGCTTCTTCAGCTGCACCTGAGCTTTTCAGCTGAGCTGAACTTCAGGCTGCCAGGCCTGCCAGGGGCGGTTCAACCGCCCTATGGGGCGGTTCAACCGGTCTTAGGCAGAAAAATCAGTCCAATGGTTAGTTTTGAAGCCCCACCTATATATACTCACTCCCACCTCTCTCCCCACATAAGAGAGCACGACCCAAACTCCATTTCTAACTTGAAGAACACCTCCCACTCTCTCTCTCACACATCTCTTGCCTCTCCCATTTCAAATCTTTGGAGAGAAATCTTTGAGTGAGTTTGAGAGCTGCAGTTTTTGTGCTTCATCTCTAAATCTCTCTTGCTCTTCTTCATTCGATCTTTGGTACTACATCGAGTTCTTTGTGGATTCATTACTCTTGGAGCTTCTAGCTCCTAGACGACTAGGTGTCTCTTGTGGGTCTCCAAATCTTGTGGAAGACCACAAGAAAGTTTGTATTACCCGCTCGTTTGAGTAAAGATTAGTGTGTGAGCTTGACCTTTGTGGTCGGCAAAGGGAGGATTAGGGTTGAAAGAGACCCAGCTCTTTGTGGGCGCCTCAACGAGGAAGTAGGGCACCTTGGTGGTGTGACCGAACCTCGGGATAAATCTTGTGTCTCTTGTGTTCTTGTTCATTGTGCTTATTCGTGTTCTTCATTCTCTCACCATTCCGTGGAAGATTTGTTCATATCTTTTTGGTGTGTGGATTTTGAGAAGTGCCCTTCTCAGATCTGCTACTTTGAACCCTGTGGATCATTTAGAACATCTCATTTCCAAAGTTAACTAGGTGAATTTCGAGATCGATTCAGTTTTATATCTCATTCTTTAGTTGAGCTCGTTCAAACTGGTTGCACCGGTTTTGACACCGGACGGTTTTACCTAGTTTGTTTCTAGTTTTTGTTGAAAAAGTTTTAACTTGCCTATTCACCCCCCTCTAGGCAACTTTCACTTTTCCCGAGGGTGACGAGTTTGCCGCGGATGACTCACTGGACAGTCCGGTGCACCACCGGACAGTCCTGTGAATTATAGCCGTACGTCGCCGTCGAGTCTCGAGAGCGGCCTTTTCACGCGGACCAGCCTGGTGCACCGGACAGTCCGATGTGCCAAGCCAAGCTGGAGTTGGCTGCACAGAGCCAAGTCTTTTTCCAATTCTTTTCTACCTATTTCTAGCACTTAGACAAAATACATTAGTACTCAAAACAATGTACTAAGTCTAGAAACTGTTGAGGACTTGTTCTCAAATGCTATGAGTTAAGAACAAGGCAACACAAAATATTAAATGTTAATGTCCTTCGTCCTTCGAAGCATTATTTCCCTTAGGATATAACGATCTTCGGACGAAGGTCATGAAGGACGTACCTTCATCATCACAGTATACATTAATGAAAGACGAAGCATATAAAACATGAAAGATAACATCATTAATATATCTTTTTTATATAATCATGGATAGATAAGAACAATATTTAATTACATATGTACCTTCGGCTTGACAGAAGGCAAAAATCCAAGCGTGACGCACGAGCGAATACAAGTCAACGTGAACAGTACGGGGGTACTGTTCATCTATTTATAGGCACTGGATGCAGCCTATGAGAAATTACATTCATGCCCTCTACAAATGATTACAATCATAATACAGGTTATCATGGGCCGATTGGTCATTTCATCTTTAAGTCGGTTCATCTGGAAGTACGCTACGAAGCTCCCTGATTGGTAGCTTCGGCTTTGCTTATGTGTTGATCTTTCGAAGGTGTTTATTCTTATGGGACCTTCGGCGATGAAGCAGACCCCCAACAGTAGCCCCTTCACGGTGCCAGATCGTTTTTCATGACGAGCTCGACTCGTGAAAAATTCTCTTAGGCTTCGGAATGCCGAAGGTCCGAAAAACACCTTCCCTGAGCTCATTGTCGAGAAACAATTTAAATATTCCGAGTGTAAGGTGGTCCCACTATACGGCGGGTACACGTGGTCTGGTGATTCGCCTTCTCACGCACTATGGTCCACCGTTCAGTGGGTGCGGGTGACTGTTCAGCGGGTGCGAGCGGCTTGACGATTTACCTTCCCACCTGCTGCACTATATAAACAGACGGGTAGGTGTGAAGTTACCACAACATTTACTACTATTGCACTATTGTGCTGCCGAAAAATTTGACCACAGCCGAAGCTTATTCACCGTATTCTCAATCAAAGCATCGTTTTGCTTTAGCTTCGTCAAAAGAGGGAGCTTTGGCAAAATCAAAAAGTAATCAACTTCGTCAAAACCGCAAGAAATTTAGCATCAAATGGCCAGGGTGCGTTCAACTGCTAGAGTCACACGCGACGGGGAGGAGGCCGAAGCTGCCGAGACTGCCCCAATCTCCGAAGTTATGAGGCAGTCGGGATTGGTTGTGACAGAGGGCGCCTCTGACGAAGGTGCGCCTGCTGCCGAAGCTGAACAAGCAGATATTGAAGAGGTTGATGCTGGTGAAGAAGAGATAGATTATTCCGTCATGCCATCTAAACCTAGCCACCTGGAATTTGGAAAGTCTACTGTTTCCGAGGCGATATGCCCATGATGACAAAGCTAGGCTACTTCGAGGAAGCCGAGAAGAAGCTGATTCATTTTGGCGGAGAAGAAATCACTCCGAAGCCAGAAAATGATGAGGTGGTAGTTTTCAGAAGCTTCTTTAAAGCGGGATTAAGGTTTCCTCTGCATGGAATGATTGCGGATGTCTTGGAAAATTTTGAAATTTATCTTCATCAGCTGACTCCTAACTCTATCGTTAGGCTCAGCGTCTTTATCTGGGCTCTCCGAAGCCAAGGAGTGGAACCGCTTGCCGAAGCTTTCTGCCGGGTGCACGAGCTTCACTATCGGAAGAAGGCTATAGAAGATGGATTGCACGAGAATTTTGGCTGCTATAATTTTGCCTATCGCAAAGACATGAAGACACCGGTGGTTAGCTACCGCACGAAATGGCCAACCGGTTGGAAAACTAAGTGGTTTTATGTTAAGATTGATGAGAAAAAGGAGAAGCTAATTCAAAGCCCGCTGGACCTAACCTTTGGGTTAACTAGGCCCCAGTGCCGCATGACGTAGGGGACATCATGCCCAGATGATGTGGGCGAATTTAGAGTTGTGTCTGAGCATATCGGTACTAGGGATTTAGTTCAGGAATACTTAGCCAATAGAGTATTCCCAACGCTAAAGGAATGGAGTATGCCGAAGCTCAAAGGAGAATGGAAAAAGAATGAACTTGTTCGACTGCCCTATCAGTTCAAGTTTAAGAAACATTTCAAAGAGCCCAGTCAAGAGTGGTTAGAGATGATTGAAGCCATGTGCAATGAAATCTTGGGCAATTATACGAAGAAAGAAGATCAATTGATGACGGTAGCCTTCGGCACCCGACCGAAACGAAGGCTGAACCGAGTAATGGACGCTCTAAAATTTCAATACCCAGATTATGAACGGTTAAACAAAGGTGCCGAAGGGCCAAAACGAAAAAGAGCTGTCAGTGTTATGCAAAGACAAGCTGCCAGAATGATAAAAGAAGATGAAAATTTATCAAAAAAGAAAAAATCCAGCCCTGAGCCGAAGGTGGCCGTTTTGAAGAAAAGAAAAGCTACAGCTCCGAAGCCAAAAGCTGATTTAGAAGAAGAAATTCCCTCAACACCTTATGCCACTAACGCAGAAGAAATTTTAAAGGTAATGACCGAATCTCTACCTAATAAGCTAAGTCCGCTGGGACCGGAACTGATGAAGCTTTTACAGAAGAAGAAGGAGCCTTCGGTTGCCCAGAAGCCCGCTGAACCAAAAAAGCGAAGAATTATTACTGTCATTGAGGCTATTGAAGAAACACCACCGTCGGCCTCAGCGCCAAAAACAGCAGTAGCCGAAGCTGCTCCTGCCGAAGCTTCTACTTCCGAAGCTGCAGCAACCGAAGCCGCAAATTTGGAGAACACACTTTCTGACATTGATGAAATGATTTTGAATATGGCTAAGGAAAAAACTGCTGCGACTGATGAGGAAACCCCGGCTGTGCCTGAAAAAAGGGAGAAGATGCCTGGAAAAGAGAAGGAGCTTGCCGAAGATGCTTCGGAAGAAAGAAATTTCGACTTTCAAAACATAATTGGGCAATAGTTGTCTAAAGCTGAAAAAGAAGAGCTGAAGGACTATGCTATATCTTGCGGGTACCAGCCAGGGGCACTGCTCTTCGGTGGTATTGCTGAAGAGAGTTTAGGATGCCTTCTGGACCGAGTTGGGGCGAAGGTTGTCAACACTCTATCAAAGAGTGTTGGCTTCCCGAAGCTCGAAGCCGATCTCAGCAGATACTGACGGCAGCATATCGTCGACAGTTTGTTTTATTCTAATTTCAAGGTGAAATTCTTACCTGAGTTTTATTATTGTTTTTGAGATGAAGGTTACTCCTGACGAAGGTTATTTTTTCAGAGTCTATTGCTAAGCAAATCCTTGAGGATGCAACAAGACCTCGAGGACAAGAAAAATGAAATTATAATTGAGGGCTTAGAGAACAAAATTAAAGATCATGAAGCTGCCCTAGAAAAGAAAGACTTCGTGCTTCAAACAATGGAAGGTTCACTGGCAGAAGCTCAAGCTGAGATCGCCAGATTGATCAGTGAACTTTCCATAAAGTCAAAAAGTTTTGAGCAAGAGAAGAAAGATTTCGAAACAAAACTCAAAGCTGAAGTTGAAAAAAGTTCAAATCTGCAGAAATCACTCAAAGATCTTCAAGAAAGATGCTTAGGCTTCGGCACCTGGTGCATTCAACGGCTGAAACAGGTCTTCAATTTAGTTGGAGCCAGTTCTGAAAAGTTTAAACCTTCGGTTGAAGACCTGCCGGGCACATTTGATCATATTGAAGGTGAAGTTGATGCTCTTGACGAAGTTATAGCTGGACATGGTGACTTTTGTGCTCTGCTAGCTTCTCGAGGCACAACTGTTGCTTTCATGAAGGCTGGCTGTACACATGGAAACATTGTAAACAGACCAAACTTCAGCCTATCACCAGTAGACTTGGATGACATCCCCGGCCCGGCCCGAAGCATCGGAAACAGATTCATTACTCAAATCTGGGCAAAGGGCGGGCGAAACTTGGCTGGTGACGAAGCTCGAAGTCACCTTAAACCAGTAATAAACTCATACCTTGTGCTTACCTTTTCCTTGAAACTTGAATTTACCTTATAATGCTTTGATATGTACAGGATGACGAAGCCGAGGAGCATTGAGCCGAAGCTTGGCAGATGATCCGAAGCTTAGCAGATGATGATGAAGCCGAAAACCTTGCTGTGAAAAAATTCTAGAAAAACTCTTGTATTATCCTTGTAAAGAATATTGTAATTTGAGAATCAGATACTACTCTGTAAATTTGTCCGTACCTTGTAATATATTTTTACCTTTCCGTCCATGTATGAACTGCTTTGATGTGGATGAAACTTGTATTTTTTTATTTTTTGAGCCGAAGGCGAAAAACACCTTCCCTTCTTTTCGTACACAACGAAGCATAAATATGATTCCTTTCCTTTCTCCGAAGCCTTATCCTTAGAGCTGAAGCAACTGTCTGTATCTGTATAATATGATGATGATGATCCTATGTATGTCTAAATGAATGTTTTATGAATGCAATAAATGATGTGATGTATTATGCAAATGAATGTCCAGACACACGCTTACGAAGCCACATCAAAACTCCTCATTCCCTTAGGAATGACTGAAATCTCTTTGCCATTTATTTTTTGGCTGCACCGCTTATTTTTCGGTGTAAGTTCTGCATCCCCTTAGGAACGTCTTTTGAACTTCTTCACCTTCTATTTCGGCGGTATTCGTGTTGACTTTTCGCGCTTCGCCTTATATTTCAGCGGTATTTGGCTCTGCATTCCCTTAGGAACGACTTTTGAGCAGAAAACTTACGATGCGCTCCCTTAGGAACGGCTTTTTGTAGCTTCGTCGTGCTCTGCATCCCCTTAGGGACGACTTTCGAGCTTCTCCTTATTTTCTTTTTTCTCTGCACTCGATGGTGCATGCTCAGATTTTACATTTTACATATTTTGGGGGATTTTGCTCTTGTAGAGCTGAATAAGAAAGGAAAATTACAAACTATGGCCCCATTAAAAACCTTTCTCCCCCTTTGGAAAGGAAAAGGGTGCCATAGGAAAAATGAAAAAGATTACATCAATTTATACATAATATCGTCGAAGCTCATCCACATTCCAAGATCTAGGAATGTCGTTGCCGTCCATGTCCTTTAATCTATAAGAACCGGGTCTTGACGAAGATACTACCAGAAAGGGTCCTTCTCACTTCAGCTGAAGCTTGCCTACTGTGTCAGGGTTGGCTACTCTCCGAAGCACCAGATGTTCTGGCTTAATGTTTTTCAACCGAACTTTTCTATCACGCCATTTTATTGTTTCGGCTTGATATTTGTTGATATTTTCCACAGCCTGAAGTCTGGTCCCTTCTATAATATCTTTTGCCACAGAATAATTAGCTTCGTCTTCTACCGAAGCTACTGTTCTTATTGACCCCGCTTTAGCCTCTTCGGGGGTTATAGCTTCGCCATCGAACAATAACTTGAATGGTGTAAAACATGTTGACCTTGATATAGTTGTATTGTGGCTCCACACCACTTTAACCAACTCATCTGGCCACTTTCCTCTGGGCTGATTGAAGGTTAACTTCATTATTCCTGTCATTATAATACCATTTGCCCTTTCAACTAGTCTGTTTGATTCCGGGTGCCTGACTGATGCAAAATGAATTTTCGTGCCGATCTAATCGCAGAAATCTTTGAAAGTTTCAGCATCAAACTGTGTTTCATTGTCCACAATTATAGCCTTCGGCACACCGAAGCGACAAACTATATTCTGCCAGAAGATTTTTTGGACTATAGCCGAAGTTATTGTAGCCAAAGGCTTCGCTTCGATCCACTTAGAAAAATATTCTACTGCCACCACGACATATCTCAAGTTGCTCTGCGCTGGTGGAAGTGGACCTAGAAGATCGAGGCCCCATCTTTGCAACGACCAGGTTGGTTGTATTAGCTGAGTCAATGACGAGGGTTGCTTCTGATCTCTTGCACATTTTTGGCAATTTTCGCACTTTTGAACCAAATCTGCTGCATCCAAAGCTGCCTTCGACCAATAGAATCCTTGTTGGAAAACCTTCCCCAGAAGAGGTCTGGACCCAATGTGGGATCCACACAATCCTGCATGTATCTCCTTCATCAGTTCTATACCTTCGGTTCTGGATAAGCATTTGAGAAGTGGGGAGCAAACTCCATGTTTATATAATTCCCCTTCTATTATGACATATGGTCTTGTTCTTGCTTCCATTCTTTTATTATAAACCTCATCATCGGAGAGACAGTTACCCTGGAGGAAAGATATAATCTCAGTCCTCCAATCTTCACTATGGACAGGAGATATTGTGAGCACTGCTCTTTCGAGGAGTTCAACCGAAGGTGCTCTTATTGTCTCAAAAAATACTTCTGAAGGTAGAGGAAGCCCCTGTGCCGCTGACTTGGCTAGCAGATCGGCATGCTCATTTTCCCCTCTTGAAATATTCTTAACGGAAAAACCTTCGAAAGAAGCTTCAAGCCTTCGAACTGTGTCCAGATATTTCTCAAGCTTCGAATCTCTTGCCTTGCAACTCTTGTCAACATGACCAGAAATAACTTGAGAGTCTATTTTAAGGACTGTCCTTCTTATTCCCATTGCCTTTAACTTTCGAAGCCCCAAAAGTAAAGCTTCGTATTCAGCAATATTATTTGTACAGCTGAAATCAAGCCTTGCTGCATAGCATATTCTGACTTTGGAAGGTGCTACTAAGATAGCAGCCGCACCTGCACCGAAGGTTCCCCAGGAACCATCACAGAACATTGTCCAAGCTTCGACATCTTTATTTGCTTCTTCTTCCTGAGCCCCTGGCGTCCAATCAGCAATGAAGTCTGCTAACGCCTGGGACTGAATTGAGGATCTATGCACATAGTCAATACTGAACTCATTAAGCTCCGCAGCCCACTTTCCGATCCTTCCAGTAGCTTCTTTGTTCCTCATAATATCCTTCAGAGGCTGTGATGAAGGAACAATTATGTGGTATGCTTGAAAATAATGTCGAAGCTTCTTGGAGGCCATTAACACAGCATACAACACCTTCTCCAATTATGTATAGTTTTTCTTTGATAAACTTAGAACTTTGGAGATAAAGTATACTGGGGCTTGCTTTTTAATTTGACCTTCAAGCTTCTCCTGTACAAGCGCCGCACTCACTGCAGAGTGCGAAGCTGCTACATACAATAGTAATGGAGCCCCTAGCGCCGGTGGAGTTAATGTTGTTAGATCAATCAAGTATTGCTTCAGCTCTTCGAAGGCTTTCTGTTGAACTGGGCCCCATTGAAAAACTTCAGCTGACTTTAGTATTTCAAAAAATGGCAAGTTTCTTTCTACTGATCTAGATATGAATCTATTCAATGATGTCAGTCTTCCTGTTAGCCGTTGGGCCCCCTTCTTTGTGCTTGGTGGCTCCATCTGAAGGATAGCTTCGATCTTGCTTGGGTTAGCTTCAATCCCCTTCGTTGAAACTAGACAGCCAAGGAACTTACCCTTCTTCACTCCAAAGACACATTTTTCTGGATTTAATTTCAGGCCAGCTTGCCTGAAATTAGCAAATGTTTCTTGCAGATCAGTAATGTGATTTTCTTGCTTCGTGCTTTTTACTATGATATCATCAACGTATGTTAGCACATTTCTGCCTATCTAGGAATGAAGGACCTTGGCTGTCATTCTGCTGAAGCTTCCTCCAACATTCTTGAGCCCCTCAGGCATCCAAAGATAGCAATAGGTGCCACTGGGAGTTATGAAGCTAGTCTTTGGCTCATCCTCCTTCTTCATCCATATTTGATGATATCCTGAGTAGCAATCTAGCAGACTCATAAGCTCTGAAGAAGCTGTTGCATCTACAAGAGAGTCTATTCTTGGTAATGGAAATTCATCCTTTGGACAGGCCTTGTTAAGATCTGTGAAGTCAATACACATTCTCCATTTGCCATTGGCCTTCTTCACCATAACAGTATTGGCTAACCACTCTAGATATTTTACCTCTCTGATAACACCAGCATTGAGAAGCCTTTTTACTTCATTCCGAGCACCTTCGGCTTTATCATCAGACATTTTCCGAAGCCTTTGCTTTCTTGGCCTGAAGGATGGGTCGATATTGAGTGAATGTTCAATGACGTCTCTATTGACACCACAGAGATCATTGGCCGACCAAGCAAAAACATCTTTGTTGTTGAATAAAAACCTTATCAAAGTTTTCTCATGCTCTTCAGATAGTTGAGACCCCAGCAGTACCTTCTGTTATGCTATGTCTTCACATAGAAGCATGGGCTTCGGTTGATCAGCCGAAGCAGCCTTCTCTCTTCTGTACTTGTACTGTTCACAAGCTTCGACTCCATCTATATTGTGGATCGCTTTTGAGTCTATCCAATTTCCTTTAGCCTTTCTGGCAGCTTCTTGACTTCCATGAATAGCAATGGGCCCTTGTTCCGAAGGTATCTTCATGCATAGATATGCTGGGTGAAGTATTGCTTCAAAAGCATTAAGTGTCCCACGACCAATGATTGCATTGTAGGAGTATTCCATGTCAATAATGTCAAACACAACCTGTTCAGTCCTTGTATTGTGGATGAAGCCGAAGGTCACTGACATCGTGATTTTGCCGAGTGCTGCAATCTGCCTTCCTCCGAAGCCACAAAGAGGGTGTGTAGCATCATGAATCTTATCTTCTGGCTCTTGCATCTGTCTGAAGGCCTTAGCAAATATGATATCCGCTGCACTGCCTGTATCAACCAGAACATTATGGACCAAAAATCCCTTGATGACACAAGATATGATCATAGCATCATTGTGAGGGTAATCTTTGAGCTGAAGGTCCTCCTGGGAGAAGGTGATTGGGATGTGGGACCAATTTGACTTGATGAAGGGTCCCTGCACCCCAACATGTTGCACCCTTCTCTGTGCTTCCTTCTTCTGCTTCTTGTTAGCCGGCTCTGAACTTGAGCCGCCTGTTATTGGGAGCACCAGCTTCGTAGCCGAAGGTGCTACGACTTGATTGTTGAACGAAGCCATCAGCTCAAAAGTGGAAGTGAGTTCACCGGAGGTGGGCGCCAATGTTGGGGACTTGTTCTCAAATGCTATGAGTTAAGAACAAGGCGACACAAAATATTAAATGTTAATGCCCTTCGTCCTTCGAAGCATTATTTCCCTTAGGATATAACGATCTTCGAACGAAGGTCATGAAGGACGTACCTTCATCATCACAGTATACATTAATGAAAGACGAAGCATATAAAACATGAAAGATAACATGAATGATCATGTAACATCATTAATATATCTTTTTTATATAATCATGGATAGATAAGAACAATATTTAATTACATTTGTACCTTCGGCTTGACAGAAGGCAAAAATCCAAGCGTGACGCACGAGCGAATACAAGTCAACGTGAACAGTACGGGGGTACTGTTCATCTATTTATAGGCACATGACACAGCCTGTGAGAAATTACATTCATGCCCTCTACAAATGATTACAATCATAATATAGGTTATCATGGGCCGATTGGTCATTTCATCTTTAAGTCGGTGCATCTGGAAGTACGCTATGAAGCTCCCTGATTGGTAGTTTCGGCTTTGCTTCTGTGTTGATCTTCCGAAGGTGTTTATTCTTATGGGACCTTTGGCGACGAAGCAGACCCCCAACAGAAACATACCTTGTTATATGATTTGCACTTTTTGCTTGTTTGGCACATAGCAACTCACTTACTATGTGTTGGACACTTAATCACCAAAACATTATAGAAATGGCCCAAGGGCACATTTCCCTTTCAATCTCCCCCTTTTTGGTGATTTATGCCAACACATCAAAAAGCAACCAAAATAAGTGCAACATCAATGCAAATTAGGACCAAATTGTTTTGACTATAATTTGGCATATTTGGATCATTCTTTGCCACCACTTGGTTTGTTTTTGTAAATCAAATCTTTTTCCTATCTCTAAGTCAAACACACTTGTTTGGGCAAATCAAGAGATATTCCAATGGAAAAATTGATCAAGTACCAAAAACTCCCCTTTTTCCCATAATCATAAATTCTCCCTCACAAGAGACCAAATTTTGCAATAAGAGTATTTTGGACAAATCAAAAGTTCTAACTCTATTGTTTTCAAAATTCACAAGTGGTAGCTGATCCTTTTGCTTTGGCCTTAATTTCTCCCCCTTTGGCATTAAGCACCAAAACGGGATCATTCTTGGCCCTTTAACCCCATTGCCTCACCAAAATTGTCAATTAAGAGCAAAGAGGCAATAAGAGCATAAGTATGAATGTGGAATTAAATACACCAATACCGGAGTGCAGTGGAAGTCTTTGCAACGTCCAAGTCCATTTTCCCTTTCAATGCACCTTTGAGACTACATCAAGTATACTCAAGCAAATAGATTAGTCTCAAAGGGTCAAGTTGTAGCACATCTCCCCCTTAATATGTGCTTTACTAGCAACTGGACTTGTGAGGTCCGGGAAGATCTTGTACAACTTCAGCACCACAAATAAACAACAATGGATTTAAATGCATAAAGTAACATGATCAAAGGCATAGAACACATGTATGCTATAGATCAATCCAAGTTACGCGAATCTAAGACATTTAGCTCACTACGCAACTTGCAAAAAGTTTTCTCATCCAATGGCTTGGTAAAGATATCGGCTAGCTGGTTCTCGGTGCTAATATAGTACACCTCGATATCTCCCTTTTGTGGTGGTCTCTCAGGAAGTGATGCCGGATGTCTATGTGCTTAGTGCGGCTGTGTTCAACAGGATTATCCGCCATGCGTATTGCACTCTCATTGTCACATAGGAGTGGGACTTTGCTTAGATTGTAGCTAAAGTCCTGGAGGGTTTGCCACATCCAAAGTAGTTGCGCGCAACACTATCCTGCGGCAACATACTCGGCCTCAGCGGTGGATAGGGCAACAGATGTTTGTTTCTTAGAACTCTAAGACACCAGGGACCTTCCTAGGAATTGGCATGTCCCCGATGTGCTCTTCCTATCAACCTTGCACCCGGCATAATCGAAGTCTGAGTATCCAATCAAGTCAAAGGTAGACCCCTTTGGATACCAGATCCCAAAGCAAGGCGTAGAAACTAAATATCTAAGAATTCGCTTAATGGACACAAGGTGACATTCCTTGGGGTTGGATTGATATCTAGCACACATGCATACACTAAGCATAATGTCCGGTCTACTAGCACATAAATAAAGCAATGAACCTATCATAGACTGGTATGCCTTTTGATCAACGGACTTACCTCCTTTGTTGAGGTCGACATGGCTATCGGTTCCCATCGGTGTCTTCGCGGGCTTGGCGTCCTTCATCCCAAACCTCTTGAGAAGATCTTGAGTGTACTTCGTTTGAGAGAGGAAGGTGTCGTCCTTGAGTTGCTTCACTTGGAACCCAAGGAAGTAGGTCAACTCGCCCATCATCGACATCTCAAACTTTTGTGTCATCACCCTGCTGAACTCCTCACAAGACTTTTGATTAGTAGAACCAAATATTATGTCATCGACATAAATTTGGCACACAAAAAGGTCACCATCACAAGTCTTAGTGAAAAGAGTGGGATCGTCTTTCCCAACCTTGAAAGCATTAGCAATTAAGAAATCTCTAAGGCATTCATACCATGCTCTTGGGGCTTGCTTAAGTTCATAGAGCACCTTAGAGAGCTTAAACACATGGTTGGGGTACGTGTCATCCTCAAAGCCAGGGGGTTGTTCCACGTATACCTCCTCCTTGATTGGCCCGTTGAGGA
Source organism: Zea mays (assembly GCF_902167145.1). Classification (NCBI taxonomy): domain Eukaryota; kingdom Viridiplantae; phylum Streptophyta; class Magnoliopsida; order Poales; family Poaceae; genus Zea; species Zea mays. Next base: position 75,923,995 of record NC_050099.1, read on the forward strand.
AAGCGCTCTTCACATCCATTTGAAACAACCTGAAAGAGTGGTGAGCGGCATAGGCTAATAATATTCAAATAGACTCTAGCCTAGCCACAGGAGCAAAAGTCTCCTCGAAATCCAAACCTATGACTTGGGCATAACCTTCTGCCACAAGTCGAGCCTTGTTTCTTGTCACCACCCTGTGCTCGTCTTGCTTGTTGCGGAACACCCACTTGGTTCCCACAACATTTTGCTTGGGACGTGGCACCAGGCTCCAAACTTCATTTCTCTTGAAGTTGTTGAGCTCTTCCTGCATGGCCAACACCCAGTCCGGATCCTACAAGGCCTCTTCTACCCTGAAAGGCTCAATAGAAGAGACAAATGAGTAATGCTCACAAAAATTAGCTAAACATGAGCGAGTTGTTACTCCCTTGCTTATGTCACCCAGAATATGATCGACGTGGTGATTTCTTTGGATCGTTGCTCAGACTTGAGTTGGATGGGCATGTGGTGCTTCTTCCTCCATCACTTGTTCTTCTTGTGCTCCCCCTTGATAATGCTCCTCTTCTTGAGGTACCTGTCCATCATCTTGGGTTGGGGGATGCACCATTGTTGAGGAAGAAGGCTAATCTTGCTCCTGTTGTTCCTGTGGTCGCACATCTCTAATCGCCATCGTGCGCATTGCGGCCGTTGGAACATCATCTTTATCTATGTCATCAAGATCAACTTGCTCTCTTGGAGAGCCATTAGTCTCATCAAATACAACGTCGCTAGAGACTTCAACCAAACCCGATGATTTGTTGAAGACTCTATACGCCTTTGTATTTGAGTCATACCCTAGTAAAAACCCTTCTACTGCCTTGGGAGCAAATTTGGAATGTCTACCTTTCTTCACCAGAATGTAACATTTGCTCCCAAATACACGAAAGTAAGAAACGTTGGGTTTGTTACTGGTAAGGAGTTCATACGAGGTTTTCTTGAGAAGGCGATGTAGGTAGAGCCGGTTTATGGCGTGGCAAGCTGTGTTCACAGCTTCCGACCAAAACCACTCGGGCGTCTTGAATTCTCCAAGCATCATTCTCGCCATGTCGATAAGCGTCCTGTTCTTCCTCTCTACCACACCGTTTTGTTATGGTGTGTAGGGAGCAGAGAACTCGTGCTTGATGCCTTCCTCCTCAAGATACTCCTCCACTTGTAGATTCTTGAACTCGGACCCGTTGTCGCTTCTTATCTTTTTCACCTTGAGCTCAAATTCGTTTTGAGCCCTCCTTAGGAAGCGCTTTAGGGTCCCTTGGGTTTCTGATTTATCCTGCAAAAAGAACACCCAAGTGAAGCGGGAAAACTCATCAACAATTACAAGACCATACTTACTTCCCCCGATGCTAAGGTAGGCAACGGGTCCAAAGAGGTCCATGTGAACAAGCTCCAGTGGTCTTGATGTTGTCATCACATTCTTGCTGTGATGAGTGCTTCCCACCTTTTTCCCTACCTGATAAGCTGCACAAGGTCTATCTTTCTCGAAACAAACATTGGTTAGTCCTAACACATGTTCTCCCTTTAGAAGTTTATGAAGGTTCTTCATCCCAACATGTGCTAGACGACGATGCCACAGCCAGCCCATACTAGTCTTAGCTATTAAGAATGCATCTAGATCGGCCTCCTCTTTCGAAAAATCAACTAAGTAGGGTTTGCCGTCTAATACACCCTTAAACGCTAATGAACCATCACTCCTTCTAAAGACAGATACATCAACATTTGTAAACAAACAATTGTAGCCCATGTGGCACAATTGACTTACAGACAGGAGGTTGTACCCTAATGATTCTACTAAAAATACATTTGAAATAGAGTGCTCGCTTGTGATGGCTATCTTTCCCAAACTTTTGACCTTGCCTTGATTCCCATCTCCAAAGATAATCGTATCTTGGGAATCCTTGTTCTTGATGTAGGAGGTGAACATCTTCTTCTCCCCCGTCATGTGGTTTGTGCATCCGCTGTCGATTATCCAGCTAGAGCCCCCGGATGCATAAACCTGCAAGGAATTTAAGCTTGGGTTTTAGGTACCCAACTCTTGTTGGGTCCTACAAGGTTAGTTACAATAGTTTTTGGAACCCATATGCAAGTTTTGTCTCCCTTGCATTTGGATCCCAATTTCCTAGCCACTACTTTTGCATTCTTACATGAAAGAACAAAGGAAGTGTTTGTTGGAACTTGCTACCAGGTGCAAGGGGATCCAATGGGGGTGAGAGTTGACGTAAACAGGGTTCTCGCACGAGATGGCAAAAGCTCTGTTAATCTGGCCTCTCAAGGGCACTGTGCGGGGGTATTTATAGGTATCTGAGTGCCCAGCGTTCTGTGTTAAGGAGGCATGTGCCCTCAGACACCTAGGTTATCCTCGGAATATTCCCATAAAGCGGGGTTACAGACTGTAATTACAGGGATGCCTTTACAAATTAGGCCTGTAACGCGCAACGGCCACACAGGGCCTGTTACAATGGGCCGGATCACACGTGGGCCTCCATGCTGGACGAGGCCGCACGGTGGGACGACCTCGTCACAGGTCTTCGTCCGACGTCGTATGGGGCGAAGGGTGTCCCTGCCCGTTGTCTTGTCTCCGTTGGACCAACGACTACGGCGAAGGCATCGAGCGAAGGGTGGCGTCTTCGCCCCAACATTTGCCCTCCGAGGGACCAGTTCGACTAAGTCATCTGGTGCCGAAGACGTCGCTAGATGGCGGAGACGCTGCCCTCGCTCGAAGTGGTTCCGCGGGGGTTTTTGACATGACCGTTGATTGACACCGTACTGTTGGACTACGGGTTTCCCGAAGCGCCGCGCCCTGTGTATAAAAGGGGGCGGGGGGCGGCGCGTTTTGAACTTTATCTTTCCGCGCTCCGTGAAAACCCTAGCCGCCTTTTCCACCATCTTGCTGCTCGTCTGCCCTCCTTACTCTTGTTCGCCGGAGATCTAGCTCGAGTGAAGCAGACCGCCCGCCGCTGCCGACGGTACGTAGCGATGCCGACCTCTTCTTCTGCTGCCGCTACGCCACCGGCCGACGCGTCATCTGAGGAAACGCTGAGTACTGTGGCGGTGGAGGAGTTGCGCGCCGGCGATACGGTGGATTTCGGTGTGTCGCGGATGTCGTCGGTCCGCGTGCAAGATATGCAGCGGCTTGGTTACTTTGGCGGCGGAGTCGCTCGTGTCCCGGGGACGGAGGAAGTCCCCGAGCCAGAAGGCGAGTTGGTTGTGTTCGAGGCGTTCTTTGCCGCTGGTCTCCGCCTGCCTGCGCACCGATTTGTGGGAGAAGTCCTGCGCAGATTTAACGTTCAGATCCATCAGCTGATTCCGAATGTCGTGGTGGCTCTGTCGAAGTATGTCTGGGCGAGGACTTCGTATGGTGGACATCCATCAGTCGAAGTCTTCGCGAAGTACTATTGCCTGCACTGGCAGAAGAGGATGATCGGAAATGAAGTTGCCCAGTTTGGGTCCTGTACATTTACACCGAAGACCGGCAAGACCTCGATGGAGGTAGTTGAGTTGGTTCCTTGCGCCCACAACAAGTGGGGCAACTGGCATGAGTTTTGGTTCTACGTCACGGAGGGCACAGTCGAAGACCATCCGGGGCTCCCCGTGTCCGAGATGTGCTCGCATTATTACTCAGCATACTCGCCGTTTGAAGTGGCGGAGGAGGATGCGGACGAAGGGGCCCTTCGGTGTCCCGCCGGCCTGAGCAGCGGGCGCGATTTGGTTGAGGAGTTTGTGGCATACGGGGTATGGCCCTTGGCGCATGGCTGGGCATTGGGCGAAGTATGCCCTTGCCAGATGTCTTCCCATGGTAGGAAGCTGGTGCGAAGTCCCGCCTTCGCGCTGGATCTGCATAGCCGCGATCCGGCCGCCTTTGTGCGTGAGGCGGAGGATGGAACGGTGCGGATCGTCGGTCGGTACGTGCCGAAGACAGAGGGCCAGTGTAGCTGGGATATTCGCGGGTCCAATGACCGCTTGAACCGGGTTTTCGAGTTGAACCGTCTGCCGTATGGCGGTTATCCCGGCCAAGACGATGTGGATCGTCGCGGGAAGAAACCGGTGGTAGAGACTGGAGATGACCCCGCGCCGGCAGCCGCCCCGTCGTCTAAGAAGAGGAAACTAGGTATTGCTATGGGAGGTCTGGTGGTTTCTGATGGTTTTGCTAGGGAGTTGATGAGGACATGCATGGCCCCGGGGGGAAGGATGTCTTCGCCCGAGCTCCGGGAGTCTTCGGCGCGGATGCTGAGGGTTATCGGTGGTTGGTGGCCTAAGAATGTTCCTATCCCCCGCGCGGCCGGCGAAGACTTTTTTACATCTCGCATGGTTCGTGACTGGAAAGTGTTTCCTTACGGGCGGAATATCGCTGCTGTTGTGTCGGCAGTGATGGACAAGGATCGTTAGGGAGCTGCGCAGAAGCGCGAGGCGGTCGTCAGGCTTCATGAGGCCCGGCCGAAGAGGCAACGGGGGGCTGCGAAGGCTGCTGCCCCCGGCGGAGGCCAGCCGTCGCTGGCGGCAAAGTCGGCCGTCCCTGCATCCAGCAGGGCGCCGAAGGCTGCGAAGGCGGCTGCCGCCGGTGGTTCCAAGTCTGTGAAGGCCGCCCCTGCGTCCAGCAGGGTGCCGGAGGCTGCGAAGGCGGCTCGAGAGTTGCTGCCGCCGGGCAAGCGCGTCGCCGACTTCGCCACCGACATTAGTGTGGAAGATTATTTTGTTGGTAAGTCGTTGGCTCGAGGTTTTTTTTATCTGTTGATACGTCGCAGGGTCGGACGAAGGCCAACTTGTTGTTGTTCCGCCTGCCGTGGCGACCGCGGCGGCTGCCGTGGTGCCCAGGGCGAAGGGCAGTGCTCTTAGTGCCGGCGGCGAGATACCGGCACTCACTGCCGTCAGGGACAAGGCGGGTGCTGTGTCCCGCCGGCTGAAGGAGATGCAGGAGGCACTAAGTCAGGTGCGTTGAGCTAGAATTTGGTTTTTTACCGGCTTCGCTGGGGCTGTGGTCTTATGTGTGTCTTGTAGGCGTCTGACTTCGTAGACCGCGCGGCGTCGGGGGCCCTGACGGCGGTTGTGTCTGCCGAAGTCGAGAGACTTCGGACGCAACATGCTGACGCCGTCCGGGAAAAGTCGGCCGCCGACAGTAAGTGCCGCAAGCTGGCGGATAAGGTGGCCGCGCTGGAGGGTGAGAAAACTGACCTCCGGCGCCAACTGGCGGAAGAAAGGAAGGAGGCTAATGAGGCCCTCGCCAAGGCGCAGGCTGCGCAGGCGGAGGCCAATTTGGCGCGGGCGGAGGGCAGTCTTGCCAGGCAGCGCGCCGAGCAGTTGGAGGAGCGGCTCAGCGCTCTGCAGAGCCGTGTGGAGAGGGTCGAGGCCTCGACGTGCTCGGAGGCTGAGCGGACACGCAAACAGCTTATGGATTCATACCATGAGCTGGGCGTGCGGACCGCTGACTTCGAAGTGCCGGACCGAGAGCCCGGACTTCGCTGCCTCGAGTGGATACAGGAGGAGCTGCTGGCGCTTCTCGCCATCGTGGAGGGGTTTATGTCCTATGCCTCCCTGGTCACCTGCGAGGGGGCGATGAACGCGCTCTCTCGCGAAGGGTGCCGGCACTATGAGGTCTTCGACCAAGCTGATGAGGATTTCGAGCGTGATATCTACAAGGTTGAGGACCCTGTGGTGAAGGAATCTGCGGGAGCCCTCTACGACCGGAAGTGGGGCCCCCACGGTCGGGAGGTGGTCAGGGAGCGGGCCGAGACGGCGAGGGGTCAGGTAATGTTTGGCTTTTGTTTGGTGTTTGTTGAATGTGGGCTATATGTGGGTTTGCTGAATCTGTGTGCTGTGTCTCAGGCGGCGCGTGGCGAGAGGGTGGATGACTTCGGAGCTTTGAACAGCGAGCTGCCTGAGCCAGAGCCGATCCCGGCGGTGGCTGTGTCCGTGGCCGCCCTGGAGCCGCCCCCGGAAACCGCCGAAGGCGTTCCTGATGTCCCCGCAGCCACTGCGACTGGCGGAGGCCCGTCGCCAACTGCCGCGCCGAGGGCTGAGGATCCTGTGAAGGTGGCGGCGGAGCCGACAGTGGAGGATCCCGCGACGGCCGGGTCTTCGCAGGTGGCTTAGTCGGTGTGGGTAGTTAGGGAATTTTGGATATGTTGCTGAATCTTGGTTGCTGCGCAGGTTCAAGATTTTGGGCCTGCGCACGCAACCGCTACTACTAATTTTTTGGCGGCTTCGACCGTGGATGATGGTAATAAATCGGATGGGTCTGCATCTAAGTTTTCTGATTTTGGTGACTCTGGGAGCTCGGTTGAGTGGACTGAGGAGTCGTCGGATGAGGACTTGGACTACTTTGCGGCCTTGGATGTGGCAGCGGCGGAGGCTTCGCCGCAAGCTGCGGATGCTGAGGTTGTGCCTGGTCCGAGTACTGGGCGTAAGCGGCGAAGGGCGGTTGCGAAGCGTAGAGTGAGTGGGGCGGACGGCGGTCGGCTTCGTGTGAGTAGGGCTGGCAGGCAGGAACTGTTGTCCTTGCCGGTCGCTGTGAGTGCAGGTGAGGGGGAGTTGCGAAGTCTTTTTGCGGGTGAGGAGCTTAGGATAATGTTATTTAACTATAGGGAGATGGGAATTATTCCGAAGGTTGAGCCAATATAGAGTGTGATGCCCTCGCTTGTACATGTGTAATGGCTTGTATGATGAGGTTGTGTGCCTTCGCACACTCGGCTATGTTCGCGAAGGCGTTACGTACTTGGTCTGGTGTATTTGTTATGTTGGTCTGGTGCGCATGTAGTCGGTCTTTGTGCGGACAGTTTGGTGTAGTCGTTTTCGCACTTGTTAAGCTTCGTCCGGCTGTACCCTTAGGCAATTGTTGCACGGATAGTCTTCGCGGAAGACTTCGATTCGTCGCACTTGTTGCGCTATCCCTGCTGCACCCTTAGGCGACTTCTGCATGGATAGTCTTCGCGGAAGACTACGATTTTTCGCACTTATTGTGCTAGTCCGGCTGCACCCTTAGGCGACTTCTACACGGATAGTCTTCGCGGAAGACTTCGATTTTTCGCACTTGTTGTGCTAGTCCGGCTGCACCCTTAGGCGACTTCTGCACGGATAGTCTTCGCGGAAGACTTCGATTTTTCGCACTTATTGTGCTAGTCCGGCTGCACCCTTAGGCGACTTTTGCGCGGAGTTGTCACACGCGAGGGTGGCTAGCGCTGAGCCTCGCGGTGACTTTGTATTGGTCGAATGTCGAAGACCGTCGGCGCTGTCTTTTTTCGACGCAGGTTTTTGCGGGGGATTTTTCACTTGTATATTACATGACTCCGCCTCGTTAAAAACCTCACCCCCCGGGAGGAAAAGAGTATGGGCCAGAATAAAATTGTTTTCGCGAATTACAAGGGCGAATCGGCCCTGATGAGTCAAACAAAAAATTTGCGGAGATTGTCGACGTTCCAGGAGTGCTCCAGGTCTTCACCGTTTGGCGTTGCGAGCCTGTAAGCGCTGGGGGAAGCCTTTGTCTTGACGATGAAAGGGCCCTCCCACTTGGGCTCCAGCTTGCCCCTGGACTCCATCGATGAGATCCTTCGAAGTGGGCTCGTCCACGTCGGGGACGGCTGACGGAACTGTTCGCGGGGACCCATGTTTTATTTCTTGTGGGGTCATGGCCTTCGATCCATATAGAAGGCGAAAAGGGGTGAACCCGGTCGCCCTGCACTCAGTCGTGTTTAGCGCCCAGACCGCCTCAGGTAGCAAATCGGCCCACTTGCCCTTTTTTCGTCGAGGAGCATCTTTTTGACAGCCGTGAAATTTTTTCCATTGGCGCGTTCCACAACTCCGTTGGACTGCGGGTGGTATACTGAGGCGAAGGCAAGCCTGGTGCCGATGGAGAAGCAAAAATCCTTGAAGTCTTGGCTGTCGAACTGCTTGCCGTTGTCGACTGTTAGTTCGGACGGTACTCCGAAGCGACAAACAATGTTTTGCCAAAAGAATTTCTGTGCAGTCTTTGATGTTATTGTGGAAACAGCCCTCGCCTCGATCCATTTGGTAAAGTATTCGACAGCGACGAAGGCGAACTTAAGGTTCCCCTGAGCCGTGGGCAGGGGCCCGATGATGTCCAGGCCCCAGCGCTGGAGAGGCCATGTGTGGGCGATCAGTTTTGTGAATTGCGATGGGCTGCCTGATCGAGGAGAAAACTTCTGGCAGGCTTCGCAGGACCTTGCAACCCGATTTGCGGCGCAGATCATTGCGGGCCAGTAGAAACCTTGGCGGATCACCTTTGCGGCTAGGGCCCTTGGCCCTGCGTGAGAGCCGCAAGTACCACTGTGGACTTCGCGCAGGATTTGGACGCCTTCGGTCTCGGTGACACATTTAAGCATTGGCTGACTGACCCCTTTCTTGTAGAGTTGGCCCTCAATCAGTGCGAAGTCCCGGCTTCGATGTTTGAGGCGCTTGGCCTCGTTGATGTCGGTTGGGTGGTAGTACCCCTGTAGGAATAGGGTTATTGGTGCCCGCCAGTCTTCGGTCATAATAAGGTTGACTATGCGGTGGCCCTCGCTGTCATTGGTTATTTGGAGCCCTTCGGGGCTCCGGACGGCTGGCGTGCCGATGACATGGTAGAACACATCGGAGGGCAGGGACTCGCCTCTGACGGCAGCCTTGGCCAGTGAGTCGGCCTCTTCATTCTTGGCCCGGTCTACATGCTGCAAGGTGAATCCCTTGAATTGTCTCTCGAGACTTCGGATGGCCGCGAGGTATTGCATAAGTGCGGGGTCCTTTGCTGCATAGTCTTTCTCGACTTGGCCGGCAACTACCTTGGAGTCTGTTCTGATAATGCAGGTGGTGACCCTAAGGGCCCTCAGCTTGCGGAGGCCGAGGATGACTGCTTCGTATTCTGCTATGTTATTTGTGCATCTGTCAGATTCCAGAGTGAAGCTGAGGCGTGCTGCGTATCTGTGCTTGACCCCGGCGGGTGAGGTGATAACCGCAGCGGCGCCTGCCCCCGCATGGCACCATGCGCCGTCGAAGTGGATCGTCCAAACCTTCTCTGCGGACGGGTCCGGCTGTGTTATTGGCCCAGTCCAGTCGACGACGAAGTCTGCCAGGACTTGTGACTTGATGGCTGTCCTGGGCTCGAAATTGATGTGGTAGCCGGAGAGTTCGGCCGCCCACTTGGCAATCCTCACCGATGCCTCCGGGTTTCTGAACAATTCACCGAGTCCCCTGTCTGAGGTGACTCAGACCTTGAATGCTTCAAAATAATGGCGTAATTTGCGCGAAGACATAACAACTGTGTAGGCAATCTTCTCCAGTTCTGTCATGTTACATTTGGACGGTGTTAGCACTTCGGAGACGTAATAAACTGGGCACTTCTTGATCACGCCCTCAACTGTCTGCTCCTGCACCAGTGCCGCGCTGACCGCATGCGGCGAAGCCGCAACATAGAGCAACAGGGGTAGCGAAGAGTCGGGGCTTGTAAGGACTGCCAACTCCGACAGGTACTGTTTTAATGAGGCGAAGGTCGCTGCCTGCTCTGGTCCCCAAGCGAAGTCTTTTGCGCCACGGAGAGTTTTGAGGAAAGGGAGACTTCGCTCAACGGATTTGGAGATGAATTTGTTGAGGGCGGCCAACCTGCCCGTCAGGCGCTGGACGTCTCTGGCGGACTGCGGAGGCGTCATGTTGATGATGGCCTGAATTTTGGTTGGGTTGGCCTCGATGCCGCGGTGTGATACCAGGTAGCCTAGTATTTTCCCTTGGCGAACGCCAAAGACGCACTTTTCTAGGTTCAGGCGAAGTCGTGCGTCTCGCATGTTCGCGAATGTCTCGGCGAGGTCAGCGAGATGATCCTCCTTGCTCTTGCTGGCGACGACGATGTCGTCCACATATGTGAATATATTTCTGCCAACTTGCCCTTCGAGCACTGTTTTGGTAAGCCGGGAGAAGGTGGACCCGGCGTTCTTGAGTCCCTCCGGTATTCTGATAAAGCAATATGTGCCGAAGGGTGTTATAAAGCTGGTGCTAGCCTTGTCTTCCTCTTTCTTGTATATCTGGTGGTAACCGGAGAAGCAGTCGAGGAGTGACATGACTTCGCATCCGGCCGCGCTATCGACTATTTTGTCGATCTGCGGCAACGGGAAGTTGTCCTTTGGGCAGACCTTGTTGAGACTGGTGAAGTCGATGCACATTCGCCACTTGCCGCTCTTTTTCTGCACCATTACAACGTTGGAGAGCCACGTGGGGTAAGCCACCGGCTCGATGAATTTGGCTTCCAGGAGGCGGTGTACCTCTGCCTTGGCGGCCTCTGTCTTCTCGTCGGACATTTTGCGAAGCCGCTGTTTTTTCGGTCTCACCGAAGGGTCGATTCCCAAGCTGTGCTCAATTATGGATCGGCTGACCCCGACCAGGTCGAGGGCTGACCAGGCGAAGACATCTTTGTTCTTGGACAAGCAGCAGAGGAGTTTCTCCTCCTCATGCGAAGTGAGGTCTTCGCTCATAGTGACTGTCTGCTTGGGCGTGGCCTGGTCGAGGGGAACAGTCTTGGTCTCGTCGTTGCTCTGCAGCTGTGCCTTGTTGTGCTCTTTGTCGGTTGGGCTGACGGATGTAGGGACCTCGCGCTGGGCCGTGAGGCAGTGCACGTTTCTTTGTCCGGGGACGAAGTCCTGCTCTATGTTGCGCGCAGTCTGTTGATTGCCGTAGACCGCAATGGCGCCTAACGGACCTGATATCTTCATGCACAGGTACAGTCCGTGAATGGCTGCCTCAAACTTGTTGATGGAGCCCCGGCCCATGATGGCGTTGTACGGATACACCATATCGATGATATCAAAGGTTATTTGCTCACTCCAGGCATTGGGTGCTACACCGAAGGAGAGAGGCAGCTCTATTTTGCCGACAGGAAAAGTGCCCTTGCCGCCGAAACCATACAATGGGTTGTCCGAAGGCTTGAGCAGGCTGTGGCTTATGCCCATGCGGTCGAAGGCATGGAGGAAAATGATGTCTGCTTGACTGCCATTGTCGACTAGGACTTTGTGCAGATCCCAGCCTGCCACGCTGCAGTTGATAACCATGGCGTCGATGTGGGGGGCGCTGCGCAGGTTGACGTCTCGTGCGTCGAAGGTTAGCGGTACGTGGGACCACTTCGTCTGCACGACTGGGCCGATGATGGCGACGTGGTTGATGCTGCGGTAGTGGTCCCGCTTCTGCCACTTTGTGTTGAAGTCGGTGCTGGACCCCCCAGTGATCATATGAATGACTCCACGATACGGCTGATCAGCGAAGTCTTCTTGTTTTGGGGCGTGGGGGTGGGGGATGTTTTGATGTTGCTGGTGTGGAGGTGGGGGTGGGGGAGGTACGATTTGTACTTCCTGGTGGTGTTGGTATGCGTGGTGCGGTGGATGCGGGACGGGGGCGTGAATGTATGGTGGAGGGGGTTGCTGATAAGTGTGCGCGACAACTCTGGGGTTGTCGGCTGGCTGCGCCTGTGCCATCCTATCTTTGGTGGCCTTCGTTTCTGGGCAGTCTTTGGTTTGGTGGGCGCAGTCTTCGCCATGAAAAAGATAGTAGAACTGGCACGGCGGCTGCGCACGCCCCCGACCCCTACCGCGAGTTCCGTTTCCGCGGCCCTGGGGGGGATACTCCTGGCGGCGAGGGGCGTCAGCAGCGGGGTGCTGGTTGGCGATGTTGTGCACTTGCTGCTGATTGTGGCCGTCTCGACCGGAGTCTGGCTGTGGAGTCCTCGTCCACGTGCGGCTGGACTGTGGAGCATCTTTGGGTTTCCTCTGAGACTCAACCTTGCGCTGGTGGAGCTCTTCGGATTTGGCATATTTTTCAAAGAGCTGATATAATTCCTGGAGGTTCTTGGGCGGGTCCCTGATACAGTGGCTGTAAAGGACGCCGGCACGAAGGCCACTGATGGCGTAGTGGATGGCGATCTGGTCATCAACTGAGGGCAGTTGTGACTTGAGTGTTAGAAACTTGCGGTAATACTCCCTTAGAGTCTCTTTTTCCAGCTGCTTGCAGAGTGAGAGTTCGGCCAAGGCGTCGGTGTCTGGGCGGTACCCTTGGAAGTTGAGCAAGAATTTGTCCCAAAGGCTTCTCCAGGAGTCAATGGACAGCGGGGGCAATCTGGTGAACCAGGTGAGAGCTGGGCCTTCGAGGGCGATGATGAAAGACTTGGCCATCGTGGCGTCGTCCCCTCCGGAAGATGCAACGGCGACCTGGTAGCTCATGATGTACTGTGCTGGGTCCATGCTGCCGTTGTACTTGGGATAGGTCCCTGCCCGGAAGTTGGCAGGCCAGGGTGTCACTTGCAGGTGTGGTGCCAGGGGACTTCGCTCGTCGAGGTAGTTGACCCCTTGGAATGGCGCGGCGTGTGGGAAGGCGTGGTCGCGCTGGGGGAAGTGTGGGTCTTCCATTTGCGCGCGCTGTTGCAGGGGTGGCCCGTGCTGCAGGCCGAGGTGGCCTTCGCGTATGTCTTCCAGTTGTGCGCGCTGTTGCAGGGGTGGCCCGTGCTGCAGGCCGAGGTGGCCTTCGCGCTACATCAGCGCGATCTCTCGCTCGAGGTCCTGGGCCTTCTGCTCTTCATCGCGTATCATTTGTCGCACCTTGGCTAGTGCGGACACGCGCTGGCGCTTGGCCTCCAGTATCTCTTTTTGCCTCTAGAGATTGCGGTTCTTGAGGCGCAGGGCGCGCAGCTGTAGCTGTTCTTCCGCTGAGACGCCGAGGACTTCACCGTCCTCGGTGAGGTCCGCGCCCTCCGGTGGGGCGAAGCCTGGGGGAGGCTGCGATTGTCCTTCAGGGCCGCAGGTGTGGAGAACGTCGTCTTGAGTAGCCTCTTGGTGGGTGGAGTGGGTGAGGGCGAGGGCCTTGCCCTTTTTTGCGGCAAGCAGTGCTGCCTTCGCAGCCTTGTCAGCCTTCGAGTTAGCTTTCTTGGGTGCCATCGCGGGTGGTTTTTTCGTAGCACGAACGGTGGGCGCCAAATGTTGGAACTTGCTACCAGGTGCAAGGGGATCCAACGGGGGTGAGAGTTGACGTAAACAGGGTTCTCGCACGAGATGGCAAAAGCTCTGTTAATCTAGCCTCTCAAGGGCACTGTGCGGGGGTATTTATAGGTATCTGAGTGCCCAGCGTCCTGTGTTAAGGACGCATGTGCCCTCAGACACCTAGGTTATCCCCGGAATATTCCCATAAAGCGGGGTTATAGACTGTAATTACAGGGATGCCTTTACAAATTAGGCTCGTAACGCGCAACGGCCACGCAGGGCCTGTTACAATGGGTCGGATCACACGTGGGCCTCCATGCTGGACGAGGCCGCACGGTGGGACGACCTCGTCACAGGTCTTCGTCCGATGTCGTATGGGGCGAAGGGTGTCCCTGCCTGTTGTCTTGTCTCCGTTGGACCAACGACTACGGCGAAGGCATCGAGCGAAGGGTGGCGTCTTCGCCTTCGCCCCAACAGTGTTGCAAGCATGGAAAACAGTAGTAGATTCACTACACACTTTTCTAGGCACATGAGCATTATTTCTCCTAGGCCTACTTCTACCGTGAACAAAAGTAGAACTAGAGGCAAGCATAGCATGTGAATCAAAAGCATCACAATCATAACTCCTATTATAATGAACACGATTAGCAATTTTCCTATCATAAATAAAAGCATGGTTCCTTTGAGGACTACTTGTCATAGGGGCCTTCCCTTTCTCCTTGTTGAGAATGGGAGCCTTATGGCTTGTTAAGTTCTTGGTTTCCCTTCGAAAACCAAGTCCATCCTTAATTGAGGGGTGTCTACCAACAGTGTAGGCATCCCTAGCAAACTTTAATTTATCAAAACCATTTTTGCAAGTCTTAAGTTGAGCATTAAGACTTGCCACTTCATCATTCAACTTAGTAATAGAAATAACATGTTCATTACATGCATCAACATCAAAGTCCTTACATCTATTACAAACACTAACATGCTCTACACAAGAATTTATTTTACTAACTTCCTCTAGCTTAGCAGTCAATTCATCATTTAAACTCTTTAAACTAGATAAAGTTTCATGGCAAGCAGATAACTCAGAAGATAGCATTTGATTCCTCTTAGTTTCTAAAGCAAGAGATTTTTGAACACTAATAAATTTGTCATGCTCTTCATACAAAATATGTTCTTGCTTTTCTAGCAATCTATCTTTTTCATTTAGAGCATCAATTAATTCATTAATTTTATCTACTTTATCTCTATCTAAACCCTTAATTAAATCGGTATAATCTACTTCATCATCAGATGACTCTTCATCACTCGAAGAAGTATACTTGGGAGTGTCCCGAACATGTACTTTTTTCTCCTTGGCCATAAGACATGTATGGCATTCATTGGGGAAGAGAGAAGACTTGTTGAAGGCCGAGGCAGCGAGTCCTTTGTCGTCGGATTTGGAACAAGAGCAGTCCGAGTCCCATTCCTTTCCAAGGTGCGCCTCGCCCTTTGCCTTCCTGTAGCTCTTCTTTTTCTCCTTCTTCCCGCTCTTTTCTTGTCCCTGGTCACTATCATTATCGGGACAATTTGCAATAAAGTGACCAGTCTTACCACATTTGAAGCAGGAGCGCTTCCCCCTTGTTTTACTCTTGGAGGGATATTCTTTGTGTCCTTTGAGTGCGGTCTTGAAGCGCTTGATGATAAGTGCCATTTCATTCTCGTTGAGCCCGGCAGCCTCTACTTGTGCTACCTTGCTTGGTAGCGCCTCCTGCTGCTTGTTGCCTTGAGCGCAACGGGCTGCGGCTCGTAGACGGGTAGTGGACCGTTCAAGGCATCATCCACATATCGTGCCTCCTTTACCATCATGCACCCGCTCATGAATTTTCCGAGTATCTCCTCGGGTGTCATATTTGTATACCTGGGATTTTCACGGATAAGATTTACAAGATGGGGGTCAATAACTATAAAGGACCTGAGCATGAGTCGGATGACGTCGTGATCCGTCCATCTTGTGCTTCCATAGCTTCTAATCTTGTTGACTAGGGTCTTGAGCCTGTTGTAGGTTTGTGTTGGCTCTTCTCCCCTGATCATGGCAAATCTTCCCAGCTCGCCTTCCACCAACTCCATTTTGGTGATCATTGTAGCATCGTTTCCCTCATGTGAGATCTTGAGGGTGTCCCAAATTAGCTTGGCGTTGTCCAAGCCACTTACTTTATTGTATTCATCCTGCAAAGCGAAGCTAACAAGATAGTGGTAGCTTAGGCATTCTTATGAATTTGTTCATTAATGAATACAGGGTTATCAGTGCTATCAAAATGCATCCCATTCTCTACAATTTCCCAAATACTAGGATGGAGAGAGAATAAGTGACTACGCATTTTATGACTCCAAAACGAGTAGTCCTCTCCATCAAAGTGTGGAGGTTTTCCAAGGGGATTTGAAAGTAGATGCGCATTTGAATTGTACGACATGCGGGAATAATCAAAAGAATAGTTTTGATTAACCGTCTTTTTCTTTGACGAAGAATCATCATCGCCGTTGTCTCTTGGTGAAGAAGAAGATGCATCGCTGTCATAGTAGATGATCTTCTTAATGCGCCTCTTCTTCTTCCCGTCCTTCTTCTTGTGACTCGAGCCAGAGTCAGTGGGCTTGTCATCTCTTGGCTCATTGAAGATGGACTCCTTCTCCTTGTCGTTGACCACCATCCCCTTTCCCTTAGGATCCATCTCTTCAGGCGATTAGTCCCTTATGTGAAGAGTACGACTCTGATACCAATTGAGAGCACCTAGAGAGGGGGGTGAATAGGTGATCCTGTAGAATTTAACACTAAATTCCAACAAACTTGATTATAAAGATATTTGTCGGCGTTTCGAGACCGGGGGGTCCCTAAGCCGACGAGTGAGTGTGCTGCGTGCCCCAGCCCAGATGGGTCGAGCGCGTGGGCGAGCGCGAAGGGGGGAGAGGCGAGGTGGCCGGAGACGGGCGTGAGAGAGGTGGAAGTCCTGCGGCCTTCGTGTTCGTCCCGTGCCCAGGTCGGGTGCGCTTGCAGTAGGGGGGTTACAAGCGTCCACGCGGGTGAGGGAAGCGAGCGGCCCCAAGAGAGCGCCTGTCCCGTCCTCGGTCCCGCGCGGCCAACCCCCTCTAAAAAGGCCCTGGTCCTTCCTTTTATAGTCGTAAGGAGAGGATCCAGGTGTACAATGAGGGGTGCAGCAGAGTGCTACGTGTCTAGCGGAGGGAGAGGTAGCGCCCTAAGTACATGCCAATGTGGCAGCCGGAGAGATCTTGGCACCCTGCTGGCGTGATGTCGTGGCTGTCGGAGGAGCAACGGAGCTTGGCGGAAGGACAGCTATCGGAGCGGTCGAGTCCTTGCTGACGTCCACCTGCTTCCGTAAGAGAGCTGAGAGCCGCCGCCGTCATGGAGCTTGGGAGGCGCCATCATTGCCTATCTGGCGGAGCTGGTCAGATGGGACACCGGTCTTGTTCTCTGCGGCCCGAGTCGGCTCGGGGTAGAGTGGTGATGGCGCTCCCTGTTGACGTGGCGGGCCCGCGCCCGAGGCCGGGCGACGTGGGGGCTCCTCCGAAGCTGGAGTCGAATCTGTCTTCCGTTGCCGAGGCCGAGTCCGAGCCCCTGGGTCGGGCGAGGCGGAAGTCGTTCGGCAGAGGCCAGGGCGGAGTCCGAGCCCTGGGGTCGGGCGAGGCGGAGTTCGTCGTCTTCCGGGGCCGAGCCCGAGTCTGAGCCCTGGGGTCGGGCGGAGCGGAGTTCGCCGTCTTCCGGGTCTGAGCCCGAGTCCGAGCCCTGGGGTCGGGCGGAGCGGAGTTCGCCGTCTTCCGGGTCTTAGCCCGAGTCCGAGCCCTGGGGTCGGGCGGAGCGGAGTTCGCCGTCTTCCGGGTCTTAGCCCGAGTCCGAGCCCTGGGGTCGGGCGGAGCGGAGTTCGCCGTCTTCCGGGTCTTAGCCCGAGTCCGAGCCCTGGGGTCGGGCGGAGCGGAGTTCGCCGTCTTCCGGGTCTTAGCCCGAGTCCGAGTCCTAGGGTCGGGCGGAGCGGAGTTCGCCGTCTTCCAGGTCTTGGCCCGAGTCCGAGCCCTGGGGTCGGGCGGAGCGGAGTTCGCCGTCTTCCGGGTCTTAGCCCGAGTCCGAGCCCTGGGGTCAGGCGGAGCGGAGTTCCCTATGGCGCCCCTGGCGAGGCCTGACTATCTGTCAGACTCACTCTGTCGAGTGGCACCGCAGTCGGAGTGGCGCAGGTGGCGCTGTCCTTCTGTTAGACCGGTCAGTGGAGCAGCGGAGTGACGGCGGTCACTTTGGCTCTGCCGGGGGGCATGCGTCAGGATAGAGGTGTCAGGCCACCTTTGAGTTAAATGCCCCTGCAACTCGGTCGGTTGGTGCGGCGATTTAGTCAGGGTTGCTTCTTAGCGAAGCCAAGGCCTCGGGCGAGCCGGAGATGTGTCCGCCGTTAAAAGGGGGGCCTCGGGCGAGACGGAAGTCCCTCGAGGTCGGCTGCCCGAGTCCGAGGCTAGGCTCGGGTGAAGCGTGATCGAGTCACTCGTATGGACTGATCCCTGACTTAATCGCACCCATTAGGCCTCTGCAGCTTTATGCTGATGGGGGTTACCAGCTGAGAATTAGGCGTCTTGAGGGTACCCCTAATTATGGTCCCCGACAGTAGCCCCCGAGCCTCGAAGGGAGTGTTAGCACTCGCTTGGAGGCTTTCGTCGCACTTTTTTGCAAGGGGACCAGCCTTCCTCGGTTGCATTTCATTCCGGTGGGTGCGCGCGAGCGCACCCGCCGGGTGTAGCCCCCGAGGCCTCGGAGGAGTGGTTTCACTCCTTCGAGGTCTTAATGCCTTGCGTAACGCTTCGGCTGGTCTGGTCGTTCCCTCATGCGAACTGGCCGTAGCCCGGGTGCACGGTCGGGGCCCAAGTTCTCGGGCTGGTATGTTGACGCTGTCAACGGTTCGGCCGGAGCCGGGTTTGCGAGAGCAGCCCCCGAGCCTCCGCACAGGGCGAGAGGACGATCAGGGACAGACTCGACTTTTTGCATACGCCCCTACGTCGCCTTTCCGCAAGGAGGAGGGGGCGAGTGCGCCATGTTACCCTCGATGGGCACCGAACATGGTGTCTCCGGTGAGCTGCAAGCGGGTAATCCGAGTGGACGTCCGTGCCCCGTTCGTTGGGGGTCGGCTAGGGGCCCAGAGGCACGCCCAAAAGTACCTGCGGGTGATCTGCCGGACCCGGTCCCCTGGCGACGGGGTCCGAGGGCTCGATGCCTCCCTCCGATGGGATTCCGTTACAAGATCGCTCCCGCTGGTCTCGGAAATGTCCTAGGGTACCTCGGGAGCGCAGCCCGAGCCTTGGTTATGTATCGAACGTACCCCTGGTCATCCCTCGCTCGGCGTCTGAGGCGACTGTGAACCCTTCGGGGGCCAGCCTTCGAACCTCTGATCAGTAATGGGCGCGGAGCCCGAGTAGCCTGAGGCGGCCATGGAGCCCTTCGGGGGGCCGGCCTTCGAACCCCTGACCAATAGTGGGTGTCGGGCCCACGCGATCTGAGGCGACTGTTGAACCCTTCGGAGGGCCAGCCTTCGAACCTCTGATCAGTAGGGGGGCTCGGAGCCCGGTTCCTTCACAAGGAAGGATCCTTTTCGGGGTATCCCCCTTTCCCGGTCCCTGTTGCAAGAGATAGAGAAAGAGGAAAAAGGGAAAAGGATACGAAATCGAACGATGTGGCGTACCTTTTTTGGCGCGGTTATTACGGCGAAGGCGAAGCGTCGTCCGCTTCCCCTGCCAGAAGCGCCGCCTGTCCTGCCGAGGAGTTAATGCGACGGGGCGAGTGGTTGGAGGGGCGGGCGTTGCGCGTGCGCGAGCCGTTCGAGGAACGGATCACGGGCGCACCGTCTTCACGCCGTGGGAGGAGGCTCTCTTGCTGTCCCTGGATGGGACGTGAGCCTGGCTGACGACGTGACTGCTGCTCCCGTCCGACTGCCACCATCATTACTGCCGGCCCACTTTCGGCCGCATTGACCGTCGCGCCAGGCTGGCGCCGCTGGGTCGTGCGCTGGGTCGCCTCGAGTCGCGGCATAGGCTCCACAACCGAAGAGGTGCAATGGTGGCACAAGTGGTGGCGCGGCTGCTTGCATGCAGCAACTGGCGCGCTGGTTGCGTGACGCGTGGGCCTGGGCCTCCAAGCTGGCGTGTCAGAAGTCGGAGAAGCGCGTCCACCTGGCGCGGTTGCATGCCGCCTGCATGGCTGCCCGCCCCTTCCGCCCGTTGGTCTGGGCAAAAGTGGGGGGTCGCTTGTAACCGCTGGGCGGTTGTGCGCACCACGCGCGGCGGTTTGGCTTCTTCTGCTCGGAGCCGGTCTGCATGACATGCGGGACCCAGCCCCCGAGTCGCAGGGGTGGGCCTTGGAGCGTGTTGGAGAAGACTCAGCCCACGGCGTTTGGGGGCGCACGTAGGGAGAGTTGCCTTTAAAAGGAGGGCGACCCCTTTCGTAAGGCAACCATGTCTTCTTCCTCCCTCATGCGTCGTGTCTTTCCATCTTCCAAGCCCCCGGATGGGGGTACCCATCGTCTTTCCGCCTCCTCGTTGGAGGAACACAACTCCGTGGGAGTTGGTACCTTTCAGCCATCGTTCGACTTCAAGGATTTTCATCAGCCAGCCCGGCTGTACCCCCACGCCGGCGGTCACCCAGGATGATGACCACCAGTTCCTGGGTGGGGAAGGGCAAGCCGGGCTGCGATCTTGGTCCCACCCTCAGCTTCAAGGATGTTCATCATCCTTGCTGGGGTGGGGGCCAGGCTGAGCCGGCGCTCGACCTCCCGTGCGGGCCTGCGGGTCACCTTCTCCCGCAGCGTTCGGGGGAGGAGGCGCTCACTGGCCCTGCGGGCGGCGCGGACTTAGACAACGTGGGGCTGATCGACGGCGGACGCCGTCACCCCCAGCGTGTCGGAGTCGTCGGCTGGGTTCCCGGCGGCCCCTCCGGCCGGAGGGCGGCTGCCACGCCGTGTGCACGGGAGGACCACCCCCGACGCCGCGCGCTGCTAGGGCGGCATTCGTGTTCTGGGGTGGCCCTGCTTTTGCACGCGGATGGCGCCCTCGCGCAGAGGCCGGTGCCCCACTCGTCTGGGAGGATTTGAGTGGGGATCTGCCGGGGGGGCTGGTGGCCCCCGCCATCAGCGCCGAGGCGGAGGCGGCTCGAGAAGTCCTCGTCGCCGACGGGGTCACCGCCACCATCCGCGCCCCGGGCCTCCGGTTCTTCGTACTTGTCCTCGCCCCTCGAGCGTCGGCGTGGGCGAGGGCAAGATTGCAGCAGCGCCCACCCTGAGGCCTGCACTGCTGCGGCTCGGCGATCCGGAGCGGGGGTTGTTGTCATCGTAGTAGGAACGGGCGGCGACGAGCCGCCCGTTAGTCTTCTGTTGCTCCGCAGGCCTTTCCCCATGCAGTGGGGTTGTTCGTACCTACTGAGGGGGAACCGGAGTTCCGTTTGTAATGGCATTTCGATTGCCAGGGTTTTTGTTCATTGTGGCTGTCGAGGCCTGAACATGTATGTAATTTTGGCACGGAGCCGTGTTTTTTCCTCATTTTCGAGCACTAAGTCTCGCCTGTTGACTATCTGTACCGCTTCACCAAGCATGAGTCGCCCCGTGTCAAGGTGACGAGTGAGGTATCCGTATCCCGGAGGCGTAGGAATCCCTCGGCTCGATCGGCCTTGTTGTCTGAGGCTCCTCTAGCTTAGTTAAAGAGACCCCTCGGCCGCTCTTCGATGAGCCGAGGCCGGGGGTAGCGATATCAGTACGAACAGAGGCGGAGTTGGCTCGAAAATGGGAACCTGGTTGGCCGGAGCCTAGCCGGGTTGTCCGTCAGCGGATCCGACGCCGGAGTCGGTCAGCCGAGGCCTCGGGTCGGGCTAGCGCCCTTGGAAGATGGTTGGCCGAGGCCTCGGGGGTAGCCGGCCGAGCCGCCTGCTCGGGCCGGATTCCCGGAGAAGTCCCTGCGCCGCCGTCCGAGGCTGGGTCGGACCTTGCTGAAGACGTCGTCGACGCCGAGGGTGCTACGGCCCCCTTCAGCGTGAAGACCTGAGCCCGCAGGATCAGATCGTCTTGTAGCGTGTGCCTTCTGCGGCCGCTGAGGCCAGAAAACACACCCTCGCTGCACTTGCAAAGCTGCGTCTCTTTTCCCCTTATTCCGAGCATCTGGACTTTCCGTCGGTAACAGGGATGTTTGTGCGGGCGAGAGTTGCTTCTCGCGGAAGGTGATGAGTGAGGTATCCGTATCCCGGAGGCGTAGGAGTCCCTCGGCTCGGTCGGCCTTGCCGCTTACGCGTACCTTCGTCCGTCCATGAGGCCCTGTCTCCGACTTAGTCGAGAAAGCTTGAAGGACCACTTTGGCAGAAGAGCTTCCGAACGTGAAGACTTGTTCGGTCCACGGAGTCGCTTTATCCGAACGCGAGTTACTTATCGCAGAAGGTGATGAGTGAGGTATCCGTATCCCGGAGGCGTAGGAGTCCCTCGGCTCGGTCAGCCTTGGCTGCTTACATGTACTCCGTCATTTCCAGGATCCGCTTTTCGAAGTAGTCAAAAAGCACGAAAGAAATTCTGCTAAAAAGAGATCTTTTTTCGAAAGAAAAATTCGACGCAGAGGGGGTCTCCCCCCTTTTAGCCCCCGAGGGAGGGTCGGGCTTTGCCGAGGCGAGGCCGACCCTTCCTTGATGACTAAACTTTTGCGTGGGTGCGAGGTATATGAACAACTTGAAAACATCTTAAGGGTAGAAGCGACGTAGCTGTTTGATGTTCCAAGCGTTGCCGTAGACCTCGCCTTGATTGTTGGCCAGCTTGTATGTTCCGAGCTTCAGGACTTGGGCGATGACGAATGGCCCCTCCCAGGGGGGCGTGAGCTTGTGCCTCCCTCGGGCGTCCTGCCGCAGCCGAAGCACCAGATCGCCCACCTGGAGGTCTCGGGACCAGACCCCTCGGGCGTGGTAGCGTCGCAGGGACTGCTGGTACCGCGCCGAGTGTAGTAAGGCCTTGTCCCGAGACTCCTCCAGCTGGTCCAGTGAGTCTTCTCGGCTAGCTTGGTTGCTTTGTTCGTTGTAGGCCCTCACCCTCGGGGAGCCGTATTCCAGGTCAGTGGGCAAGATGGCCTCGGCCCCATAGACCAGGAAGAACAGCGTGAAACCCGTGGCTTGGCTTGGCGTTGTCCTCAGGCTCCACACCACCGAGGGGAGTTCCTTCATCCATCGCTTGCCGAACTTGTTGAGGCCGTTGTAGATCCGGGGCTTGAGCCCTTGTAGAATCATGTCGTTGGCACGCTCTACTTGCCCATTCGTCATGGGATGAGCCACGGCAGCCCAGTCCACCCGGATGTGGTGGTCTTCGCAGAAATCCAAGAATTTTTTGCCGGTGAACTGGGTACCGTTGTCGGTGATGATGGAGTTTGGGACCCCGAAGCGATGGATGATGTTGGTGAAAAATGCCACCGCCTGCTCGGACCTGATGCTGTTCAGGGGTCGGACCTCGATCCACTTGGAGAATTTGTCGATGGCGACCAGCAGGTGCGTGTAGCCCCCGGGCGCCTTCTGCAAGGGACCGACGAGGTCCAGACCCCACACAGCGAAGGGCCAGGTGATGGGTATCGTCTGCAGAGCCTGAGCGGGCAGGTGGGTCTGCTTCGCATAGAATTGGCACCCTTCGCAGGTGCGGACAATCCTAGTGGCGTCAGCCACCGCCGTTGGCCAGTAGAAGCCTTGCCGGAAAGCATTCCCGACAAGGGCTCAGGGTGCTGCATGATGGCCGCAAGCCCCCGAGTGTATTTCTTGCAGGAGTTCCTGACCTTCGGCGATGGAGATGCATCGCTGGAGGACGCCCGAGGGGCTGCGGTGGTAGAGCTCCTCCTCATCGCCCAGTAAGACGAACGACTTGGCGCGTCGCGCTACCCGCCGAGCCTCGGCTTGGTCGAGGGGTAGCTCTCCTCGGCGGAGATATTGCAGGTACGGGGCCTGCCAATCTTGATCAGGCGTGGCCCCGCTCTGCCCTTCCTCGACGTCCAGTGCCTCGCCCTCGGGGGCCGAGGGTGCCTCGGGCTGTGCCGAGGGCGCCTCGGGCCGTGCCGAGGGTGCCTCGGGCTGTGCCGAGGGTGCCTCGGGCTCGGGAGCGTCGTTGATCTCGACGGAGGGTTCATGCAGATCCCGGGAGAAGACGTCCGGGGGGACCGTCGTTCGCCCCGAGGCTATTTTAGCCAGCTCGTCTGCAGTCTTGTTGTAGCGCCGAGCGATGTGGTTGAGCTCGAGCCCGAAGAACTTGTCTTCCAGGCGCCGAACCTCATCGTAGTAGGCCTCCATCTTCGGGTCGCGGCAGTGGGAGTTCTTCATGACTTGGTCGATGACGAGCTGCGAGTCACCGCGGGCGTCGAGGCGTCTGACCCCTAGCTCGATGGCGATCCGCAACCCGTTGACCAGAGCTTCGTACTCGGCCACATTGTTGGATGCCGGGAAATAGAGGCGGAGCACGTAGCATAGGTGCTTCCCAAGGGGCGAGATGAAGAGCAGGCCCGCGCCGGCTCCCGTCTTCATCAGCGACCCGTCGAAAAACATGGTCCAGAGCTCCGGTTGGATCGGAGCCGTCGGCAGCTGGGTGTCGACCCATTCGGCCACGAAGTCCGCCAACACCTGGGACTTGATGGCCTTCCGAGGGGCGAACGAGATTGTTTCGCCCATGATTTCCACCGCCCACTTTGCGATCCTGCCCGAGGCCTCTCGGCACTGGATGATCTCCCCCAGGGGAAAGGATGACACCACAGTTACCGGATGAGACTCGAAGTAGTGTCGTAACTTCCGCCTCGTTAGGATCACAGCATACAGCAGCTTCTGAACTTGTGGGTAGCGGATCTTGGTCTCGGACATTACTTCGCTGACGAAGTAGACTGGCCTCTGAACGGGCAATGCATGCCCTTCCTCTTGCCTCTCGACCACAATCGCGGAGCTAACCACCTGAGTGGTTGCGGCGACGTAGACCAAGAGGGCTTCTCCATCAGCTGGGGGCACCAAGACAGGCGCCTTCGTAAGGAGCGCCTTCAGGTTCCCGAGGGCTTCCTCGGCCTCAGGGGTCCAAGCGAAACACTCGGCCTTCCTTAAGAGGCGGTACAGAGGCAGACCTCTTTCGCCGAGGCGTGAGATGAAGCGGCTTAGGGCCGCAAGACATCCCATGACCCTCTGTACGCCTTTTAAGTCCTTGATGGGTCCCATGCTGGTGATGGCTGCGATCTTCTCCGGGTTGGCTTCGATGCCACGCTCGAAGACGATGAACCCCAGGAGCATGCCTCGGGGCACCCCGAAGACACACTTCTCAGGATTAAGCTTGACTCCTTTCGCCTTGAGACATCGGAATGTCACTTCAAGGTCGGAGAGGAGGTCGGAAGCCTTCCTTGTCTTGACTACGATGTCATCGACGTAGGCCTCGACTGTGCGACCGATGTGTTCGCCGAACACATGGTTCATGCACCGCTGGTACGTCGCGCCCGCATTCCTCAAACCGAACGGCATGGTGACATAGCAGTACATGCCGAACGGCGTGATGAAAGAAGTCGCGAGCTGGTCGGACTCTTTCATCCGGATTTGGTGATACCCTGAGTAGGCATCGAGGAAGGACAGGGTTTCGCACCCAGCAGTGGAATCCACGATTTGATCGATGCGAGGTAGAGGGTAGGGAACCTTCGGACATGCTTTGTTGAGACCAGTGTAGTCTACACACATCCGCCATTTCCCCCCTTTCTTCCTCACAAGCACAGGGTTGGCAAGCCATTCGGGATGGAATACCTCTTTGATGAACCCCGCTGCCATCAGCTTGTGGATCTCTTCGCCAATCACTCTGCGCTTCTCCTCGTCGAATCGGCGTAGAGGCTGCCTGACGGGTCGGGCTCCGGCCCAAATATCCAGCGAGTGCTCGGCGACATCCCTCGGTATGCCGGGCATGTCCGAGGGACTCCACGCAAAGACGTCGGCGTTTGCGCGGAGAAAGTCGACGAGCACTGCTTCCTATTTGGGGTCGAGCCCGGAACCGATCTGGATCTGCTTGGAGGCGTCGCCACTGGGGTCGAGTGGGACAGCCTTAACCGTCTCCGCTGGCTCGAAGTTGCCGGCATGACGCTTCACACCTGGCACCTCTTTGGAGAGGTTCTCCAGGTCGGTGATGAGGGCCTCGGACTCGGCGAGGGCCTCGGCGTACTCCACGCACTCCACGTCGCATTCGAACGCGTGTTTGTACGTGGGGCCGACGGTGATGACCCCGTTGGGGCCCGGCATCTTCAGCTTCAGGTAGGTGTAGTTGGGGACGGCCATGAACTTCGTGTAGCATGGCCTTCCCAGTACCGCGTGGTAGGTTCCTCGGAACCCGACCACCTCGAACGTCAAAATCTCCCTTCGGAAGTTGGAGGGCGTTCCGAAGCAGACGGGGAGGTCGAGTCGTCCGAGGGGCTGGACACGCTTCCCAGGGATGATCCCGTGGAAGGGCGCAGCGCCTGCTCGGACGGAGGACAGATCGACGCGCAAGAGCTTGAGGGTCTCGGCGTAGATGATGTTGAGGCAGCTGCCCCCATCCATCAGGACCTTGGTGAGCCTGACGTTGCCGATGACGGGGTCGACGACGAGCGGGTATTTCCCCGGGCTCGGCACGTGGTCGGGGTGGTCAGCCTGGTCGAAGGTGATGGGCTTGTCGGACCAGTCTAGGTAGACTGGCGCCGCCACCTTCACCGAGCAGACCTCCCGGCGCTCTTGCTTGCGATGCCGAGCCGAGGCATTCGCTGCATGCCCACCGTAGATCATGAAGCAGTCGCGGACCTCGGGGTATTCTCCTGCTTGGTGATCTTCCTTCTTGTCGTCGTCGTGGGCCCTGCCACCCTCCGCGGGTGGCCCGGCCCTGTGGAAGTGGCGCCGAAGCATGACGCACTCCTCGAGAGTGCTTGACGGGCCCCTGATGATAGGGGCACGGCTCCTTGAGCATCTTGTCGAAGAGGTTTGCACCTCCGGGGGGCTTCCGAGGGTTCTTGTACTCGGCGGCGGCGACAAGGTCCGCGTCGGCGGCGTCACGTTTCGATTGTGACTTCTTCTTGCCCTTCTTCTTGGCGCCGCGCGGAGTAGATGCCTCGGGAGCCTCTTCCGATGGGCGGCCCTGGGGCTGCTTGTCCTTTCGGAAGATAGCCTCGACCGCCTCCTGGCCAGAGGCGAACTTGGTGGCGATGTCCATCAGCTCGCTCGACCTGGTGGGGGTCTTGCGACCCAACTTACTCACCAGGTCGCGGCAGGTGGTGCCGGCGAGGAACGCGCCGATGACATCCGAGTCGGTGATGTTTGGCAGCTCGGTGCGCTGCTTCGAGAATCGCCGGATGTAGTCCCGGAGCGACTCTCCCGGCAGCTGCCGGCAGCTTCGAAGGTCCCAGGAATTCCCGGGGCGCACGTATGTGCCCTGGAAATTGCCGGCGAAGGCTTGGACCAAGTCGTCCCAGCTGGAGATCTGCCCCGGAGGCAGGTGCTCCAACCAGGCGCGAGCAGTGTCGGAGAGGAACAGGGGGAGGTTTCGGATGATGAGGTTGTCGTCGTCCGTTCCACCCAGTTGGCAGGCCAGGCGGTAGTCCGCAAGCCACAGTTCCGGTCTCGTTTCCCCCGAGTACTTCGTGATAGTAGTCGGGGGTCGGAACCGGGTCGGGAACGGCGCCCGTCGGATGGCCCGACTGAAGGCCTGCGGACCGGGTGGTTCGGGCGAGGGACTCCGATCCTCCCCGCTGTCGTAGCGCCCCCCATGTCTGGGGTGGTAGCCTCGGCGCACCCTTTCGTCGAGGTGGGCCCGACGGTCGCGTCGATGGTGCTCGTTGCCGAGGTGGCCCGGGGCCGCAGGCGCGGTGTTGCGCGTGCGCCCGGTGTAGACCGAGGCTTCCCGCATGAATCGGGAAGTCGCGGCATGAGGTTCCGAGGGGTATCCCTGCCTTCGGGAGGCAGTGCTCTCGGCCCGTCGGGCCGCAGCGCCTTCCAGGAGATCCTTGAGCTCTCCCTGGATCCGCCGACCCTCGGTAGTTGATGGCTCCGGCATCGCGCGGAGGAGCATCGCTGCGGCTGCCAGGTTCTGACCGACCCCGCTGGATGCGGGTGGCGGCCTGACCCTGACATCGTTGGCGACGCAGTGCTGGAGACCTTGGGCAGGTGACGTATTTCTCCGGCCGGGGGTTGGCCCGCCCATACCTGTCCGACGTCCCGACGGATCGGCTCAAGCGCTCCTGTTCCCTCGTTGAGCCTAGCCTGCGCCCCGCGGACTTGCTCGAGTTGTGGGTCGTAACCCCCCGCTGGAACGGGGACCACAGCTAGCTCCCGCGGGATGTCGGCGCGAGGCGCCGGCCTAGGAAGATCACCGTCCTCTGGCATGCCGAGATGGTTGCCTTCGGAGGGATCCCCTAGCTCGATGTGGAAACATTCGCGGCTTGGGCCGCAGCCCTCGTTGTCAAGGCTGCGGCTTCCGTCGGAACAGTCAGAGAGGCAGTAGTTACATGCAGTCATGAAGTCCCGCATGGCACTGGGGTTGCCAAGTCCAGAGAAATCCCAACAGATGCTGGGATCGTCATCTTCCTCGGACCCAGAGGGCCCGTAGGTTGAGACGTCCGTCAACCGGTCCCAAGGCGACCGCATACGAAACCCCAGTGGGGTTGCACTCGCCTCAATGAGAGCGCCCGCCAAAGCAAGGTTGCTAGGCGGGTTGAGGCCGAGTTGAAATGACGTAAGATGGGGATTAGTCAGTACCTTTTGGTCGACGCGGAGCGACGTAGTCACATCGGGGACTGGTTGCGCCGTCATCTCAGGTAAAAGGGCGACGTCCTGCAAGCTTTCCGCGAGCTCGCTGGCGTCGTCTTCTTGCTCGGGATCAGCGTGTCGCGGGGGGACGGCGCTTGCCTTCGTCTCGAACGCGAGGTCAACGCCCGGCGTGCCTTCCGTCTAGGCGTCGGGGGCGTCGATTCGCTCGACGGCCGGCGAAGCGTGGCCTCCCGCTTGGCCTTGGTTGCCCCGCCTCCTCCTCCGTTGGCGGGGGAGAGGACGGAGCGAGCTCGAATGTTGTTCTTCCACCACGCGGGGAAGATGTCGTCGATTCCGCCGCCGGCGGGCGGGTTGTCGGCCGCCATTGTCGTTGTCGCACGGCGGTGGAAGGAGTATCATGTCGGAGCTGCCGTCGAAGGACATGAACTCAAGACTCCCGAAACGGAGCACCGTCCCGGGCCGGAGAGGTTGCTGGAGACTGCCCATCTGGAGCTTGACGGGAAGCTGTTCGTCAACACGCAGCAGGCCCCTACCTGGCGCGCCAACTGTCGGTGTTTCGAGACCGGGGGGTCCCTAAGCCGACGAGTGAGTGTGCTGCGTGCCCCAGCCCAGATGGGTCGAGCGCGTGGGCGAGCGCGAAGGGGGGAGAGACGAGGTGGCCGGAGACGGGCGTGAGAGAGGTGGAAGTCCCGCGGCCTTCGTGTTCGTCCCGCGCCCAGGTCGGGTGCGCTTGCAGTAGGGGGGTTACAAGCGTCCACGCGGGTGAGGGAAGCGAGCGGCCCCAAGAGAGCGCCTGTCCCGTCCTCAGTCCCGCGCGGCCAACCCCCTCTAAGAAGGCCCTGGTCCTTCCTTTTATAGTCGTAAGGAGAGGATCCAGGTGTACAATGAGGGGTGCAGCAGAGTGCTACGTGTCTAGCGGAGGGAGAGCTAGCGCCCTAAGTACATGCCAATGTGGCAGCCGGAGAGATCTTGGCACCCTGCTGGCGTGATGTCGTGGCTGTCGGAGGAGCAACGGAGCTTGGCGGAAGGACAGCTGTCGGAGCGGTCGAGTCCTTGCTGACGTCCACCTGCTTCCGTAAGAGAGCTGAGAGCCGCCGCCGTCATGGAGCTTGGGAGGCGCCATCATTGCCTATCTGGCGGAGCTGGTCAGATGGGACACCGGTCTTGTTCTCTGCGGCCCGAGTCGGCTCGGGGTAGAGTGGTGATGGCGCTCCCTGTTGACGTGGCGGGCCCGCGCCCGAGGCCGGGCGACGTGGGGGCTCCTCCGAAGCTGGAGTCGAATCTGTCTTCCGTTGCCGAGGCCGAGTCCGAGCCCCTGGGTCGGGCGAGGCGGAAGTCGTTCGGCAGAGGCCAGGGCGGAGTCCGAGCCCTGGGGTCGGGCGAGGCGGAGTTCGTCGTCTTCCGGGGCCGAGCCCGAGTCTGAGCCCTGGGGTTGGGCGGAGCGGAGTTCGCCGTCTTCCGGGTCTGAGCCCGAGTCCGAGCCCTGGGGTCGGGCGGAGCGGAGTTCGCCGTCTTCCGGGTCTTAGCCCGAGTCCGAGCCCTGGGGTCGGGCGGAGCGGAGTTCGCCGTCTTCCGGGTCTTAGCCCGAGTCCGAGCCCTGGGGTCGGGCGGAGCGAAGTTCGCCGTCTTCCGGGTCTTAGCCCGAGTCCGAGCCCTAGGGTCGGGTGGAGCGGAGTTCGCCGTCTTCCGGGTCTTTGCCCGAGTCCGAGCCCTGGGGTCGGGCGGAGCGGAGTTCGCCGTCTTCCGGGTCTTGGCCCGAGTCCGAGCCCTGGGGTCGGGCGGAGCGGAGTTCGCCGTCTTCCGGGTCTTAGCCCGAGTCCGAGCCCTGGGGTCGGGCGGAGCGGAGTTCCCTATGGCGCCCCTAGCGAGGCCTGACTGCCTGTCAGACTCACTCTGTCGAGTGGCACCGCAGTCGGAGTGGCGCAGGCGGCGCTGTCCTTCTGTCAGACCGGTCAGTGGAGCAGCGGAGTGATGGCGGTCACTTTGGCTCTGCCGGGGGGCATGCGTCAGGATAGAGGTGTCAGGCCACCTTTGCGTTAAATGCCCCTGCAACTCGGTCGGTTGGTGCGACGATTTAGTCAGGGTTGCTTCTTAGCGAAGCCAAGGCCTCGGGCGAGCCGGAGATGTGTCCGCCGTTAAAAGGGGGGCCTCGGGCGAGACGGAAGTCCCTCGAGGTCGGCTGCCCGAGTCCGAGGCTAGGCTCGGGTGAAGCGTGATCGAGTCACTCGTATGGACTGATCCCTGACTTAATCGCACCCATCAGGCCTCTGCAGCTTTAAGCTGATGGGGGTTACCAGCTGAGAATTAGGCGTCTTGAGGGTACCCCTAATTATGGTCCCCGACAATATTAGTGCGAGTTAATCAAGTCTATGAGGCAAGCTCTTGCGAACATAGACAATCAAAGAGAAAGCACACAAGAGACACGCGATTTTTATCCCGTGGTTCGGCCAAGTAATACTTGCCTACTTCCACGTTGTGGCGTCCCAATGGACGAGGGTTGCACTCAACCCCTTTCAAGCGATCCAATGATCAACTTGAATACCACAGCTTTCTTTCTTAGTCTTTCTCCCGTTTGCGAGGAATCTCCATAACTTGGAGCCTCTCGCCCTTACAATGATGATCACAAAAGAAGCACAGAAGTAAGGGAGGGGAGAGCAACACACACAAGACTCAAATCCACAGCACAACCACGCACACAAGTCACAACTCGAGCTCGAAGTACAACACACGGAGTTCGCAACTCAATTGGAGCTCAAATCGCTAACACAAAGAATCAAATGCGTGGAGTCGGAGTCTGGGAGTCTTAGAATGTTTCTTGTAAGATTGGATGACTCCTCCATGCACCTAGAGGTCTCTTTTATAGCCCCAAGGTAGCTAGGAACCATTGAAGATCAACATGGAAGGCTATCCTTGCCTTCTGTCGAGTGTCGCACCGGACAGTCCGGTGCACCACCGGACAGGTCCTGTAGATGGTCCGGTGCTTGATCTCCTTCCAAATTTGGCATATCCGATCGTTGCTCCCTTGGGCTGATTGGCTCACCGGACAGTCCGGTGCGCCACCGGACAGTCCGTGCACCAGCCGACCGTTGGAGCAGTCCACGTGTCGCATGAAGATTGCACGACTGACCGTAGGCGCAGGCGACCGTTGGCTCACTGGATAGTCCGATGCACCACCGGACAGTCTGGTGAATTATAGCCATGTCACCTCTTTGCTTTTCCTAAGGATGACGAGTTCACCGCGGATGACTCACCGGACAGTCTGGTGCACCACCAGACAATCCTGTGAATTATAGCCATACGCCGTCGTCGAGTCCCGAGAGCGGCCTTTTCACGCGGACCAGCCTGGCGCACCGGACAGTCCAGTGTGCCTAGCCGAGCTGGAGTTGGCTGCACAGAGCCAAGTCTTTTTCCAATTCTTTTCTACCTGTTTCTAGCATTTTGACAAAATACATTAGTACTCAAAACAATGTACTAAGTCTAGAAACATACCTTGTTATATGATTTGCACTTTTTGCTTGTTTGGCACATAGCAACTCACTTACTATGTGTTGGACACTTAATCACCAAAACATTATAGAAATGGCCCAAGGGCACATTTCCCTTTTAGGATGTCTATGTGCTTTGTGCGGCTGTGTTCAACAGGATTGTCCTCCATGTGGATTGCACTCTCATTGTCACATAGGAAAGGGACTTTCCTCAATTTGTAGCCATAGTCCCTAAGAGTTTGCCTCATCCAGAGTTATTGTGCGCAATAGTGTCCTGCACCAATATACTCAGCTTCGGCGGTAGATAGAGCTACTTAATTTTGTTTCTTTGAAGCCCAAGGCACTAGGGATCTCCCCAAAAACTAACAAGTCCCTGATGTACTCATTCTATCAATCTTACATCCGGTATAATCAGCATCAGAATACCTGATTAGATCAAAGGTAGATCCCTTGGGGTACCATAGCCCAAACCTAGGAGTGTAAACTAAATATCTCATGATTCTTTTCATGGCCCTTAGGTGGATTTCCTTAGGGTTGGCTTGGGATCTTGCACACATGCATACCGAAAGCATAATACCTGGTCGTGAAGCACATAAGTAGAGTAAAGATCCTATCATTGATCGGTATACATTTTGATCTACATATTTACCTCCAGTGTCGAGGTCGAGATGCCCATTTATTCCCATAGGAGTCTTGATGGGTTTGGCATTCTTTATTCCAAACTTCTTGAGAATATCTTGAATGTATTTTGTTTGGCTAATGAAGGTGCCCTCTAGGAGTTGCTTGATTTGAAATCCAAGGAAATACTTTAACTCCCCCATCATGGACATCTCAAATTTCTGTATCATAATTCTACTAAACTCTTCACAAGATAACTTGTTAGTAGACCCAAAATAATATCATCAACATAAATTTGGCATATAAACAAGTCTTTGTCAATTGTTTTAGTGAAGAGAGTGGGATTATCTTTTCCGACTTTAAAACCATTAGTAATAAGTCTCTTAGACATTCATGCCATGCTCTTGGGGCTTGTTTGAGCCTATAAAGCGCCTTTGAGAGCTTATAGACATGTGAAGAATACTCATTATCTTCAAAGTGGGGAGGTTGCTCAACATACACCTCTTCCTTGATAGGACCATTAAGGAAGGCACTTTTCACATCCATTTGATACAACTTAAAGCCATGGTAAGTAGCATAGACAAGTAATATTCAAATTGACTCAAGCCTAGCTACGGGTGCATAGGTTTCATCGAAATCCAAACCTTCAACTTGTGAATACCCCTTGGCAACAAGTCTGTCTTTGTTTCTAGTCACCACACCATGTTCATCTTGTTTGTTGCAAAATACCCACTGAGTACCTACAACATTTTGGTTAGGATGTGGAGCTAAATGTCATACCTCATTCCTCGTGAAGTTGTTGAGCTCCTCTTGCATTTCCACCACCCAGTCTAGATCTCTAAATGCATCCTCTATCCTATATGGCTCAGTAGAAGACACAAAAGAGTAATGTTCACAAAAATGAGCAACTCGAGAGCGAGTGGTTACCCTCTTTTGAATGTCACCAAGTATGGAGTTGACGGGGTGATCTTGTTGAATTGTTTGGTGGACTCTTGGGTGAGGTGGTCTTTGATCTTGGATCTCTTGTTCATCCTCCTTTTCTTGATCAACTTTATCTCCCCCTTGATCGATGCCTTATTCTTGAGGTGGATCATTGTCTTGAACTTGATCTTCTTCTTCTTGAGCCAGTTCCTCATCTTGAGTTGGTAGAGATGCTTGTATGGAGGATGATGGTTGATCTTATGCTTGTGAAGGCTCTTCGGGTTCTTGTGGACACACATCTCCAATGGACAAGTTCCTTAGCGCGATGCCCGGAGCCTCTTCATCATCTAACTCATCAAGATCAACTTGCTCTACTTGAGAGCTATTAGTCTCATCAAACACAATGTCACAAGAAACTTCAACTAATCTGGTGGACTTGTTGAAGACTCTATATGCCCTTGTGTTTGAGTCATAACCAAGTAAAAAACCTTCTACTGCTTTAGGAGCAAATTTTGAATTTTTACCTCTCTTAACAAGAATAAAGCACTTGCTCCCAAAAACTCTAAAATAAGAAACATTGGGCTTTTTACCGGTGAGGAGTTCATATGATGTTTTCTTGAGGATTCGGTGAAGGTAGAGCCGGTTGATGAAGTAGCAAGCGGTGTTAATCGCCTCCGCCCAAAATCGATTCGATGCCTTGTATTCCTCAAACATGGTCCTCGCCATATCCATAAGAGTTCTATTCTTTCTCTCCACAACACCGTTTTGTTGAGGTGTGTAGGGAGAAGAGAACTCATGCTTGATGTCCTCCTCCTCAAGAAATCCTTCAATTTGAGAGTTCTTGAACTCTGTTCCATTGTCGCTTCTAATCTTTTTGATTCTCAATCTGAATTCATTTTGAGCTCGTCTTAAGAATTTCTTTAAGGTTTGTTGGGTTTGTGATTTTTCCTGCAAAAAGAACACCCAAGTGAAGCGAGAATAGTCATCCACAATTACAAGACAATACTTACTCACGTCGATGCTTATGTAAGCAATCAAGTCGAATAGATCCATGTGGAGTAGCTCAAGTGGCCTCTTGGTCATCATGATATTCTTGTGTGGATGATGAACTCCAAACTACTTGCTTGCTTGACATGCACTACAAATTCTGTTTTTCTCAAAATGAACATTGGTTAGTCCTAAAATGTGTTCCCCCTTTAGAAGCTCGTGAAGATTCTTCATCCCAACATGAGCAAGTCGACGATGCCAGACCAGCCCATATTAATCTTAGCAATTAGGCAAGTGTCTAGTTCAGCATTATTGTCAGTGAAATCAACTAAATATATATAGCTTACCATCTAACACTCCCTTAAAAGCTAGTGAATCATCATTTATTCTAAAGACGATAACATCAACATCAGTAAATAAATAGTTGTAGCCCATTTTGCATAATTGAGACATAAAGTAAGTTGTAACCTAGAGATTCTACAAGAAATACATTAGAAATGGAATGGTCAGGTGACATAGCAATTTTACCCAATCCTTTGACCAAACCTTGATTCCCATCCCCGAATGTGATTGCTCTTTGAGGATCATCATTTTCTTATATGAGGAGAACATTCTTTTCTCCCCTGTCATGTGGTTTGTGCACCCGCTATCGATTATCCAACTTGTTCCACCGGATGCATAAACCTACAACACAAATTTAGGCCTTGTCCTTAGGTACCCAAACAATCTTGTGACCTTTCACATTAGAAACAAGCACCTTGGGTACCCAAACACAAGTCTTTGGATGTTTACCCCCAACATATTTGGCAACTATTTTGCCAGATTTGTTAGTAAGAACAAATGATGCATCAAATGTCTTAAATGAAATGCTATGTTCATTTGAAGTATCAACAATCTTTTTCTTAGGCATTTTAACATGAGTTGTATGCCTAGAGCTAGAAGCATCATTTATGTAAATATAAGCATGATGAGCAACATGATGAGATTTCTTAGCATGAATTCTTCTAATCTTATGCTCAGGATAGTTTTTAGGATATAAAATATAACCTTATCTATCTTGCACCATGGGAGCCTTGCCTTTAACAAAGTTGGAAATCTTGTTTCTATGGGCATTAAGTTTGATGTTGTTTTAGCTCCTAGGTTGGAAGCCAATCCCATCCTTAATGCTAGGGCGTATCCCATTGTAAAGCATACTACGAGCAAATTTAAACTTTTCATTTTCAAGCTCATGCTCGACAATTTTGGCATTCAACTCAGCTATGTGATCATTTTGTTCTTTAATCATAGCAAGGTGATCATTCATAGCATTAACATCAATATCTCTCCATCTAGTGCAAATAGTAACATGCTCAATAGTAGATGTAGGGACATGGCAAGCATTCAATTCCTCAATCTTGGCAATTAAACTAGCATTTTCAGTTTTGAGACAAGAAATTGAATCATTACTTGTTTTTAGCTCTTTAGTCGAGTTTTTGCATTTTTCAACTTCAAGAACAAAAGCATCTTTTAGCTTAACAAATTTTTTGTTCTCCTTAACGAGTAGATCTTCTTGGCATTCCAAGATTTCATCCTTCTCGTTAATGGATTTTATCAATTCATTGATTTTCACCTTTTGTTCTATGGTAAGGTTTGCAAAAAGAGAAGACAAATCATCATTCTTTTCACTAGAGCTACCCTCATCATCGGAAATAGTGTATTTGGGGGTGTCTCGAGACTATACCATCTTCTTTTTGACCTCCTTGGCCATGAGACACTTGTGGGCGACATTTGGGAAGAGAAGACCCTTGTTGATGGCGATGTTAGCGGCGTCCTCGTCAGAGGAGTCGATGGAGCTCTCGTTGGAGTCCCACTCCCTTCCTATGTGTGCCTCGCCACCCTTCTTCTTTTTGTAGTACTTTTTCCATCTCCATATTCTTGTTCCATTTCTTGTTGTCGTCCCTGCCACTATCACTTACATATGGACATTTAGCAATATAGTGATCGGACTTACCACACTGGTAGCAAACCCTCTTGGAGCGGGGTTTGTACTCCTCTTTCCTTTGCTTGAGGATTTGCCGGAAGCTCTTAATGATAAGAGCCATTTCCTTGTTGTCAAGCTTGGAGGCATCAATTGGGAGCCTTTTGGTTGGTGTAGGCTCTTCCTTCTTTTCTTCCTTTGCCTTGAATGCAACAGGTTGCACCTTGGGTGTGGAGGTGGCACCTTACTCCAAGTTGACAATGTTTTGGAGTCTTTGACCATAAGTTCAAAGCTCACAAACTTTCCAATCACCTCCTTGGGAGACATTTGCTTATACCTAGGATTCTCACGAATTAATTGCACTTGAGTGGGGTTAAGAAAAACAAGAGATCTTAGGATAACCTTGACCATTTCATGGTCATCCCACTTGGTGCTCCCAAGGTTGCGGACTTGATTCACAATGGTCTTGAGCCGGTTGTACATAGCTTGTGGCTCTTCTCCTTTGTTGAGGATGAACTTCATCCCCTTCGTGCGTCATCTTAAGGACGTCCCAAATTTCTTTGGCACTTTTAAACCCTTGAACCTTGTTATACTCCTCTCTACAAAAGGAAGCAAGGATTATGGAGGTGGCTTGGGAGTTGAAGTGCCTCAAATGGGCGGCCTCATCAGAGTCATAGTCCTCATCGCCCACTTGTGGTGCCTGCGCTCCAAACTCAACAATATCCTAAATGCTTTCGTGGAGTGAGGTTAGATGGTGCCTCATTTTATCACTCCACATACAATAATCTTCACCATTAAAGTATAGTGGTTTGCCTAAGGGAACGAAAAGTAAAGGAGCACATTTAGGAATGCGAGGATAACGAAGAGAGATCTTACTATACTTCTTACACTCTTGGCGCTTTGAAGATGTCAACTCGGCGTCGGAAGTTGAGGGCATGGATGAGTCGGTCTCGTAGTATACCACCTTCTTCATCTTATTTTTCTTCTTGTCGCCCTTATTGTGTGATTTGATGGAGCTAGTAGATTCTTCCTTGACCTGCTTGTGCTTGCCGCATGCCTCCTTTGACGGAGTCTTGCCTTCATTCTTCTTCCCTGAAGATCTAGGCTTTTCCCCGGTGATCAACTTCTTTTTGGTGTGTTCTCCCGACATCACTTTGAGTTGTTAGACTCTAATGAAGTGCCTAACTCTGATACCAATTGAAAGTTGCCTAGAGGGGGGTGAATAGGTGAAACCTGAAAATTATAAACTTTGAACACGAACTTCACCCGGGGTTAGGATTATAAATAAGTAATAATGAATTTGGAGTGTGGAAGAGAGTTCTTCTTGCTATGAGTTGCTCAATCGATCCAGATGACTTTGGGAGCTAACTCAAAAAGATCGTAAGAAAGAGAACTTAGAGAGAGGGGAGAGGAAGAATCAAATCGTAAGGTAATGATCAACACAAATGAACACAATGATTTGTTTCCCGAGGTTCGGTTCCAATGAACCTACTCCCTGTTGAGGAGGCCACGAAGGCCGGGTCTTTTTCAACCCTTTCTCTCTCTCAAACGATCACTTAGACCGGTTGAGTGCTTCTTAATCTCAAGGATCACTAAGACCCCGCAAGGACCACCACACACTTAGATGTCTCTTGCTAGATTTACAAGTCACTAGAGAGTTTAGAAGGAGATGAAGAAAGAGCAACAAGAAAAGACACAAGATCACACTCTCTCAAGTCACTAATCACTAATGATCACTAGTCACAATTATGGCACTTGGAGAGATTTCAAAGCTTTGAATGTGTCTTGGGATGAAGTGCTTGCTCTTGTATTGAATGAGAGTGAATGACGGGCTTGGATGGAATGAATGGAGGTGGTCGGGGTTGTATTTATAGCCACCAACCACTTCCTAGCCATTGCCCTTGTTCTACCAACCGTGGACGGTCCGCGCCCTGGTCCGGACGGTCCGCCCCTGCACATCAATGGCTGAAATCGCAACGGTCAGTAGTAACTGCTATATCAAAGGCTACAAGTGCATTAAATGTGTCGTCATATGTCAGATAAAGCAGTCGCGGATGGTCCGACCGTGCACCCCGGACGGTCCGCGAGGGCGTTAAAAATGCATTTTACCGAACCCATCACCTTCGGGTTTTCTGGTTTTTTCAACGAGCGGACGGTCCATGCATGAGGCCGGACGGTCCGAGCTTGGTCCCGTATGGTGCTCTCTTCTCCTTCAAACAGTCCACTGTGTAAATGCAAGTTTTGCACAGTTCCTATCTGAAGCACACCTTGGTGTCGCGGACGGTCCGCCGGAAGGGCCCGAACGGTCCGCGCACAGGTGAATTTTCAAAAAGCTTCTCCTATCCGGAATAATCTACGGTATTTCGAACAGTCGACTTAGAGTAGATGTAGATGAACTTATGCACCTGAGAAATAATCAACTAGGCAAACTAGTTAATCCATAAGATTTGTGATGGTCCTCAAGCACCAAAATTGATTATAGAAAATGGTTAACACATTTTCCCTTTCAACTTGTAACCTTGCCCTTTGAATTCAAAGAACAAGCTTCGTTCTGGGCTCCTTCTCTAGGGTGGTTGAAATTCATTGATTCGAGGTGCAATGAGATTGTTGGAAATTATCTTGTTAAGGAGGATGAAGCTATGACTTCAGCTTTTAGGACCCGAGGGAAGCGAAGGTTGAATAGAATCATGGATGCTCTGGGCTTCGAATATCCAGACTATTTGAAACCAATCACTGGTGCCATAGTTGGAGAAAAAAGCAAAAGAAGTACAAAGTTGACTGGCAAGAAGGCCTCTAATGCTCCATTTGGATGTCGATATTGGAGAAGATGGAATTAAATTGGATTGAATACCAAATTAGACATGATATTAAAATGAGATCTAATTCCAATTCTATTGTTTGGTTGTCACTGAATTGGAGTTTGGAATTGTGTGGTCTAATTCCACGCAATACCGAGGGGTGAGGCTTTGTATTGGGAGAGGGGATTTTTAGTTATAGTCCAATTTCAGGAAATTGAGCCTCTGATTCCAAATCTCAATTCCACGTGCAACTAAACAATAAAATTTAAAATATTATTCCAATTCCCAATTCTGTGCTCCAATATCTACATCCAAACGGGGTATAAGAGAATAGAGTAGAATGAATATGATGATGATGATGAACCGAAGGATGTAGAAAGTGACAATGACGAAGAGTTGCCTTCAGACAGAGCTACTCCTTTGAAGAAAATGAAGGCTAAGATTACTAAGGCGAAGGTTAAGAAGACAATTATGCAAGAGCAAGGGAGAGAAGTGCATCTACTTCGTCCTTAGGATGCAGCCAACTTCTTGAGGTAATGACTCAATCAAATTTACTTGTCGAAGCTAGATTCGAAACACCGTTAGACCTCATTGGGGGCCCCTCTGACCTAATGCAGATGATCCTGACGAGCTATCTGACGTGGAGGTCTAGCGACATGTGGTGGCAGTCATTATTTGGAATGTGCAAGGCGTCATGGCAGTCCACCCTTTGCCCTTCACGAAGGATGCGCTCGTTGACCTGTAAGTGTTTGTGTTTTGCTCGAGGTCTATGTGCACGGCCTCAAGAAAACATCAATATTTGACCTTGTTGTCGTATAGGGACTCACCGATCTGAGGGACCCAGCTCCCTGGCAAGAGGACAAAGAGGCGAGGACCCAACAGAGGCCAAGCAAGCGACCGTCCACCTCTAGAAGGAAAAGAATAAGGACCACACGAGGCCCATGAGGAGAGTGTGTCGGTGAGTACAGACACACAGTCTGAATCATCAACCAGGGCGGAGGAGGTGTTGTCATGGAAGCGACCGACAACAGCCCCTCTTATGGAAGTTGCCCCAACGAAGTAGGGAAGTTGCACCAGGTCTTCTCGAAGGCGGTAGATCTTCAAACTCTCTTATGTATGAAGTTGCTACAGGATCAGGGTGTACACGTGACTGACTCCTATAGTAATGACACTATACACCTATTTACAGAGTAAGGATTAGATACATCTTTGCTTAGAATTACAAGAATGCCCTCTCCCTATACGAAGGTTTTGTACAGTCGAAGATGGATAATTATGCATTTTCGTGAGAGAGAAGTGGCATGCACGTCTTTTCCACCTGCTATGTAGCTTTCTTATCATTATATTCAAAGGTAGCTTGATCTTGATCAAGTTGCATCTCCTGTTCCTCCTTTGGCTTGTTATTCCTCATTGGAAACCCAGTTTGAAGCTTCCGATTCAGATATATGGTTCGAATGTGCCGTCCTAAAAACATACTAAAACAATAACCTTTTAAACTGTGAAGGAGAAGTCCTCCCTCTTCCCCAACGAACGTCACATGTGCCTCATGGCTAAGGAGAAGAAGGTACGTACACGAGATACACCTAAGTATACTTCTTCTAGTGATGAGGAATCTTCTACTGATGAGGTAGATCATAGTGATTTATTTAAGGGATTAGATAGATCTAAAGTAGATAAGATAAATGAATTAATTGATGCCCTTAATGAAAAAGAAAGGTTGTTAGAAAAGCAAGAAGATATTCTTTATGAGGAACATGATAAATTTATTAATGTTCAAAAATCTCTTGCTCTAGAAATTAAGAAAAATGAACTATTGTCTTCTAAGCTGTCTACTTGACATGATTCTATTTCTAGTCTTAAAAGTTTAAACGTCGATTTAAATGTTAAGCTAGAAAAAGTGAATGTCACTAATTCATCTATGGAGCATGTGTCTATTTGTAATAGATGTAAAGATTTTGATATTGATGCTTGCAATAAACATGCCTCTACCATTCTTAATTTGAATAATGATGTTGCAACTCTTAATGCTCAACTTAAGACTTGCAAGGATAATTATGAGAAATTAAAATTTGTCAGGGATGCCTACACCATTGGTAGACACCCCTCTATTAAGGATGAACTTGGTTTCCAAAAGGGAACTAAGAACTTAACAAGCCAAAGGACATCCACTCTCAACAAGGATAAAGGGAAGGCTCCTATGGCTAGTTGCTCTCCACATGACCAAAAGAACCATGCCTATATTTATGCTCATGTTAAGAATGTTTCTAGTGTTGCTCATCATGATAGGAGTTATAATCATGCTGCTCTACCTAATCGTCATGATGATACATTTAATTCTCATGCCATGTTTTCATCTAGTTCTTCATTTGCTCATGTTAGGAATAGACCTAGGCGTCATCATGTTGCTTCTCATGCGCCTAGGAAGGCATCAACTGGATCAACTATGCTTTATCAAACATGTGATGCTTAATTTGTTCTATTGTGCAAAAATGATAAAGTAGTTGTTAGAAGTTTGGGACCTTAATACAAGAGAGGCAAAACTTGCATCTAGGTTTCAAAGTCTGTTGTGACTAACCTTGTAGGACCCAACAAGAGTTGGGTACCTAAAACCCAAGCTTAATTACCTTGCAGGTTTATGCATCCGGGGGCTCAAGCTAGATCATTGATAGCGGATGCACAAACCACATGACGGGGAGAAGAAAATATCCACCTCCTACGTCAAGAACAAAGATTCCCAAGACACTATCATCTTTGGAGATGGGAACCAAGGCAAGGTCAAGGGCTTGGGCAAAATCGCTATCACTGTCGAGCATTCGATTTCAAATGTGTTTTTAGTAGAATCGCTCGGGTACAATTTGTTGTATGTAAGCCAATTATGTCATATGGGTTATAATTGTTTATTTACAAATATTGATGTATCTGTCTTTAGAAGAAGTGATGGTTCATTAGCTTTTAAGGGTGTATTAGACGACAAGCTCTATCTAGTTGATTTCTCAAAAGAGAATGCCGATCTAGATGCATGCTTAATCACTAAGACAAATATGGGCTGGCTCTGACACCGCTGTCTAGCACATGTTGGGATGAAGAACCTTCATAAGCTTCTAAAGGGAGAACATGTGTTAGGACTAACTGATGTCTGTTTTGAGAAAGACAGACCTTGTGCAGCGTGCTAGGCAGGAAAAAGGTGGAAACTACTCATCAAAGCAAGGACGTCATGACGACATCAGGACCACTGGAACTCCTGCATATGGATCTCTTTGGGCCCTCGTTGCTTATCTTAGCATCAGGGGAAGTAAGTATGGTCTTGTAATTGCTGATAATTTTTTCTTCTTCACTTGGGTGTTCTTTTTGCAAGATAAGTCTGAAACCCAAGGAACATTAAGGTGCTTCCTAAGGAGAGCTCAAAATGAATTTGAGCTAAAGGTGAAAAAGATAAGAAGTGATTGTTGGGGGTCTGCTTCGTCGCCGAAGGTCCCATAAGAAGAAACACCTTCGGAAAATTGACACAAAGCCGAAGCTATCAATCAGAAGGCTTCGGAGTACATTTCCAAAGCACCGACTTAAAGATGAAATGACCAATCAACCCATGATAATTTGTATTATGATTGTAGACCTTTGTAAAGGGCATGAATGTAATTCCCCACAGGCTGCGTCCTGTGCCTATAAATAGATGAACAGTACCCCTGTACTGTTCACGCTATCCTGTAATCGCTCGCCTGCCATACTTGGATTTTTGCCTTCTGTCAAGCCGAAGGTATAAATGTAGTTAAATATTATATCCAAGTTTATATAATGATAATATATGAATAACATTATATGTCTGTTCATATAACCTTTCATGTTTCATATGTTTCATCTTTCATTATCTTATAACCGTGATGACGAAGGTACGTCCTTCATGACCTTCATCCGAAGATCGTTATATCCTAAGGGAAATAATGCTTCGAAGGACGAAGGACTTTAACATTTAATACTTTGTGTTGCCTTGTTCTTGATTCATAGCATTTGAGAACAAGTCCCCAACATTGGCGCCCACCTCCGGTGACCTCACTTCCACTATTGAGCTGATGGCTTCATCCAACATCCAAGCTGAAGCTACTTCGGCTACGAAGCTGGTGCTCCCAATAACAGGCGGTTCATGCTCAGAACCAGCCAACAAGAAGCAGAAGAAGGAGGCTCAGAGAAGGGTGCAGCATGTTGGGGTGCAGGGACCCTTCATCAAGTCAAAATGGTCCCACATCTCAATCACCTTCTCTCAGGAGGACCTTCAGCTCAAGGATTATCCTCATAATGATGCTACGGTCATATCTTGTGTTATCAAAGGATTTCTAGTCCACAATGTTTTGGTTGACACAGGCAGTGCAGCCGACATCATATTTGCTAAGGCCTTCAGACAGATGCAAGAGCCAGAGGACAAGATTCATGATGCTACACACCCTCTTTGTGGCTTCGGAGGAAGGCAGATCGTAGCACTTGGCAAGATCACAATGCTAGTGACCTTCAGATTTGTCCACAACACAAGGACTGAACAGGTTGTGTTTGATATTGTTGACATGGAATACCCCTACAATGCAATCATTGGTCGTGGGACACTCAACGCTTTCGAAGCAATACTTCATCCAGCATATCTATGCATGAAGATACCTTCGGAACAACGACCCATTGTTGTTCATGGCAGTCAGGAAGCTGCTAGAAAAGCTAAAGGAAACTGGACAGATTCAAAAGCAATCCACAACATAGATGGAAATGAAGCTTGTGAATAGTACAAGTACAGAAGAGAGAAGGCTGCCTCGGCTTATCAGCCGAAGCCTATGCTTCTGTGTAAAGATATAGCAGAGCAGAAGGTATTGCTGGGTTCTCAGTTATCTGAAGAGCAGGAGAAAACCTTGATAAGGTTTTTATTCAACAACAAAGATGTGTTTGCTTGGTCAGCTAATGATCTTTGCGGTGTCAATAGAGATGTCATTGAGCATTCACTCAATGTGGATCCATCTTTTAGGCCAAGAAAACAAAGGCTTCGGAAAATGTCCGATGACAAAGCTGAAGGTGCTCGAAACGAAGTGAAGAGACTTCTTAGTGCTGGTGTTATCAGAGAGGTCAAATACCCAGAGTGGCTAGCTAACACTATTATGGTGAAGAAGGCAAATGGTAAATGGAGAATGTGCATCGATTTTACAGATCTTAACAAGGCTTGTCCAAAGGATGAGTTCCTATTGCCAAGAATAGATTCTCTAGTAGATGCAGCAGCTTCATTAGATCTTATGAGCTTACTAGATTGTTACTCAGGCTACCACCAAATCTGGATGAAGAAGGAAGATGAGCCAAAGACCAGCTTCATAACCCCCAGTGGTACATATTGTTATCTTCGGATGCCTGAGGGGCTCAAGAATGCTGGAGGAAGCTTCAGCAGAATGACAGCCAAGGTCCTTCATTCTCAGATAGGCAGAAATGTGCTAACATATGTTGATGACACCATAGTAAAAAGTATGAAGCAAGAAAATCATATCACTGATCTGCAAGAAACATTTGCTAATTTCAGGCAAGCTGGCCTGAAATTAAATCCTGAAAAATGTGTCTTTGGAGTAAAGAAGGGTAAGTTCCTTGGTTGCCTAGTTTCAACGAAGGGGATCAAAGCCAATCCAA
The DNA here is from genome assembly GCF_902167145.1 of Zea mays. NCBI lineage: Eukaryota > Viridiplantae > Streptophyta > Magnoliopsida > Poales > Poaceae > Zea > Zea mays. The sequence continues at coordinate 75,968,100 of NC_050099.1, forward strand.
GCAAGATCGAAGCCATACTTCGAATGGAACCGCCAAGTACGAAGAAGGGGGCCCAACGGTTGACACGAAGATTGGCTTCATTGAATAGATTTATATCTAGATCAGCAGAAAGAAACTTGCCATTCTTTGAAATACTAAAGTCAGCCGAAGTCTTTCAGTGGGGCCCAGCTCAACAGAAAGCCTTCGAAGAGCTAAAGCAATACCTGATTGATCTAACAACATTAACTCCACCTGCGCCAGGGGCTCCGTTACTATTATATGTGGCAGCTCCGTACTCTGTAGTGAGTGCGACGCTTGTGCAGGAGAAATTAGAAGGACAAATCAAAAAGCAAGCCCCAGTATACTTTGTCTCTGAAGTTCTAAGCTTATCAAAGAAAAATTATACAGAATTGGAGAAGATGTTGTATGTTGTCTTAATGGCCTCCAGGAAGCTTCGGCACTACTTTCAGGCATTCCATATAATTGTCCCTTCATCTCAGCCTTTGAAAGATATTATGAGGAACAGAGAAGCTACTGGAAGGATTGGAAAGTGGGCTGCGGAACTTAACGAATTCAGCATTGATTATGTGCATAGATCATCGATCCAGTCCCAGGCATTAGCAGACTTCATCGCCGATTGGATGCCAGGGGCTCAGGAAGAAGAAACAAATAAAGATGCCAAAGCTTGGATAGTGTTCTGCGACGGTTCTTGGGGAACCTTCGGGGCAGGTGCAGCTGCTGTTTTGGTTGCACCTTCCAAAGTCAGAACATGCTATGCAGTAAAACTTGATTTCAGCTGCACAAATAATATTGCTGAATACGAAGCTTTGCTTTTGGGGCTTCGGAAGTTAAAGGCAATGGGGATAAGAAGGGTGGTCCTTAAAACTGATTCCCAAGTTATTTCTGGTCATGTTGACAAAAGTTGTAGAGCAAGAGACCCGAAGCTTGAAAAATACCTGGATACAGTTCGAAGGCTTGAAGCTTCTTTCGAAGGGTTTTCTATCAAGAATATTCCACGTGGAGAAAATGAGCACGCTGATCTACTAGCCAAGTCAGCGGCACAGGGGCTGCCCTTACCTTCGGAAGTATTCTTTGAGACAATAAGAGCACCTTCGGTGGAACTTCTTGAAAGAGCAGTGCTCAATATATCTCCTGTCCATAGTGAAGATTGGAGGACTAAGATTATATCTTTTCTCCAAGGCAACTGCCTTTCAGATGACGAAGCTTATAATAAGAGAATGGAGGAAAGAGCACGACCATATGTAATAATAGAGGGGGAGTTATACAAACATGGAGTCTGCTCCCCACTGCTCAAGTGTCTATCCAAAGCTGAAGGTATAGAATTGATGAAGGAAATACACGCAGGATTGTGTGGATCTCACATTGGATCTAGGCCTTTGCTAGGGAAAGTCTTCAGACAAGGATTTTATTGGCCGAAGGCAGCTTCGGATGCAGCGGATCTAGTTCAAAAATGTGAAAATTGCCAAAAATGCGCAAGAGACCAGAAACAACCTTCGTCGTTAACCCAACTGATACAACCAACTTGGCCATTGCATAGATGGGGCCTGGATTTGTTAGGTCCACTTCCACCAGCACAAGGCAATTTAAAATATGTTGTGGTGGCTGTAGAATACTTTTCCAAGTGGATTGAAACGAAGCCTTTGGCCACAATAACTTTGGTTACAGTCCAGAAATTCTTTTGGCAAAACATTGTCTGCCGCTTCGGCGTACCAAAGGCTATAACTGTGGACAATGGAACACAGTTTGATGCCGAAACCTTCAAGGAATTCTATGATCAAATTGGCACGAAGATCCATTTTGCGTCAGTCAGACATCCAGAATCAAATGGACTTGTCGAAAGAGCAAATGGTATTATAATGACAGGAATAATGAAGCTAATTTTTAACCATCCCAGAAGAAAGTGGCCGGAAGAGTTGATTAAAGTGGTGTGGAGCCACAACACGACTGTATCAAGATCAACAGGTTTCACGCCATTCAAGCTATTATTTGGTGACGAAGCCATAACCCAAGAAGAAGCTAAAACGGGATCAATAAGAACAATAGCTTCAACTGAAGACAAAGCTGATTATCATGTAGCAAAAGACACTATAGAAGGGGTCAGACTTCAGGCTGTGGAAAATATTAATAAATATCAAGCCGAAACAATAAAATGGCGTGATAGGAAAGTACGGCTGAAAAATATCAAGCCAGGGCATCTGGTGCTTCGGAGAGTGGCTAATCCGGACACAGTAGGCAAACTACAGTTGAAGTGGGAGGGACCTTTTCTGGTCGTATCTTCGTCAAGGCTCGGTTCTTACAGACTAAAAGATATGGATGGCAATGATATTCCTAGATCTTGGAATGCAGATGAGCTTCGGCGGTATTATGTATAGATTCATGTAATCTTTTTCTATTTTCCTATGGCACCCTTTTCCTTTCCGAAGGGGGGAAAGGTTTTTAATGGGGCCATAGTTTGTACCCTTTTCCTTTTTTATTCAGCTCCACGAGAGCAAAATCCCCCAAATATGTAAATGTAAAATCTGAGCATGCATCATCGAGTGCAGAGAAAAAGAAAAAACAGGGAGAAGCTCGAAAGTCGTCCCTAAGGGGATGCAGAGCATGAAGAAGCTACAAAAAGCCGTTCCTAAGGGAACGCAGCTTAAGTTTTCTGCTCAAAAGTCGTTCCTTAGGGAATGCAGAGCCAAATACCACCGAAATATAACGCAAAGCGCGAAAAGTCAACGCGAATACCGCCGAAATAGAAGGCGAAGAAGTTCAAAAGACGTTCCTTAGGGAATGCAGAACTTACACCGAAAAATAAACGGTGCAGCCGAAAAATAAACGGCAAAGAGATTTCAGTCATTCCTTAGGGAATGAAGGTTGTGGATGAAGCTTCAGATGTGTGTGTGTTTGGGCATTCATTTGCACGATACATTACATCATACATTGCATACATAAACATTCATTTAGACATACATAGGATCATCATCATCATACCATACAGATACAAACAGTTGCTTCGGCTCTAAGAAAGCGGCTTCGAAAGCAGAATCATGCTTCATTGTGTACGAAAAGAAGGGAAGGTGTTTTTCGCCTTCGGCTCAAAAAGTACAAGTTTTGTTCACATCGAAGCATTTCACACATTGATGGAAAGGTAAAAATATATTACAAGGTATGGATAAAATATACAGAGTAGAATCTAATTCTTAAGTTACAATATTCTTTACAAAGGTTAATACAATAGTTCTTAGAGTTTCTTCCACAGCTAGCTATTCAAGCTTCATCATTATCTATTGAGCTTCGTATCGTCTGCTAAGCTTCGGCTTTCTGCTCTTCAGCTTCGTCATCCTGTACATATTAAAGTGTTGTAAGGAAAATTCAAGTTTAAAGAAAAAGGTAAGCACAAGGTATGATTTTGTTACCGGCTTAAGATGACTTCGAGCTTCGTCACCAGCTAAGCTTCGTCCACCCTTTGTTCATACTAGCTTTATAAATATGTTTCCTATGCTTCGGGCAAGACTGGGAATATCAATCAGATCTGCTGGTGATAAGCTAAACTTGGGTCTATTGACAATCTTTCCATGTGTGCAGCCAGATTTCAGGAAGGCAACAGGTGTGCCCCGAGAAGCTACCAGGGCACAGAAATCGTCGTGTCTAGCTATAATTTCATCAAGAGCATCAATTTCACCCTCGATATGTTCGAAGGCCCCTGGCAGGTCTTCAATCGAAGGACTAAATTTTTCATAGCCGGCTCCAACCGAATTGAAGATCTGTTTCAACCATTGCACACATCGGCTACTGAACTCCAGGCATTTGTTTTGAAGCTCTGTCAATGATTTTTGCAAATTTGAACTTTTTTCGACCTCAGCCTTAAATTTTGCATCAAACTTCTGCTTTTCTTGTTCGAAGCTTTCTGACTTTGAGAGAAGCTCCGTATTCAACTTTGCAATTTTAGCTTCAGCTTCTGCCAATAAACCCTCTGCTGACTGAAGTTCGAAATCCTTCTTTTCAAGAGCAGCTGCTTGATCTTTTATTTTGCTTTCTAGACCTTCAATTATAACTTCAGGCTTTTTATCTTCGAGATCTTGTTGCATCCTCAAAGCTTTACTCAATAGCATACTCTATGCAGGAACAACCTTCGTTAGAAAACATCCTCGTTGTTAGAAACAGTAAAAAGTTGAAGAAAAGTTTTTTACCTTGAAATTAGAATAGAACAAACTACCGACGATATGCTATCGTCGATAGCGGCTAATGTCTGTCTCAAGCTTCGGGAAACCAATACTCTTCGATAGAGTACTGATAACCTTCGCTCCGGTTCGGTCTTGGAGACAGCCTAAGCTTTCGTCATCAACACCGCCAAAGAGTAGCGCCCCTGGTTCATATCCACAGGATATGGCATAGTCTCTCAATTCTTCCTTCTCAGCCTTCGACAATTCTTGTCCAAGTAAGTTTTGAAAATTGAAATTTTCTTCTTTCGAAGCATCTTCAGCTATTTCCTTCTCTTTCTCAGGCACTGTGGCCATGGCCTCTTCGGCAGCTGTAGCAGCTTCTTCTGCGGCCATGTCAAGAAGTATCTTATCAATATTAGAAAGTGTGCTTTCTAGGTTTGCATCTTCGGCCGGTTCAGCTTCGGCAGTTGCCGCTTCAGTAGGTGCAGCTTTGGTAGCTGTAGTGCTCTCAACAGCTAGTGCCTTTGAAGCCGAAGCCGGTCGTGGTGTCTCTTCAATAGCTTCTGTAACAGTAATCATTCTTCGTTTTTTCGGCCCAGCTGCTTTCTTCACTATCGAAGGCTCCTTCTTCTTCTGAAAAAGCTTCGTCAGATGTGGCGCCAGTGGACTTAGCTTGATAGGCAAGGATTCAGTCATTACCTTTAGAATTTCTGCCACGTCGGTAGCAGAAGGTGTTGCAGGAGTTTCTTCTTCTATATCAGTCGCCTTCTGCTTCGGCGCCGTAGCTTTTCTCTTCTTCGGAGCAACTGTCGTCGGCTCAGGGCTCAATTTCCTCTTCCTCAGGTTTTCTTCATCTTCTTTTACCATTCTAGCGGCCTGTCTGCCCACAACACTGACAACTCTTTTTCTTTTCTGCCCTTCGATGCCCTTGTTCAACCGCTCATAATAAGGATATTCAAAATGTAGAGCATCCATTACCCGATTCAATCTTCGCTTCGGTCGGGAGCCGAAGGCTGAAGTCATCAACTGATCTTTTTTCATATAGTTCCCTAAAATCTCGTTACACATAACTTCGATCGTGTCCAACCATTCTTGGCAGGGTTCCTTGAAGTGTTTTTTGAACTTAAAGTGATAAGGCAGCCGAACGAGTTCACCCTCTTTCTTCTCTTCTTCAAGCTTCGGCATACTCCACTTCCTCAGCGTTGGGAATACTCTGTTGGCTAAGTATTCCTAGACTAGGTCCTAGTTCCAATATGTTCAGACACAATTCTAAACTCATATACAGCATCTTGGCATGGATCCCCCGGTGTCATGTTGCATTGAGGCCTAGTCAGCCCGAAGATTAGCTTCAACGGGCTCTGAACTAGCTTCTCCTTTTCTTCATCAATTTTAACATAAAACCATTCAGATTTCCAACTGGTCGGCCATTTAGTACGATAGCTGACCACCGGTGTCTTCATATCCTTCTGATAAGCAAAATTATAACAGCCGAAGTTCTCATGCAATCTGTCTTCTCTAGCCTTCGTCTGATAATGAAGTTCATGTACTCGGCAGAATGCATCAGCGAGCGGCTCTACCCCTTGACTTCGGAGAGCCCAGATGTACACGCCGAGCCTAACAATGGCGTTAGGGTCAGCTGATGAAAGTAAATCCCGAATTTTTCCAAGACTTCTGCAATCATTCCGTGCAGAGGGAATCTCAACCCTGCTTTGAAGAAGCTCTTAAAAACTACAACTTCAACATCTTCTGGTTTCGGGATAGTTTCTTCCCCGCCAAAGCGAACCAACCCCTTCTCGGCTTCTCTGAAGTAGCCTAGCATCGTCATCATAGTCATATCAGCTTCAGACAAAGTTGATTTCCCAAAATCCAGATGGCTGGGCTTCGATGGCATAATGATGTCATAATCAATCTCTCCTTCATTACCATTACCATCACCCTCTTCGATATCTACCTGCTCGGTTTCAGCAGCGGGTGATTCTTTGTCAGCAGCGCCTTCAGTCACAATCAATCCCGACCGCCTCATAACTTCGGAGATCAGAGCAGTTTCAGCAGCTTCGGCTTCCTCTCCGTCGCGAGTAACTCTAGCTGTTGAGCGTACCCTAGCCATTTGATGTTGAATTTTCTGCTTCCTCTCCATCGTGAGTAACTCTAGCTGTTGAGCGTACCCTAGCCATTTGATGTTGAATTTTCTGCGTTTTGACAAAGTTGAAAATTTTTATCTTTGACGAAGCTCCCTCTTGTTACGAAGCTAGAGCAAAACGATCCTTCGGTTCAGAATGTAATGAGCAAGCTTCGGCTGTGGTCAAATTTTTTGGCAGCACAACAGTGCAATAGCAGTAAATGTTGTGGTAACTTCACACCTACACGTCTGTTTATATAGTGCTGCAGGTGGGAAGGTGAATCGTCAAGCCGCTCGCACCCGTTGAACAGTCACCCGCACCCGCTGAACGGTGGACCACTCGGTGCCTGGAAGGTGAATCGCCAGATCGCTCGTATACACTTAACGGTGGACCACCTGACGCTGGGAGTATTTTAATCGTTTCTCGGCAACGAGCTCAGGGAAGGTGTTTTTCGGACCTTCGGCATTCCGAAGCCTGGGAGAGTTTTTCACGGATCGAGCTCGTCACGAAAAACGATCTAGTACCGTGAAGGGGCTACTGTTGGGGGTCTGCTTCGTCGCCGAAGGTCCCATAAGAAGAAACACCTTCAGAAAATTGACACAAAGCCGAAGCTATCAATCAGAAGGCTTCAGAGTACATTTCCAAAGGCACCGACTTAAAGATGAAATGACCAATCGGCCCATGATAATTTGTATTATGATTGTAGACCTTTGTAAAGGGCATGAATGTAATTCCCCACAGGCTGCGTTCTGTGCCTATAAATAGATGAACAGTACCCCTGTACTGTTCACGCTATCTTGTAATTGCTCGTGTGCCATACTTGGATTTTTGCCTTCTGTCAAGCCGAAGGTATAAATGTAGTTAAATATTATATCCAAGTTTATATAATGATAACATATGAATAACATTATATGTCTGTTCATATAACCTTTCATGTTTCATATGTTTCATCTTTCATTATCTTATACCCGTGATGACGAAGGTACGTCCTTCATGACCTTCGTCCGAAGATCGTTATATCCTAAGGGAAATAATTCTTCGAAGGACGAAGGACTTTAACATTTAATACTTTGTGTTGCCTTGTTCTTGATTCATAGCATTTGAGAACAAGTCCCCAACAGCGATAATGGATTTGAGTTCAAGAACCTTCAAGTAGAAGAGTATCTTGAGTTCTCCGCTCCCTATACACCACAACAAAATGGTGTAGTAGAGAGGAAGAATAGGACACTAACTGCATTGGGAGGACAATGCTTGGAGAGTACAAGACGCCAGAGCAGTTTTGGTCAGAAGCTGTGAATACAGCTTGCCATACCATAAACCGGCTATATCTACATCGCCTACTCAAGAAGACATCATATGAAATCCTAACTGGTAACAAACCCAATGTTTCTTACTTTCGTGTATTTGGGAGCAAATTCTACATCTTGGTAAATAAAGGTAGACATTCAAAGTTTGCTCCCAAAGTTGTAGAAGGGTTTTACTAGGTTATGACTCAAATACAAAGTTGTATAGGGTCTTCAACTAATCATCAAGATTAGTTGAAGTCTCTAGCGACATTGTATTTGATGAGACTATGGCTCTCCAAGACAGCAAGTTGATATTGATGATGTAGATGAGGATGAGGTTCCGACGACCGCAATGCGAACAATGGCGATAGGTGACGTGCGACCGCAGGAACAACAAGAGCAAGATCAACCTTCTTCCTCTACATTGGTGCATCCCTCAACTCAAGATGAGGAATAGGTACCTCAAGATGAATGCTTGGATCAAGGGGGAGCACATGGAGAACAAGATAAGGAGGAAGAAGCGCCACAAGCTCCTCTAACTCAAGTCCGGGCGACAATTCAAAGAAATCATCCAGTGGATCAGATTCTGGGTGATATCAGCAAGGGAATAACCACTCGCTCATGTTTAGCTAAATTTTGTGAGTATTACTCATTTGTTTCTTCTATTGACCCTTTTAGGATAGAAGAAACCTTGCAAGATCCGGACTGGGTGTTGGCCATGTAGGAAGAGCTTAATAACTTCAAGAGAAATGAAGTTTGGAGCCTGGTGCCACGTCCGAAACAAAATGTTGTGGGAACCAAGTGGGTGTTCCGCAACAAGCAAGATGAGCATGGGGTGGTGACAAGAAACAAGGCTCGACTTGTGGCAAAAGGTTATGCCCAAGTGGCAGGTTTGGATTTTGAGGAGACTTTTGCTCGTGTATCTAGGCTTGAATCAATCCGCATATTATTGGCCTATGCTGCTCACCATTCTTTTAAGTTGTTTCAAATGGACGTGAAGAGTGCCTTCCTTAATGGACCAATCAATGAGGAAGTGTATGTGGAACAACCCCCTGGCTTTGAGGATGATAGGTATCCCGACCACGTCTATAGGCTCTCTAAGGCGCTCTATAGACTTAAGCAAGCCCCAAGAGCATGATATGAATGCCTTAGAGATTTCCTTACTTCTAATGCTTTCAAGGTTGGGAAAGCTGATCCTACTCTCTTTACTAAGACTTGTAATGGTGATTTATTTGTATGACAAATATATGTTGATGACATAATATTTGGTTCTACTAATCAATAGTCCTGTGAGGAGTTTAGCAGGGTGATGATGCAGAAATTCGAGATGTCTATGATGGGTGAGTTGAACTACTTTCTTGGATTCCAAGTAAAGCAACTCAAGGAAGGGACCTTCATCTCTCAAATGAAGTATACTCAAGATTTGCTCAAGAGGTTTGGGATGAAGGATACAAAGCCCGCAAAGATACTGATGGGAACGGACGAGCACTTGGACCTCAACAAAGGAGGTAAATACGTTGATCAAAAGGCATACCGGTCTATGATAGGTTCTTTGCTTTTATCTTTGTGCTAGTATACCGGATATTATGCTAAGTGTATGCATGTGTGCTAGATTTCAATCCAACCCCAAGGAATGTCACCTTGTGGCCGTTAAGCAAATTCTTAGATATTTGGTTTCTACGCCTTGCTTCAGGATCTGGTATCCAAAGGGGTCTACCTTTGACTTAATCGGATACTCAAATTCCGACTGTGCCGGGTGCAAGGTTGATAGGAAGAGCACATTAGGGACTTGTCAGTTTCTGGGAAGGTCCTTGGTGTCCTGGAGCTCTAAGAAACAAACTTTCGTTGCCGCAGGACAGTGTTGCGCGTAACTGCTTTGGATGGGGGAAACCCTCCGGGACTTTGGCTACAATCTGAGTAAAGTCCCACTCATATGTGATAATGAGAGTGCAATCCGCTTGGCAGATAATCCTATTGAACACAGCCGCACTAAGCACATAGACATTCGGCATCACTTTTTGAGAGACCACCAGCAAAGGGGAGATATCGATATTTACCATATTAGCACTGAGAACCAGCTAGCCGATATCTTCACCAAGCTTTTAGATGAGAAAAATTCACGTAACTTGGATTGATATATAGCATACATGTGTTCTATGCATTTGATCATGTTATTTTAAGCATTAATGTCTTTACTTGCTTATTTTTGGTGCACAAGTTGTACAAGTCATCCCCGGACCTCACAAGTCCTTATGCAAATGATGCACGTGTTTAGGGAGAGGATGTACTACAACTTGATTCCTTTCAGACTAACGTGTTTGCTTGAGTGCTTTTGATATAGTCTCAAAGTTGCATTGAAAGGGAAAAGGTGAACTTAGACAAAGAAAGGGCTTCCACTGCATTCCGGTATCAATATATCTTGTCCCAAGTTATTCTTGTGTTCTCATTGCCTTTTGATCTTATTTGACATTTTGGTGAGGCAATAGGGTTAAAGGGCCAAATAGTTCTCCTATTTTGGTGCTTAATGCCAAAGGGGGAGAAATTAAGGCCAAAACAACTGGATCAGCCAACCACTTGTGAATTTCAAAAATTGTAGAGTTAGATTCTTGGTGTTTGATCAAAACCCTCTTATTGCAAAAACTGTTCTCTTATGGGGGAGAAATTCGATTATGATAAAAAGGGGGAGTTTTGGCATTTGATCAAATTTACTCTTGAAAAATCTTTTGATTTGCCAAAACAAGTGTTTTGGCATAGAGATAGGCAAAAGATTTTGTTTTGTGAAAATAAACCAAGTGGTGGCAAAAGTGATCCAAATATGACAAATCCTAAGTGAGATAAATTTGTCTTCAAGTTGCACTCTTTAGCTTCTCTTTGAAAATGTTGTTGTATTTCGAGTTGCTTTTAATATGTTGGCATAGATCACTAAAAAGGGGGGATAGAAAGAGAATTTCTATAAATGTTTTGGTGATTAGATGCCCAACACATATTGTTTTAGTGCATATGTGCTACAGTGCTAAAGAGATGTAAATCAAGAATCAAGGTATGTCTATAGTCTTAGTGAATTGTTTTTGGTACTAACATATTCCTCTAAGTGCTAGGAACCTTGTCAAACAAAATGAGGTTGAATTGGAGAATGTTGGCAGTGCCTAGCCAGACTTGCACCAGCCTGTGGGTTCACCGGACTGTCCGGTGTGCACCAGACAGTGTCCGGTGCCTAGGCTAGCGCGTCAACGAACTCGCTGCTCTCAGGAATTATTGGGGATGCTGTGACTAAAATTCACCGAACTGTCCTATGGGCACCGGACTATCCGGTGAGCCAACAACGCTCGCGCCAACGGTCGGCAGCGAAATCAGCGCGCAATCAACTAGCAACGCGTGGCCAGCGCCAACGGTCATCAGGCCACACCGAACTGTCCGGTGTGCCAAGGGGACCTTGGCTGCAATGGTTGACTTCGCCAAAGAAGGAAGGAAATCAATATTGTTCGATGTATGGTGCGCCCACAGACAGAAGGCAACTATTGCCTACTACTAAATGGAGTTCCAACAGCTCCTAGCTGCTTTGGGGCTATAAAAGGGGCCCCTATACGCATGGAGCAGCACACCAAGCCTACATTGAACATCCTAAGACACCTAGACTCCGCAAACACGCATCCGATTCATTCTCTTTGAGATTTGAGCACTTGTTTGAGTTGTGAACTCGATGCACTGTGTTTTGTGCTCATTTCTTGACTTGTGTGCGTGTCGTTGCTGCAACTCTAGCTCTTGCGTGTGTTTCTATTCCCACCTTACTCTTGTGGTTATATTGTGATCAATCTTGTAAGGGTGAGAGGCTCCAACTTGTGGAGATTCCTCACAAAGGGGATAAACTAGAGATAAAGAAAACCGTGGTATTCAAGTGGATCATTGGATCACTTGAAAGGGGTTGAGTGCAACCCTCGTCCGTTGGGACGCCACAACGTGGATTAGGCAAGTGTTCCACTTGGCCGAACCACGGGATAAAAATCACTGTGTCAACTGTCTTTATTCTTGTGCGATTGTCTTTACTTCTACTCACTTTATAATTGCTCTAAGTTTAATACTAATCTTGTGAAGAGCAATTAAGTGAAGAAGTTGTCTCCCTCTCTAGTCATAGCATCTTGATTTTTGACTTCACTAACATTTCATAAACCAAGTTTATGTTGTCTTGTATTGATTTTTATAGGATCACCTATTCATCCCCCTCTAGGTGCTCTCAAGATGTGAGATCATAAAGATATACTGATGTGACCCTACACTAGGAAAAAACTAATAAAAATCATTCGAGATGTAAGCCACCTTTGGAAAAAGGAAAATAGAAGGAATTTTGAAGGATTAAAATCCTATAGAAAATTTTTCTATGTCGCTCTTTGGAATAAAGGATTGATTTCCTACAAATTCTATAAAATTCCTAAAGAATGGACCACTGCAGTGAGATGTTACATGATTTCTAAATTGAGGTCCAACATCTTGAAATTTTACTATGGAATTGCAAGCACCATACAACTCTATTCCTATATTTTTCATATCCCTATGTTTTACCAATCCTGGATTTCAAAGGTGATCGTAATCAGTTTTGAAAGTCAAGAAGTAAAAAAACAGTTTTGTAGATAATGAGGAAATGGGAAGTCGTGATCAAAAGACTTTTTGCTTACATTATAAAGCAAAAGACTTCTTAGATGCAAAATGAAAAGTTTTTAGGAACATATGACTTTTTGGATGAGAAGACTTTTTGCTTACATTATAAGGCGCTTTGATCATCCCAGTTTTAGTTATGGTCATAAGTGGTGTATATGATCATGCAAAATATTGTTATTACCTCTGTTCACAAATATATGACACCGTTTACTTTTTTCGAAAACTTTGACCACTCGTCTTATTCAAAATATTTATTCAAAAATGTAAAATTTTAAGTCAAGTAAAGACTATCTTAAGTGATAAAACAAATCACAACAAAATAAATGATAACTCAATATTTTTTGAATAAGACGAGTTATCAATTTTTTTTAAAAAAAGTTAACGGTGTCATATATTTATGAACGGATGGAATATTTAATATAGATAATACTCTATTCGTATTAAAATAGTAGTCGTTTTAGCTATTTGTTTTATATTTATATTCAAATGGATAATGATAAATTTAGACACATATATAAAACATACTAGTATAATGCCCGTACGTTGCGACGGCACATAAAAGTGGATTCTCAGCCACAGAGCTTTGATTAAATATACATGGCTACAAATTGCATATGCTGCATTCATCTTAGTCATGAAGAACATGATGACACAAAGCACCATAAGCGCAATCACAGTTACCAACACAATTAGACTGCAACTTCTATCACACACACTTTTTTGGGTGGGTAGGGTTGGGTGCAATTTGAAAATTAAAGAGGAGGAAAGGGAAAAAAGAACAGGGCAAACCCAAGCACACTGGTCACCAAACTTGACGAAAAGATCACCGATCTTGGAGCAGAGAGAGTACACCATCTTGGCGCCGAGCTTGTGCCGCTGCTTCCACATGGACTCCAAGTTCGTCCTCATCTTTCATGAACCCCGTGCACAACTGGCACACCTGGACCGACCAAAGTGATTCGCAAACAAAAAAATGCAACCTCAACATCAATTTGTTCCAAGCCCTTCACTATGAATTCAACATCACTATTCTGCTCCTCAGACTCAAGAATGCAGGAAATGTCATTACCCAAAGTACCATCATAACTCATAAGATATATTTCCATGGATAGTTAGATCAATATCCTCATTAGGGGCTTGTTCGGTTATTTTCAATCCATATGGATTGGAGGGGATTGATACGGATTGGAGAGGATTTTGACTTACTGGGGATTGAAACCCCCTCAATCCTCCTCAATCCATATGGATTGGGGTAGAACCGAACAAGCCCTAGATGGGTAAGTCTCCAGTGGAACCGATGCAAATGCAAAAACCTGAGCAATATAACAAACAAGCGATAGCTATTACATATAAAATCAATATGACAAAGGGCAATTATCTCCATCACGCAAAACATGACTCCAACTCTAGGACTAATGGTTATATGTTATATCAGTCACATGTTCTAAGAAAACTCGGCTAATAAAGAGACATCTGGTACAAATTAAAAGTGATCGGCTGAATATCACCTCCTATTTCTACAAAAATGCGCTCCTCATGTATTGAAAATGTTTTAGGACAGATTATGGAAACAATAGACCAAGTTGTATCAACAAAAATGGGCTCATTATGGATGAAGACCAGAAGCAGCGATGGTCTAACAGATCATAGTTGAGAAGCCAATAGAATATATAAATAGGTTGAAATGCCAAAACTCAAGCAAACCCAAGCTTTGAACAAGACACATCTATGAACTTGGACTAAATTAATAAAACAGGAGGTGCAATTTCACTGGCATGACCAACTGAAAACAGATCATGAGTAGCAAGCATATCATGCTTTGGTAGAAACACAAGAATCATAGATTGAATTATTAACCTGAGGTGCATACTGTACATTGTACAAGTACAATTTTCATAACCTGAAAAAGCATCAAATAGAGAGGTTTATGATTTTTTTTGTTTTCTTGGAAAAAGCACAACATCATATTTTTTACGCCACTGTGTACACCAAGAGGCCAGTGTGCTGAGCTTTGCAAGAATCATGATATTTTTAAAAACAATTAATATAAGACCATCGTATGGTGTTAGTCATCAAGTAGTTAGCAGTGTACATTGATACTTGGTAAAATCTAAATTGGGAGCTACACAAACATACCAGAGATGAAAATAGAAATGTGCAGCGACGACTCAATTGCAGAAACATGGAGTTTCGGGCTTCATAAGTATACATGCTAAAACTGCATGATTAGGAAAGACGTTATCGTGAATCTGAATCGCCTAAATGCAAGGTATTGACTTAAACCTGAATTCGAAATTAATGATGTGATATTTTCTGAAAACTTCACTAATTAGTTTATATCTTTTTTCACTATGGATCTGTGCAGTCCGCAAATCTAAATATTGCTAGAATAAGTTCACTGAATCCGGACAAATTCATGATTATGTACAGGCTAAAATAACCATGTTGTTGCCTCTTTCCTTAAACGTTGAACAATAACATCATTACATATTCCAAACAAAAATATAGTGCTGATAGAAGACACCTAACAGCTTACAACAATGATTCTCTCCTGAGTTTCCATACGTTTGGAGCTCCTAGTCAGGTTGCAGTTAATATTCGAAACAAAAAAAAAACATTTCTCTTATTAGACAAAGTGCACTGAAGCATAAAAACGAAACACAGTTATGTCAATAAAGCATAAAAACTAAACGGTTGGACTTTTTTCTCTTATTTGTTTGTTTCTTCACCTTGATGATAGTTTCTAAATGAGCTTTCTAGTAGTCCAAAGGTCAAAACTGTAGATTTCAACGAGAGAAAGAAAATTGTAGTTTTAGCTGGCTACTATAAAACAATATATTTTCAAGTTGGTACCGCTTTATTGTGGTCACCTAACAGTATTTCATTAAGTTTGATCCTAACAGGAGGCAAATATGGTACATTAAAAAATCCATGGAACATTGACATTAATGCAGCAGATAATAGTCATGCATTGTCACACCCGATTTTGGAAGGCAAACTGAATGCGAATCATGTACGTGTCAGGATCAGAAACTCACGTACACAGTGATTACATAGTTAGACATCATCACACATTGCTCAAAATAATAGTGAAAATAGTACTTTATTACATCAAGATGTCTAAGACATCCACAGAGTCACTAACTTAACATAGTCATTAATATAATCAAAGTGCAGATACGAAACGTAGAAGACAAGACCTTCACTGGCAGCTGACTGGGGGTTTGCCACTTAACACGACTAGAACTCATC
The DNA here is from genome assembly GCF_902167145.1 of Zea mays. Lineage (NCBI taxonomy): Eukaryota > Viridiplantae > Streptophyta > Magnoliopsida > Poales > Poaceae > Zea > Zea mays. The sequence goes on from NC_050099.1 coordinate 75,983,559, forward strand.
GAAGTCCTGAAACTCCTGAAAGTCCTCCATGTTGCCATCATCTTCTCATGAGCATTGATTGCAATGGGGACAACCTGGGGTTAGATGGTTTTTAAAGCAAGGGTGAGTACACATCAACGTACTCATCAAATGTCTCGTTTGGTTAAAGTGGGCTAGCTGTATGTAGGGTTAAGCTTAAAGCAGTTGCTTTTAGTTGGTCAGGTATTTATTACTAGTAGAAAAAGTCAAGTTTTAATAATAAAACCAAGTTATTACCCAAAAGTACTCCCTCCAAGAGGAAATACTAGAAACCACAGTTATAATCATCACCAGTTACCATCATCATAAAAGTATCCAAAGTTATTCTAATCAAAGAGGATCCCAAGACTGCTCTTAACCGTGAGTACGACTGATATACCAATTTCTAACACTCTGCAGAGGTTGCACACTTTACCCACGAGTTGTGATCCCTTCCCAACCTAGGTTGTATAGACCCGATCTTCACTACCGAGGTGGATGGTCAGGGATTCACTACGTAGCCTTTACAAACATTCCCCTGGTGTGCAGTTGCTCATTAGGTTTCGCCAGTCATACAAACGCAGTACTCCTCACTAAGGTGGGTGACTAACAAAACCAATTCGAATGAACCTCGGCACCCACCCTTAGTAGAGCAAGCACTATGCCCCGGCCCCAATTGACGGCCCTCCGGCAAAGCCAGCTACACCCCCAAGTTCATCTAATTAATCAGTTAAGGGCATCCCATTCTACCCTCATGGTTGTATTGTTATCTCGGTTGGTCTCTCAACGAACAGGTCCTTACGGAGAGGTACTCAAGAAACAACCTGAGTCTCCTAAAGTATCACAGGTTCATCATCATAATCAAGATAACATCATAGTATCATAAATATTCCCATCATGTTCGTTGATTAAAGTAAAGCAATAGCATAAAGTTAACCATAATAACCCAAAATGTAATAAAGGACAAGGTAAATATAAAGCTAGCCAATCCTTAGGTTTCAATTATGTAATGCGGGACAGTGAATTATAAAGTAAATAGGACATAATGAGTCAGAGGACACTTGCCTTCACCAGGTTGCTGCTCAGGGAAGTCTCCTGCAACACACTCGGAAACCTCGGACTGCTCATTGTCTACGCAAAGCAATCATTCATTCAACACATTTGGAAAGCCAACTACACCAAACATGCATAATCAAGTGAACAGAAGTTCAAAATAAAAACATAAACACAAAAGTGAAATCTAGGTTCTAGGGTGGACTAATACACCTAGGGGTTTTGTGGTTCTCTAAGTACTGCCTATCTCAGGGGATCACATAACTTAACTTCATTTATCTTAATGAATTATTAACATTATACCAGGGATGGGTTCATACATTACATGATATTAACTTCACAAAGTTAATCACTTAATTATCATTAGTGTTTTCCTTTTCATTTCCCTTTTAACAAACACTCCATCACTTTAAATCAACCTATAGCCTAAACATAAAATTAGTACATCCAGACAATGAAATATAATAATTTAAACAGGTAGGGAATAATTTTATGAACATTTTGCAATTTGAACCACCCAATTTGGAGTTCATATGCAAAAGATATGAAATAAACAAGTTTTGGACTTCAAAATACAAAATTAGGTCAAGTTCTGTGATAAAAATAAAGTCCAGGGGCTTCTCTGCAAAAAACCGGGGGTCTGCGCGCAAGAACCAGGGACGGCGGGTTGTTTTCTAAAAAGCCGAGGATCTCTTTAACAAAAAGACCACGCGAAGGGGTACGGGGTGTTCTCAGCCATCCGATCACAGATCGACGGCCGAGATCAATCCCAAGCACGAGCGCGGGCTGACAAGCGGGCTAGGGGCGTCAGTTGCACTAGGGCGGGCTGGCTGACCGGTCGGCCCAGCAGGGGCGCGGGCGAGGGCACACACCCGAGCGGCTGGATCCGAATCATACGGTTAGGATTAGATCTGGTTATTTAAAATAGGGTCGTCCGATCTAGGATAGACATATGAGATCAGACGACCCACCCTGGTCGGCTCTCCCTGGCTTCCAGCGGCGCCGCCGCCTGACTCCGCGGCGAAACCTCACCGGAGGCGCGAGCGCGGCCATGCCGGGGGTCCTAGGTCGCTGGGAAGGGCACAAGAAGATTAGGGATGACACGGCGACGCGGTCGTGGGCACGACACCGGCACAGGGGGACCGAAGAGTGGCGGTCTGTGGCGGGTGGCATAGCGGCGACACAGACTTGCTCCGGTGAGCAATTGCGCACGCACCGGGTCAGGAGATGGAAAATCAGGGGCATGGGGAGGTTGCTTACCTCGAGAGGGGCTCTGGGACGCTTGAGCGGCGGAGGGGACGCAGGGAGGCCTTGGGTCGACGGTGACGGGGCTTCGGCTGCACGGTGGAGGTCCGGTGAGCGCGAGCAGTGAAAGATAGAGGGGGAACGGGCGAACCGAGGGGTGTCCCGAGTTGCTAGCGTCGAGGCGGAGCTCACCGGGGCAACGGACACGGCAGAGACCCGACGGCGGCCGCGGAACAAGCCTGAGACCACGACGGACGGCGGTGGAGCTCCCTAGGTGCGCGCGCGGTGCGAGGCGAGTGCGGGGGTGCTGCGAGTGCGCGAGTGAGGGAGGATGAGAGCGAGTGGGGTATTCGGTAGCTAGAAAAGGCCAGGGTGGGGACGGGCACGGCCTCAGTGTGCGTCGTGGGCGCGGAGTCCACGGTGACACGTGGGTCGTGCGCGCGGGCGATTCGAGAGGGATGGGTCTGATAGGCGGGACCCACGGACCAGCGAGAGCGGGCGAGCGAACGGTCAGCCAGCGCTGACGCGCGGGGCCCGCGGGACAGAGAGAGAGCAAGGCACGCACGAAGGAAACCGGCGCCGATAGGCGGGGCCCAGCTGTCAGCGAGGGCGGGCGGGCGCGGCTGGACTGGGCCGAGTTGGGTTGTTCTGGGCCGAAATGAGTTTTTCTATTTCTCCTGAATTCCTAAATGCTTTTCTTTTTATTTTCTCTATGGAATTCAAATCAAATCAAACCACAATTCAAATTCAAATAATTCAAACACGTGCATCAAACAAAAAGAATAATCTAGGCTCAGTATGATGCAAACATTCATATCTTCCTAGGCTTTAATTATCCCAAAGAAAATTAATAAATCTCTCCCATGGTTAACTCATATCCTATTAAATAGAATAGAAAGGAAAAAGTATAGAAGTGAGAAAATAAGTAACACCTGAATTTGCTAGGTATTAGAAAAGAAATTTTATAACCCAAATTTTAGGGTGTTATATGCATATTCCAACCAAGCTTTCGTGAAAATGCCAGTTGAGTACCACAAAACATACACCAACTTAAAGTTGTTCAATCGTGTCTCCAACAAGAGTAACTGACTGATTGACGACCATGTGAACTCTAAAGGAAATAGGAAAAATCATCATGGATTTGGGAAAAACAAAAAAAGCAAGCTTCAGGTAATAAGCTGATTTGTATAAATACTATAGAAGCTTTGGTAATAAACATAGAGAATCACAATCATACAAGTGACCTTCCATAAGTACGCAAGGTAGACCAAGTGGAGGTTTATGGATCAAACTCCTTAACTATCATAAATGCGCATAAGAAATAAGAACTAAGACACTGATAAATGAATAGCAAAAGGTTAGTCTAAGTGAAATTATTAGCCTAACCACTGAGACTTTCTACATGTTCTCTAGTATGTCTTGCAAGACATAGGACCTTATTTCCTCAATGAATCTGAAAAAATATTAAAGCCATATGCAAATACATTATAAAGATATAAGCTAACCAAATGTGATAAAACTGGCCAATTTTCTAAGACTCGAGTGAAAAGAGCTTTTGCTGATTACCACTGAACGACCAACACATGCTGAAAATGGAACTGCTCCAGCTGATTCTGATGGTTCTGCTTGTGATTTAGCTTCTAGCTTTGACCATGACAAAGTTTTGAAGTACAGAACCTTTAATCAGAAAAGGATTCCCGATGTTAAGATTGAAAGGGAAATAGGCTTACACCTTTTCCATAATTGATTTTGGTGGTTGAAATGCCCAACACAAATAATTGGACTAACTAGTTTGCGCTAGATTATGAGTTCTACAGGTGCCAAAGGTTCACAACAAACCAATAAAAAGACCGAGAAAGGATTCAAATATTGAGAGCTAAAGTCAGCCGAAGTGTGCCCTGGTCTGGCACACCGGACTGTCCGGTGTGCCACCGGACAGTGTATGGTGCACCAGGGACTCCAACTCCGAACTGCTCACCTTCGGGAATTCTGAAGGCCGCTCCGCTATAATTCACCGGATTGTCCGGTGTAGCACCGGACAGTGTCCGGTGGCGCACCAGACTGTCCGGTGTGCCAGCAGAGCAACGGCTACTTCGCACCAACGGTCGTCTGCAGAAGGCATTAAATGCGCTACAGTGCGCGCCAGAGTCAGAGCAGAGCCAGATGGCGCACCGGACACTAAACAGTGCCTGTCCGGTGCACCACCAGACTGTTCGGTGGCCCAGAAGACAGAAGCTCCAACGGTCGGAATCCAACGGCCAGGTGACGTGGCAGGCGCACCGGACAGTGTCCGGTGGCGCACCGGACTGTCCGGTGCGCCATGCGACAGCAGCCTTCACCAAACGGCTAGTTTGGTGGTTGGGGCTATAAATACCCCCAACCACCCACCATTCATTGCATCCAAGTTTTCACACTTCCTACACCTTACAAGAGCTATAGCATTCAATACAAGACACACCAAAGAGATCAAATCCTCTCCAAGTCCAAAGATTATTCCTGATCAAATAGTGACTAGTGAGAGAGTGACTTGTGTTCATTTGAGCTCTTGCGCTTGGATTGCTTCTTTTTCTCATTCTTTCTTGTGATCAACTCAATTGTAACCGAGGCAAGAGACACCAATTGTGTGGTGGTCCTTGCGGGGACTTCGTGTCCCGTCTGATTGAGAAGAGAAGCTCACTCGGTCTAAGTGACCGTTTGAGAGAGGGAAATGGTTGAAAGAGACCCGGTCTTTGTGACCACCTCAACGGGGAGTAGGTTTGCAAGAACCGAACCTCGGTAAAACAAATCATCGTGTCTCACTCTTTATTTGCTCGCAATTTGTTTTTCACCCTCTCTCTCGGACTCGTTCATATTTCTAACGCTAACCCGGCTTGTAGTTGTCCTTAAGTTTATAAAATTCAGATTCGCCCTATTCACCCCCCCCCCCCCCCTCTAGGCGACTTTCAATTGGTATCAAAGCTCGGTGCTTCATTAGAGCTTAACCGCTCGAAGTGATGTCGGGAGATCACGCCAAGAAGATGGTGATCGGCGGTGAGAAGACCGCTACAAGCCACGGGAAGGCTCCATCAAGGGAGTCCGCCAACAAGAAGAAGGATGGATCCCCTTCACGCATTCGATCGCACAAGAGTGGCGAGAAGAAGAAAATGAAGAAAGTGGTCTACTACGAGACCGACTCTTCCTCGCCCTCTACATCTGGATCCGACTCCGCGTCCGTCACTTCTAAGCGCCAAGAGCGCAAGAAGTATAGTAAGATCCCCTTACGCTATCCTCGCATTCCTAAGCATACTCCATTACTTTCCGTCCCATTAGGAAAACCACCAACGTTTGACGGTGAAGATTATTCTAGGTGGAGTGATATGATGAGATATCACCTAACCTCACTCCACAAAAGCATATGGGATGTTGTTGAGTTTGGTGTACAGGTACCATCCGTAGGGGATGAAGATTATGATGAGGACGAGGTGGCCCAAATCGTGCACTTCAACTCCCAAGCCACCACTATACTCCTCACTTCTCTAAGTCGAGAGGAGTATAACAAGGTGCAAGGATTAAAGAGCGCCAAAGAGATTTGGGACGTGCTCAAAATCGCGCACGAAGGAGACGAGGTGACCAAAATCACCAAGCGAGAGATGATCGAGGGGGAGCTCGGTCGATTCAGGCTCAACCAAGGCGAGGACCCTCAAGCCATGTACAACCGGCTAAAAACCTTGGTCAACCAAGTGTGCAACCTCGGGAGCTCCAAGTGGGATGACCATGAAATGGTCAAGGTTATTCTAAGATCACTAGTATTTCTTAATCCTACTCAAGTACAATTAATTCGTGGTGATCCTAGATATAAGCTTATGTCTCCCGAGGAAGTTATAAGTAAATTCGTGAGCTTTGAGTTGATGATCAAAGGCTCAAAGTAAATCATCGAGCAAGGTGACTCCTCCACGCCCGAGGCACAACCGGTCGCATTCAAAGCGACGAAGGAGAAGAAGAAAGAGTCTACATCAAGTAGACTCCCCATTGACGCCTCCAAGCTCGACAATGAGGAGATGGCGCTCATTATCAAGAGTTTCCGCCAAATCCTCAAGCAAAGGAGGGGGAAGGACTACAAATCCCGCTCTAAGAAAGTGTGCTACAAGTGTGGTAAGCCCGATCACTTTATTGCAAAATGTCCATTATCAAGTGACAGTGACAGGGATAACGACAAGAAGGGCAAGAGGAGAGAAAAGAAGAGGTACCACAAGAAGAAGGGCGGCGATGCCCATGTGTGCCGCGAGTGGGACTCCAACGAGAGCTCCACCGACTCCTCCGACGACGAGGACGCCGCCAACATCGCCGTCACCAAAGGACTCCTCTTCCCCAACGTCGGCCACAAGTGCCTCATGGCAAAGGACGGCAAAATGAAGAAGGTAAAATCAAAATCCTCCATTAAATATGCAACCTCTAGTGATGAGGATAATTCTAGTGATGAGGAGGATAATTTGCGCACCCTTTTTGCCAACCTAAACATGCAACAAAAAGAGAAGTTAAATGAATTAATTAGTGCTATTCATGAGAAGGATGAACTCTTGGACACCCAAAAGGACTTCCTAATTAAGGAAAACAAGAAGCATGTTAAGGTTAAAAATGCTTATGCTCTAGAAGTAGAAAAATGTGAAAAATTATCCAGTGAGCTAAGCACTTGCCATGATGTCATTGCCAACCTTAGAAATGAGAATGATAGATTAATTGCTAAGGTTGATTCAAATGTATGTGATGATTCAATTTCCAATCTTAGAGATGATAATGCTAGTTTACTTGCTAAGATTGAAAAATTGAATGCTTCTCTTGCTAGCCTTAGGATTGAAAAAGAAAAATTGATTACTAAGGCTAAAGACTTAGATGTTTGCAATGCTTCCATTTCCAATCTTAGAAGTGAAAATGATATTTTACATGCTAAGATTGTTGAACTAAACTCTTGCAAACCCTCTACATCTACCATTGAGCATGTTTCTATTTGCACTAGATGTAGAGATGAAAATTTTAAATTTGCTAGAAGCATGCTCTATAGTGGGAGACGCCCTGGCATCAAGGATGGCATTGGCTTCCAAAAGGGGGACAATGTCAAACTTAATGCCCCTCCTAAAAGATTGTCTAACTTTGTTAAGGGCAAGGCTCCCATGCCTCAGGATAACGAGGGTTACATTTTGTACCCTGTCGGTTATCCCGAGCACAAAATTAGGAGAATTCACTCTAGGAAGTCTCACTCTGGCTCTAACCATGCTTTTATGTATAAGAGTGAGGCATCTAGTTCTAGGCAATCAACCCGTGCTAAATTTCCTAAGAAGAAAACTCCTATTGCATCAAATGATCATAACGTTTCATTTAAAACTTTTGATGCATCTTATGTTTTGACTAACAAATCCGGCAAGTAGTTTCCAAGTATGTTGGGGGCAAACACAAGGGGTCAAAGACTTGTGTTTGGGTACCCAAAGTTCTTGTATCTAATGTCAAAGGACCCAAAACCGTTTGGGTACCTAAAATCAAGAACTAAATTTGTTTTGTAGGTTTATGCATCCGGGGGCTCAAGTTGGATCATCGATAGCGGGTGCACAAACCATATGACAGGGGAGAAGAAGATGTTCTCCTCCTATGAGAAAAACCAAGATCCCCAAAGAGCGATCACATTCGGGGATGAAAATCAAGGTTTGGTCAAAGGATTGGGTAAAATTGCTATATCACCTGACCACTCTATTTCAAATGTTTTTCTTGTAGATTCTTTAGATTACAATTTGCTTTCCGTTTCTCAATTATGTAAAATGGGTTACAATTGTCTTTTTATGGATATAGGTGTTACTGTCTTTAGAAGAAGTGATGATTCAGTAGCATTTAAGGGAGTGTTAGAGGGTCAGCTATACTTAGTAGATTTTGATAGAGCTGAACTCGACACTTGCTTAATTGCTAAGACTAACATGGGCTGGCTCTGGCATCGCCGACTAGCACATGTTGGAATGAAGAATCTTCACAAGCTTCTAAAGGGAGAACACATTTGGGGACTAACAAATGTTCATTTTGAGAAAGACAGGATTTGTAGCGCATGTCAGGCAGGGAAGCAAGTTGATGTTCATCATCCACACAAGAACATAATGATGACCGACAGGCCGCTCGAGCTACTCCACATGGACCTATTCGGCCCGATTGCTTACATAAGCATCGGCGGGAGTAAGTATTGTCTTGTAATTGTGGAAGATTATTCTCGCTTCACTTGGGTGTTCTTTTTGCAGGAAAAATCACAAACCCAAGAGACTTTAAAGGGATTCTTGAGACGGGCTCAAAATGAGTTCGGCTTAAGGATCAAGAAGATAAGAAGCGACAACGGGACGGAGTTCAAGAACTCTCAAATTGAAAGCTTCCTTGAGGAGTAGGGCATCAAGCATGAGTTCTCTTCTCCCTACACACCACAACAAAATGGTGTAGTGGAGAGGAAGAATAGAACTCTATTGGACATGGCAAGGACCATGCTTGATGAGTACAAGACTTCGGATCGGTTTTGGGCAGAGGCGGTCAACACTACTTGTTACGCCATCAACCGGTTATATCTACACCGAATCCTCAAGAAGACATCGTATGAACTCCTAACCGGTAAAAAGCCCAATGTTTCATATTTTAGAGTCTTTGGTAGCAAATGTTTTATTCTTGTTAAAAGAGGTAGAAAATCCAAATTTGCTCCTAAGGCTGTAGAAGGCTTTTTACTAGGATATGATTCAAACACAAGGGCATATAAAGTCTTTAACAAGTCCTCTGGACTAGTTGAAGTTTCTTGTGACATTGTGTTTGATGAGACTAACGGCTCTCAAATAGAGCAAGTTGATCTTGATGAACTAGATGATGAAGAGGCTCCGTGCGTCGCGGTAAGGAACATGTCCATTGGGGATGTGTGTCCTAAGGAATCCGAAGAGCCTCCACAAGCACAAGATCAACCTTCTTCCTCCATGCAAGCATCTCCACCAACTCAAGATGAGGATAAGGTTCAAGATGATGAAGGAGAAGATCAAGAAGATGAGCCACCTCAAGAGGAGAGCAATGATCAAGGGGGATATGCCCATGATCAAGATAAGGAAGATGAACAAGTTACAAAACCGCCACACCCAAGAGTCCACCAAGCAATCCAACGAGATCACCCCGTCGACACCATTCTCGGCGACATTCATAAGGGGGTAACCACTAGATCTCGTGTTGCACATTTTTGTGAACATTACTCTTTTGTTTCCTCTATTGAGCCACACAGGGTAGAGGAAGCACTACAAGATTCGGATTGGGTGGTGGCGATGCAAGAGGAGCTCAACAACTTCACTAGGAACGAGGTATGGCATTTGGTTCCACGTCCTAATCAAAATGTTGTAGGAACCAAGTGGGTCTTCCGCAACAAGCAAGACGAGCATGGTGTGGTGACAAGGAACAAAGCCCGACTTGTGGCCAAGGGATACTCACAAGTCGAAGGTTTGGATTTTGGCGAAACCTATGCACCCGTAGCTAGGCTTGAGTCCATTCGCATATTACTTGCCTATGCTACTTACCATGGCTTTAAGCTTTACCAAATGGACGTGAAAAGTGCCTTCCTCAATGGACCAATCAAGGAAGAGGTCTATGTTGAGCAACCTCCCAGCTTTGAAGATAGTGAGTACCCTAACTATGTTTACAAACTCTCTAAGGCGCTTTATGGGCTCAAGCAAGCCCCAAGAGCATGGTATGAATGCCTAAGAGATTTCCTTATCACTAATGGCTTCAAAGTTGGAAAAGCCGATCCTTCTTTATTTACTAAAACTCTTGATAATGATTTGTTTGTATGCCAAATTTATGTTGATGATATCATATTTGGGTCTACTAACGAATCTACATGTGAGGAATTTAGTAGGATCATGACACAAAAATTCGAGATGTCGATGATGGGGGAGTTGAAGTACTTCTTGGGATTTCAAGTAAAGCAACTCCAAGAGGGCACCTTCATTAGCCAAACGAAGTATATTCAAGACATTATAAACAAGTTTGGGATGAAGGATGCCAAGCCCATCAAGACACCCATGGGAACCGATGGGCATCTCGACCTCGACACGAGAGGTAAATCCGTCGATCAAAAGGTATACCGGTCGATGATAGGCTCTTTACTCTATTTATGTGCATCTCGACCGAATATTATGCTTTCCGTATGCATGTGTGCAAGATTCCAAGCCGACCCTAGGAAGCTCACCTTACGGTCGTAAAACGAATCTTGAGATATTTAGTTCATACTCCTAAGTTTGGGCTTTGGTATCCTAGGGGATCCACATTTGATTTAATTGGTTATTCCGATGCCGATTGGGCGGGGTGTAAAATTAATAGAAAGAGCACATCGGGGACTTGCCAGTTCTTGGGAAGATCCTTGGTGTCTTGGGCTTCAAAGAAGCAAAATTCCGTAGCTCTTTCCACCGCCGAAGCCGAGTATATTGTCGCAGGCCATTGTTGCGCGCAACTACTTTGGATGAGGCAAACCCTTAGGGACTACGGTTACAAATTAACCAAAGTTCCTCTTCTATGTGATAATGAGAGTGCAATCCGCATGGCGGATAATCCCATTGAGCATAGCCGCACTAAACACATAGCCATTCGGTATCATTTTCTAAGGGATCACCAACAAAAGGGAGATATCGTGATTGCATATATTAACACTAAAGAACAATTAGCCGATATCTTTACCAAGCCACTAGATGAACAAACTTTTAACAAACTTAGGCATGAGCTAAATATTCTTGATTCTCGGAATTTCTTTTGATAGTTTGCACACATAGCTCATAAGTATACCTTTGATCATGTCTCTTTTATATGCTATGACTAATGTGTTTTCAAGTGAATTTCAAACCAAGTTATAGGTATATTGAAAGGGAATTGGAGTCTTCGGCAAAGACAAAAGGCTTCCACTCCACTCCATAACTCATCCTTCGCCGTCGCTCCGAGCAACTCTCCAACTTTGGTATAATCTTCACTCATGTTTTATTTGCCAAAGGGGAGAAAGTAGTTTTAAAAAGGGCTTATATTTCACTCAAAGTATCCGTTTTTGGTGATTCATGCCAAAGGGGGAGAAAGTATTAGCCCAAAGCAAAAGGACCGCACCACCACCTTATTTAAAAAAAAGAGTTTTTCAAATTGGTATCTTATTGTGTTCAAAAAGGGAAGAAAATAGCACCTTTCAAAATTGATATCTTAAGACCCTCTTGAACACTAAGAGGAGGATTTTATCGAGGGGGAGTTTTGTTTTAGTCAAAGGAAAAGCATTTCAAACAAGGGGAGAAAATTTCAAAATCTTGAAAATGCTTCTCAAAATCTTACTCATTTACCTTTGACTATTTGCAAAAGAACTTTGAAAAGAATTTACAAAAGAATTTGCAAAAACAAAAACATGTGGTGCAAGTGTGGTCCAAAATGTTAAAAATAAAGAAACAATCCATGCATATCTTATGAGTATTTATATTGGCTCAATTCTAAGTAACCTTTGCACTTACAATTATGCAAACTAATTCAATTATGCACTTCTATACTTGCTTTGGTTTGTGTTGGCATCAATCACCAAAAAGGGGGAGATTTAAAGGGAATTAGGCTTACACCTATTTCCTAATTGATTTTGGTGGCTGAATTGCCCAACACAAATAATTGGACTAACTAGTTTGCTCTAGTCTATAAGTTCTACAGGTGCCAAAGGTTCACAATAAGCCAATAAAAGACCAAGAAAAGGGTTCAAACAAGAGAGCAAAAGACAACCCGAAAGGCACCCTGGTCTGGCGCACCGGACTGTCCGGTGTGCCACCGGACAGTGTCCGGTGCACCAGGGCACTCGAAGCCAAACTCGCTACCTTCGGGAATTTCCAAGGGCGCTCCACTATAATTCACCGGACAGTGTCCGGTGCACACCGGACTGTCCGGTGTGCCAGCGGAGCAACAGCTACTACGGCGCCAACGGTCACCTGCAGAGGCATTTAATGCGCTACAGTGCGCGCCGGAGTCAGAGCACGCGCGGGAGGCGCACCGGACAGTCTACAGTACCTGTCCGGTGCACCACCGGACAGCCAGGCGACCCCACCAGTCAGAGCTCCAACGGTCGAACCCTAACGGCCGGGTGACGTGGCTGGCGCACCGGACACTGTCAGGTGGCGCACCGGACTGTCCGGTGCGCCATGCGACAGCAGCCCTCACCAAACGGCTAGTTTGGTGGTTGGGGCTACAAATATCCCCAACCACCCCACATTCAAGTCATCCAAGTTTTTACACTTCTACACCTTACAAGAGCTATAGCATTCAATACAAGACACACCAAAGAGATCAAATCCTCTCCCAACTCCACAAAGCTTTAGTGATTAGAGAGAGTGATTTGTTGTGTTCATTTGAGCTCTTGTGCTTGGATTGCTTCTTTTCTTTCTCATTCTTCTTGTGATCAAACTCAATTGTAACCAAGGCAAGAGACACCAATTTTGTGGTGGTCCTTGCGGGAACTTAGTGTTCCGTTTGATTGAGAAGAGAAGCTCACTCGGTCTAAGTGACCGTTTGAGAGAGGGAAAGGGTTGAAAGAGACCCGGTCTTTTGTGACCACCTCAACGGGGAGTAGGTTTGCAAGAACCGAACCTCGGTAAAACAAATCTTTGTGTCTCACTCTTCATTTGCTTGCGATTTGTTTTTCACCCTCTCTCTCGGACTCGTTTATATTTCTAACGCTAACCCGGCTTGTAGTTGTGATTAACTTTGTAAATTTCAGTTTCGCCCTATTCACCCCCCCTCTAGGCGACTTTCAGATGGAGGCATCAGAAATACGCAGTATAGTACCTCGTACCTTGGTGAAGCGGGAGATGAACTTCCGGAGGGTCTCCCCTGGCTCCTGCCTAACAGCATGGAGGTGGGCCTCCACACAGTGCTGTTGATAAGCACTAGCGAAATTCGCCACGAACCACGCACAGAGCTCTTCCCAGGAGTAGATTGATCTTGGGGCGAGGTTCATGAGCCAAGTCCGGGCAGGTCCAGACAGGGCGACATGAAAATATGTCTCCATTACGGTGGTGTTTCCACCTGCTGCCGTGATGGCGGTGACATATACTTGCAGGAACTCCGATGGGTTCATTGTCCCATCATATTTTTCCGGTAGGTGTGGCCAGAACTTGGGCGACCATGACGTCGTGCGAAGATGGTCAGCGATGGCGGCGCAGCCCACGCCGGTCAAGGGGACACCCGTTTGGGACTGGGCACCCACTGGTGTCTGCGGTGCCTCTGTAGCGAAATCTCGGTCGAGGTTGCGACCCTCAACGTTCTGTCGGCGCTCACGCGCCCTTTCCAAAGAGACCCGGGCGTCTCCTCCCATACGCCTACGGTTGAGCTCCGCCCGGAGGTCGTCGGTCTGTGCACCCCTTACGGAGGGCGAGCGCACAGACGTCGTCGCCTCGCGTTGGCGCCGGGATGACCGAGGCCTCGACCTGATCGAAGTAGAATGTGCCATGCCGAGCAGTCGGTCGACGTCGTCGTGCCACTGCTTCATGGCCCCCAGTGATGCAGTAGAGCTAGGGGTGGCGTAGCAACTCTCTGGCCGCAGACATCGTCGTAGGCGCTGCCCTCGACGGAGTCCGGGACGCCTGCGCTGGCGTGTGCTGCTGCACGGTGTGCACGGCAGCAGTCCCAGAATCGGGGTGGTCGGGCACTCGTGGCGCGGAGGATGCAACCTCCTGCTCCATCACGAAACCCTCCGAAGTCTTGGCGCGGTGCTCGATGATCCGCACCATCATGCTGAGTGAGGAAACAAGCAAAAACTTGAAACCTGGCCCCTACCTGGCGCGCCAAATGTCGGAGAGGAAATCTCCCCGGCCGGGTGGCGGATTGCAACCGCCCTAAATCCTAAAGAGAGGAGGGGCCTAAGCGTTTTGCTTGCTACAAGACTGGTGGATCAACACACGAGAGCACGCGAGGGTTTAGAGTGGTTTGGGCCGCCGGAGCGTAATACCCTTGTCGGCGTTTCGACCCCGGGGGGTCCCTGGACCGACGAGTAAAATTGTCGCTGCGTGTCCCAGTCCAGATGGGTTGGCGTGAGATGGAACACAAGGGGGGAGAACCGCGGCTCGTGTTATCCAGCGCCCAGGGCGGATGCGCTTGTAGTAGGGGGTTACAAGCGTTCGCAAGGGATAGAGAGAGCGTGTGAGCCTGTTCGTCGGCCCGTCCTCCCGCGCGACCACCCTCTCGTATGAGGGCCCTGGACCTTCCTTTTATAGATGCAAGGAGGGGGTCCAGGTGTACAATGGGGGTGTAGCTATATGCTAACGTGTCCGGCAGAGAGGAGCCAGAGCCCTATGTACATGCCAATGTGGCTGTCGGAGAGGTGCTAGAGCCCTGTGCATGCGATGTCCTGGCCGTCGGAGGAGCGCTTGAGCCTTGTAGAACCACAGGTGTCGGGGCTGCCGGGACCTTGCTGACGTCTCCTTGCTTCCGTAGGGGGCTTGAGAACCGCCGTCGTCATGGACACACGCGGGGTGCCATCATTACTTGTTTACCGGGGCGAGCCAGATGGGACGCCGGTCTTGTTCCCCATAGCCTGAGCTAGCTAGGGGTAGGGTAATGATGTACCCCCTGTGGCGTGGTCGGTCTGAGCCCAAGGTCGGGCGAGGCGGAGACTCCTCCTAAGGCAGAGGCTGGGGTGGGGTGAGGACACAATTCTTTCTGAGGTCGGGGTTGAGGCCGAGCCCTGGGGTCGGGCGAGGCGGAGACCATCCTCCGAGGTCGAGGTTGAGGCTGAGCCCTGGGGTCGGGCGAGGCGGAGACCACCTTCCGAGGCCGAGGCCCAAGGTCGGGCGAGGCGGAGCTTCCTGTTGCGCCTGAGGGTGGACTTAGCTGTTGTCAGCCTCACCCTGGCGGGTGGCACAGCAGTCGGAGCGGGGCTGGCGGCGCTGTTTTCCTGTCAGGTCAGTCAGTGGAGGGGCGAAGTGACTGCGGTCACTTTGGCCCTACCGACTGAGGAACGTGCGTCAGGATAAGGTGTCAGGCGATCCTCGCATTGAATGCTCCTGCGATACGGTCGGTTGGCGAGGCGATCTGGCAAAGGTTGCTTCACTGCGAAGCCTTCCCGAGTTGGGCCTCGGGCGAGTCGAGGGTGCGCCCGTTGCTTGAGGAGGCCCTCGGGCGAGGCGTGAATTCGCATGGGACTACTGTTCCTGCCCGAGGCTGGGCTCGGGCGAGGCGAGATCGCGTCCCTTGAGTAGACGGAGCCTTGACCTGAATTGCGCCCATCAGTCTCTACAGCTTGTGCTGATAGTGATTACCAGCCGAGTTTAGGTGTGTTGGGGTAACCCTAATTATGGTACCCGACAGTAGCCCCCGAGCCTCAAAGGGAGTGTTCGTACTCGCTTGGAGGCTTTGTCGCACTTTTTTGCAAGGGGACCGGCCTTTCTCGGTTACATTTTGTTCCGGTGGGTGCGCGCGAGCGCACCCGCCGGGTGTAGCCCCCGAGGCCTCGGAGGAGTGGTTTGACTCCTCTGAGGTCTTAATGCTTTTCTCGATGCCTTGGTCGGTCTGGTTGTTCCCTCATGCGATCTGATGGTAGCCCGGGTGCATGGTCAGGTTCCGAGTTCTCAGGCTGGTCTGTTAACGCTGTCAACAGTTTGGCCGTAGCTAGGTTTGCGAGAGCAGCCCCCGAGCCTCTGCATGGAGCGAGAGGACGATCAAGGACTGACTCGACTTTTATCATATGCCCCTTCATCGCCTTTCCGCAAGGAGGAGGGGGGAAAGCGCCATGTTGCCCTCGGAGGGCGCCGAACATGGTGTCTCCAGTGAGTTGCTAACGGGTGATCCGAGTGGACGCCCGTGCCCCGTTCTATAAGGGTCGGCTAGTGGCCCAGAGGCACGCTCCAAAAGTACCTGCAGGTGATTTGTCGGACCCGGTCCCGTTCGATAGGGTCCGAGGGCTCGATGCCTCCCTCTGGTGGGATTCCGTTACAAAATCGCTCCTACTGGTCTCAGAAATGTCCTAGGGTACCTCGGGAGCGTAGCCCGAGCCTCGGCCATGTATTGGACGTACCCAGAGTCATCCCTCGCTCTGCGTGCTCTAGGGCGGCTGTCGAACCCTTCGAGGGGCTAGCCTTCGAACCCCTGATCAGTAGTGGGCGCGGAGCCCGAGTGCTCTGAGGCAGCTGTCGAACCCTTCCGAGGGGCCAGCCTTCGAACCTCTGATTAGTAATGAGCCTGAAGCCCGAGTGCTCTGGGGCGGCTGTCGAACCCTTCCGAGGGGCCAGCCTTCGAACCCCTGATCAGTAGGAGGGCTCGGGGCCCGCTTCCTTCGCGGAGAAGGATCCCTTTCAAAATATCCCCTTTCCCGGTCCCTGTAGCAAGAGAGAGAAAAGGGGAAGAGGAAAAGGATACGAATTTAAACGATGTGGCGCACCTTTTTTGACGCGATCATCATGGCGGAGGTGAAACGTCGCCCGCTTCGCCTGCCAAAGGCGTCGCTTGCCCTGCCGCGGAGTTAATGCGACGGGACGAGTGGTTCGCGGGGTGGTCGTTGCGCGAGCCGTTCGAGGAACGGAACACGGGCGCGTCGTCTTTACGCCGTGGGAGGGGGCTCTCCTGCTGCTCCAGGAGGGGACGTGAGCCTGCAGACGATTTGACCGCCGTTTCCGCCCGTCTGCTGCCGCCATTACTGCCGGCCCACTTTTGGCCATATCGACCGTCGCGCCTCCTCCCGCGGCTGACTGACCCGTGATCGATGTGCTCGGCTGGCACTGTTGGGCCACATGCAGGGTTGCCTCGAGTCGCGGCACTGGTTCCACAGTCGAGAAGGTGCGGGATTGGCGCAAGTAGCGGTGCAGTTTCCCGCATGTAGTAACCGGCGCGCCGCTTACATGACGTGTGGGCCTGGGCCTCCATGCTGGATGCGTCGAAGTCGAAGGGGTGCGTCCCCGTGGTGCGGTTGCACGCCGCCTGCATGGCGGTCCGCCCTTTCAACCGCTGGTTTTGGCGAGGATGGAGGGGTTCTTGTAACCGCGGGGCGGTTACACGCTCCGCACACGGCGGTTTGGCTTCTTCTGTTCCGGGCCAGCTTGCATAACGTGTGGGACCCAGCCCCCGTGTCGTAGGGGGAGGACCCTAGAGCACGTCGGTGAAGACTTAGTCCGCGACGCCTGAGGACGCGAGTGGGGAGAGTCGCCTTTAAAAAGGGATTGATCCCTCGGGCGGTAGCCATGCCTTCGCACTCCCCTCATGCATCGCGCCCTTCCACCTTCCGAGCCCCCGGATGGGGAGCGCCCGCGTTGCCTTCGTTTTGCTGCTATTGGAGGAGCGCAACCTCGCGGAGGTTGGTACCCTTCAGCCATCGCTCGGCTTCAAGGATTTTCATCAGGCAGCCCGGCTGCATTCCCTCACCAATGGTCACGCAGGATGGTGACCACCGGTTCGATGGTGGGGAGAAGCAAGCCGGGCTACAGCCTCTGCCCCGCCCTCAGCTTCAAGGATCTTCATCATCCTTGCTGGGGAGGAGGGCGGGGCAAGTTGGAGCCTGCCTCCGCGTGGGCTGGCGACCCGCTTCTTCCTCCAACATCCGGGGGAGGGAACCATCCTCCAGCTCTGCGGAGGAGGCGTCCTCCAGCCATGCGAGGGAAGGCGAACTGCTGCTGCCTGGCTAGGGTGCAGCATTCCGTCCTTCGTCCGGGCGACGGTGGCCGGCTGCACCGGGGGGTCGCACAACACGTCGTACGCCGCGAGCGCGGTACTCGTGTTCTGGGATGGTCCCATTCTCGTTATGGCGGCGAGGATGGGAGTGAGGACCTGCCGGTGCACTTTGGGGCGGTCGCCGCTCGCGGGCGCGTGGTTGGTAGGCAGGTGGCTGTCGTCGTCGGTGCTGAGGTGGTGGTAGCCGGAGAAGGTTTCTCCGCCAACGACACCGTCAGCGTCACCTGCGCTCCGGGCCTCCGGCTCTTTGGCTTTAATGGTTGGTTCTCGTCCCCCACGAGGGGACACGAATGAGAGCCTTCCAGTGGTAGCGTTCACCCTGAGGCCATCGCTGTTGCTGTCTTGCCGTCCGAGACGGAGGTCGTTGTCGCTGCTGCTGCAGAGGTCGTCGGCGAGCCACCCGGAGTTTGTCGTCCCGTAGGCCCTCCGATGTGGAGGTTGTTCGTACCTGCGGGAGTGGAACCGGAGTTCTGTTTGTAATGGCACCTTGAGTGCTGGTGTATGTTCATTGTGGCTGTCGGGGCCCGAACATCTGTGTATTTGGGCGTGAAGCTGTGTTTCCCCCTCATTTCGAGCATTGGGACTCGCCTGTCGACTAGTTGAACCGCTTAACCGAGTGTGAGATGCTTTGCGCGGAAGGTGACGAGTGAGGTATCCGTATCCAGGAGGTGTAGGAGTCCCTCGGCTCGGTCGGCCTTGCCACTCAAGGCTTCTCTTGCTCAGTTACGGAACCCTCGGCTGCTCTGCGATGAGCCGGAGCCGGGGGCAGCGGTGTCAGCATGGACAGAGGCGGAGTCGGCTTGAAAAGGGGCTTCGTCGGCCCAGGAGTAGGTGGCTTCCCAGGCCGAGGAGGTGCAGCAGCGGCGGCCGGAGCCTGGTCGGGTCATTCGTGAGCGGGACCATCTTCGGAGTCACGCTGCCGAGGTCGTGAGCCGGGCTGATGTCCTCGGGGGACAGCTGGCTAAGGCTACGGAGCGGCCAGCCAAGGCGTCTGCTCGGGACGGGACCCTGGAGGAGACCCTGGCTGCGATGGCCCAAGCGCGGTGCTAACATCTTCCCTCGAGGTGGAGATCCTTCCGCCCGTGTCGCCGTCCGAGGCCGGGCCAAATCCCGCCGAAGGTGGAAACAACGCTGAGGGTGCTGCTGTTCGCTCTGTTGATGTCTGAACCTGTAGGAACAGTTTGTCTGTAGTATGCTTATGTTTTTTGCGGCTGCCGAGGCCAAAACATATTATCGTCGTGTTATAAAGCTGTGTTTCTTTTCCTCTTGTTTCGAGTATCAAGACTTGTTCGTCGGTAGCAGAATCACTTATCCGAGCGAGAGTTACTTATCGTGGAAGGTGATGAGTGAGGTATCCGTATCCCGGAGGCGTAGAAGTCCCTCGGCTCGGTTGGCCTTGCTGCTTACGTGTACTCTTACTCGTCCGCAGGATTCTGTTATCGATATAGTCGAGAAGGCATGAAAAATCGTTCTGCCAGAAAAGTTTTTGAGCGTTAAGACTTGTTCGGCAGCAGAATCGCTTATCCGAGCGAGAGTTACTTATCACAGAAGGTGATGAGTGAGGTATCCGTATTCCAGAGGCGTAGGAGTCCCTCGGCTCGGTCGGCCTCGCCGCTTACGTGTACTTCGTCATTTTCAGGACCCCGCTATCGAAGCAATCGAAAAGCGCGAAAGATGTTCTGGCAGAAAGACTTTTTCCGAGGAAAATTTTGACGGAGAGGGGGTTCCCCCCTTCTAGCCCCCGAGGGAGGGTCGAGCTTTGCCGAGGCAAGGCTGATCCTTCCTTGACGGTTAGACTTTACTTTTGAATGTAAAGAGAACGAGGTATATGAACGACTTGAAAACATCTTAAGGGTAAAAGCGATGTAGCTGTCGGATGTTCCAAGCGTTGCTGTAGACCTCGCCTTGACTGTTGGCCAGCTTGTATGTTCCGGGCTTCAAAATCTTGGCGATGATGAACGGCCCTTCTTAGGGAGGAGTGAGCTTGTGGCGCCCTCGGGCGTCTTGTCGTAGCCGAAGTACCAAGTCTCCCACCTGGAGGTCTCGGGGTCGAACTCCTCGGGCGTGGTAGCGTCACAGAGACTGCTGATACCGTGCCGAGTGTAGTAAGGCCACGTCCAGAGCCTCTTCCAGCTGGTCCAGTCAGTCTTCTTGGCTGGTATGGTTGCTTTGGTTGTCGTACGCCCTCGTCCTCGGGGAACCGTATTCTAAGTCTGTGGGCAAGATAGCCTCGGCCCCATAGACTAGAAAGAACAGCGAGAAGCCCGTGGATCGGCTTGGCGTCGTCCTCAGACTCCAGACCACCGAGGGTAGTTCCTTCATCCATCGCTTGCCGAACTTGTTGAAGTCGTTGTAGATCCTCGGTTTAAGTCCCTGTAGAAGCATACCGTTGGCACGCTCTACCTGCCCATTCGTTATGGGGTGAGCTACGGCGGCCCAGTCCACATGGATGTGGTGGTCCTTGCAGAAGTCCAGGAACT
Organism: Zea mays; assembly: GCF_902167145.1. NCBI lineage: Eukaryota > Viridiplantae > Streptophyta > Magnoliopsida > Poales > Poaceae > Zea > Zea mays. The sequence continues at coordinate 76,004,021 of NC_050099.1, forward strand.
TCCTGCCCGTGAACTGGGTGCCATTGTTGGTGATGATGGAGTTCGGGACCCCAAAGCGATGGATGATGTTGGTGAAGAACACCACCTCCTGCTCGGACTGGATGCTGGTTAGGGGTCGGACCTCGATCCACTTGGAGAATTTGTCGATGGCGACCAGCAGGTGTGTGAAGCCCCCGGGTGCCTTCTGCAAGGGACCGACGAGGTCCAGACCCCACACAGCAAACGGCCAGGTGATGGGTATTGTTTGCAGGGCCTGAGCGGGCAGGTGTGTCTGTCTTGCGTAGAGTTGACATCCTTGGCAGGAGCGTACAATCCTAGTGGCGTCGGCCACCGCGGTCGGCCAGTAGAAGCCTTGTCGGAAGGCGTTCCCGACGAGGGCTCGAGGTGCTGCGTGGTGACCGCAAGCCCCCGAGTGTATTTCTTGCAATAGCTCCTGACCTTCGGCGATGGATATGCATCGTTGGAGGATGCCTGAGGGGCTGTGGTGGTAGAGCTCCTTTTCGTCACCCAGTAAGACGAACGACTTAGCGCGCCGCGCCAGTCGCCGAGCTTTGGCTTTGTCAAGGGGTAGCTCTCCTCGGTGGAGATATTGCAGGTACGGGGTCTGCCAGTTTCGATTAGGCGTGACCCCATTCCGCTCTTCCTTGACGCGCAGTGCCTCACCCTCGGCGGCCGAGGATGCCTCGGGCTGGGCCGAGGCCTCCTCGGGCTGGACCGAGGCTTCCTCGGGCTCGGGCGTGTCGTCGGTCTTGACGGAGGGTTGATGTATGTCTCGGGAGAAGACGTCCGGGGGAATCGTTGTCCGCCCCGAGGCTATTTTAGCTAGCTCATTCGCAGTCTCGTTGTACCGTCGAGCGACGTGGTTGAGCTCGAGCCCGTAGAACTTGTCTTCCAGGCACCAAACCTCGTCGCAGTAGGCCTCCATCTTCGGGTCGCGACAGTGGGAGTTCTTCATGACTTGGTCAATGACAAGCTGCGAGTCGCCACGAGCGTCGAGGCGCCGAACCCCTAGCTCAATGGCGATGCACAACCCGTTAACCAGAGCCTCGTACTCGGCCACGTTGTTCGACGCTGGGAAATGGAGGCGCAACACGTAGCGGAGGTGCTTCCCGAGGGGCAGATGAAGAGCAGGCCCGCACCTGCTCCTGTTTTCATCAGCGACCCATCGAAATACATGGTCTAGAGTTCCAGTTGGATCGAAGCTGTTGGTAGCTGGGTGTCGACCCATTCAGCCACGAAGTCCGCCAAGACTTGGGACTTGATGGCCTTCCGAGGAGCGAATGAGATTGTCTCGCCCATGATCTCCAATGCCCACTTTGCTATCCTGCCCGAGGCCTCTCGGCACTGGATGATCTCCCCCAGGGGGAAGGATGACACCACAGTCACCGAATGAGACTCGAAGTAGTGTCGCAACTTTCGCCGCGTCAGAATTACTACGTACAGTAGCTTCTAAATTTCGGGGTAGCGGATCTTGGTCTCGGATAGCACTTCACTGATGAAGTAGACCGGCCTCTGGACGAGCATCGCATGTCCTTCTTCTCATCTCTCGACTACGATCGCGGCGCTGACCACCTGAGTGGTTGCGGCTACGTAGATCAAGAGGGCTTCTCCCGCAGCGGGGGGCACCAAGATGGGCGCGCTTGTAAGGAGCGCCTTTAAGTTTCCGAGGGCTTCCTCGGCCTCGGGGGTCCAAGCGAAGCGCTCGGTCTTCCTTAAGAGGCGGTACAAGGGTAGGCCTCTTTCGCCGAGGCGCGAGATGAAACGGCTCAGGGCCGCAAGGCATCCCATGACCCTCTGTACTCCTTTCAAGTCTTTGATAGGCCCCATGTTGGTGATGGCCGCGATTTTCTCCAGGTTGGCCTCGATGCCCCGCTCGGAGACGATGAACCCCAGGAGCATGCCTCGGGGGACTCCGAAGACACACTTCTCGGGATTGAGTTTTACGCCCTTCGCCTTCAGACACTTGAATGTCGTTTCAAGGTTAGAGAGGAGGTCGGAGGCTTTCCTCGTCTTGACTACGATGTCATCAACGTAAGCCTCGACCGTTCGGCCGATGTGCTCTCCGAACACGTGGTTCATGCATCTCTGGTATGTCACACCTGCATTCCTCAAACCAAATGGCATAGTAATATAGCAGTACATGCCAAAAGGTGTGATGAAAGAAGTCGTGAGCTGGTCGGACTCTTTCATCTTGATTTGGTGATAACCTGAGTAGGCATCGAGGAATGACAGGGTTTCGCACCCAGCAGTGGAATCCACGATTTGATCGATGCGAGGCAGAGGGTAGGGAACCTTTGGACATGCTTTGTTTAGACCAGTGTAGTCTACACACATCCTCCATTTCCCACCTTTCTTTTTCACAAACACAGGGTTGGCTAGCCATTCGGGATGGAATACCTCTTTGATGAACCCTGCAGCCATCAGCTTGTGGATCTCCTCGCCCATGGCTCTACGCTTCTCTTCGTCGAAATGGCGCAGAGGCTGCTTCATGGGTCGGGCCCCAGCTCGGATATCCAGTGAGTGCTCGGCGACATCCCTCGGTATGCCGGGCATGTCCGAGGGACTCCATGCAAACACCTCGACGTTCGTGCGGAGAAAGTCGACGAGCACTGCTTCCTATTTGGGGTCGAGCTCGGAGCCGATCCGGACTTGCTTGCAGGCGTCGTTGCTGGGGTCGAGGGAGACGGACTTAACCGCCTCTGCTGGCTCGAAGTTGCCAGCGTGGTGCTTCGCATCAGGCACCTCCTTGGAGAGGCACTCTAGGTCAGCGATGAGGGCCTCGGACTCGGCGAGGGCCTCAGCGTACTCCACGCACTCCACGTCGCATTTGTACGCGTGTCGGTACGTGGATCCGACGGTGATGATCCCGTTGGGGCCCGACATCTTGAGCTTGAGGTAGGTGTAGTTGGGGACGGCCATGAACTTGGCGTAGCATGGTCTCCCCAGCACTGCATGGTAGGTTCCTTGGAACCCGACCACCTCGAACGTGAAGGTTTCCTTTCGGAAGTTGGAGGGAGTTCCGAAGCAGACGGGCAGATCGAGTTGTCCAAGGGGCTAGACGCGCTTCCCGGGGATGATCCCGTGAAAGGGCGCCGCACCGGCCCGGATCGTGGACAGATCGATTTGCAAGAGCCCGAGGGTCTCGGCGTAGATGATGTTGAGGCTACTGCCTCCGTCCATGAGGACCTTGGTGAGCTTGACGTTGCCGATGACGGGGTCGACGACGAGCGGGTACTTTCCTGGGCTCGGCACGCAGTCGGGGTGGTCGCCCTGGTCGAAGGTGATGGGCTTGTCGGACCAGTCTAGGTAGACTGGTGCCGCCACCTTTATCGAGCAGACTTCTTGGTGCTCCTGCTTGCGGTGCCGAGCCGAGGCGTTCGCCACTTGCCCACCGTAGATCATGAAACAACTGTGGACCTCGGGGAACTCCTCTGCCTTGTCGCCCTCCTTCTTGTCGTTGTCTTGGCCTTTGCCACCTTCCGCCGGGGGCCCAGCCTTATGGAAGTAGCGCCGAAGCATGACGCATTCCTCAAGGGTGTGCTTGACGGGACCCTGGTGATAGGGACACGACTCCTTGAGCATCTTGTCGAACAGGTTGACCCCTCCGGGAGGCTTCCAAGGGTTCCTGTGCTCGGCGGCAGCGACAAGATCTGCGTCGGCGGCGTTGCGTTTCGCTTACGACTTCTTCTTGGCCTTCTTCTTCGTGCTACGCTGGGCGGACGCCTCGGGGACGTCTTCCTGCTGGCGTCCCTGAGGCTGCTTGTCCTTACGGAAGATCGCTTCGACCGCCTCCTGACCAGAGGCAAACTTGGTGGCGATGTCCATTAACTCGCTCGCCTTGGTGGGAGTCTTGCGACCTAGCTTGCTCACCAGGTCGCGACAAGTGGTGCCGGCGAGGAACGCCCCGATGACATCCGAGTCAGTGATGTTGGGCAGCTCGGTGCGCTGCTTTGAAAATCACTGGATGTAGTTTCACAGGGATTCCCCTGGCTGCTGGCGGTAGCTTCGGAGATCCCAAGAGTTCCCAGGGCGCACGTATGTGCCCTGGAAGTTTCCAGCGAAGGCTTTGACCAGGTCGTCCCAGTTGGAGATCTGCGCAGGAGGCAGATGCTCCAGCCAGGCTCGGGCGGCGTCGGAGAGGAACAGGGGGAGGTTGCTGATGATGAGGTTGTCATCTTCCGTTCCACCCAGCTAGCAGGCCAACTGGTAGTCCACAAGCCACAATTCCGGCCTTGTTTCCCCCTAGTACTTAGTAATGGTAGTCGGGGCTCGGAACCGGGTCGGGAACGGCGCCCGTCATATGGCCCGGCTGAAAGCTTGCGGACCGGGTGGTTCAGGTGAGGGGCTCCGATCCTCCTCGCTGTCGTAGCATCCCCCACGCGTGGGGTGGTAGCCTCGGCGCACCTTCTCGTCAAGGCGGGCTCGACGGTCGCGGCGGTGGTGCTCGTTGCTGAGGCGACCCGGGGCCGCAGGCGTCGCGTCCCGCGTGCGCCCGGTGTGGACCGAGGCTTCCCACATGAATCGGAAAGTCGCTGCGCGATGCTCCGGGGGGCACCCTTGCCTTCGGGAGGCAGAGCTCTCGGCCCGTCGTACCGCGGCATCCTCCAGGAGATTCTTGAGTTCTCCCTGGATACGCCGCCCCTCGATGGTGGATGGCTCCGACATCGCTTGGAGTAGTATTGCCGCTGCAGCCAGATTCTGGCCGACCCCGCTGGAGGCCGGGGGCAGCCTTGCCCTGGCATCGTCAGCGATGTAGTGCTGGACATCCCGGGCCTGTTGACGCGCTTCTCTGGCAAGTGCTCGGTGTCGGTGTTTTGGGTCCGACCGCACACCCGGGGTTGCCCCTCAAGGTGTTTTTAGGAGTAGGACGGTGTCGACGACTGTAGCAAAATGGTTCGTGCCGATCGCACGAGGGACAATGGACAAGATTTACAGGTTCGGGCCGCTTAGAAACGCGTAACACCCTACGTCCTGGTGAGTATATGAGCGTGGTTACAAGAGGATTCTCTGGATAGAGGGCGCAGAGAGTTTTTGTGGGTGGCTAAGTGGAGCAGAGTCGATCGATCTGAAGGGGTGCCCCCTAGGCCTTATATACTCGGCCGTGGAGCATTACATGTGTTACGATAACAACAAGTAGCTGAAAGATAGTGAACCTCTTGAGTTTATCCTTACGTAACCTCCGCCGACTTATCCTCGCATGGCCCCGTTGCGTGGGGGCTCCAGCGCGGGAAAGTCGGGTCTCTGTTTGTGATTCACTCGTTCGACGTTGTGGGCCGCCTGTGCTTGCACTAATTAGTCCCACGTCTTCTTTATCTTATCGGCTGTCTTTCCCTAGGCCCACGAAAGAATGACCTTACGAATTATTGGGCCCTTGGGCCTTTCGTGAGGCCTTTTACTTCTTTAGTGGACCCAGGGGATATCTATCCCCCACAAGCCCCCGATCTTTGGGTTGATTTAGAGGTAATCAACTTAAAGATCCAAGGTCCAAAACTGACTCCCTGCTGTTTTCTCTTGCTCTGATCACTTGTTCGACCAAAGTTTAGTTTTGTGCCTGTGCCTTAGAAATCGGCATTTTGGATTATAAGATTCTGGACTTCCTTGGGTGCACCGAAGGTGCACCCAATGGGTGTAGCCCCCGACCTTTGAGTAGATTTTAGAAGATAATCTACTCGAAGGTCTTCTCCGAAGATTTTCTCCATTCGCGCTCCTGCATCTCAGTTGAGGATTGATCTTTCCAATCTTGTTCTACGCCTTAGAGGTCGGCACTATATTGATTTAGAATGATAATCCATGGGGTGCACCGAAGGTGCACCCAATGGGTGTAGCCCCCGACCTTCAAGTGGATTTTTGAGGATAATCCACTCGAAGGTCTTCCTTCTGTGTCCTTTTGCTGAAAATTATCCTTTCTGCTTGTAAAAAATTGGCATGATGTCATCCGCGCTATGTCATCAATTTTATGCTTCAGAGGTCAGCATGTATTTTGTCTTTTGCAGCCGAGTTCGCAATCCATCCATATCTCGCTAGGTAGTGTAATTTATTTGCTCTGTGACTGATTGGACATTTGATGGACGTTCTCTGTCTAGTCTTCAAGTCATTTCTGTCGACCATATTTTGCACTCTACTGGCTATATTTGGCTTTCCTCTGATCCTTACTGATATCTCATTTTTGTCTTGAGGTATTCACTGCGTGCTCTGCACAGATGTGACCGTTTGAAAAATATACTGATAATTCCTGGGCGTCCCCCCCCCAATGGGTGTGGTCAAGGGACGGCTTGGTACGCTGAGTGTTTTAGCCGGTTTCCTCTGAGTAGTAATGCGATGGGACGGCTAGTGTAATCATATCTTTTGCACTGTTGACTGGAGTCCCAATGGGTGTAGTGTTGCATGAAACGGCGTCCGCCGTCTGACGTGTCTTCGGGTGGGTGGAAGTGCTTATTGAATGCCTTGCGACTGTTCAGTGACCGCGGTTAGAAGTGAGCGGTTGCCTTTCCCTTCTATAAATGACCCATTTGCTTCTCTGGTTTCTTCACATCTCTTCGCTGCTCCTTACTGCCTCTTCCCTTTCTTCTCTCCCAAAGCTTCAACCATGGGCAAGAACAACAAGCGTAAGCGTGAGCCGACTCCTCCATCGGAGGAGTTTGGTGACTCGGAATACTCGGAGGAGGAGTTCTCCTCCGAGTCCGAGGGGTCTCCGGCTCCCGTCTCTCCCCCGGCGTCGTCCGATGACTCGGACGACTCCCAGGGGATAGCCGCGGAGGTCTGGACGTATATCCGGGCCGTCGAGCGTGCCGGGCTCGAAGGCTCGGATGAGTCGGAGTGCTCCTCGGATGAGGAGGACTCGGACGGCGGCGACGAGGGTGAAGACGACGACGACGACGACGACGACGACGGCGACGGTGGCGGCAGTGGCAGTGGCAGGGGCGGCGGCGACGGCAGCAGGGACAGCACCCAGGGCGACAGCAGGGGCAGCACCAAGGGCAGCAGCAGGGGCAGCACCAAGGGCGGCGGCGGCGGCAGCAGGGACAGCACCAAGGGCAGCAGCAGGGGCAGCACCAAAGGCGGCGGCGGCGGCAGGGGCAGGGGCAGGGCCAGTGGCTAGACGCCACTGGTCTTCTTAGATATTAGTATAGTTTAGTATAGCTAGAATAATGTAGTAGTAATTAGTGTAGTTTAGTAGTAGTGGTAATGTAGAGTAGTATATTGTAGTTTAGCAGTAGTAGTAATGTAAAGTAGAATTAGGGAAGTACCAACTCATAAAGAGTTGGTTTGTAAGTTCGTCAACTTCCCTTTAATGAAGTATATCGTTTTATCCCCTCTTTTTGATGACTTGCCACTGCTTTTGCTGAATGCTGAACTGGTTCTTTTGATATAGTAGAAACAGCGCCGAGCGATGTGAAGATTGACATCAGCGTTTTAGAAGTAGCACTGAGCAATCGAACACAAGACCAGCGTTTTAGAGGCAATGCCGAATGATAGAAGGTCGGCATCGGCATTTTAGAAGTAATGCCAAGCGACAAAATACGGGGCCAGCATTTTAGAAATAACACCGAGCGATAGAATATCGGCATCAGCATTTTAGAAGTAATGCTGAGCGTTTGAACACGTGGTCGGCGTTTTAGAGGCAGCGCCAAGTGATTGAAGGTCGGCGTCGGCATTTTAGAAGTAATGCCGAGCGATTGAACACGGGGTCGGCGTTTTAGAGGCAGCGCCGAGTGATTGAAGGTCGGTGTCGGCATTTTAGAAGTAATGCCGAGCGATTGAACACGTGGTCGGCGTTTTAGAGGCAGCGCCGAGTGATTGAAGGTCGGCGTCGGCATTTTAGAAGTAATGCCGAGCGATTGAACACGTGGTCGGCGTTTTAGAGGCAGCGCCGAGTGATTTGAAGGTCGGCGTCGGCATTTTAGAAGTAATGCCGAGCGATTGAACACGTGGTCGGCGTTTTAGAGGCAGCGCCGAGTGATAGCCAGCTTCTCAAGTTACTTTGAGGAAAATGGCCGAGTGATGAGGTGGCACATCGGCTTTCTTGGAAATAACTGTTAGATATCCACGTAGCATGCTGGGATTTCGGAGATGACCGCCGGGTGATGACTGGGCACTTTTGAAAAGGTATCTGGCTCAAGAATATCCCTTAAGAGTCGCGCTTTCAGCCGCCTTTGCTTTCCGTGCCCTAGTTCTTGCATTTCCGCATCTGAGTCTTCTCTGCCACTCGCCTCCTGCTCTGTTTCGCCAGCGAGAAGCAAGATGGCGCCCAAGAGGAAGACCGCGAACTCGTCTGCTGCAGTGATCCCCGCCATCGATCCCAACAGTCAGTTGCCCTTCGCAGGTAACCATATGTCTGTGATTTCTGAAGTTGAGCTTCTCCGCCTTGTTTCCATCGGGGTTCTCCCTCCACGGGAACTCTGTTCTTGGCGCTCTTGCCATGGGACTACTGTCCCAACCGAAGATACCCACGAGTCAGTGGTTTACACTCCTTTCCTTCTTCGCGGCCTCGGCCTTCCCATATCTCCTTTTTTCCGTGGCATCCTTGATTTTTATCACATCAACCTGACTCACTTGAACCCTAACTCCATTCTCCAAATCTCTATTTTCGTTCACCTTTGCGAAGCTTATCTTGGTGTGCTGCCGCATTTTGGCTTATGGAAGTATCTGTATCACTACCGTCCTGGGATGGCCGGGGGGCAACATCAATTGGTCGGAGGTGCCAGCTTAGAGATGCGTCGGGGGCGGAAGACCGAGTATCTCGAGATACCCCTTAAAGACAGCATTAAAGGTTGGCGTCTGGAGTGGTTTATAATGGATAATTATGGAAATTCTCTCCCTACCCGCTCGGGAAGACAGGCAGACGTTCGTACTTCGAGTTGGACTGAATCTCCCACGGACCAGGAAGTAGCCGAAGCGGGCGTGTTGCTTACTGAAGTTGGATTACTGAAAGAGAGAGGTCTGACTGCCGAAGCCGTGGTCACAGATTTTGTGTTCAAAAACATTCAGCCGCTGAAAGACAGGGCCTATCCGGCATATCTTTACCGAGGGCTGGCCGACTCAACCCGAGTTACTAATAGGAGAATTCCTTCTGTGGATTTGGTGAGCCGGCTTGAAATGATCCTCAGGGGTAAAGTTTCGAACGTTGGAGCTCCAGTGGCATACTCGGCTTGGAACCTACCTTCTTCTCAAGCCTTCACTCTTTTTGTGTCCAATCCACCCGTGACAGATAGCAATTTGGGTCTTAGAGTGCGACCCTCTGCTGAAGAGGTACGTTCTTTAGTTGCTTCGCTCGGGGAGATACCTGATGATGAACGGCAGATTTATTTTGAAGTGCCTCTGAACCCTAGTGATGCAGACATAAATGACATGCTCGATCTGCTAGCTGAGGATTCATCTGATACTGCTCCTGATGGTACATTGGCAGTGGTGCCCCTTCCAGAGGTTGATGCGACCTTGGACGCCTCGAAACCTGTCAGTACTCGCCCGAGGCGCCCTAGCCGAACCAGTCAGCCCGAGCCTTCTGCTGATGAGCAGAAGAAGAAAAGGAGACGCCTCCGGCGAGTGTCCAGTTTTGACGAGGATACCAGCACCTTAGCTCCTGCTATCGAAGAAATGTCTGCAACTGGCCTGGCTGACATTGATCCCAATGGGTGTGCTCCGCCTGCTGCTGACCCCAATGAGGGTGTTGTTTGTGCTGTTGCTGTGGAAGACGAGGAGGAAGAGAATGAAACTCCATTGACTCGGAAAAACAGTCGGCAGTTCGTCGCTAGCGGCGGTAGTAGTGGGGTTCCTTCTCCTGCCTTGTCTGCTCTTATTGGTCTGCAAGAACTGTCTATGGCCAATTTTGATCAAGCTCTAGAGGATATGGTCCCTGAGAACTTGTTGTTGGAACCTGCAGACGTTGATGCAACAGAAACTTGTGCGGGCGTGCCAGATGCTGGGTTGAGGTCGTCCCGTGCCTCGTCGACCTTAGAGCACGATCTCGAGGGCCGGAATGATGACTTGGATCGTCCTGATCCTGCGGAGGTAGCTGAAGGCCCGTCGACCTTAGAGGTGGTCACGGCAGAGAGCTTGGATCCTTTGAATAGTGCTGACATGTGCCCAGCCCCCGAGGGTGTCGCCGGGGAGGACTCAGCTCAGGTGAGGAGCGTAGGCCACTACCCAGCCCCCGAGGGTGTTGCCGGGGGTGACCCGGCTCAAGTGGGCAGTGCCAACCTTGACCCAGCCCCTGAGGGTGCCCGAGCAGGGTCTCCTTCCTGCACTTCTATGGACGTTCACGTGGGTTCACCTCCACACTCTGGCGGCATGGTGGTGGCTCAAACTCCAGATCAGGGGGTCGCTTTAGAGGGCAGCATCCCCACTGGTCTGGTGTTAGGCTCTGCTGAATGTACTGAGCTCGTTCCTGCTGGTCTACTGCAAGCTGCTTCGGGTGGTGGTCTGACACCTGATTATCAGCTGATTTCTCCTAACTTGGGGATCCCTTCGTTCTTTTCCAACCTCCAGGTGCTGTGTCGTGCTTTAATTTGGTCTCTATGTTGCATGAATTGCTGTCATTATGCTCATCTGTTCTTCTCGTCAGGCTTTGGTGAATGGATTGGCCAGTCAACTGAAATCACAGGGTGCTTCTACCCCAGAAGTGGCGTCATCTCTCGAGCGTTGGAATCCAGTGTTGCTTCATCGTCGTGTATCTGAGTTGGAGGCCACCAATGCTGGTCAGTGTCCTTTCTTCTTCTTCTTTATTCTTGCCTGTAGGTTGTTTTACCTTCTGACCTCATTTTGTTCGAATACTTCTTGATAGGGATGACTCGGCAGATCACAGTTCTTGAAGAAAAACATTCTCAAGATCAAGCTGAAATGACTCGACGATGCGCTGACTTCGAGGAGAAGTATTCTCAAAGTCAGATCGAGTTGAGTCAGGTCTCTGCGGCTTTGGATGATGCTAACGCTCTGAGTTCTTCTCTTCATGTCCAGCTTAACTCTGAGAAGGTAGCTTACGAACCTGTGCTTCGCCTTATCATGCTCTTGGATTCTGAATGAGTTTGATTTTTGCTTGTAGGAAGAAAAACGTATCCTTGCTGCTTCTCGCGACAACTTGGACAGATTGTACCGAGATTCCAGTAGCTCGCTGACCATCTTGGAGAGGAGCCACCGCTTTACGATGGAGGAGCTTGACAATCAGCGCCGTCAACTGCAAGAATCTTCGGACGAAGTGGCCCGCCTTACACAGTTGCTATCAGCAAAGGATGCCACCATCAAGGAACTCCGAGCTTCCAAGAAAATCATTGCCCGGGAGTTAGAAACTGCTCAGCAGGCTGTTAAAGTTGCTGAAGAAGCTGCTGTCACTTTCAAAGCTCAGCGCGATAAGGCCCTGGACAAGGCCATTCGGGCGGGACGAATCTTGATGAGAAGACCTGGCGTGGTTGTCCCCGAGGATATAAGAGCCGACGTGGTTGCTGCCCCTGATTCCTCGAATCGCCCTTCTTCGTCAGTCGTTCCTGAGAGAGACATTGGAAAATAAAGAAACAGTTCGCGTGCTCTGAGCGCGCAGTTAGCATGAGCAAGCATTCATTTAGAGGACATCAGCTTATCATTCGAATGTTATGATATCTTTCTTATCGTATCAGAATTTATTAGTTTGCAAATTTGTGGTAATGCTACATGATAATTATGAAGTTTGTTTGTGGGATATGGAAGTCATCCCCTGAACTTCATAAGCGCGAGTATGCTATACCGGTTTAAGCCGTCAATGACTTTTAGCCGGTAACTTCCGTTAGTAGGGTTTAGTGATCGCCCTAGGTAAAGTAAGCGTAAGCATGTTGCACCGCCTTAAGTCGTTGCCGACTTAAGTCGATTGTTCCGTTTGTAGGGCATAGTGGTCACCCCGAGTTAAGTAAGCGTGAGCATGTTGCACCGCCTTAAGTCGTTGCCGACTTAAGTCGATTGCTCCGTTTGTAGGGCATAGTGGTCACCCCGAGTTAAGTAAGCGTGAGCATGTTGCACCGCCTTAAGTCGTTGCCGACTTAAGTCGATTGCTCCGTTTGTAGGGCATAGTGGTCACCCCGAATTAAGTAAGCGTGAGCATGTTGCACCGCCTTAAGTCGTTGCCGACTTAAGTCGATTGCTCCGTTTGTAGGGCATAGTGGTCACCCCGAATTAAGTAAGCGTGAGCATGTTGCACCGCCTTAAGTCGTTGCCGACTTAAGTCGATTGCTCCGTTTGTAGGGCATAGTGGTCACCCCGAGTTAAGTAAGCGTGAGCATGTTGCACCGCCTTAAGTCGTTGCCGACTTAAGTCGATTGCTCCGTTTGTAGGGCATAGTGGTCACCCCGAATTAAGTAAGCGTGAGCATGTTGCACCGCCTTAAGTCGTTGCCGACTTAAGTCGATTGCTCCGTTTGTAGGGCATAGTGGTCACCCCGAGTTAAGTAAGCGTGAGCATGTTGCACCGCCTTAAGTCGTTGCCGACTTAAGTCGATTGCTCCGTTTGTAGGGCATAGTGGTCACCCCGAGTTAAGTAAGCGTGAGCATGTTGCACCGCCTTAAGTCGTTGCCGACTTAAGTCGATTGCTCCGTTTGTAGGGCATAGTGGTCACCCCGAGTTAAGTAAGAATGCAAGTCAATCATAAACGAACCGAGTATCCTTGAAATCTATCTTTATTGATGACATATTTCCACTTTACAGAGTACATGGCCGCCCCGGCTGTTTTGAAGTACAGCTAGGGGTAAAACTTTCTGAGGTGCTCTATGTTCCAAGAGTTCCCGACTTTTGTACCATCCGTCTGGGTGAGGCGATACGATCCGGGCCGAGTGACCTCTGCTACTATGAAGGGTCCTTCCCATAAGGGTGATAGCTTGTGCCGTCCCTCCCCCGTTAGAATTCGGCGGAGGACGAGGTCCCCTACTGAAAAGAACCTTTGCCGCACAGCCTTATCGTGATAGCGCCTTAGAGTCTGCTGGTATCGTGCTGATTGTATTACTGCATTCAGTCGTTCTTCCTCAAGTATATCAATATCCTCCAGCCTGGTGGCCTCAGCTTCCGCTATGCTTTCGAAGATCAATCTTGGTGCCCCAAACTTGAGGTCAGCAGGTATCACTGCCTCCGACCCATAGACCATGAAGAAAGGAGTGTTTCCATGCAGGGCTCGGCTAGGTTGGGTTCTCAAGCTCCAAACAACATAAGGCAATTCTCTTATCCATTTTCCTGCGAATTTTTCATTTTTATCAAAGACCCTTTTTCTAAGTGCCTCCAATATCATTCCGTTGGCTCGCTCAACCTGCCCGTTGGCTCTCGGATGGGCTACAGATGCATACTTGATCTGAATGCTTTTTTGCTCGCAGAAGTCAAAGAATTCTGAACTGGTAAAGTTGGATCCCAAGTCAGTGATGATACTGTTTGGTATCCCAAATCTGAATATTATGCTTTGTATGAATTCCACGGCTTTAGCAGAGGTCAAAGAGGCAATGGGCTGGAACTCTATCCACTTAGTGAATTTGTCAATTGCCACCAATACATGGGTGTATCCTCCTTGAGCCTTCTTGAAAGGTCCAATCATATCCAATCCCCAGCATGCGAAAGGCCAAGTTACTGGTATGGTTTGTAGCTGCTGCGCTGGCATGTGCTGTTGCTTCGACAGGTATTGGCAAGCTTCGCATCTCTGAACTAACTCGGCTGCATCATTCTTCGCCGTCGGCCAATAGAATCCTGACCTGAAAACCTTCCCGACTAATGTTCTGGATGCTGCGTGTATCCCACATTGCCCTGCATGGACTTCCTCCAGAAGTTGCTTCCCAGTGGACGGGAGAACGCACTTCATGAGGACGCCTGACGCGCCCCTCCGGTATAATACCTCCCCAATGAGTGTATAGTGAGCTGATTGTCTGGCAATGCGCTCTGCTGAGTTCTTGTCATCTGGCTCTTCTTCATTCTTTATATACTTAATAATCGGTTGCCTCCAGTCGTCAGAGTCTGACTCGGGTTGGTCTATGATGTTGCACTCTTCTATTTGATCCGTCGAGATGCTCGGCTGAAGGATTTCTTGCACGAAGACCCCGGGCGGGACTTGAGTCCGACCGGATCCGAGCTTGGATAATACATCAGCCGCCATGTTCCGATCTCTTTCTATATGATGGAACTCCAGGCCTTCGAATTTATCTTCTAGCTTTCGGACGGTGGCGCAGTATCTTCCCATTGAATCACTTGAACAATCCCATTCCTTGTTTATCTGACTGATGACTACCAGAGAATCCCCGTACACCATCAGCCTCTTGACACCCAGCGATATGGCGATGTTTAATCCGTGTATCAAAGCTTCATATTCGGCTGCGTTGTTAGAGGCCGGGAATAGCAATTGGAGAGCGTACTTAAGGTGTTCGCCTCCAGGTGCAGTGAAGAGAATTCCTGCTCCTGCTCCCTGCAGCTTCAGCGAGCCATCAAAATACATTCGCCATACTTCTGCGGTTTCTGGATTATCCGGCACTTGCTGTTCTGTCCACTCTGATACGAAGTCGACCAGTGCTTGAGTTTTGATGGCAGTGTGAGGTCGGAACTCGATATCATGGGACCCCAACTCGCAAGCCCACTTGGCTATTCGGCCAATGGCTTCCTTGTTGTGAAGAATGTCCCCTATTGGAAAACCAGTAACTACTATGACTTTGTGGTCATCAAAGTAGTGGCGCAGCTTGCGGGCAGTTAGAAGTACTGCATATAATAGCTTCTGAACTTGAGGATACTTTTTCTTCGATGGGCCTAGAACCTCACTGATGAAATAGACGGGATGTTGTACCGGGTAGGCATGCCCTTCTTCCACTCGCTCGACTACCAACGCAGTGCTTACCACGTGAGTCGTGCAAGAGATATATAACAGCAGATCTTCAGCCGGCTGAGTCGGCGTAGCTCGCCGGGGCGGTTTCAATACTGGCGGCGTTGTCAGGAATTTCTTCAGTGCGTCTAGAGCTTCCTGTGCCTCTGAAGTCCATTGAAACTTATCCACCTTCTTCAGCAGTTTATAAAATGGCAGACCTTTTTCTCCCAGCCTGGATATGAATCTGCTCAGGGCTGCCATACATCCAGTGAGTCGCTGAACCTTCTTTTGCGATCGAGGAGCTTCCATCTTCATGATAGCTTCAATCTTATCTGGATTAGCCTCAATTCCCCGGTGGCTGACGATAAATCCGAGCAACTTTCCTGCTGGTACCCCGAAAACGCATTTTTCAGGATTGAGCTTCCATCTATATCTTCTCAAGCTGTTGAAAACCAGCTGTAAATCTTCGATGAAGTTTTCTGGATTCTCAGTTTTGATCACCACGTCGTCTACGTAAGCCTCCACACGCTTGCCCCAGTGATCGGCTAAGCATGTTTGAATAGCCCTCTGATAAGTCGCTCCAGCGTTTTTGAGGCCGAACGGCATGGAGGTATAACAGAAAGCACCAAACGGGGTGATGAACGCCGTTTTTTCCTCGTCTTCTTTTGCCAAACTAATCTGATGATACCCGGAATAGCAATCTAAGAAAGACAGCATCGAACATCCAGCGGTGGAATCCACCACCTGATCTATCCTCGGGAGCCCGAAGGGATCCTTCGGACAGTGTTTGTTGAGATCAGTATAGTCGACGCACATGCGCCAATCCACTTTATTCTTTTTGAGTACAAGAACAGGGTTGGCTAACCACTCGGGGTGTAATACTTCTCTAATAAATCCGGCCGCGACCAAGCGAGCTAACTCGGCGCGAATGGCCTCTCTCTTGTCGGGCGTAAAACGATGCAGCTTTTGCCGGATCGGCCTCGCCTGAGGATAGACTTTCAATTTGTGCTCGGCCAATTCCCTCGGGACTCCCGGCATATCCGCAGGTTGCCATGCGAATACGTCTCGGTTATCTTGCAGGAACTGGACGAGCGCGCTTTCCTATTTGTCGCTCAAACTGGAGCTGATGATGGCCGCCTTGCGTTCATCAGCGAACCCCAGGTTGATCCGCTTGGTGTCCTCGGTCGGCCGCATAGAGGTCGCGGCCTGAGCTTCGTTTGCCGGCACGGCGAGGTCTTCTTCAGGCTTAGAGTTCGCCGGTGTAGAAGAAACCGTCGACGGTTTGGTGGTGAGGGCTGCTTGGATGGCCACTCGGAAACATTCTGCGGCGCCTTGGAAGTCGGCGCGCATAGTTATGATTCCTTGTGGTCCTGGCATCTTCAGTATCATGTACGTATAGTGTGGGATGGCCATGAACTTGGCCAGCCCTGGCCTCCCGATGATGGCGTTGTACCCGCAGTCGAAGTTCGCCACCTCGAACCTCAGGAACTCGGTTCTGTAGTTATCCGGAGTCCCGAAGGTGACCGGCATGTAGATGTGGCCCAGCGGGTATTCCCCTTCCGTCGGCACGATGCCGAAGAAAGGAGTGTCTGACTCGTGGAGCTCTTTGAGGTGAACTCCCAAGCCCTGGAGTGTACGGGGGAAGGTGACGTTGATGCTGCTCCCCCCGTCTACTAACACCTTCTTCACCCGGCTCTCTCGGATCACCGGATCGACAAGGAGCGGGTATTTGCCCGGGTGGTCGAAGTTGAGCCATTGATCCTCCCGAGTGAACGTGATTGGGTGCTCCGACCACCGGTACGGGGCGGGAGGGCCGGTGGTCGCCACCAGTATCTGGCGGTCGTTGAGCTTTTGTTGTCTCTTGTTCTCCTGCGACCCATGTCCGCCGAAGATGACGTTGACCTCCCTGTCAACGCGCGGGAAAGCTCCTCCTCCCCCCTCCTCCGGCTGATGGGGCTGTCGTGGTTCATCTGGTCCTCCTCTCGGCGGAGGAGGTGGTAGAGGTTGGAAGGGTCGGCCATGCCCGACGGAGTGCTTGAAGTCCCGGCAGTTGCGGAGAGTGTGGCGCATATCCTTGTGGTACGGGCACTGGGCGTCGAGGATGTCGTCCAGCGTGCGTTCGCCTCCACGAGGTCCTCCTCGGGCGCGAGAGGCGGGTGGTCCGGCGGCGTGTACCTCTTCGCGAGGCCTCTTCTCCCAGCGCTTGTCGGGCGGCTGGTTCGCGTCGCGTCGTGGTACCGCCGGTGCGGGCTTTGCTCCTCCGATGAGGTCCTGGGCCCGCTCGTCAGCGGTGATGTAGAGGTCGGCTTCCCGGAACAGCTCCTCGGAGGTAGTTGGCGCCTTTTGCAGTATGGCTCGGACGAAAACCGAGTCATTAGATCCTCTGTAGAAGTCCTCGATCACGGCCGCCTCCGTGACCTCGGGGATGCGGTTTCTCATGGTCTGGAACCTTTTAAGGTATGACCGGAGAGTCTCATCCCCCCGGCGCTTGATGGATTTGAGGTCCCATGGTTGCGCTGGCTTGTCGGAGAGAGACTGGAAGTTGGCGGTGAAACGTCGACTGAAGTCTCCCCAGTCGTCGATGCAGTGTCGGGGCAGATGTCGTAGCCACTGCAGCGCGTCTTGCCCGAGGACGATGGGCAGATACGCAGTCATGACGTCCTCGGATGCCCTGGCAGCCCTAGCAGCGGTGGTGTAGACGGCTAGCCAGCCCCCTGGATCCTGCTTAGGCTCATATTTATCGACATTGGATACCTTGAAGTTGGGAGGCCATTGGATGGCCCTAAGGCGCGGAGTAAGGGCGGATACTCCGCACGTGTCCTCCTGTCGTCGAGGATGTCGTCTGTCCCGGGGAGGGGAGTGGCGGTGGTGGCTCCTCGACCGTCCCCGGGTGGTTCCACCAGTTGAAGCTGTTGCCGACTCAGTTCGGGTGGCCTGGCTTTGGGTCGGGAAGCCATGATCTCGATCATACTCCTCTCGACGGCGAATTTCGTTCTCGTGCTGCCGTTCGCGCGAAGCATTGATAGAGCTTCGCGCGTCTCGGCGACTGTTGATGGCGTGTCGCAGATCGTTCGGCGGATGAGCGAGCGGTAGAAGATGGTTGGCTGCCTGAGTGAACAGGCGCCGGTATCCCTCGGCGTCGGGGGTCCGAGGAAGTCCGTCAGCTATCCGGGCCAGAACGCCTCCGACCTCGCTCGGCGTGTTCATCGCTCGGGCGAAGTCAGGGTTCAAGTTGCGCCCGAAGAGCGGATTCTCGCGTCGTTGCCTTGCGTCTTGCTCGGCTTGCTCCTGAGTCCGACGGCGATCACGTCGTCGGGAGTTCCTTCGTTCCCTGAAGACGCGTTCTTCCGGAGTTTCTCCTATCTCTGAGACCTCGTCTCGCGAGACAGGTTGCTCCGGATCCCGTTCTCCAGCTGCGTGATGTCGTCGAACGTTCCTGCGTCGGTTCCTTCGTCGGCGGGATTCTCGCTGGGGTGGTTCTTCTCCGGGTGCGGTCGGTTCATCGTCGGAGACGGCGGGCGACTCTGCCCTCCCGATGAAGAGGACGTCGGGGTAGAACGGTGTTTCTGCCGCGGCGACTTTCTTTCTGTTCTCCTTTGAGGTCGGAGGAACGGGAAGAACGACTGGCTTCTCCCTGATCTCCTTCCTTCTCATGACCTGTGTCCATTCTTTCGTCGGGGAAGTAGACAGCGGAGTCTTCCGGGTCAGCGAGCCTCTAGCTCCAGCCTCCCCGGAGACGATCTTGTTCCGAAGAACCGGAGGTAGCGTTTTTCCAGCATTTTCGGAGTTTGTTGGAGGAGACTTCTGTTCCGACAGATCCGCGAGGCGGTGTAGAATTCCTTCTTCGTCCGCCACGGATGAGATTGTCCCGAAGCAGAATATGGATCCAGGACGCATGGTGATCTTGCTGTGGAAAGTGACAGCCATTGAGCTAGCTTGGATCGTCGACACACCCCCTACCTGGCGTGCCAGCTGTCGGTGTTTTGGGTCCGACCGCACACCCGGGGTTGCCCCTCAAGGTGTTTTTAGGAGTAGGACGGTGTCGACGACTGTAGCAAAATGGTTCGTGCCGATCGCACGAGGGACAATGGACAAGATTTACAGGTTCGGGCCGCTTAGAAACGCGTAACACCCTACGTCCTGGTGAGTATATGAGCGTGGTTACAAGAGGATTCTCTGGATAGAGGGCGCAGAGAGTTTTTGTGGGTGGCTAAGTGGAGCAGAGTCGATCGATCTGAAGGGGTGCCCCCTAGGCCTTATATACTCGGCCGTGGAGCATTACATGTGTTACGATAACAACAAGTAGCTGAAAGATAGTGAACCTCTTGAGTTTATCCTTACGTAACCTCCGCCGACTTATCCTCGCATGGCCCCGTTGCGTGGGGGCTCCAGCGCGGGAAAGTCGGGTCTCTGTTTGTGATTCACTCGTTCGACGTTGTGGGCCGCCTGTGCTTGCACTAATTAGTCCCACGTCTTCTTTATCTTATCGGCTGTCTTTCCCTAGGCCCACGAAAGAATGACCTTACGAATTATTGGGCCCTTGGGCCTTTCGTGAGGCCTTTTACTTCTTTAGTGGACCCAGGGGATATCTATCCCCCACACTCGGCCTGCCCACTCCTGCTCGATGTTTTGCCGGAGCTGCACAAGTTGTCCTGCTTCCTCGTCGAGCTTGGCCTGCATCTCGCGGATTTGCTCGAGCTGTGTGTCCTGACCCCCCGCAGGAACTGGGACCACAGCTAGCTCCCGCAGGATGTCAACGCGAGGCGCAGGCCTAGGGGGATCGTCGTCCTCCGGCATACCAAGGTGGTTGCCTTCGTCTAGACCTCCTAGATCGACGTGGAAGCATTCGCGACTTGGGCCACAACCCTCGTTGTCAAGGCTATGGCCATCGTCGGAGCAATCAGAGAGGCAGTAGTCACATGCGGTCATGAAGTCCCGCATGGCACTAGGAGCACGGAGCCCGGAGAAATCCCAACCAGAGTTGGTCTCGTCTTCTTCCTCGGAACCCGGGGGCCCGTAGGTCGAGACGGCCGTCAGTCGGTCCCAGGTTGACCACATATGGTACCCCGGAAGGTTAGGATATGCCTTTATGAAAGCGCTCACCGAAGCGGGGTCGCTTGGTGGATCAAAGCTGAATCTAAAAGGCACTGGGTGGAAAACGGACGGTACCTCTTGATCGACGGACGGTGACGAAGTCGCGTAGGGGACGGACTGCACCGTTATCTTAGGTACGAGGCTAACGCCCAGCAAGTCCTCCGCGAGGGTGCTGGCGTCATCTGTCCGCTTGGGGTTGGCACGTTGCGGGGAAACGACACTCGCCATCGTCTCAGGCGCGAGGTCAACGCCTGACATGTCCCCCGCTGGGGTGCTAGCGCCATCGACTCGCTCGACGGCCGGCGAGGTGCCGCCTCCTGCTTGGCCACGGTTGCCCCGCCTCCTCCTCCTGTAGCGGGGAAGGTGGCGGGACAGACCCGGATGCTGCTCTTCCGCCACGGAGGGAAGACGTCGTCGAGTCCGCCGCCGCCGGGCGGGCTGACGGCCGCCGTTGTCGCTGTCGCGCTGTGGAGGAAGGAGTACCATGTCGTAGCTGCCGTCGAGGGACATGAACTCGAGACTCCCGAAACGGAGCAGCGTCCCGGGCTGAAGAGGTTGCTAGAGACTACCCATCTGGAGCTCGACGGGAAGTTGTTCGTCAACACGCAGCAGGCCCCTACCTGGCGCGCAACTGTCGGCGTTTCGACCCCGAGGGGTCCCTGGACCGACGAGTAAAATTATCGTTGCGTGTCCTAGCCCAGATGAGTTGGCGCGAGATGGAACACAAGGGGGAAGAACCGCGACTCGTGTTATCCTGCGCCTAGGGCGGATGCGCTTGCAGTAGGGGGCTACAAGCGTTCGCGAGGGAGAGAGAGAGCGTGCGAGCCTGTTCGTCGGCCCGTCCTCCCGCGCGACCACCCTCTCGTATGAGGGCCCTGGACCTTCCTTTTATAGATGCAAGGAGGGGGTCTAGGTGTACAATGGGGGTGTAGCTATATGCTAACGTGTCCGGCAGAGAGGAGCCAGAGCCCTATGTACATGCCAACGTGGCTGTCGGAGAGGTGCTAGAGCCCCGTGCATGCGATGTCGTGGCCGTCGGAGGAGTGCTTGAGCCCTGTAGAAGCACAACTGTCGGGGCTGCCGAGACCTTGCTGATGTCTCCTTGCTTCCGTAGGGGGCTTGAGAACCGCCGTCGTCATGGACACACGCGGGGTGCCATCATTACTTGTTTACCGAGGCAAGCCAAATGGGACGCCGGTCTTGTCCCCCATAGCCTGAGCTAGCTAGGGGTAGGGTAATGATGTACCCCCTGTGGCATGGTCGGTCTGAGCCCAAGGTCGGGCGAGGCGGAGACTCCTCCTGAGGCCGAGGCCGGGGTGGGGGTGAGGACGCGATTCCTTCTGAGGTCGGGGTGAGGCCGAGCCCTGGGGTCGGGCGAGGCGGAGACCATCCTCTGAGGCTGAGGTTGAGGCCGAGCCCTGGGGTCGGGCGAGGCGGAGACCACCTTCCGAGGCCGAGGCGGGGGCCGAGCCCTGGGGTCGGGCGAGGTGGAGACCACCTTTCGAGGCCGAGGCCCAAGGTCGGGCGAGGCGGAGCTTCCTGTTGCGCCTGAGGCTGGACTTAGCTGTTGTCAGCCTCACCCTGGCGGGTGGCACAACAGTCGAAGCGGGGCAGGCGACGCTGTTTTCCTGTCAGGTTAGTCAGTGAAGGGGCGAAGTGACTGCGGTCACTTCGGCCCTGCCGACTGAGGAACGTGCGTCAGGATAAGGTGTCAGGCGATCCTCGCATTGAATGCTCCTGCAATACGGTCGGTTGGCGAGGCGATCTGGCCAAGGTTGCTTCACTGCGAAGCCTGCCCGAGCTGGGCCTCGGGCGAGTCGAGGGTGCGCCCGTTGCTTGAGGAGGCCCTCGGGCGAGGCGTGAATTCGCCTGGGACTATTGTTCCTGCCCGAGGCTGGGCTCGGGCGAGGCAAGATCGCGTCCCTTGAGTAGACGGAGCCTTGACCTGAATTACGCCCATCAGTCTCTGCAGCTTGTGCTGATGGTGATTACCAGTCGAGTTTAGGAGTGTTGGGGGTACCCCTAATTATGGTACCCGACAACCCTACTCCACTGTAAGATGTATTGTTTGTAGGCTTGTATGAGCCAGCGAGTCTGAGATTGCGTCTGAGTCTCGTAACGTCGCATGCCTCCCCTTTTATAGCTGAAGGGGGGCATGCACAAAGGTACTAAGCCCGACACGTGGGCCTAGGGACATAGAGAATATAACATTTGGGACTATAAATATTTGCTGCCGGGGCAATCCTCTTGTGTCCTGTCGTCCGAGATCTGTGTATCTTCGGCGTGTAGGAGAGGCTTCTTGTAGAAGGGATAACACAGTGCACTACTTGGTACGGGCGCACTGTTCGCCAGCAGACCCAGCATGCACGCCGCCTGCTAGATGACCTTGACGCCGCATGCCAGCGGATGGGACGGGACATATTAAATGCTGAGAGGGCACATCGCCCGTCAGCGCAGTGGAAGGCGGCGCGTCCTCTCCTCAATAAATGCAGGGGCTACACGGCTTTACGTCAGGCTCGGCCCGATGGCTTATGTCATGGGCCACAAGCAGCGGGCCTTCGCCTGCGCGGGGAGCGGAGAGCAAGGCTTGCACACGTGTCAGCATCGGACCCCTGCATACCCTAAGGTCCTTCTCGTTCCGGAACCCTGCCGGGGTTCGGACCTACCCGGGGGCTCCGGACCTGTATGTATATAGGGGCCCGGTGACCCTCAGTGGGGGTCCGGTCTTACTGAGGCATGGTGCCTATCCTCGCCACGTGGCGCCCTTTGGCCCGCCCATCCGGTGGAGTTAGGCGCGGTCCTCCGCGCGGCCAGGAGACGTCGCATGGGTGCGACGCCTTTATGCTGTAGGAGAGGGTACCCCTGATTTAGGGTACCGACATAGCCGAAAACACTTACTTGTTATCTGATAACATTAAAAATATCTTCTAACATTTTGTGATACAAAGTCATCGCTTATATTATTGAGATCAATCTCATCCAACAACTTTTTTTCGATATATAGAATCGACAAGCCATTTAACCTCTATTGAGTTATTGTTAACCATAAATAGTTCACAAAAATATTTCAATTTTAAAAAGCTTCTCTCTGCCGATGCAACCATCACGTGTATAGTAAAAATACTCTCTCTATATCAAAATAGAATTTGTTTTGCTTCTTTAGTGGATTCATCATTATATAGTTGAATATAAACATAAAAATCAAGAGCTAAAACAAATACTATTTTGAAACGGCGCATTATATATAATTGATGTAGTAGTGTAGTGGTATAGGAGAGTATGCGCGAGAGAGATGTTGCGAGTTCGAATCTCACCATTCACAAAACATGTAAATTTGAAATTCATTTAGTGCCTAAGTAATTGAGACATTAGTTTAACAATCTAAACGAAATTGGTCGATAGCGTATCGCTCTTTACATATTTGTGTTTAGAATAGATATGTTTAACAGGAAAAAGTGCTAGCGTCCAGTGACTAAGAAGGGACCCTCTATTTTTGGGGGCCCGGTGCGGCCGCACCCTCCGCACCCCTCCGGTATGACCCTGGGCGTGGTTGTGGAGGGCGCGTGCGGGAGTGTCACAGCGGGCGACGTGGAGAGGAGAAACCCGATGGAGACGTGCGGTTAGTTAGGTTTAGCATGAGAGGTGAGGCCATTCATAAGACTGCAGATTCGATTTCAAAGAAGTACAAGGTGTTTTAATATAGTACATAGATAGATAACATATTAGAAATAGAGAAGAGATAGAGATAGAGATAGAGATAAAGATTTATTAAACATTATATCAATCTTTTATTTGTTTAAAACGAATTTTATTTTAGTACAGATGTGTACTGTTTATGTAGCAGATTTTGAATAAAATAAAAGATTACGAATTTCAACCCATATGGGCCCGTTTAACGGCGGCACGACAAGCAAGCGGTCACGTGAGAGCTGATTTTTCTCGCAGCGGGTAGCGGTAGCCCTGTCCCTGACCTGATCCTGACCCGTGCGGGCGTGCGGCTCCTCGCGGACAGCTCCAGACTCCAGAGCCGCCTCTTCGCCCTCTCGCCATCGGCAGGCTACGGTGGCTGCTTCCCCGAGCCTGCAGGTGCTGGCTACTATCTCCGATGTTCCCTTCCACCTCCTCTGGCTTCTACCTCAGCCGTCCCCCTTCCTCTTCCTCGTAGCTCTTCGCGTTCCTGTGGATCTGACATTTTCCTCGTGAATCCACGGCTCAGATCGGGTGGTAGATCTGGTTGGCCTAGTCGCTGTCGGATGCAGTTGCCGAGCTAGGTCGCGGCTGCGCGGCGGCGGTCGGGGTCTTGCGTCGCCAGATCTGGATAGGAAAACGCCGCGCACAAGCTGAGCTAAATTCTGTTCGATTCGAGTTCTTATAGGGGTTCTTGTGGCTGCGTGTTTTGAATTTTTTCCCACTGGTTCTGGGGTG
The DNA here is from genome assembly GCF_902167145.1 of Zea mays. Classification (NCBI taxonomy): domain Eukaryota; kingdom Viridiplantae; phylum Streptophyta; class Magnoliopsida; order Poales; family Poaceae; genus Zea; species Zea mays. The sequence goes on from NC_050099.1 coordinate 76,028,322, forward strand.
CCGAGAAAGGGAATCGTGGCTGACTCTTGTTGCCGTCGTCGAGCCAGATCTGGTCATGCTGCTACCGTGGATGTCTTATTGCTTGATCTCCTTTGTTTTTTAATTCCTTCGGTTCAAGAATAGCATCATTACCATGAGCATACATACCAGAGAAACGGAGACAGATTCGGAAATTTTCATTTATTGCTAGCTTGTAGTTTTGGGGTCCTATAATATTTTTCTTGGTTCTCTTAATTAATTGAGCTAGTAAATCAACAAATCTGCCACTACAGCCGTCACGGGCAAACATAAAAAAACTGAACAACACCAAATTGAGGCGCCTAGTCCACAAACCTGAACTGCTGAACTTAAATGTCTGGAAGCCACAGTTTCTGATTTCTGATGGTTTGTTTTTATGCTCATTTACTCTTTCTTTCTTCCAGGTAGACCACCTTGTGTTGATTCCTCGAGTCTTCACCTGGTGCTTCCGTTTGCAGCTTCATTTTTAACTAAGGTACTTAGATCACATATTCACATCACTGCCAAGTATTATGGTATATAGGCTCCTCTGTCATATGTGGGTCTAGGCTAGGAAGTTTCCTGTTTGAAAATCTAACCTACTGGGGAGATGTCCAACAATCCCAAGAAACCCCACATTCTATGAAACGCTATGTTTACTTGTTGATATAGGCTTCAAAAGCTAGCTTCTCCTTGAACTCGATCATTACTTGGTTGATGTTTTGCATTGGTAAACACTAAACACTTGAGGTGGGGTCACCGGATCATGTATGTTCTGGCATATCATCATTTATTATTTAGTCTCGTTTTGCATTTCATTAGTCAGTGGATGCTTCAGGAGTACGGTGTATAATTAAACCATCATTTTTAAATAATTTATGGTTTGGTGCATGTGAGTATTACCATTGTTGTTAAGGTGTTCTTAAAGCGTCGCTTAGGCGATAAGGCGTGCAGCAGCGGCAAGGCGTCGCTCTCGCCTTAGAACAGAGACTAAGGCATCCGCCTTGACCAGTACAGCGTCGTCATGGCGCCTTGAAGCTTGCTAAGGCGTCACTTTGGAGACGCCTTGAAGGTCTGCAGCGTTGCTGACTTGCCCGTTAGTCTCCTGGCGGATCTGCACCGGCAGTGGTGTTGGTCTCCTGGCGGCTCTGCACCGGCCCCTCCCCTCCGTGAGCTCTCCAGGCAAGATAGAGGGAGGAGGGAAGAGGAGAGGGGGCACATACCCATAGCAGATTTGGCTGCAGCGAGCTGAGTGCTGGCGGCGGCAGTGAGATGAGTGTTGGCGGCTAGGGAGGGAAGGAGAAAAGAGGCTGGAGGTGTGGCAGTTTGGGAGTGTGGGCTATGTGGCTGAAGGGTAACCTAATTTTGATGGGCTATGTGGGCTGTTGGGCTGCCTGAGCTAATTGGACTCCTATTTGCTACTATAATAGTATTATGAGACTATATTCCTATATAGCGAAAGGGCCTCTAGCCTAGTGGTTAAGGACTTCTGAGTAGCACCTCCAAGTCTTGGGTTCGATTCCCCTCGGGAGCGAATTTTCAGGCTTGGTTAAAAAATCCCCTCGTTGTGCCCATCCGCTCTCGGGTTACGATGTCCTGTGCGCCACCCTCCGGTTGGGCCGTTGCAGAGTGGACAGTTGACGCCGGCCCGTTAGTGATGGGGGGCCAGGGTTCGGGGATTTTCTCGGCTGGGACCATTGTTTCGGTCTCTTCTTAATATAATACCGGGAGGGCGGTCTTTCCCTCCCCGGCCGAGTTTTTTTTGACTATATTCCTATATATATATTCTATTTTTATTGTATTTTTTATATATTACTAAGGCGTCGCCTTGCCTTACGCCTTATCGCTTAAAAGGTAAAAAGGGGTCGGTCGCCTTACCTCGCCTTACCGCTTTAACAACTATGGTAATTACAATGGAATTTGCTATATACACTAGTTCTGCTTGTATTTCTGCTTTGTGTTCTACAGTTACATTTTGTCAACTTCATAATGTGTGCCATCACTGCAGTTCCTCATATGAAGGTTTTTGGAACCACCCAACTAATTTTGCTATAATAATATGAATAGCTTGGTAAAACTAAACATGAAGTATTGGGCAGCTACACTTTGTTTCAGGTTATTAATGTATAATAATTACAAGCTGAAGATGGATTCTTATCATGCTTTATTTTCTATCTTGCCTCGTTTGATCTTTGAGCTGCCAATTTCTGTTACCTTTTATTACAATAGTGTATCTTTTCTTGTCACATTGCTTAAGTGTGTATACCGGTTAAAAGGCAAAAGATTTTATTTTGCTTCCTTCCTGATTTTCATCGACTGATAAGCTCTAATGTTGTTAAGATGTGTTTATATTTGGATTAATTGTGAAGTTACTTTTCTTCCTATGACAAGTATTTATATTGCAGTCTGTAATTTATTGGCTGTTTATCTGAGTGACACTACACTCTCTGTTTTTTCTTATTAGATGTCACAAGCCAAGGAAGTGAGGTTAGTATCCCTGCATGGTAGACTTGTTATAATTCTCTTATTCTCTCACTCGGACCAAATTCTCATAATCTGGTGTGTTCTGGGTTTTGAAATATTGCTTTTAGGTACACTGCACGGTCTATTACACCTCCTGCTGATAGAAATGGCACTTCAAGGTCGCCTCCTCCAAAGAGACGCAGCCCTTCAAGGTCACCTCCACCAAAGAGTGCTTCACGGTCCCCACGTCCAAGGAGTCCAAAGAGACGCAGCACTTCAAGGTCTCCTCCTAGGAGACGTGGTAGATCAAGGTCAAGGGATAGGAGTCGGTCCAGGCAAGTATATCACTTGTAATTGATAGTTTAATAGTTTACCAAATATTATTGGTTCCAGTGAGGCAAGTATTTGTTTTTAGCTCCAGTTCTGCAATTCTACACAAATATGGGACTGTTCCAGTACTGATGTTCAGTTCTTTATCATGCACAGGAGCCCAGATGATAGAAATCCAGGGAATAACCTTTATGTAACTGGATTGTCTACTCGTGTAACGGAAGATGATCTTGAGAAGTTCTTTAGTAAAGAAGGAAAGGTATGGTCTCAAATTATTAGTTCACACATTCTTATTATGATGCTATCTTGGGGTGTTCTTTGGTGCATGGCTGGAGCCCTGCTCTTAATGAGATGTTTCTTCAGCTAAGCACAGAGATATGAGTGCTGAGTTAGTGTATTGTGCTGTGGGTGTTGGGTTCGGGAGTCTGTCTCCCTTGTACTAGGAGTAGACTATTGCCTCCCCTACATATTATTTCTCTCCCTTAATGAAAATGACATGCTCTTGTCCTGCGTTGTTCGAGAAAATTATTATGGTCTCTATTTTATCTTTATCTGCTTATCTATTAATCTTGTCAAAACTTTTGGTATCCAATTAATAAGTTTCATTTTTCAATGCAGGTTAAGAACTGTCATGTTGTTCTTGATCCTAGGACAAAAGAATCCCGTGGCTTTGCCTTCGTGACTATGGATACTCTTGAAGGTGCAAGACGCTCCATCAAGTATCTGCACCGCACTGTACTTGAAGGTCGCCTGGTCACTGTAGAGAAGGTTAGATGCTGACTGTACTGATTCATTCCATTATGCATTTTTCTATTGTATTTTTTGTTGAATAGTGCTAGTTTTGTCATGTTATCGTTGTATAGTAATGTCAAGTAGTCTAATACTAGCAGTAGTACAGTTAAAAATTTAAAGCTACTATACGGTCATGCATGTTTTTTGTCTTATGCTTGTCCCTCCCCTTCCCACTTTAGCCTTGAAATCACTGATGTCTTAGTAACATAAATGCATTAATCTTGTGCACTGGAAATTATATTCCATTACATTAAGGGGGTGTTTGAATGCACTAGAGCTAATAGTTAGTTGGCTAAAAAATTGCTAGTGAAATTAGCTACCTAACTATTAGCTAATTTGCTAAAAATAGCTAATAGCTGAACTATTAGCTAGACTGTTTGAATGTCTTCAGCTAATTTTAGCAGCTAACTATTAGCTCTAGTGCATTCAAACACCCTCTAAAACTTCAATGATGCTATGCTCTGTTCAGTTTAAAACTCTGGTGAAGGTCCTTGAGGTGAGGTATGTTATGACTTATGAGTAGAAGATTACAAATATGCTCTTTCCCTATGATGGAAGAGTATATTCTGTAACAGACAAGCCTGGAAACCCCACTCAGGTGAAATGTGCCAGAGTAAATTGAAAGGGGATCATTTATGATGTGTTCTGATGCAATCCTAATGTGGTGAATGGGGAAAACCTCTTCTGTGGCTCTTCAACTGGGGTCTTAACTCTCATCTCGTGCTGACTTCCTGACCTTCCAGTTTAACATGGTGCTGGGCTGCCTCTACGTCAACCTGGTTGGTCCAGGCTGTGCAGTCTCCAACCATGGTTGTCTCCAAAGGATGTGCAGCTGACGTGATGGTGCTTATCACCACACCCTCAGAGCTCATCACCACTTGCCGTCTTCACCTCGCTCACCGACAATGCATACATGCTACATCAACACGACGGCTGTCGCCATAGAGCGATCTTGGAGTCTTGTTGTGCATCGCGTCACCACCATCGCCACCGCAACTTCTACCACAACCGCCATCGTCAACATCACGCTCGTGATCCAACAGGCTCTACGATTTGTCTGCTTCGACTAAGCTTACATGGTGCATGCTGCTGCCATGTCACGACACCAACCACCAAGTCTGATGCGAACTTCATCGACCAGTATCTTGATTTGATGGACATCACGAGAGGCATAATCTGGCGCTTCCTTGGACCATGGCTACACCGACCACGGAACAAGTGCACAAAAGTCATCTTTGGTTTAGTTGGCATGCAACGTAAAGTTTAATCTACCTATATCACAAGATTTTGATCAAGAGTTGACAAGCTTAATGGACCATGACTATTTTTCACCAAAAGGGCAAAGTTTAGTTTCATTATCAATTATATTAACCACTCTGTTCAAATTTAAGATCGAATTGGGTTCTTCCTTTATTTAGCATACTTGAAGTTCATTGCTTGTTTCATTCGTACCAACTAATACATTTGTTCACGATTTTATTCCAGGCTAAAAGAACTCGTGAAAGGACCCCTACTCCTGGAAAATACTGTGGTCGAAGAGGTATGAACCAAAGTTGGCCAATTTTGCACCTCCACATGATATGACCACAACGCTTTCTGTATTAAGCATCGTTTGACTTGCTTCTTTATGTGTTGTTCAGCTTGCATACATTGTTGTTGAATGGATATCACTTTATTTGTTTGCAGTTGTCAGATGTGCTATGCTGTTTTTTTAATACATAAACATGAACTTAGTCTAAATATTCTGTGCCACTCATAGGGTATTTGTGTGCTTATTTGTTTTATATATTGATCTTTAATATTCTAATGATTGACCTCGATGGGGGTGTTATGTTTAGTTGTTTATTACAACACATAAACATGAACTCGGTCTCTAAATATTTTGTGCCACTCATAGGTTTGCTTATTTGTTGTTTTAGTGATCTTAATATTCTAATTATCGGCCTTAATGGGGTGTTTTGTTTCTACAACCTGTGATTATAATTGTAGCTTTTATGGTGTTCTCTATTTTTAGCTGGCATAATTCCACACTATTGAAGCCCTGGTAGACATCTATGGTCTAGGTGGTGTTCTATATTTTTAGCCGGCATAATTCCACACTATCAAAGATTTGAGCACACATCTATGGTCTAGGTCATTGTTTTCCTTGATTGAAATCACACTTTCGAAGTAGATCACACGCGTAGCCATGGGAAAATTGTGACAGTTATTATGTGCAAATTTGGTTGCATATATCTTTTTATAGGCTTGTGATCCACGTGTGCTTTAAAACATTTGTAAGAAAAAACATGGGTTTGTGACCGTTCCTTTGTTTTCCTTTTGCATTACAGCTATATCTTTAATATTTTTTCTTAAAAAACGCAGGAGGATCTCAAAGGAGCCCATCACCTTACCGCCCTCGCAGAAGGGAGCGTTCGCGCTCAAGGGAACGCAGAAGGGAGCGTTCGCGTTCAAGGGATCGAAGGGAGCGGTCTCGCTCAAGGGATCGAAGGGAGCGGTCTCGCTCAAGGGAACGCCGAAGGGAGCGGTCTCGTTCAAGGGACCGCAGGGAGAGGTCTCGCTCAAGGGACCGCCGGAGGGAGCGCTCACGCTCAAGGGACCGCAGAAGGGAGCGCTCACGCTCAAGGGACCGGAGGGGCAGTTCACCCCATGGCAGAAGGCATAGAGATCGGTCCAGGTCACCCACCAGCAATGGGAACCATAAGGCAGACTAGGAAGCGCTTTTATGGACTTGTCGTTGATTGCGTGAACAAAGGAACTTGTAACACTACCTATAAACTGGTCAGACTGAGACGGTTAGCATGGATTTTTAGTAGTGTTGCTGTATTTTGTTGTTTCATACAAGTACTCTATTCTGTTAGCTTTCGGATCGAAATGTCGGATGATGATGGTTGTTATTGTTCTGGAAATCGTAGACATGTCCTCCAGAATACCTATGAAACTATGGCATACTCGTGTGTTTGCTTAAGGTTGCTGTGGTATGTTCTGATCTTAAGATTGACACGTTGCACGGTAGATGGATGCCTCTGTTCAATCTAAGGTAGTGTCGGGACTATTTTTAGTCCCTCCATTTTATTTCACTATAGTCTATAAATTGCAAAATATGGAAACTATAACTCTATTTTATTTTTCATATTTGACAATTTAGTGACTAAAGTGGAATAAATTGGAGGGACTAAAAATTAGTCTCTAAAACCAAACACCCCTAAGTTGCCTAAGTTTTCAATGTTTCATTAGCCATCAGTAGGCTCGAGTCATGCGGCAGAGGCGATCCGTAGTACTACTTGCATACTTATTGGACCAGGAAGGAAATGTTACGTGCGTTACGGTTGAATTTCCAGTCAAACTCGGACCAACTTTCCAGGGTCAGAATCAAACGGGCGTACTGTTTGTACTCGAGGATTCCATTATACAATGGCACACTCATGCCGTGAAAACCATGGAAACTGCCCACAAGCGATATGTCAAACACATGGACGCCATACCGTGTCCGTTGCTTTCTTTCTACACCAATGTTCAGAACATACCGTGTCCGGTTGCATCTGCATCTGCATTGCAAAGTCAGTGCATGCACATGCCCACCTGCTTGCTACGGGGAGAACCGGAGAAGGGAAATCGGCCATGTCCTTCTCGCCGTTCCTGACTTTTCGGAGACCCATATATATATATATATATATATATATATATATATATATATATATATATATATATATATATATATATATATATATATTATATATATATATATATATATATAGTATTAAATATTTGATGTATAAAAAATATTATGCACTATTTTAAAGTTTATAAGATAACAAATATAAAATATAGCCGAAAACACTTACTTATTATCTGATATCATTTAAAATATCTTCTAACATTTTGTGATACAAAGTCATCGCTTATATTATTGAGATCAATCTCATCCAACAACTTTTTTCGATATATAAAATCGGCAAGCCATTTAACCTCTATTGAGTTATTGTTGACCATAAATAGTTAAAAAAATATTTCAATTTTAAAAAGCTTCTCTCTGTCGATGCAACCATCATGTGTATAGTAAATAATACTCTCTCTATATCAAAATAGAATTTGTTTTGCTTCTTTAGTGGATTCATCATTATATAATTGAATATAAACATAAAAATCAAGAGCTAAAACAAATACTATTTTGAAACGGATGGAGTAATCGATAAGTAATTGAGACATTAGTTTAACAATCGAAACGAAACTGGTGGATAGCGCATCGCTCTTTGCGTATTTGTGATTAGAATAGATATGTTTAACAGGAAAAAGTGCTAGCGTCCAGTGACTAAGGGCCCCTCTATTTTTGGGGGCCCGGTGCGGCTGCACCCTCCGCATCACCTCCGGTACGGTCCTGTCCTTCTCCACTTCCTAAGAAACATTTGTGTTTCTTATGAAAAAAACACCTAACTCTGTACTGTGTTGTTACAACCAAGAATGATAGTGTCTTGTTATTAAGGGACTAAGGGAGTATTAAATCTATGGTTATGAACGGCTTACATATAAAATATACTCGAAACTTTTCACTAGAGCCCCAATCTTTCCAGCAAGAACACTACAGCCTTTTATTCTGTAGCAACTGATGGCAATGGTTTAAGAGAAATTAAACCCCACATATATATAATACAACATAACATAGCATAACATAGTACAATACAATACAATACAATACAATACAATACAATACAATACAATACAATACAATACAATACAATACAATACAATACAATACAATACAATACAATACAATACAATACAATACAATACAATATGTAAAGGATATATATCAGAGGTATCCACATACAACACCGTAAAGAAGACCATGACATGTGAGTCCATGAGCTCGGCCAAGTGCTCAGGGACTTGGCTCACATAAACAGTTATGTTTCTTATGAAAAAAACACCTAACTCTGTACTGTGTTGTTACAACCAAGAATGGTAGTGTCTTCTGTCTTGTTATTAAGGGACTAAGGGAGTATTAAATCTATGGTTATGAACGGCTTACATATAAAATATACTCGGAACTTTTGAAAGGGAAATGTGCCCTTGTGCCATTTCTATTATATTTTGGTGATTAAGTGACCAACACATAGTGAGTGAGTTATTATGTGCCAAATGAAGAGAGAAGTGCAAATCATGTAACAAGGTATGTTTCTAGACTTAGTACATTGGTTTGAGTACTAACATATTTTGTCTAAGTGCTAGAAACAGAGAAAAGAGAAGGAGAAAAGAACTTGGCTCTGAGCAGCCAATACTCAGCTCAGTCTGGCACACCGGACTGTCCGGTGGTGCACCGGACAGTGTCCGGTGCGCCAGGCTGGCTTCCGGCGAACTGGCCACTCTCGGGAATGTTTGGCGGCGTACAACTATAATTCACCGGACTGTCCGGTAGTGCACCGGACTGTCCGGTGAGCCAACGGCCGCCAGCGCAACGGTCGGCCGCGCAATCCGCGGGCGACGCGTGGCCCGCGCCAACGGGCGGCAGGGGGCACCAGACTGTCCGGTGTGCACCAGACAGAGTCCGGTGCGCCAACTGCCACGACGCTGCAACGGTCATCTGCGCCAAATTAGGAAGGAGATCCGCACTGGACATGCTACAGTGACTGTCTGGTGGTGCACCGGACTGTCCGGTGCACCACCCGACAGAAGGAAACTTTGGCCTTCCTTGTTGGCCTCCAACGGCTCCTAGCTGTCTTGGGGCTATAAAAGGGACCCCTAGGCGCATGGAGGAGTTACCCAAGCACACTCTAAGCATTCCAAGACTTCTAGTCCTCACTTTCACGCAATCGTTCATCGTTCTTGAGATTGGAGCACTTTTTGAGTTGTAAACTCCCCGCGCATGTTTTGTGTGCTCATCTTCTCACTTGTGTGCGTGTTTGCGGTGTGGATTTAATTCTAGTGTGCGTTGCTCTTCCCAACCTTACTCCGTGCTTTCATTGTGATCTTTGTTGTAAGGGCGAGGGACTCCAACTTGTGGAGATTCCTCGCAAACGGGAAAAAGAGATAAGCATAAAAAAGTCGTGGTATTCAAGTTGATCATTGGATCACTTGAAAGGGGTTGAGTGCAACCCTCGTCCATTGGGACGCCACAACGTGGAAGTAGGCAAGTGTTACTTGGCCGAACCACGGGATAAAATCGCGTGTCTCTTGTGTTGATCTATTTGTGATTGTCTTGCCCACCAGAACTCGCTTCGCAACTACTTAGTCGCACTAACATTGCTATAACCAAGTTTTGTGGCTATTAGTTGTTGAATTTTTACAGGATCACCTATTCACCCCCTCTAGATGCTCTCAATCGGTATCCGAGCCGTTCTCTTCGCATAAGGGACTAATCGCCCGAAGAGATGGATCCTAAGGGAAAGGGGATGGTGGTAAACGATAAGGAGAAGGAGTCCATCTTCAACGAGCCAAGGGACGACAAGCCCACTAACTCTGGCTCAAGTCACAAGAAGAAGGACAGGAAGAAGAAGAGACGTATCAAGAAGATCGTCTACTACGACAACGATGAATCTTCTTCTTCACCAAGAGACGACGACGAGAAAAAGAAACCGGTTAATTCAAATTATTCATTTGATTATTCTCGTATTCCTTTTAATTCCAATGCTCATTTGCTTTCAATTCCTCTTGGTAAACCTCCACACTTTGATGGAGAGGACTACGCTTTTTGGAGTCACAAAATGTGTAGTCACCTATTTTCTCTTCATCCTAGTATATGGGAGATAGTTGAAAATGGAATGCAATTTGATAGTACGGATAACCCTGTGTTTATTAACGAACAAATTCATAAAAATGCACAAGCTACCACTGTTTTGCTAGCATCTTTGTGCAGTGATGAGTACAACAAGGTGAGCGGCTTGGACAACGCCAAGCAAATCTGGGACACCCTCAAAATATCACATGAGGGAAACGACGCCACCATGATCACCAAAATGGAGTTGGTGGAAGGCGAGCTGGGAAGGTTCGCTATGGTCAGGGGAGAGGAGCCAACACAGACGTACAACAGGCTCAAGACCCTGGTCAACAAGATTAGGAGCTATGGGAGCACGAGATGGATGGACCACGACATCGTCCGACTTATGCTCAGGTCCTTTACTGTTATTGACCCTCATCTTGTGAACCTCATCCATGAAAATCCTAGGTACACAAAGATGACGCCCGAGGAGATACTCGGAAAATTTGTGAGCGGGCGCATGATGGTCAAGGAGGCAAGGTATGTTGATGATGCATTAAACGACCCCATGCCCATCTACGAGCCGCAGCCCATTGCGCTCAAGGCAACAAGCAGCAGGGAGGCGCTACCAAGCAAGGTGGCACAAGTTGAGGCTGCCGGGCTAAACGAAGATGAGATGGCTCTAATCAGCAAGCGTTTTTCAAGACCGCGCTAAAAGGACGCAAGGAGTATCCCAACAAGAGCAAAGCAAAGGGAAAGCGCTTCCGCTTCAAATGCGGTAAGACTGGTCACTTTATTGCAAACTATCCTGATAATGATAGTGACCAGGGACAAGAAAATAGCGGGAAGAGGGAGAAGAAGAAGGCCTACAAGAAGGCGAAGGGCGAGGCGCATCTTGGCAAAGAATGGGATTCGGACGGCTCTTCCTCCGACTCCGACGATGAAGGACTTGCTGCCTCAGCCTTCAACAAGTACTCTCTCTTCCCCAACGAACGCCATACTTGCCTCATGGCAAAAGAGAAAAAGGTAAGCGTTCAAGAAACCCCTTAGTATACTACTTCAAGCGATGATGATTCTAGTGATGATGAAGTAGATTATACCGATTTATTTAAGGGTTTAGATAGAGCAAAAGTAGATAAAATTAATGAGTTAATTGATGCTTTAAATGAAAAGGATAGACTTTTAGAAAAGCAAGAGGATATTTTGTATGAAGAGCATGATAAGTTTGTTAGTGTGCAAAAATCTCTTGCTTTAGAGGTTAAAAGGAATGAAATGCTATCTTCTGAATTATCTGCTTGTCATGAAACTGTGTCTAGCTTAAAGAGTGTTAATGATGATTTAAATGCTAAGCTAGAAGTAGCTAATAAATCTAGTTCATGTGTGGATCATGTTGTAATTTGCAATAGATGCAAGGATTTTGATATTAATGCTTGTAAAGAACATCTTGCATCCATTACTAAATTAAATGATGAAGTGACAAGTCTTAATGCTCAACTTAAGACTTGCAAGATAGACTTTGATAAATTAAAGTTTGCTAGGGATGCCTACACAATTGGTAGACACCCCTCAATTAAGGATGGACTTGGCTTTCGAAAGGAAGCCAAGAACTTAACAAGCCAAAGGGCTCCCATTCCCAACAAGGAGAAAGGGAAGGCTCCTATGGCTAGTAGTAATCAAAAGAATCATGCTTTCATGTATAATAGGAAAATTGCTAGTCACAATAGGAGATATGATCATGATGCTTGTGATTCACATGCTATGTTTGCTTCAAGTTCTAATTAGAATGATAGGCCTAGGAGAAATTTTGTGTCTCATGCTCCTAAGAAAATGTGTAATAAACCTACCACTGTCTTTCATGCTTGCAACACTACGTTTGTACTTTCATGTAAAAATGAAAAAGTGGTTGCTAGAAAATTGGGATCCAAATGCAAAGGAGACAAGACTTGCATTTGGGTACCAAAAGCTATTGTGACTAACCTTATAGGACCCAACAAGAGTTGGGTACCTAAAACCCAAGCCTAATTTGCCTTGCAGGTTTATGCATCCGGGGGCTCAAGCTGGATTATCGACAGCGGATGCACAAACCACATGACGGGGGAGAAGAAGATGTTCACCTCCTACGTCAAGAACAAGGATTCCCAGGATACAATCATATTTGGAGATGGGAATCAAGGCAAGGTCAAAGGTTTGGGAAAAATAGCCATCACAAGCGAGCACTCTATTTCCAATGTATTTTTAGTAGAGTCGCTAGGCTATAATCTCTTGTCTGTAAGTCAATTGTGCCACATGGGCTACAATTGTTTGTTTACAAATGTGGATGTATCTGTCTTTAGAAGGAGTGATGGTTCATTAGCGTTTAAGGGTGTACTAGATGGCAAACTTTACTTAGTTGATTTTTTGAAAGAGGAGGCCGATCTAGATGCATGCTTAATCGCTAAGACTAGTATGGGCTGGCTGTGGCATCGCTGTCTAGCACATGTTGGGATGAAGAACCTTTATAAACTTCTAAAGGGAGAACATGTGTTAGGACTAACTAATGTCTGCTTTGAAAAAGATAGACCTTGTGCAGCTTGTCAGGCAGGGAAACAGGTGGGAAGCACTCATCACAACAAGAATGTGATGACATCATCAAGACCACTAGAGCTACTACATATGGACCTCTTCGGACCCGTCGCCTACCTTAGCATCGAGGGAAGTAAGTATGGTCTAGTAATTGTTGATGATTTTTCCCGCTTCACTTGGGTGTTCTTTTTGCAGGACAAATCAGAAACCCAAGGGACCCTTAAGCGCTTTCTAAGACGGGCTCAAAACGAATTTGAGCTCAAAGTGAAAAAGATAAGAAGCGATAACGGGTCCGAATTCAAGAATCTGCAAGTGGAAGAGTACCTTGAGGAGGAAGGAATCAAGCACGAGTTCTTCGCTCCCTACACACCACAACAAAATGGTGTGGTAGAGAGGAAGAACAGGACGCTCATCGACATGGCGAGGACAATGCTTGGAGAGTTTAAGACGTCTGAGCGGTTTTGGTCAGAAGCTGTGAACACAGCTTGCCACGCCATAAACTGGCTCTACCTTCATCGCCTCCTCAAGAAGACCTCGTATGAACTTCTTACCGGTAACAAACCCAATGTCTCTTACTTTCGTGTATTTTGGAGCAAATGCTACATTTTGGTGAAGAAAGGTAGACATTCCAAATTTGCTCCCAAAGCTGTAGAAGGGTTTTGCTAGGGTATGACTCAAATACAAGGGCGTATAGAGTCTTCAACAAATCATCGGGTTTGGTTGAAGTCTCTAGCGACGTTGTATTTGATGAGACTAATGGCTCTCCAAGAGAGCAAGTTGATCTTGATGATATAGATGAAGATGATGTTCCGATGGCCGCAATGCGCACCATGGCGATTGGAGATGTGCACCACAGGAACAACAAAAGCAAGATCAACCTTCTTCCTCAACGATGGTGCATCCCCCAACTCAAGATGATGAACAGGTTCCTCAAGAAGAGGCATGTGATCAAGGGGAGCACAAGAAGAACAAAATGTGGAGGAAGAAGCACCACTGGCCCCTCCAACTCAAGCCCGAGCGACAATTCAAAGGAATCACCCCGTCGATCAGATTCTGGGTGACATAAGTAAGGGAGTAACTACTCGCTCAAGATTAGCTATTTTTTGTGAGCATTACTCGTTTGTCTCTTCTATTGAGCCTTTCAGGGTAGAAGAGGCCTTGCAAGATCCGGACTAGGTGTTGGCCATGCAGGAAGAGCTCAACAACTTCAAGAGGAATGGAGTTTGGAGCCTGGTGCCACGTCCAAAGCAAAACATTGTGGGAACCAAGTGGGTGTTCCACAACAAGCAAGACGAGCACGGGGTGGTGACAAGAAACAAGGCTCGACTTGTGGCAAAAGGTTATGCCCAAGTTGCAGGTTTGGATTGCGAGGAGACTTTTGCTCCTGTGGCTAGGCTAGAGTCCATTAGAATATTATTAGCCTATGCCGCTCACCACTCTTTCAGGTTGTTTCAAATGGATGTGAAGAGCGCTTTCCTCAACGGGCCAATCAAGGAGGAGGTGTACGTGGAACAACCCCCTGGCTTTGAGGATGACAGGTATCCCGACCACGTTTTTAAGCTCTCTAAGGCACTCTATGGACTTAAGCAAGCCCCAAGAGCATGGTATGAATGCCTTAGAGATTTCTTAATTGCTAATGCTTTCAAGGTTGGGAAAGCCGATCCCACTCTTTTCACTAAGACTTGTGACGGTGATCTTTTTGTGTACCAAATTTATGTCGATGATGTGACGGAACCTCCCAAGTAATTAGGCCCACCTACAGTTGTCCTTGTCTAACAGACATCAGACACCCGGTAGATGTTCCTAAATCACTTGACAAGCTCGGTATCTTTCCTTACCTCACCAGGAACGTTTCACCCGTCTTGCAGACATTACAGAACATCGGAGATAAAGAAATGCGGAAGCGATTACATAACTTACATTTATTAAAAAGTAAGATCAAGTTGTTTATTACAGACCAGAAATATAAAACGAGTGCTGAGTAGTATTATTACACATACCAAGGGAGGCACAAACTCCTCCCGATAAGTTTTTCACAAAAGTTTTCTATGTGGAGGACCAAGTCCTCCCGCATCTTCACTCTTGTTTCTCCTCCTTAGGAACCACCTTGGTACAGAAGCAACAGAAATCTGCTACTTCCTCATCTAAAAACAACGAAGGGATAAACCCTGAGTATGGCATTACTCAGCAAGTCTTACCCGACTAAAGAAAAGACTCTCAAGGGTATTCTGGTTATATGGGAGTCAAGGTAAGGCTTTTCAATAATCAAAGACTCTGTTTTGCAGAAATGCTTACTAAAGTGGATCCTTAAAAATCCAATTTTATTTGTCAAGTTAAGTTCAATTACCTGCAACTAGAGTTCTTTCTACCCTAGTTCAATCACTGGTCCTGCACTAGCCAATTTCTTAACAAAAACCCATCATCTTTAGTGGAATGCTACGTGTAGGTCAGTGACCAAGTCTTCATAACTGCGAAGGTACGGCGATCCGAATCGATTATACTCAGCTGAGGATCTCCAATCACACGACATATGTAGCACTTAACCCTTGCATATGTCAACCCGCCACCGGGGTTCTTAAGACCAGATCAGGTTCACGCAAACCGAGAGCACAGATACACCACCGTCCAGCCTCTTGCCACGGAGGGTACACGCTACTCTTGCCACCGCTCCACGCCCATTTCGTGTTATCTTATTCTGGCCTTAGTCTGCCCGAGGCAAGGCTTACCCATGACGAGGCATGTGACCAGTTAAAGGGTCCACGATCATCAAGCCTACATCGAGACGGTCCTTAATCGACTCAGACGGAGACACTACACCGAGACTCTCTTCTCGTGCAAGTCACCCGCCCGGTCTCAGCTTAATCATTTAAACCCAAATCTTGGTACCTAGCAGAGGTACATCTTTTCCGATGTTGAACCCATCATGGCCATGATGGATCCACCATCAAATTTTATTTTTGAAAACAACCCTCCCACTTTGCCAAACATCTTTTGTAAAACAAATCCTTTTGTTTTTCTAAAGCAATACTAAGCATAGAAAAACCTTTTTGTAAAAACAGGGTTTCAAGGAAGGTAATCAAATTCAAGGAAGGTAATGCAGGAATTGTTTAATCAAGCAACTCCTATCACCTAATGCAGCAAGCAAGTGAGAAAGTTTTTAAAACATCAAGGGAGGTGGCAAATGCACCGGAGCTTGCCTTTGTTCACAGGTGAGTCTGGCTCGGATCCACAAATATCAAAGTAGAAGCAGTTGCCTGCTTGAGAATCCGAGGGTGGTGGTGTCCTTTCTTCAGTGACTTCCACTTCTTCTTCGCGTTCTAACATAACCATATATATACATATATAAGAATGAATGCCATGTAATGCTCATGAGAGTGCGAAGATAATAAAGATTTATTATCTAAGTCTTGAATATAACTTTCCTTCACGGAACTCCGAGAACTTACGGTTTCCGGAGTCGGTAAAGGAGTTCACAGGGCAGGGGGGTGTTTTGGGGTTTGGTGATCAAACAAGGTCCAAATCAACTCAAACTCTACCCAAGGCTTCTAAACAATGTAAGGAGCTCATATAAAAATTTTGAGCATTTTTGGACTTACCAATTATTTTCTAAAAATCCATAACTAATACTTTTAACTACTTTAAATGCCCTAAAATTTCTTATTTCCACTAAAAATCACAAAACTATTTTTATTAAATTCTAGGGAAAATAACAAGCCTAGGAAAATTGATTTCACAATTTTAGGATTTTTCTACAATTTTTAACATATTTCCAAAGCTCTGCTGAAAAAGAAAAAGGAAAAGGCTTCAACAGTAATGGGCTGGTTTTAGCCCAGTCGGCCTAGTCCAGAGGGGAAAGCGCGCGCGTGCGCCCGCACCCTGGCGGCTTTGCAAAAAGGGCCTCGGGGTTTTATCTATCTGGAGACAGGTTCTTCTACTGTTTCAGTGAGTCGCTGACGGTTTACACTAAGGCCCTTAAGCTTCTAATCCTTCAGAGGGGAAGGTCCCCGACGACAGATGGGGAAGAACCTGGCTCCCGAGCGCTGAGGAGCTCCGGCGAGCCACTGCACCGGCCGATTGAGGCGATGACCGGCGCTCCCGAGCGACAGACACCAAATCGGATCTATCCTAAGCTTTTCCCCCAACTCAATTGCATCTAATACCAACTGAGGAGCCCTGGCCACGGTGACCGAGAGCATGGCGGCTAAGGTGTTATGTTCCCGGCGATCCCAGGCGGTTCAGTTTGATTAAAGGGGTCGGGGAGCATCACTAACATGTAAGGGTGCTAGAACAAAAACGAGAAGGGAATGAGCAGAACTGGGGAAGGCTGGCCGCGGTGAGGTGAGTTCACGGTGGCAGAGAGTTGATTTGGGGGGAATTGGAAATTCGCGCGTGCTGGTGGATGATCGAGGGTGGGAGCGGGTGCTACAGCTTCACGACGACATGGCGCAGCTACGGGCGAGGTCAATTTATAGAGCCCTCAAGCGGTGGTGGCCAATTTGGTCGAGCAACGCTGGCAGTCGGAGATGGGGAAGAACCTGGCTCGGTGAGTTCGTGGCTAACGGCGTGGCAAGCTCACCGGCGATGATTTGACGGCTGTAAGAAGCCACGACGACGCGGTGGAAAGCAAAGCCACGCGGCGCAAGGCCGGGAGGCGGTGGTCACCGGCAAAGCAATCCGCTCCAGCCGCAAAGCGGGAGGGGCAGCCACGGTGAGTCACCGGAGTTATCCCTAGGGGGTGGCTTTTACCTGGCGACCTTATCGGGTTATTGGCGACGCGAACTCAACAACGGTGGCGCGAATCACGGCGAGGGGCAATCAACGGCGACGGGCCACCGGCGACGAGCAAGGGATGGGATCTTTTTCAGTTTAACACTTACTGTACCATGGCGTCCCATTTCAGTTAACCTGACAGAGCAAATTGGAGCAGGATTTACTCTTAATTTCCAATGACAACTCCACCCAAGCTCTGCAGCAAACTTGTAGAGCTATATACCACCTATATTTCGACTATAGTGACTGAGCTCATTTGATCACCAGATCATGGTTGAATTCAACCCCAAACATGTCTCTGTTACACTAAGAATCTGAATTTCAGAATAAACCAGCCTGACAGCCAAGCTTTGAGCTTAATTATCTCTAGATTTTTCTTAACAACTGAGCTCACATTCTTAAGCAAAGTTGTTCTCCTTAGTTTGGTCTACAATTTTGATGTGGTGACCTAGGGAAAAAACCCTAGAATTTGCAAGATACAATGCTCCAAAGTTGAGCCCTCAACACTGAATTTCAGACTTAGAATAGAACCTAATTGAGGTCTATTTTGCATTTAAGTCCAAAATCCAATATTTGGCTTACAAGTCCACACATTTGGGAACCAAAGGACTTGAGATACTTATTTGACTTGGTTTTTGCACTTTAGTCCAAAAGTGGACTAATTTTGCACATAGGCCCCTAGGGTTTGGTTTTAGGGTTTTCCAGGGTTCCAATTAGGGTTTCTGGTATCCCAGGGGTATAAATGTGATTCAAGTTTATGTTTGGGAACATTTTATGACTATTTCCCTAAAGTCTTTAGGTTTTCTCAATTTGGGTTAGGTTTTACCCCTTTAATCCCTATTTAGGGTAAAGCTTCCTATCCAGGGTCCTATTTGCAAAACACTAAAACAATACAACTTGTTTGAAATTTTTGCCTAGTGAATGCACTCTAGGTGTGTCAAACATATGCAATGCCAATGCTTATGATGTCATGCTCAAGTTTTAGTTACAGTAACACCAGGGGTGTTGCAGATGACATAATATTTGGTTCTACTAATCAAAAGTCTTGTGAGGAGTTTAGCAGGGCGACGACACAGAAATTTGAGATGTCGATGATGGGCGAGTTGACATACTTTCTTGGGTTCCAAGTGAGACAACTCAAGGACGGCACCTTCCTCTCCCAAACGAAGTACACTCAAGATCTTCTCAAGAGGTTTGGGACGAAGGATGCCAAGCCCGCGAAGACGCCGATGGGAACTGACGGGCATGTTGACCTCAACAAAGGAGGTAAGTCCGTTGATCAAAAGGCATACCGGTCTATGATAGGTTCCTTGCTTTATTTATGTGCTAGTAGACCAGATATTATGCTTAGTGTATGCATGTGTGCTAGATTTCAATCTGACCCAAGGGAATGTCACCTTGTGGCCGTTAAGCGGATTCTTAGATATTTAGTTGCTACGCCTTATTTCGGGATCTGGTATCCAAAGGGGTCTACCTTTGACTTGATTGGATATTCAGACTCCGATTATGCTGGATGCAAGGTTGATAGGAAGAGTACATCAGGGACGTGCCAATTTCTAGGAAGGTCCCTGGTGTCTTGGAGTTCTAAGAAACAAACCTCCATTGCCCTATCCACCGCTGAGGCTGAGTATGTTGCCGCAAGATAGTGTTGCGCGCAACTACATTGGATGAGGCAAACCCTCCGGGACTTTGGCTACAATCTGAGCAAAGTCCCACTCCTATGTGACAATGAGAGTGCAATCCGCGTGGCGGATAATCCTGTTGAACATAGCCGCACTAAGCACATCGACATCCAGCATCACTTTTTGAGAGACCACCAGCAAAAGGGAGATATCGAAGTGTTCTATATTAGCACCGAGAACCAGCTAGCCGATATCTTTACCAAGCCTTTAGATGAGAAAACCTTTTGCAGGCTGTGTAGTGAGCTAAATGTCTTGGATTCGCGTAACTTGGATTGATTTATAGCATACATGTGTTTTATGCCTTTTGATCATGTTACTTTATGCATTTATGAGATTTGTTGTTTATTTATGGTGCTCAAGTTGTGCAAGGGATCCCCGGACCTCACAAGTCCATGTGTGAGTGATGCACATATTTAGGGGGAGAAGTGCTACAACTTGACCCTTTGAGACTAACATTTGTGTTGAGTTTACTTAATGTAGTCTCAAAGGTGAATTGAAAGGGAAAGGTGAACTTGGACCATGCAAAGACTTCCACTGCACTCCGGTATTAATGTACTAACCTCCAAGTTCATTCTTATACTCTTATTGCCTTTTTGCTCTTAATTGACATTTTTTGGTGAGGCAATGGGGTTAAAGGGCCACTAATGATCCCGTTTTGGTGCTTAATGCCAAAGGGGGAGAAATTAAGGCCAAAGCAAATGGATCAGCTACTGTTGGGTCTATGCTTCGTCGCCGAAGGTCTAAAAGGGAGAAGCGGCTTTCGGCTGAAGCTGTTTGCATGAGATGGCCGAAGGTTCCTTTCCATGAAGCTTCGACAGTATAAACCGACTTAAAGATAGAATGAATTTTTAGTCCATGAAGGTCTGAGTCAATGTTGTAAGCTTTTATAAGGGACATACTTGTAATTCCTCACAGGCTGCGTCCTGTGCCTATAAATAGTGAACAGTATTCCGTTACTGTTCACGCATTCTAGTATTTTGCAATCGCATCTGTCGGAATTCAACCTTTTGCCAAGGCAAAGGTATTTCTGTATCCAATAATCCAATATATTAAGTAATTATAATGTGATTTGTACATGTTTTATTTGTCCTTCTCATACCTTTTATTTTATGTTATCTTATAATTTCCGCTGAAATTTTATTACGAAGGTTTAAGCTTCGTAACTATGCTCTTGTCAGCCTTCGTTCGAAAACATTATTCTCAAGAGAATAATGTTTCATGGACGAAGGATGTTAACATTTAACATTTTATGTTGCCTTGTTCTTAATTCATAGCATTTAAGTACAAGTCTCCAACATTGGCGCCCACCTCCGGTGAACTCACTTCCACTTTTTGAGCTGATGGCTTCGTTCAATGATCGAGCTGGGGCTGCTTCGGACCCGAAGCTGGTGCTCCCGATTACAGGCGGTTCGTCCTCAGAGCCAGCCAATAAGAAGCAGAAAAAAGACGCACAGAGAAGGGTACAGCACGTTGGGGTGCAAGGACCCTTCATCAAGTCAAGATGGTCTCACATTCCTATTACCTTCTCCCAAGAGGACCTTCAGCTCAAAGATTACCCACACAACGATGCCATGGTTATCTCTTGTGTTATCAAAGGATTTCTGGTTCACAATGTCTTGGTTGACACAGGCAGTGCAGCTGACATCATATTTGCTAAAGCCTTTAGGCAAATGCAAGAGCCAGAAGATAAGATTCATGATGCTACACATCCTCTTTGTGGCTTCGGAGGGAGACAGATTGTAGCACTGGGAAAGATCACCATGTCAGTGACCTTCGGATTCATCAATAACACTAGAACTGAGCAAATTGTGTTTGACATTGTTGACATGGAATACCCTTATAATGCAATTATTGGTCGTGGTACCCTCAATGCCTTCGAAGCAATCCTTCACCCTGCTTATCTTTGCATGAAGATACCTTCGGATCAGGGACCCATCGCTATTCATGGAAGCCAGGAAGCTGCCAGAAGGGCCGAAGGAAACTGGACTGATTCAAAAGCAATCCATAACATAGATGGAGCTGAAGCTTGCGAACAATACAAATTCAGAAGGGAGAAAGCAGCTTCAGCAGATCAGCCGAAGCCCATGCTCTTATGTGAGGATGTAGCAGAACAGAAGGTGCTGTTGGGCTCTCAGTTATCCGAAGCACAAGAGAAAACCTTGCTAAGGTTCTTGTTCAACAACAAAGATGTTTTTGCATGGTCAGCCAATGATCTCTGTGGAGTTAATAGAGATGTTATTGAGCACTCGCTCAATGTCGATCCATCCTTTAGACCTAGAAAGCAAAGGCTTCGGAAAATGTCAGATGATAAAGCTGAAGGTGCTCGCAACGAAGTCAAAAGACTCCTCAGTGCAGGAGTTATCAGAGAAGTGAAGTACCCAGAATGGCTAGCTAACACTGTTATGGTAAAAAAGGCCAATGGCAAGTGGCGAATGTGCATCGATTTTACAGATCTTAACAAGGCTTGTCCGAAGGATGAATTCCCATTACCAAGGATAGACTCTTTAGTTGATGCAGCAGCTTCTTCAGAGCTCATGAGTCTGTTAGACTGTTATTCAGGCTATCACCAAATTTGGATGAAGAAGGAAGATGAGCCGAAGACTAGCTTCATAACTCCAAGTGGCACATATTGCTATCTTCGGATGCCTGAAGGGCTCAAAAACGCTGGAGGAAGTTTCAGCCGAATGACTGCGAAGGTTCTCCAATCTCAAATAGGCAGAAATGTGCTAACTTATGTTGATGACATCATTGTAAAAAGCACGAAGCAGGAAAATCATATTGCTGATCTGCAGGAGACCTTCGCCAGTTTCAGGCAAGCTGGCTTAAAGTTAAATCCAGAAAAATGTGTCTTCGGAGTGAAGAAGGGGAAATTTCTTGGATGCTTGGTTTCAACAAAGGGAATTGAAGCTAATCCAAGTAAAATTGAGGCTATACTTCGGATGGAGCCACCAACTACAAAGAAGGGGGCTCAAAGATTGACAGGGAGATTGGCATCTCTCAATAGATTCATATCTAGATGAGCAGAGAGAAACTTACCATTCTTCGAAGTGCTGAAGTCAGCCGAAGTCTTTCAATGGGGACCAATCCAGCAGAAGGCTTTCGAAGAACTGAAACAGTATTTGATAGACCTAACAACATTGACTCCACCAATGCCAGGGGCTCCTTTATTATTATATGTGGCAGCTTCGCACTCAACGGTAAGTGCAGCACTTGTCCAGGAAAAGATCGATGGTCAAGACAAGAGGCAGGCCCCGATATATTTTGTTTCCGAGGTTCTTAGTTTATCAAAGAAAAATTATACAGAGTTGGAGAAGGTACTGTATGCTGTCTTGATGGCTTCCAGGAAGCTTCGGCACTATTTCCAAGCTTACAACATAATTGTTCCTTCTTCACAACCTCTGAAGGATATCATGAGGAACCGAGAAGCTACTGGAAGGATTGGAAAATGGGCTGCAGAACTCAACGAATTCTGTATTGAATATGTTCATAGATCTTCGATTCAGTCTCAGGCATTAGCAGATTTCATTGCTGACTGGACGCCAGGGGCTCAGGAGGAAGAAACAAATAAAGATGCCGAAGCATGGACAGTGTTTTGCGATGGATCTTGGGGAACCTTCGGAGCAGGAGCGGCTGCTGTGTTGGTTTCACCTTCCAAGGTTAAAACTTGTTATGCGGCAAAGCTTGACTTTAGTTGCACAAATAACATTGCCGAGTACGAAGCCTTGCTTTTAGGTCTTCGGAAGTTAAAAGCAATGGGAATAAGAAGGGCCATACTTAAAACTGATTCCCAGATTGTTTCGGGTCATGTTGACAAGAGTTGCAAGGCTAAGGATCCGAAGCTTGAAAAATATCTGGATATGGTTCGAAGAGTTGAAGCTTCCTTCGAAGGGTTTTCTGTCAAAAATATCCCTAGAGGACAAAATGAACATGCTGATTTGCTAGCTAAGTCAGCAGCACAGGGGCTGCCCTTACCTTCGGATGTATTCTTTGAAACAATAAAAGCTCCTTCGGTAGAACTTCTTGAAAGAGCAGTCCTCAACATATCTCCTGTTTATAGCGAGGATTGGAGAACTGAGATCATCTCCTACCTTCAGGGAAAATTCCTTTCAGATGACGAAGCTTATAACAGGAGGATAGAGGCAAGGGCTCGTCCATATGTCATGATAGAAGGAGAATTGTACAAGCATGGAGTTTGTGCTTCGCTACTCAAATGTTTATCCAGAACCGAAGGTATTGAGTTGATGAAAGAAATACATGCAGGCCTCTGCGGATCTCACATTGGATCCAGGCCATTGCTTGGAAAAATTTTCCGCCAAGGATTTTATTGGTCGAAGGCGCGGCTTCGGATGCAGCGGAGTTAGTTCAAAAGTGTGAAGGTTGTCAGAAATGTGCACGAGATCAAAAACAACCTTCGTCCTTAACACAACTCATACAACCCATTTGGCCATTGCAAAGGTGGGGCCTTGACTTGTTAGGTCCGTTACCACCGGCCCAAGGGAACCTAAGATACGTTGTAGTGGCGGTGGAATATTTTTCTAAGTGGATTGAGGCAAAACCTTTAGCTACAATAACTTCGGCCACCGTCCAAAAGTTTTTCTGGAAGAATATTGTTTGTCGTTTCGGGGTACCAAAGGCTATCACTGTGGATAATGGAACACAGTTTGACTCCGAAGCTTTTAGGGATTTCTGTGATCAAATTGGTACGAAGATCCATTTTGCATCAGTCAGACATCCGGAGTCAAATGGACTTGTTGAAAGAGCCAATGGTATTATAATGACAGGAATAATGAAGTCAATTTTCAATCAACCAAGGGGAAAGTGGCCAGATCAGTTAACCAAAGTGGTGTGGAGCCATAATACAACAGCATCAAGGTCTACCGGCTTTACCCCATTCAAGTTATTATTTGGTGACGAAGCAATAACTCCAGAAGAAGCTAAAACCGGATCAATAAGGGTAATAGCTTCGGCAGCATCAGGTTCCAAAGCTGATTACTCTGTGGAAAAAGATGCTTTAGAAGGGATCAGGTTGCAAGCCGTGGAAAACATCAACAAATATCAAGCCGAAACAATTAAATGGCGAGATAGAAAGGTTCGACTAAAGAATATTGAGCCAGGACACTTGGTGCTTCGGAGAGTGGCCAATCCAGAAACAGTGGGCAAGTTACAATTGAAATGGGATGGACCTTTCTTAGTAGCATCTTCGTCAAGACCCGGTTCATACAGATTGAAGGATATGGACGGCAACGACATTCCTAGATCTTGGAATGCGGATGAGCTTCGGCGATATTATGTATAATTCGATGTAATTTTTCATATTTTTTATTTTTTATTTTTTCTTTCATGGCACCCTTTTCCTTTCCGAAGGGGGAGAAAGGTTTTTAATGGGGCCATCACGTGTAATTTTCTTTTTTAGTTCTATAAGAGCAAAATCCCCCAAAGAATGTAAATGTAAAAGCTGAGAACGCACCATCGAGTGCCAAAAGTAAAGGCGAAGAAGCTCCAAAGTCGTTCCTAAGGGAATGCAGAGCTTACAGCGAAAAGTCAACGCTGATTCCGCCAAAAGTAAAGGCGAAGAAGCTCCAAAGTCGTTCCTAAGGGAATGCAGAGCTTACAGCGAAAAGTCAACGCTGATTCCGCCAAAAGTAAAGGCGAAGAAGCTCCAAAGTCGTTCCTAAGGGAATGCAGAGCTGAGGTGTGATTGTTCTTAAAATGGTCATGAATATGACTTCGGATACGTGTTTGGCCATGCATTTGCACATCACATTACATCATAACATTTGCATTCATAAACATTCATCTAGGCATAAGTAGGATAGTCATCTTCATGGCATAAATGGTTGCTTCAGCAAAAAGAGGAAAAAGAAGGGGAAGAAAGAGCTTCGTGCACAAAAAAGAGAGCTTCGGAAAAAAGGGAAAATGTTGTTCTCTATGCTTTGCTGCGTACGAAAAGAAGGGAAGGTGTTTTTTCGCCGACGGCTCAAAAAAGAAAAATTTCGTCCACATCAAAGCATTTCCTATACAGCAATGGGAGGGTAAGGATATATAATAAGGTATGAACAGAATTCATTAAAGACCTTCGGCATTGTTTACATTTACAAAAGTTACGTTTACAAAAGCTCTCAAAAGTTTCTCAAGCATTGTTTACAGTCTACTATCTAATCCCCAAGGAGCTTCGGCTTCGGCGGCTTCGGCATCATTTTTGACCTTCGACTTCAGCTTCGTCATCCTACATGAATAAGATCGTTGTAAGTCAAAATCGAGCTTACAAGAAAAGGTAAGCACAAGGTATGGTTTCTTACTGGTTCAAGGTGGCTACGAGCTTCGTCTCCTGCCTTTTCTCGCCCACCTTTTGTCCATATCATTTTTATAAATCTATTCGAGATACTTCGGGCAAGATCAGGAATGTCGTCCAGGATTGATGGCGACAAAGTGAAATTTGGCCTATTCACAATCCTTCCATGCTCGCAGCCAGCCTTCAGGAAAGCCGCAGCAGTGCCTCGAGAAGCCACCCAGGCACAGAAGTCACCATGCCCAGCTATGACTTCGTCGAGCTCGTCAATCTCCCCCTCAATATGTTCGAAGGTTTTTGGTAGATCTTCAGCTGAGGGGGTAAATTTTCCACTGCTGGCTCCAACTGAGTAAAAAATCTTTTTTAACCGATGAATGCATCTGTGGCTGAATTCCAAGCAGTTTTCTTGAAGACTTGCCAGTAGTTTTTTCAAATCTGAATTCTTTTGAGCTTCGGCTTTAAGTTTTGCATTAAGATCTTGTTTTTCTTGTTCGAACTGCTCAGACTGGCGGAGAAGCTTCGTGTTCAGTTCTGTTATTTTTGCTTCAGCTTCCGCCAATAGTCCTTCGGTTGCCTGGAGCTCAAAGTTCTTTTTCTCGAAGGCATCTGATTGTTCCTTTATTTTGCTTTCCAAATTTTCAATCATGACTTCGTGCTTTTTATCTTCAAAATCTTGTTGCATCTGCAAGGCTTTGCTCAGAAGCATACTCTGCACGAAAACAACCTTCGTCAGACATGTTTTCGTTCTTAGAAACAATAAAGGTTAAGGGAAAAGCAGTTCACCTTGAAGTTGGAATAAAATAAGCTGCCAACGACATGTTGTCGTCGGTAGCGGCTGATGTCCGTTTCTAGCTTCGGAAATCCGATATTCTTGGACAGAGTACTGATAATTTTGGCTCCAGTTTGATCTCGGATACAGCCCAATTTTTCATCATCAACGCCTCCGAAGAGGAGCGCTCCAGGCTTGTATCCGCAGGATTTGGCGTATTCTTTAAGCTCTTTTATTTCTGCTTTTGATAATTGTTCTCCGATTAAATTCCGGAACATGAAAGTTTCGTTCTCCGAAGCTTCATCAGCAATTTCTTTCCCTTTCGCCGACGCTACGGTCGCGGCCTCTTCGGCGGTGGTGGTAACTTCTTCTGTAGTCATGCCTAGCAGTATTTGGTCAATATGTTCAAATGTGCTCTCTAGGTTCAGATCTTCAACTGAGGCAGCTTCGGCGGCTGTGACCTCCGAAGGTGCAATTTCAATATTTGTCTCTTCCGCGGCCGCTGGTATTTTTCGAGCTGAAGCTCTTGGCGGTGTCTTGTCGATAACTTCTGTCACACCGATCATCCTCTGTCTTTTTACTTTAGTTGTTTTCTTCATTCTTTCGGGCTCCTTTTCCTTCGGAAAAAATTTTGTCAGTCGAGGCCCTAGTGGACTTAGCTTCGCAGGCATGGATTCAGTCATTACCTGCAGAATGGCCTCTACATCAGTGGTAGAGGGTGATGCGGGGGATTTTTCTTCATCAGATATTTTTTGTTTCGGAGAAGATGCTTTCTTCTTCTTTGGAATCTTCTTCTTCGGTGTCTCTTCTTCATCTTTGTTTGAAGCTTCGGTCATCCTCTTCCTTTTTTGGCCTCCGGCATTTTTGTTTAAATTTTCATAGTCTGGGTATTCAAACTCCAGAGCGTCCAACACTCGGTTTAGCCTTCGCTTCGGACGGGTGCCGAAGGCCGCAGTCATCAATTGATCTTCTTTTTTAGAGTAATTGCCAAGTATTTCATTGCACATTGCTTCAATCGTATCTAGCCACTCTTGGCAAGGTGCTTTAAAGTACTTTTTAAACTTGAAATAGTAAGGTAAACGTACGAGTTCACCTTCTTTCTTTTCCCCCTGTAGCTTCGGCATTTCCCATTCTTTCAAACTGGGAAAAACTTTGAATGCTAAAAACTCTTGAACCAGGTCCCTTGTGCTGATATGCTCTGCAATAATTCTGAATTCACTCATTGCTTGTTGTGTTGGACCTTCGGGTGTCATGTTGCAGCGAGGTCGGGTTTCTCCGAAGATTAATTCCAGCGGGCTTTGTACAAGCTTTTCCTTGTCGTCATCAACCTTGACATAGAACCACTCTGATTTCCAGCCTGCTGCCCACTTGCTTCGGTAGCTAATTACAGGGAACTTTGTAGTCTTCCGATAGGCAAAGTTATAGCAACCAAAATTATCGTGCAATCCATCTTTTCTAGCCTTTGTTTGATAATGCAGCTCGTGAACCCGGCAGAAGCTGTCCGCAAATGGTTCCACTGCTTGGCTTCGGAGTGCCCAGATATAAACAATAAGCCTAACGATAGCGTTAGGGGTCAGCTAATGAAAATAGATACCGAACCTCTTCAGCACCTCTCCAATGATCCCATGTAGGGGGAATCTTAATCCAGCCTTTAAAAAGCTCTTGAAAATAACAATTTCATCTTTCTCCGGTTTTGGGGTAGTCTCTTCTCCCCCGAAGCGCAAAAGCTTCTTCTGATTTTCAGTAAAAAAGCCCGATTTTACCATCTTGGACAGATCAGCCTTCGAAACAGTAGATTTTCCGAAGTCCAAGTGGCTCGGCTTGCTTGGCATGGCAATGCGATAATCATCTTCGGAATCAGTTTCCTCAATATCTTCTTCCTCTGCTTCAGCGATTGCTTGTTCTGCTTGTTCTGCATCATCATGAGGGATCTTTTCCGAAGTCACTAGACCCGATCGTTGCATGGCTTCGGAGATGGGGAGAGTCTCCGAAGCTTCAGTTTCCTCCCCCTCGCGCTCAACCCTGGCGGTAGAGCGGACTCTGGCCATTCAATTATGAACTTGTGAAACTTTAATATTTTCTTCCTCCGAAGCAGGTTTCAAACTGGAGCTTCGTTCGATTCTAACAGACAAGCTTCGGTGATGGTTAAAAATTTTGGCAGGAAAACAGTGCAAATAGCAATGAATGCTGTGGTAACTTCACACCTACTCGTCTGTTTATATAGTGCTGCAGGTAAGAAGGCGAAGCGCCAGAGTTTTTACACCAGGCGCACACCCGCTTGCGCTCGCTGCGCGGTGGACCGCAGGGACAAACAGTAAACTCTGCAAAGTGGGACCGCTACGTGCTGGGAAATTAAATCGTTTCTCGGCAACGAGCTCAGGGAAGGTGTTTTTTGGACCTTCGGCTCCCCGAAGCTTAAGATACTTTTTTCACGGATCAAGCTCGTTACGAAAAACGATCTAGCACCGCGAAAGGGGCTACTGTTGGGTCTATGCTTCGTCGCCGAAGGTCTTCAAGGGAGAAGCGGCTTTCGGCTGAAGCTGTTTGCATGAGATGGCCGAAGGTTCCTTTCCATGAAGCTTCGACAGTATAAACCGACTTAAAGATAGAATGACTTTTTAGTCCATGAAGGTCTGAGTCAATGTTGTAAGCTTTTATAAGGGGCATACTTGTAATTCCTCACAGGCTGCGTCCTGTGCCTATAAATAGTGAACAGTATTCCGTTACTGTTCACGCATTCTAGTATTTTGCAATCGCATCTGTCGGAATTCAACCTTTTGCCAAGGCAAAGGTATTTCTGTATCCAATAATCCAATATATTAAGTAATTATAATGTGATTTGTACATGTTTTATTTGTCCTTCTCATACCTTTTATTTTATGTTATCTTATAATTTCCGCTGAAATTTTATTACGAAGGTTTAAGCTTCGTAACTATGCTCTTGTCAGCCTTCGTTCGAAAACATTATTCTCAAGAGAATAATGTTTCATGGACGAAGGATGTTAACATTTAACATTTTATGTTGCCTTGTTCTTAATTCATAGCATTTAAGTACAAGTCTCCAACAGCTACCACTTGAGAATTTTTTGAAAACAATAGAGTTAGAACTTTTGATTTGTCAAAATACTCCTATTACAAAATTTGGTCTCTTGTGGGGAGATTTTATGACTATGGGAAAAGGGGGAGTTTTTGGCACTTGATCAATTTTTCCATTAGAATATCTCTCCTGTGCCTAAACAAGTGTGTTTGACTTAGAGATAGGAAAATGAATTTGATTTGCAAAAACAAACCAAGTGGTGGCAAAGAAGGATCCAAATATGCCAAATTAGAACAAAAAACAATTTGGTCTTCAATTTGAATCGATGTTGCATGTTTTGCATTGTTTTTTTGATGTGTTGGCATAAATCACCAAAAAGGGGGAGATTGAAAGGGAAATGTGCCCTTGGGCCATTTCTATTATATTTTGGTGATTAAGTGACCAACACATAGTGAGTGAGTTATTATGTGCCAAATGAAGAGAGAAGTGCAAATCATGTAACAAGGTATGTTTCTAGACTTAGTACATTGGTTTGAGTACTAACATATTTTGTCTAAGTGCTAGAAACAGAGAAAAGAGAAGGAGAAAAGAACTTGGCTCTAAGCAGCCAATACTCAGCTCAGTCTAGCACACCGGACTGTCCGGTGGTGCACCGGACAGTGTCTGGTGCGCCAGGCTGGCTTCCGACGAACTGGCCACTCTCGGGAATGTTTGGCGGCGTACGGCTATATTTCACCGGACTGTCCGGTGGTGCACCGGACTGTCCGGTGAGCCAACGGCCACCAGCGCAACGGTCAGCCGCGCAATCCGCGGGCGACACGTGGCCCGCGCCAACGGTCGGCACGGGGCACCGGACTGTCCGGTGTGCACCGGACAGTGTCCGGTGCGCCAACTGCCACGGCGCTGCAACGGTCATCTGCGCCAAATTAGGAAGGAGATCCGCACCGGACATGCTACAACGACTATCCGGTGGTGCACCGGACTGTCCGGTGCACCACCCGACAGAAGGAAACTTTGGCCTTCCTTATTGGCTTCCAATAGCTCCTAGCTGCCTTGGGGCTATAAAAGGGACCCCTAGGCGCATGGAGGAGTTACTCAAGCACACTCTAAGCATTCCAAGACTTCTAGTCCTCACTTTCACACAATCGTTCATCGTTCTTGAGATTGGAGCACTTTTCGAGTTGTAAACTCCCCACGCGTGTTTTGTGTGCTCATCTTCTCACTTGTGTGCGTGTTTGCGGTGTGGATTTAATTCTAGTGTGCATTGCTCTTCCCAACCTTACTCCGTGCTTTCATTGTGATATTTGTTGTAAGGGCGAGAGACTCCAACTTATGGAGATTCCTCGCAAACGGGAAAAAGAGATAAGCATAGAAAAGCCGTGGTATTCAAGTTGATCATTGGATCACTTGAAAGGGGTTGAGTGCAACCCTCGTCCATTGGGATGCCACAACGTGGAAGTAGACAAATGTTACTTGGCCGAACCACGAGATAAAATCGCGTGTCTCTTGTGTTGATCTATTTGTGATTGTCTTGCCCACAAGAACTCGCTTCGCAACTACTTAGTCGCACTAACATTGCTATAACCAAGTTTTGTGGCTATTAGTTGTTGAATTTTTACAGGATCACCTATTCACCCCCCTCTAGGTGCTCTCAAGTTTTCACTAGAGCCCCAATCTTTCCAGCAAGAACACTGCAACCTTTTATTCTGTAGCAACTGATGGCAATGGTTTAAGAGAAATTAAACCCCACGTATATATAATACAACATAACATAGCATAGCATAGTACAATACAATACAGTACAATACAATACAATACAATACAATACAATACAATACAATACAATACAATACAATACAATACAATACAATACAATACAATACAATACAATACAATACAATACAATACAATACAATACAATACAATACAATACAATACAATACAATACAATACAATACAATACAATACAATACAATACAATACAATACAATACAATATGTAAATGATATATATCAGAGGTATCCACATACAACACCGCAAAGAAGACCATGACATGTGAGTCCATGAGCTCGGCCAAGTGCTCAGGGACTTGGCTCACATAAATAGGGATAGATTCCATCCGCAAGGAAGTTCCAGGAAGATGAAGATGATAGATTCTACCGAATCATGAGATAAGAGGGATATCCATGTAGATATGGTCTTAGTATGATAATGAAAAAACATGTAAAAGTAAATAGTACAGTTGGTATAGGGTTCAAGACTAACTCGTTTACGAATCCTATTTAGTAACTGACTCAATATTGAGCTTGTAACCAACCGGATACAAACATTGTAAACATCATCCCTCCTTAGACTATAAAAGGAGGCCTAAGGATCCCCAAGAAGACAAATCATCAGATCATGTTGCATATGCAATAGACACCGCCACAAATAGGACATAGAGTGTTATCTCGCACTAAGAGCCCAAACCTGTCTAAATCTTCGAGTCTCCTATGAACTTACTTTCAGTTCTTGATCTCACGACTTACCCCATAAAATCATTCCCGAAAATTTCTCGATAGTTGATGCACTAGGTAGGGAAAGTCACACTGGTCATTAGAGATCTAATGGCAACCATGGGTTTCTCACAAGTAGACAAAATTTTCTTTGAGACCCTCAGATTCATCGCCAACTCACTCGGGGATCTCAAACTTGTGCTAGACTTTCCAACGACTTTGGCATTCCCCGTTCAAGCTCCAACAAATGTAGTCCGCACCTCTTCGAATCTAGGCTAGTCTAATCTTATGGCACCAACTCGAACTCCACCTCACCACCAACTTGGACTTAGATTCAGGTCCGACTCGAACATAGACTCTGTGTCGAACTACTATGGTTTTGGAGATTGTTTCCTGCTCATGGTGGACTCTAGAAATCAAGATGGTCATATCCTAGACCACAATGATGACGACGCTGACTCAACGACCAAAAAATGGAGGAACTAAGAAGAGTTACAAAAACATGGCCAAGATGCCCATATGATTAGATTTAGATGGTCGATGTTAGGCACTGTTAAGATTCCTATGGAGAACCAAAACAAGGCAACACAATTGAAGTAACATGGTTCCTCCCCTTAGATCTACTCATGATGAAGGAATAGATTAAGGGGAGAAGGATAGAGAGAATGTGAATGTTTAACAAAATGAAACATAAGGATATGAAAGCACATGAATCATGCAACATAAGCTTCACCTTTTATTTCCGTTCCTTCCATTACATGCAATTACAAGGCTACCTTCAGAATGCTCGAAGGTGGCTTGGAGACACTTGCACCTTACAACTTTGGATGTTGAGCGATCCGAGAGTGGGCGCATATGTGAACAGCGAAAAATCCCCCTATGCATGTGCACTTTACCTCTCTTTATAGGGGCAACATGACATACAACTTCGTATAAAATTACATTTATGTCCTTAACTCATATACATATGATCTATAGAGCCCATTGATGGTGTTGTCGTCTTTTCCACTTAGAGACGTGTTACACATGCCACTTGAACCTTCCTTCATCTCCTTATTATTGACTCCGGTTACTTCACTCTAATGAAGCTATCGCCTTGTTCTTTACACCATGAAGGTATCCCCATCCAAAGCTTGTATTGTTGGTCCCATAACAAACTTAGAAATAACTAAATCTTGTTAGCATAAGGACCTTTGGCCAAAGGCACTCCCCCAACAGTAGCGCCTCATGGGATTAGTTTGTTTTCTATAATGGGTTCGGATCACGCTTTAAATGAAGGAGGTCTTGTGCTTAAGGTTTGAAAATACCTTCCTTGAGCGCATTATCAAAAACATACATTCTCAAATACACTTTGTAGCATGAGTGGCAAAAATCAGCATGGTGGTCCACCGACAACGAGTGATCACCGTTTGACTCCTCGACTCATGTGCCTTTTATCTATATAACA
Source organism: Zea mays (assembly GCF_902167145.1). Classification (NCBI taxonomy): domain Eukaryota; kingdom Viridiplantae; phylum Streptophyta; class Magnoliopsida; order Poales; family Poaceae; genus Zea; species Zea mays. Next base: position 76,061,649 of record NC_050099.1, read on the forward strand.
GAATCGACCTGCATGGATCGGTCGCCACATTTGCTGCTGCCGCCACCAGTTTCTCTACCTCCGTAGCAAATTAGCTTTATTGTTTTTGTGATTTTCGAAAGTTTGACATTCATGCACTTGCAAATGGTGGAAATCAAAATAACTTCTGAACTGGCCGCCCTGACATCCTCGGAGGCCACTAAGCAGAAGGGAAAAACACTAGTCACCGAGACAGTACCTCAGTTAACAAGTGACACCCTAGCTATTGGAGCCAAAGCGACAACCCAGACCGAAGAAGAAAATGTTGAAGATACTTTAGCTGATATTAACGAAGAGAAGTCAGATGTAGAAAGTGGCAAATAATTTGAAGTTGAAGAGGATGACAACAACATTCACCCAATGAAGCCGAGCCATGTGAGCTTTGGAATGTCGATGATAAAAGAAGGAGCACGCAGAAGTGATGAGGAAACTAGGGTACGTCAGAGATAGTGAAATCATTAGGCATGGCAAAAAGGACATTGTTCCTCAGCCATATAAAAATGAGGTTGTGGCCTTCCGAAGCTTTTTCAAGGTCGGCCTCCAGTTCCCTCTGCATAATATGGTTGTCGAACTGCTAAAAATTCGAGATATACCTTCATCAATTAATGCCTAATGCTATAATGAGACTCGAGGTATTTATCAGGGCAATCTAAAGCTAAGGAGTTGAATGCTTTTGCCAAGTACACGATCTGCCTTATCAGACATATGCAATATGAAAGGAAAGACTGCATAACAACTTCAGATGCTATATTTTTTAATACCAAAAAGTGAGGGCACGTAGAGGGGGTGAATAGGTGATCCTGCGAAATTAACTCTAAACAACACAAACTTGGTTTATACAAAGTGTTAGTGAGAACTAAAACCAAGTTAGGATGAGAAGAGAGAATAAAGGAGAACTCTTTACTTAATTGCTCCTTTAAGATGAGTATTAAACTTAGGAGCAATAATGCAAGTGAGTAGAGAACTCAAGAGGACAATAATCACAATAAGTAAAATGGACAAGAGACACGGTGATTTTTACCATGGTTTGGTGTTGGCCAATGCCTACTCCATGTTGTGGTGACCTCCTTTAGTCAAGGGTTGCACTCAACCCTTCTCAAGTGATCCAAAGATCAAACTTGAGTGCCACAATTGTCTTCCTTATATCAATATCCCATTGTGAGGAATCTCCACAAATTAGAGTCTCTCACGCCTTACACAAATGATCACAATCAAATCCAGAGTAAGGAGGGGAGTAGAACCGCACACAAGAGCACAATCGCAGCGACACAACACACAAGTAAAGAAGAGAGCGCACGAATCAAAACAAGAGAGTCACAGCTCAATAACGCGCTCAAATCTCTCTCTAACAAATCAAAAGCGTGGTCATAGAGTTTCGGAGTTGTACTATGCTCAAAGCACGCTTGGGGTTCTTCTCCATGGCGCTTAGGGGGTCCTTTTATAGCCCCAAGGGATCAAGGAGCTGTTGCTCCTTCATTTGAAAGGCTTTGGTTACCTTCTGTCCGGTGCACACCAGACACTACACAATGTGCGATTTATATCCTCAACCAGCCAAGCCGACCGTTGCTCACCTTTGGTCGCTTAGCACACCGGATTGTCCGGGGACACACCAAACTGTCTCGTGGGTCCTGTCGACCGACGATTTTCCCGACGATTTTCCCGAGAATGGCCTGTTTAGCCGCTGACTAGCTCGGGCACCGGACATTGTCCGGTGAGGCCCAATCTGGATCAGGTTTGGCCAAACTTAGCCAAACTTCTTTGCTCCTTTTTGGCTCGTCTTCATATGGTCCCTAGCACTTAGATAAACATGATTAGCACTTAAAACAATTTACTAAGTGCAAGAAACATACCTTCATCATTTTGAACCATAAAAGATTGTAGTATGCCCACTTCCAAGCCTGAGGTTGCTTTTTCTTATATTCTTCTATTTGCTTTACAAACACATGTGCTCATGCTCATATAAGGAGTTGTAAGTACATAGTAATGTGTTGAGCATCTAATCACCAAAACAATTAGAAATGGCCCAAGGGCACATTTCTCTTTAAACCCCCCCCCCTTTTGGTGATTTATGCCAACACACCAAAAGCAACTTACAATGTACTAACCTAACCAAATATGAGCCAACTTTTGCAAATTGAAGTCAAATCAAATATTGATAGAATTAGTATAGAATTTGGCACATTTGGATTATTTTGCCACAACTTGGTTTATTTTCGCAAAACAAATTCATTTTCTTACTTCTAGGACACAAACACTTTATTTTTGCAAATCAAAACATTTTTCAAGACTAGTTTTGATCAAAAACCAAAAGCCATCCCTTTTTTCCATAATAAAGATTTCTCCCACATAAGAGAGTAGTTTTGCATTAAGAGGGTTTTGATCAAAAGACAAGTATTAAACACATTAATTTTTGAAATTTACAAGTGATGATTGATCCAGTTGCTTTGGCCTTAATTTCTCCCCCTTTGGCATTAAACACCAAAACAGAAAAACTAGTGGTCTTAAAACCTCATTGCCTCACCAAAAAATTGTGAATCAAGAGTAAGAAGGCAATGAACACTAAGGGCAACTTGAATATGGTACAATGATACAGTTATGTAGTGGAATCATGTTTCTTTGTCCAAGTTCACCATTTCCCTTTCAATTCATCTTTGAGACTGCATCAAAGTTACTTAAGAAAACACATTAGTCTCAAAGGGTCAAGTTGTAGCATATCCCCCTAAACATATGCATTTTTTTGCACAAGGACTTGTGAGGTCTGGGGATGATGTTTTACATCTTGAACACCAAAATATACAATTAAGCTCAAAATAAAATGATTAAAACATAGAAAGACATATATGCTATGGATCAATCCAAGTTCCACGAATCTAAGACATTTAGCTCACTACACAACTTATAGAACATTTTCTCATCTAAATGCTTGGTGAAGATATCGGCTAGCTGGTGATCGGTGCTAATACGGCAAACATCGATAACTCCCCTTTGCTAGTGATCTCTTAGAAAGTGATGCCATATGTCTATGTGCTTAGAGTGGGTGTGTTCAACGGGATTATCCGCCAAGTGGATTGCACTCTCATTATCACATAGGAGTGAGACTTTGCTTAGATTGCAGCCAAAGTTCGGAGGGTTTTCCTCATCCAAAGTAGTTGCGCACAACACTAACATGTGGCAACATACTCGACCTAGGTGGTGGATAGGGCAACTGATGTTTGTTTCTTTGAACTCCAAGACACCAGGGACCTTCCCAGAAACTGACAAGTCCCTAATGTGCTCTTTCTATCAACCTTGCAACCGACATAGTCGGAGTCTGAGTATCCAATCAAGTCAAAGTTAGACCCCTTAGGATACCTGAGCCCGATGTAAGGCGTATGAACTAAATATCGAAGGATACGCTTCATAGCCGCAAGGTGACATGTAGCACATATGCAAACAGAAAGCATAATATCTGGTCTACTTGCACAAAGATAAAGCAAGGAACCTATCATAGATCAGCATATCTTTTGATCTACGAACTTACCTCCTACATTGAGGTCCAAATGTATGTCAGTTCCCATTGGTGTCTTAGCAGGCTTTGCGTCCTTCATCCCAAACTTCTTTAGGATATCTCGTGTATACTTCGTTTCAAAGAGGAACCTTCCTTGAGTTGCTTCACTTGAAATCTGAGGAAGTAAGTCAACTCTCCCATCATGGACATCTCGAATTTCTGCGTCATCGTCCTGCTAAACTTCTCACATGACTTTTGATTAGTAGAACCAAATATTATGTCCTTAACATATATTTGGCATATAAACAAATCACCATCGCAAGTCTTAGTGAAAAGAGTAGGATCGACTTTCCCAACCTTGAAAGCATTAGAAATAAGTAAATCTCTAAGGCATTCATACCATGCTCTTGGAGATTGCTTGAGTCCATAAAGCTCCTTAGAGAGCTTATACACATGGTTGGGATACCTGTCATCCACGAAGCCAGGGGGTTGTTCCACGTACACCTCTTTCTTGATTGGCCCATTGAGGAAAGCATTCTTCACGTCCATTTGATAGAGCTTAAAAGAATGGTGAGCAGCATAGGCTAATAGTATGCAAATAGACTTAAGCCTAGCTATAAGAGCAAAAGTCTTCTCAAAATTCAAACCTACAATTTGAGCATAACCTTTTTCCACAAGTCTCGCCTTGTTTCTTGTCACCACCCTGTACTCTTCTTGTTTGTTGCGAAATACCCACTTGGTTACTGAAAGGGAAATGGGCTTAGACATTTCCTATAATCGATTTTGGTGTTTGACGTCCATCACAAACCACGTGAACTAACTAGTTTGCGTAGTTTTCATTTATCTCAGGTGCATAAAGTTCAACATAAACCAACAAAGAAAATAAGTTGGAGACTCTACAAAGTTTGGAGCAAAGACAAGTAGAGGTGCTGCCAGTGGCGCACCAGACACTGTCCGGTGCCTAGGCCAAGGCACCCACAAACTGGTCGCTCTTGGGGTTTTCAGGGAGTCGCTCCGCTATAATTCACTGGACTGTCCGGTGAGCCAACGGAGCAACGATCAACTGCGCCCAACGGTCGACTACGGTGAACAGTGAAAGTGCACAGTGCAGAAGTCAGAAGTCAGAGCTGCGAAGTCAGAACACACTGGACTGTCCGGTGCCACAAGAGGACAAGGAACTTCAACGGTCAACCGCTCCAAACCCCAACAGACAATGAACAACGGCTAGAATAGTGGTTGGGGCTATAAATACCCCCCAACCACCTCCATTCAAGCCATCCAAGTTTTCTGAACTCCACATTCAATACAAGAGCAAAAGCATTCACTCCAAGATACATCCAAAAGATCAAATCCTCTCCAAGCCTCAAAATCAACTCAATTGCTTAGTGACTTGAGAGAGAGTGTTTTGTGTTTCTTTTGTTGTTCTTGTTGCTTGGATTGCTTTCTCCTTCTCATTCTAATTCCTCTAAGTGATTTATAAAGCTAGCAAGAGACACCTAAGTGTGTGGTGATACTTGCGAGGTCTTAGTGACCCAAGTGATTAAGGAGAAGCACTCGACCGGTCTGTGTGACCGATTGAGAGAGGGAAAGGGTTCAAATAGACCTGGCCTTTGTGGTCTCCTCAACGGGGACTAGGTTCTTTGGAACCGAACCTCGGTAAACAAATCATCGTGTTTATTTGTGTTGATCTCCACTTGATTTGTTTTCCCTTTCCCTTCACTCTAAAAGGTTCCCTTGCTCTTATTGATTTGAGTTGGCTCCTAAAGTCATCCGCATTAATTGAGCAACTCTTAGCAAGGAGAACTATCTTCCGCACTCCGAATTATTTCTAACGCTAATCTCGGGTATGATGCGTGTTCAAAGTTTATAATTTTTAGGTTTCGCCTATTCACCCCCCTCTAGGCGACTTACAATTGGTATCAGAGCCCGGTGCTTCATTAGAATCTAACAACTCAAAGTGATGTTGGGAGAACACGCCAAGAGGGAGATGGTCATCGATGAAAAGTCTGAAGGCTTGGGAAGGAAGAACGATGAACAGACTCCATCAAGGGAGGCCAGCGACAAGCACAAGGAGGAATCTACTTCCTCCATCAAGTCACATAGGAAGGGTGACAAGAAGAAAAAGAAAATGAAGAACGTGGTCTACTTTGAGACTGACTCTTCATCACCTTCCACATCCGGCGCCGAGTCTACTACTTCGAAATGCCAAGAGCGTAAGAAGTATAGTAAGATGTCTCTACGCTATCCTCACATTCCAAAACACGCTCCTCTACTTTCCGTACCCCTAGGCAAACCACCATATTTTGATGGTGAAGATTATTGTATGTGGAGTGATAAAATGAGGCACCATCTAACCTCACTCCACGAAAGCATATGGGATATTGTTGAGTTTGGAGCGCAGACATCACAGGTGGGCGACGAGGACTACGACTCCGATGAGGCCGCCCAAATAAGACATTTTAATTCCCAAGAAACTTCTATACTCCTCGCCTCCTTGTATCGAGAGGAGTATAATAAGGTGCAAAGGCGGAAGAATGCCAAAGAAATTTGGGATGTCCTCAAGACGGCACATGAAGGGGACGAGGTGACCAAAATCACCTTGCGTGAGATGATCGAGGGAGAGCTCGATCGATTCATCCTCAACAAAGGAGAGGAGCCACAAGCAATGTACAACCGGCTCAAGACAATGGTCAATCAAGTGTGCAACCTCGGGAGCACCAAATGGGATGACCATGAAATGGTCAAGGTTATTCTAAGATCTCTTATTTTCCGTAATCCTACTCAAGTTCAATTAATTCGTGGAGATCCTAGATACAAACAGATGTCCCCCGAGGAGGTCATTGTCAAGTTTGTGAGCTTTGAACATATGATCAAAGACTCCAAACACATTGTCAACTTGGAGCAAGGTTCCACCTTGAAAGTTGCCTAGAGGGGGGTGAATAGGTGAAACCTGAAATTTATAAACTTAAACTTGCACTAAGGTCGGGGTTAGCGTTAGAATTAAATTCAAGTGCGGAAGATTGTTTCTCTTGCTAAGAGTTGCTCAATTGATGCGGATGTCGTTTGGGAGCAAACTCAAAACAATATTAGCAAGGAAACTTTAGAGAGAGGAAAGAGGGCAAACAAATCAAATGGAAATCAACACGAGTGAACACGGTGATTTGTTTTACTGAGGTTCGGTTCCAAAGAACCTAGTCCCCGTTGAGGAGGCCACAAAGGCCGGGCCTATTCCAACCCTTTCCCTCTCTCAAACGGCCACTTAGCCGGATGAGCCTTCTCCTTAATCAATCGGGTCACTAAGACCCCACAAGGACCACCACACACTTAGGTGTCTCTTGCTAGCTTTACAAAGCACTTAAGAATAAGAATGGGGAAGGAGAAAGGCAATCCAAGCAACAAGAGCACAAATAAACACAAAAACTCTCTCTCTCTCTCTCTCAAGTCACCAAGTGGTTGAGTTAATTTTGGGACTTGGAGATGATTTGGTCTTTGGAATGTGTCTTTGGAGTGAATGCTATAGCTCTTGTATTGAATGGGAACTTCAGAAAACTTGGATGCCATTGAAGGAGGTGGTTGGGGGGTATTTATAGCCTCCAACCACTTCCTAGCCGTTGGCTGAGTTTGCTGGCGATGGGCACACCGGACAGTCCGGTGGCGCACCAGACAGTCATTGTCCATTGCCCAGTGCGCGCCACGTCAGCACACCAGTTGGGGTTTGGAGAGAGTTGACCGTTGGAGCCTTTGTCCTGTAGTTGCACCGGACAGTCCGGTGCCACACCGGACATGTCCGGTGACCTCTGACTTCTGCCACGCACTGTTCACTTTTGCAGTCACTATTGGCACTAGTTAGCCGTTGCTCCTCTGACTCACCGGACATGTCCAGTGCACACCAGACAGTCCAGTGAATTATAGCGAAGCGCGCCTAGAGGAATCCCGAAAGTGGCCTATTCGTTTGGTCGAGGGCCTGGTGCACCAGATAGTGTCCTGTGTGCCACTTGGCAGCACAGTCTTATGTCTTGCTCCAAATTTGATTGTGTCCCCAACTGAATTTCTTTCTTGGTTTGTGTTGAACCTTATGCACCTGAGATAAATGATATCTTGGCAAACTAGTTAGTCCACGTGGTTTGTGATGGACGTCAACCACCAAAATCGATTATGGGAAAATGGTTAAGCCCATTTCCCTTTCAATCTCCCCCTTTTGGTGATTGATGCCAACACAAACCAAAGCAAATATGAAGTGTAAATATGTAACTTGTTTGCAATGTTAGATGTGCATAGGTTACCTAGAATTAAACCATTGAAAGACTTTATACATATGTCTAAGAGTGAATGTGATTGCTTTTCTCCTATTTAACATTTTGGACCACATTTGCACCATTTGTATGTTTTTGCAAATCTTTTGGAAAAAAGGCTTTTCAAATTCTTTTGCAAATAGTCAAGGTATAAGAATATGATTGCAAGAAGCATTTTTAAGATTTGAAATTCCTCCCCCTATTTCAAATGCTTTTCCTTTGACTAAATAAAAGCTCCACCTGAATGAATTCTCCACTTAGCTTTCAAGAGGGTTTTTTATATAGATATTAAGAGAAATTTTACCACTTGAACTTTTTCATACTATTTGAAGTATTGAAATCAAACAATATATCAATTGAAAGATCTTGAGATACTAAATGAGATACCAGTTGAAAATTTTTGGGATATCAAATGAAAATCTTGAGATAAACTCAAATACCAATTTGAAATAAACACTTCCTTTAGTTTTTGAAAATATGGTGGTGCGGTCCTTTTGCTTTGGGCTTAATACTTTCTCCTCCTTTGACATTAATCGCCAAAAACGAAGAACTTTGAGAGCCCTTTACATTTCTCCCCCTTTGGGGCCTAATACTTTCTCCCAAATGGTAAAATAAATATAAGTGAAGGGTCATACTAAATGATAGTTACATGAGTAACGACAAAGGGTAAATGATACCGTCAGGGTTGGAGTGGAAGCCTTATCTTTGCTGAAAGCTCCATTTCCCTTTCAATTTTAAGACTAAACATGGAAGTATACTTGAAAGCACATTAGTCTTAATCTTGGCACAAGAAGAATAAGAAATATGCATTTGTACCAAATGAAAGATACATGATCAAAGGTATATATACTAGCTATGTGTGCAATGTTTCAATCAAAGTTTCGAGAATCAAGTATATTTAGCTCATTCCTAAGTTTGCAAAAGGTCTTTTCATCTAGTGGCTTGGTAAAGATATCAGCTAATTGGTTGTGGGTGCTCACATAAGCAATTTTGATATCCCCTTTTGTTGGTGATCTCTCAGAAAGTGATACTGGATGTCTATGTGCTTAGTGCGGCTGTGTTCAATGAGATTATCCACCATGCGGATTGCACTCTCATTATCACATAGGAGAGGGACTTTGCTCAATTTGTAGCCATAGTCCCTAAGGGTTTACCTCATCCAAAGTAATTGTGCATAGCAGTGGCCTGCATCAATGTACTTGGCTTCGGCGGTGGAAAGAGGTACTGAATTTTGTTTCTTTGAAGCTTAAGACACTAGGGATCTTCCCAAAATCTGACAAGTCCTTGATGTGCTCTTCCTGTCAATTTTACACCCGACATAATTGTGGCAGAACTGCCCGAATTATTCCAGCTTAAGTGCTCAAGTCACGCCTTAAAGGCCACAACACACTTAAATTGGAATAACCCGTTAGTCCCTCAGATCTAGTCTGATAAAGCCACTTATCCAGGATCAAATACTACTAACTCACTCGATGGTGAGTCACAGAGAGAATACAATAAAACAGGAAACCTCGAATTAAAGTACTGGAGTTATTACATGAATCAGAGTTTTTCAAGTAAACTAAAGTAAGTTCATAAGATAAATTGCAGCGGATAGTCGATATCGTCGAAAGATGAGGAATAGGGCAAGGCGCCAAGGCCTAGCCCATTACTCCTACTCCTCTCCTGCTGGAGCAGCATCCCACTCGACCGTCCAACCCGGTGGCAGGGTGGTAGGCCAAGTCACACCATCAACCATATCCTGAAGCGTACCTACAAAAACTATGCCACAAGCAAGGCTGAGTATAATAATACTCAACTAGACTTACCCGGTGTGAGGAATCTACTCCTCTACCTCTAGACCATGCAGTTGTTTGGCTGAGGGGTTTGGTTTGCCAAAAGCACTAGCTGAGTCTAAAATCAATTTTAGATTCGAATCGAGTTTTAAACCTTGTAAGATAAACCTAAACACATGACATATAGGGGCACTCCGTCCCCACACACGTCAACCGTCCCCATCGATTCCCCGTTCGCGGCTAGGGCTCACCGCCTTGGCATACAATGCTCCACTGACCTCGGCTGCCGCCGTGCAGTGACCGCACTTGTACCTACCATAGCTAGCATGGGAGACCCAGTCTCAGGACAAGTGAGGAGAAAAGTCCGCGCCCGGCTTCACTCAGGTACTAGGTTTACCGGTTACCATATTTCCCGACATGTGTCTAGTACGTTCAAACGCTTGACTCAGGTATCCACACATTAATCCTTAATTCCTTTTCCCGTCTCATGGACAAGGCATCCACCCTGGATCCAAATCCATAGACCTGCATAGATCACGTTATCAAGATGAATACACTCAATTCATGACCTCGCGCGAGTGCTAGGAAAATCACTCGACTTCTACCGAGATCCTAGTTAGCAAGCAGCTACTCGACCTAGCATACTAGTATCTATCTCAAAAAGGAATCCTGAATTCATGCAACTAAGGGTTTCAAGCAACTCCTACACTTAAGTGTACATTGCAAGCCTACAAACATTAAGTGAAGTAAAGTAGCATATATATCACTGGTTATGCATAAAACCGGGGCTTGCCTTCGATTGCTGGGGCCGCGGGGAGATCCTCGATGGCTGGCTCCTGATCTTCCTCTTTGACAGCTCCTTGCTCAGGAATGAGCACGTACTCTCCGTTAGCGAGGTTGCAATCTAATGAATGCAATGAATAAGATATATGTATGGCATGATATGCAATTTTAGCAATTAAAATTGTATGGTGAATGATTAAATAAATAAGGTGGAGCTTAATCTTGCTACTTGAGGTTTCTATGTTATACTTAGTAAATTAGGGTCAAGTTTGATTACTGAATGGTTAGACTATTTTTAGTGTTCCACTGATTTTTCTTTTTATGTTTTAGTGATATTTTAACAAGATTCCTAGTTGCATTTATTGGGGTGAGATTCATTAATCTTTCTAATTTATCTCTTCCTTTTCTTTTTCTTTTATGCCCTTAAGGTGGGTTTAAACTACAAGCTAGTTTTATAAATTTCTAAGAATTCTGCAACAATTACAGTGGCTCCTCACTGGTGTATAACTCTCTGTCTCAAAAATTGGGGCTTAGAAAGTGAAGGGTTCTCTCTGTACAAAATTATCAAGTTTTAGGGCAGAGGGGGTGCTTTGAACTACAACAGATTTCTAAATTTTCCTATCTTCTTCTTTGTGCAAGAGCAATCATTCTAGAATTTGGCAACTTTTTGCTTAAGGGAAAGGGTGGTAGAAATTCTTGGATTATATGGCCTTTTTCATGGGGTAGGGGGAATGGGTGTTATTTTGTAGTTTTGAATAGGTTTTGCATTTTTCTCTGGTGGTCTACTTCATCAGTAATTTGGTAAAAATTCATTTGCCCGTTGTTGCATAATTTTTGGCTTTCTTATGATTTAATTGGAAAATGGCTAAAAATCAAGTTTTAATTGTTCAACCCACTTATGATGATGGGCTGGGGTGTTTATTATTTTTGTAGGGGTGTTCTAGTAGTTAGGAGTCTACTGAATTTTTCTTACCCTTATTGATGGTCTTTATTTTTTTAATTGTGGCTTTTCTGGATTTATTAGTGCCTAATAAATAATTAACCTTGGATTTGTTCTGGACTAGGGTTCTTTGTATTTTTCCTAGGTTCCTCATTATTTAAGTAGACTAGGAAAAATATGTTCATCCTCTGTTCATTAATTTCTATTACTTTTCTTAATTTCCTATGTTTGGATAGATATAGTCTTTAATAGCAAAACTTAAGTTAATCTTGTATACTAGGGTGCTCAGTATTTTTAAATAGTGCCTAAGATGGGTTTGTATTTCTACAAATTTTCTTAAGTCTAGCACAGGAGTATTTCTATTTTTCTTCATTTAAATAAGGTTTGGGCAGTTTCCTTATTTAATTCCAAACTCTAAAATTTAATACAGAAAGCATAGGGTTTAGTATTTTTGTTCAATAGTTCATTTTATTTGGAATCTAGCAAAATTGGTTTGACTAAATATGGTTAAATATTTCTCAAGATATGAATTTCCTAAATTCTCTGCTCATTTAAAAAGAATAAACAGAAATGGTTAAAGGAAAAAGGTTTTGCATCGGGGTCCCTGGCAAAAGTTTCTAAGTTTCCTTGCAGACGGGTCCTCAGGTTACTATTCACATGAGTCTCTGACTATGCAGAAAACTCCCTAGGGTTCCGCTAAATCAAACCCATGGTCCTTCCCCTAATGAAACAGTAGCCGAGGCGGAGGAAAGGGCGGAGGGGCTTACCGGCAGCGAGATTGCTCTGGTGAATTCGCCGAGGGTGTAGGGGAGGTCTTGACGGTCACGCCGATGTGCGGATCGTCTCCGGGGATGGTCGGAGTAGGTCGGTCCACACGCGCAGGCGGGGGATCTCATCGGCGGCGAGGGCTCCGGCCTAACCAGGGTGGTAAAGTTCAATTGATTTGGTCAATGAGCTCTACTAGAGGTCAAGGAAGACATGGGTGCGAGGAATTGGAGAATGGCTCACCGGATTGCTCGGTCTACGCGTGGCTGCGGGTGACCGAAGTCCGGCGACGATGATCTTGCTGTTCTGGTGAGATAGGGCCTCGATTCTTGCTTGGAGAAGCTTCACGGCTCTTCAGGGAAGCTGTCCAAGGGCTCGGTTGAGGCTGAAGGTCTCTGGAAAAAGGCTGGCCAAAGTGGCTGGTGCTCGGGTGGCTCGGGCGGGTGGCACAGAGCTCGCCGGAGCTAAGGGTGGTGTCTGGCCAGCGAGGGTGAGTGCAGAGTGAGGTGAGGCACGTCTGGGGGTGGTCTTAAAGGCGCAGGTGAGCACGGTCGAGGGGTGGCTCTTACACGTGCTCGGGGTGTGCGCGGGCGAGCGCTAGTGCGCGCTCTGGCGCCTGGGCACGTCGTCGAGCACGAGGCAGCGCAAAGAGAGGTCATGTTCAAGCGTGGATTGGCTCCAAATCTTTGCGATTATGGCCATGATCCCATTGAGAGATCTCTTCCCCTGACATTCCTTTGTCGTTTGTCTGTGGAGGCTTATGAGTTTCGCTGACTGGATCAAGAGATGTGGAGGGATGAAGTTGGGTTTGTCTCACTGTTGAACTCCGAGAAAAAATCCCGGGTTTGACGTGTCTAGGGCACGCATCTCGATGCCATCTTCACACACGCTGCAGAGGGGTTAGTTTAGAACAAATTTGGCAATGGGGACTTAAGGATTTGAGCTAGGTATTAAGGTGAACGCGCTCAAGTTCTAGGTGAAGGCTGAAATTCAGAAATCTGAATTTCAGATTCTCCCTAGAGAGCTTCCACTTGGAGGGCCTTTTTGGGGTTTTTAATATACTATTTTGGCAAAACTTTTATAATAATTATTGTAGTTTAGTTAGTGTATTTCAACTTTAATAATTGGCCTAAGCCATGATTCCATGTTTTTCATGGTCTTTTTTTACCCATTTCTTCCTTTCTACTTAAATGGTCCAATTAGGGTTGTTCTAGGGTTTTAGCAAATTCTTTCCTTTTTGAATGCACCATATGATTTAGGCATGATCCTTAAGATAAAATACTTAGTGGAACTTTTATTCTCAAGTTGATTGGTGTTTTTTGCCCAATTTGGTTCACATGAAATAATGGTTCTTGAGTTAGCACTGAGAAGGACTTTGAGAATTACTGGGGTGTTACAGCCTTCCCCCTTAAAGGAATCTCGTCCCGAGATTCGGGTCGGAGTCCACCCGGGGTGAAGCGAAGGTTAAGGCTTGCTTGAATTTGGTGGTTTGTTTATCAAGGTTCTTTTTAGTAAACTGCTCTTCGAATGTCATCTTCTTTGCAACTTCAGAAGGAAGTCCTCTTAGTTTTAGTCTTACAATTAACTCCTTTTATGTTAATATTATCATTCCTATATTTAGATTCAAAGGGCAGGGGGAGGGGTTGGGCATGGTTACGTACCAATTCCCTTAGGTAGACAATCGGGGAAGTTCGAACGTAGAAATTCCTCAGTCTCCCAAGTAGCCTCTTCCTCTGACTGATTACTCCATTGGATCTTATATATTTTGATCGAGTTAGCCCGAGTTGATCTTTCTTTGCAATCCAGAACCTTGGAAGGGTACTCTTGGTACGATAGATCTGGCTCTATCTCCACTTTTGGTTCTGCTATGATCTCAGTCGGCAATCGAACACATTTCTTCAGTTGGGATACATGGAATACATTGTGGATGGCAGACATTTTTGGAGGTAACTTCAATTTGTATGCCACGGGTCCACTTGCTTCTATGATCTCATAAGGTCCAATGTAACGAGGGGCTAACTTGCCTTTGATCCCAAACCTCTGCACTCCTTTGGTGGGTGATACCTTCAGATATATGAAATCTCCCACTTCAAACTGGAGAGGTTTCCTTCTCTTATCATGGTAACTCTTCTGCCTGGCCTGAGCAGCTTCTAGATTCTTCCTGATTAGCTTGACTTTCCTTTCAGCTTCAGTCACTAATTCAGGTCCAAAAATTTCTCTTTCTCCAGGCAGAGACAAATTGAGGGGTGTTCGACACCTTCTTCCATATAGGGCTTCGAAGGGTGCCATCTTTAGGCTGGATTGATAACTGTTGTTATAAGCAAACTCTGCCAACGAGAGGTACTTATCCCAGTTCTTGCTGCAATCGATCGCACAAGCCCTTAACATATCTTCAAGAATTTGATTTACCCTTTTGGTCTGACCATCAGTCTGCGGGTGGTAAGCTGAACTTCTTATTAGCTTGGTTCCCAAAGACTCTTGCAGTTGTTCCCAAAATCTGGCAACGAATTGGGCTCCTCGGTCAGAGACAATTGTCCGGTGTAATCCGTGCAAACACACGATTCGATCAATATACAACTCTGCATACTTCTGAGCCTTATCGGTGGTGTGCACTGGAAGAAAATGTGCCACTTTTGTCAATCGGTCTACAATGACCCAAATCAAATCATGATGTCGAGAGGTATTGGGCAGACCCACAATAAAATCCATGCTAATGTCATCCCATTTCCATGAAGGTATTGATAGGGGTTGCAAGGCACTAGCTGATTTCAAGTGGCTTGCCTTTATCCTCTGACATGTGTCATCCCATTTCCATGAAGGTATTGATAGGGGTTGCAAGGCACCAGCTGATTTCAAGTGGCTTGCCTTCATCCAAGATTTTCTTCTTGAGATCCTTACTTTTAGGAACCACCAATCAGCTTTCAAACCACAATATACCCTTCCCATCTTGGTGGAAACACTTGTACTTTTCTGTCTTCTGATGGAGGTTCTCTTTAATGATTTGCACTCCCTTGTCACTGAGCTGGGTCATGATTATCTGGTCTTGCAAAGTTGGCTCAACGGAAATGTGAGACAAAACACCAGAAGGAATCACTTCAATCTTCATTTTGCTCAACTCATCACACAGGGTGTTGATGCGAGAATCCATCATAACATAGTTGCATTGCGATTTCCGACTCAAGGCATCAGCTACTACATTGGCTTTTCCTGGGTGGTAGTGTACCTCTAGGTCATAGTCCTTGATCAGCTCTAGCCATCTTCTCTGCCTCATGTTAGAGATCAGCCCGAGTAAAGATATACTTGAGGCTCTTATGATCTATGAAGATGTTGCAGTTGGTTCCCATTAGATAGTGTCTCCACATCTTTAATGCATGAACCACGGCTGCTAACTCCAAGTCATGAGTGGGATAATTCTGCTCGTGAGGCCTGAGTGCCCTGGATGCGTAGGCAATGACCTGGTTGTCTTGCATCAAGACACAACCCAGTCCAGTGCCAGAGGCATCACAGTACACATCAAATGGCTTGCCACTGTCGGGTTGCGCTAACACTGGCACTGTGGTCAGATGTTGCCTCAATGGGTGGAAGGCATCTTCGCACTTTTGACCCCAAACAAACTTGGCTCCTTTCTTCAACAATTCAGTCATGGGCTTCACAATACGAGAGAAATTCAGAATGAATCTTCGATAATAACCGGCCAATCCCAGAAAACTTCGAATCTGTCGGACAGTTGTTGGCGGCTTCCGGTTCATTACTTCTTGCACCTTATCCGGATCAACAGCTATGCCTGCCTGAGAGATAGTGTGACCCAAGAATTTGATTTCCTTTAGCCAAAAATCACATTTTGACAATTTGGCATAAAGACGGTGCTCTCGCAGACGTTGAAGCACTACATGCAAATGACCGGCATGCTCTTCTTTGTTCTTTGAATACACCAAGATATCATCAATGAAAACCACCTCGAACTTGTCCAGTTCAGGCATGAAGACAAAATTCATCAGATACATGAAGTATGCTGGCGCATTTGTCAGCCCAAATGACATCACCAAATATTCATACAACCCATATCTGGTTGAGAAAGCAGTCTTCGGAATATCACTTGCTCGTATCTTGATGTGATGATAGCCGGAGCGAAGGTATATCTTGGAAAACACTTTGGCTCCGACCAATTGATCGAAAAGAACATCAATACGAGGCAAATGATACTTGTTGATAGTCACCGCATTGAGTGGGCGATAATCTATACGCAGCCTCAAGCTTTCATCCTTCTTTTTCACAAACAAGGCCGGACAACCCCAAGGTGAAGTACTTGGGCGGATGAAACCCTTGTCTAAAAATTCTTGCAATTGCTTCTTCAATTTAGCCAATTCAGTGGGTGGCATCCGGTAAGGCCTCTTGGAAATAGGTGTCGTTCCCGGTTGCAACTCGATGGCGAATTCAATATCCTGGTCTGGTGGCATTCCTGGCAATTCATCAGGAAAAACATCTACATACTCACAGACCACTGGAATCTTCTTCAAGGGCAAGTCTATCATAGCAAAAGCACATGATCGAGTAGAATCTTGGCTGGGTAGATACAACACAAGGTCTTCGAAGGTAGAAGAACGGATCTCCAGAGATCTGGCAGCTACATCCAACACGACTCGGTGTTGAGTCATCCAGTCGGCTCCGAGAATGATGTCCATACCCTATAATCCCAAAATCAGGAGTGTGGTTTTGAAGATTCTACTTCCCAGTGAGATAGGCACATTTCGGTTCAATTGGTTGGTTGCAATTTTACCCCCATGTGTTGCTATCATGAAGGACCCTTTTGCATGATACAAAGGCAGTTGAAATTTAGCACTGAACTTCTGGCTAATGAAACTATGAGATGCACCAGAATCAAACATAATTAATGCAGGTTGATTAAAAACTGAAAAGATACCAGTCATGATGGGGGCTCCCTCAGGTAACTCTTCCAGAGTAGTGAAATTGAGCTTCCCTTGCCTGACTTGCCCCTTCTGCTTTCTTCCCCTGTCTTGATTCGATGTTGGCATCTGCCTCTGCTGATTCCTTGGGCAATTCTTGGAATAATGGCCCAAATTGCCACAAGTGAAGCACTTGTTCCCATTTCCCTGGCAGGATTGCTGCTGCTGAGGTTGATTGTTCCTTGGAGCGGGAGCTGGAAAGCGGTTGGGTGCTGGCTGCTGCTGAGGTGGCCTGATCACCCATCTACCTGCCTGCTGCTGAAATCCTCTGCTCTGATTGTTTGAAACAATCTAGAACCTCTAGGGTGGAGCGGAGGGTCCTAACATCGGTGCCTTTCTCTTCTTCTCTGCCCGGTGAGCTACAATACAATCCTCCTGTGAGATGGACAACTTGACCAACTCATTGAAGCTATCAGCCCGGACAGTGTTAAGACACTCACGCAACTTGGTGTTGAGACCTCTGCGGAAGCGGTCTCTCTTCTTCTCATCAGAGTCAGCATGATACCCCGCGTACTGGCACATGTCGTTGAAGGCCTGGGCATATTGCAATACAGTGCGGGTTCCTTGATTGAGTGCCAGGAATTCATTCAGCTTGCGGTCAAGAATGCTAGCTGGAATGTGGTGTCCTCTGAAGGCATTCTTGAATTCCTCTCAAGAAACCTCATGACCAGCAGGTAGCATGGCGCGGAAATGGTCCCACCATGTCCGAGCAGGTCCGTGAAGCTGTTGCGCGGCGAAGTGAGCATTGGTGTCATCAGGACAGTCTCCCATGAGGAGGGGAAACTTGGACTCCATGACGCGTAGCCACACGTCGGCGTCCAACGGATCCTCTGCCTTGGTGAACAAGGGCGGCTGTGTACTCAGAAACTCCTGGTAGGCAGCCGTGGCCGGAGGTCGCTGCGGTTGGCCTCCACCATGCTGCTGAAGGTGGGGCTAGCGCTGCAAGAGCTGTCACAGAATTTTGTTCTGCTGAGCCATCAGCTCCTGCACCGTGGGAGCTGGAGGAGGTGGCGGGGGAACTTGCTCGTTCTGCCGGCGACGCTGCCTAACTGCCATATGAAAACAAAGATTTTGCCATTGTTATCCCAATTCATAATTCCGAACAATATGCTTTATACCATACGGAAAGAAAATGTCATAACATAACATTAATTCGAACAAGGGTAACATGGTTACAATCACTGCATTGATCTCAAAAGTTCTCATGGGTTACATCACTTTTAGGGGACAGTACCCGTAAGCCTAGTCCAAAATCTGACATCAACTAAGCTCGCGTGGGTTTCTATCCTCCTAAAGCGTCAAAATTACCCATCAACCCTGAGTAGTGGAAGTGACACTGGATACGGGTGAAGGGGCATCACAGAGGCAGTTGCATTAGTTCCAGGGGCTGGTCCTAACTCCTTGGGAGCCTCTTCTCCCTCGCTTCCGGTCTCATTGGCCTCCATCTCCAGGTGGTGCATGTCCAGGTGGTCATTAGCTTCCTCAAGCTCCTGCTACACATTGTGGAGCTTGTTTTCCAGGACATCGATGGTGTTGTCTCGGAACTCCACCTGCTGCTCCAGGGTGGTGATGCGCTGGCTCAACCGTTCCACCTGTAGGTCCTTCTCCACCAACTCTGAGGACAAGTCGACCACGAAGTCTTCTCGGTTGTCGAGGGTGAGCTTGGTGGTCTGAGCGAGGTTAGCAAGATGTGTCATAGCATTGCTTGCAGGGCCTGTAGGCGGTACAGTGCGCTCATGCACTGAACAGTGATCCTCCCAACCAAGTCGGGATACATAGCCCATACGTCCTTCACATGGCTTACATGGTTGCACCACATGGGGTCATCCCTCTTCTTAGTGGGGAAAAGTCCCAGTGGATGCATCACCATCTCCAGGGGATGGTAGCCACAGAAAGTCGTCAGGGTCTTCATGGCTGCCGCCTCGGTGGTGTCGTCCGTCCTGAATCCAATAGTCTCGGAGTTAATGGAACGCCAACCCAGCTGAATGGGATGTGCCTCCAGAGTCAGCCAGACTCGGTAACGTGGCACCCGGTGCTCCTCGTACAGCTGCACCATGTACAAAGGGGGCGTAGGGTAACCGGCGGAGTTGAGCACTTCCCACAAGATGGAAGAAAAACCATCGTGAGAAAGGAAATCGGAACTAAAACGAGTGTCTCCTCCATTGGCGGTGTTGGGGGCCTTCTTTTGCGCCGAAGGTCCTGTAAGAAAAAACACCTTCGGCAGGACGATATGCACATAGACATAACACAAAGGTATATGCCGAAGCTGTAATCCAGGAAGCTTCGGCATAATGACGCGTCTTGAGACGAAGGGCGGTACCGACTTAAAGAGGAAAAGACCGTTCAGTCCCTGATAATTTGTATCATGTTTATAATTCGTTATCAAGGACTTAAATGTAATTTCGACCGGGCTGCATCCCGTGCCTATAAATAGGTGAACAGTAACCCCATACTGTTCACACTGACTTGTATTCACTCGCACGTCACGCCCGGATTTTTACCTTCTGTCAAGCCGAAGGTATAAATGTAAATTGATATTGTTCATGTTTGTTCATAATAATATAATAAAAATGTTCTAATGATGTCATATGATTATTCATGTTATTTTCCATTTCATATGCTTCTACTTTCATTATTACATGCTGAGATGATGAAGGCATGTCCTTCATGACCTTCGTCTGAAGATCATTATATCCCAAAGGAGATAATGCTTCGAAGGACGAAGGTCTTTAACCATTAACATTTTGTGTTGTCTTGTTCTTAACTCGTAGCATTTGAGAACAAGTCCCCAACATTGGCGCCCACCTCCGATGAACTCACTTCCACTGTTGAGACGATGGTTTCGTCCAACAACCAAGCTGTAGCACCTTCGGTAACGAAGCTGGTGCTCCCAATCACGGGCGACTCAAGTGCAGAGCTAGCCAACAAAAAGTAGAAGAAGGAAGTGTAGAGAAGAGTGCAACATGTTGGGGTGCAAGGACCCTTTGTCCGTGTAGGATTACGGGGAGGCTACACTAGCGCAAAACAAAATTTTCAACCCCATAATACCAAGAACTACTGCGGTTATAGGTCATGGAATTACCACTAGACGCGCAGAGCAGCGGAAGACGTCTCGATGTAGACGAACGCGTCGAGCAGTGCCGTGCAGTCGCCGACGTCCTTCACGTCCTCGCACGGTTCGTCCAAGTGCTCCAGATGCAGCACCTCCGAGGTATCCACACGTACAGGGAGGAAGCGCCGCGTACCGAACTGCTAGGTTCGCGACGGCGGCTTGGCGAGGGCGAGAGGTGGGCGGCGGCTGTTAGTTCGCAGGTGGCGAATTAGGTTATTACTTAACCGCGCCCCCGCCCCTCATTATATAGGCGTTATGGTGGGCATCTGACGCCAAGGCCCATCATTAACCCTAAAGCCCAGTCTAATTTCGGATCTAATCCGAATTAGGCTTCCTTCCCCTTAAGTGTGTGACCCTATAGGTTCACGTACAAATAGACATAGCCCGAGTACTCTTACTTGGCCCAATAATTGACAGCGGCCTCTAGCAAGACATGTCAACTCCTATGTGTACGTAAAGATCATATCAGACGAACCATTGCGACATTAC
This sequence comes from Zea mays, assembly GCF_902167145.1. Lineage (NCBI taxonomy): Eukaryota > Viridiplantae > Streptophyta > Magnoliopsida > Poales > Poaceae > Zea > Zea mays. The sequence continues at coordinate 76,082,274 of NC_050099.1, forward strand.
GTACATGCTGTTCCCTTTGTCTCACGATATTTGGTCTGGCTCTAAGCTGACCTCTCTTTCTCGATACTGTGAATTGGAATCCTTTCAATGGTTAACTCTTAACCCTAGCATGGCCATGCATTTCTTGATCCAATCACTCGAGGGGCCCAGAGATATCTCTCTCACAAAGAGAGGGACAAATTCCATCTTGACTGACCATGCCTCATAGCATGCTTCCTGACAAACCCAAAACTACCTTTATAACTACCCAGTTACGGGATAGCGTTTGATAGTCCCTAAGTAAGTCAATTCACATCTTGAGAACATGCGACAATCTCAGGTCTAAGGATACAGTATTCATGTTGCAAGAAGAGAACTATATTACAATATCTCACGTTGGGTCGGTCCAGCCTCATGTCATACATGCGCCCACATTATTAGTTTAACATCTCCATGTTCATGACTTGTGAAATGTAGTCATCAACTAATACATGTGCTAGTCATCGACTCTGACTAGGGACATCATTTAGAATAACCATATAAGTAAAGAATCTCACAAAACAATTCACATAATTGCTAATCAATACAAGGTGCCTTCCATGGATATTCAATTAAGCAATATATATATCATGGATACAAAGAAATATGCTCATCTCTATGATTATCTCTAGGGCATATTTCTAACAGTCTCCCACTTGCACTAGAGTTAATCTAGAAGATATCTAATACCCATAGATCTCACGTGTGCCTCATGCTTAGGTTGTGGAAGAGGTTTTGTCAAAGGATCAGCAACATTCAAATCCGTATGTATTTTGCATATCTTTATCTCACCCCGCCTAATGAATTCCCGTATGAGGTGAAACTTCCGCAGTACGTGTTTGTTTTTCTGGTGGTTCCTTGGCTCCTTAGCTTGCGCAATAGCCCCATTGTTGTCACAGTAGAGGTTCAATGGGCTAGATGCATTAGGAAACACACCAAGCTCGATGAGGAACTTTCTTATCCAAACACCTTCCTTCGCAGATTCAGAAGCTGCATTGTACTCGGCTTCTGTTGTAGAATCAGTCACAGTCTCCTGTTTGGAACTCTTCCAACTAACAGCACCACCATTTATTGTGAACACAAAACCTGATTGCGATTTTAACTCGTCTGGGTCAGTTTGGAAGCTAGCATCGGTGTAACCAGTTACAACGAGCTCCTCCTTACCCCCATATACTAGGAACATATCTTTAGTCCTTCTTAAGTACTTAAGAATGCCTTTTACCGCTGTCCAGTGATCCTCACCTGGATCAGCCTGGTATCTACTCGTAGCACTTATAGCGTATGAAACATCTGGGCGTGTACTTATCATGGCATACATGATTGATCCAATCGCTGAGGCGTATGGTACCTTACTCATGCGCTCCCGCTCATTAGCCGTCGCAGGACATTGCATATGGCTAAGGTGTTTACCATGTGACATAGGTATGAAACCTTTCTTGGACTGTTCCATGTTGAACCGTTTCAAAACCTTGTCAATGTACGTATCTTGACTTAATCCTATAAGCCTCTTCGACCTATCTCTATAGATCTTTATGCCCAAAATATATGCTGCTTCCCCTAAGTCCTTCATAGAAAAACTCTTTTTCAGTGAAGCCTTGACGGACTCCAGCATAGGAATGTCATTCCCAATCAATAATATGTCATCCACATACAAGATCAGAAATACAACAGCGCTCCCACTTTCCTTCTTGTAAACACAAGCTTCTTCTTCATTCTGATGAAAACCAAGCCCTTTGATCACTTCATTAAAACGAATGTTCCAACTCCGAGATGCTTGCTTCAACCCATAAAAGGATTTCTGAAGTTTGCATATCTTTCCAGCATTGATCGGATCGACAAAACCCTCGGGCTGTATCATATACACGTCCTCATCTAGGTTTCCATTAAGGAAAGCTGTTTTGACATCCATCTGCCAAATCTCATAATCGAAATATGTGGCAATAGCTAGAATGATCCGAATAGATTTAAGCATCGCTACTGGCGAGAATGTCTCGTCATAGTCAACTCCTTGAACTTGTCGAAAACCCTTTGCAACAAGTCGAGCCTTATAGATGTGAACATTTCCATCCATGTCTTTCTTCTTCTTATAGATCCATTTGCATTCTATAGGTCTAACACCATCAGGCGGGTCAACCAAGTTCCAAACTTGATTTTCTCCCATGGAATCTATCTCGGATCTCATGGCGACATGCCATTTCTCGGAATCTGGGTCCATCAACGCTTCTGAATATGTTGCAGGTTCGTCGTTGTCTAACAACAACACTTCCCCATTGCCCAACAATAGCACTTCTCCTCGTGCCTCGTGAAGCCTTGCTGACCTTCGTGGTTGTGGTGGTGATTCTCTTGCCATAGACGTCTCAACTTGTTCTGCTACATTAGCTTCACTTGTTGAATCTTGTCCCACTGGCTCATCCTGAACTTCTTCAAGATACACCTTTTGTTTACTTTTCTTTCTTTTGAGAAACTCTTTCTCTAAGAACACACCGTTCCGGGCGACAAACACTTTTCCCTCTGACCGGTGGTAAAAGTAATATCCTAGAGTTTCCTTTGGATATCCCACAAACATGCACTTGTCCGATTTTGGAGTGAGTTTATCCGACTGTAGTCGCTTGACGTAAACCTCACAACCCCAAATCTTCAGAAAAGACAAACTGGGAGTCTTCCCAGTCCACATCTCATATGGTGTCTTAACTACGGACTTAGATGGTACCCTATTTAGTGTGAAAGCTGCTGTTTCTAGAGCGTATCCCCAAAACGACAAAGGTAGGTCCGACTGGCTCATCATTGATCGAACCATATCCAATAAAGTCCGATTACGTCGCTCAGACACGCCATTCCTCTGAGGCGTTCCAGGCGGCGTAAGCTGTGGAACAATTCCACAACTCTTTAGATGATTGCTAAACTCATGACTCAAATATTCACCACCATGATCTGATCGTAGTGCTTTAATTTTCTTGCCACGCTGATTTTCTACTTCATTCTGAAACTCTTTGAACTTTTCTAAGGATTCAGACTTGTGTTTCATTAAGTAGACATACCCATATCTACTAAAATCATCAGTGAAGGTTATGAAGTATTGGAATCCTCCCCTAGCTGTCGTACTCATTGGTCCGCACACATCAGTATGTATGAGTTCCAATAAATCTAATGTCCTCTCCGGTAAACCCGTGAAAGGCGCCTTGGTCATCTTACCAAGTAAGCAAGCTTCACATGTCACGTATGATTCAAAATCAAACGAAGTTAAAAGCCCATCAGAATGAAGCTTCTTCATGCGATTCTCACTTATATGACCCAAACGACAGTGCCACATGTAGGTAGGACTTAAATCATTAGGCCGAGGCCTTTTAGCACTAATATTACAGATAGGTGCATCATCAAGATTTAAAATGAATAACCCATTCATAATGGATGCAAAAGCCACAAACATGCCATTCTTAGAGATCACACAACCATTGTTTTCACTCGCAAATGAATAACCATCCTTCATCAAACATGAAGGAGACATAATGTTTCGACTCATACTAGGAACTAGATAACAATTATTTAACTCCAAAATAAATCCTGATGGGAGGTGGAGTTGCATCGTCCTGACGGTCAACGTAGCAACTCTTGCATTATTGCCTACCCGGAAATCAACTTCTCCTCTTTTCACGCTTCTACTTCTTATCATTCCCTGCATCGAATTGCAAATATGGGCAACCGATCCGGTATCAAATACCCAAGAATTAATATAAGAATCAGCAAGAAAAATTTCTGTAATGTGAATAGCAAGTGTACCTGCTGCGGCTGTACCCTTACCGCCGCGATCCTTAATAGAGGCCAAGTACTGCTTGCAATTCCTTTTCCAGTGACCAAGTTCTTTGCAATAAAAGCACTCTGCATCTGCAGCTGGTCCAGCCTTGGGCTTTTGATTTGGCTTGGATACTGTATCCTTTGCCTTGCCCTTCTTCTTTTGAGACTTACCCTTCTTCTTAAAGTTGGGTTTGTTTTGGACCGCCATCACATGACCGCTGCTGCCAGCGCTTTTCTTTATGTCCCCCTCTGCTGTTTTCAGCATGCCACATAGTTCATTGAGGCCCCTCTCCGCCCCATGCATATGGTAGTTCGTGATGAAGTTTCCATAGCTGGGGGGAAGAGATGCTAAAATGAAGTCAGTGGCCAACTCTTGGCTTATTGGGAAGCCTAGCTTCTCCAACCTCTGACTGTAACCAACCATTTTGATTACGTGTGGCCCAACTGCTGCGCCTTCTGCTAGCTTGCATTCCAGAAAGGCTTTGGACACATTGAACCTTTCAGTCCTAGCCTGAGTCTGGAACATATCCTTGAGCGCCACGATCATATCGTACACCTCATGGTTTGTCTCAAACTGCATCTGCAGCTCAGGCTCCATGCAAGCAAGCATTAGGCAACTCACTTCAAGATTAGCATCCATTGCTTTCTTGTAAGCGGTTTTAGCTGCAGCAGTTGCATTTTCACCAGGATCCTCTGACAGTGGGGTGTCTAGAACGTCTTCCTTTTTTTCAGCCCTGAGAACAATTCTCAGGTTACGGATCCAATCCGTATAGTTTGTTCCATTTAACTTATCCTTTTCAAGAATTGATCGCAAAGTAAATGTTGGTGTGCTAGGTGCCATCTACAACAAAATAATGCAAAATACTAAGACAAAAATATCCATGACAGAGTAAATCATATTAAACATTTAATAGTCTACTCCCACTAAAATCAATATCCCTCGATTGATACTTAGTGATTCAGAACCCACAACTAACAAGTCTACTAGTGAGCTTTAGCATCACCGCTAGAAGACAAGGTAGATCGGTAAGCAACTCCTTGCTAATCATATCATATATATGACTCCTGTTGTTGGGTGACATCTCTATGTCTCGGCTCCCAACCTTATGCCTCAAAGTCCTTAACCATTAAGCTGACTTTGTTTAAGTTAACCAACCCTTTCTGCAGTTCGTATCCGATACAAACCTATCTAGTCAAGGAAAACTGGTGGCACCCTAATTTCATAGACCCACCACCAATTGTACAAGACTTATGATAGTGCAAGGTTTGGAGAGGCATTAAAGCTTAAACATTTATGAGGGATCGTCCTACTTATAACATCGCACGCAAGGACATATATGCAATATAAACAAGTAGAACAATAAGAATGGCATTCACACAACAGTTGTGATTCGGTATGGCTTGCTGTCACATGGTGATCCCCATCTCCAATAATCTGTCCATCACGATGATCTCCATCTCCATGATATAGGTATGCCATCCTCCGGTGATGAGTCCTTCAAGACCTATCTAACGTATGCTGGTAAACAAATTACATATACGCTTTGGATCATCACATGTTGACACGCAGGTCATTACATTAAATTTGGACAATACATGTGGCTCCAGCCGTATTGCCCTGGTCACGACACGCAGGTCATGAATAATTTATTAACATGCATCATATACACAATAGCCATACCGATCACAAGATGTCCTGCAAAAACAGGTTAGACAAACACGTTTCTATATGTTCGCCACTTCAGCAGAAAACCTCACAGGATTCCATGCATCGTATGTATGGAAATTCCACTAGAAATCTCATGCGGTTGATCAAATCAACCCAAATCCGAGACTTTCGACCCGAAGAAGATTACACTCATGACGTTGATCTGTTACGTCAATCTGCCGGTTGTGTACGCAGTTAGCCCCGATGGTGATTCCAGCCGGTAGGGGCAAGTCGCGCATACAACAGAGAAGGACGAACTGATCTCTCCAGTCATATCCGATGTAATCTACTTCAACCCTTTATTACCAATTGATCTAATCAAACCGTGCATCAAGTAGATCCATCTCATGAACCTAGATCCAGACCTAAAACTACGCAGAACCTGGCTCCGATACCACTGTAGGATTACGGGGAGGCTACACTAGCGCAAAACAAAATTTTCAACCCCATAATACCAAGAACTACTGCGGTTATAGGTCATGGAATTACCACTAGACGCGCAGAGCAGCGGAAGACGTCTCGATGTAGACGAACGTGTCGAGCAGTGCCGTGCAGTCGCCGGCGTCCTTCACGTCCTCGCACGGTTCGTCCAAGTGCTCCAGATGCAGCACCTCCGAGGTATCCACACGTACAGGGAGGAAGCGCCGCGTACCGAACTGCTAGGTTCACGACGGCGGCTTGGCGAGGGCGAGAGGTGGGCGGCGGCTGTTAGTCCGGTCCAAGTGGTCCCACATCCCAATCACCTTCTCCCAGGAGGATCTTCAGCTAAAGGACTATCCTCACAATGATGCTATGGTCATATCTTGTGTCATCAAGGGATTTCTGGTCCACAATGCTCTGGTTGACACAGGTAGTGCAGCGGACATTATATTTGCGAAGGCCTTCAAGCAAATGCAAGAACCAGAGGACAAGATTCATGATGCTACACACCCTCTCTGCGGCTTCGGAGGACGCAGATTGTGGCACTTGGAAAAATCACGATGTCAGTTACCTTCGGTTATGTTCACAACACAAGAACTAAGCAAGTTGTTTTTGACATTGTTGATATGGAATACTTATACAATGCGATCATTGGTCGAGGAACACTTAATGCCTTTGAAGCAATACTTCATCCAACATACTTGTGCATGAAGATACCTTCGGAACAAGGGCCCATTGCTATTCATGGAAGTCAAGAAGCTGCCAGAAGGGGCGAAGGAAGTTGGACAGATTCAAAGGCAATCCACAACATAGATGGAGCCGAAGCTTGTCAACAATACAAGCACAAAAGAGAGAAGGCTGCTTCGGCAGATCAGCCAAAGCCTATGCTCCTATGTGAAGATATAGCAGATCAAAGGGTACTGCTAGGATCTCAGCTATCTGATGAGCAGGAAAAAACTTTGATAAGGTTTTTGTTCAACAATAAAGATGTCTTCGCTTGGACAACCAATGATCTCTGTGGTGTCAACAGAGATGTTACCGAGCATTCGCTTAATGTGGACCCATCTTTCAGGCCAAGAAAGCAAAGACTTTGGAAGATGTATGACGATAAAGCTGAAGGTGCTCGGAACGAAGTAAAGAGACTTCTCAGTGCTGGTGTTAGCCAACACTGTTATGGTGAAGAAGGCTAATGGCAAATGGAGAATGTGTATTGATTTCACAAATCTCAACAAAGCATGTCCAAAGGACGAGTTTCCATTACCAAGAATAAACTTCCTTGTAGATGTAGTAGCTTCTTCAGAGCTCATGAGTCTATTGGACTGCTACTCAGGCTATCATCAAATCTGGATGAAGAAGGAAGATGAGCCAAAGACTAGCTTCATAACTCCCAGTGGTACTTACTGTTACCTTCGGATGCCTGAGGAGCTTAAGAATGCTGGAGGAAGCTTCAGCAGAATGATAGCCAAGGTCCTTCATTCTCAAATAGGCAGGAATGTGCTGACTTATGTTGATGACATTATAGTAAAAAGCACAAAGCAAGAAAATCATATTGCTGACTTACAAGAAACATTTGCTAACTTTAGGCAAGCTGGTTTGAAATTAAATCCAGAAAAGTGTGTTTTTAGAGTAAAGAAGGGCAAGTTCCTTGGTTGTCTAGTATCAACAAAGGGAATCGAAGCTAATCTAAATAAAATTGAAGCTATCCTTCGGATGGAGCCGCCAAATATAAAGAAAGGGGCCCAACGATTGGCAGGAACGCTCGCATTGTTAAATAGATTTATATCCAGATCAGCAGAAAGGAATTTACCATTCTTTGAAATATTGAAGTCAGCCGAAGGTTTCCAGTGGGGTCCGACTCAACAAAGGGCTTTCGAAGAGTTAAAACAATACTTGATCGACTTGACAACACTAACTCCACCTTCACCAGGGGCTCCATTGCTCTTATATGTGGCAGCCTCTCACTCTGCAGTCAGTGCGGCGCTTGTACAGGAGAAGCAAGATGGCCAGGTCAAAAAACAGGCACTAGTATATTTTGTCTCCGAAGTTCTAAGCTTATCAAAGAAAAATTATACAGAGTTGGAAAAGGTGTTATATGCTGTATTAATGGCCTCAAGGAAGCTTCAACATTATTTCCAAGCATATCATATAATTGTTCCTTTGTCACAACCTCTGAAGGACATAATGAGGAATAGAGAAGCTACTGGGAGGATTAGAAAATGGGCTGCTGAGCTCAATGAATTCTCTATTGATTATGTACACATATCCTCAATACAATCCCAGGCGTTAGCGGATTTCATCGCTGATTGGACGCTAGGGGCTCAGGAAGAAGTAACAAAAGACGCTGAAGCTTGGACAGTTTTCTGTGACGACTCTTGGGGAACCTTTGGCGTAGTAGCAGTCGCTGTCCTAGTAGCGCCTTCTAAAATTAGAACATGTTATGCAGCAAGGCTGGATTTTAGTTGTACAAATAACATTGCTGAATACGAAGCCCTTCTGTTGGGGCTTCGGAAGCTAAAGGCAATGGGAGTAAGAAGGGCGATCCTTAAAACTGACACCCAAGTCATCTCTGGCCATGTAGATAAAAGCAGCAAGGCAAGGGACCCGAAGCTTGAAAAATATTTGGACACATTCCGAAGGCTGGAGGCTTCTTTCGAAGGGTTTTCTGTAAAAAATATTCCAAGAGGGGAAAATGAACATGCAGACCTACTGGCCAAGTCAGCAGCACAGGGGCTCCCTCTACCTTCGAAAGTATTCTTTGAGACAATAAAAGCACCTTCGGTTGAACTTACGGAGAGAGCAGTACTCATAATATCACCTGTATATAGTGAAGATTGGAGGACTGAAATCATATCTTTCCTCCAAGGCAACTGTCTTTTGGATGACGAAGTTTATAATGGAAGCAAGGACAAGAACATATGTCATGATAGAAGGGTAATTATATAAACATGGAGTTTGCTCTCCACTTCTGAAGTGTTTATCCAGAACCGAAGGTATAGAGCTAATGAAGGAAATACATGCAGGATTGTGTGGATCTCACATTAGATCTAGACCTTTGCTGGGAAAGGTTTTTAGACAAGGATTTTATTGGCCGAAGGCAGCTTCGGATGCAACAGATCTGGTTCAGAAGTGCGAAAATTGCCAAAAATGTGCAAGAGACCAGAAACAACCTTCGTCGCTGACTCAGTTAATACAACCAACCTGGCCATTGCAAAGATGGGGCCTGGATTTGTTGGGTCCACTTCCACCAGCACAAGGAAACTTGAAGTATGTTGTAGTGGCAGTGGAATATTTCTCCAAGTGGATTGAGGCGAAGCCCTTGGCTACAATAACTTCGGTAACCGTCCAAAAATTCTTCTGGCAGAATATTGTTTGTCGCTTCGGTGTGCCGAAGGCAATAACTGTGGACAATGGTACACAATTTGAGGCCGAAGCATTCAAAGATTTTTGTGACCAAATTGGTACGAAGATCCACTTTGCATCAATTAGGCATCCAGAATCCAATGGCCTGGTAGAAAGAGCGAATGGTATTATAATGACAGGAATAATGAAGCTAATCTTTAACCAGCCCAGAGGAAAGTGGCCAGATGAGCTGATTAAAGTGGTGTGGAGCCACAACACAACTGCATCAAGGTCAACAAGATTTACACCCTTTAAACTCTTGTTTGGTGACGAAGCAATAACTCCAGAAGAGGCAAAGGCAGGATCAATAAGAACAACAACTTTGGTAGAAGACGAAGCTGATTATCAAGTAACAAAAGACACTATGGAAGGGACCAGACTTTAGGCTATAGAGCACATCAATAAATATCAAGCCGAAACAATAAAGTGGCATGATAGAAAAGTTCGATTGAAAAACATCAAGCCAGGGCATCTGGTGCTTCGGAGAGTGGCCAACCCAGACACAGTGGGCAAGTTGCAACTAAAGTGGGAAGGTCCTTTTCTGGTACTATCTTCGTCAAGACGTGGTTCCTATAGATTGAAGGATATGGACGACAACGACATACCCAGATCTTGGAATGCGGATGAGCTTCGGCGTTACTACGTGTAATTTGATGTAATTCTTTTTCATTTTTTCTATGGCACCCTTTTCCTTTTAAGAGGGGAGAAAGGTTTTTAATGGGGCCATATTTTGTAATTTTTCATTCTTATTTAGCCCTACAAGGGAAGAATCCCCCAAAAAGATGTAATATGTAAAATCTGAGCATGCACCATCGAGTGCAAAAAAGAAAAAAAAGGAGAAGCTCAAAAGACGTCCCCAAGGGAATGCAGAGCATGAAGAAGCTGCAAAAAGTCGTTCCTAAGGGAGTGCAGCACAAGTTTTCTGCTCAAAAGTCGTTCCTAAGGGAATGCAGAGCCAAAAGCATGACGAAGTTGCCAAAAAATCGTTCCTAAGGGAGCGCAGCGTAAGTTTTCTGCTCAAAAGTCGTTCCAAAGGGAATGCAGAGCCAAATACCGCCAAAATATAAGGCGAAGAAGTTCAAAAGTCATTCCTAAGGGGATGCAGAACTTATACCACCGAAATAGAAGGTGAAGAAGCTCAAAAGTCGTTCCTAAGGGGATGCAGAGCTTAAAAGACTCAAAAGACGTTCCTAAGGGGACGCAGAGTCTGGGTGTGGCTTCGTGTGTGTGCCCGGGACATTCATTTGCACATTACATTACATCATTCATTGCATTCATAAACATTCATGTAGACATTCATAAGTTCATCACCATCATAACATAAAGCACAAACAGATACTTCAGCTTTGATAACAATGCTTCGATGAGCATGAAGGAGCAAAATATGCTTCGTTGTGTACGAAAAGAAGGGAAGGTGTTTTCCCCTTCGGTTCAAAAGGTATAAGTTTCGTCCACAGCAAAGCAATTTACACATGGAAGAAAAAGGTAAAAATATATTACAAAGTATGGACAAATATACAAAGTACTGTTCGATTCCCAATTACAATAGTCTTTTACAAAGATAATACAAATGTTTCTAAGTCTTATGCAGAAGCTTCAGCAATCTTCGAAGTAGTATAAGGTAAAAAGTAATTACAAGAGAATAAGCATTAGGTATAAGTATAGTACCGGCTTAAGCAGGCTTCGGGCCTCATCACTAGCCAATTCTCGACCACCCTTCGCCCAGATCTGTGTTATAAATCTGCTCCCTATGCTTCGGGCTATATTGGGGATGTCAGCTAAATCTGATGAAGATAGGCTGAAGTTTGGCCTATTTATAATTTTTTGTGCGTACAACCAGCCTTCAAAAATGCTGCAGCTATGCCACGAGAAGCTAGCAGGGCACAGAAGTCACCGTGCCCGGCTATTACTTCGTCGAGCGCCTCTACTTCGCCTTCAATATGTTCGAAGGTGTTGGAAATGTTTTCGGCCGATGGAGTAAACTTTTCAGCGCTGGCCCCAACCGAGTTAAAAACCTTCTTCAGCCGTTGCACGCAGCGGTTGCCAAAATCCAGGCATATGTCTCGAAGTTTTTTGAAAGATTGCTTCAACTTTGTATTTTCAACAGCTTTAGCTTCGTATTTTGTCTGCAAATTTTTTCTTTCTTGTTCGAAGCTCTCTGATTTTTGGAGAAGCTCCCTGTTTAATCTAGCATTTTCAGTTTGTGCTTCTGCAAGGGAACCTTCCATTGCTTGGAGTAGGAAATCCTTCTTTTCAAGAGAAGCTTCGTATTATTTGATTTTGCTCTCTAAACCCTCGATTATAATTTTGTTCTTTTTATCCTCGAGGTCCTGTTGCATTTGTAGTGCTTTGCTCAGTAGCATACTCTGTACAAAATAGACCTTCATCAGCAAACTTTGTTGTAAAAGTAAAACAAATAATAAAATTTTGCTTTATCATAAGAGTTTTACCTTAAAGTTGGAATAAAACAAACTACCGACAATATGTTGCCGTCGGTAGCTGCTAATATCGGCTTCAAGCTTCGGAAAACTGACACTCTTCGACATAGTGCCGATTACCTTCGCCCCGATACGGTCGCGAACGCATCCCAAGGCCTCTTCATTGATCCCGCCAAAGAGCATGGCTCCTGGTTGGTAGCCACAGGAAATGCTGTATTCCTGTAGTTCCTTCTTTTCGGCCTCATATAGTTCTTGTCCGATCAGGTTTCGAAGCTCGAAATCTTTTTCTTCCGAAGCAGCATCGACAATTTTCTTTCCTTTATCAGGCACTGGGGCCATAAACTGTTCTGCAGCTGCAACTATTTCTTCTGTAAGCATATCCAACAGTAATTTGTCAATTCCAGATAGTGTGCTCTCTAAGTTGGCAGCTTCGGCAGCAGCTGCAGCTTCGACTGATATGTTTGCTTCGACAGCGGCCTCAGCGCTTATAGTAGGTGCTATGCCGAGGCCGATGGTGGCGTCTTTTCAATGGCTTGCATTACGCTACCAATTCTTCGTTTCTTCAGCCCATCTGCCTTCTTTGTAGCCGAAGGTTCTTTTTTCTTCTGAAAAAGCTTCATCAGTTCCGGTCCTAGAGGGCTTAGCAGCTTGATAGGTAGAGATTCAGTCATTACCTTTAAAATTTCAGCCACTTCGGTAGCTTGAGATGTTGAAGGAATTTCCTCTTCCACCTCAGTCACCTTCGGCTCTGGAGTTACAGCTTTCCTTTTCTTCGAAGCCATCACCTTTGGCTCAGGGCTGGATTTTCTCTTCTTTAAAGCTTTTTCATCTTCCTTCACCATTCTGGCAGCCTGCCTGCTCAGAACGCTAACAATCCTTTTCCTTTTTGCTCCTTCGGCACCTTTGTTGAGTCGCTCATAATCAGGATATTCAAAATTTAGAGCGTCCATAACCCGGTTCAACCATCGTTTTGGTCAGGTGCCGAAGGCTGCATTCATTAATTGGTCTTCTTTTTTGGTGTAGTTCCCCAAAACTTCATTGCACATAGTTTCGATCATTTCCAGCCATTCTTGGCAAGGCTCCTTGAACTGTTTCTCAAATTTAAAGTGATAAGGCAATCGAACAAGTTCAAGTTTTTTCTCTGTTCCCTTTAGCTTCGGCATGCTCCAGTCACTTGACGTTGGAGATGTTCTATTGGTCAGGAATTCTTGCACCAGATCTCTAGTGCTAATTTGTTTAGCCACCACCCTGAATTCTGCTACAGACAGTTGGCATGCTGACCCTGGCTTCATGTTACACAGGGGCCTGGTCATTCCGAAGTTTAGAGTTATCGGGCACATAACCATCGTCATCAGTTTCTCTCTTTTCTTCTCATCAGCTTTGATATAAAACCATTCACCTTTCCAGCCTGTTGGCCACTTGGTGCGATAGCTGAGAACCACAGCCTTCGTATCCTTGCGATACACAAAATTGTAGCAACCAAAGTTTTCATTTAAGCCATCTGCCCTGGCCTTCGTCTGGTAATGCAACTCATGCACTCGGTAGAATGCTTCGGCAATACGCAAAATTGTAGCAACCAAAGTTTTCATGTAAGCCGTCTGCCCTGGCCTTCGTCTGGTAATGCAACTCGTGCACTCGGCAGAATGCTTCGGCATCTGGGTCCACCCCTTGGCTTCGAAGGGCCCAAATGAAGATGTTGAGCCTAACGATGGCGTTAGGGGTCAGCTGATGAAGATAGATCTCAAAATTTTTCAGGACTTCTGCTATCATCTCGTTCAGAGGAAATCGCAATCCTGCTCTGAAAAAACTCTTGAAAACCACTATTTCATCATCCTTCGGCGTTGGAGTGGTTTCTTCTCCGGCAAATCGGACAAGTTTCCTTTCAGCTTCTCCAAAGTAGCCTAGCTTCATCATCATGGGCACATCGGCCTCAGACACAGTAGATTTCTCAAAATCTAGATAGCTTGGTTTTGATGGGATCAAAATACTATAATCTTCTTCAGTGTACCCTTCTTCAGCAACGGTCTGCTCAGCTTCGGCAATAGGAGCACCTTCGTCAGTACCTCCCTCTGTTATAACTAGACCTGACTGTCTCATAACTTCGGAAATTGGAGCTGTCTTGGCGGCCTCGGTCTCCTCCCCTTCACGAGTCACCCTTGCAGTTGAACGTACTCTGGCCATCTGATGAATTTTTTGCAGTTTTTATGAAGTTGATGATTCTTTTTGCAGATTTGATGAAACTCACCCTTTTGACGAAGTTAACTCTAAATGATTGTGTTCACTTGAGAGCGTAGTGAAAAAGCTTCGGCTAAGGTTAAATTTTTTAACAGCACAACAGTGCAATGGCAATGAATTTTATAGTAACTTTGCACCAACCCGTCTATTTATATAGTGCTGCAGGTGGGAAGGTGAATCGCCAAACCGCCTATACTTGCTAAATGGTGGACCATTCGGTAATCGGAAGGCGAACCACCATATTGTCTGCATTTCGCTGAACGGTGGACCACCTTACGCTTGGAGTATTTTAATCGTTTCTCGACAATGAGCTCAGGAAAGGTGTTTTTCGGACCTTCGGCATTCCGAAGCCTTGGAGATTTTTCGCGGATCGAGCTCGTCACGAAAAACGATCTAGCACCGCAAAGGGCTACTGTTGGGGGCCTTCTTCTACGCCGAAGGTCCTGTAATCAAAAACACTTTCGGCAGGACGATAGGCACACAGACATAACACGAAGGTATATGCCGAAGCTGTAATCCAGGAAGCTTCGGCATAATGACGCGTCTTGAGACGAAGGGCGACACTGACTTAAAGAGGAAAAGACCGTTTAGTCCCTGATAATTTGTATCATGTTTATATTTCGTTATCAAGGACATAAATGCAATTTCGACCGGGCTGCATCCCGTGCCTATAAATAGGTGAACAGTAACCCCGTACTGTTCACGCTGACTTGTATTCACTCGCACGTCATGCCCGGATTTTTACCTTCTGTCAAGCCGAAGGTATAAATGTAAATTGATATTGTTCATGTTTGTTCATAATAATATAATAAAAATGTTCTAATGATGTCATATGATTATTCATGTTATTTTCCATTTCATATGCTTCTACTTTCATTATTACATGCTGAGATGATGAAGGCATGTCCTTCATGACCTTCATCTGAAGATCATTATATCCCAAAGGAGATAATGCTTCGAAGGACGAATGTCTTTAACCATTAACATTTTGTGTTGTCTTGTTCTTAACTCGTAGCATTTGAGAACAAGTCCCCAATAGGCGGGGGTGGGTGAAGTCATCTGTGGAAGAGGATCAGATGTAAAGGTTATGGTGGAAGAAAGAAAAATAAAAGAGCCTGGGTGGTTTAAAAGGAAGCGGGTTAGATCAAATTTTTACTCCTTTAATTTCTAATCCTTTTAATGTTATAATGCATGCATGCTGAAAATAACGTCTCCACTCCGAATCAGAAGGGTGCTTTTTAGGGCATCCTTAAAAATCCAAAGACTGGCCCATAGGGCCTACTTAATTAGCCATCTATTTCTCCCCACTATCCCTAAGGCCTTTCGTCCTAGGTCTAGAGTTCTAGTCCTGACGATTCCAATTCTGGTTTCTAAGCAAGTTTTAGATTTTTGAAAGTTGGTGTTCATGGTTTATTGCTTTCTCTATGGTGGTATTTGCTCTGATACTAGCTGTGGTAGAACCGTCCGAATTATTCCAGCTTAAGTGCCCAAGTCACGCCTTAGAGGCCGCAACACACTTAAATTGGAATAACCCGTCAGTCCCTCAGATCTAGTCTGATAAAGCCACTTATCCAGGATCAAATACCACTAACTCACTCGATGGTGAGTCATAGAGAGAATACAATAAAACAGGAAACCTCAAATTAAAGTACTGGAGTTATTACATGAATCAGAGTTTTTCAAGTAAACTAAAGTAAGTTCATAAGATAAATTGCAGCGGATAGTCGATATCGTCGAAAGATGAGGAATAGGGTAAGGCCTAGCCTACTACTCCTCCTGCTCCTCTCCTGCTGGAGCAGCATCCCACTCGACCGTCCAACCCGATGGCAGGGTCGTAGGCCAATTCACACCATCAACCATATTCTGAAGCGTACCTGCAAAAATTATGCCACCAGCAAGGCTGAGTATACTAATACTCAGCTAGACTTACCCGGTGTGAGGAATCTACTCCTCTACCTCTAGACCATGCAGCTGTTTGGCTGAGGGGTTTGGTTTGCCAAAAGCACTAGCTGAGTCTAAAATCAATTTTAGCTTTTCCAATTCTAGTATCATTAATTTTAGCTAAGTTTGCTCCTTCTAAGCATACATGGTAGCAATCATTTAATACAATCAACATGTTATCTCAAGTAAACCTCATTTCACTTCTCACTCAATGTAGTACAAGGGGTTAAGCAGTCTCATTAGCTGCGAGAAGCAGACGATTCGAATCGAGTTTTTAAACCTTGCAAGGTAAACCTAAACACACGACATGTAGGGCACTCTGTCCCCACACACGTCAAATGTCCCCATCGATTCCCCGTTCGAGGCTAGGGCTCACTGCCTTGGCATGCAATGCTCCACTGACCTCGGCTGCCGCCGTGCAGTGACCGCACTTGTACCCACGCCATAGCTAGCACGAGAGACCCTGTCTCAGGACAAGTGAGGAGAAAAGTCTGCGCCCGGCTTCACTCAGGTACTAGGTGTTGGAGACTTGTTCTCAAATGCTATGATTTAAGAACAAGGCAACACAAAAATAGGTTAATGGTTAATGCCCTTCGTCCTTCGAAGCATTATTTCCCTAAGGATATAACGATCTTCGGGTCATGAAGGACGTACCTTCATCATCACAACATATATCAATGAAAGACAAAGCATATGAAACATGAGAAATAACATGGATAATCATATGACACCATTAATATATCTTTTTTATATAATCATGAATGAATAAGAATGATATTGAATTACATTTGTACCTCCTGCTTGACAGAAGGCAAAAGGTACAAGCGTGATGCACACGCGAGTACAAGTCAGCGTGAACAATACAGAGGTACTGTTCATCTATTTATAGGCACAGGGCGCAACCTATGTGAAATTACATTCATGTCCTTTACAACTGATTTCAACCATGACACAAATTATCATGGGCTGATCGGTCTTTTCATCTTTAAGTCGGTGCAACCCTTCGTCTCAAGGCGTGTCGTTATGCCAAAGCTCCCTGGAAGGTAGCTTCAGTGTTATTTTTGTGCTGATCTTCCGAAGGTGTTTCTTCTTACAGGACCTTCGGCGACGAAGCAGACCCCCAACAGTAGCCCCTTCATGGTGCTAGATCGTTTTTCGTAACGAGCTTGATCCGTGAAAAAATCTCCAAGGCTTCGGAATGCCGAAGGTCCAAAAAACACCTTCCCTGAGCTCGTTGCCGAGAAACGATTAAAATATTCTGAGCGCGAGGTGGCCCACCATGCGGCGGATAGACGCCTCGCACCTCCCACGCGTCGAGTGGTCCACCGTTCAGTGGGTGCGGGTAACTGTTCAGCGGGTGCAGGCAGCTTGACGATTCACCTTCACACCTGCAGCACTATATAAATAGACAGGTAGGTGTGAAGTAACCACAACATTCATTGCCATTGCACTGTTGTGCTGCTGAAAATTTTAACCACAGCCGAAGCTTTTTCATCGCATTCTCGAGCATAGCATCGTTTTGATTTAGCTTCGGCATAAGAGGGAGCTTCGTCAAAACTGTAAAAAATCATCAACTTCGTAAGAACTGTAAGAGATTCAACATCAGATGGCTAGAGTATGTTCAACTGCGAGGGTGACCCGTGACGGAGAGGAGGCCGAAGCCACCGAGACTGTCCCGATCTCCAAAGTGATGAGACAATCGGGACTGGTTGTTACAGGGGGAGCTACTGACGAAGGTGCACCTACTGCCAAAGCTGAACAGGCTGACATTGAAGAAGAAGATGTTGATGAAGAAGAGGAAGACTATAACACTCTCATCCCAGCAAAACCCAGCCACTTGGACTTTGGAAAGTCTACTGTGTCTGAGGCTAATGTACCCATGATGATGAAGTTGGGCTACTTCGGAGAAACTAAAAAGAAACTTATTCATTTTGTCGGAGAAGAAACCACTCGAGAGCCCAAAAATGATGAAGTAGTGATTTTTAAGAGCTTTTTCAGAGCGAGGTTGCGGTTTCCCTTGAACGAGATGATTGGGGAAGTTTTGGATAATTAAGAGATCTATTTTCATCAGCTGACCCCTAACGCTATCGTTAGGTTTAGCGTCTTCATCTGGGCTCTTCGAAGCCAAGGAATGGACCCGAATGCCGAAGCTTTCTGCCGAGTGCATGAGCTGCATTATCAGACGAAGGCCAGGGAAGACGGGCTGCATGAAAACTTTGGCTGTTATAACTTCGCATATCACAAGGATATGAAGGCCCCGGTGCTTAGCTATCGCACCGAGTGGTCAACTGGTTGGAAAAGTGAATGGTTCTACATCAAGGCCGATGAGAAGAAGAGGGAGAAGTTAAAGACGATGGTCCTGAGCCCACTGAGTTTAAGCTTCAGACTGACTAGGCCCTTGTGCCGCATGTCGTTAGGGTCTCCATGCCAACAAGCTGTAGCAGAATTCAGGGTAGTAGCTGAACAAATCAGCACTAGAGATCTGGTGCAAGAGTACCTAGCCAACAGGGTGTCCCCGACGTTGAGTGAATGGAATATACCGAAGCTGAAGGGGACAAAGGAAAACAATGAACTTGTTCGACTGCCTTATCGCTTCAAATTTGAGAAACAATTCAAAGGGCCATGCCAAGAATGGTTAGAAATGATAGAAACTATGTGCAACGAAATTTTGGGCAATTACACTAAAAAAGAAGATCAGTTGATGACTGCAGCCTTCGGTACCCGACCAAAACAAAGGTTGAATCAGGTGATGGATGCCTTGAACTTTGAATATCCTGACTATGAGCGATTGAACAAGGGTGCCGGCGAGCAAAAGAGAAAGAGGATTGTTAGTGTCTTGAGCAGACAAGCTGCTAGGATTGTGAAAGAAGATGAAGAAGCTCTGAAAAAGAGAAAATCCAGTCCTGAGCCGAAGGTGGCTGCTTCGAAGAAGAGAAAAGCTGTGGCTCCGAAGCCAAAAATAGCTGAGATAGAGGAAAAAACTCCTTCAACACCTTCTGCTGCTGATGTAGAAGAAATTCTAAAGGTAATGACTGAATCCCTACCTATCAAGCTAAGTCCACTGGGGCCGCAACTGATGAAGCTTTTACAGAAGGAGGAGCCTTTGGCAGCCAAGAAGGCGGCTAGGCCAAAATGGCGAAGGATTATTACTGTAATGCAAGCTATTAAGGAAATGCCACCGCTAGCCTTAGCGTCAAAAATAACACTAGCTGCCGAAGTTGCTGCTTCTGTCAAAGCTGCTCTTACCGAGACTGCTACTACCGAAGCTACCACTGCCAAAGAAACTAATCTGAAAAGCACATTATCTGATATTGATAAAATGCCCTTGGATATGGCCACGTAAGAAGCTATTGCAGCTGCCAAAGAAACCCTGGCCACAGTGCCTAAAAAAGGGAAGGAAATCGCCGAAGATACTTCGGAGGAAAAAGGCTTCAATTTTCAAAACATAATTGGTCAAGAATTATCCAAGGCTGAGAAAGAGGAGATGTAGGAGTATGCTATATCTTGTGGCTACCAGCCAGGAGCGATGCTCTTCGGCGGAATTAACGAAGAAATCTTAGGATGTATTCGAGATCGAATTGGAGCAAAGGTTATCAGCACTCTGTCGAAGAGTGTTGGTTTCCCGATGCTTGAAGCTGACATCAGTCGCTACCGACGACAGCATATCGTCGGCAGTTTATTCTATTCTAATTTCAAGGTAAAATTTTTCCCTTGGCTTTTTATTGTTTTACGATGAAGGTGATTTCTGATGAAGGTTGCTTTGCACAGAGTATGCTACTAAGTATAGCCTTAAGGATGCAATAGGACCTCGAAGATAAGAAAAATGAGGTTATAATTGAAGGCTTAGAGAGCAAAATCAAAGATCATGAAGCTGCTCTTGAAAAGAAAGATTTTATTCTTCAAACAATGGAGGGTTCACTAGCAGAAGCCCAAGCCGAAATTACCAGATTAAACAGTGAACTCCTCCTGAAATCAAAAAGCTTCAAGCAAGAAAAGAAGAATTTCGATACGAAGCTTAAAGCCGAAGTCGAAAAGAGTTCAAATTTACAAAAAACCTTGAAAGAGCTTCAAGACAAATGCCTAAACTTTGGCAACCGGTGCGTGCAACGGCTGAAGCAGGTCTTCAACTCAGTTGGAGCCAGTTCTGAAAAATTTGAACCTTCGGTTGAAGACCTGTCAGGCACCTTCGAACACATTGAGGGCGAAGTTCATGCGCTTGACGAAGTTATAGCTGGGCACGATGACTTCTGTGCCCTGCTAGCTTCTCGCGGCATAGCTGTTGCTTTCATGAAGACTGGTTGCACGCACGAGAAGATCGTGAACTGGCCAAACTTTAGCCTGTCACCAGTGGATTTAATTGACATCCCCAGTCTGGCCCGAAGCATTGGAAATAGATTCATAACTCAAATCTGGACGAAGGGTGGGCGAAATTTAGCTGGTGATGAAGCTCGAAGTCATCTCAAGCCGGTACTAAGCTTGTACCTGTTGCTTACCCTTTCCTGAGATTTCTATTTACCTTATACTGCTTTGTTATGTACATGATGACGAAGCCGAAGATCAATGATCCGAAGCTTGACGGGTACTGATGAAGCTGCTGCAAAAAGCTCTAGAGAAATTTTGAATTAACTTTGTAAAAGATATTGTAATTTAGGAATCAAACACTGCTTTGTAAACTTGTCCATACCTTGTAATATATTTTCACCTTTTTATCCGTGTATGAATTGCTTTGATGTGGACGAAACTTGTATTTTTTGAGCCGAAGGTGAAAAACACCTTCCCTTCTTTTCGTACACAACGAAGCATAAATTTGCTTCTTTTATACTCATCGAAGCCTTGTCATTAGAGCCGAAGCAACTGTCTGTATATGATATGATGATGATGATCCTACGAATGTCTAAATGAATGTGTATGAATGCAATGAATGATGTGATGTAATGTGCAAATGAATGTCCAAACACACGCTTATGAAGCCACACCTAGACTCTGCATCCCCTTAGGAATGACTTTGGAGTCTTCTTCACCATTTATTTTTCGGTGTTCACCGTTTATTTTTCGGTGTAAGTTCTGCATCCCCTTAGGAACGACTTTGGAACTTCTTCGCCTTCTATTTCGGTGGTATAAGTTCTGCATCCCCTTAGGAACGACTTTGGAACTTCTTCGCCTTATATTTCAGCGGTATTTGGCTTAGGAACGACTTTTGAGTAGAAAACTTACACTGCGCTCCCTTAGGAACGACTTTTGTAGCTTCGTCGTGCTCTGCATCCCCTTAGGGACGACTTTTGAGCTTCTCCCTGCTTTTTTTTTTCTTTTTCTGCACTCGATGGTGCATGCTCAGACTTTACATTTTACATTCTTTTGGGGGATTTGCTCTCGTGGAGCTAAATAAGAAAGAAAAAATTACAAGCTATGGCCCCATTAAAAACCTTTCTCCCCCTTCGAAAAGGAAAAGGGTGCCATAGGAAAAAATGAAAAAAAATTACATCAAGTTACACATAATATCGTCGAAGCTCATCCGCATTCCAAGATCTAGGAATGTCATTGCTGTCCATATCCTTCAATCTGTAAGAACCGGGCCTCGACGAAGATACCACCAAAAAGGGTCCTTCCCACTTCAGCTACAATTTGCCTACTGTGTCCGGATTAGCCACTCTTCGAAGCACCAAATGCCCTGGCTTAATGTTTTTCAACCGAACTTTTCTGTCACGCCATTTTATTATTTAGGCTTGGTATTTATTGATATTCTCCATAGCCTGAAGTCTGGTCCCTTCTATAGTATCTTTTGCTACGTGATAATCAACTTCGTCTTCTGCCGAAGCTGTAGTTCTTATTGACCCTGCTTTGGCTTCTTCTGGGGTTATAGCTTCGTCACCAAATAATAATTTGAACTGTGTAAAATCTGTTGATCTTGATATAGTTGTATTGTGGCTCCACACCACTTTAATCAACTCATCTGGCTACTTCCCTCTGGGTTGATTGAAGATTAACTTCATTATTCCCGTCATTATAATGCCATTTGCTCTTTCGACCAGCCCGTTTGACTCCGGATGCCTAACTGATGCAAAATGAATCTTTGTGCCAATCTGATCACAGAAATCCTTGAAATTTTTTGCATCAAACTGTGTTCCGTTGTCCACAGTTATAGCCTTCGGCACGCCAAAGCGACAAACATTATTTTGCCAGAAGAATTTCTGGACTGTAACCGAAGTTATTGTAGCCAAAGGCTTCACTTCAATCCACTTAGAAAAATATTCTACAGCCACCACAACATATCTCAAATTACCTTGCGCTGGTGGAAGTGGGCCTAACAAATCCAGGCCCCATCTTTGCAACGACCAGGTAGGCTGTATTAGCTGAGTGAGAGATGAAGGTTGTTTCTGGTCTCTTGCACATTTTTGATAATTTTCACATTTTTGAACTAGCTCTGCTGCATCCGAAGCTGCCTTCGGCCAGTAAAATCCTTGTCTAAACACTTTTCCCAGCAAGGGCCTAGACCCAATATGAGATCCACACAGACCTGCATGTATCTCGTTCATTAATTCAATACCTTCAGCTCTTGATAAACACTTGAGAAGTGGAGAACAAACTCCATGTTTATATAATTCCCCTTCTATTATCACATACGGTCTTGTCCTTGCTTCCATTCTCTTATTATAAGCTTCGTCATCCGAAAGACAATTACCTTGGAGGAAAGATATAATTTCAGACCTCTAATCTTCACTATGTACTGGAGAAATAGCAAGCACTGCTCTCTCCATGAGTTCAACCGAAGGTGCCTTTATTGTTTCAAAAAATACTTCCGAAGGTAGAGTGAGCCCCTGAGCCGCTGACTTGGCTAGCAGATCTGCATGCTCATTTTCACCTCTTGGAATATTCTTGACAGAAAAACCTTCGAAAGAAGCCTCCAACCTTCGAGCTGTATCCAGATATTTTTCAAGCTTCGGGTCTCTTGCCTTGCTACTTTTGTCTACATGGCCAGAAATGACTTGAGAATCAGTTTTCAGGATGGCCCTTCTTATTCCCATTGCCCTTAACTTTCGAAGCCCCAGTAGAAGCGCTTCGTATTCAACAATATTATTTGTACAACTAAAGTCAAGATTGGTTGTTCTGACTTTTGAAGGTGCTACTAGGACAATAGCCGCTCCTGCACCGAAGGTTCCCCAAGAACCATCATAGAAAACTGTCCAAGCTTCAGCGTCTTTATTTATTTCTTCTTCCTGATCCCCTGGCGTCCAGTCAGCGATGAAGTCTGCTAACTCCTGGGACTTAATTGAAGATCCATGCACATAGTCAATAGCGAATTCGTTAAGCTCCATAGCCCATTTTCCAATCCTTCCAGTAGCTTCTCTGTTCCTCATTATGTTCTTCAAAAGCTGTGACGAAGGAACAATTATGTGATATGCTTGAAAATAATGCCGAAGCTTTCTGGATGCCATTAACACAGCATACAACACCTTCTCTAATTCTGTATAATTTTTCTTTGACAAACTTAAAACTTCAGAGACGAAGTACACTAGAGCCTGCTTTTTGACTTGGCCATCTAGCTTCTCCTGTACAAGCGCCACACTCACTGCAGAGTGCGTAGCTGCCACATATAAGAGCAATAGAGCCCCTGGCGTAGGTGGAGTTAGTGTTGTTAAATCAATCAAGTATTGCTTCAACTCTTCGAAGGCTTTTTGCTGAGCCGAGCCCCATTGAAAAACTTCGGCTGACTTCAGTATTTCAAAGAATGGCAGATTTCTTTCTGCTGATCTGGATATGAATCTGTTTAATGATGCTAATCTACCTGCCAGGCATTAGGCCCCTTTCTTTGTGTTTGGCGGTTCCATCCGAAGGATATCTTCAATCTTGCTTGGGTTGGCCTCAATTCCCTTCGTTGATACTAGACAACCAAGGAACTTGCCCTTCTTCACCCCCAAAACACACTTTTCTGGATTTAACTTTAGACCAGCTTGCCTGAAATTGGCAAATGTCTCTTGCAAATCAGCAATGTGATGTTCTTGCTTCGTGCTTTTGACTATAATATCATCAACATAGGTCAACACATTCCTGCCTATTTGAGAATGAAGGACCCTTGCTGTCATTCTGCTGAAGCTTCCTCCAGCATTTTTAAGCCCCTCACGCATCCGAAGATAGCAATATGTGCCACTGGGGGTTATGAAGCTAGTCTTCGACTCATCTTCCTTCTTCATCCAAATTTGGTGGTAGCCTGAGTAACAGTCCAGTAGACTCATGAGCTTTGAAGAAGCTATTGCATCTACTAGGGAATCTATTCTTGGCAATGGGAACTCGTCCTTTGGACAAGCCTTGTTAAGATCTGTAAAATCAATGCACATTCTCTGTTGGGGACTTGTTCTCAAATGCTATGAGTCAAGAACAAGGCAACAGAAAATGTTAAATGTTAATATCCTTCGTCCTTCGAAGCATTATTCCCCCAAGGATATAATGATTTTTGGACGAAGGTTATGAAGGACGCACCTTCATCAGCATAAAATATAATAATGAAGAAGGAAACATATGAAACATGAAGATAACATAAACAGTTGTGTACTATTGCCGACTTATTTTCATTTTATTATAATGAAAATATAAAAATGATATTAAATCACAAATGTACCTTCAGCTCGTGAGAAGGTAAAATTACAAGTGTGACGCAAAAGCCAATGCCAACTCAGCGTGAACAGTACAGGATCACTGTTCATCTATTTATAGGCACGGGACGCAGCCCATGTAAAATTACATTAATGCCCCTCACATTTATCAATAACTCTATGATAATTCTTCGAGGTCCAATCTAGTTTTTCATCTTTAAGTCGGTTTCCTTTTTCGCCGCTATTCCGAAGCTCTTCTACACACAGCTTCGGCTCTGCGCCA
Organism: Zea mays; assembly: GCF_902167145.1. Taxonomy (NCBI): domain Eukaryota; kingdom Viridiplantae; phylum Streptophyta; class Magnoliopsida; order Poales; family Poaceae; genus Zea; species Zea mays. The sequence goes on from NC_050099.1 coordinate 76,107,096, forward strand.
ACCTTCGTGTTCTTTGTGCTTCTTCATACCGTGGCTCTGATCCGAGTCCGAAGATAACTGTCAATGTACTTTACTCCAGAAATATTGTTAAATCATGTTTTAGAGGACCTTCGGAAGCCGAAGGCCCCCAACATTCTCCATTTACCATTGGCCTTCTTCACCATAACAGTATTGGCTAACCACTCTGGGTATTTCACCTCTCTAATAACACCAGCACTGAGAAGTCTCTTCACTTCGTTCGGCCACCTTCAGCTTTGTCATCAAACATTTTCCGAAGCCTTTGTTTTCTTGGCCTGAAGGATGGATCCACATTGAGTGAGTGTTCAATGACATCTCTGTTGACACCATAAAGATCATTGGCTGACCAAGCAAAGACATCTTTGTTGTTGAATAGAAATCTTATCAAAGTCTTCTCTTGCTCTTCAGATAGCTGAGACCCCATTAGTACCTTTTGCTCTGCTATATCTTCACATAGAAGCATAGGCTTCGGCTGATCCGCCGAAGCAGCCTTCTCTCTTTTGTATTTGTACTGCTCACAGGCTTCGGCTCCATCTATATTATGAATTGCCTTTGAATCTGTCTAGTTTCCTTCGGCTTTTCTGGCAGCTTCTTGACTCCCATGGACAGCAATGGGCCCTTGTTCCGAAGGTATCTTCATGCATAGGTATGCTGGATGAAGTATCGCTTCGAAAGCATTAAGTGTCCCTCGACCAATGATTGCATTATATGGGTACTCCATGTCAACAATGTCAAAGACAACCTGTTTAGTCCTTGTGTTATGGACAAAGCCGAAGGTCACTAGCATTGTGATTTTGCCGAGCGCTACAATCTGCCTTCCTCTAAAGCCACAAAGAGGGTGTGTAGCATCATGAATCTTGTCTTCTGGCTCTTGCATCTGTCTGAAGGCCTTAGCAAATATGATATCCGCTGCACTGCCTATATCAACCAGAACATTGTGGACCAGAAATCTCTTGATGACACAAGATATGACCATAGCATCATTGTGAGGGTAATCTTTGAGCTGAAGGTCCTCCTGGGAGAAGGTGATTAGGATGTGAGACCATTTTGACTTGATGAAGGGTCCCTGCACCCCAACATGTTGTACCCTTCTCTGTGCTTCCTTCTTCTGCTTCTTGTTAGCCGGCTTTGAACTTGAGCCACCTGTTATTGGGAGCACCGGCTTCGTAGCCGAAGGTGCTTCGAAATGTTGTTGAACGAAGCCATTAGCTCAAAAGTGGAAGTGAGTTCACCGGAGGTGGGCGCCAATGTTGGAGACTTGTTCTCAAATGCTATGATTTAAGAACAAGGCAACACAAAAATAGGTTAATGGTTAATGCCCTTCATCCTTTGAAGCATTATTTCCCTAAGGATATAACGATCTTCGGACGAAGGTCATGAATGACGTACCTTCATCATCACATCATATATCAATGAAAGACGAAGCATATGAAACATGAGAAATAACATGGATAATCATATGACACCATTAATATATCTTTTTTTATATAATCATGAATGAATAAGAACGATATTGAATTACATTTGTACCTTTTGCTTGACAGAAGGCAAAGGTACAAGCGTGATGCACGAGCGAGTACAAGTTAGCGTGAACAGTACAGGGGCACTGTTCGTCTATTTATAGGCACATGGCGCATCCTGTGTGAAATTACATTCATGTCCTTTACAACTGATTTCAACCATGACATAAATTATCATGAGCTGATCGGTCTTTTCATCTTTAAGTCGGTGCAACCCTTCGTCTCAAGGCGTGTCGTTATGCCGAAGCTCCCTGGAAGGTAGCTTCAGTGTTATTTTTGTGCTGATCTTCCGAAGGTGTTTCTTCTTACAGGACCTTCGGCGACGAAGCAGACCCCCAACACTAGGTTTACCGGTTACCATATTTCCCGACATGTGTTTAGTACGTTCAAACGCTTGACTCAGGTATCCATACATTAATCCTTAATTCCTTTACCCGTCTCATGGACAAGGCATCCACCCTGGATCCAAGTCCATAGACCAGCATAGATACCGTTATCAAGATGAATACACTCAATTCCTGACATCGCGCGAGTGCTAGAAAAAACACTCGACTTCTAACGAGATCCTAGTTAGCAAGCAGCTACTCAACCTAGCACACTAGTATCCATCTCAAAAAGGAATCCTGAATTCATGCAACTAAGGGTTTCAAGCAACTCCTACATTTAAGTGCACATTGCAAGCCTACAAACATTAAGTGAAGTAAAGTATCATATATATCATTGGTTATGCATAAAACCAGGGCTTGCCTTTAATTGCTGGGGCCGCGGGGAGATCCTCGATGACAGGCTCGGAGGCTGGCTCCTGATCTTCCTCGTGGACAGCTCCTTGCCTAGGAATGAGCACGTACTCTCCGTCAGCGAGGTTGCAATCTAATGAATGCAATGAATAAGATATATGTATGGCATGATATGCAATTTTAGCAATTAAAATTGTATGGTGAATGATTAAATAAATAAGGTAGAGCTTAATCTTGCTACTTGAGGTTTTTGTGGTACACTTAGTAAATTAGGGTCAAGTTTGATTACTGAATGGTTAGATTATTTTTAGTGTTCCACTGATTTTCCTTTTTATGTTTTAGTGATATTTTAATAAGATTCCTAGCTGCATTTATTAGGGTGAGATTCATTAATCTTTCTAATTTATCTCTTCCTTTCCTTTTTCTTTTATGCCCTTAAGGTGGGTTTGAACTACAAGCTAGTTTTATAAATTTCTAAAAATTCTACAAACATTACAGTGTCTCCTCACTGGTGTATAACTCCCTTTCTCAAAAATTGGGGCTTAGAAAGTGAAGTGTTCTCTCTGTACAAAATTATCAAGTTTTAGGGCAGAGGGGGTGCTTTGAACTACAACTCTCCTTTAACAGTAGTTTATTCTCTAAGGCTTATTTTTGCTGGCATCTAGGTGTAATAACATGACTTTGCACCAAATTTCAGCCACTAATACTTATTGGTCATTTTACTGTGATTTTATAAAATTTTTAGCCAATGGGGTGCTTTCTACTACCACTATACTTGAAAAATATCAAACAACAGATTTCTAAATTTTCCTGTCTTCTTCTTAGTGCAAGAGAAATCATTCTAGAATTTGGCAACTTTTTGCTTAAGGGAAAGGGTGGTATAAATTCTTGGATTATATGGCCTTTTTCATGGGGTAGGGGGAATGGGTGTTATTTTGTAGTTTTGAATAGGTTTTGCATTTTTATCTGGTGGTCTACTTCATCAGTAATTTGGTAAAAATTCATTTGCCCATTGTTTCACAATTTTTGGAACATGGCTAAAAATTAAGTTTTAATTGTTCAACCCACTTATGATGATGGGATGGGGTGTTTATAATTTTTGTAGGGGTGTTCTAGTAGTTAGGAGTCTACTAAATTTTTCTTACCCTTATTGAAATGGTTTTTATTTTTTTAATTGTGGCTTTTCTGGATTTATTAGTGCCTAATAATTAATTAACCTTGGATTTGTTCTAGACTAGGGTTCTTTGTATTTTTCCTAGGTTCCTCATTGTTTAGGTAGACTAGGAAAAATATGTTTATCCTCTGTTCATTAATTTATATTGCTTTTCTTAATTTCTTATGTTTGGATAAATATAGTCTTTAATAGCAAAACTTAATTTAATCTTGTATACTGGGTGCTCAGTATTTTTAAATAGTGCCTAAGATGGGTTTGTATTTCTACAAATTTTCTTAAGTCTAGCACAAGAGTATTTCTATTTTTCTTCATTTAAATAAGGTTTGGGAAGTTTCCTTATTTAATTCCAAACTCTAAAATTTAATACAGAAAGCATAGGGTTCAATATTTTTGTTCAATAGTTCATTTTATTTGAAATCTAGCAAAATTGGTTTGACTAAATATGGTTAAATATTTCTCAAGATATGAATTTCCTAAGTTCTCTGCTCATTTAAAAAGAATAAACAGAAATGGTTAAAGGAAAAAGGTTTTGCATCAGGGTCCCTGGCGAAAGTTTCTAAGTTTCCTTGCAGACGGGTCCTCGGGTTACTATTCACATGAGTCTTTGACTACGCAGAAAACTCCCTAGGGTTCCGCTAAATCAAACCCGCGGTCCTTCCCCTAATGAAACAGTAGCCACGACGAAGGAAAGGGCGAAGGGGCTTACCGGCGGCAAGATTGCTCCGGTGAAGTGTCCGAGGGTGTAGGGGAGGTCTTGACGGTCACGCCGATGTGCGGATCGTCTCCGGGGATGGTCGGAGTAGGTTGGTCCACGCGCGCATGCGGGGGAGCTTGTCGGCAGCGAGGGCTCTGGCCTAACCAGGGTGCTAAAGTTCAATTGATTTGGTCAGTGAGATCTACTAGAGGTCAAGGAAGACATGGGTGCGAAGAATTGGAGAATGGCTCACCGGATTGCTCGGTCTACTCGCGGCTGCGGGCGACCGAAGTCCGGCGACGATGATCTTGCTGTTCCGGTGAGACAGGGCCTCGATTATTTCTTGGAGAAGCTTCACGGCACTTTGGGGAAGCTGTCTAAGGGCTCAGTTGAGGCGAAGGTCTCAGGAAAAAGGCTGGCCACGGTGGCCAGCGCTCGGGTGGCTCGGGCGGGTGGCGCAGAGCTCACCGGAGCTAAGGGTGGTGTCTGGCCAGCGAGGGTGAGTGCGGAGTGAGGTGAGGCGCGTCTGGGGGTGGTCTTAAAGGCGCAGGCGAGCACGGCCGAGGGGTGGCTCTGACACGCACTCGGGGTGTGCGTGAGCGAGCGCCAATGTGCGCTCTAGCGCCTGGGCACGGCGTCGAGCACGAGGCAGCGCAGAGAGAGGTCATGTTCAAGCAAGTATTGGCTCCAAATCTTTGCGATTATGGCCATGATCCTGTTGAGAGATCTCTTCCCTGACATTCCCTTGTCGTTTGTGTGTGGAGGCTTATGGGTTTCGCTGACTGGATCAAGAGATATGGAGGGATGAAGTTGGGTTTGTCTCACTACTGAACTCCGAGAGAAAATCCCGGGTTTGACGTGCCTAGGGCACGCATCTCAATGCCATCTTCACACACATTGCAGAGGGATTAGTTTAGAACAAATTTGTCAATGGGGACTTAAGGATTTGAGCTAGGGATTAAGGTGAATGCGCTCAAGTTCTAGGTGAAGGCTGAAATTCAGAAATCTGAATTTCAGATTCTCCCTAGAGAGTTTCCACTTGGAGGGCATTTTTGGGGTTTTTAATAAACTATTTTCTCCAAACTTTTATAACAATTATTGTAGTTTAGTTAGTGTATTTCAACTTTAATAATTGGCCTAAGCCATGATTCCATGTTTTTCATGGTCTTTTTTTACCCATTTCTTCCTTTCTACTTAAATGGTCCAATTAGGGTTGTTCTAGGGTTTTAGCAAATTCTTTCCTTTTTGAATGCACCATATGATTTAGGCATGATCCTTAAGATAAAAGACCTAGTGGAACTTTTATTCTCAAGTTGATTGGTGTCTTTTGCCCAATTTGGTTCACATGAAATTATGGTTCTTGAGTTAGAACTGAGAAGGACTTTGAGAATTACTGGGGTGTTACAATAATCGGCATCGGAATACCCAATTAAATCAAAGGTAGATCCCTTGGGGTACCAAAGCCCAAACTTAGGAGTGTAAACTAAATACCTCATGATTCTTTTTACGGCCCTAAGGTGAACTTCCTTAGGATTTGCCTGGAACCTTGCACACATGCATACTAAAAGCATTATATCTGGTCGTGAAGCACATAAATAGAGTAAAGAACCTATCATCGACCGATATACCTTTTGATCTACAGATTTACCTCCCATGTCGAGGTCGAGATGCCCATTTGTTCCCATGGGTGTCTTGACGGGTTTGGCATTCTTCATTCCAAACTTCTTAATAATATCTTGAATGTACTTAGTTTGGCTGATGAAGGTGCCCTCTTGGAGTTGCTTGATTTGAAATCCAAGGAAATACTTCAACTCCCCCATCATAGACATCTTGAATTTCTGTATCATAATCCTACTAAACTCTTCACATGATGACTTGTTAGTAGACCCAAATATAATATCATCAACATAAATTTGGCATATAAACAAGTCTTTTGCAATTGTTTTAGTGAAGAGAGTAGGATCGGCTTTACCGACTTTGAAACCATTAGTGATAAGGAAGTCTCGTAGGTATTCATACCATGCTCTCGGGGCTTGCTTGGGCCCATAAAGCGCCTTTGAGAGCTTATAAACATGATTAGGATACTCACTATCTTCAAAGCCGGGAGGTTGCTCAACATATACCTCTTCCTTGATAGTGCCATTGAGGAAGGAACTTTTCTTGTCCATTTGAAATAGCTTAAAGCCATGGTAAGTAGCATAGGCAAGTAATAAACGAATTGACTCAAGCCTAGCTACGGGTGCATAGGTTTCATCAAAATCCAAACCTTCGACTTGTGAATATCCCTTTGCAACAAGTCGGGCTTTGTTCCTTGTCACTACACCATGCTCATCTTGCTTGTTGCGGAATACCCATTTGGTACCTACAACATTTTGGTTAGGACGTGGAACTAAATGCCATACCTCATTCCTCGTGAAGTTGTTGAGCTCCTCTTGCATAGCCACCACCCATTCCGGATCTCTTAGTGCATCCTCTATCGTGTATGGCTCAATTAAGGACACAAAAGAGTAATGTTCACAAAAATGAGCAACTCGAGATCTAGTGGTTACCCCCTTGTGAATATCACCAAGAATGGAGTTGACGGGGTGTGATACCCAGTTTGCAAAGAGGAGAAGTTGGAGGTCATTTTTGCTTTGTTTTCTTTTGTTGTTTCTCTCTCAGGTGGTGCGTTTTTGGGGTTTGGAGTTGGGAAGCATTCACCAGTAAAATAGTAGAATGAGGTTTAGTCTCATGCGCTGGGGTCGGGAGTTGGCGTGTGAACGAGTTGGGCCGTGGTTCGTGATCCGGCCCACTAGTTTCCCCTAACCCTAGCCGCCCTCCCCTAATCCCTTGGGATTTTTTCAGCCGCCCCCTCCCTTATCTCTTGTGCAGCCCCCCCTCTCTCTAGCCTTGGACACCATCCCCTCTCACTCCTCCACCCATTTGCAGCTGCCACCCACCTCCCCCCATCAAACCCTAGCCGCCCCTCCTCAAGCCCTTCTCTCCAAGGTGCCATTCCTTTCCCGCTCGGATCTACGTCACGTTGGTGCAAGTCTCCCATTGGTTTTTGGTGGAGGGAAGAAGAAGGGAGGAAAGGGGGAGGATTCAAGGTGATTTTTGTGTTTGTATCTTGTTTATTTGAGCTGCAATCCAATCGATTATATGTTTATCTTTGCGAATCGGTAGAGGTGCTGTCCAGAAATTTTGTGGGTGGGCGAACAGCAGTAGTTATAGGGGTTTCTGAGAATTTTTCGTGGGAAATTAGTGGGGATCAGTGGGAGAATCATGTAGAGCTTTGTCATACCTTTCCAACGAGTGCTTATGCGCTCGATTCGGAATTATATTTTAAAAGATATCGCTGTTTGAATCCGGGTATGTTGCTGTCCAAAAAAACAGATTTCTGCAGGTGGGCGAACAGCAGTAGTAGTAGCCGTTTCTGGGGATTTTTCGTGGAAATTAGTGGTAATAAATATTAGAATCATGTAGAGCTTTGTCATACCTTTCCAACGAGTACTTATGCGCTCGATTCAGAATTATATTTTAAAAGATATCGCTGTTTGAATCCGGGTATGTCGCTGCCCAAAAGAAAAAAAAGATTGCAGGGTTGATCTTGTGGACTGTTTTGGACTAATTAGATGTTGGAATTTAATTATGAATTGTATACAAAACTTGTGTGGAATTTTATGTATATGCCTCTGGAGTTTTTGTTTGTCACCACTGCTGTCATAATTTTAAAGATATGAAATGGTTAAGCAGCGCCACTGCAGTGGGGGGGTGTGGGGAGAGTTGTTACCCGCGGCGGGGTTTGAAGTTGTGCGTAGGTGCGGCATTGTTTATGAGCTTTGTTATGTGAAATTTGTGCACTAAGTGGTGTGTCAAAAACAGGTAGTGGACTTCCGGACCGTACTTAGGGATTTGTCCAAACTTCCGGTGAAGGCAAGTAAAATAGTGATGGTTATTCCGTCAGTCGATTAAAGTGTCTTATACTTGATTATGTTTGTGCTATTTGTGTTCGTATTCATATTCCTAAATGGGTACCATCATTTGAAGATATTCATGTTTTATTGTTTACATATGTTGGAGTTGTGGTTTGATCATGTTACCCATGTTGTTTACTACTTGAAATGGGCGGAAGTATATGTTTGGCACATTTTATTTGGGAAGGACTCATGTTGTTGACATGCATAATGCATTCATCATCCATTGCATGGAAGTTTCGTCGCGATCTTATGGTCCGACCGTACCGGTACAATGAGCATCATATGTTGCTCGAGAAGGGGTATAATGCAGCTTCATATCCTTAGTGGTATGAAGGCAGAAGTCATTACTGCATCTGTAGCCTTGTGCATTCAGGGGTGAAGTGTGGAACCTATTATGTGGATGTGGATAGTGTAGATCTTTACCTTGTGCTTCATCTTGGAACTAAGTAATTGGTTATATGTTTACTTGCTGCAAATTACTATTCAAGAAGGAAGTTGTGAACTACGTGGTTGTTTAAGCACGGTTTGTTTACATTGTCCAGTTGTTGTTTGCTCTTTTTACTTGCTGAGATGTGTCATCTCACTCTTGCATTGTCTGATGCAGGCACATGATCTTTGCTTTGGGAAAAGAAGGGATGTAGCAGCACGACCACTACACCTTTAAATAAAAGAACCACTGCTTAATAATGATGTTAAACAGAGAGGGTCTAATCTGAGGGATTAATATGTTTTAGCCTTTCTTGGTAGTTAAACAGATTTTTGGGGTGGACTGAGTTACCTATCTTTTTATTTGGATATGAATGTTCATTACTACCTTTGCATTTTTATTATACTATGTGAATTAGCTTTCTTTTATATTCTGTATAAACTTTATGTTCCCCTCGTTATGCTGCTTTCAAAGGAGGTGCTGCCGGATTTTGCAATACTTTCTTTCTCTAGTTCTTTTCTTATGTTGTATAAGTTTGTGCGAAGGGTATTTGGTAACATTCATTGTGTGGGAGCATTGGGGTGTTACACGGGGTCATCTCTTTGAATTGCTTGGTGGACTCTTGGATGTGGCGGTCTTTGATCCTGAATCTATTGTTCATCTTCCTTGTCTTCATTATCATCTCCCCTTGATCAATGTCCTCCTCTTGAGGTGGCTCATCGTCTTGATCTTCATCCTCTTCTTCTTGAGCCTTGTCCTCATCTTGAGTTGGTGGAGATGCTTGCATGGAAGATGATGGTTGATCTTGTGTTTCACAACAGCACTGTGCATTATTTTTGGCGGCCACTGACAGAGCCGTCGAAAACAAGGTTATTTTTGGTGGCCACTGACACAGCCGCAAAAAATAACAGCTTATTTTCGGTGGCTATGTCAGTGGCCGCCGAAAATAAGCTTTTTAAAAACGGCCGGGCCCTTCTTCTCTATTCTTTCTATTCTCTCCGCTGCCGCGCAGCGTGCCCGTCCGCCCCCGCAGCACTGCCTGCCCGCCGCCGCGCCGCGCTGCCCGCCTGCCCTCGGCTCCCGTCGACCGGCCATGGCTGAGCCCTCCTCCTTCGACCACTCCGCCGTCGTCGCCAAGCTGCCGCATCAAGAGGTTAATTTTTTTGAGTATTTTATTCCTTATTTTCGGCGGCCATTATTTAGTTGCTGCCGAAGTTAGTATATATTTGTAATTGTGTTTGTTTGGTTACTGTGTATGATTAGTATTATTGTTTAGTTCGATTTCATTAATGTATTAGTGGTATATGTGATTTAGGGATTAGGGGCATATTGTATTTGTGGCATTAATTTCATATTAATATGTGGTACTATTATATTATTAGTTTTAATAGTACATTATATTGGTACGTAGAATAGTTGCATTATTAGTGTATGTGGTACTTAGTTTGATTTGATTAATAGTATATCATTCTTTGTTTTATATATAAGTAACATATTGTTAGTGGCAGCGAGGTTATGCTGCCGAATTGTTTTTGGGTCCTGCTAGATTGTTGTGGGTTTAGAACCTATCCTTGCCTATACATGTAGGACTGATACCCTTGACGAAGTTGAATAATGTTTTCACGATATGGTTCGGTTTAACAGTATCTGGCATGGCTGAAGATCGTGCATGGATGTACAATGGCTGGAGTAGGAATGAACGTCATTCTCATGATTAGGTAGCCAAGACCAAAGATTTTGTGGACCACGTATTCTCCTTGTCATTAACCAGCACTGTCAGATGCCCTTATAGGCGGCACGAAAACAATATATTTCTTAATAAGGAAAGAGTTAGCCTAGATCTTTGTCAGTTTGAATTTATGCCCGGATATGAGGTGTGGGAACATCATGGTGAGGTAGTACCCAACCAGAATGTAGAAGAGGAGGTGAACAATGATTGAGTTGGCGATGATGCGATGCATGAGATGCTAGATTCGCTATGTCTAGAATTAAACCTAAACTCCGAGGATCCTGCCACACCAGAGGTTTCCATATTTTTTAAACTACTAAAAGACTATGAAGAGCCGTTGCATGAACACACAGATGTGAGTATACTCGCTTTTGTGACTCGACTCATGGCCATTAAGTCCAAGTATTTTTTCTCGAACAATTGTTACAATGAGATTTTAAAGTTATTAGGAGATGTGCTACTAAAGCCCAATAAGTTGCCTAAAGACATGTACCATTCAAAGACAATTATCAAAGGTCTCGGTATGGATTATGAAAAGATTGATGTGTGCAAAAATAATTGTATGCTTTTCATGAAGCAGCATGCAGGAGAGAAACAAATGTCTGAAATGTGGACAATCTAGATTTGTGGAAGTTGTTAATGATCAGGGTGACAAGGTTATGACAGATGTTGCACATAAGCAGCTCCGTTACTTGCCACTAACTCCTCGAGTGAAACAGTTGTTTCTATCTAAAAAAACCACTATGCACATGCGATGGCACAAAGAAGGTGTCCGTGATAATGATGACCTAATCGTGCACCCTTTAGATGGGGATGCTTAGAAGGCTCTCGACACGTTTGATCCAGACTTTGCAGCTGATCTGAGGAATGTTCGAATCGGCCTCGTGACCGATGACATCACACCGTTTGGTCAAATGGCATCATCATACTCATGTTGGCCCGTCTCTGTTATTCCATTCAACCTTCCACCTTCTCTTTGTATGAAATATGAATTTATATTTCTTTGCTTAATCTTTCCTGGCCCAGACTATCCTAGAAAGAAACTCAATGTCATGTTAAAACCCTTGATTGAAGAGTTGAAGGAGCTTTGGAAAGAAGTTGAAACATACGATGTTTTAAAAAAACAGATATTCAAACTTTGAGTTGCGTATTTGTGGTTGGTGCATGACTTCATGGCATATGCTATTTTTACCGGTTGGAGTACACATGGTAGATTGACACGTCCATATTGCGGTTCAGATACATATTGCTTCCGTCTTGCTCATGGTGGAAAGATCACTTACTTCGATTGTCATCGACGCTGGTTGCCCAAGAAACACCCCTTTAGGAGCGATAATAAAAACTTTATAAAGAACACCATAGTCACCAAAGGACCGCCTAAACGTCTTAACGCAACATAAATATATGCTTAGCTAAACAACCTTGTCCTAAATGAAAAGGGGGACAAATACGAAGGATTCAGAGTGGACCACAACTGGTCACATATATGTGGTCTCTAGGAGCTCCCTTATATGTCGTCATTGATTCTTGTGCACAACATTGTTGTCATGCACCAAGAAAGTAATGTTGTTGAAGCCCCCATATACACCTGCATGCATTTTGAAAAAAACAAAGGACAATCTAAATGCTTGTAACACCATAAAAGCCATCAATTAAAATAATAAATTTAGACATTATATTAATTAGGGTAATAAATTTTTCTTAGTGTTTAACTATTTATTTGCATCGTTTTATTTGCATGTGCGTGATTTCTTATCGGATGTTTAATTATCAATTCATTTTAAAAAGAGATACTAGCAATTAAATAATTAAATAATATAATAATAATTAGTCTAAAAACAGGTACTCCATTTATAAATATTTTTGGTAATTTTTTTTATGATTTTTAGAGCTCTTTAAAAATGAATCCCGAAATTAGAAAAAAAAAGAAAAAAAAACCTAAACCTAATCTAATCGGCCCACTAAGGGCCCAGCTACCAACTACCCTAGCGCGCAGCGCCTGGCTTCTTCTCAAGCCGCCGCCGCCCCTGCTACACACACATTCTTCCTCTCTGTTCTCTCTCTCTCTCACGTTTCTCTCTCTCTCCCACTCTCTCCTCTCTCTGCTCTCTCTGCACGCCGGCACGACCGCGCCTCGCATCGCCGCTGCCAGGCCGACCCACCGAGGTCGAGCGCGCGCCCCTGCGCAGTCCCGCGACGAAGTGTCGACCTCGCGCAAGCCAGGCAGCCGGGCCGCCCAGCACCCGAGCCCCACGCGCCCGACGCCGCGCCTACGCCGAAACCGCCCGTGCCTTGATGCTGCGCGTCCGTTCGTTTACGCGCGCGATTAACGGTGTTCAAATCCTCCGTTACTCCCTCTTCTATTTCTCCCCATTATTGAGTAGAAACTGCAATGCCATTGAAGGCCTTGATGGACAGCAGCGCCCCATGGCAGTAACCTCTCCTCTCCCCTCCCTCTCTCTATAAAAGGGAAACAGCAGAGCCTCCCCATTCCTGCCTACTCGAAGTTGCCTCTCCCTCCAGCACTCCTCGCTCATCGCTAGTGCGTTGCCGTTCGTCGCCGGAGTGTGCCGTTCGTCGCCGGAGTTCACCGGAGCCGCGTACTAGCTGTCCGTAGTCGAGCCCCGCTCTCCGTCCGGCCGAAACCCGTCGATCCGTCCCCGTCACACGCACGAACCCGAGGTTGTTGGCCACCCAAATTTATTTTATGTATTTTATAAAGTGCTTTCGATTCGATTCATGTGTTGTATAGTTCGTTTGTTGTAATATGAACACATGTGATTCCAATTTATGTATTTGTGTGCGCTACGGAATTTGTTAAAAATATACGATTAGTAGTGCACCGTGTTATTCCATGTGATCGACGCGTTGATTTTGGTTTAGGAAAATATGGCGTAGATTTAATAGTCACACGTTGGTGATAAAAATACTAGATAAGAAATTATAGTCAATTTTGGTCACGATAAATTCTAGAAACTATTTGGAGAATTATAGGTGCACTTTTGATGGATTAGAAAATGGTATAGAACTCATGTCATTTGAATAATATAGGATTTTAGATGATTTATCTAATTATTTTATTAGCATATTTTTTTATAAAGAGAGGAGAAAATATCATTGGTAGATGGTAAAATAGGTTTTTGCTAGTCAAATAAACATGTTCGCAGATTTAGAACTTAAAATTGTTAGAGTACTAGTTTATGTCAAATAACCTCGCTTGTGTTAGAAAATGTTTAATTAATAGTTTATAAGGATTTTTAGAATATTAATATTATTAAATTCATTTTTGCTATACTAACTAATTTGAGATAGAAGGAATAAAGGGTATTAATTTATTTATTAGTATTAAAAGATCATAAGTATTATTTAATTTCATTGATGGTGTTAAAATAAATTAATATTAGTTAAAATTATACTTATTGCACCCACTCCTAAATTCATCATTAGGATTCACATTAATAGCTATAATTAAATTAATAAGTATTTACGCGATTAGTACGTAATTAAAATGTGATTAGTACGACGTGTTAATGTGCATGTAATGGTGTATGATTATGTAATGGTGCATGTTTACTTATGGGTGTATACTTTATTTTTGTATGTGCGATGTGCGACTATAATAGAAGCGGACTGTGTGGTAGAGAATCCGAACTCGTTCGGGGACGACCCGTAAGACGATGTTGAGCAAGGCAAGTGGATTCTCCCTCTGCATATTCTGTTTGTACCTATTCATTGCATTTAATAATGTTTACTTTTGATATACTGCATATTCTGTTTGTACCTATTCATTGCATTTTCCTAGATTTACTACCTGTATTCCTTGTTTACCCTGGGAAAAATATTAAGCTATGCAAAATTTGTGCTACCGCTCAACTTAATGGTTCCTAATGTCACTCATTAATTGGTTTTAATGTTCCAAAAAATTTAATTGGCAATTATGGCATTAACCCGATGGTTAAGATAACATTATTACAAATTTAATTGGAACATGGAGTGACCACCCAGGATAACAGTGCAACCACGAGTGCTATCATGGCTCTGGCTTTGGTAATTAGCTCTATATACTTAGTGCCTAGCAACCTTACCTGAAAGATGGGCAAGAGGGGGAGCGGTAGGTGCTGGCAGCCCACGTTAACATGGGGTCGTATTCTTGGCTAAGGTACTTCACCCAGGGGGCCACCACCATCGTCTTAGAAACCTTAGCGGGTTGCTTCGTATTAAGTGTATTTTGTAAAAACCTCATAATGGATCCCTAGCCATTCACCTCGGCAGTGTCTAAGGGTCCGATCAACCCAGGCTAGATGGGATACATGGCTTGTGGGTAAAGTTGTACCACCTCTGCAGAGTGTAAAACTGATATATCAGCCGTGCTCCCGGTTATGAGCGACCTGGACTCCTCACATGATAATTGAACTTAAAGATGGACATAAATTGAGATCCGATGATATGCCAACAGTTTGCTTAAGTGGTTTCACTTAAGTGTTTTTGTTATATTCATAATCCTTTGTTTAATTGGGATATTTGGGATTCACTCTTATTAGTAAGACAGATGTTGATAATAAAATGTTGACCAACTAAAATGCTTACTGCTCAACCTTAACCTCACCTTGTTATACCTGCATTAATTTTTCCCCCACTTGCTGAGCCCCGACCATAAGTGAGCTCACCCTTGCTAATATTTTGATTAGAGGGTGATGCTGGAGACTTTGATGGAGAATTTATCGACGAAGAATTCTAAGTCTAACGATGCGCCGGTCAACTTCCTGTGGAAGATTGCCCAGTTGTTTATTTCCGCTCTACTTTGATGTGATACTTGTTTAAGACACAATGTCTCAGATGATGTAATAAAGTTTTATACTCCCTTTACGCCTTTATTGCATTGTCTTTTGATATATTACACTTGTGACGTCAACATATGTGTGGAAATGGATCCTGGCACACATATGGTATGCGCTCGGTTCTACCCCTGGAATCGGGTGTGACAGAAGTGGTATCAAAGCTATGCTGACCCTAGGTCGTTAGATTAGTTAGAAATGGAAAGCCTAGTTGTTCAAAACTTGCTAATTTCATTCCTATAGATTCCTTTATCAGTCTTACCTCTTTGAAATTCAACTAAGTTGACTCTTCTCTTGTAGATGGTTCGCACTCTCCAAACCACCCGCGTCAACACCAGCTACGCCCCTCAGCCCCGGCAGATCCCGGTCTACCCAGTGGTAGTCGAGGATGCTCCAGCGAATCTCCCTCCCGTCCGAGTGGAGAACATGATCAACCTGGAGGACAGCTCGGAGGAGCAGCTGCCGACCCCCACCCCGTTGGCCGAGTCCCTGGCCTTCGCAGCTCCGTCATCGACGTCAGCATCGTCGGCACCAGCCTTCCAAGCACCTGCACCTGGAGGCGACGACCCCGATGACTCCGGAGACGGCGATGACGAGGATGACGACGACGACGATGATGGAGAGGACGAACACGTCCACGAGGAAGCTGACTACGCCCAGCAGGACCACTTCATGGGGATTGGTCCAGTTGTCGAACATTACACATCAATGTTCGAGACAGGGCACTTCCCCAACCTGCTGCAGGCAGTGCTGCACGAGCTAGGAGCCTACGTCCGCCCCCTGTACGAGACGAGGCGAGTGAGCGAGCCTCCCCGGGCTTGCTATTACATCACTCGCATCGATGTCAGGGTAATGGATGCAGGTGACAGGGGATTCAGGACTCTGTCTGCTCATGAGTCCCAGATACCGCTGTCCACCTACGCTGCCTCTGTCAGCGATGCTGCCCGTCGGACCCTGTGGTCGCTTAGCCACACCTACCGGCAGCAGCTGCAGAACACAAGGTTCAGGCATCTTCCTCAGCGCCTGCGTGGAGAGAACCAGACCAACATTGTCCCAGGTGAGCCTGGTGAGGACCGCCTCAACACCCTAGCTGGTGTAGTGGCCGGTCTCAACACCGACCTGGACAGTGCCACTCTGGACCTCTACAGTGTGCACTTGGAGCTGGAGAATGCCCACGCCAGGATTGCAGCCCTGGAAGCCCAACTGCAAGGACTGAATTCGCCAGAAGCTCAGGTTCCCGCCGTGGCGTTGTCTCCTCCCCGCAAGAGGCTGCGCTATGGAGAGCCCGGATCAGTCACTAGGCTGCTTTAGGAGTTTTGAGTCATGATGTAATAAGTTATACTTCGCGTTAGACGATGATACTCTCTTTATGTTATCATATTAATAAATACCAACCATGTGATGGTGATTGATTGAAATGTTTGATTTGGATCTTTGTTTGAGTGCAATGGTCTTATGGAATGATGGCCATAAGAACATATAAAAATTTTAAAACTTAAGTCATTTCCCCTCTAGAATCTTTCTACTCTTCTCTTCTCTAAGATGTTCACTTTCTAAACCAATCAGATGGTGAACCAACGTCAAGGACCTAACAACCGGAACCAGCGTGGACAACAAGCACCACCACCACCACCACCAAATCCCAATATGGAGCAGTTCATCGCCGCCCAGATGCAGGTTCTGCAAGGACTCACTGCTGCGGTTCAGCAATTACAACAGAACCAACAGAATCAGCAACCCCAGCAGCAGCAATATGCACCCCCGGCCAGAGATAAGCACCGGGACTTCATGAGTCATCACCCGCCAACATTCTCTCATGCGGTTGATCCTCTGGACGCTGATGACTGGCTCAAAGTTATTGGAAAGAAGCTGGACATAACTCAGTGCAACGACCGAGAGAAGGTCTTGTACGCCTCGGGAAGACTCGAGGGAGCTGCGTCCGATTGGTGGGATGCCTTCACAGCGGCACATCCCAACGCAGATACCATAACCTGGCAGGAGTTCCAAGGGAACTTCCGCGCTCACCACATCCCCTCTGGAATCATGAAGCTGAAGAAGAAGGAGTTCCTTTCCCTTACTCAAGGGAATATGTCTGTCAGTGAGTATCGTGATCGCTTCACTCAGCTTTCACGTTATGCCCCTGAGGAAGTGGACACTGATGAGAAGCGCCAAGAGCGTTTCCTGGAAGGGTTGATTGGACCTCTGAACTATCAACTTCAGAGTCACACATTCCCCAACTTCCAGACACTCCTGAACAAGGCAATTGGCCTTGAAAGCAAAAGGAAGGAGCTATCTGACCATAAGAAAAAATTCCAAGGTCAGTCCAGCAGGAACACCCGGCCAAACAATGCTCAAGGTTCGCAGTTCCGCTCTGGAAATCAGGGAGGAAATAATTATCAAGTGCAACGCTCTGGACAGCAAGGCCAGAGAAATAATCAGAATCAGAATCAACAAAGGAGCAACCCCCAGACCAACCAGAGGTCTAGTGGAAATTCACAAAACCGTCAGGGTGGCACCAACAACACTCAGGCCAGAAACAACACACCTGTCCAACCCAACGGCTGTTTCAAGTGCGGTGAACTGGGCCATTATGCCAACAACTGCCCAAGGCGCAACCAACAGACACCTCAGAAAAGCAATACTCAGAGGAATGACCAGAACACCCCCGCTCGTGGATCTGCTCAGAACAAGACTCCGCAGAACCAGAGCCGAGGAAGGATCAATCACGTCACTGCAGAATCAGTGCCTGAGGATGCCGACATAGTGTATGGTATGTTCCTTGTTAACTCCATATCTGCATCAGTTTTATTTGACTCTGGAGCATCACATTCATTTATAACTGAGTCATTTGTGGAAAAACATAACATACCTAAGTACCCTCTGAAGAGGATATTACACATTAGTTCACCGGGAGGTGACATGAAGGCCACACACTCATGCCCTCATGTTAATATCAAGATTCAAGGAATAGATTTTACAGTCGACCCAGTGGTCCTAGGATCCAACGGGATTGATGTGATTCTTGGATGCAACTGGTTGAAAAGTTGTGATGGAGTGATACGGTGTGCCAATGGAACAATTATGTTGACAAGTCCTCAAGGTGAAAGAATCCAAGTTAACATAGACAAGTCAACAGATGAAAAAGGGAAGACAGTGATCAATCACTTGGAAGAAAAGCCCTTGGAAAATATCAAAGTAGTGTGCGAATACCCAGACGTATTTCCGGAGGAATTGCCAGGTATGCCACCTGACCGTGATATAGAGTTTTCTATTGAATTAGTACCCGGAACCGCACCTATCTCGAAAAGACCTTATAGAATGGATGTTAAAGATTTAGTAGAATTGAAGAAACAAATAGAAGAATTACTAGAAAAAGGTTTCATTCGCCCAAGTTCATCCCCTTGGGGAGCCCCAGTGCTATTTGTGAACAAGAAAGATGGTTCGAGGAGAATGTGTGTTGATTATAGAAGTTTGAATGAAGTAACCATCAAGAATAAATACCCGTTACCTCGGATTGAAGATTTATTCGATCAAATGAAGGGAGCTAAAATATTCTCGAAGATAGATCTGAGATCGGGATATCATCAGTTAAAGATCCGAGCAGAAGATGTACCGAAGACAACCTTCACGACGAGATATGGATTATATGAGTTTTTGGTCATGTCGTTTGGACTGACTAATGCACCAGCATACTTTATAAACTTGATGAATAAAGTATTCATGGAATATCTAGATCAGTTTGTGGTCGTATTCATTGACGACATACTGATATATTCTCCGAATGAAGAAACACACGAAGATCATCTAAGGCTAGTCCTACAAAAGCTTCGTGACAACCAACTGTATGCAAAATTCTCGAAGTGTGATTTTTGGCTTAAGGAAGTTGCTTTTTTAGGGCATATTGTTACCGATGGTGGAATTAAAGTGGACCCAGGAAAGATAAGTGAGATACTAAATTGGAAGCAACCCACAGATGCGTCCAAGATCAGAAGTTTTCTTGGATTAGCAGGATACTATAGAAGATTTATTGAAGGTTTTTCCAAGTTAGTGAAGCCTCTTACCTCACTACTAGAGAAAGGCAAAGAGTTCAAATGGGATGAAGCTTGTCAGAATTGTTTTGAGGAACTCAAGAAGAGGTTAACCACTGCACCAATACTGGTAATGCTAGACATCCACAAGGGATTTGATGTGTATTGCGATGCATCACACCTTGGACTTGGATGTGTGCTAATGCAAGAAGGAAAGGTGATTGCTTATGCTTCAAGACAGTTGAGGAAACATGAGAAGAATTATCCTACACATGATTTGGAAATACAATATCACCCCGGAAAAGCAAATGTAGTAGCTGATGCTTTGAGCCGTAAGGGTCAAGTGAACAACATCACTACTCATTTGATGTCACAAGAATTATGCTGGGAAATGGAATGACTCAACCTTGGATTTCTCAATAATGTAGAAGCAACAGTGATGGAGGTCGAATCTACCTTGGAAGAAGAGATCCGTAAAGGACAGGAGTCCGATGAGAAGATTAAGGAAATTAAAACTTTGATTAGTTTGGGTAAAGCCCCAGATTTCACG
Source organism: Zea mays (assembly GCF_902167145.1). Classification (NCBI taxonomy): domain Eukaryota; kingdom Viridiplantae; phylum Streptophyta; class Magnoliopsida; order Poales; family Poaceae; genus Zea; species Zea mays. The sequence goes on from NC_050099.1 coordinate 76,126,767, forward strand.
GAAGATGAACAAGGCACAATATGGTTTAAGAAGAGAATCTGTGTACCGGAAATCGAGCACTTACGCCAACTTATTTTGAGAGAAGCTCATGATTCAGCTTACTCTATTCACCCTGGAAGTACAAAGATGTACCAGGACCTTAAGGAAAAGTATTGGTGGTACGGTCTGAAAAGAGATGTTGCTACTCATGTTGCACTATGTGACGTGTGTCAGCGAGTTAAAGCTGAACACCAAAGACCAGCAGGATTGCTACAACCTCTCAAGGTACCGGAATGGAAATGGGAAGAAATCAGTATGGATTTTATAGTTGGACTACCCCGTACTCGAGATGGCTATGATTCAATATGGGTCATAGTAGACAGGTTAACTAAAGTGGCACATTTTATACCTGTGAAGACAACTTACTCAGGAGCCCAGTTAGCAGAATTGTACATGTCGAGGATTGTTTGTCTGCATGGAGTACCGAAGAAGATCGTATCAGATCGAGGAACCCAGTTTACCTCGCGCTTTTGGAAAAGACTTCATGAGTCCATGGATACCAAGCTAAACTTTAGTTCAGCTTATCATCCTCAAACGGATGGGCAAACGGAAAGAACAAACCAAGTGTTGGAAGATATGCTAAGAGCTTGCGCTCTAAAGCATGGTAGAAGCTGGGATAAAAGTTTGCCTTATGCAGAATTTTCGTATAACAACAGTTATCAAGCAAGTCTCAAAATGGCACCGTTTGAGGCACTATATGGACGAAAGTGTAGAACACCGCTTTATTGGAATCAGACCGGAGAAAGTCAAGTATTTGGTCCAGAAATACTCCAAGAAGTCGAAAAACAAGTACAGATTATTAGAGAAAATTTGAAGACAGCACAGTCAAGACAGAAGAGCTATGCTGATAATAGAAGAAGAGAGTTGATGTTTGAAGTAGGAAACTTTGTCTACCTTAAAGTTTCACCGATGAGAGGAATGAAAAGGTTTAAGGTTAAAGGAAAATTATCACCTCGCTATATTGGCCCATTCAAGATTTTGGAAAGAAAAGGCGAAGTAGCCTACCAGTTAGAACTACCCGATAGATTATCAGATGTGCATGACGTATTTCACGTATCACAACTCAAGAAGTGCTTAAGAGTACCAGAAGAACAGTTACCCATGGAAGAACTGAATGTTAATGAAGATTTGACTTATTCGGAGTACCCAATCAGAATTCTGGAAACATCTCGCAGAATTACACGGAGTAAAGTCATTAACATGTGCAAAGTTCAGTGGAGTCATCATTCGGAAGATGAGGCCACTTGGGAAAGAGAAGATGAACTCAGAGCAGAATTTCCCCAGTTATTCTCGGAAGTTTCTTAATCTCGAGGACGAGATTCTTTTTAAGAGGGGTAGGTTTGTAACACCATAAAAGCCATCAATTAAAATAATAAATTTAGACATTATATTAATTAGGGTAATAAATTTTTCTTAGTGTTTAACTATTTATTTGCATCGTTTTATTTGCATGTGCGTGATTTCTTATCGGATGTTTAATTATCAATTCATTTTAAAAAGAGATACTAGCAATTAAATAATTAAATAATATAATAATAATTAGTCTAAAAACAGGTACTCCATTTATAAATATTTTTGGTAATTTTTTTATGATTTTTAGAGCTCTTTAAAAATGAATCCCGAAATTAGAAAAAAAAGAAAAAAAAACCTAAACCTAATCTAATCGGCCCACTAAGGGCCCAGCTACCAACTACCCTAGCGCGCAGCGCCTGGCTTCTTCTCAAGCCGCCGCCGCCCCTGCTACACACACATTCTTCCTCTCTGTTCTCTCTCTCTCTCACGTTTCTCTCTCTCTCCCACTCTCTCCTCTCTCTGCTCTCTCTGCACGCCGGCACGACCGCGCCTCGCATCGCCGCTGCCAGGCTGACCCACCGCGGTCGAGCGCGCGCCCCTGCGTAGTCCCGCGACGAAGTGTCGACCTCGCGCAAGCCAGGCAGCCGGGCCGCCCAGCACCCGAGCCCCACGCGCCCGACGCCGCGCCTACGCCGAAACCGCCCGTGCCTTGATGCTGCGCGTCCGTTCATTTACGCGCGCGATTAACGGTGTTCAAATCCTCCGTTACTCCCTCTTCTATTTCTCCCCATTATTGAGTAGAAACTGCAATGCCATTGAAGGCCTTGATGGACAGCAGCGCCCCATGGCAGTAACCTCTCCTCTCCCCTCCCTCTCTCTATAAAAGGGAAACAGCAGAGCCTCCCCATTCCTGCCTACTCGAAGTTGCCTCTCCCTCCAGCACTCCTCGCTCATCGCTAGTGCGTTGCCGTTCGTCGCCGGAGTGTGCCGTTCGTCGCCGGAGTTCACCGGAGCCGCGTACTAGCTGTCCGTAGTCGAGCCCCGCTCTCCGTCCGGCCGAAACCCGTCGATCCGTCCCCGTCACACGCACGAACCCGAGGTTGTTGGCGACCCAAATTTATTTTATGTATTTTATAAAGTGCTTTCGATTCGATTCATGTGTTGTATAGTTCGTTTGTTGTAATATGAACACATGTGATTCCAATTTATGTATTTGTGTGCGCTACGGAATTTGTTAAAAATATACGATTAGTAGTGCACCGTGTTATTCCATGTGATCGACGCGTTGATTTTGGTTTAGGAAAATATGGCGTAGATTTAATAGTCACACGTTGGTGATAAAAATACTAGATAAGAAATTATAGTCAATTTTGGTCACGATAAATTCTAGAAACTATTTGGAGAATTATAGGTGCACTTTTGATGGATTAGAAAATGGTATAGAACTCATGTCATTTGAATAATATAGGATTTTAGATGATTTATCTAATTATTTTATTAGCATATTTTTTATAAAGAGAGGAGAAAATATCATTGGTAGATGGTAAAATAGGTTTTTGCTAGTCAAATAAACATGTTCGCAGATTTAGAACTTAAAATTGTTAGAGTACTAGTTTATGTCAAATAACCTCGCTTGTGTTAGAAAATGTTTAATTAATAGTTTATAAGGATTTTTAGAATATTAATATTATTAAATTCATTTTTGCTATACTAACTAATTTGAGATAGAAGGAATAAAGGGTATTAATTTATTTATTAGTATTAAAAGATCATAAGTATTATTTAATTTCATTGATGGTGTTAAAATAAATTAATATTAGTTAAAATTATACTTATTGCACCCACTCCTAAATTCATCATTAGGATTCACATTAATAGCTATAATTAAATTAATAAGTATTTACGCGATTAGTACGTAATTAAAATGTGATTAGTACGACGTGTTAATGTGCATGTAATGGTGTATGATTATGTAATGGTGCATGTTTACTTATGGGTGTATACTTTATTTTTGTATGTGCGATGTGCGACTATAATAGAAGCAGACTGTGTGGTAGAGAATCCGAACTCGTTCGGGGACGACCCACAAGACGCTGTTGAGCAAGACAAGTGGATTCTCCCTCTGCATATTCTGTTTGTACCTATTCATTGCATTTAATAATGTTTACTTTTGATATACTGCATATTCTGTTTGTACCTATTCATTGCATTTTCCTAGATTTACTACCTGTATTCCTTGTTTACCCTGGGAAAAATATTAAGCTATGCAAAATTTGTGCTACCGCTCAACTTAATGGTTCCTAATGTCACTCATTAATTGGTTTTAATGTTCCAAAAAATTTAATTGGCAATTATGGCATTAACCCGATGGTTAAGATAACATTATTACAAATTTAATTGGAACATGGAGTGACCACCCAGGATAACAGTGCAACCACGAGTGCTATCATGGCTCTGGCTTTGGTAATTAGCTCTATATACTTAGTGCCTAGCAACCTTACCTGAAAGATGGGCAAGAGGGGGAGCGGTAGGTGCTGGCAGCCCACGTTAACATGGGGTCGTATTCTTGGCTAAGGTACTTCACCCAGGGGGCCACCACCATCGTCTTAGAAACCTTAGCGGGTTGCTTCGTATTAAGTGTATTTTGTGAAAACCTCATAATGGATCCCTAGCCATTCACCTCGGCAGTGTCTAAGGGTCCGATCAACCCAGGCTAGATGGGATACATGGCTTGTGGGTAAAGTTGTACCACCTCTGCAGAGTGTAAAACTGATATATCATCCGTGCTCCCGGTTATGAGCGACCTGGACTCCTCACATGATAATTGAACTTAAAGATGGACATAAATTGAGATCCGATGATATGCCAACAGTTTGCTTAAGTGGTTTCACTTAAGTGTTTTTGTTATATTCATAATCCTTTGTTTAATTGGGATATTTGGGATTCACTCTTATTAGTAAGACAGATGTTGATAATAAAATGTTGACCAACTAAAATGCTTACTGCTCAACCTTAGCCTCACCTTGTTATACCTGCATTAATTTTTCCCCCACTTGCTGAGCCCCGACCATAAGTGAGCTCACCCTTGCTAATATTTTGATCAGAGGGTGATGCTGGAGACTTTGATGGAGAATTTATCGACGAAGAATTCTAAGTCTAACGATGCGCCGGTCAACTTCCTGTGGAAGATTGCCCAGTTGTTTATTTCCGCTCTACTTTGATGTGATACTTGTTTAAGACACAATGTCTTAGATGATGTAATAAAGTTTTATACTCCCTTTACGCCTTTATTGCATTGTCTTTTGATATATTACACTTGTGACGTCAACATATGTGTGGAAATGGATCCTGGCACACATATGGTATGCGCTCGGTTCTACCCCTGGAATCGGGTGTGACAATGCTCGAAGAGATCTAGCAATGCTTTGTGACCGACCAACCCAAGTGCTCAATGACAACGGCAAGCCGCCACGTGCCTTGTTCTGTCTTACCTCTAAAGACAAGATCGAGGTAATGAGATGGATGAAAAAAATTAAATTTCCTGATGGTTATGCTGCGGTCTTGAAAAGAGCTGTGAATTTGAAAACGGGAAAACTAACTAGGTTAAAGAGCAATGACTTCCATATATTAATGGAGAGGATTATCCCTGTCATGTTTCGTGGTTACATGCCCGACGCCATGTGGCAAGCAATAGCTAAGCTAAGTTATTTCTACAAGCAGATCTGTGCCAAAGAAATAAGTAAAAATATGATGGAGAAGTTGGAGAAAGAAATACCAGTGTTGTTATGCAAGCTAGAAAAAATATTCCCACTTGGGTTCTTCAATCCGATGGAGCATCTACTTATTCACATTCCATATGAGGCAAAGGTTGGTGGACCTATACAATATAGGTGGATGTATCACATCGAACATGCACTAAAAAACCTGCGAGGCATGGTTCGAAATAAGGCTAGAGTAGAAGGATGCATCGCTAAAGCTTTTTTTTGCTAAAGGAGGTTTCATACTTCACGAGTGTGTATTTCGCAGAGGAACATAATGTCTATGCTGCTACCATGCGATACAATGTTGATGAGGAACCTCCTGTCAGTGATCTCAACATTTTCTAATGGAGAGGCACAAGTACTAGTAAGGGCACGTTCTAGCACCTTAGCATGGATGAAAGAATGTCTGCATTGCTATACATGTACTCGAATATGGAAGAGATGGAGCCATATTTCATGTAAGTCTTTATTTTGCCCCATAATTTCTTTGACAAGGAGCCTTATTTAATTACTTATTTGTCGTACAGTAAGTTTGACGAGGAAAATTGGACTTATTCCCATCAGCCTACAAGCAAACAACTAGATACAATGCGATGACATGGGAGGCAAGGAAGACCTAATTTTGTTGACTGGTTTCAGGAGCATGTAAACTCTTTATATTCCTTACTTTGATGTCATTTAGCCTTTTATGCGAGGTAGTTATTTTAACTGTATATTATTTGCAGTGTACAAAGACTCCTAACATACACGAGAACTTGAGATAACTATCTTATGGGACGGTGACTTTCAGAACCTTTGGTCGATACGATGTGAATGGCTTCTGTTTTCGTTCAGACCAATTTGAAAAGTCTCATCCTTGTGCAGCCACACGTAACACTGGAGTTCTGACTAGGGCACTCGATGCACTCGGAAGAGAAACTAATTATTATGGCATCATTCAAAACATCGTAGAGTTTAATTTTGCAGGGAACAAAACTTTGAAATTAGTATTCTTTCTATGTGATTGGTTTGACAACAATAATGGGATTAGACAAAGTCAATATGGCATAACTGAAGTAAAGCACAAGGAATGACTTCGAGGCCATGATAATTTTATCCTTACACACCATTGCAAGCAGGTCTACTATATGTCGTACCTAAATCCGAAGTTTAAAGCATGGTGGGTAGTTCACAAGGTGAACCCTAGGGAACGTTTACATACTCCTTGCACTGCTGGTTATCAATTCAAAGACGAACAGGCCGATGATGTTTATCAAGAAGAAGAATTGCCAACCACTTTTACTATCGATGAGGATGTTGCACTGAACTCACTAGTCGGAGACCGTAACGATGTCACTACTGATGAGTGTGTTGCACAGAAACGAAAACGAAATCCAAGGAACAAAAAAGCCACATTGCGAGCTTTTTGGATCGAAGAAGACTCCTTGATCGTGATTCCGATGAATTTTGATGTGTAATGCATAATTTAATTTTATGTGATGTGTTATTTGTTTTTTATTAATCACTTAATTTTATGGAGCTAATATCTTTAATGTTTTTCTATTGAACAGGATGAGTTGTAGGAAAACAAAGCACACTGCTCGGGGGTTTCTTAATGCAGCTAGCAGGATAGTCCCTAGTGCACGTTCCCTTTTCCAAGGGAGTTCTTCTAGCCAGAGCAGACAGGAGGCGTTGCAGAGACACGCCCGACCAGAACTGTCTGATACGCCTATCGCTCTACAACGGAGTACCGATGTAAATGTTTATGTAATTGATCTTATTTGTCAGTCACTTATATATAAATGTGTATTACATGTCTCTATTTCATGTCCATAGGAAGAGGAGGACAAGGAGGAGGAGGTGCAACACCATGAGGAGGAGGAGGAGGAGGAGGTCGCGGACATAGATGTTGAAGTAGATGATGATACCACCAAGGCTCCTGCCGTTCGATGAAGGGGCACTCTGAAGGGCCACTTTGTCCTACCTCCGTCAGTGCCTGCACAATCAGAAGCTCGGGTACTGATCATCCCGGTTGGTTATAGGTACTCATGTTTGGCCACTTTGTTCTTACTTATTTGTTTATTGTACACTATATATATGGCATGACTTCCTTGTTTTGTCATGCAGCTAATGGGATGACACGTCTTTCGACGGCCGAGGTCACCATAGACAAGTTAATCAAGTCTTAGGTAACCTCTATCGTCTACATAATCCAGGAATTGTCACTGACTCGAAAGGTGTGGTGGTTCCTTCCACTAGCTGGTCGCACTTCGCACTAGCTCCACATGCTACATATGGAATAGCTCAAGGCGCCGTCATGCACGACTTTTGGGTAAGAGTAATGTTTCAAACTAACATTTTATGATTTGTTTCAAACTAAATTTATTTTCGATGTTGGACAGAGACGCTATCGTGTGGAACCTGAGACTCAAGAGCATGCAGACCGAGTATTAGAGAAAAATGCGAAGAAGGTGTGCAGGGATGCATTTTCCAATGCTCATCTACATGTTGTGAACGCGTACATGAAGCGCCAAGGGTATTCTATCAACAACTTTCGACAATATTCAGATGTCTACTTGACTGTAGACCAGTACATGGAGGTAAAATCTAATTTAGCAGCTCATTCAGATGTGAATGTAATTTTGAGCTAACGCTTAGATGTAGGTAACTCTTCCACAGATGGAACATCGGCCGCAGGCTTACAAGGCTTTGTGTGAGATATGGGCTTCGCCAGAGTGGATTGAGAATTCAAATAGGAATCGACATAGGCAGTGCCATCAGTAGGACGAGGACGATGATGAGGTCGTAGTCAACCATACCTATGGGGCTGATGGACACATTCGGTTGGCGAAGCGAATGGTGAGTATGTAGTATTCTGTTTTACTCAGAAATGAAACCGTTTAAACGCATTTATTTGTAGGAGGCTCAAACTGGAGTTGTCCTGAGCCCAATCTATGTTTATAGGAGAGGGCATAGAGCGAAAAACAGTGAAATCTCTGATGAGCTATGTAGTCAAGCGGCCATTGAGCGTATGGTTAGTTGTTGTTAGGATTAATGTTTTCTTGCCATATAGCTATAAATTACATGTGTGCTGATCCTTCATATTGTATTGCAGGAGATATACGGACATGAGATGGTTAGGAAGTATGGAGAAGACTACGATTGGCGAGGAACGCCTACCATCGACGCTGAAGTTGTGCATTCTATTGGAGGAAAGGCGCATGGACAATATTAACTCGTGAATTTTTTCAATAATATTGGAACTATGACCGAATAGCTAATTTTCTTTTTTTTCAAGATATTCTATGTTTACCAGTGTGATCGATTCGATGGAGTTGCATTCTCGTGGTGGTTCTTCGTCGCAGGCGGGTTGTGGCAGCAGCCGTAGTCGGCGCTCTGTATCTAGCATGGAGGATGCTATGAGGGAGCAGTAAGAAAGGTTTCGTGAAGAGTTGTGGCAACAACAAATGACATTCCTCCAACAGCAATCAGAGTAAATGGCTGCTTACAACGCACAGGCGCAACAAGCAATGAACGTGAGTGTCTTATTTATTCTCAACACGGTCGATATTGGTCCTATAACTAATATATTGTATTTGCAATAGTCTTGGTTTCCAGAGCAGGCACAACAACAACCATTTGTTTTCCCTCAATTTCAGACGTCGATGCCTAAGTGAGGATTACATGCTCTGCCACCTCCACCTCAGGTGCTTCAATTTAGTTAAGACTTATCGTTTGTATTAACCTTTAAAATCTTGACTAAACTTGATTTTGTAGGGATCTGGGGTCATGGGCCAAAACACGCCACCACAGGTGATACCAGCACCAGGAGGAGCTTATGCAGGGGAGGGAGCTACTACAGGAAGAGGTTAGTTTGACAAACAATTTGTTTGAATAGTGGTCATGTAAAAATTGTCATAATTAATGTCTTCTTTTTTTAGAATCCAAACCCGTTACACAACTTCGTCAACGAGTTTTTCGCTTCTGGAGGTAGTGGTCACAACTCCAACGACCCCGATATGTGATGGTTTGAGTTTTGTGCCGAATTGCGAGTTTGTTTTATGCTGTAATGGACTATTTGTGATCTGTGATGTTGTATTTGTGAACTGTGATGTGGTGAACCATTTGTGAACTGTAAACTTGATTTTGGTAAACTACAATGTGGTTGTGAAGAAGTGTGATACTATGTGTTAATTGTGTGTAATTCTGGATTTAATGTTTCTGTCATTTTATTGTGATTATATTGTTGATGAAATTGCTGTTTTTTGCATTTTTCCAAAAAAAATCTCTGAAATTGTTAATTTTCGGTGGCCAACTGAGGCCGCCGAAAATAAGCGTGGCATATTTTTGGCGGCGCAGCCTGGCCGTCAAAAATAAGCTATTTTCGGCGGCTGCCACCTGGCCCCCGAAAATAATGGCTTATTTTCGGCTGATTTTTTCTGGCGGCCAGAGACCGCCGAAAATAAGTCTAAAGCCACCGAAAATAGCTTATTTTTGGTGGCAAAGGCCTTATTTTCGGCGGCTTCTAGCCGCCGAAAATGACTGTGTCTCCTATAGTGTTTGTGTGGGCTCGTCGGATTCCTTTGGACACACACATCCCCAATGGACATGTTCCTTAGCATGATGCATGTAGCCTCTTCATCATCTAGTTCATCAATATCAACTTGCTCCACTTGGGAGCCATTAGTCTCATCAAACACAATGTCACAAGAAACTTCAACTAATCCAGTGGACTTGTTGAAGACTCTATATGCCCTTGTGTTTGAGTCATAACCTACACTACACCAAAATGCTTAACTTACTAGGGCCTAAACCGTAGGAAGTTAGTGCAAAACTCTCGGAAGTTATCAAAACCGTCGGAAGTTAGCTAACACCGTCGGAAGTTAGCCCGTCGGAACATTTTGGTCGGAAGTTAGGGTAACTTCCGAGGGCCTCTCGGAAGTTAAGGTAACTTCCTAGAGGCCAGCTTGCCTCTAGGAAGTTAATGGTTAACTTCCTAGAGGGCGACGCCCTCTCGGAAGTTAAGGGTTCACGCCGTCCAGTCCAGAGCTCACGCCGTAGGAGAATAACTTCCGACCGTTTTGGCGCCCTCTAGGAAGGTAGCAGCCTAACTTCCTACCGTTTCACTGTAGCTCTAGGAAGTTAGCAGCTTAACTTCGTACTGTTTACTATTCCTCTAGGAAGTAAAATTGACCAGCACTAAAAATGCAATTTATTTTTGGTAATTCACCACATTGCATACATAACAAATATATTTAACAACCACAATACACAACATGTCACATATAACATCTCACATACATAATAACAACATTTCAGCAATATCATCGCATACATAAAGTCACAAAGTTATGGACATAACAATCCACAAAATGTCTCACAAGTCAAATCCACTTCGACATAACAATTCACAATAGTCTCACAAGACACAAAAGTTTCAAGTCTCACAAAACACATCGAATGGAAGCCCACTACTGTTGATCAACATCAGGAAATAGCGAAGAGTGATGCTCGCTACCTCCACTAGCGAAGAGCGCATTGACAAAGTCTAAGCCGTCATCTTGTTGCTGCGCCGACAAGGTAGCTGGAGGAGTCTCATATACCTATACAAATGACATTCATGGAGTTACACCATAATATAACAAGTAAATTATGATAAATTTGCATACCTGATGTTCGGTAGGTGGAGGTGAAGGCCAAGGAAAATGTATGGGAGGTGGAGGTGGGGGGCCATCGGAACCTATATCCCTTGGGCTTGTGCTAGTTGCTACCAAATTTCCGAACACATTAATGTCAGTGTTTTAAATCAATACATAACTTAAAATGAAAGATCTTTTTGAACTTACTTGTATCAGTGCTTGCTGTTGTTGAAACTGAGTAGCATAGTATTCTTGTTGCGCAGCATGTTGCCTTAAGTATTCCTCCTGAACCCTTTGCCACTCCTGATGTTGCCTAAGCTCTTCTCGTAGTCGCTCAACTTCTGCAGTATCCTGAGTAGAGCGATGGGAGCTACGAGCAGCAGACCTCGACGTACCTCCCCTCTGAACCGTCACCTGGCTCGAGTCGATGACGTTATCGAACATCGAGTACCTTCAAACAAGTAACATCACGACAGATTCAAAATAAATCTATTGTACTTAAACCGATGAAACAAGATAAGGTATGTAGAGTCCACACCTTCCATGGGGTTTTCCACCACTTGCATACACATCCTGAGGATCAATAGCTGTGGTCCTCCAGTCATAGTCCGATCCATGCTGACTAGACATCGCCTCACCATATGCAGCCTCCATACAAAAGAACAATGCAATCTTACATCACTGGGCACATACAAAAATTCATATGAACAAAATCTACCAAGCAATTCAAAACACTCACCAGACGATCTGTTGCCTTTTGGCTACACAACACATCTGGGTTTGCAGGATCTGGTCCTCTGTGCCCCCTCAGGTATATTTGAACATCACTGGGCACTACACCACTACTAGCTTCCTGTACGTACATTTGACAAACATTATAATCAAAACTGACATCAAGTCATATACAATCAACAAAAAATGATCATCACTGGGCACTACACCACTGCTAGCTTCCTGTACTTACCATTCATTTTGCCAAACCAAAGTGATCATCACCTCCATACTTGTGATACGACTCGGTTCCACGATTGGAACTTTGTTGTATAGACTTTGCCTTGAAATTATCGAAGCCCAATAACGGCATAAGGCACGCCAAGCAGCATCATTGGCGACTATCCATGGAATCGAATGCTACGGAAACACAATTCATTTACAAGTAACTGTAACATATACAAGGAACGAGTTTTTTTCCAACATAAGCAAAAACATCAATTACCTGAAGAAAATCTTGCTCAGTCATAGAAAGTCCATATTGTGACGCCTCGCTCTTACTAGTTGCACGTCGTCCTTCACTACTCAACATGCTTGATTAATCACCTGGATTCGAACATAGTACATCATATCCGCAACAACATCTGCCGCGTTCCTATGGAACACAGAGTGTGCATGCTCGGTATGAGTATCTCCATCAGGCAACTTATAATATTTCTGAAAAAGAAACATAGTCAAGAATCCATAATATGAATCAATCATTGCGCTGATAACTTGGCAAGAAGATAGATAAACATACCTAGAAGTCGTGCCAAACTGCACCTTGCGTATTCCCATGTTGCGCGTTAACCGCAAGGCCGTATTGATCCCATCTTGTGACAGGGACCTCAATACCATCCTCAATCACCAATCCAGGCCATCTCATACGACAGATATTTCCCAACACTTTATTTACTTGCCTTACACGATCTTTGCCGGTGAAACTACTATCCAACCAAACCCTAATAACACAAGCACAATTGTCAAATTCAAAAAATAATTGTTTATCCTCAATGTGTAAGACACAAGAACAAAGCAAAGATGCTCTTACCCATCTCCAGTCAGGATTATCTCAACCTTGTTAACTGGTTCTTTAGGAGGGGGACCCAACTAGTCTTTCGCGGCTTCCGGACCCGTGAAGACCCTCCAACTCCCCCGCTTCTGAGAACCTCCTCCTGAAACACCAGCTTCCCCTTCCCTTGACCCACTAGCACCCCCAACTCCCGACCCTCCATCTCCTGGCCACCCACTTGCATCATTGGGCCATTCACCCCACCCTGTCTCCGCCTCCCTACCCTGAACATCCTCAACATCTTCCACTTGTCTCCACTCCTCTGTCTCTTCCTCATCTTTAGGCTCATCCTACAAAACAAAATTAATAATTTAGTTATTTGAACTCATACAAATATTACATTACAAAACAAATATATTGGTTACCTCATTCCTCTGTACGCCGACTGCCTGACCCTGCAACTCTGGAACATGCTCCAACAAAGCTCTACACCTGCTCGAGCTTGAACTAGTGCCCTGGAACACTAAGTCCTCCTTTCTCCCAAAAATGGAGGCTCTCCTCGCTAGTCATTTAGCGAGTTACTTGACCTTTTTAGACATCCTGTTATTAAAGCAAAATCAAATTAGTAAATGAGCATAATGTAAATGAACATAATGTATTGAAATGAACATAATGTAAATGAACATAATGTATTGAAATGAACAATAAATATATAATTACTTTTTAGTCGTATTCAAAATCAGGATCAAATTGTTTTCTTGGATTCGATGTTTTCTTCTTTGACTTCTGTTTCCGTTTTTTGGGACTTACTACATCTTCAGGATCTCCCACTAATGATTTTGGAAAAACCTCGGTATCTATATTAAAATTGGTCGTAAGTTCATCTTCTTGGTAAATTTCTTCAACTTCCGCCTCGAACCATTCACCCTTGGTGTGTAACTGTTCACGAGGATTAACTTTGTACACTACCCATGTGGCTTCCAGCTTTATAGATGCATACGGTATGTAGTACACCTGGTCAACTTGGTGAGCAAGAACAAATTTGGTACATGCACTTGTTTTGAGCTCATGTTTGACTTCTACCATGCCAAATTGGTTTTGTACAGTCCCTTGATTGGGATCAAACCAATCACATTTGAAAAACACCACCTTAAGATTTTTGCTCCCGGTGAAGTCGTACTCGAGTATGTCATTAATAACTCCATAATAATTCATCTCTCTTCCACGATCATCGACTGCCCTGCATACAACTCCAATATTTTTTGTCGCCGCAAATGGACGAGTACATTCAAATTTGGTTGAAAGAAAACAAAACCCCTTAATGTCATAACGACCGTAGCTTCTGACTTTTACGATTGCGTAAGACATCTGAAGCAAGTCCTCGTCTAAATTTGGAATTTTGTCACACTGCCAATCAGATGGTGAAATTAGATTTCTAAAACAAAAAATATATAAAGTAGAACAAGAGTGTTAGGTTATTTACATAATTTCGAAACCAATTAATGAAATTGGGTTTCCCATGTCTTCCTCGAAGCGCGTTTTCATACTGCCTCAAGGACAATTTCTCATTAAGTTGCGATTGGAATTCTCTGTTACAACAAGTAAACAAATGAGGTGTGGGACACGATTACTACATAGAGTCATCTTAATTGAAATATGGAGTCATCTTAATTGAAATATTGAGTCATTTCATCCATATTTTCAAACATGTAGAGCAAAGCGTCCAGCTTTTCTTCGTGCTCAGGATGATATTCCGAGGATGCTACGACAATCTTTATTAATGCACTCGTGAAGGCTGCTACCTCTTTATATTTGAATTCTTCAGCTATACACCCTTCAACTCTTCCTTTGTTACCAACCATTGAACTAAGCTTTTTTAATGCCCTTTCAATATGGTACATCCACCTGTATTGCACAGGACCACCAACCTTAGCTTCATATGGAATGTGGACAAGTAGATGTTGCATTGGATTGAAGAATCCTGGGGGGAATATTTTTTCCAACTTGCATACAAGGACAGGAATTTCTGTCTCCAACTTCTCCATCACATCTTTGTTTATTTCTTTAGCACAAAGTTGCCTATAAAAGTAGCTTAACTCAGCTAACGCCTTCCAGATACTGATTTTCAAGTACCCACGGAACATTATAGGGAGGAGCCTTTCCATCATTATATGATAATCATGGCTCTTCAATCCAGTTATTTTATTTGTCTTCAAGTTCATAGCTCTCCTAAACCCGGCCGCATAACCATCTGGGAATTTCAAATTTTTCAACCATTCCATCACTTATTTCTTCTGTTTAGGTTTTAGACAAAATTGAGCACGTGGCTTTTTTCCATTTTCGTCGAGTTCCTGGGTTGGTCGGTTACAAAGTTTTGCTAAGTCCTTTCTGGCCTTTATATTGTCTTTTGTTTTGTCGCCTAGATTCATGCAAGTACTTAGAATGCTTTCACCAACATTATGTTCCTGATGCATGATGTCAATGTTATGCATCAGAATCAATGCCTTAACATAAGGTAGTTCCCATAAACCACATTTATGTGTCCAGTTATGCTCGGTTCCAAAACCTATGTATCCATCACCACTTTCAGTCTCTTTCAAATTATTAAGCATAGCCTCAATCTCTATTCCGCTCAGACGCCTGGGCGGTCCCTTTGTCACGATAGTGCCCTTCTTAAAGGTGTTAACCTCGAACCTATACGGGTGTTTTTGGGGCAAGAAGCATCTGTGGCAGTCAAAGTAACAGGTCTTCCCTCCAAACTCAAGGCGGAAACAATCTGTATCCTTGCCACATATTGGACATGTCAGAGTTCCATGGCAGCTCCATCTAGCAAATAAACTGTATGCCATGAAATCATGAATGGACCACAAATACGCAACTCGAAGTGTGAATATCTCGTTTTTGTAGCAATCGTATGCTTCGACTCCTTTCCATAACTTTTTGAGATCATTGATCAAGGGTGCATCATCACATTCAGCCCTTTCCCAGATGGTCTGGACCAGGAATAATTAGGGAAAGAAACATGTAATCATATTTCATGCACAGATGAGGTGGAAGGTTGTATGGAATAACAAATACAGGCCAACAAGAATATGATGTCACGTTCGTATTGAAAGGTGTGAAACCATCTGTCGCCAATCCAACTCGAATATTTCTCGCTTCACTAGCAAATTCTGGATCAAAGTCATCTAGAGCCTTCCACACATCACTGTCAGACGGGTGCGTCATCACATGAGTGTCCTCTCGTTCACGTTCTTTATGCCATCTCATGTGCCTAGTTGTGTTCCTCGAAAGAAACAAACGCTTAACACGAGGCGCAAGAGGCATATAACGAAGTTGCTTTTGGGCTACAGTTGATGTGACCATTTCACCATCATCGTTTTTAACCTCTACATATCTCGACTTGCCACACTTTAGACACTTACTATCATTCCATGATCCTTCCAGAACAGCATACCATTATCTGGACATACATCGATTTTCTGATAGTCCATACCTAGACCAGTGAGCAGTTTCCTGCACTGATACACGTCTTTCGGCATCTTGTGATTTGGTGGAAACACTTCGCTGATTAAGCTCAAGAGCTCGTTGTAACAATTGTTCGAGAACACGAACTTAGACTTAATAGCCATAAGTCGAGTCACGAAAGCAAGGATGGAAACTGTTGTGTGTTCGTGCAACGGCTCTTCTGCAGCCTTAAGAAGGTCGAAGAACTTTTTAACCTCTGGAGGAGGCGGCTCCTCAGGATTTGGTGGAAACACTAAATCAGGATCCCCCTTAAATCTTCAAGCATCTCATCCATTCTATCGTGTTCCACATCGTCATTGTTGTGGGCTTCCGATGCATTTTCACGGGGAAACTCCTCGCCGTGATACACCCATACTTCATAGTCAGGCATGTAGCCATATTTGCAAAGGTGTCCCGACAGAGTTCTCTTGTCTTGACATCTATAAATACGACACATACTACATGGTCACCGCACATCTATGCTAGTTCTTGACAAAGTAAAAGCACGAGCAATAAAATCCTTTGACTTTCTTATCCACTCTGCTGAGGGATCATTCATACGCCAACCTTCATACATCCATCGACGGTCCTCACCCACCATATTTGATGCTAAAATAGTAGAACATGTGATTCACCCATAAGAGACCGCTAGAGCAACGATTTATGACACATAAGTTCCGCAACATTACGACAATTTTGCGAAAATATTACTAATCTGTAACAAACAAGATGCTAACATAATTATATTATATGCAACAGTTAGCTTCTCAAGTTGATTAGCCTAATTGACATAACTTCCTACGGTTTAAAATCAGTGGACTCTCGGAAGTTAGTATATTTAATAAAAAAATAAAATACAAACACTCGGAAGTAGTTACCTGAAGCGACGAAACGGTGACGCGACGGCGTTGGGGCAACGGCACTGCGTGCGTCGCTCGGGGTCTGAACGAGTTCGGTTTCTGTCGAGGCCGAGCGAGCAGGAGAGGACGGGCGGCGGTGACTGGCGGAGCCGGGCCGGGCGAGCAGCGGGCGGGGTGGACCGGCGACGGCTGCCACACGTGCCGCGGTGGCTGACAGAGTCGGGCAGGCGAGCAGGAGACGACGGGATGCGGGGCTACCGAGCAGCCGGCGGTGACGGGGCGGCCGAGCAGATGGATGCGGCGGGGTGGCCGAGCAACAGGCGGTCCCGCAGGATGGGCGAGCAGCCGGCCGGGGCGGGCCGTCTGCTGCTCCGGCGAGCGGTGGGGCGTTCCGGCGAGCGGCGTTGTGGACCAGCGAGCGGCGGTGGAGCGTGGACAGAGACGACCGTGGCTAGAAAATGGGAGACGGACAGAGACAGGAGCGCGCGCCGTTAGCCTAAAAACCTAACTTCCGAGAGGCCCTAGGCAAAACCATCAGAAGTTAAGGCCTACCGCGACCGGTCAACGCCTGAATATGCAACTTCCGAGAGGCCCTATGCAGGCCTTCGGAAGTTAAGCCAACTTCCGAGAGGCCCTGGGCCAGCCGTCGGAAGTTAAGGTGACTTCCGAGAGGCCCTGTGCAGGCCGTCGGAAGTTAAGCCAACTTCCAAGAGGCCCTGGGCCAGCCATCAAAAGTTAAGGTGACTTCCGAGAGGCCCTGGGCAAGCCGTCGAAAGTTAAGGTAACTTCTAAGAGGCCCTAGTCGCCTCTCGGAAATTATTAATGTCCTACGGTTTTGAAAAAAAACCCATAGGAAGTTATTGGCCTCTCGGAAATTGCTTATTTTGGTGTAGTGCTAGTAAAAAACTTTCTACTGCTTTAGGAGCAAATTTAGAACTTCTACCTCTCTTAATAAGAATAAAGCATTTGCTCCCAAAGACTCTAAAATAAGAAACATTGGGCTTTTTACCAGTAAAGAGTTCATACAATGTCTTCTTGAGGATTCGGTGAAGGTATAACCGGTTGATGGAGTAGCAGGCGGTGTTAATCGCCTTCGCCCAAAACCGGTCTGGTGTCTTGTACTTATCAAGCATGGTTCTTGCCATGTCCAATAGAGTTCTATTTTTCCTCTCCACTACACCATTTTGTTGAGGTGTGTAGGGAGAAGAGAACTCATGCTTGATGCCCTCCTCCTCAAGAAATCCTTCGATTTGAGAGTTCGTGAACTCTGTTCCATTATCGCTTCTAATCTTTTTGATTCTCAATCCGAACTCATTTTGAGCCCGTCTTAATAATCTCTTTAAAGTCTCTTGGGTTTGAGTTTTTTCCTGCAAAAAGAATACCCATGTGAAGCGAGAATAATCATCCACAATAACTAGACAGTACTTACTCCTGCCGATGCTTATGTAAGCGATCAGGCCAAAAAGGTCCATGTGGAGTAGCTCAAGTGGCCTGTCAGTAGTCATGATGTTCTTGTGTGGATGATGGACTCCAACTTGCTTCCCTGCTTGGCATGAACTACAAATCCTGTCTTTCTCAAAATTAACATTTGTTAGTCCTAAAATGTGTTCTCCCTTTAGAAGCTTGTTAAGATTCTTCATCCTACATGGGCAAGTCGGCGATGCCAAAGCCAGCCCATATTAGTCTTAGCAATTAAGCAAGTGTCTAGTTCAGCTTTGTTATCATTAAAATCAACTAAATATAGCTGACCATCTAACACTCCCTTAAATGCTATTGAATCATCACCTCTTCTAAAGACAGTAACACCTATATCA
Source organism: Zea mays (assembly GCF_902167145.1). Lineage (NCBI taxonomy): Eukaryota > Viridiplantae > Streptophyta > Magnoliopsida > Poales > Poaceae > Zea > Zea mays. The sequence goes on from NC_050099.1 coordinate 76,145,421, forward strand.
GTAAAAAGACAGTTGTAGCCCATTTTGCATAATTGAGAAACAGAAAACAAATTCTAATCTAAAGAATCTATGAGAAAAACATTAGAAATGGAATGGTCAGGGGATATAGCAATTTTACCCAAACCTTTGACCAAACCTTGATTTCCATCCCCGAATGTGATAGCTCTTTGGGGATCTTCATTTTTATCATATGAGGAGAACATCATTTTCTCCCCTGTCATGTGGTTTGTGCACCCGCTATCGATTATCCAACTTGATCCACCGTATGCATAAACCTACAAAACAAATTTAGGCCTTGTTCTTAGGTACCCAAACGGTTTTGGGTTCGTTCACATTAGAAACAAGCACCTTGGGTACCTAAACACAAGTCTTTGGACTCTTGTGTTTGCCCCCAACATATTTGGCAACTACTTTGCCTGATTTGTTAGTTAGCACATAAGAAGCATCAAACGTTTTAAATGAAATGTTATGCTCATTTGATGCCTTAGAAATTTTCTTCTTAGGCATTTTGATATGAGTGGTATGCCTAAAACTAGAAGCCTCATTTCAATACATAAAAGCATGATGATAAACATTATGAGGTTTTCTAGCATGGGATTTCCTAATTTTATGCTCAGGATAGTTTGCAGGATATAAAATGTAGCCTTCTCTGTCCTGAACCATGAGATCCTTACCCTTAACAAAATTAGATAATTTCTTGGGAGCATTAAGTTTAGTGTTGCTTTGGTTCCCTTGTTGGAAACCAATACCATCCTTAATGCTAGGGTGTCTCCCATTATAGAGCATGCTTCTAGTAAATTTAAACTTTTCATTTTCTAGTTCATGCTCGGCAATTTTAGCATTTAATTTAGCTATGTGTTCATTTTGTTCTATAATCATAGTGAGGTAATCATCAATAGCTTCAACATTAACATCTCTACATCTAGTACAAATAGTGACATGCTCAACAGTAGATGTAGATGCTTTGCAATCATTCAATTCTTCAATCTTAGCAATTAAATTATCATCATCAATATTAAGACTAGAAATTGACTCATTGCACATGCTAAGCTCCTTAGACAAATTTTCACATTTTTCTACTTCCAGAGCATAAGCATTCTTCAATTTAACAAATTTTTTGTTTTCCTTAACGAGTAAGGCTTCTTGGCATTCCAAGATGTCATCCTTCTTGTTAATAGATTCTATTAATTCATTAATATTTTTCTTTTGAGTTTTAGTTAAGTTGGCAAAAAGAGACGTTAAGTCATCTTCATTATCACTAGAGCTACCCTCATGATCGGATGTAGTATATTTGGGGGGTATCTCTAGAATGTACCTTCTTCTTTTTGTCGTCCTTTGCCATGAGGCACTTGTGGTCGACGTTGGGGAAGAGGAGACCTTTGTTGACGACAATGTTGTCGGCGTCCTCGTCGGATATAAACAAATAAATATAATTGTAGCGACTTGGGATTATGGAACCTTTGGAGATCATTTGATTTTATTTGTGCATATTTAGTTAATGGAATTATATTGGTTAAGCAATAAATAAATAACTATAGCAAATGCATATCATGCTGGAATTCTGATTGTGCATTTAATTTAAAGTTCAAAACTCTATTTGAATTTATATTTTAAATGTAATATGAGTATATGATAGAATTGGAAAAAAGGGGAGAAAGAAGATTACCGTGCATGGGGTTCGGTCTCTAGCACAAGAATCCACACCACACGATCCAAGTGTCTTCACGACATGTGTGTTATTTGTTTTCTATTTATTTATTACTCTGGCTAGGATATGCATCCTGCATGGTGTCGGCGGTGATATCAGTCATTCTCCTCCATGGTTCGATGATTGTGGACCACAGGGAGCAGGTCTCGCTCACGCGTGGTACATGATCGTCGCAGAAGCATTTTTTTAGCCGCTGACTGGTAGGACCTGGCATCCAGAAGACTCCTTCCCCTCAGCATCATAACAAACGTAGCAAGAAGATCGTAATAAAATTCCAATAAATCGCAACAAACTTTTCTTTCCCCGACTGATTCGTTCCTCGCCTTCAGCACAAATACCGACCCTTTCCCCGAACTCCTTGACCCATCTAGAACAAGCGCCTGGCCGTAGTCGAGCAGCCATGAAACAGAGTTCGTCGTCCTGGAGAGAATGGATTTCTGCCGGTGTGAGTCTTGTGCGGTGGTCGCCGAGCAAGCAGCGTCGAGTTAGGGGAGAGAAAGGAGTAGCCGCCGCCATGGATGAAGCTAGTCAGGCTCCAGCCGTGGAGTCCTGCTGTGCTTCGAACTTGGTAAGAAGATGTCCCTGTAATTCAACATTTCATCCTCTCTGCATAGGTTCTATCCGCGCTCCGATCCATACTCCTGGGCGGTAGTTAGGGCTCGAATAGCGAGCTCGAAACCGCTCGCTGCCGTGTTCATGGCGTTCTGTCGCGGCGGATTACGGAGGAAAGAAATAAAAGAGAGAGAGAGAGGACCGGGGGTAGAAGAAGCCGCCGCAGACCTGGGCGTTCGGCTGGAGGAGGAAGACGGCACCTGGTGCCGTTGATCTGCGGGGTAACGACAGGGATGAGATCAAGCGTCGCGGATTGGTTGGGGCCATTGGATCGACGATGGATGGATATTATTAGTTCCCTGTTTTATTAAATCATGACTGTCAGATCCAGATCTAACGATGGGCGTTGCGTACCGATTCAGTGTGGTGACCGATCTAATCTGGGTCGTCCAGTGAGGATCCGATGGCCAGATTTCTCCCGTACCCTTTCGGCCGTAGTATTTTACTAAAGAGCCCCTGGAAAATCTGTTAATAAACCCGCGGTTCACAATAGACTTAGTCTGAGTCTTAGAACAATTTGCGCCATAGCCCCTGTGTTTTCTGTTAACAATGCGCCCAGTCCTGAGAAATAGAAAATCAGAGAATTTGATTTATAAAATGAATTTCTTATATAAAAACAATTCAGAATCTTGTTAAATCCATAGAAAATTCATCTCTAGTCCAAATCAATCCATTCCAGTTTATAAAATTTTATAATATTATTCTCTATCACTTAGTGTCTTTGTTTTGTCATAAAAACAATAAGAAAATTAATTTCTCATTTAATCCTATTTTAAGCACATAAAACCTATGGAAATTCATAACTTAAATCTATAACTCCAAAAAGTATGACCATGTTCCTAGGATTTTATTTTAATGTGTAGATTATTATTATGTATTTTGTTTACATGTTTGGTGTGATGTTAATTTTCTCTATACACTGTGCTTGTTTGTATTGTGGCGAGTAGAAGAACCTATGACCGAGGATCCTGGTGACCAGCTGTCGGCGTTTCGACCCCAGGGGTCCCTGGACCGACGAGTAAATTATCGCTGCGTGTCCCAGCCTAGATGGGTCGTCGCGAGACGGAACACAAGGGGGAACAAGAAAGGGAACCACGGCTCGTGTTGTCCTGCGCCCAGGGCGGATGCGCTTGCAGTAGGGGGTTACAAGCGTTCGCGAGGGAGAGAGAGAGTGAGCCTGTTCGTCAGCCCGTCCTCCCGCGCGGCCACCTTCTCGTATGAGGGCCCTGGACCTTCCTTTTATAGTCGTAAGGAGAGGGCCCAGGTGTACAATGGGGGGTGTAGCAAAGCGCTAACGTGTCTAGCAGAGAGGAGCTAGAGCCCTATGTACATGCCGACGTGGCTGTCGGAGAGGTGTTGGTGCCCTGTTCATGTGATGCCGTGGCCGTCGGAGGAGCACTTGAGCCCTGTAGAAGCACAGCTGTAGGGGCTGTCGGGACCTTGCTGATGTCTCCTTGCTTCTGTAGGGGGCTGAGAACCGCCGTCGTCATGGAGCACGCGGGGTGTCATCATTACTTGTTTTACCGGGGCGAGCCAGATGGGACGTCGGTCTTGTTCCCCGTAGCCTGAGCTAGCTAGGGGTAGGGTAATGATGTACCCCCCTGCGACGTGGTCGGTCCGAGCCCAAGGTTGGGCGAGGCGGAGGCTCCTCCGAGGTCGAGGCTGAGTCCGAGCCCTGAGGTCGGGCGAGGCGGAGACCGTCATCCGAGGTCGAGGTTGAGTCCGAGCCCTAGGGTCGGGCGAGGCGGAGTCCGTCGTCTGAGGTCGAGGTTGAGTCCGAGCCCTGGGGTCGGGCGAGGCGGAGTCCGTCGTCCGAGGTCGAGGTTGAGTCCGAGCCCTGGGGTCGGGCGAGGCGGAGACCGTCATCCGAGGTTGAGGTTGAGTCCGAGCCCTGGGGTCGGGCGAGGCAGAGACCGTTGTCCGAGGTCGAGGTTGAGTTTGAGCCCTGGGGTCGGGCGAGGCGGAGACCGTTGTTCGAGGTCGAGGTTGAGTACGAGCCATGGGGTCGGGCAAGGCGGAGCTTCCTATGGCGCCTGAGGCCGGACTTGGTGGCTGTCAGCCTCACCCTAGCGGGTGGCACAATAGTCCGAGCAGCGCAGGCGGCACTGTTTTCCTGTCAGGTCAGCTAGTGGAGGGGCGAAGTGACTGCGGTCACTTCGGCTCTGTCGACTGAAGAGCGTGCGTCAGGATAAGGTGTCAGGCGATCCTTGCATTGAATGCTCCTGCGATCCGGTCGGCTGGCGAGGCGATCTTGGCCAAGGTTGCTTCTCCGCGAAGCCTACCCGAGCTGGGCCTCGGGCGAGTCGAAGGTGCGCCCGTTGCTTGAGGAGGCCCTCGGGCGAGGCGTGAATCTGCCTGGGTCTACTGTTCCTGCCCGAGGCTGGGTTCGGGCGAGGCGAGATCGTGTCCCTTGAGCGGACAGAGCTTTGTTCTGTATTGCGCCCATCAGGCCTTTGCAGCTTTGTGCTGATGGTGTTTACCAGCCGAGTTTAGGAGTCTTGGGGGTACCCCTAGTTATGGTCCCCGACAGTAGCACCCGGGCCTCAATGGGAGTGTGGGTACTCGCTTGGAGGCTTTGTCGCACTTTTTTGCAAGGGGACCGGCCTTTCTCGGTTGCATTTTGTTCCGGTGGGTGCGCGCGAGCGTACCCGCCGGGTGTAGCCCCTGAGGCCTCGAAGGAGTGGTTTGACTCCTTCGAGGTCTTAATGCCTTTCGTGATGCCTCGGTCGGTCTGATTGTTCCCTCATGCGAACTGGTCATAGTCCGGGTGCATAGTCGGGTTCCGAGTTCTCGGGCTGGTATGTTGACGCTGTCAACGGTTTGGCCGGACTCCGGAGCCGGGTTTGCGAGAGCAGCCCCCGAGCCTCCACACAGAGCGAGAGGATGGCCAAGGACTGACTCGGCTTTTATCATACGCCCCTTCATCGCCTTTCCGCAAGGAGGAGGGGGGGAAAGCGCCATGTCGCCCTCGGAGGGCGCCGAACATGGTGTCTCCAGTGAGTTGCTAAAGGGTGATCCGAGTGGACGCCCGTGCCCTGTTCGATAAGGGTCGGCTAGTGGCCCAGAGGCGCACTCCAAAAGTACCTGCAGGTGATTTGCCGAACCCGGTCCCGTTTGATAGGGTTCGAGGGCTCGATGCCTCCCTCTGATGGGATTTCGTTACAGAATCGCTCCTGCTGGTCTCGGAAATGTCCTAGGGTACCTCGGGAGCGTAGCCCGAGCCTCGGCCATGTATCGGACATACCCAAAGTCATCCCTCGCTCTGCGTGTTCTGAGGCGGCTGTCGAACCCTTCGGGGGCCAGCCTTCGAACCCCTGATCAGTAGTGGGCGTGGAGCCCGAGTGGCCTGAGGCGGCTGTCGAACCCTTCCGAGGGGCCAGCCTTTGAACCTCTAACCAGTAGTGGGCGCGGAGCCCGAGTGCTCTGAGGCGGCTGTCGAACCCTTCCGAGGGGCCAGCCTTCGAACCCCTGATCAGTAGGAGGGCTCGGGGCCTGCTTCCTTCGCAGAGAAGGATCTCTTTCGGAGTATCCCTTTCCCGGTCCCTGTAGCAAGAGAGAGAAAGGGGAAGAGGAAAAGGATACAAAATTGAACGACGTGGCGCACCTTTTTTGACGCGGTCATTATGGCGGAGGTGAAGCGTCGTCTGCTTCGCCTGCCAAAGGTGTCGCCTGCCCTGCCGTGGAGTTAATGCGACGAGACGAGTGGTTCGCGGGGCAGCCGTTGTGCATGCGCGAGCCGTTCGAGGAATGGGTGTTTCGCCTTCGAGTTTTGAATTTCACGGCGGGTTCGAGCGAAGTGTTGAACGGGTCTTGCCCGGGCCTTTATATATTCGGAAGAGGGACCGGTGGTGGTTTTTTACTCTGCTGCTCGCCTCCTGCTTTGGTTTCCGCAACCTGAGGGAATAGCTAGAGAAAGAAAACCACGCACCTTGTCTGCTCTGCCGCCACCCCATTCGCTTGGTGATGGCCGACCGGGTAACAGTCGTTCCGCCGCGCGACCCGTGGCCTTTCTCCACTGTCACAGCGGACGACCTGGAGGCCCTTATTGCCGATGGCTTGCTTCATCCCCTCTCCGGTGACCCGCAGCCGGAGTGGATGGTCCCTCCGAGTGGAGCCGCCTCGTCCCCGCCGTCGGGGTATGTGCTGAGTTTTGTCTCTTTCCACGAGCTGGGGTTCGGAGTGCCGGCAAGCCGTTTCATGCAGGCGATTCTGCATTTCTATGGGGTGGAGCTGCACAATCTCAACCCCAACTCTATCGCGCAAGCAGCCATCTTCGCGGCGGTTTGCGAAGGGTTTTTGGGGATTGATCCCCGCTGGGATCTGTGGACCCATCTCTTCTCTGTGGAGCCTTTTGCCTTGACGACAGGGGAAAAGAGAGTCCGCATGGCGGTGCGGGCCGGTGGCTGCATCCTCCAGTTGAGGCAGGCGCGTGCGCAACAGTACATCCCCGCCATCCTTGTGTGTTCGAACAAGGGGTGGCAGCGCCGGTGGTTTTACCTCTGGAACGACGATGGGAGGCTCCCATCGTTTTCTCAACGAGTGGTGACTGCCGCCGGTAGCAAGTGGCGCTATGGGGCCCCGCGCGAGAGATAGAAGAATCTCCAGCCCCTTCTGGAGGCCTTGCAGGAGCTGCGAGACGAAGGGCTCACCGCCGCGGGGGTGGTTGCCGCCATCCATCATCGGAGGGTGCTTCCCTTGACAGAGCGGCGGCTGCTGCTTTCGGAGATGACGCCGGGGGTCGACTTGGAGGGTTCGCAGATGTCCTCGGTCCCCCTCCCCGCTGATGATCTCCACAGGCGGGTAGCCGGCACGGTAGGGAGGCTGGACGCCGGCGCCCTTACCCAGCCCTCGATGCATCCTGAGCGCGGGTGCATATCCCTGGTGAGTGTCCGCTCCTTCTTCTTTTTTGTGTCAGACTACCCTCGGATCACAGCCGGGATTTCCATCCGTCTCCAGGAGTTGGGGTTTCACAAGCCTTCTCTGCCACCGGTCCCGGAGGACGCGGTGGATCGAGCCGCGCGGAGGGTTGCCGCGGAGAAGAAGAAGGAGAAGAAGGACGCGAAAAAGGCTTGGGCTCGCGAGCGGATGCGGGCTCGGGACGCCTTGGAGGGGCGTCGTCGGAAGCAGGAGAGGGACGGGCTTCCGAGGGAGCCGTCGCCGGAGACGCCTGACGACGACGACGACGACGATGACGAAGACGAAGACGACGACATGTCGGCCCGCCTTGGCCTCAGCCCGGATCTGAGGCTGGGCCAAGGGTCGTCAAGCCAGCCCCCGAGTGGGCTAGCGCTGTCGGTATCTAGGGCCGGGGCATCAGGGTCCCGGTCCGAAGAACAGGGACAGGTTGAGGGGGTACTTGACCCCTCGGCCGAGGTAGTTGAGGTGACCCCGGGGAGTCAGGCCGACCCGCCTGTCCCCCAAGAGTAGTCGCCCGTGCCGACCGCACAGGAGGTTGGTCCTCAGGTCGTCGTGACTGCGCCTGGGCAGACCGTCCCTTCGGCGCCTCAGGTGCCCGAGGCGGGGATGGTGCCGATGCCGGCAGCGGGGCAGACCTTGGCGGCGCCTGTGGGGGTCGAGGCCCAAGGGGCCTCCCCGCAGGCACGATTGGTCGTGGTCCGGAGTGGGTAAGTATCTAAGGATACCTCTGTCCCGGCTCCTTCTTCTTGTGTCCTGATCCTGCCTTTCCTTTTCCTCCTAGAAAACGGAGGCACGACTCGATCGGTCTGGCTCCCAGGAAGGTCCTCAAGACGGCGCCGGCTTTTGCAGCCAGTGCCGCATCAAGCCACACCGACCGGCTGACCTCCTCACAAGATGCCCCAAACGGGGGGCTCAGGCGGCACGAGTTGCCGTGGGGCGAGCTCCTCAGGCTGACCCCTCTGCTGAGGCGGTCGTCGTGCCGGGGGAGACTGCTGGCGCGGCCGCGGCCTTCACACCACCTGACGTGTTGCCGACGTCGGCACCAGCCTCTGTCGAGGCTGTTGCCGTTCTGCCCATGGAGCCATCCATCGCCGCCGATGCTGAGATGGCTGAGGCGCTGCTACCCGAGGCCGGTGATCGGAAGCCTGCCCCCTTAGTCGAGGAGGTACCCGATGCGCCGACCACAGGGGGTGCCGATGCCTTGGAGGAGGGGGGCACAGAACCGCGGCCCGTCCTAGGGAGCGGCGACCTCATCCTCGCGCGGCGCGGTCCCAATGAGCGGCGTGGGGAGGCACTCCGGTTCTGGACCCGTGGTGCCTCGAAACCCCTCTTTGTTCTTGACGATGAGAGGGAGGAGCACTCTTGGGACGAGCTCCGCGAGTGTGCCGAGGCAGCGATGGGGTCGCTTCGGTCGACCATGGAGGTCCTTGCCTGGAACGTTCCCAGGATCCTCCAGGTAAGGATTTTAGGCATACCTTTCACGTGACCAAGGCACCCTTTGTGATGCCCTGCTTCCCTTCCTCAGGATCTGACGGATCTGAGCACCGCCAAGTCGTCGTTCATCCACCGCGAGGTCGACGTTTGGGGTTCGCTGCGGTTCCTGAGGACCGCGCTTGCCGAGGCTACCGAGCGCCTCTCCCAACAGAGCGCCGAGGCGGCGGACCTTTGGTTGCTCTGTGACGAGCTGGGGGCGGAGGCAGCGGAGGCACGCGCAAAGGCGCAGCGGCGGCAGTTGGAGCTTGGCCAAGTCATCAGTGAGCGGGACCAATCTCGGAGCCGGGCCACCGAGGCTGAAAGCTGGGCTGTGGCCCTTGGAGGCCAGCTAGCCGAGGCGTCTGCTCGGGCTGGAGCCCTTGCGCAGGACCTGGCCGTGGCCGTTGGGTCCGCCCAGTCCGCCCAGGCCGCAACCTCGGAGCAGTGTGCCCAGGCTGAAGGTATGTCTTGACTGCTTTGAGACTTTGATTCAGCTTCATCCTTCAACTCGTGTTTGAAGAATTCTGTTTTGGCTGTTTGCAGAGTTCGAGTCTGCCCTCAACGAGTCCGCCAAGGCACTTGCCCAGACAACTGAGCAGAAAGAGGCCGACCGCGTGGCCATGTCTGAAGCTATCTCGGCCTTCTGCCAGGTCTTCGGTCTTGATGACGTCCCCTCGGGAAGCTCCCCCCAGAGTCGCCTGCAGGCCTTGGGTGGCCATGTGCGCGGTAGACTCCGCGAGGTGCTACATCACGGCGTTAGGCGGGCCTTCGCCGTGCTCTCTTCCCACTACGATGTGGATCTGGAGCGGGTTAGCAAGGGGTACTGCCTTCCCGACGAAGATGAAGCTGCCCTGGTCGAAGTTCAGAGGCTTGACGCGGCCGCTGCAGGCCCAAGCGCGGTGTTGGCGTCCTCCTTCGAAGTGGAGATCCTTCCGCCTGTGTCGCCATCCAAGGCCGGGGCTGATCTCGCCGAGGGTGGAGACGGCGCTGAGGTTGGAGATGAAGCCGAGGGTGCCGCTCCTCCCCCGGGCGATGCTTGATTCTGCCAGAGCAGTTTGTTTTGAACACGTGTGTGTCTTTCGCGGCTGCCGAGGCCTGAACACTTTGTCGTCGTGATATAAAGCTGTGTCTCTTTTCCTCCTGTTTCGCGTATCCAGACTTGTTCGTCAGTAGCAGGATCGCTTACCCAAGTAAGAGTTATTTTTCGTGGTAGGTGACGAGTGAGGTATCCATATCCCAGAGGCGTAGGAGTCCCTCAGCTTGGTCGGCCTTGCTGCTTACATGCACTCTTATTCGTTTCTCGGGGTTCTGTTACTGATATAGCCGGGAAACACGAAAGTCGTTTTGGCGGAAGACTTTTTCCAAGGAAAATTTTGACGCAGAGGGGGTTCCCTCCTTCTAGCCCCCGAGGGAGGGTCGGGCTTTGCCAAGGCAAGGCTGACCCTTCCTTGACGGTTAGACTCTATTTGCGTATGAACGAGGCATATGAACAACTTGAAAACATCTTTAGGGTAGAAGCGACGTAGCTATCGGATGTTCCAAGCGTTGCTGTAGACCTCGCCTTGACTGTTGGCCAACTTGTATGTTCCGGGCTTCAAGATCTTGGCGATGATGAACGGCCCTTCCCAGGGAGGAGTGAGCTTGTGGCGCCATCGGGCGTCTTGTCGTAGCCGAAGCACCAAGTCGCCCACCTGGAGGTCTCGGGACTGAACCCCTCGGGCGTAGTAGCGTCGCAGGGACTGCTGATACCACGCCAAGTGTAGTAAGGCCATGTCCCAAGCCTCTTCCAGCTGGTCCAGTGAGTCTTCTCGGCTTGTCCGGTTGCTTCGGTCGTCGTACGCCCTCGTCCTCGGGGAACCGTATTCTAAGTCTGTGGGTAAGATAGCCTCGGCCCCATAGACTAGAAAAAACGGCGTGAAGCCCGTGGCTCGGCTTGGCGTCGTCCTTAGACTCTAGACCATCGAGGGGAGTTCCTTCATCCATCGCCTGCCGAACTTGTTGAGGTCATTGTAGATCCTCGGCTTGAGTCCCTGTAGAATCATGCCGTTGGCATGCTCTACCTGCCCATTCGTCATGGGGTGAGCTACGGCGGCCCAGTCCACCCGGATGTGGTGGTCCTCGCAGAAGTCCAGGAACTTCCTGCCGGTGAACTGGGTGCCGTTGTCGGTGATGATGGAGCTCGGGACCCCAAAGCGATGGATGATGTTGGTGAAGAACGCCACCGCCTGTTCGGACCTGATGCTGTTTAGGGGTTGGACCTCAATCCACTTGGAGAATTTGTCGATAGCGACCAGCAGGTGCGTGAAGCCCCCGGGTGCCTTCTGCAAGGGACCGACGAGGTCCAGACCCCACACAACAAATGGCCAGGTGATGGGTATTGTTTGCAGAGCCTGAGCAGGCAGGTGGGTCTGCCTTGTGTAGAATTGACACCCTTGGCAGGTGCGTACAATTCTAGTGGCGTCGGCCACCGCGGTTGGCCAGTAGAAACCTTGTCGGAAGGCGTTTCCAACGAGGGCTCGAGGCGCTACGTGATGACCGCAAGCCCCCGAGTGTATTTCTTGCAATAGCTCCTGACCTTCGGTGATGGATATGCATCGCTGGAGGATGCCTGAGAGGCTGCGGTGGTAGAGCTCCTTCTCGTCACCCAGCAAGACGAACGACTTGGCACGCCGCGCCAGTCGCCGAGCTTCGGCTCTGTCAACGGGTAGCTCTCCTCGGTGGAGATATTGCAGGTACGGGGTCTGCCAGTTTCGATTAGGCGGGACCCCATTCCGCTCTTCCTCGACGCGCAAAGCCTCACCCTCGGGGGCCGAGGGTGCCTCGGGCTGAGCCGAGGGCGCCTCGGGCAGGGCCGAGGCCTTCTCGGGCTCGGGCGTGTCGTCGGTCTTGACGTAGGGTTGATGTAGGTCTTGGGAGAAGACGTCCGGGGGGACCGATGTCCGCCCCGAGGCTATTTTAGCCAGCTCGTCCGCAGTCTCGTTGTACCGTCGGGCGATGTGGTTGAGCTCGAGCCTGTAGATCTTGTCTTCCAGGCACCGAACCTCGTCGCAGTAGGCTTTCATCTTCGGGTCGCGGTAGTGGGAGTTCTTCATGACTTGGTCGATGACAAGCTGCGAGTCGCCACGAGCGTCGAGGCGCTGAACCCCTAGCTCGATGGCGATGCGCAACTCGTTAACTAGGGCCTCGTACTCGGCCACGTTGTTGGACGCCGGGAAATGGAGGCGTAGCACGTAGCGGAGGTGCTTCCCGAGGGGTGATATGAAGAGCAGGCCCGCGCTCGCTCCTGTTTTCATCAGCGACCCGTCGAAAAACATGGTCCAGAGTTCCGGTTGGATCGGAGCTGCTGGAAGCTAGGTGTCAACCCATTCAACCACGAAGTCTGCCAAGACTTGGGACTTGATGGCCTTCCGAGGGGCGAACGAGATTGTCTCGCCCATGATCTCCACCGCCCACTTTGCAATCCTACCCGAGGCCTCTCGGCACTGGATGATCTCCCCTAGGGGGAAGGACGACACCACAGTCACCGGATGAGACTCGAAGTAGTGTCGCAACTTTCGCCGCGTCAGAATTACCGTGTACAGTAGCTTCTGAATTTGCGGGTAGCGGATTTTGGTCTCGGACAGTACCTCACTGATGAAGTAGACCGACCTCTGGACGAGCAATGCATGCCCTTCTTCTCGTCTCTCGACTACGATCGCGGCGCTGACCACCTGGGTGGTTGCGGCTACGTAGATCAAGAGGGCTTCTCCCGCAGCGGGGGGCACCAGGATGGGCGCGCTTGTAAGGAGCGCCTTTAAGTTCCCAAGGGCTTCCTCGGCCTCGGGGGTCCAAGTGAAGCGCTCGGTCTTCCATAAGAGGCAGTACAGGGGCAGGCCTCTTTTGTCGAGGCGTGAGATGAAGCGGCTCAGAGCCGCAAGGCATCCCATGACCCTCTGTACTCCTTTCAAGTCCTTGATAGGCCCCATGTTGGTGATGGCCGCGATTTTCTCCGGGTTTGCCTCGATGCCCCGCTCGGAGACGATGAACCCCAGGAGCATGCCTCGGGGGACTCCGAAGACACACTTCTCGGGATTGAGTTTTACGCCCTTCGCCTTGAGACACTTGAATGTCGTTTCAAGGTTAGTGAGGAGGTCGGAGGCTTTCCTTGTCTTGACTACGATGTCATCGATGTAAGCCTCGATCGTTCGGCCAATGTGCTCTCCGAACACGTGGTTCATGCACCTTTGGTATGTCACGCCTGCATTCCTCAAACCGAATGGCATAGTAATATAGCAGTACATGCCAAAGGGTGTGATAAAAGAGGTCGCGAGCTGGTCGGACTCTTTCATCCTGATTTGGTGATACCCTGAGTAGGCATCGAGGAATGACAGGGTTTCGCACCCAGCAGTGGAATCCACGATTTGATCGATGCGAGGCAGAGGGTAGGGAACCTTCGGACATGCTTTGTTTAGACCAGTGTAGTCTACACACATCCGCCATTTCCCACCTTTCTTTTTCACAAGCACAGGGTTGGCTAGCCATTCAGGATGGAATACCTCTTTGATGAACCCTGCAGCCATCAGCTTGTGGATCTCCTCGCCTATGGCTCTGCGCTTTTCTTCGTCGAATCGGCGCAGAGGCTGCTTCACGGGTCGGGCTCCAGCTTGGATATCCAGCGAGTGCTCGGCGACATCCCTCGGTATGCCAGGCATGTCCGAGGGACTCCACGCAAAAACCTCGGCGTTCGCGCGGAGAAAGTCGACGAGCACGGCTTCCTATTTGGGGTCGAGTTCGGAGTCGATCCGGACTTGCTTGGAGGTGTTGTTGCTGGGGTTGAGAGGGACAGACTTAACCGCCTCTGCTGGCTCGAAGTTGCCGGCGTGGCGCTTCGCATCTGGCACCTCCTTGGAGAGGCTTTCCAGGTCGGCGACGAGGGCCTCGGATTCAGCGAGGGCCTCAGTGTACTCCACGCACTCCACGTCGCATTCATACGCGTGTCGGTACGTGGAGCTGACGGTGATGACCCCGTTTGGGCCCGGCATCTTGAGCTTGAGGTATGTGTAGTTGGGGACGGCCATGAACTTGGCGTAGCATGGTCTCCCCAGCACTGCGTGGTAGGTTCCTCGGAACCCGACCACCTCGAACGTGAGGGTTTCCTTTCATAAGTTGGAGGGAGACCCGAAGCAGATGGACAGATCGAGTTGCCCAAGGGGTTGGACGCGCTTCTCGGGGATGATCCCGTGAAAGGGCGCCGCACCGGCCCGGATCATGGACAAATCGATCTGCAAGAGCCCAAGGGTCTCAGCGTAGATGATGTTGAGGCTGCTGCCTCCGTCCATGAGGACCTTGGTAAGCCTGAAGTTGCCGATGACGGGATCGACAACGAGCGGGTACTTCCCTGGGCTCAGCACGCGGTCGGGGTGGTCGCCTTGGTCGAAGGTGATGGGCTTGTCGGACCAGTCTAGGTAGACTGGCGCCGCAACCTTCATCGAGCAGACCTCACGGCGCTCCTGCTTGCGGTGCCGAGCTGAGGCGTTCGCCACTTGACCACCGTAGATCATGAAGCAGTCGTGGACCTCGGGGAACTCTTCTGCCTTGTTGCCTTCCTTCTTGTCGTTGTCGTGGGCTCTGCCACCTTTCGCCGGGGGCCCGACCTTGTGGAAGTAGCGCCGAAGCATGACGCACTCCTCAAGGATGTGCTTGACGAGATCCTGATGATAGGGGCACGACTCCTTGAGCATCTTGTCGAACAGGTTGGCCCCTCCGGGAGGCTTCCGGGGGTTCCTGTGTTCGGCGGCGGCGACAAGATCTACGTCGGTGGCGTCGCGTTTCGCTTGCGACTTCTTCTTGCCCTTCTTCTTCGTGTCGCGCTGGGCGGACGCCTCGGGGACGTCTTCCTGCGGGCGCCCCTGAGGCTGCTTGTCCTTCCGGAAGATGGCCTCGACCGCCTCCTGGCCAGAGGCGAACTTGGTGGCGATGTCCATCAGCTCGCTCGCCCTGGTGGGGGTCTTGCGACCCAGCTTGCTCACCAGGTCGCGGCAAGTGGTGCCAGCGAGGAACGCGCTGACGACATCTGAGTCGGTGATGTTGGGCAGCTCGGTACGCTGCTTCGAGAATCGCCGGATGTAGTCCCGCAGGGACTCTCCCGGCTGCTGGCAGCAGCTTCGGAGATCCCAGGAGTTCCCAGGGCGCACGTATGTGCCCTGGAAGTTTCCGGCGAAGGCTTTGACCAGGTCGTCCCAGTTGGAGATCTGCGCAGGAGGCAGATGCTCCAGCCAGGCTCGGGCGGCGTCAGAGAGGAACAGGGGGAGGTTGCGGATGATGAGGTTGTCATCGTCCGTTCCATCCAGCTGGCAGGCCAGCTGGTAGTCCGCGAGCCACAGTTCCGACCTTGTTTCCCCTGAGTACTTGGTGATTGTAGTTGGGGTTCGAAACCGGGTCGGGAACGACGCTCGTCGTATGGCCCGGTTGAAAGCTTGCAGACCGGGTGGTTCGGGCGAGGGACTCCGATCCTCCCCGCTGTCGTAGCGTCCCTCACGCCTGGGGTGGTAGCCTCGGCGCACCTTGTCGTCGAGGTGGGCTCGACGGTCATGGCGGTGGTGCTCGTGGCCGAGGCGACCCGGGGCTACAGGCGTTGCGTCCCGCGTGCGCCCGATGTGGACCGAGGCTTCCCGCATGAATCGGGAGGCCGCGGCGCGATGCTCTGGGGGGTACCGCTGCCTTCGGGAGGCAGAGCTTTCGGCCCATCGGACCGTGGCATCCTCCAGGAGATTCTTGAGTTCTCCCTAGATATGCTGCCCCTCGGTGGTGGATGGCTCCAGCATCGCTCGAAGTAGTATTGCTGCTGCGCCAGGTTCTGGCCGACCCCACTGAAAGCCGGGGGCAGCCTTGCCCTGGCATCGTCAGTGATGCGATGCTGGATGACCTGGGCGGATGACACGCTTCTCCGGCCGGTGCTCGGCCTGCCCACTCCTGCCCGATGTTCTGTCGGAGCTGCACAAGTTGTCCTGCTTCCTCGTCGAGCCTGGCCTGCATCTCGCGGATTTGCTCGAGCTGTGCGTCCTGACCCCCCGCAGGGACTGGGACCACAACTAGCTCCCGAAGGATGTCAACGCGAGGCGCAGGCCTAGGGGGATCGCCGTCCTCCGACATACCAAGGTGGTTGCCTTCGTCGAGACCCCCTAGATCGACGTGGAAACATTCGCGACTTGGTCCACAGTCCTCGTCGCCGAGGCTGTGGCTACCATCAGAGTAATCGGAGAGGCAGTAGTCACATGCGGTCATGAAGTCCCGCATGGCACTGGGGTTATCGAGCCCGGAGAAATCTCAACCATAGTCGGGCTCGTCATCTTTCTCGGAACCCGGGGGCCCGTAGGTCGAGACGGCCGTCAGTCGGTCGCAGGTTGACCACATATGGTACCCCGGAAGGTTTGGATATGCCTTTATGAAAGCGTCCACCGAAGCGGGGTCGCTTGGTGGGTCGAAGCTGAATCTAAAAGGCACAGGATGGAAAACGGACTGCACCGTTATCTCGGGTACGAGGCTAACGCCCAACAGGTCCTTCGCGAGCGTGCTGGCGTCATCCGTTCGCTTGGGGTTGGCGTGTTGCGGGGAAACAACGCCCGTCTTCGTCTCAGACGCGAGGTCGACGCCCGACGTGTCCCCCGCTGGGGCGCCGGCGTCGTCGACTCGCTCGACAACCGACGAGGTGCCATCTCCTGCTTGGCCATGGTTGCCTTGCCTCCTCCTCCTACGGCGGGGAAGGTGACGGGACAGACCCGGATGCTGCTCTTCCGCTATGCGGGGAAGACATCTTCGATTCCTCCGCCGGCGAGCGGGCTGACGGCCGCCATTGACGTTGTCGCGCGGTGGAGGAAGGAGTACCATGTCGTAGCTGCCGTCGAGGGACATGAACTCGAGACTCCCGAAACGGAGCAGCGTCTCGGGTTGGAGAGGTTGATGGAGACTACCCGTCTGGAGCTTGACGGGAAGCTGTTCGTCAACACGCAGCAGGCCCCTACCTGGCGCGTCAATTGTCGGCGTTTTGACCCCAGGGGGTCCCTAGACCGACGAGTAAATTGTCGCTGCGTGTCCCAGCCCAGATGGGTCGGCGCGAGACGGAACACAAGGGGGAACAAGAAAGGGAACCGCGGCTCGTGTTGTCCTGCGCCCAGGGCGGATGTGCTTGCAGTAGGGGGTTACAAGCGTTCGCGAGAGAGAGAGAGAGAGAGAGAGAGTGAGCATGTTCGTCAGCCCGTCCTCCCACACGGCCACCTTCTCGTATGAGGGCTCTGGACCTTCCTTTTATAGTCGTAAGGAGAGGGCCCAGGTGTACAATGGGGGGTGTAGCAAAGCGCTAACGTGTCTAGCAGAGAGGAGCCAGAGCCCTATGTACATGCCGACGTGGCTGTCGGAGAGGTGTTGGTGCCCTGTTCATGTGATGTCGTGGCCATCGGAGGAGCACTTGAGCCCTGTAGAAGCACAACTGTCGGGGCTGTCGGGACCTTGCTGACGTCTCCTTGCTTTCGTAGGGGGCTGAGAACCGCCGTCGTCATGGAGCACGCGGGGTGTCATCATTACTTGTTTTACCGGGGCGAGCCAGATGGGACGCCGGTCTTGTTCCCCGTAGCCTGAGCTAGCTAGGGGTAGGGTAATGATGTACCCCCCTGCGACGTCGTCGGTCCGAGCCCAAGGTCGGGCGAGGCGGAGGCTCCTCCGAGGTCGAGGCTGAGTCCGAGCCCTGGGATCGGGCGAGGCGGAGACCATCGTCCGAGGTCGAGGTTGAGTCCGAGCCCTAGGGTCAGGCGAGGCAGAGTCCGTCATTCGAGGTCGAGGTTGAGTCCGAGCCCTGGGGTCGGGCGAGGCGGAGTCCGTCGTCCGAGGTCGAGGTTGGGTCCGAGCCCTGGGGTCGGGCGAGGCGGAGACCGTCGTCCGAGGTCGAGGTTGAGTCCGAGCCCTGGGGTCGGGCAAGGCGGAGACCGTTGTCTGAGGTCGAGGTTGAGTCCGAGCCCTGGGGTCGGGCGAGGCAGAGCTTCCTATGGCGCCTGAGGCCGGACTTGGTGGCTGTCAGCCTCACCCTGGCGGGTGGCACAGCAGTCGGAGCAGCACAGGCGGCATTGTTTTCCTATCAGGTCAGCCAGTGGAGGGGCGAAGTGACTGCGGTCACTTCGGCTCTGTCGACTGAAGAGCGCGCGTCAGGATAAGGTGTCAGACGATCCTTGCATTGAATGCTCCTGCGATCCGGTCGGCTGGCGAGGCGATCTTGGCCAAGGTTGCTTCTCCGTGAAGCCTGCCCGAGCTGGGCCTCGGGCGAGTCAAAGGTGCACCCATTGCTTGAGGAGGCCCTTGGGCGGGGCGTGAATCTGCCTGGGTCTACTATTCCTGCCCGAGGCTGGGCTCGGGCAAGGCGAGATCGTGTCCCTTGAGCAGACAGAGCTTTGTCCTGTATTGCGCCCATCAGGCCTTTGCGGCTTTGTGCTGATGTTGTTTACGAGCCGAGTTTAGGAGTCTTGGGGGTACCCCTAGTTATGGTCCCCGACACCAGCGTATAGAAGTAGCTGAGCAAGAGCTCATTGAAGGCAAGTTGTGCCCTTGATTCACTTTTTTACCCAATAATATTATTTGTTATCACTATTTAATGCATAGGTTTAATTTTGATGGGACCCAATAGGTCACCCTAGTATGTTTATCCTAATTACCTTGTTATCCCTGAATCACTTGGGTAGTTTTGCTATTTCTTTACATGGTTTTTGGGATAATCTTTCATTATATCCATGTTCCAATTATTTTGTTATTCTATTTATGTTCATGTCAAGATCATTAATGTTAATTGGAACATGGAGCTTAACTTGAGAAACACGTGCCACCATAAGGGTTTAATGGGACGCCCTTGGCCAACTAACTAGGAAAGCTAGTGGAAGACTACCTTACCCGAAAGGGGCAAGGGCAGTAGGGGATTGCATGCAAGGAGGTTCTCGGGTTGATTTTGCTGCGATGGCGGTCAGACGGGGGATTCTTGCAAGTGCTATTCCCATACTGTAGCGGGTTTTCGGAAGCTAGTGGAACTTTGTAAAGGCCTCGTAGTGGATCCCTAGCCATTCACCTCGGTAGTGTCTAAGGGTCTAGCTAACCGTGGCGACATGGGATACACGACTTGTGGGTAAAGGGTACAACCTCTGCAGAGTGTAAAACTGGTATACTAGCCGTGCTCGCGGTCATGAGCAGCTCAGGACTCTCTGATGATTAAATTATGGAACCTAAACTCAATTTGTCATTTGCATCTGCATGGGATTATTATTAATTTTGTTCTTTTACTTTATTTAATGTTTGGTATTTACTTACATTTAGTAACTGCTAATAAAATTTTGACCAACTACTTAAAAGCAATGCTCAGCTTTAACCCCTATTGTTGATCAGCCTTACACATCACATGAACTCCCACCTTTGGTGAGTTCATGCCACATTATTCCCCACAACTTGTTGAGCGATGAACATGTGTGAGCTCACCCTTGCTGTCTCACACCCCCACAGGAGAAGAACAGGTGGTTCAAGTGGAGCCACGTATCGAGGAGTTCGATTCGATCTAGGTGGCGTCTCCCAGTTGACTTTCTGGCGCCAATGATGGATTTTAGATCCTGTATATTTATCTTTTGTTTTGTAAGACTTCCGCTATGTAATAATTACTCTGATTATTGTGACATTTATCTCTATACACTCTGTTATTATATATGTTGTCTTCTTTGGCGCATGTATGAGATGCACCCGGCTTATTCCCTTAAAGCCCGGGTGTGACAGAAGTGGTATCAGAGGAAATGTTGACTGTAGAACGAAACCTACATAGAAATGGACAAAACCCTTACCTACTTACCTTATTCTGATTCATTCTATACTTACCTTACTCTAATTCTTTCTATTCTTATCTTGATCCTGTCTCACCTTCTACTGTTCCCCTCTGATCATTCTTATCTTTTCTACTCTAAGACAAGAAGGATTTCACACCTTGTAATCCTACATTTATAACCTTTTTAAGAGATAGGAGACCTAAAAAAGAAATTAAAAATTATTTTCTCTATTAAAAATGTTGGTTGATTGTTCTGATGATCAATGCCTGATTTTCTTCTTTGATTGATTGAAATAGTATAGACGGGCATCTTAGCATGTACCGCCATAAGGTAATGAATTAGCTTTAGTAGGCGACACACTTAGTTAATAAATCCCCCAATGTAACATGCCTCGTAATTACATGCCTTGTCTACAATCCTTTCTTTCGTACACTGTGTTTCTAACCCAGATGGGCTACCCCTATAGTGTTAGAAGAAAGCACTATAGACATGATCCTTGGTATGTCATGGTTAAGAAAGACAAAGGCAGTATATACACTATGCTAAGGGAACCATAGAACTCACCAGTTCCAAAGGACAAAGATTTGAAGTTGAAGTTGCAGTAACTACCACCATCAGACTAGCGGCATTCTTAGTAGATGAGAAGTTTGTGGGTGACAACATCCGTGCAGTTAGGGATTTTCCGGATGTCTTTCCAGAGGAGTTATTAGGGATGCCACCAGATATGGAAGTTGAGTTGGTCATTGATCTCTTACCTGAGACTGCTCCTATTTCTAAACGGACATACAGGATGTCCATAGAAGAACTAAAGGAACCTAAGAAGCAATTAACAGAATTACAAGATGTTGGGTACATTCATCCGAGTCTTCACCTTGGAGAGCACCAGTTTTATTTGTACAGAAGAAAGAAGGATCGCAAGGGATGTGCGTGGATTATAGATCCCTTAACGATATCACTGTGAAGAACAAGTGTCCATTACCCCGCATTGAGGATTTATTTAATCGGGTGATAGGTGTAAGGGTATTCTCGAAGATTGATCTCCGATCGGGTTACCATCAAATGGAGATTAGGCCATCAGATATTCCTAAGACGGATTTCTCAACCCGATATAGCTTATATGTGTAACACTCCAGGTTCCACAAACAACCCGGTATGCTACTGTACTACACTTCCGACGTCCATATATAAAATTTCGGCAGCATCCCCTTTGCAAGATTGCATAAAAGAGGGAGCAACAGAGTATAAACATATATCATGACTAAAACATACTAAGTATTATTACTCGACTAGCAAGGAAAGATAAACATACGACCTGAACTGAATTAACCAGTGCGCATGACCATATAAAAAAATAAACAAACTTCCTTTGACAATAAGTTTCTAATTAAATCATGGCTGCGCCTGGGCAGCGTTATTGTGAGAGTGAAAGTGGACGTGCTGCTACTCCCCTCATTCCCAACATGTATCAAGTACCTGCATTGAGTAATGCAAGAGTGAGATGACACATCTCAGCAAGTAAAATAATATCAAACAGTTTAACCACATAAGAACATTGTTTTACCACCACTTAATTCCACAACCTTCTTATTACGAAGGTGCAGCACGTATACAACGTACAACGCACCTAGTTACCACACCTCGCAGGTAGAAACCACAATAGTAACATAGTAAAGTCACACTTCATATATTCCTCATGAGTGCAAATGTCTGCAAATGCAAGGATGACTTCTGCCTTCATACCTCTAAGGATATGAAGCCGCATCGTACCCCTCCTCGGGCAACGTACGATGCTAAAAATGTACCGGTACGGTCGGACCATAAGATCACGACATAACTTCAAAATGCAAGATGGATGATGCGATGTGCATGTCATGCCTACAACACTTCATATAACATGATTCAAAAAGACACTTCAACTTCATCCAGATGGGAATCAACCCCATATATCATTACCAAATTATGATCATCCACAATATTAGACAATTGAGAATTAATACTTCCAAACAAATAAACTTCATCATAGAATTCAATGATTAACATAATTAAAACTTATGCATACTCAATGACAGGGAATAGGATGCAAACCAAACGGTAGCAATCACCACTGTATTTACTTGCCTTTACCGGAAGTTCGGGCAAATCCCAAGTACGATCCGAAAGCCCACCACCTGTTTTTGACACCCAACTTAGTACACCAATTTCACATAATCAGGCTCATAAGCGACGCCGCACCTACGCACAAACTCAAACCCCGCCGCGGGTTACATCTCTCCCTACACCCACCAAACTGCAGCGGCGCTGCTTAATAATTTCATAACTTTAAAATTATGACAGCAGTGGTAACAAACAAAAACTCCAGAGGCATTTACATAAAATTCCCCACAAGTTTTGTATACAATTTATAATTAAATTCCAATATCTAATTAGCCCAAAACAGTCCACAAGATGAACCCTGTAATCTGTTTTTCTTTGTCTTTTGGACAGCGACATACCCAGATTCAAACAGCGATATCTTTTAAAATATAATTCCAAATCAAGCGCATAAGTACTCATTGGAAAGATAAGACAAATCCCTACATGATTACTATACTGGTTAACACTAATTACCCACGAAAAATTCCCAGAAACTGCTAATACCACTGCTGTTCACCCACCTGAAAAATCTGTTTTTTTGGACAGCAACATAACCGGATTCAAACAACGATATCTCCTGAATTATAACTCCGAATCGAGCGCATAAGTACTTGTTGGAAAGATAACATAAAGCCCTACATGATTCTCATACTGATTAACACTAATTACTCCCGAAAAATCCCCAGAAACTGCTAATACTGCTGCTGTTCATCCCCCTGAAAAATCTGTTTTTTTGGACAGCCACACCCGGATTCAAACGGTGATAACTTTCAATTTATAACTCCAAATTGAGCGCATAAATACTCGTTGGAAAGGTAAGGTAAAGTTCTACATGATCCCCAAACTGATTTCCCTTAATTCCTCACGAAAAAAACACAGAAACTGCTAGACTACTGCTGTTCACCCACCACCTAAAATTCTGGACAGCCCCCCTCTACCCCAATCGCAAACGCAACCTCTAATCAATTAAATTGCAGTGCAAATGAACAAGGGATGAACACAAAAAATCACCTTGGATTCTCCCCTTTTCCTTCCTCCCTTCTTCCCTCCACCAAAACGATTGAAGACTCGCACCACGACGACGATGATCCGAGCGGCAAGGATTGGCACCTTGGGAGGAGGGGATTGAGAGGGGGGCGGCTAGGGTTTGGTGGCTGCAAGAATTGAGAGAGGAGGAGATGGGCAGGGGGGCGGCGGCCAAGGCGGAAGAGAAGTGGGGGGGGGGGGCGGCTGCACATGGGGGGAGGGGGTTAGGAGGGAGGCGGCTAGGGTTTGGGAGGGTTAATGGGCCGAAACTCCAATTGCGGCCCAACTAACCCACGCGACAGCTCCCGACCGCAACGCAAGCGTCAAACCAAATAAATTCTACTACCCTAGTTGTGAATGTTTTCCACAAAATCCTAAATCCCCAAAACAACAACCGGATGAGGAAAAAAACAAAAAGAACAACCCCCAACTTCTCTTCTTTGCAAACCGGGTATCACACTCTACCCCTCTTAAAAAGAATTCGACCTCGAATTCTGACGCTTCTATCGGAACAACAAAAGAAAGGTTAATGAATCAACAAAACTCACACATAAAGAAAAGTTCGAGTATTTCTGCCGTATCAGCTCCTCAAGCTCCTAGGATTCTAAGATACGCAGTAGATGACACTCTAGAATCTGCTCTTGCTACACAGGAATCGGCTCTAGCTCGATTTGATGGTCTGGATTCCGCAAATACTTCCTCAACAAAAAGACATGGAATACTTGGTGTACTCTGATCACAGATTCCGACAATTACTTGTGCTAAGCCCAGCTGCCAACTCGGCCAAGATAGCAGACGATCCTATATACCTCGGACCAAGCTTTCCTGACACCAAATCAATCATTGACATATGCAAGTACTTCAAGGAATGTATATATGAATGCAAGGCATATAATGTACCTATAGGCTAAACCAAACTTAGCCACACACGAGCAACTTCAAGAGAGCAACTTAATGCTTGCATATTTCTAGATAGCAGCACAGCGGTTAATTGTTTTGCTCCTAACTCACAAAAATATGCATCGAAAATTAGTAAACTAGGACTTTATGGAAAACTTATAAAGTCCACTATACCCTTGGTATTATCATCACAACAAGATTTGACACTTAGAAAGGTCAAACAGTGCTAAACGTAAATTCTGTCCAGACTTGGACATAATTCAACTACTCAATTCAAAAATCCATAATTGGAGTCTCAATCATCCAATTCAGGTGCTCCCAGACTTTTTAGAAAGCTAGTAGAATTGTCTATAATTCATTTATAAACATATCAAGTTAATTCAATGCATATTAAGGTCAAAAGACACGAGAAAGGCTCTGCTGTCCAAATTTGGACAGATTCAGAGATCACACTTAAAACAGCTATAACTTAACTTATAGATCTCCAAAAAAAATTAATCCAAAATTTGTTGTAACGATTAAGAAAAGTACTACAACTTATTTATAATTTATAATAAGTTATTCGAAGTTCAAATTGGGCAAACAAGGTCAGCTTCGAAATCTGTATAGAATCTGCACAGATTTCAAGACTAGACTTGAGAAAATCATAACTCCCAAACTACTAGACCTATGGTCATGAAAGTTTTACACAAGTAAGATAAATAAGTTGGCTACAACTTTTATATATAACATCTCTACAGAAAAGATGGTTTACTTCACTGAACTAGCTGCATAACTGAAACTGGTCATGAAGTCCCAATAGCAAGCAATAGATTTTATCAGGTTCATTACTCTTCTAAGATTAAGCGTTCATTGAAAGACTAATAACTTTAGATTCTTCATTACGAGACACCTAGAACAAATATAAGTATAGAAGCAATATGATAACTTTTTAAATCATTTAAGCCTAATCTCACATCATGCAAACAAGAATCAATTTAAGCATGTTATGTCTGCCCACATATTCATCCAAGCACATTCTATACATGATATCATAACTCCCTGCAGCTAACAAAATTTAGCAAATATAAACTCACTGAAAAGATTATAACATTCCCTAGAACTTTTATTATAATGAGTGTCTCGGAATTGATTTCCAAACCGATAAAACAATGCAACTCTTTTGTTTCAAAACTGATAAGATTGAAACAATGGACAACTAAAATTCAAAAACCTATAACTCCTGCTATACTCAACTTAAACTACAACGAACACGCATTGGAAAAGTTTTGAAAATTGTCCACGACTTTTGCAATAAAGTTGCACCCAAATTTATCCTTATAGCCCACAACTCTGCATGACCTACAGCTAAACTCAGCCTGAGATACTGCACATTAGAGATTCGACTTATATCCGGGCAACCACTTCTCCAAATCTATTTAACAAACAGTTACAAGTAAATACCCATTAAAAAGGTACTGAAAATACCTACAAGTTTTGCTTAAAGAGAATTCGCAAATTTGTGCTCTGCAACTATCAAAACGCGGTCGATTTATTGGTGATTATAACGACGCCTAAAGTTTAGACACAACAGTGCAACAACTTCAGAGCAACCTAACTCCAATTATATGCAATGAGAATTAGAAACCCATACTCTTTGCAAAGATCATGAAATTACTAAAACTTTCATAATCCACAAAGACCAAATTATACCGTCTTCAATGTCTACTCTTCCGTACAAAATTAAAGACTCACTCTGCTAGAGACACCAACAAAGATGTTTTAAGAAACCCATATCTCTCAAATGTTTAGACCAAACATGGTGATTAAGCATCCTATGGAAAGATGCAGAAACATACTACAAAACATTCTAGATAAGTGAGCCTGATTCAGCCTCCAACTAATTTAAAATGCCTCCCAAAACCAAACATCACATTATCAACAAATAAAAAAACAATATATAATGAAACCCAAGTCATTGGCAGGTGCCATCAACACTAGGATTTTCCACTACCAAACTGGGATGCAACTCCACAAAGTCTTTAAATAACACTCTACCAAATAGGTTAGAACACTAAGCACAACAATCAATGAATTCAACAACCTCGTTTGTTAATGCCACTAAGGTCAAACATCCATGTACCGACAATGTATGAAACACCTGACATACCATCTCCAGCTCTATAAAACATGGTTGTTATTACACTAGAATCCAACTACTAGAAATCTCCAAAACTATTCTGTTGACGTGAAGCAAATGGTGCTCATGTCATATAACATCTTTTCCCCCTCTCAAAAGAGATAAAATTTGCAATACTCATAAAGCAATGGAGGGATAACAACAAGAAAAAACTAATGTACTTCTTGACACAGACTCATGCAAAAGCTTCATAAATATTACTTTCAACACTAAAATAATAACACGATACTATGCTCAACAGGAGTAATTGGACTTCAATAAGATAATCCACCTAACCCAACTACTTTGATTAACCTCACATACAACAATACCTCCTATCATTGCACTTGAACAATTTGTACCTAGTGATGTCATAGGATGAATTCAAAGTAGTAGACATACATGATCTATCAAACCATCATTCATATAATAAAAATCTCCATCTAATGCAACAACCACATCATTATAGAGATAGATGACTAACAAACATAAGCAACTTCCAGTTAAACATTGACTTTGTTTAAGATAAAGCGGTCCAAATAATAATTCCACAAGCATGCATAGAGAACTGATCATATAAAAAACTACCATGTATCATCGGCGATTAAAAACAATATAAAACGGGTTGTCCATATCGTCCGCATGACTAGCCTCCAACAAATAGAAATTATGCATAACCTTTTTGGCTATAGAAACAAACCATAGAAGGAAAACATGCATGCCTCTTCAACTATAATATAGACATAAAATCCACTTGAAATCACCCTATTTATTATTAAAGATAAGGTTGCACACAATAAGAAAACCTATCGTGTAAACATGGTTGGACTTATCTACCCACGTCATCTTGCAAACCTATTGTACTCTAAGATCAAGTTGGCAAGTAGCCACACTAGCCAAAAAAAAGGTGAGGTGTAAAGCACTGCACCCATGGAAATATTACATTGATAAGTTGGGTTGTAACCCAACAGTCAATCCAACTCAACAACACCATAAAACTTCATTGTATAGTGTTTTCACACTACACCAAGTCAGATTAGATCCTCTATACACAAGCTCAATAAACAATCGGTCCTACAAGTACTAGAACCCAAGAATCCTTTTGGGGGAAAAAACATCCACAGTCAAGCATATAGAAATATATGATGGTAATAGCTCAGAGATTAGTAAACATTGCATCCCAAAAAACTTCATGACGATATGTATATAAAACAAGTACATTAGTAGCTTCACTCGCATAATAATTTCAATAACAACCACATCAAGAAACCAATATTAAATAGAAGTAACATTTCATATCAAGCATTACGTCGTTAATGACATACCTCATCAAACCATAAAGGGGTTTGGAGTAAGGAAATTCTAGTCATCTATACAATAAAATACTAATATGAAAGATATATGAACCCATACCCTTCCTATATGTGCAAGTGTGTCAAATTTATCTTCAAATTGCGTAGAATCTAAAGCCTATCCACTGATACCAAATGTAACACTCCAGGTTCCACAAACAACCCGGTATGCTACTGTACTACACTTCCGACGTCCATATATAAAATTTCGGCAGCATCCCCTTTGCAAGATTGCATAAAAGAGGGAGCAACAGAGTATAAACATATATCATGACTAAAACATACTAAGTATTATTACTCGACTAGCAAGGAAAGATAAACATACGACCTGAACTGAATTAACCAGTGCGCACGACCATATAAAAAAATAAACAAACTTCCTTTGACAATAAGTTTCTAATTAAATCATGGCTGCGCCTGGGCAGCGTTATTGTGAGAGTGAAAGTGGACGTGCTGCTACTCCCCTCATTCCCAACATGTATCAAGTACCTGCATTGAGTAATGCAAGAGTGAGATGACACATCTCAGCAAGTAAAATAATATCAAACAGTTTAACCACATAAGAACATTGTTTTACCACCACTTAATTCCACAACCTTCTTATTACGAAGGTGCAGCACGTATACAACGTACAACGCACCTAGTTACCACACCTCGCAGGTAGAAACCACAATAGTAACATAGTAATGTCACACTTCATATATTCCTCATGAGTGCAAATGTCTGCAAATGCAAGGATGACTTCTGCCTTCATACCTCTAAGGATATGAAGCCGCATCGTACCCCTCCTCGGGCAACGTACGATGCTAAAAATGTACCGGTACGGTCGGACCATAAGATCACGACATAACTTCAAAATGCAAGATGGATGATGCGATGTGCATGTCATGCCTACAACACTTCATATAACATGATTCAAAAAGACACTTCAACTTCATCCAGATGGGAATCAACCCCATATATCATTACCAAATTATGATCATCCACAATATTAGACAATTGAGAATTAATACTTCCAAACAAATAAACTTCATCATAGAATTCAATGATTAACATAATTAAAACTTATGCATACTCAATGACAGGGAATAGGATGCAAACCAAACGGTAGCAATCACCACTGTATTTACTTGCCTTTACCGGAAGTTCGGGCAAATCCCAAGTACGATCCGAAAGCCCACCACCTGTTTTTGACACCCAACTTAGTACACCAATTTCACATAATCAGGCTCATAAGCGACGCCGCACCTACGCACAAACTCAAACCCCGCCGCGGGTTACATCTCTCCCTACACCCACCAAACTGCAGCGGCGCTGCTTAATAATTTCATAACTTTAAAATTATGACAGCAGTGGTAACAAACAAAAACTCCAGAGGCATCTACATAAAATTCCCCACAAGTTTTGTATACAATTTATAATTAAATTCCAATATCTAATTAGCCCAAAACAGTCCACAAGATGAACCCTGTAATCTGTTTTTCTTTGTCTTTTGGACAGCGACATACCCAGATTCAAACAGCGATATCTTTTAAAATATAATTCCAAATCAAGCGCATAAGTACTCATTGGAAAGATAAGACAAATCCCTACATGATTACTATACTGGTTAACACTAATTACCCACGAAAAATTCCCAGAAACTGCTAATACCACTGCTGTTCACCCACCTGAAAAATCTGTTTTTTTGGACAGCAACATAACCGGATTCAAACAACGATATCTCCTGAATTATAACTCCGAATCGAGCGCATAAGTACTTGTTGGAAAGATAACATAAAGCCCTACATGATTCTCATACTGATTAACACTAATTACTCCCGAAAAATCCCCAGAAACTGCTAATACTGCTGCTGTTCATCCCCCTGAAAAATCTGTTTTTTTGGACAGCCACACCCGGATTCAAACGGTGATAACTTTCAATTTATAACTCCAAATTGAGCGCATAAATACTCGTTGGAAAGGTAAGGTAAAGTTCTACATGATCCCCAAACTGATTTCCCTTAATTCCTCACGAAAAAAAACACAGAAACTGCTAGACTACTGCTGTTCACCC
This sequence comes from Zea mays, assembly GCF_902167145.1. NCBI lineage: Eukaryota > Viridiplantae > Streptophyta > Magnoliopsida > Poales > Poaceae > Zea > Zea mays. Next base: position 76,174,576 of record NC_050099.1, read on the forward strand.
ACCACCTAAAATTCTGGACAGCCCCCCTCTACCCCAATCGCAAACGCAACCTCTAATCAATTAAATTGCAGTGCAAATGAACAAGGGATGAACACAAAAAATCACCTTGGATTCTCCCCCTTTCCTTCCTCCCTTCTTCCCTCCACCAAAACGATTGAAGACTCGCACCACGACGACGATGATCCGAGCGGCAAGGATTGGCACCTTGGGAGGAGGGGATTGAGAGGGGGGGCGGCTAGGGTTTGGTGGCTGCAAGAATTGAGAGAGGAGGAGATGGGCAGGGGGGCGGCGGCCAAGGCGGAAGAGAAGTGGGGGGGGGGGGCGGCTGCACATGGGGGGAGGGGGTTAGGAGGGAGGCGGCTAGGGTTTGGGAGGGTTAATGGGCCGAAACTCCAATTGCGGCCCAACTAACCCACGCGACAGCTCCCGACCGCAACGCAAGCGTCAAACCAAATAAATTCTACTACCCTAGTTGTGAATGTTTTCCACAAAATCCTAAATCCCCAAAACAACAACCGGATGAGGAAAAAAACAAAAAGAACAACCCCCAACTTCTCTTCTTTGCAAACCGGGTATCACAATATGAGTTCACCGTTATGTCATTTGGACTAACTAATGCACTAGCTTATTTTATGAATTGGATGAATAAGGTGTTCATGATCTGGACAGATTCGTCGTAGTCTTCATCGGCGATATTATTATTCATTCCAAGAGTGATAGTGATCATGAGGAACATTTGAGATTGGTGCTACAGAAGCTACGAGATGATCAACTCTACGCCAAGTACAGTAAATGCGAGTTCTAGATTGACGAGGTGTCATTCCTTGGACGTATCATTTCTAATGGAGCGATATCAGTGGATCCTGCTAAAGTCAAGGAGATAGTGGCGTGGAGCATACCCACTACAGTTACGGAGATTCGGAGTTTCTTGGGGCTTGCAGGATATTAACAGAGATTTATTGAAGGATTTTCTAAGATTGCCAAGCCCATGACCTCGCTTCTGGAGAAGGGAAGAGAGTTCAAGTGAGACGAGAAGTGCCAAGATAGCTTTGATCAATTAAAGAAGATATTGATGTCACCACCAGTGTTGGTTATGCCAGATCTATAGAAGGGATTTGACATTTATTGTGATGCATGTGGCCAAGGTTTGGGATGTGTGCTCATGCAAGAAGGACATGTGATTGCCTACGCGTCTCGTCAGTTGCGGAAACACGAGTTAAACTACCCCACTCATGACTTAGAACTGGCAGCCATTCTGCATGCGCTTAAAATTTGGAGACATTATATCATGGGGACTAAGTGCCAAGTGTACACGGATCATAAGAGTTTGAAGTATATATTCACTCAGAAGGATCTCAACCTTAGGCAACGCTGTTGGTTGGAGATTATTAAGGATTACGATTTGGAAAATCACTATCACCCGGGCAAGGCGAATTTGGTTGGAGATGCCTTGAGTCGAAAGGAGCGCGTTCATTCAGCTGTTATTGCCCAGCTACCCGATGAGATTGTTGAGGATTTCAGGAGACTTAACCTAGGGATAGTTGCTCACATTGAAGGAGTTATTATTGATATGGAACCTACTTTGGAGCAAGAAATCCGCAAAGGACAAATTGGTGATGCTAAAATACAAGAGATTAAGGATCTGATTACTGAAGGTCGAGGTCCAGAATTCACGGAAGATGAGCAAGGCACTGTGTGGTTCAAGGACATGATATGTGTTCCAGATATTGAAAGCCTTCGTGAGACTATTTTAAAAGAGGCCCATGACTCAGATTATTCTATTCATCCTGGCAGTACCAAGATGTATCAGGATTTGAAGCAGAAATATTGGTGGTATGGATTGAAGAGAGATGTGGCTGCACATGTGGCTATGTGTGATGTGTGTCAAAGAGTTAAGACTGAACACCAAAGGCCAGCTGGACTATTGCAACCACTAAAGATACCTGAGTGGAAGTGGAAAGAGATTGATATGGATTTCATTACTGGATTGCCTCGCACCCAGAAAGGATATGATGCTATATGGGTGATTGTGGATAGATTGACTAAAGTGGCCCACTTCATTCCTGTCAAGGCTACTTATAAAGGCTCACAACTGGCAGAGTTGTATATGGCTCGGATTGTGTGTTTACATGGAGTACCAAAGAAGATCGTGTCTGATCGAGGTTCGCAGTTTACCTCAAGATTTTGGATAAGCTTTCATGAGAATATGGATACGAAGTTGAATTTTAGTTTGCCCTACCATTCTCAGACTGATGGATAGACTGAAAGGACTAATCAAGTATTGGAGGACATGTTTAGAGCTTGTGCCCTTCAACATGGTAGTAGTTGGGACAGGAGTCTACCTTATGCTGAGTTCTCAGATAATAATAGTTACCAGGCCAGTCTGAAAATGTCATCGTTCGAGGCTCTATATGGCAAGAAGTGCAGGACTCCTCTATATTGGATCAGACTAGGGGAAGACAGATCTTTGGACCTGAACTTATTCAAGAGGCAGAAGAACAAGTCCGTATAATTCAGGAGAATTTGAGGGTAGCTCAGACTAGGGAAAAGAGCTACGCTGATAATAGAAGAAGACCACTGGAATTTGAGGAAGGAGATCATGTGTACCTCAAGGTGTCACCACTTCGTGGAATGAGGAGATTCAAAGTCAAGGGCAAATTGTCCCCTCGTTTTATTGGACCATTCAGAGTTTTTAGGCGAGTTGGAGAGATAGCCTATCAACTCGAGCTACCTAATAATCTATCTGATGTGCATAATGTATTTCAGGTGTCTCAACTTAAGAAGTGTCTCCGTGTCCCCGAGGAACAGTTACCAATGGAAGAGCTCGGTGTTCAGGGAGATTTGACTTACACGGAGTATACTATCAAGATTCTTGATACACTAACTCGAGTTACAAGAAATAAGGTAATAAAGATATGCAAAGTGCAATGAAACAATCATGGAGAAGATGAAGCTACATGCGAAAGAGAAGAATAGCTTCACATAAATTTTCCCCATCTTTTCCCTAGTCCTTCTTAAATCTCGAGGACGAGATTATTTTTAAGGGGGTAGGATTTGTAAAGCCCAAATTTTATATCAGAAAAATAATAAAAACGATATAAACAAATAAATATAATTGTAGCGACTTGGGATTATGGAACCTTTGGAGATCATTTGATTTTATTTGTGCATATTCAGTTAATGGAATTATATTGGTTAAGCAATAAATAAATAACTATAGCAAATGCATATCATGCTGGAATTCTGATTGTGCATTTAATTTAAAGTTCAAAACTCTATTTGAATTTAGATTTTAAATGTAATATGAGTATATGATAGAATTGAAAAAAAGGGGAGAAAGAAGATTACCGTGCATGGGGTTCGGTCTCTAGCACAAGAATCCACACCACACGATCCAAGTGTCTTCACGACATGTGTGTTATTTGTTTTCTATTTATTTATTACTCTGGCTAGGATATGCATCCTGCATGGTGTCGGCGGTGATATCAGTCATTCTCCTCCATGGTGCGCTGATTGTGGACCACAGGGAGCAGGTCTCGCTCACGCGTGGTACATGATCGTCGCAGAAGCATTTTTTTTCAGCCGTTGACTGGTAGGACCTGGCATCCAGAAGACTCCTTCCCCTCAGCATCGTAACAAACGTACACTAGTACACACAAGAACTATAGTGACGGTCCTAAAACTATTTTCACTGGCGTTTTTCAGTGCCGCCAGTGCTAGGGGCCAGTGGAAATCGTCATTTTCACTGGCGGTTATTCAAGAACCGCCAGTGGAAATAGCATTTCCACTGGCGGTTTTCTTAAGAAACCGCCAGTGAAAATAACATTTCCACTGGCGGTTTTATTAAGAAAACCGCCAGTGGAAAGGTTTCCTGCCTTTTTTAAATATATATTTACACACACAAACATATATATATATATATATATATATATATATTGATATTGATAAACATGTAGTATTGATATTAAAAGCAACATGGAATTAAATTCTATCATACATTTATATACATCAAAGTCTTGTTTACAACCATGTATGCATCACACATTATATACATCAAAGTTTTCACTTAAGATCTAATAACTATCTCGACTAAGAGATAGTCTACTAATTTCTGTTAGTATTCTAAACTCTGGCAAAGCTAATGTTCCGGAAGCATCGTGATATTTCCCTTCTGCGGGAATGACCTCTTTCAATATGAATGTGCACAGGTCTTCAACTATGCCATACAATGCACCTTCAGTCAAGTTCTCCGGGCTTCCTTTTTGAAATTGTTGTAAAGGAAGTTTATAAACATCATCTATTTATACTCAATAATAACACATTTGCATCTTTAATAACATAAATACATACGTGACTATTACTAATAATACCTTGCCAGGGTTCGTGATGTATCGTCCGTTCATTCTCATGAACTCGCACACGTAGAACCCACATAGGACCGATCTGGGTGGTTGCTTGTGGCACTACATAACGAGAGATTGGTTATTTAGTTGCAACATTGTCCTATGTACGTACATGTATGATATGTATTCATAAATTCACATACTTACCGGCCAGTTATAATGGATGTCTAGTGGCACACCTTTTTTGAACGTGTCGTACTTTCCACCATGTAGCTTATAAAACCTAAATGCCCTGTGATCTCAAATAGAATCACCATGTTATTCTACAATTCTCATCGATATAAGTATGCATGCATAGAAAAGGCTTACAACTCTAAGATGCTGAGGAATTTTGAATAGGCCGAAAGCTCGATGTGCAAGGAGTCGAGCACCAGCACCTTTCCAACCTTAGGATAAATGGAGAAGCATATCCAGTGGTCCCTGTACGAATCAAACTTGTGATACATGTGTATTGAAATTATTAATTTTATTTATGCAAAATCACACTTACTTAAAGTTGTACGGGGCCACTATGGATTCCCTGTCTTGAAATTGAAGCATTGCGTGTCCTATGTAGGTGGCGTATCTTGCTTCAAAATCCATCTTTAGATCCTGGATACGCACCTCAATTTCTTCGTCTGTTAGCCCCTGTAATGCTTCGTTGCCTTTTCTGATTCTAAAAGTGTGGTTATCCTCGCATATCTTTATTGGGTTGAGATACCCAACCCTTTTACTGGCACTAGCATTGGGATTGGTACCATAAAGGAGCTCCTGCTGATCATGTTGCATTCTGCAACGCACACGTGCATGTCAGATATTGAAAATTTATACAACTCACTAATAATAACACATATATGTGGAGTATGAGTGACACTTACAATGCGAATATGGTTACAAGTTGCACGTCGAGTCTCTGAAGGTTCATCATTAACCACATGTCCTCGAATGCAACAACGACTTTTTGATTTGAACCAATAAAAGCATGGGCTGGTATATTAACATTGATGGTGTCGATGCCAACTAAAGATGCCCGCATGTACCAATCATGCAACCTTTTAATATTAGCCGGGACCTTCCTTAGTTTCTCAAAAGTGAGTAGTGGTCTGCCCGACACATATTTTTTGGGCACGTTCTTATAATCTGCCTTAGTTGGCTTCTTTATCTTTGCGGCCATTGCCTCAGCCTTTTTTGCAGACTCCTCGAGATCGGCCGAATCAATAGTGTCTGACGTGAGGCTCAGTCCAATCCCTTTCAAAAAACGAGCTGTGCCAGTAGTGGATTTACTCTTCTTTTTCTTCTCGAACGGGGACACTAATTTTGGTATAGAAACTTTAGATTTCTTTGATGGTCGTGGAGATGGCTGTGGAGAAGGTGGATCCCTGAAAGGCGATGTATGTGGCGGAGACGGTGGGCCACCATGAGGATGAGGAGAAGGAGGGTCAGAAAGAGGATGAGGAGCAGCATGTGAAGTTTGAGGAGGTGATGATGGATGTACAATAGGAACAACAATTTGAGAAGGAGGAGACGGTTGGGCCTGCGACGAATTCGACCAATCAACCAATTCGACATCCCTTCGAGGCCAAAGGATAAAATTCTTGATAGCTTGTCCAAGTGTCTCGATACCTTTGGGCCCAGGGATGTCTAGCATGTCGTCCTCGTATCCTTGGACGACTGTCGTCACTTCTACCCTGCAATATTCTTCTGGAATGTCGTTTCCATGGAACTTGCGTCCTGGGATCGCAAGGCCTGTGGCTACTTTCTTTGTACGCTGATTGTTAATACCATATCTTATAACTAGTGTGCATGCCACAGGCCTTGTGATGTCATCAACTGGATAGCGGACCTTATTTCCCGTTGACGCGACAGAGCTTGGGATGGTCGTACCCTCGGTGGAAGCCGGCGTTTGAGCTGCTGGAATTATTTGCATCTGTGGAGTGGTCATCTGTTAAACAGACATCAAACTCGCCATCGCCAATTGCTGCATCAATTCTGGAGGAGGATTCGATAGCATTTCAGACATCAGGCCTTTGAACTCTTTCTTGGCCTCCTCCTTAAAATAATTCGACATCTCTTCCTTGTATCGATCACGTTTCTTGTACAGACCTTCCCATTGTGGTCCGAATCCTTCGTTCCATCCTTCCTTAGATGAGATTCCTCGTACACGACCAGGATGCTCAGGGTTACCGAGACCAGCCGTTAGAATGTCTCTCTCCCTTTGCGGCTTAAATGTTCCTTGGCTCTGCTTAGCTGCAATTGCATATATGTTTTTTGCCGCTTCTTCGACAGTGGGATCATCAAAGATACACCAGACTCAGTTTCCCTTGGTTTTCTAGCACGGATCCAATTAGCTGTCCTTTCACCAAGTTGCTCGGACAGCGTCGGCAACCCTGCAGCCTTCTTCTCGGCGTCTTCTTGTCTCCATTTAGGAACCTGACGCTTGTAACCACCTGTGCCAAGGTGGTGGCGGTATTTGTTCTTCTTAGACAGTTCCAAATTTGCCTCACTTAGCGATATGAAATCAGGGCTGCTCCTCTGCTCTAGAAATACTGCCCACTGACCTGCTGAGATTTTATATTTTTCGTCGGCTAGGCCTTTCTTTGCAAACTTTGTATTCATCTCAGACCTCCAGTTTCGGAAATTTATTGCAAACTGCTTCATCGTGTATTTTTTCACGAGTTCTTCTGAACCCCCAGGCAAAACGAACCTTGTTATTAGCTTATTCCACATTTGATTCTTGACATCATCTGATACATCTCTCCACTGTCGGATTGTGATGTCAAGATTATCTCTAACTAAGAACCCAAGTGCATTCCGGAACTTAGGCAGTGCCTCTTCTGGAGCTAGGGGCTGACCATTCAGGCTCACGTCTGTGATTTTATATGTCTTGTCAGGAAACTTGTTTAGCCCCCTGTCACCTCTGTTCCGATCGCTCTGCTTCCTTTTCCTTGACCTCTCGGTGGTTGTCTCGGTCGATTCCGGTGCGCCTTGGGTCGGTTCCGGTGGCCTTGGGTTGGTTCCGATGCGCCTTGGGTCAGTTCCGGTGCGTCTTGGTATCGTGCCGCAGCTTTTTCGAGCATCGCACGAAATTGAGACAAGACCTCCTATTCATGTAATAAAATGCACAAGAAATCATGCATGTGTAATAGACATTGTGAAATCAGCTAATTAATTAGGTACACACACGAAATTAAGGATGTGTAATTTACCTCATGGTCTTGTGGATCATAAGTAGGGTCACGTTGCAACTGCGCAGCAGCCCTATCTATCCTAGTGGTAGGAAAAGGGTCGCTAGGCGTTTCATATCCTTCACTGCTGGATTCTTCTTGAGCAACACTCTTGTCCATGTGGTCGGGCCCTAATCCTTGGTCCTTGGTTGGAGAACTCATTGAGCTATATATATACAAATACATATTAACACATATTAACATAAGCAATAATTAAATTCATAATTAAATTCATATTAAATTCATATTAACGTAGAGAGAGAGAGAGATGGAGAGTTGTATAGAACGTATAGAGAGAGAGGGAGAGTCGTATAGAACGTAGAGAGAGATGGAGAGTCGTATAGAACGTATAGAGAGGGAGAGAGGAGGAGTCGTATAGGACGTAGAGAGAGAGATGGAGAGTCGTATAGAACGTATAGAGAGGGAGAGAATAGGAGTCGTATAGGACGTAGAGAGAGAGATGGAGAGTCGTATAGAACGTATAGAGAGGGAGAGAGGGAGAGAGGAGGAGTCGTATAGGACGTAGAGAGAGAGAGATGGAGAGTCGTATAGAACGTATAGGAGGAGTCGTATAGGACGTAGAGAGAGAGAGATGGAGAGTCGTAGGAAATGGCGTTGTTAATGAAGCTTTGATTTTTTTTGCTTTGCTAATGAAGCTTGATGCATACTCTTTGTGTGAGAGAGACCAAGGACAGGTGATGAGAACTCGCTCTGGTCAAGTGGGGTTCTGATGAGTTGCTCTTAATCGAAGCTACGCAAGTGTGTCTTACGTCGTCTTCTAGTTTCACTAGCTAATAGTACTACAATAGAATACATTGTTTGAGACAATCAGACAACTATTTGCCAGGGACTCCTCCTAAACATGCTTTCCGCTAGAGAGTGGAAGCCAAAAAACATGCTTTCCGCTGCTCTACATTTTATACTAGAGAGTGGAAGCCAAAAAACGCAAGTGAAGTGAATCTAGTCTACATTTTATACTAGAGAGTGGAAGCCAAAAAAACATGCTTTCCGCTGCTCTCTCCTCTCTCTCTCCCTCTCTTTCCTCTCTCTTCCCTTTCCCTCTCTCTCCTCTCTCTCTCCCTCCACTCTCTTTCCTATATATACACTCCCTCTCCCTCCTCTCTCTTCTCTCTCTCCCTCCCTCCACTCTCTTTCCTCTCTCTTCCCTTTCCCTCTCTCCTCTCCTCTCTCTTCCCTCTCCTTCTCCCTCTCTCCTCTCCTCTCCCTCTCTCTCACTCTCTGCAGAGACGCGCGCAGGGTTTACACCCTAAACCCTAAACCCTCTCCCTCCTCTCTCTTCCCTCTCACTCTCTCACTCTTCCTAGGCCTAGGGTTTACACGCGCGGCGCGGCGGCGCGTGCACGGCAGCGGCGACGCGTGCCCGAGCGATCATAGTCGAAGAAGGGAGAGAGAGAGAGAGAGAGAGGAGAACTTACCTACGACGCGGGGACGACGGCGTGGACGACGGCGGCGCACGACGGAGAAGATCGCCGGGGCAAAATTTCGGCAGCCTGATGGCGGGGAAGTGTAAAAGACAGGGCACCAAAGACTTAGCGAAATTTTCGGCCCCACGCGTGCTCCTTTATATAGGAGATATTTCTACTGGCGGTTGACATTCTACTGGCAGTTGTCATAGAGAACCGCCAGTAGAAATGCCTTCCACAGACTGTGGAGGCCATTTCTACTGGCGGTTGTCATCGAGAACCGCCAGTAGAAATGCCTTCCATAGACTGTGGAGGCCATTTATACTGGCGGTTTCCGTTGTGAACCGCCAGTAGTAATATTTTTAGTATATTATTTTTTATTGTATATTCATACATTAAGTATATAAATTTTTATACATATTAAATATATAAATATATATATTTAGTATACATAATATATATATTTATATATTACTTCTCTCTCTCCCTCCTCTCTCTCTCCTCTCTCTCCTCTCTCTCCTCTCCCTAGCTCCTCTCTCCCCTCTCTCTCTCTCCTCTCTCTCCTCTCTCTCTCCTCTCCCTAGCTTCTCTCTCTCCCCTCTCCCTCCTCTCTCTCCCTCCTCTCTCTTCCCTCTCTCTCCCTCCTCTATCTCTCCCTCTCTCTCCTCTCTCCTCTCTCTCCTTTCTCTCTTCTCTCTTTCTCCTATCTCTCTCTCTCCTCTCTCTCCTCTCTAGAAAGTCACTAGAATGCTCGTTCTTGCAGTGTTTAAATAATACGTCATCTCCTGGCTTCGCGTCTCTCGTCACCATTGGTGTGAAGTTCTTTCACAAGTATCAGATCTGGTAAACATCTTTCCAAGTTCTTTCACAGCATGTTCTTTAAAGATGCTTGTTTCTTACTTCCTGACATGACATGTCCTAACAATAATCAATTACATGACATGTCCTAACAATAATCAATTACATGACAACTATATAATCTAGGGAGCTATTGTTCTGCCTTGTCCATCGTGGTGTACCTAGGGCATCGAATTGCGTGGGTTGCTTCGCTCAACGTTCCTTATCTTGGTTGGATGGTCTATGAAAAGAGACATGTCGTTGAACTGGTTAAAATCCTCTAAATCAGATATACCATCAACTCCTATAGCTTGTTGTTTTCCAGGAAAAACTACATGCTTCGGTTTGTCGGTGCTTTTCTTCTCATTGTTAGAAATGATCTGTTCAGCATAGAAGACCTGTGCAGCACGATTAGCAAGGATCCATGGGTCATCTTTGTAACCTACCTTACTTAGATCAAGAACTCTGACCCCATAGTTGTCTACCGTGACATGTTTGTCTTCAACCCATTGACATCGGAAAACCGAGATCTGAAATGTACCATAGTCTAGTTCCCATATGTCCTCAATAAAGCCAAAATATGTAATAATCTCACTAGTTTCATCATCTATGGCCTCGCATCGAACACCACTGTTTTGTGACATGCTCTTTTTGTCCTTGGACTTGGTACAAAATGTGAATCCACTAATGTCATAGGTTTGCCATGTTGTGACCTGGCGTGATGGTCCAGATGCCAACTCCTTGATGGTTTTTTCTTCTATTGTTTCTCCACGTGGAATGTCATTCACCATTAGCCATGTGTTGAACCACTGCTTATGTTGCTTCATTACCCAATAAGCCGTATGCCCAGGATTTTGCTCGTGAAGCTCATTGATGTGTTGTTGGATAAATGGCTCTATTATCGCTAGCTGATGTAGGATGCTGTGATGTGCCTCAAGTATTGTATTGTAATCTGGTGGGATGAAAGATTTCCGTCCCATCCTCCCGCTTCCATACAATCGACCCTCGTGTCGTGACGGAGGCAGACCTATTGCAACCTGTTCTTTTAGGATACTATTGCAGAATGGACCTCCGGACTCAATGGCCTCTTCGGTACAGTACCCCTCTATCATGGATGCCTCAGGACGAGCACGGGTTGATACATAGCCATTTAGTATTGACATGAAACACTCATACGTCCACATTTCATGCAAGTACATAGGACCCAATGCCTCTATTTATGGCACCAAGTGCACCACAAGGTGCACCATAATATCAAAGAACAATGGAGGGAAACACATCTCAAACTGTGGTATTGTCTCCACTGCGAATTCCTGAAGAGATGCCAACTCATCACGGTCAATTACCTTTTGTGAAATTCTGTTGAAAAAGTAGCACAACCGTGTGATTGCCATCTTTAAAAACAAAGGATTTATAGCCCTGATGGCAATATGTAGGAATGTAGTCAGCATGACATGACAATCATGTGAGTTGTAGTTGGTGACTATCAGGTCTTTCATTGACACAATACTTCGTATGCTAGAGCAGAATCCGGATGGGACTTTCAAATTCTTAAGCCAAACACACATCGCATGTTTCTCATCTACATTGAGATTGTAGCTTGCTGCTGGGAGATGATACTTCCCATTTTCTTGAAGAACAGGATGTAGTTCCTTTTTTATGTCTAAATTTACAAAGTCCATGCGTGAATTGAGCCCTCCTTTTGTTTTGCCCTTTATGTCTAGCAAGGTGCCAATTATGCTTTCAAACACATTCTTCTGAACGTGCATATCATCGATCGCATGCCGCACATCTAACTCTTTCTAGTAAGACAAGTACTCGAAGAAAATAAACTTTTTCATGAATATAGCCCCCGGAGCTGGTTTGGCATCCTTCCTTGTTTTTCCGTCTTTTGTCTTCTTCCCGAAAACAAACTTGATATTCCTGACTATTTCAAAAACTCTATGACCTTTATTGTTACCCGATGGAGCAGTAGAATGTAGTTCACCATTATTGTCAAAGTACTTATCCATCTTTCGCATGCGGTACCTGTGTCCTTCCAATAAAAAGCGTCTGTGCCTCATGTACACTATCTTCTTAGATGCAGTAAGGGACACGTAAGCAGTTTCATCAATGCATACTGTGCAGCCAACCTTTCCGTTAAACTGGCCTGATAATGTGAAGAGTGCAGGGTAATCGTTGATCGTAACAAAAATAATTGCTCTCAGCGTGAATGAATCTTTACGATACTCATCCAACATTTGAATACCCGTTACCCACAATATTTTCATATCCTCCATTAAGGGTTCTAAAAATACATCCATATCAACTCCAGGTTGTGTAGGTCCAGAAATAAGCATGGTTAGCAAAATGTACTTCGGTTTCTGCATCAACCATGAAGGAAGGTTGTATATGGTGAGGATCACTAGCCATGTGCTATGCTTGCTGCTCCTTTCAGCAAATGGATTCATTCCATCTGTACTCAGTGCGAACCTAACATTTCTTGGTTCATCGGCAAAGTCTCGGTGGTTCTCATTGAAATCTTGCCATTGCTTCCCATCGGCTGAATGTCGAAGCTTCCCATCGTTTTTGTGCTCATCAGAAGCATGCCAGCTCATAAGTTTGGCATCCTTAGTAGGGTTAGCGAACAAACACCTCAATCGATCGACGGCAGGGAGGTACCACATCACCAAAGCAGGAATCTTTTTGAGCGCATAATAGTCTACTTCTTCTTTTTCTTTGCTCGTGGATTTTGAAGTCTTCTTTTTGGCTTTCTTTTGCTTCTTCCCTTTAGACACAGATGCAACACACTCTTCCTCTTGATAGTCTTTATTCGTCTTGTACCTACTTGCACCACACTTTGGGCAGCTCTCCAAGTCTTTATAATCATCACCTCGATAAAGGATACAATGATTTCTACACGCGTGGATCTTCTCCATGCCCATAGTGAGTGGACTGATTAGTTTCTTTGCATAGTACGTGTTAGCAGGCACTTTGTTCTCCTTTGGAAGCATGTCTACGACAATACTCAAGAAGACATCGAAGCCAACATCAGACAGACCATATCTAGCTTTTAACATCAACAGCTTTAACACAGACCGGAGCGTCGTGAACTCTTTGGTACAGCCCTTAGACTCGTCGTACAAAGGCTCTTCTGCTGCCTTCTTCAGGGACTCCATACCTTTCATGAAGAACATCGATGGATCTGTATGACGACGCAACATTGCCTCTAACAACTCTGCATCTTCCTCGTCCATAACATTTGGCGGAACATGGGTTCTTTCACGTTCATTTCCTCCGGCGTAACCATGATCAGTAACATTTGGCACTACATGTTCGCTCTGTGGAAGAGGTTGTTGTGTCTCGTGAACGAACTGAAAGCTGTCGTCGATGTTCGCAGGGTTTCCAGATGTATAAGGCGAAGAGCTACCCTCTCCATGCTTTGTCCAAATTATGTAATCCTTCACAAATCCTCGGCATACCAGATGAGATATGATTTGTTCTGTGTCATCAAATACAACAGCATTTTTGCAGTCCATGCATGGACAATATATGTGCTTTGTCTTTGTTCTCCAAGCATGGTTCGTAGCGACAACAATAAACTTATGGACCTCAGATATGTATGATGGATCTAGCCTTGATAAGTTATACATCCAGGATATCCTCTCCATCATCACCTGTAAAAAAAGTAACATAAAACACACAAGACACACAAATTGGCAAGAGAAACATATACCAATATTTCCTAACAACTAAATATATCATGGATAAAAGAAAATTGGCAAAAGAAATATGAACAACCTTTCTTAGCGACCTTCTTCCAAAAAATAAAGATCAAAACCTCCCCTTGTATTTTGTGAAATCTGGCCTTCCAATAAAAGTTGGGCTGCGCGCGAGCTACATAGTTTTTGTCGGGAAGGATGAAGCATAGGCGGTTGGATCGATTAGGCAACCTAACTACTTTATCTCTAACACATGGTCAAACCCTAGATCCAAAATGTGGCTAAAATGGAGGAAAAATGAACAAAATTTGGCAAAAGAAACATAAGCCAAACTTTCCTAGCAACTAATAAACAAAAAATCTTAATACCCAAACCTATCTCTAACACATGGTGAAAGCCTAGTTTCAAAATGTAGTTAAAATTGAGCAAAAATGAACAATAATTGGCAATTGAAACATAATTAAACCAACCTTCCATACAACACATTCACCATTCATTAAGCAACTAAATATGTGTCATGGATAAACTTATTTGAGAACTAAACATGAAAAAGGAGAGGGAATAGACAAAATCTAACCATCTTATGCAACCTCATTTGAGGAAATAGAGAAAATAACCTAGCTATACTCTTCTCTCTCACATGTAAAACCCTAGATCCAAAATGTGGCTAAAATTGAGCAAGAATGAACAAAAATTGACAAAGAAACATAAACCAACCTTTCTTATCCACCTTCTTCCAAAAAATGAAGACCAAAACCTCCCCCCTTGTATTTTGTGAAATCTGGACCTCCAAAATCGCCTCCAATGGAAGTTGGCTGCGAGCTACAGCTCCTGTCGGGGGGAGGAAGAGTGGTATTTATAACAGATAGTTCACTAGCGGTTGGCTTGAAAAACCGCCAGTGAAAACCTATTTCCACTGGCGGTTCTCTTAACACAACCGCCAGCGGAAATAGGATATTTCCATTGGCGGTTCTGTTACACCAACCGCCAGTGGAAACTAGATTTTCACTGGCGGTTCTGTTACACCAACCGCCAGTGGAAATATCCGCCAGTGGAAATAGGTTTCCACTGGCGGTTCCCAAGCCGGGCCCACCTGGTTTTTTTTACTGGCGCGCGGTAACTGAAACCGACAGTGATAATTTATGGGTGCCGCAGGCTTTGAGCTCTTTTCTACTAGTGGTAGCAAGAAGATCGTAATAAAATTCCAATAAATCACAACAAACTTTTCTTTCCCCGACTGATTCGTTCCTCGCCTTCAGCACAAATACCGACCCTTTCCTCGAACTCCTTGACCCATCTAGAACAAGCGCCTGGCCGTAGTCGAGTAGCCATGAAACAGAGTTCGTCGTCCTGGAGAGAATGGATTTCTGCCGGTGTGAGTCTTGTGCGGTGGTCGCCGAGCAAGCAACGTCGAGTTAGGGGAGAGAAAGGAGTAGCCGCCGCCATGGATGAAGCTAGTCAGGCTCCAGCCGTGGAGTCCTGCTGCGCTTCGAACTTGGTAAGAAGACGTCCTTGTAATTCAACATTTCATCCTTTCTGCATAGGTTCTATCCGCGCTCCGATCCATACTCCTGGGCGGTAGTTAGGGCTCGAATAGCGAGTTCGAAACCGCTCGCTGTCGTGTTCATGGCGTTCTGCCGCGGCGGATTAGCGGAGGAAAGAAATAGAAGAGAGAGAGAGGACCGGGGGTAGAAGAAGCCGCCGCAGACCTGGGCGTTCGGCTGGAGGAGGAAGACGACACCTGGTGCCGTTGATCTGCGGGGTAACGGCAGGGATGAGATCAAGCGTCGCGGCTTGGCTGGGGCCATTGGATCGACGATGGATGGATATTATTAGTTCCCTGTTTTATTAAATCATGACCGTCAGATCCAGATCTAACGATGGGCGCTGCGTACCGATTCATTGTGGTGACCGATCTAATCTGGGTCGTCCAGTGAGGATCCGATGGCCAGATTTCTCCCGTACCCCTTCGGCCGTAGTATTTTGCTAAAGAGCCCCTGGAAAATCTGTTAATAAACCCGCGGTTCACAATAGACTTAGTCTGAGTCTTAGAACAATTTGCGTTGTAGCCCCTGTGTTTTCTGTTAATAATGCGCCCAGTCCTGAGAAATAGAAAATCAGAGAATTTGATTTATAAAATGAATTTCTTATATAAAAACAATTCAGCATCTTGTTAAATCCATAGAAAATTAATGTTTAGTCCAAATCAATCCATTCCAGTTTATAAAATTTTATAATATTATTCTCTATCACTTAGAGTCTTTGTTTTGTCATAAAAACAGTAAGAAAATTAATTTCCCATTTAATCCTATTTTAAGCACATAAAACCTATGGAAATTCATAACTTAAAATCTATAACTCCAAAAAGTATGATCCATGTTTCTAGGATTTTATTTTAATGTGTAGATTATTATTATGTATTTTGTTTACATGTTTGGTGTGATATTAATTTTCTCTATACACTGTGCTTGTTTGTATTGTGGCGAGTAGAAGAACCTATGACCGAGGATCCTGGTGACCAGCGAATAGAAGTAGCTGAGCAGGAGCTCATTGAAGTCAAGTTGTGCCCTTGATTCACTTTTGTTACCCAATAATATTATTTGTTATCACTATTTAATGCATAGGTTTAATTTTGATAGGACCCAATAGGTCACCCTAGTCTTTTTATCCTAATTACCTTGTTATCCCTGAATCACTTGGGTAGTTTTGCTATTGCTTTACATGGTTTTTGGGATAATCTTTCATTATATCCATGTTCCAATTATTTTGTTATTCTATTTATGTTCATGTCAAGATCATTAATGTTAATTGAAACATGGAGCTTAACTTGAGAAACACGTGCCACCACAAAGGGTTTAATGGGACGCCCTTGTCCAACTAACTAGGAAAGCTAGTGGAAGACTACCTTACCTGAAAGGGGCAAGGGCAGTAGGGGATTGCATGCAACGAGGTTCACGGGTTGATTTTGCTGCGATGGCGGTCAGATGGGGGATTCTTGCAAGTGCTCTTCACATAACTGTAGCGGGTTTTCGGAAGCTAGTGGAACTTTGTAAAGGCCTCGTAGTGGATCCTAGCCATTCACCTCGGTAGTGTCTAAGGGTCTAGCTAACCCTGGCGACATGGGATACATGACTTGTGGGTAAAGGGTACAACCTCTGCAGAGTGTAAAACTGGTATACTAGCCGTGCTCGCGGTCATGAGCAGCTCAGGACTCTCTGATGATTAAATTATGGAACCTAAACTCAATTTGTCATTTGCATCTGCATGGGATTATTATTAATTTTGTTCTTTTACTTTATTTAAGGTTTGGTATTTACTTACATTTAGTAACTGCTAATAAAATTTTGACCAACTACTTAAAAGCAATGCTCAGCTTTAACCCCTATTGTTGATCAGCCTTACACATCACATGAACTCCCACCTTTGGTGAGTTTATGCCACATTATTCCCCACAACTTGTTGAGCGATGAACATGTGTGAGCTCACCCTTGCTGTCTCACACCCCCCACAGGAGAAGAACAGGTGGTTCAAGTGGAGCCACATATCGATGAGTTCGATTCGATCTAGGTGGCGTCTCCCAGTTGACTTTCTGGCGCCAATGATGGATTTTAGATCCTGTATATTTATCTTTTATTTTGTAAGACTTCCGCTATGTAATAATTACTTTGATTATTGTGACATTTATCTCTATACACTCTGTTATTATATATGTTGTCTTCTTTGGCGCATGTATGAGATGCACCCGGCTTATTCCCTTAAAGCCCGGGTGTGACAGAGGAGGAGTCGGTGGAGCTCTCGTCGGAGTCCCATTACCACCCCATGTGCCCCTCACCGCCTTTCTTCTTGTTTTACTTCTTCTTCTCCATATTCTTCTTCCCTTTCTTGTCTTCGTCCCTGTCACTTTTACTAGAATATGGACATTTAGTTATAAAGTGACCGGACTTACCACACTTGTAGCACACCCTTTTAGAGCGGGCCTTGTAGTCCTTCCCCCTCCTTTGCTTGAGGATTTGACGAAAACTCTTAGTGATAAAAGCCATCTCCTCGTTGTCGAGCTTGGAGGTGTCGATTGGTAATCTACTTGGTGTACACTCTTCCTTCTTCTCCTCCGTTGCTTTGAATGCAACGGGTTGCACCTCGGGTGTAGAGGTGGCGCCTTGCTCTAAGTTGACAGTATGTTTGGAGTCTTTGATCATAAGTTCAAAGCTCACAAACTTGCCAATCACCTCCTCGGGAGACATCTGTTTATATCTAGGGTCTCCACGAATTAGTTGCACTTGAGTGGGATTAAGAAAAATAAGTGATCTAAGAATAACCTTGACCATTTCATGGTCATCCCATTTTGGGCTCCCAAGGTTGCGCACTTGATTGACCATTGTTTTTAGCCGGATGTACATTGCTTGTGGCTCTTCCCCTTTGTTAAGGACGAATCGACCGAGTTCTCCCTCGATCGTTTCACGCTTGGTGTTGGTCACCTCATCCTCTTCGTGCGCGGTTTTGAGGACGTCCCAAATCTCTTTGGCATTCTTCAACCCTTGCACCTTATTATACTCCTCTCGACACAAAGACGCAAGGAGTATAGAAGTTGCTTGGTAGTTGAAGTGCCTAATTTGGGCGGCCTCGTCTGAGTCGTAGTCCTCGTCGCCCACTTGTGGTGCCTGCGCTCCAAACTCAACAATATCCCAAATACTTTGATGGAGTGAGGTTAGATGGTGCCTAATTTTATCACTCCACATGCAATAATCTTCACCATCAAAATATGGTGGTTTGCCTAGGGGTACCGAAAGTAATGGAGCGCGCTTAGGAATGCGAGGATAGTGAAGAGGCATCTTACTATACTTCTTGCACTCGTGGCGCTTCGAAGATGTCGACTCGGCGCCTGATGTGGAAGGTGATGAAGAGTCGGTCTCGTAGTAGACCACCTTCTTCATTTTCTTTTTCTTCTTGTCACCCTTCCTTGGTGACTTGATGGAGGAAGAGGATTCCTCCTTATACTTGTTGCCGGACTCCCTTGATAGAGTCCTCCCCGAGCCCGTGGCCTTGTCGCCGGTCACGATCTTCCTCCTGGCGTGATCTCTAGACATCACTTCGAGTTTGTTAGACTCTTAATCAAGCACTGGCTCTGATACCAATTGAAAGTCGCCTAGAGTGGGGTGAATAGGCGAAACCTGAAATTTATAAACTTAAACTTGCACTAAGGCTGGGGTTAGCGTTAGAATTAAATTCAAGTGCAGAAGATTGTTTCTCTTGCTAAGAGTTGCTCAATTGATGTGGATGACGTTTGGGAGCAAACTCAAAACAATATTAGCAAGGAAAATTTAGAGAGAGGAAGGGCAAACAAATCAAATGGAAATCAACACGAGTGAACACGGTGATTTGTTTTACCGAGGTTCGGTTCCAAAGAACCTAGTCTCTGTTGAGGAGGCCACAAAGGCCAGGTCTATTCCAACCCTTTCCCTCTCTCAAATGGTCACTTAGACTGGATGAGCCTTCTCCTTAATCAATCGGGTCACTAAGACCCCACAAGGACCACCACACACTTAGGTGTCTCTTGCTAGCTTTACAAAGCACTTAAGAATAAGAATGGGGAAGGAGAAAGGAAATCCAAGCAACAAGAGCGCAAATGAACACAAAAAACTCTCTCTCTCTCAAGTCACTAAGTGGTTGAGTTGATTTTGGGACTTGGAGAGGATTTGATCTTTGGAATGTGTCTTTGGAGTGAATGCTATAGCTCTTGTATTGAATGGGAACTTCAGAAAACTTGGATGCCATTGAAGGAGGTGGTTGGGGGGTATTTATAGCCTCCAACCACTTCATAGCCGTTGGCTGAGTTTGCTGGCGATGGGCACACCGGACAATCACTATTCACTGTCCGGTGCATGCCACATCAGCACACCCATTGGGGTTTGGAGCGAGTTGACCATTGGAGCCTTTGTCATGTAGTTGCATTGGATAGTCCGGTGCCACACCGGATATGTCCGGTGACCTCTGACTTCTGTGCTCTGACTTCTGCCGTGCACTATTCACTACTGTTCACTTTTGCAGTCGACCATTGGCGCCAGTTAGTCGTTGCTCCGCTAACTCACCAGACATGTCCAATGAATTATAGCAAAGCGCGCCTAGAGGAATCTCAAGAGTGGCCTGTTCGTTTGGTCGAGGGCCTGGTGCACCGGACAGTGTTTGGTGCGCCACTTGGCAGCACACTCTCATGTCTTGCTCCAAATTTGATTGGGTCCCCAACTAAATTTCTTTCTTGGTTTGTGTTCAACCATATGCACCTGAGATAAATGATATCTTGGCAAAATAGTTAGTCCACGTGGTTTGTGTTGGACGTCAACCACCAAAATCGATTATAGGAAAATGGTTAAGCCCATTTCCCTTTCACACCTCCACGCCCGAGGTGCAACCCGTTGCATTCAAAGCAACGGAAGAGAAGAAGGAAGTGTCTACAACATGTAGACTCCCAATCGACGCCTCCAAGCTCGACAACGAGGAGATGGCTCTTATCATCAAGAGCTGCCGGCAAATTCTCAAGCAAAAGAAGGGGAAGGACTACAAACCCCGTTCCAAGAGGGTTTGCTATAGGTGTGGTAAGTCCGATCACTTTATTGCTAAATGTCCATATACAAGTGACAGTGACAGGGACGACGATAAGAAAGGGAAGAAGAAGATAGAGAAGAAGAGATACTACAAGAAGAAGGGTGGCGAGGCGCACATGGAACGGGAATGAGACTCCGATGAGAGCTCCACCGACTCCTCCGACAATGGGGACGCCGCCAACATCGCCATCAACAAAGGCCTTCTCTTCCCCAACGTCGGCCACAAATGCCTCATGACTAAGGAGAGAAAAAGAAAAAGGTACATTCTAGAGATACCCCCAAATACACTACTTCCGATGATGAGGGTAGCTCTAGTGATGATAATGATGATTTAACTTCTCTTTTTGCTAACCTTACCAAGGACCAAAAGAAAAAGATAAATGAATTAATAGAAACCATTAACGAGAAGGATGATATCTTGGAAAGCCAAGAGGAATTGCTCGTTAAGGAAAATAAAAATTTTGCTAAGTTGAAAAATGCTTATGCTCTTGAAGTAGAAAAATGTGAGAATTTGACTAAAGAGCTTAACATTTGTAATGATTCAATTTTTTGTCTTAGAACTGAGAATGATGATTTAATTGCTAAGATAGAAGAATTGAATGCTAGTAATGTTTCTACATCTATTGTTGAGCATGTCACCATTTGCACTAGATGTAGAGGTATTAATGTTGATTCTACGAATGATCACATTGCTATGATTAAAGAACAAAATGATCACATAGCCAAATTAAATGCTAAAATTGTCGAGCATGAGTTAGAGAATGAAAAATTAAAATTTGCCCGCAGCATGCTTTATAATGGGAGACGCCCTAGCATTAAGGATGGCATTAGCTTCCAACAAGGGAGCCAAAGCAACATCAAGCTTAATGTCCCCAAGAACAGACTCTCTAATTTTGTTAAGGGTAAGACTCCCATGGTTCAGGATAGAGAAGGTTACATTTTAAATCCTGAAAACTATCCTGAGCACAAGATTAGGAGGATTCATGCTAGAAAACCTCATTCTGTTTCTCATCATGCTTACATGTATAGTAATGAGGCTTCTAGTTCCAGGCATTCAACTCATATCAAAATGCCTAAAAAGAAAATTGGTAATGCATCAAATGAACATAGCATTTCATTTAAGACTTTTGATGCATCTTTTGTGCTAACTAACAAATCAGGCAAGGTAGTTGCAAAATATGTAGGGGGCAAACACAAGAGTCCCAAGACTTGTGTTTGGGTACCCAAGGTGCTTGTTTCTAATGTGAAATGACCCAAGACCGTTTGGGTACCTAAGAACAAGGCCTAAATTTGTTTTGTAGGTTTATGCATCCGGCGGGTCAAGTTGGGTAATTGATAGCGAGTGCACAAACCATATGACAGGGGAGAAAAGGATGTTCTCCTCCCATGAGAAAAATAATGATCCCCAAAGAGCAATTACATTCGGGGAAGGAAATCAAGGTTTGGTCAAAGGTTTGGGTAAAATAGATATATCTCCTGACCATTCTATTTCCAATGTTTTTCTTGTAGATTCTTTAGACTACAACTTGCTTTCTGTTTCTCAATTATGCAAAATGGGCTACAACTGTTTATTCACTGATGTAGGTGTTACTGTCTTTAGAAGAAGTGATGATTCAGTAGCATTTAAGGGAGTGTTAGATGGCCAGCTATACTTAGTTGATTTTAATGATAACAATGTTGAACTAGACACTTGCTTAATTGCTAAGACTAATATGGGCTGGCTCTGGCGTCGCCGATGTGCCCATGTTGGGATGAAGAATCTTTATAAACTTCTAAAGGGAGAACACATTTTAGGATTAACAAATGTTCATTTTGAGAAAGACAAGATTTGTAGCGCATGTCAAGCGGGGAAGCAAGTTGGGGCTCATCATCCACACAAGAACATCATGACAACTGATAGGCTGCTTGAGCTACTTCACATGGATCTATTTGGCCCGGTCGCTTACTTAAGCATCAACGGGAGTAAGTATTGTCTTGTGATTGTGGATGATTATTCTCGCTTCACTTGAGTATTCTTTTTGCAGGAAAAATCTCAAACCCAAGATACCTTGAAGGGATTCTTGAGACGGGCTCAAAATGAGTTTGGATTGAGAATCAAAAAGATTAGAAGCGACAATGGAACGGAGTTCAAGAATTCACAAATTGATGGATTTCTTGAGGAGGAGGGCATCAAGCATGAGTTCTCTTCTCCCTACACTACTCAACAAAATGGTGTAGTGGAAAGGAAGAATAGAACTCTCTTG
Source organism: Zea mays (assembly GCF_902167145.1). Lineage (NCBI taxonomy): Eukaryota > Viridiplantae > Streptophyta > Magnoliopsida > Poales > Poaceae > Zea > Zea mays. Next base: position 76,196,986 of record NC_050099.1, read on the forward strand.
GATATGGCAAGAACTATGCTTGATGAGTACAAGACTCAGGATCAGTTTTGGGTGGAAGTGATTAACACCACTTGCTACTCCATCAACCGACTCTACCTTCACCAAATCCTCAAGAAAACATCATATGAACTCCTCACCGGTAAAAAACCCAATGTTTCTTATTTTAGAGGTTTTGGGAGCAAATGCTTTATTCTTATTAAGAGAGGTAGAAATTCTAAATTTGCTCCTAAAGCAGTAGAAGGCTTTTTACTTGGTTATGACTCAAACACTAGGGCATATAGAGTCTTCAACAAGCCTACTGGATTAGTTGAAGTTTCTTGTGACATTGTGATTGATGATACTAATGGCTCTCAAGTAGAGCATGTTGATCTTGATGAATTAGATGATGAAGAGGCTTCGTGCGTCGTGCTAAGGAACATGTCCATTAGGTATGTGTGTCCAAAGGAATTCGAAGAGCCTCCACAAGTACAAGATCAACCATCATATTCCATACAAGCATCTCCACCAACTCAAGATGAGGAAATGGCTCAAGAAGAAGAGGATGAAGATCAAGACAATGAGCCACCTCAAGAGGACATTGATCAAGGGGGAGATGAAGATGAGCAGGACAAGGAAGATGATCAAGAAATTCAAGACCAAAGACCACCACACCCAAGAGTCCACCAAGCAATTCAAAGATATCACCCCATCAACTCCATACTTGGTGACATTCACAAGGGGTAACCACTAGATCTCAAGTTTCTCATTTTTGTGAACATTACTCTTTTGTGTCTTCTATTGAGCCATACAGGATAGAGGATGCACTTAGAGATCCGGACTGGGTGGTGGCAATGCAAGAGGAGCTCAATAACTTCATGATGAATGAGGTATGGCATTTAGTTCCACGTCCTAACCAAAATATTGTAGGTACCAAATGGGTGTTCCGCAACAAACAAGATGAGCATGGTGTGGTGACTAGGAACTAGGCCTGACTTATTGCCAAAGGGTATTCACAAGTTGAAGGTTTGGATTTTGATGAAACCAATGCATCCGTAGCTAGGATTGAGTCAATTCGTATATTACTTGCCTATGCTACATACCATGGATTTAAGTTGTATCAAATGGACGTAAAGAGTGCCTTCCTCAATGGCCCTATCAAGGAAGAAGTATATGTTGAGCAACCTCCCGGCTTTGAAGATAGTGAGTATCCTACACATGTCTGTAAGCTCTCAAAGGCGCTTTATGGGCTCAAGCAAGCCCCTAGAGCATGGTATGAATGCCTGAAAGACTTTCTTATCACTAATGGCTTCAAAGTTGGTAAAGCTGACCCTACTCTCATCACTAAAACTATTGCTAAAGACTTGTTTATATGCCAAATTTATGTTGATGATATTATATTTGGGTCTACTAACAAGTCATCTTGTGAAGAGTTTAGTAGGATTATGATACAGAAATTCGAGATGTCAATGATGGGGGAGTTAAAGTATTTCCTTGGATTTCAAATCAAGCAACTCCAAGAGGGCACCTTCATATACCAAACTAACAACATTCAAGACATACTCAAAAAGTTTGGAATGAAGAATTCCAAAACCCATCAAGACACCCATGGGAACAAATGGGCATCTCAACCTCGACATGGGAGGTAAATCTGTAGATCAAAAGGTATACCGGTCGATGATAGGTTCTTTACTCTATTTATGTGCTTCACGACCGGATATTATGCTTTCCGTATGCATGTGTGCAAGGTTCCAAGCAAATCCTAAGGAAGTTCACCTTAGGGCCGTGAAAAGAATTATGAGATCTTTAGTTCACACTCCTAAGTTTGGGCTTTGGTACCCCAAAGGATCTACCTTTGATCTAATTGGGTATTCCGATGCCGATTATGCCGGATGTAAAATTGATAGGAAGAGCACATTAGGGATTTGTTAGTTTCTGGGAAGATCCCTAGTGTCTTGGGTTTCAAAGAAACAAAACTCAGTAGCTCTATCCACCGCCGAAGCCGAGTGTATTGCTGCAGGACATTGTTGTGCACAATTACTCTAGATGAGTCAAACCCTTAGGGAGTATGGCTACAAGTTGAGAAAAGTCCCTCTCCAATGTGATAATGAGAGTGCAATCCGCATGGCGGATAATCGCGTTGAACATAGCCGCACTAAGCACATAGACATCCGTTATCACTTTTTGAGAGATCACCAACAAAAGGGATATCGAAATTGCTTATGTTAGCACCCACAACCAATTAGTCGATATCTTTACCAAGCCCCTAGATGATAAGACTTTTAGCAAGCTTAGGAATGAACTAAATATTCTAGATTCTCAGAACTTTGATTGAAACATTGCACACATAGCTCATTTATATACCCTTGGTCATGTCTCTTTCATTTGGTACAAATGCATAATTCTTATTCTTCTTGTGCACAAAACTAAGACTAATGTGCTTCCATGAGTATCTCTATGATTAGCCTTAGATTGTAAGGGAAATAGAGTATTCGGTAAAGGCAAGGCTTCCACTCGAACTCTATAAGTATCATTTATCCTTTGTCTGACTCATGTACTTTCACTCGTATCCTTTTACCAAAGGGGGAGAAAATAGGCCCAAAAAGGGGAGAATTAAAAGGCCTCTCAAGTTTCTTCGTTTTTGGCGATTAATGCCAAAGGGGGGGATTATGTCACACCCGGATTTCAGGGGCACCAAGACCCGGGCGCGAACATAATCACCAGGTGTGCTGAGACCAAGTCTCACACATATGATGAATTATGGCACAGGATCGAATGTCACATCTTTACTATATAATAGGAGTTTTATACAAAACAAATAAATAATTACATTATAAGGAGACAACGGTCCAGTAACCCAAAGTTGAATGGGAGACGACGGCCTAGACCTCTCACGACACATTGCAGCATCCTCCATGCGCCTCATCCTGTGGTACCTGTTCTTGACCTGTGGGGGGTGTGAGACAGCAAGAGTGAGCTCACATACGTTCATCGCTGAACAAGTTGTGGGGAATAATGTGCATGAACTCGCCAAAGGTAGGAGCTCACGTGAAGTGTAAGGCTTACCAAAGAGGATGGTTAGAGCTGAGCATTGCTTTTAAAGTTGGTCAAAATTTTATTAGCAATTACTAAGTATAAGTAAATACCAACCCAATTAAGAAAAGTAATAACATCACCTGCGATGCAATGCATATGACAAATTGAATTTAGTTCCATAAATTAATCATGTGAGGGTCCGAGCTGCTCATGACCGTGAGCACGGCTTGTATACCAGTTTTACACTCTGCAGAGGTTGCGCATCTTTACCCACAAGTCATGTTACCCATCTGCCAAGGGATCGTGACTTCCCATACACCTCTACCGAGGAGGTGAGGCAGGGTAACACTACGAGGCCTTTACAAAGTTCCACTAGCTTCAGAAAACCCGCTACAGTTTATAGGAAGCTCCAATGCAGGGTTCTTGCCTGACCGCCATCGCAG